>NC_068282.1:27903710-29122417 GCF_025860055.1 Xyrauchen texanus
GCTCCACTCCTCCTCCCAGGCTCCCTAAACCTGTCCCTGCCCGGTCGACACCTCCCTGGCCTCCTAAACCTGTCCCTGCCCGGTCGACACCTCCCTGGCCTCCTAAACCTATCCCTACCCGGTGGACGCCCCCTAGGCCACCTGACCCGTTCCCCGTCTCATACCCCCATGGACTGCGTATGGTTTCCGTGTTTTTGGTTTATTTCCCCATCGTGGGTATTTCCTTTGTTTTGGTTTTGTCTATTTAAGCTTTTTCCGTATCAATAAAGTTACACTGCGTTTAGATCCTGTCACCACGTCTGCCTTCATCTGCAATCGTAACACCTTTATTCCAACTGAGACGGCTCTAGTTACAGCATAAGAGCAGTATTGCAGGGCGATTGAAAAGTATTTTTGCTGGATGGCATAGATTTGAGAGTTTGTATTTCCTCACATGGCAGAGGTTTCTCAAACTTGTAGAGTTTGAAATTAATCTGTGTGAGAGCGTAAGTCTTGACTAATATTTAGTTTTATGTGTCACTGACTGCTTAGTTACATTCAGATTAAGTTCATGTTTTCAAAATGTTAAGGAACAGTGTTGTATTTCATCTTTTATTAAACACAGAGCAGGGGAGAGAGTTAATCAGATCCTGTGTGTGTGTGTGTGTGTGTGTGTGTGTGTGTGTGTGTGTGCACATCTGTCAATGTGATGAACAGATAACAGGCTGTTACCGTTGTCTATGCTGCATGGTGTCCATTAATGGGATTTAGAATTTTAGTTATCATATGTTCCTCTACTAGAGTTGTTTTAAGGTAACTTTTATCTAATGGTATCTAGTGAACTACTTGTGTTGAGTGAATATGCTACTTATTGGTCACACAATTGGCATTTCTGCATCAAAGGTGATTTATTGCGGATTTTTAAAAAATTGGAAAAATTGAAAAACTCCCTTAATTTGAAGAGAACATTATTTAATTTTCCTGTTCTAACTTCCCCTAAATCTGCATATTTTAATTCTGTGCTGTTTTCAAGTGCAGTCTGGAATAAAATAACCCAATTTAAGAATTTATCCTGTGCTCGGTTTCATCTTTATTCCATACTTTGGGCCACAGAGATTTTTGGTACCAGGAGCTAATTTTGGGGCTATAGTCAGGAAAAATGGGAGGAACATAGACAATAGTAGTGGTGGAGTTGTGGAGTCCCAGTGCCAAGAGGGTCAACAGCATGTGGTGCGGCATGCCTGGAGAGCCTGTGAGGAAGCAAGGGATCAGCAATACAAACCAGGAGGATGTTCATGTCATCTCCTAGACCAGAAGAAATTGCCTTTTTCAAGTCTGACTGTGGCAACTGTGACTGTTTTGTGACTGTGTTGTTTTTTGAGGAAGAGACATCGTAAGAACATGTACCAGGATGAAAGTGTGCCAGCTGCTGAGGCTATGGACCATGGTGATGGAGGTAATCCAGTGGCACAGCTCCAGTCAAAAATTTTGGAGCTGAGATAAAAAACATGACCAATTATTGTCAACCCTTGCTAATATTAGTAATGTTAATACCAGATCTTATGTGAACATTCCAAGAGAACGTCAAATTGTACCATTCAGTGGTGATCCTGGTAAAGATGGTCAAACTGTAGATGTGTTCATTAATGAGGTTATAGGGGTAATCAGAGTAAAGGGTTTAAACACTGAGGATCAAGTAGACTACGTTATCTCTCTTTTAAGAGGTTCAGCCTTAGATGAGGTTAAACTGCATATGAGGGGAGAAACAAAACAACCTTGATATCTGTTTTCATATTTTAGGCGAGCCTTTAGAGAGAAACCTACCACACAACAGATGGAGAAAATTTCTGTGACTATTCCCATGCTCGCTCAGTTTGTTAATTCTGTTCTCCAACAGTTCACTAATGCTGTATCTGACCCGCACCTCATTTTAACAGAACAGTTCCTTGAAGGGGTGAGAGATATAACCCTTCGTGGAGAACAGCTTAAGCTGATCAGAGAGATGCCTCGGTACTCTTTGTTTGATGTTCATGAAAAAGCCATGATGTGGATTGTGGAAGACAGACCCCGTGGTGCAAATGATGCCAGAAATCTAAATATTGTGAGTACAGGCTCTGGTGAGATATCAGAACATTAAAACCCAGCCAGCACTGCACAAAGTGACATGGTGGTGGCCTTGCCAGAGGTAGTTAAAATAATTACTCAGAAGGGTAAAGCCATTGGAGAACTCACTAATGCAGTTTGTAAACTCACTGTACAGAAAGTCAGTTCAAATGGTGGTCAGATTGGGAAGCCTAAGTTTAAGCCAAATTATACAGATGACGACCAACCAATTTATTTAATATGTGAAGGGGTGGGACATGTAGCTCGAGAGTGCACTGTACCAGGTAACTCCAAAGACCACTGTACTACCACCACAAGTTCTATAGTACAGGGAAAACGGGGTCCATCCACTGCGGTGAGCCAAGCAATGTGAGGAAAGCCGGGAGGCTCAAAAAGTAGCATGCAAACTAAAGAATGTTTTTTAGTGTGAGAAGTTGGCAAGTGCCCTAAGGTAGATATTCAGATTGGGGGTGTTCCTGTTAGATGTATTCTAGATACAGGAAGTAATGTGAGCATACTAACGGAAAGTTTCTTTAGGGAAAACCTCCATAGGTAAGACAAAAAAATTCACTGCACTGCTAAGTGGCAACAGCTAACCACAGCCAGCAAGCTATATTTACTATACTTGGGGTATGTTGAAATAGACATTCAAGTGATGGGGTTAACTATACCTGAGTGTGGGTTCCTGATAGTCTGAGATGGGGATGCTACAGAGCCAGACACGACTCCACCTGGCATCATTGGCATTAAAATCGCTCAGAGATGCAGACAGTTGGTTCTTACTGAGTTTGATACCACTCTAGGGGAAAATCTGGATTTTGTGTGGAGGAAGGCCTTCCATCGTGTACACGAAGTCAAGCCGGTTGAAACAATATCAAGAGCCAGAGTAAGTGGCAAACACAAAATGTACATGCCAGCATCTTCTGTAACCACAGTCAATGCCAGAATAAACAAGAGACCATCTGACAGTGGTCCTTGGTTGTTGCTAGAGCCTGGAAACACTGTTGCCTTATGGATTGATCCCAGTTCCCACCTTAGTGCCAGCCCACAGTCGAGAATTTCCAGTCCAAGTAGTACATTTTCATCAGAGGATGTTTGGCTACCATATAAGTCTCGGCTGGTTATACTTAGCCATTGTCAATGTGTTGAGAATAACCACTACGAAGAGAGATATCAGAGCATCTCTGTTGACCATGAAGAGGCGACGGTTGATCAGAAAGTCAAACCAGTGTCTGATAGTGACATAAACTTGTTAAATCGACTACACTTAGGAGACACACCAGAACAGCAGGCGAAGCTAGGTATCTTCCTTATGGAATATGCATATGTGTTTGCAGTCCGTCCTCCTTATGGAATATGCAGATGTGTTTGTAGTCCGTGATGAAGACTTTGGGTACACGGACTGGGTGAAACATGAGATTCACTTGTTTGATGATACCCCAGTCTTCCAGCCATATCGACGCATCCCACCTAACCAGTTTGAGGAGGTCAGGGAGCATATCTCTGAACTGCTCAGAGAGGGAGTCATACACAAAAGCTCCAGCTCTTTTACCTACCCAGTCGTGTTGGTACACAAGGCTGATGGAAGTCTGAGACTGTGCGTGGGCTATAGGAAACGAAATTCTAAGAAGAGACGTGTTGCTTTCCCATCGCCACGCATAGATGAGAGCCTGGATGCGTTGGCAGTACACAGCTTTTCTCAACAATAGATCTTGCAAGCAGGTACCATCAGGTTGCAGCCCATGTGAGAGACAGACACAAAACTGCTTTCATCACACCGTTTGGACTTTATTAATACCAGCCCTTCGGACTATGCAATGTTCCTGCAAGATTTCAACGCCTCATGCATTATTAGTGTACTTCAACCTTTCATGATCGTCTAGTGAGGCTTCAGACAGTAAAAATACACTTTAAAAGTGTCATTTTATGCAGCCTGATGTCAGGTTCCTCATTTATCAGGTCTCGGAACATGATGTGAGTACTGACCCTGAAAAATAAGTGCAGTTAAGCAGTAGCCAGTCCCTAGCACCCTTAAGGAACACAGGTCATTCCTGGGTTTCTGTAGTTTTTATAGGAGATTCATTAAGGGTTTCTCCCAGGTAATTGTTCCACTGCATTAAGTAGTAAATACTTGTCTTCAAGAGAAAAATACTTTCAAAGCAGATAATCTGTATAAATGCACTTGGACACCTCTGTTTAAAATGGCCTTTGAGCAGCTCAAAGACAAGGTGACAAGTGCTCCAACCCTGGGGTATGCTGACTTCAGCCTCCCATTTGTGTTGGAGACAGATCTTGGCTTGGGTGCTGTTTTATACTAATTCCAAAGGGGTAGGAAGACTGTGATAGCTTATGTGAGTATGAGGTTTCGTGGAGCTGATAAAAATTACTGAAATTACAGCAGCATGAAGTTGGAGCTTTTAGCGCTTAAGTGGGTGGTGAATGAGAAGTTTCGGAGTTACTTTCTGGGGTGCAAGTTCACCACCATATCAAACAACAACCCCCTCCATCACCACACAACCACCAAATTAGGTGCCATTGAACAGTAATGGGCTGCTCAGCTCGCTTTTTTCGCTTTGATTTCAATTACCGCCCAGGACGATGCAACATTGCAGCCAATGCCCTTTCCAGGAGACCAGGATCAGATGAACCAGAGCCTTAAATTAGGACATAGAATATGATGGCTGTGTGGTGATCTGTAAATTGTTTGGGACAGGAACAGCTCTGGGACCAGACTTGTTGGAGGCAGGAGTTGAGTGCTGTAAAGTCAGGCAGTTTCAGGCATCCATGGCAAGAGTGAATGATGTTGGTTATTTGAACACCCCTACCATTTGTTGTTAACCACCTGTCTGACTGATCAAGTCCTAAAGAGTGTCCATGATCAGATGAGGCATCAGGGTATAGAGAGAACACTAGGCCTGTTGAAACATTTATGATTCTGGGGAGGCATGCATGAGTATATAGAACAATGTGTGAAAACATGTCAGCGAGGTGTGCTAGAGAAAATGCAGCAGCCCAAGTTTCAAGCACCTTGGACACCATCCTTAGCCTCCCGACCACTGGAATTTTTTGGAGTAGACTTTGATACACTTTAACCAACCAAGGATGGGCGTGAGAATGTTCTGGTAGTGACTGATGTATTCACTAAGTTCAGCCAAGCGTTCCCCAACCATGATCAGAAGGTGGAGACCACTGCTAAAATCCTTTGAAGATAATTATTTCTGAAGTATGGAGTGTCGCAACGCTTACACTCCGACCAGGGCCAAAATTTTGAAAGCGCTGTTATCGCTGGGACCATATCTACCCTCAGGCCCTGTATAAATCCACTCCCCGTGCCCACCACCACGTGTCAGGAACCCCCTAAGGTGGGTGAACCTGCCTCAATAACAGAGCCAGTAATGCCATTACTGGATGCAGAGTGTGTGATATTGGAGGAAGTCCAATATCCAGTGGAGGAGCAAGCTCCAAACCCAGCACTTGAGGAGCTGGATCAGCCAGTTGCTGAAGCTGAAAATGGTATGGTCCTTTACACTTCTGGGAAGCTCCAGGGGAGGCTTGATGTGTAGAGAGGGTTGGTAGTCACTGAGGATGTTGACTATTGGCAGGGGAGAGTGTAACCAGGTAAAAAATGAAACAGCACTTTAACTGCTAAACTGGTTATGAAAGCTCTATATTAATTGTATTGTCCATACAATGAGCATAGACATCCTCCTTCTTAAGTCGCAATAATGTGATGTTACCCCCCCCCCCCCACACACACACACACTATATATATGTCTGTTTTAGTCATAAAATGTATAAATTATCAGATATAGTACAGCAAACAGCAAGGTTTTGTAAATGTTGTGAGGGTAAACACAAAATGTCATATTTGGGACCTGGGCTGAGAAAGTTTAAGAACACCTGCCTAAGAGAGGAGTTAGCATTATTTTTACATAGAAATAGGTAGGTCTATTAATAGTCATTTGACTTCAGCACCCCTTGTTGCATTATATGCCAATGATGAGTCCATACATTGAAAGTTTGTGTTGTTTTTCTAAAGTTAGTCACCCTATAACTCCTTAAGTATTAAAGAGATCTTGAAATCCTTATTCAGAATACATTTACATTTAAACCTATAGGCATATGGTTAGCTCCCAGTGATATGGTGCTCTCCATAGATTTCTATATGTAGATACCTTATGTAAGATTATATATGCAGAAGAATTACATCAACATGATGTGAAACGAGAAAAAAAACAGCCTTTCAGTTTGGAATGTTTCAACGTCGTAAATCACCAGCCTTCACAAGAGAACCCACACACCACACCAAGCTGTTTCTGTGTAAGGTTACAGGGACCATCAGATTTGCAGAACTCTTCATCTTAATATAGCCTTGCTAGATAATGCTGAAAATCACTTTGAACTGTGGTAACGTTTGTACCTGACAAATTAATGATTATAGACTTATAGAACTCTTTAAAATGTGTGTAGCGATTTGCAATCACCTATAATTGATAAATATATTCTTTAATTCTATATGATTTATCTCATTCTACTAAGAATGGTTACTATAAGGTTTAACTTGATAAAATGCAATGATGTGTAAAACCAATATGATTTTGTAACCAGAGATTTTCATGTTTTATTACCTACACGTATAACATCAATAAAAACATGTCATGTTTAGTATGTAAACATTTGTTTGTGTATGACAATGAATATCATGCCTCTTGTACCATTCTCAAGATATAAAAGATCATGATTAAATATGTACTATTTTTGAGCTGGAAATTCTTAAAGAGTCTGAAACAAAGGACCATAACTCAACTGTCGGAAAAGATAGCCCAGTTGAACATGTGACTCCTGAAAAATCACTTCTGATTGGCTCAGGACACCTTTGGGTGATGCGGCCAATCTCAGTTCAAATAGTTCCAAACAGGAAGATGTCTCTCTCTTGCTCTTGCTCTCTTCTTCTTGCTCTCTTCACTCTTCCTCATGTAGGATCTACGGACTCGACGTCCCGAGAAGGAGTGAGAAGGCCTCGCTTCATAGCTAAAATCATAATTTCATACAGACAATAATCATCGACAGAACGAACTTTTGACCAAGCGCCAAGAACCAAGGAAACACCACAAAGAATGCAAGTACATCTCCAATATTGTGCTCAAAGTGCTGGTGTATTAAATAATTTGGGTATTCCGATTGCAAATCGATTGTAGACTCAAAGAAGTGTAAATGGTTCTTAAGGTATTCTCTACAAGGCAAGGCAAGGCAAGGCAAGGCAAGTTTATTTATATAGCACATTTCATACACAATGGTAATTCAAAGTGCTTTACATAGAAGAGATTAAAATAAGAATAAAAATAACTAAATAAGAATAATTGAAACAGTTTAGAATAAAATAAAATAAAATACAGTACAAACAGTCGGACACACAGTGGCACAGTGCTCATTCAGTAAATGCACAGCTAAACAGATGTGTTTTGAGTCTGGATTTGAATGTGACTACTGTAGGAGCACATCTGATCTCTTCTGGAAGCTGGTTCCAGCTGCGGCTGGCATAATAGCTAAAAGCAGACTCTCCTTGCTTAGAGTGAACCCTTGGTATTTCTAGCTGATGTGATCCTAATGATCTGAGTGATCTGTTGGGTTTATATTCAGTGAGCATATCTGCAATATATTGAGGTCCTAGCCCATTGAGTGATTTATATACCAGTAATAATACTTTAAAATCAATCCTAAATGTAACTGGGAGCCTGAGGACTGGTGTGATATGTTCATATTTTCTGGTTCTGCTCAGAATCCTGGCAGCAGCGTTCTGTATGAGCTGCAAATGTCTTATGGTCTTTCTGGGAAGGCCAGTGAGGAGTCCATTACAATAATACACCCTGCTGTTGATGAAAGCATGCACAAGTTTCTCTAGGTCTTGACTGGAAACAAAGCATCTAATTCTTGCAATATATTTCAGATGATAGTATGCTGATTTAGTTATTGCTTTGACATGACTACTGAAACTAAGGTCTGACTCTAGAGACACACCAAGATTCCTGACTTGATTTTTAGTTGTTTGACCCCTAGCATCAAGGTATGCATTCACCTTGAGAACTTCATCTTTGTTTCCAAACGCAATGACTTCAGTTTTGTCTTTGTTTAACTGAAGAAAGTTTTGGCACATCTGATTGAGTCCACATCTCTAAATTATATATGTAACATCCTACACTTATTATCAGCTGTTTCTTTGAACTGTGATATATCAGCAGTATCGATATATTAGATAGGTCGAGTCGTCTGTCAACACATGAATGTAAATTGACAGATACGGTCTGCGAAATTCTTTTGTCTTTTCCAGCCAACACTCAGATTATCTGATTTTTCATAAACATTGGGCAACATGTAAAATAATATATAAATCCTGACTTCACTTATAAAACAGTTTTTCCATAGCAAACTGCAAATGTAGTCATCAACAAATGAATAAATCAAGCAAACATACTGAAAATTAGCACCCATTCAGTCATTACATGATGTTTTCACACAAAAGCAATCTGAGGCTTCTTCTCCATTCACTTACATTCAAACAGCTCTCCTTGTTGACTGTTCCAAGATGGTATTCCGTTTGACGTATCTGAATCAGCCGAACGAGGCATCTATGTATGTATTTTTATGGTGATCTCAATGTGGCTCCATGAGGAACCCATTTTCAATATTCAAAAATTATCTTTGGGTCACGTGATATGAAGCTAGTTTTTTCTTGACCAACAAATATACTTTTTTATTTAGGGTTTACATTAATTTTTTTTTAATTGTGAAAAAATATAAACCATGATGCTGCCATCAAGTTTATTTTAAGGTTATATAAAACTGAATGTTGTGAAAGTGAACATCTCTCATTGTGTTCATGGAAGAAAGAAAGCCAAAGAGTTTTTATGAGGGTGAGCAAATGATGATAGAATTTTTGGGGAACTTGTCCATTTAAATCAGCCTATTTTTAGCGCAGTGAATAGTACATAAGTTTAATTTGTGTATGGTCATTCTATTACTGGTAGAAAGGGAATATGCTGTTTTTGTGTCTATTACACATGTGTGTCAGAGCTGTGTTTGTGTCAGCATGGATTTTTCTATGTGTGAGGGAAAGAGAGCTACAAGCAGTTGTGATTACTGGTCTGCTACTTTTATGGGGTCCGACAGGCCATGTCTTCACAGCAGGAAATCAGTAGCTCTGTAATTAGCCCTGTGGGGGAGCTCTGCTGTCGGCGGGCACCTCACAGAGAGAGTGTTAGCCTTGCTGTTTTGCCCTATTCCTTCTCATCTCCAACCCTCTCTCATTACACACAGAGATGCCAGGGTCAAATATACAGCAAAGCCACACAGAACATGGGTGCATAGATCAACGGTCAATTTTGCGGGAAAGAACGGACTTGAAAACTGAACGGTATAGATGTGTGGTTTATAGGTGGAGTGTTTTTTTCTTAAAGATAACTCGATCCTGTCTTTTTATATTACTTAAAAAGTCTAAAAATGACATCAATTTGAAATAGAACATGTTGTTGAAGTGTACAAATACTTGACTAACTTGACTTTTGAACAGTAGGATTATTGTAATATACAATTATTGGGATATTGAAGCCTTTAAATATATTAACTATGAAAAATCACAATTTGATGTCATGGGGGTTATAAAGACCTTGTGTCCAGGTAATTTAAATTTGCACTTTTTGCACATTTGTATTTCTTTACAAAGTACACCAAAATATGACTGGAACAGCTATTGTAATTACAGTAAAGAGGATGTAATAACATTTCTGGATGATTAAAAAACACATGTCCTTGACTAGATATCAGACCCAATTGTGAACTATGGCATTTGAGAATTTCATCTGAACAAATGTTGTATGCGTTTGAAAATATTGAAAGAGTGGAATCGCCTCAGTTCAACGTTCCAGAGCCTATGCATTAACCACTAGGCCACAACTCCAAACAATATAAACCCCCACTTTAATAGAGAATTTAAACCAAGTTGTTTATGTGTCATGGTTTGCCTAAATTGTCTGTACATTATATGAAAAATGTGTCACCCAATATTAACCAAATAATCAAATGAATTGCTGAAAGCAATGGAGGCTTTTGGATTAATAGCATTATTTACAAAGCTATAGCTGGGTATTGCAAATGTGTCTAAGTGAGCAGCTACACATTTGTTCCTTCCACTGTAATTGCTTTTTGAAGTGCAGTGCTTTCACTCATGTTGCCTGAAACAGAAAACTGATCAGAGAACAAATAATATAGTTAAATGAAATGTTTCTTGTTGCCTGGAGTCTACCCTGAGCATCTGAGCCTTTCCAGTCAGCTTTGATGAGCTCTAATCTCATCCTTTCTCTAATCCATATTGGTCTGCCTTGTGTAATGTTTGTGCATTTCAGTTTCAGAAGAAAACTGGTGTGTTTCCTAGCTTGTTTTCCAATGAGGGACAAAGAAGCCTTCATACATGTTGTCTGTATACTCTCACTGAGAAATGTATTAGGAACACCTGTACACCTACTTATTCATGCGATTACCTAATCAGGCAATTGTGCGGCAGCAGTGCAATGTATAATATCATGCAGTTATGGGTCAGGAGCTTCTGTTAATGTTCACATCAACCATCAGAATGGGGAAAAATGTGATCTCAGTGTTTTTGAACATGGCATGATTGCTGGTGGCAGACAGGCTGTTTGAGTATTTCTGTAACTGCAGATCTCCTGAGATTTTCACACAGAACAGTCTCTAGAGCAGTGCTACTCAAGATGCGGCCATCAAGCAATCTTTTGCAGCCCATGTTATTGTAACGCTGGGAAGAAGTCAAGAAACCTGGATCTAGGTGTGGCTAACATGATTAATGGAAAAAAATAAACATGTACAAATAATGGGTAAACACAGGAACAAATAAATCATCCACAATGGGAAACAAGAACATGAAAAGGAGCAACATCTACGAAGGGCACTGGTTAAACACGCAAGGTCAAAACATATACAACAACTGACCAAGAACAAGCAAACAACAGGGTATTACATTCACAAAGGACTAAATGAAACACAGCTGAGGACAATGAATAACAGCTGGTAGTGATGAGGGCAGAGAATTATGTGAAGTGTAGTCTGGGAACAGCTGACTGGAGAAACACAGGGCAGACAACAGTGAACCGGGCACAGCCCCCTTCTAAGGAGCGGATTCTAGTGGCTCCCAAAAAAAAAAAAAAAAAAAAATGTGTCCAAGGGGTGTGGGGAAAAAAGGCAAAACAGGCAGTTCATGGGGGGCACAAGAGGTAAGGGGATGAGAGGAACAGGGCAAAGACTGGGAGGCAGGGCCAAGATGGATCCGGAGACCAGAGGAGTTAAGGCAGATTGCCAGGAGACCAGAGAAGATTAGGCGGACGGCCAGGAGACCAGAGCAGGTCAGGCGGGCGGCCAGGAGAGCAGAGCAGATCAGGCAGATGGCCAGGAGACCAACGAGACAAGAGCAGATCAGGTGGATGGCCAGGAGACTAAGGAGACCACCTCAGAGTAGGTACTGGATCAAGAGGCCTGGGTCAGGAGGTCTGGGAGGTGGCCGCAAGATTGAGACAGGGTCAGAAGACCCAGGAGGCAGTCATAGGGCCGAGACAGGGTCAGGAGGTCTGGGATGTGGCAGCAGGACCGAGACAGAGTCAGGAGGCCCAGGAGGCAGTCGAAGGGCTGAGACATGGTCAGGAGGTCTGGGAGGGGGCTGCAGGAAGAGCCTTTGGGGAGGTGGGCGGGGCCGATGGAGGAAGAGTCTCTGGGGGGTGGGATCAGTTGCTGGAGGAAGAGTCTCTGTGGGTGGAGCCGTGGAAGACTCCATAGGCGGAGATGGGAGGGGCTCGGTGGGCAGGTGGAGCCGGGAGAGGCTCAACGAAGAGAGGTGGAGCCATGGAAGGCAGAGCCATTGGATGCTCGAGGGGCAAGGCCCTGGAAGGTGAAGCCGTGGCAGGCTCGAGGAGTGAAGCTGTGGAAGGCGGAGTCATAGGAGGCTCGAGGAGTGGAGCCATGGAAAGCAGAGCCATGGCAGGCTCGAGGCAAAGAGTCCAGGATGACTGAGCAAAGACCTCAATGGTCGTGGGCATGAACAGTCTCGGGAGTGACCTCTGTGGTCGAGGACATGAACGGAGTCTTGGGATCAACCACTGTGGTCGTGAGCATGAGCAGAGTCTCTGGAGCAACCTCTGTGGTCGTGGACATGGACAGAGTCTCGGTAGCGACCTCTGTGGTCGTGGACATGGACAGAGTGTCAGGAATGACGTCTGTGGTCATGAATACTGGCAGAGACTTGGAAACGACCTCTGTGTTCGTTAACACTGGCATAGTCTTGGAAACGACCTCCATGGTTGTGAACACTGGCAGAGTTTTGGAAATGATCTCCGTGGTAGTGAACACTGGCAGAGTCTTGGAAACGATCTTTGTGGTCGTGAATACTGGTAGAGTCTTGGAAATGACCTCTGTGGTCGTGAACACTGGCAGAGACTTGGAAACGACCTCTGTGGTAGTCACCACTGGCAGGGACTTTAAAACGGAAACCTTTTTCCTCCTCCTGCTCTGGGAGGCCGAAGTTGTTAGCGCAGGCTCTGGGACGGCCGAAGCTTCCAGCCCGTTGGCCGTGGCAGGTGTGGGAGTTGCCGTGAAAAGGCATGGAGCAGGTTGAGGCATTGTTGTGACATGGCATGGAGCAGATTCAGACGTGGCTGTGACATGATTTCACAAAAACATTCGTCTTAAGATGGTTATTTATATCATCAGCTTTAGTGTCAATAGGAGAAATACATTTTAGACTCCCAAACATAAATTTTGTAAATAGAAAAGATTAGAATAGAAGAACAGGGTGCTCTGCAAGAGATGGCATTACCCCCACAGATGTCTGGGATTACATGAAAAGACAGAAGCAATTGAGACAGCCTAAAAAAACTGTGGCGAAATCTCCAAGAAGCATGGTACATACATCTGCCAACAACCAAGAAAAACTGTGTCCAGTTGTACCTAGGAGAATTGGGGCTGTTTTAAAGGCAAAGATGGCCACACCAAATTTAAGTGACCTTCTACCACGCTATATTCCATCACGTTTGTTACGATCACAAAATTCTGGCCTGTTAATAATTCTTAAAATATCAAAATCAACAAAAGGAGGTAGATCCTTTTCATATTTGACTCCTAAACTGTGGAATAATCTCCCTAACTCTGTTCGAGATGCAGACACACTCACTCAGTTTAAGTCTATGCTAAAGACTCATCTATTTAGCCAGGCATGCACCTAATTTATCCATCAACTCACAATTAGGCTGCTTTAGTTAGGTCTATCCTAAATGAAAACCTGGTCCAGAGCACTCAGGACCTCAGACTGGGCCAAAGGTTCACCTTCCTACAGGACAATGACCCTAAACACACAGCTAAGTCAACACACAGGTGGCTAAGGGACAACTCTGTGAATGTCCTTGAGTGGTCCAGCCAGAGCCCGGACTTGAACCCAATCGAAGTTTATCATTCACTTGACTTGATTGTGTCATTATTAGCCTATATCGCATTATTATGCATATTCTATCATGTTTAAAGTGCAAAATAAACACTGTAATAAGATGACTGATTTTTTTCCAATTTGTCCGGCAAAATCAATCATTCCGGCATGTTGGTGGGCACCAAAATTTGAAACTGCCATGTGCATCCCTTCATGGCCACAATTTACCCATCTCTAATGGCTACTTCCATGATGCACCATGTCAAAAAACAAAAGTAATTTCAAACATGAACATGACAATGAGTTCACTGTTTTTCAGTGACTTTTCCAGTCACCGGACCTGAATCCAGTAGAATGAACACCTTTTAGATGCGGTAGAATGGGAGATTTGCAGCATGAATGTGCAGCTGAAAAATCTGCAGAAAGTGTGTGATGTAGTCATATCAACATGAACCAGAATCTCAAAGGAATGTTACCAACATCTTGTGGAATGCACGCCATGAAGAACTGAGGCTGTTTTGAGAGCAAAGGGAGGCCCTGCCAAGTATACTGTTCCTAATAAAGTGCTCATTGAGAGTATTAATCCTGTTTAAACTGAGTGGATTTTGTAGTATTTATTTAAAGGAAAGAACACAAAATACGTGTAAGGTTCTGTAATTTGTTTGGTTGACGCACGTAATGTGTTATAAAATGAATGCGTTAAGCATATTTTCTATTGATAACTTTGACAGTTTTAACAATACATTTTATTCCAAACTTCTGCAAACCCCCTATTGATCCCTTGTGCTTTAGCACATGTTTGTTTCATCACATAGTCATTTGTACATATCTGGCACATAAAATGGTAATCATTACATTTTCTTAATGAGATGCTGATATTTTTTTCTTCAGAATAGCAACTGTCTCTTTATTTATTGCCAGGTATGTCTTAATTAATAATTAATTTAATTTGTTCTTCAGCTCAAAGAATGTCTTGCACTAGACCCAACAAAGCCAGACATTTGTTGCCATCTATTTTCCCTATCAACAGCAACTTTGTCTGGTTTGTCATCTAAACACAGCTGTGCAATGTGTGGATGAGGGTATTTTGAGGTGAAATTAAACTGATGGCATCCTTGGTAAATGAGGGAAGATTCACACAGAATAATGAAGGCCAGAGCTATTTCTTTGTGGCTGATGTGTATCTGAAAGGCTCAGTAAATACAGTTTTTGAACTGAAAATCTTATCAGCAGATATACATATCCACAGCAACCACTGGCCCCACATGAGGGCTGCCTGTATCTCCTTCATCACTTTTAGTCTTTATAAGTCTTCTTTTTACAATTTTTATAGGCAGTGCAGAAACATGTACCACCTCATGGGATGCATTACCTTTTCCACTGTCTGTGCCCACGGTTTTGTTGTTTAGGTTTTTTTTTTTTTTTTTTTTACGTGACTGCACAGATGAACTGGATGCTGAGGGGACATCAGCTGTTCAATGTAATGACCTGTTTTTTCTTTGTGTGTGTGTGATTTTTTTAAAGCCTGTTCAACTTTACTTTAAAAGTTTCACTTGCTGTGCACAAATTTTTAATTCTGAATGTTTTCATCCACATCCAACCCCCCACCTCCACAGAATACATTAAAACATACTATATCATCACTCTGCTCTCCTTTCTATCAACATAGTTGGTGTGTAGTGGGCATACTGGTGCACTATAGCTGCTGTCGCATCATCCAGGTGGATGCTGCACACTGGTGGTGGTTGAGGAGATTCCCCCTATACTATGTAAAGCGCTTTGAATGCCTAGAAAAGTATTACATAAATGCAAGTAATTATTATTATTATGTAATAACGACCATAACGTTTTATACTGATTTTGCAATGCCTGTGGTAAAATTGTGGTCAGGGGCACCAACGAGAAATGGGACCAGGTTCAATTCCCGACCATAAACCAAGCAAAAAAAAAAAAAGTGTGATGAGATTGGGTTGATTGGCGACAGATTTTTCAGTTTAAAGCTAATGATCTGCGAAAGTAGGCAAAACTGACAAAATTTAGACATGTGAATGGATGGTTTCGGTCACAGCATTTTAGACCATAAACTGGCATCTTAATAATCAGAGAGACAATTTTTATTTTCTATTTTTGTTTAGAAGTTGCATTAAAATTGACTTGGTCTAAGCCTTTTAGAATCAACCTGGTCTCGCGTTAGAATCTAGAATCACGTTATTATAGAGCTGTTCAGTTGTGACGTCAATTTATAGACGAACCCTGATGGCGAATTCTCTTTTGGGTTTTTGGACTAAAAGCTAAACAACTATAGGACCACATAAATTTTTGCAAATTAGTTGTGGCAGGACGGAGGGCGGGGAGGAGTGATTCTGCATACCCGGCCCCTAATCAGGCTAATTAGCCCTCAAGAGTGATAAAGGCCGACCGAAGATGGCAGTGTGACAGAGAGAGAGATTTACAGACAGCTGTCTAACACCTTTGTGTGTGTTTGTCTTTTTGGTTAAGTTTATCATTAACATATTATATCGTCAAGCCGTTTCTCACCTCCTCCTTTACCATTTATCCCCTTACACTGGTGCCTAAACCCGGGAAAGAGGAGGGATGCACCGTAATGGAGTTCTCGCAGCTACCATCCACCCCAAAGGAGCAGCCACGGCCATCTGCCGGAGGACGGAGGAGCCGGTTCGCCGATTAATGTTGATGTAATCCGATTGCAAATTGATGTAGACTCAAAGAAGGATAAATGGTTCTTAAGTTAATTGTCAACAGACTCCATAAAATTAATTTTCACTGTTCTGATCAGTTATTTCACATTCTGTCACTTTCACCAACCTGTCTTATGTATTTATGTGTTAGATTAGTGTAACGCAGTTCAATGGAAAGGAGGAGGCGAGAACCGGCTTGTCAATATAAATAATATTTTAATGATAAACTTAAACAAAAGACAAAAGACAAAACTCACACATGATGGACATGTCCGTAAACTATCTCTCTCTCGTAGCACCACCGTCTGCCATCGGCCTTTATCCCTCTCTGAGGCTTAATTAGCCTGATAAGGGACCGGGTGTGTATAATCACAACCCGGCCCTGCTCTCCGCCCTGCCACAATTAGGTTTATGTTTAGAATAGTAATAAAGTTTGTCTGTGTTCAAAGACAACTTGACTGTGGTATATTTTGATAAATAATCTCATCCCTTTTTCTTACGAGAACCTCACCATGGCAACGTTGCGGTCACGGCTTTCCTTCTAAAAGAGGAACGCAACTACAGCTGCCCCCGCATCGCTCCTTTTTCCCATGGGATTGAGCATGACCCAGCTGGCGATGGAGGTGATTTGGGGATGGCAGCGGGCTCGGTTTCGCGGAGTAGATCCCTATGAACCACCCGCCTACCGGCACGATCATTGACTTCCGTCCAGGCTTAAGGTGAGAGCGGCTTGCCTCACTGCATCAGAGAGCATTCTGGTGTCTGACGTGGAAGACTCGACTGGATTGCCGCCTTTGGGTCGGCACACCCAGTCTGAGGCTGACGCCCAGATGGCTGAAATGCTTGCCCAAGCTGGTGTCAGTGTGGGGTTGGACTGGAAACCTCCGTCCTCCCCACAGCCTTCACAGCTACACGATTGCCCCCCCCCCTCCCCCTTGTTTCTTTCTTCCCGGAGGTGCACGATGAGCTGTCAAGGTCATGGAGGACACCTTTCACTGCCCGCAACCGACCTCCTCGCTCATCCACTCTCACTACCCTTGACAGCGGGGCAGCCCACGTGTACTCGGAGGTCCCCCAGGTGGACAGAGCGGTTGTGATCCACCTGTGTCCTGATAATGCCGCCACCTGATGGGATCGCCCGGTGCTCCCCTCCAAGGCCTATAGGATGATGTTGTCAATGACCTCCAAAGCCTACAGTGCTGCTGGACAGGCCGCCTCCACCCTGCATGCCATGGCCCTCCTGCAAGTTCACCAGGCCAAGGCACACAAAGATCTGCACATGGGTAGTCCTGACCCAGATGTGTTGCAGGAACTGCGCTCAGTGACTGTCCTCGCCCTCAGGGCCATGAAGGTCACAGCGTGGACACTCGGGCAGGCAATGGCCACCCTCGTGGTCCAGGAACGTTATCTTTGGCTGAATCTGGTTGAGATGCGGGACATGGACAAAGCACGCTTCCTCAACGCCCTTGTCTCCCAGTTCGGTCTATTCGGCGACACCATGGAGGACTTCACCCAGCAGTTCTCAGCGGTGAAGAAACAGATGGAGGCCATTTCCCACATCATGCCCCGCCACTGCACCAGCTTGGGCCATGCTCCATCTGCTTCCCGAGGGCGTCCTCCTGTGGCTTCCAGACGACAGCCAGCTCCACCCCAATCTGGGCCCAGCTCTCAGACCCAGTGTCAAGCACCCCGCAGGAAGTGCATGCCCTCCATCTCCCGAACGTCCTCAAGGACCCGGAAGGCTTCCAAACGTTCCTGAGACGGACGACCCAGGGAACGAGGCATTTTCTCCAGAGCTGGTAGACAGACCACCCGTCCCCCGGTGGAAGGCTGGGAGGAGAATCTTCAGTTCAAGGTCTTTTCTTTGCCGCACCCCCTTCGGGCTGTGGTACCCACATTTTCAATAATAGAGCAATTTCCTCTTTCCCTAGGTCACCTGTCCCGCAAATGCCATTCTCACGGCAACCCAGTGCCACATTTCAGCAGTCCCGGCACCCCGGATGCGGACCTCTCGCCTCCGGACCCACTACTGCTTATCCCAAATTATTATCAAAGGAAAAATATTATTTATTATATAACTACCTTTCATAGATCCTACACAATGTATTTTCAGTAACAAGCCTTTGTGTGGGTTGACAGCTTGAATGGCTACATACAGAGAAATTGCATAATAAACGTTGTGCAGTTACACCAGTTTCACTAACCTACACACCACTGTGTTAATTCTTGAAGAATTAAAAAGCCTTTTGCAAGCTGTGCCATTTCAGCTCGTCTTATGTATGTTTTGTGTGTGTGATCGTGACCGCGACCAGCTTCAGTAAATTGTATATCACCCTCTTGTGTTCTCCCAACGCTATTATGCCAGACTGTTAAACAGAGGCAAACCGAGTGAATTGGAAAGCATGCCAATTGGGCTTCTGACTTAAATGTTGGCTAATTTTAACATGTCTCAAAAATATATAGATAATATAACTTACCCATCAATTATCGATATATCGATATTTTATGACATCCCTACTAGAATTGTGATTTTGGGTAAACTATCCCAGTATAACTTTTTTTTAATTTATTTTAAGTTGTTTTCATATAACTGTTTACATACTGCCATCATATTAAACATGATCTTGTTCAGATTGCAGCCTTCAGAAAATGCTGTGATCTATTTTGATGTTAAATTTCAGATATTGGAAGACCCAAAATTTAAATCATGGTTAGGGTTGGGTTAAGGGTTCGGGATTACACTTTGAACATGAAAGGGGTACATTTGTATTTATTTAAAATTATGTTAATTGATTGGTTGATTTGTCTGAATGGGAGTAAAAGTTGTATGTTTTATATAAGCCCACTTGTTCATATCTTACAATTTAGAAAACTGTTTAACTCATACAAATTATTACGACCTTGGTTGATCTCTTGTAGAAGAATATTTCTTGCTTACTAAAGAGTATTATAAATAAGCACTTATGTTTTCAAATTTGTGTTTCAAATCAGCATGTTTGTAGAGAAGGTAATATACTTTATGTAATTGTTATATCAGTGTCAGGGAGTTTTGAAAGCACAGGATTTATGTCCTTGCCCAAGCAATCTGTCCTTTTCCACTGTCACACCAATTGAAGAACAGTTGGAGCAGAGAAGAAAAAAAGAGGAAAAAGGCAAAAGCAGACGAAAGGTCAACAGGATGTGAGGCTTCTACTATCAGCAATCTTCCCCTGGCTTCCACAGACAGCTTGTTTCTAAGCTGCCATGGTGCCACCTAGCCAAGCATGAAGGGAGTATAATTTTAGCCAATCTCCTGGTAGCTTGGGTGTACAGAAAGCCATTGTAGGCCAGCAAAATGGTCACAATAGAGCCACTGGGCCGCTGATAAAGATCTGCATAGGTAATGCCAGTACAGCAATAAGTGCAATTTTTGCGCCTCTGCATTGAGTTGGCACTCGCTTACAGCTCTGACCACTATTTGTCCCTTTGGCTTTGAAAGTGATGGATAGCATTTTTGTGCAGTATAATTGCAAGGGCCAGGGCATGTGAGAAAATTGATTAATTCCCTGAGCGAATAATGCATTACCCTGGATACTCCTTTACTGTTTATCAGGCCACGCAGCAAAATACTTTGTTTGCTCTCCTCAACTTGTCATAGCTATCCCTAGCAGGGCCTTTTCAAGGGATCTCTGGTTTGAAAGGCTTCCAGTCATTTTGGCAGTATTTGTTGTGGTACATCTTCGGAATCAAAGCCCAGAGCAAGAGCAGAGAGAGCAGCCATTATACCTGAAGGCATCACTCTTCAATACAAAGTTTAATGGAAATTTACAGGAAATGTATATGATAATAAAGCAATAGTTCACCCAAAAATCTAAATTTACTCATCCTCATGGTACATTTTATCATGAAATGGAACTTTATTTCTTGAAAATCTCCCTGTCTACCATAGTTCTCAAATGTAATTCTCATATTTAAAACTGATGCCTGAAGACACAAATTTGACGTCAATGACTTTGAAAGGCTTGAAATAAGTAGAACTATAGGGTATTTGTTTGGTGCTTAAAAAAAAGTGATTGCAGTGAGGCACTTACAATGGAAGGGAACGGGGCCAATATTTTGAGGGTTTAAAGGCAGAAAAATGAAGCATATAATTTTATAAAAGCACTTGCATTGATTATTTTGTGAAAACTCTGATTATTTGAGCTGTAAAATTGTTTAAATTGTAATTTTTAAAGTCATTTTAGGGTTTAAGGGTTTAAAAGGCACACACAGCCATCCAAGTGATGTAAAACCTGACTAATCGTACCAAGCGACCTTCTTCCACTGCTCCTGTTTGTGGCTTGTCCCTCCTTGGACCTCTGTTGGTAGGTACTCACCACTGCTGACTGGGAGCACCCCACAAGCCTTGCCATTTCATAGATGCTCTGACCTTTGGCCCTTGTCAAATTTCCTCAAGACTTTATTCCTGCCCATTTCTCCTGCATTCAGCACATTGATTACTAGAACTGATTGTTCGCTTACCATCTAATCCAGTAGTTCTCAAACCAGTCCTGGAGGCCCCCAGCTCTGCACATTTTGCATGTCACCCTTTTCTGAAACACCCAATTTAAGTTTTGGTAAAGCTGATGAGTTGAATCAGGTATGTTTGAATGAGGAGATGTAGTGTTTATGCGGTAGAGTAGTGTTTAGGGGCCTTCAAAAGACAGGTTTGAGAACAACTGATCTAATCTACCCAGATCTTGACATCTGGCCTTGTTAGGAAATGATCAACATTATTCTCTTCACCTATGAGTAGTCATAATTTTTTGGCTAATCAGTGTATATTTTATGCTAGATTTGAAACCTTAGTATAACAAATATTGTTTTTCCATGGCATTTTGATTATTTGGTTAGTGTTTATGCCACCCACCACCCGAAATTCCATATTATAAAAATATAAATAAAACAACAAATATGAATATACTTGTTTTTGAAAGCAGAATCATTGTCTGTAACTAAATCTCTTTATTGTCTTATCTGAAAAAAAGATTTCAGGGACTCTGAATGCAGCCACAATACACATTCCCATCTCCTGTCTAATCTTATCCTGAACAGATGCCTCAACTTGAAGTGGCAGAGCTGATGAGGGACATAAGTTCAGATCAAAACAAGTTGTTTGTACAAGAAAAAAATGTGTCATAATTTTCACAAGAGAAAAATGCAACCCTCAGAGACACACATCAGGAGCTGTTTGTCAAAGCTTTGATTACTGGCTGTGGGAGTGATATGACTTGTTTCCTCTTATAACTGAGGAGTTTGATATAGTTTCTGTATTTGTGCCAGTTACTGTTTATTTCCATCTGGAACCTTAATGAAAAAAAAATTAATGAGAAGTATATGGTGACTGTGGCTAACATTTTGCCTAATATCTCCTTGGTGACTGAATTTCATTTTTGAGTGAACTATCCCTTTAAATAAAAGCTGTTAAGTTGCTGAATGATTTCTCCAAAAAATCTATAACATTTCTGATGGCACAGCCTAATACAATGACAAAAAAATAGTTTTTTGTACTATAGAGATATTGACGTTGCCCTTGTGTGGTTTTGTTTAATGGTGAGCATGCACATCTTTGTGCAGGAATGCTGCTTTACCTCCAGGTTGTCTCTGATGGAAGAATTTCAAGAAACAGAAGTTGGCACTTAATTAACCTCTATAGCCACCTCCTCACGACAGTTTTACCGGTGACTTCTCTAGTACTTGTATGATCTTGCCGTCAATAAGACTGAATCGAGATATGATTTAATTAAAGAAGTGCACATGTTAAAGAAATATAACCACACTGGTATGAAAACTGAGGGGTGTGGGAGCACAGAAGTGTGACCTTGCAATTAAATATTAAACATGAAAGAGAGTAGGCAAGAGTAACTTAATCAAACAAGACTTTCACTCTAGTGATGTGCTATTTGTTAAACTCTATTTATACAAAAAAAAAAACATTGTCATGTACCGCTTTAGTCTCTCCTGCCATTTTCTTTCAAATATTGCCTTTATGTTTACACAGTCCATTGCTATAATTTAAATAGTAGTCTTCATTCTATACAAGGTCAAGAAATCGTCTAGGTTACAGATGTAACCTCGGTTCCCTGATGGGGAAGGAGACGTTGAGAAAGAATGTCCTTCCTCAGGGGGATTTGCCAGGGAGGGGCTGTCGCGAGGAGTACGAGATCCGAGAACCAAGTCCGAGTGGGCCAATAGGGAGCCACTATAACGACTTATAACCTTCCCCGTCCTCCCTGACCTTGCATAGCACCTGTGCAAGCAGGCTCACTGGGGGAAATGCGTACTTGCACAACCCCGTGGGCCAGCTATGTGCCAGCGCGTCTGCCCTGAGGGGAGCCTCCGTTCAGGCGTACCAGAGCGGGCAGTGGAAGGTCTCTCGGGAGGCGAACAGGTCTACCTGTTCCCAAATCAACTGGATCGACTGGTCCAGGGTTTGAAAGTTTGGCAGCAGGCGGGGATGATGAACACACGGTTCATGCTGCGGCACCATGCTCGTCTCGGGACTCGAGTCTGGAGCCAGTGCTGAAGCGGACTCATATGCATCAACCCCAACGGCGCGACCGCCACGGAGGACGCCATATGCCCCAGGAGCCACTGCAAATGTTTTAAGGGGACCGCCACGACCGGCACGAACGTGGTGAAGCATTTCAGCACTGATTGCGCGTGCTCGTTGGTGAGGCACGCTAACATTGAAACGGCTGAGGTGCCTGAGCACCTGGTCCCTGTGGGCGCATAGTAACTCTTGGGAGTGGGCCAAGATGAGCCAGTCGTCGAGGTAGTTGAGAATGCGGAGGCCTGCTTCCCAAAGCAGGGCAAGGGCTTCCTCTGCGACCTTCGTGAAGATGCAAGGGGACAGGGACATGCCGAAGGGGAGGACCTTGTACTGATATGCCTGGCGTATAGTACGCGAACCGTAGAAAGGGTCGGTGTCGAGGCAATATTGAGACGTGGAAGTACACGTCCTTCAGGTCTACCGCTGCGAACCAATGCCGGTCACAAGTTAGAATGTGTCTTTGCGCGAGCATTTTCAACAGGAGTTTGTGCAAGGCCCAGTTGAAAACTCACATGTCCAAGTTCGGTTTTAAGCCGCCACCTTTCTTCGGTATGATGAAGTAAGGGCTGTAGAAACCCTTCTTCATCTTGGTTTGAGGGACAGGCTCTATCGTGTCTAAGAGAATCGCGATTTCTGCACGCAGGGATTTGGCCTCTTCGTCGTGTACTGCGGTAAAGCGGACGCCCCTGGGGGGGGGCTGGCAAACTGAATTGCATAACCGAGTCGAATGGTCCTGGCCAGCCAGCGTGACAGATTGGGAAGCGAGATACATCCCTCCAAGCTCCGTGATAGGGGCTCTAAGGGGAGAATTATTTTTGATGTACCCGGCGGATCTTCACAGCAGGGCGGAGTAGGTAATGTGGCGTCGGGAGGCAGAAGCACTTACCTTGCTCTGCACATCCGTCGGGGGGTGGGTTAGTGACTGAGGAGGAGGTCCCGCGGAGGCGTTCTCTAGACTCGTCAGAACCAGCTGGCCAGGGGACAACAGTCGTGGGGCTGGAGGCGAGAGGTCTGTGTCCAATGTGCTGGGACTGTTGAGGTGTGGCGGCAGAGTGCTGTGAGAAAGGCATTTGCGGGCCAGGTGACCCAGAGACAAAGGGAATTGCTCTTTTATTTAGAATGTGGGTACCGCAGCCCGAAGGGGGTGCAGCAAAGTAAATAAACTTAACTGAAGATTCTCCTCCCGGCCCTCCACTGGGGGAAGGAGTGGTCTGCTTACCAGCTCTGGAGCAAACGTCTTGGTCCCTGGGTCGTCCCTCTCAGGAATGCTTGCGAGCCTTCCGGGTCCTCGAAGAAGTTCGTGAGACGGGGTGTGCGCCTCCTGCGGGGTGCTTGATGATGAGGCTGAGAGCTGGGCCCAGGTTGAGGCGCTTCAGGACTACCCAAGTGCAGATTTTTAAGAGCCTTGGCCTGGTGGACTTGCAGGAGGGCCATGGCATGCAGGGTGGAAGTGGCCTGTCCGATGGCGCTGTAGGCTTTGGATGTCAGTGAAGACTTCATCCTACAGGCCTTGGAGGGGAGCACAGGGCCACCCCGCCAGGTGGCGGCGTTCTAGGGGCACAGGTGGATCGCAACCACTCTGTCCACCTGGGGGACAGAGTGGTCCGTCCGTGTACCCGTAGGCTGCTCTGCCATGGGGGGCGGGTGGTTTGTGGGGACGTACTCGGTGAAACCGAGCCCGCTGCCATCCCCAAATCGCCTCCATCGCCAGCTGGTTTGTCCTCAATCCCGTGGGAAGAATGAGCAACGTGGGGTGCGGCTGGAGTGGCGTTCCTTCTGAGGAAGGAAAGTTGCGACCGCAACATTGCCATAGTCATGTTCTCACAGTGAGAACATGAGCCATCCACAAATGCTGCCTCGGTGTGATCGCTGCCAAGACACACGAGACAGCGCCTGTGGCCATCAGGAGCGGAGGGCACTCTACCGCATCCAGGAACAACACAGGGACGGAAGGGCATCTTTTTAAAGACGCGTCCTGAAAAGGACTTTCAACGCCAGCTGTGTATATTGCTCATTTAGAGAAAATAACTCTTAGAGAAATAAACTCTTTTACTGCGCTGTCGAAGCGCCTGGGGGCAAAGCTGCACTGCCGTGCAGAGAAGGGAGAAAGTCACTGATATGCACCATAGATCCAACAGCAATCGTATTCAGAGATGGGAGGAACAGTGTGTGACTCGCAGCTCGCTGCATACACAACCAGTCGGCTCCGAAGAAAATTTCTGAATGAAACAGACACATTTCCCTCCCTTTATACCCGTATGTCCGGGGGCGGGACATGCAAATTCTGTCTGCCAATTTCTCATTGGCCTTTTCTCATAGATCAGAGATGCAAAAGGCTCTCAAGAGAGACCCCTAGTGTCACTTCTTCAACACAACGTCAAAGTGAGCGACAGATGGGGAACTGATATTTGCAGGACAAAAGTTGATGTTAATATTATAGAAAGAGTTTCAAGTTGATTTTTTGAAATTATGCACTTGAGCATTTGTACTTGCCCTAAATAATCAATCTCTGGGCTACTTTTGTACTTTCCTCATAATTTACATTATACATAGTACATTTCAGTATATGCCATGAATCACAAGTGAAGTGTTGAATTTTTTCCATTTTCACCCCCAGAACATAATTTGTTTCTTTTTTTTATTATTAATATGACATTCTAAACTTCCAAGTTGCACTTTATTGCTCATCAATGTCTTTCTTCAACTGAGTAATGAACATACTCTGAATGATAAAACCCTCTAACCATACAGTACAACATAATTGGCTGAATTTTTTTATCTTCCCCACTGTGTGCTGTAGACCGCTCCAGGGACACAGCCCTCTTAATGTGGATGAGGAATAAGTTTCTACACTGTTGGATTTCATTTTCCTCAGATCCAATATTTAAGATCAAGAGTGTGCAAGTTTGCAGCTTAAGTGGGAATAGAGACTGTGCTACTCAGACAATGGTGGATCAGGAGCGCAGTCACCCATGATGGCCTCAGCGACTGCCAGAGACCCCTGCCATTATGAAACCACAGTCCTGAGGAGAATGATATAACTTTATAATAGTAGGGGTGTTCCTGGGTTTATACTGGTATAATAATCCGTTTTTCACACAATGGAGATAATGATCGTTATTATTGCTGGCAAGTGGGAGGGGGAAAGAAATAGTTTGGAATGGAGACTTCCTGCTCTAATCCTTCTGCTATGAAAGGTTAAAGATGGATTTTAATATTATGATCCATCCTCCTCCATTACAAAGGAATAATTGTGGTTGAACTAATAGATCTCTGTTTGAAGAGTTTGTACTTTCAATGTAAGGGTACAGTTGTCTGTTTTTATGTATTTACGCGGTTCCAAACAACAGAGTCAGTTTGGAAATTGACATGCTGCTTCCGAACATACATGCACCCTGCAATCGACCCAATTCTGCTGAATGACTGACAAACATCATACTCCATAAGACATTTTTGTATCAGTTCAACTGTTTTCACCTTTCCCTGTGGTGCTAGAACAACGGCAAACATGAGGGCTTAAATACAAGGACATGGTTAACAAGTAAACAAGACAACCAATCAGAAGACTAAACTATAAACAAGATAAAAAGACTAAATTAACTTAAACCAATGAAAAGACAAGACTAATAACAAAGTAATCAACCAATGAACCAACGAAAACAAGACACATGGACAGGGAAAACACATGATAAGATCACATGAGGGGAAACAGGAATCACATGACTTAAGACAGGAACTAGATGCTAATCTTTACACCCAAACAGGTTCCTATGAAAAAACTAAAAGCACTTTTGTTGGCTCTGCGCCCATAGAAGCTCTTCACAGAAGAGTAATGTCACTTGATGCATCAGATGTTTAACCCTTTAATGACAGTCTAGATTCTTGTGAACAGTATTCAGTAAGTTTAAATTAATTAAAATGATGCATTGCGTATAGGGAAGCCACAATACAATGTCCACGTATGTGGACTAAGGGTAGCATGAGGTTAAACGTTTCCCAAAGTCTAAGTGGAAGGTTATCTGATTTAAATATCTAGTCCACTTAGATTGCATTTTCATTGCAATGGACATTAAGTCCTCATCCTCCACAATATTAATAGTGGCTATCCTATTTGCTACAGCAATCGTGAAGCCGCATTTAAACATGAACTCCATATGAAAAGCATTTGCAGAGAAGCGTTTGCAAGTTCTTTAGAGATCTTCTTGTTTTGGTTTTAGCGCTGTCTCTGTCCATGTGATGATACTAAATAATGATACCAAATTATCTGGAACGCAATGCCAGGGAACTCCAGTGGGTCATAAGAATGTGGCTTATCACATGTCCCATCTGGGTTTGTTTTGTAAAACATCCATTCTCCATCAATTGATCATTGACATGGAATCACTGTTACGCTTGTTTTTAAGGTGTGTGTGTCCAGGCTTGGGAGGGTTACTTTTGAAATGTATTCCACTATAGATTACAGAATACATGCTGTAAAATGTATTTTGTAGTATTCCGTTAGATTACTCAAGGTCAGTAACATATTCTAAATACTTTGGATTACTTCTTCAGAACTGGTAGATTTTTTTCACTTGTTTTGACAATAAAAACTGTGCAAAATACACATGTTAAAAATACATTCTCTGAAAAACCTAAATATCTTATGCAGTGTTGTTTCTAAAACAAGATAATCAGATTGATCTTTTAGATATTTTTACAGGAAAACAATAAAAATATAGCACACAATTTGAATAATTCGCACAACTTCAGCGTTCACAGCAGCATAGGACATTCCCACACACTTTTATTCACTACAGTCCATCTGTGAATTATTAAACCACTAAATACAGATGAACAAATCAAATCAATAAAGTTGTTTTTGTATCAAACTGTAAATCCACTTTATCTGGATTTTTTAGACTCTTAAACACTTGTTACATCTCTCATCATCTCCATCTCTTTAGTGTTCCATCCAGGCACAGATATTAATAGGGGATCTGGGCATACATGCCACCTAAATTAAAAATATGTGGGCAAAAAAAGCCCCCGTAAAGAGATCCTGTTGTTTTATTTATAACGTCTGATAAAGGACTAGTTTCAAATACATACATCTTCATTTTAATTTCGCTGAACATCATTTGTTTAGTGTCACCAGAGTCAGTAGTGGATGCTCGCGCCATAAACGCACACAGACGGGCACTCTGCTTCTCGCTATGCATCAGATTGCTGTCGTGCTCCCCAGAGCATGTGAGCGGAGTGGAGCGGGAGCGAGCGGGGAGCGCGAGCGGGCGGGTCTTAGACTGTGTGCAGAGCGGCATTTTTAAAAGGACGGAGCGTCGCTCTATTTCCCGCTCCAATTTCGCTCTGCTCACCACGAGTCTGAAGCATGCTCAGTCCATCCTGACCCAGAATCCATCTGTCTTTCACTGTCATCAACAGACTATTTTCATTCAAAACTCGGCTCAATAATGGAGTTCAAAAAGTACTTCAAAAAAGAAAACGAGAAATCATACAGGTGTACTATTAAAAAACTAACTAACAGCGACAATGTGGTACAGGAAAACGAATGTGGAGATATCGTTTCAGTAAGTAAAGATTCCTTTTGGAATTTAAAAAGGCACATTTCCCGAAAGCATGAAAGTGTGCTACGTGAACACGCTGGGAAGAAAGCCAAAGGTTAGCAAATTGAATACGGTAACTTGTAACAAAGTGTAAATTAAATATAGCTTAATATTCAAACAAATTCGTTTTGTCATTCAAGTAGGCAAAGGCATAATGGTTCGTTTTATTTCATTTGTGTTGTCCGTGAATTTGTATTTGATAGAGCGAGAGGAGGAGCAGCAGCAACAAGAGAAAACGGTTGAGCAATTCCAAAGTTTCTTCACTGCACGCAAAGGCCCAACCATTACAAGGGAGAGAAAAAGAGAGCTGGGCTATGGACTATGAACCGCTGAGTAAAGGAGAACGCGAAGGGATGCAACACTTCGCCAGCGCAGCTCAACCGGGTTACACACCCCCATGCTACAACACCGTACGGGACACGCTCATGCCACATGCTCTGGAAGAGATGGAAGCCAAACTGCGAGACCTACTGCAAAATGGTGATGGGCTTGTTCTGTCAGCGGACATTTGGACCAGTAGAAGAGGGCACAGCTTCCTTGGCATCGTGGCCAGTTTCATTGATGGGACGTTCCGGGGGCACACGGTTTTGTTGGGCTGTGAGCACATACAAGGGCACCACACCGCAGATCGTATTTATCAAAAGTATGAAAGTGTACTGAAATATTGGAACGTGCAACGACGTGTGATTCGTGTCGTCACTGACAGTGGCAGCAACATGATCAAGGCGTTTAACCTCCTCCCTGGCACTGAAGAGGAGGCGGAGGGTGAAGTGACCGCGGATGCCAGCAGCAGCGCTGAACATGAAGAGGAGGATGAGAGAAGAAGGAGCTGGGGAACCTGGGGATGATCCTCCCTGCTGTCACAGAAATAAAATCCCTGCTCACCGATGACACTCACGCTGCACTTCCAATGGGCATCGCTGCTTTTGCAGAAACATTGGCAAACAACGTGTCAACTCGCTATGGAATATACTATACTGATAAACATCTAATTTTAGCATCAGTGTTAGATCCCCGTTTCAAGACCGAATGGATAATCCGAGATGAGTCTGTATGCAACAAACTCGGGGAGATCCGTGACCTCCTCATAAAAGAAGCGGAGGAAATTAACGCTCCCAGCGGGACACCCGAGACTGACACACCACATGCCGCTGACCTGAATCCCGAGCCTGAACCAAAAAGAGCTCGCCTCTTCGGGTCATACTTCAACGAGCAGCAACGCATTACCGGAGACGCCAAAGGTGAAGTTGAAAATTACCTCTCATCCCCGAGACAGAACCCGGACGCAGATGTCATTCGATTTTGGAAAGAAAACTCAACTTCTTTTCCCCGCCTGTCTAAAGTGGCTCGCATTGTGTTCAGCATCCCAAGCGGTTCTGCGAGCGCAGAGAGGGTTTTCTCCGCTGCTGGCCTGCTCTCAAGAAACCACCGCATGAGTCTGAAACCTCAGACATTGTCCAAACTTGTGTTCTTGAAGGTGAACTCAAAAGAACTATAAGGAAAGCAATTCTTTTTTTTTTTTTTTGTTTGACAACATAAGCCAATTTAAATTGAAATCCACGTGCACTCTGCGCAAAAGTTCCGTTTAGAATTTTGGCCTAATAGTTCATATTAAAACTTTGATGTAGGCCTAATAGCCTGTATATTTTTATTATATAATTAGGCCCATTTATTCGTTTAATTTTACAGCATTTTTTTTTGTACAATTGATATAAGCCAATTTAAATTTTAATCCTGCGCGCTGCGCAAAATTCAGTTATAAGAATGCATTTCTGGCATGTTGGCCTAATAGTTAATTTACTTTTACAACTTTTATGTATATTTTTGTTTATATAATTTTTATTTATATTATTGGGCACATTTATTCTTTTAATTTTACAGAAATTTTTGTGACTAATTTATCATTTGTAATTTGAAATAAAACATTTCTATTTGAAAAATATTGTTGTTGCTCATTAGTTCTTTAGGAGGTAAGGCTGTGGTGTGGTGGTCTAAGCTAAAAGTGATATATACATGTAGATTTTTTTTCGGAGCGAGCGGGGGGCAATTTGAGTGGAGCGCGAAGCAAACTGCGTTGAGCGCTGAGCGATAATGAGCGGAGCGGCCTGATGTAGCTTTGAGCGGGGGAGCGGAGGGGTGAACAGTTCCGTGAGCGATGAGCTGAAATTTTCACCGCTCCACTCCGCTCATATGCTCTGGTGCTCCCATGCTAAATTACCTGACTTTTCACTCCTTTCATTCAAAATCTGCTGTCCTAGTGAGTAACGCTATCGCTCCCTGTTCTATAGCCTACTTCCATGCAAATCGGCTCATATGCACCTGTCTGTTTGAAAAGCCTCCTCACCAGCTAGAAGCCAAAAGTGCAGGAGGGATGGATGTTGTGTTTATTAAGTTAATCAGGTCTGAGAGAACACAAAATATAATGTAACCATATACTACAATGTAGTTAATAATAATATTAACAAAGATTATATTTGGATAAATATAAGGTTAGATAAGGTTCCGATCTACTGGCATAACAATCGCACACCAAACAAATTGTCCTTGTTAAAGTTCATTGTTACTGACATACCTTCTTCATTCTGATTGATTAATGCTAAATAAATTGTGGTTGGTTTGCCGTTGAGTGAAATCTACTGGCAATCTACTGAGTGCTAATCGCTAATTTGATTATGGTTATTGTTAAACACGCTAGCTGATTTAACCTGGGAAGAGTCCATCTTAGGGAGCAAGAGGGGGTGCTCAGATCAAGTTGACTGTCACTGGTGCATGCATTAATATCTACTTAGTTTAAGGATTGATAAAATCAAATGAAGATTAGAAATTAGTCTTATAGATTATATATTTTGAAATAAGTTTGTAACATGTCTGATGAACTTGAGCATGAACAGCAGGTAAAAAAAGTAAAAATGCATACTGTCAATTAATGCAAGTGGGGCTTACAGATCGGAATTAATTTACATTTGAAGCCAGAATCGCAGCTTGCCTTGTTGCTTTTGTACCCAGATGTAATGAACATTAGTCTAAGCCTTCATTTTTTTGTTGTTTTTTTCATCACAAAATAACAAAACCAAAAAATATTCGGGGCTATAAACAAAAGATCTGGGACTGCAGCCCTATCAGTCAGGGTCTAGCAGCTAGTGGTTCTTAACCTGGGTTCGATCGAAATTGAGTCAGTCTTAGGGGTTCGGCGGAGGATAAGACACACCGACTCATATGATTCGTGATGACACGCCCCCCTTGGCCATCGTTGGCTGCAGGTGATCACGCAACATCGCTTGGCCTATCTGTGCTGCAGGAAATTTGGTGCGCCCAGTAGTCGACTTGTGACTGTCGTGATGGTACGTCGTGTGATTTCTTTCTTAATATTTTAATCCCTTCATGCTAACTATGTCGAGCAAAAAAAGAAAGTGGTCGGACGAATATGTACAATATGGATTCACATGTATAACGGAACATGATGGGAGTCAGCGTCCTAACTGCATTATTTGCAATGCCAAGTTGAGCAATTCTAGTCTAGCACCAGCAAAACTAAGAGAACACTTCCTTAAGCTGCATGGAGATGGAAAATACAAGAACACAACGCTCGCTGAATTCAAGGTGAAGAGAGCCAGATTCGATGAAAAGGCTACTTTGCCTGTTCTCGGCTTTGTACCCATCAACAAACCGATCCTCGCAGCATTGTACGAAGTTGCTTACCTGATCGCAAAGCAGGGCAAACCACACACCATTGGTGAAACACTCATAAAACCAGCTGTGTTGAAGATGGCGAATATCATGCTGGGAAAAGCGGCTGAAGTTAAGTTATCCCAAATTCCTCTTTCAAATGACACCATCAGCGACAGAATAGAGGACATGAGTGAAGACATCTTGGCTCAAGTAGTTGCAGATCTGATTTCAAGCCTGGCAAAATTCAGCCTTCAACTCGACGAGACCACATCTAAGCCAGCTTGCTGTATTCGTGCGCTATGTGAAAGGCGACTTGATAAAGGAAGATTTTTTATTTTGTAAGCCTCTTACAACAACAACTAAGGCAGCCGATGTGAAGAAACTTGTGGATGACTTCTTCAAAGACAACAATCTTTCGTGGAATATGGTTTCTGCAGTTTGTTCGGACGGAGCTCCAGTCATGCTGGGAAGAAAGTCTGGTTTTGGTGCGCTAGTGAAAGCTGATGCACCACACATCATTGTTACGCATTGTATTCTGCACAGGCATGCGTTGGCAACAAAAACCTTACCTCCAACATTGGCAGAAGTATTAAAAGTTGTAGTGGAATGCGTGAACTATGTGCGAAATAGTGCTCTGAGGCACCGCATCTTCAGTGAGCTGTGTAAAGAAATGGGCTCTGAATTCAAGGTACTTTTGTACCATTCTAACGTTCGGTGGTTATCCCGGGGACAGGTGCTGAATCGTGTTTTTGCCCTGCGTGTGGAATTAGCCCTGTTTTTGCAAGAGCACCAACATTTTCATGCAGATTGCTTCAAAAATTCTGAGTTCATTCTCATTATGGCTGATATCTTCGCAGCTCTCAATCATCTCAATCAACAGATGCAGGGCGGTGGAGTTAACATCGTCGTAGCGGAAGAAAACCTGAAGGCTTTTCAAAAAAGCTACCGTTATGGAAACGACGAATAGAGAACGATAACTTTGCAAACTTTCCCCTGCTAGACGACTGTGTATGTAAGATCGAAGATGTATCTGGAATCGGAGACATTTCTTTACCCGCGGAACTGAAGCAAGCAATTGCCACGCACTTAGATGAGCTTGCAAAGTCTCTCGACGGATACTTCCCTACAAGAGAGTCTTATCCAGCATGGGTGAGACAGCCGTTCACGTTTAGTGTTGAGACAATAGATGTCAATGATGAATACCTCGATGAAATCATTGAAATTCAGCAGAGCCAGGTCCAACAGCAACTCTTCAGAACAACAACGCTCTCAACGTTTTGGTGTCAACAAATGGTAACGTACCCTGTTATTGCTAAGAAAGCTCTGGAAATTTTCATACCGTTTGTTACAACATATCTTTGCGAGCAATCATTTTCGAGGATGCTGGACATAAAAACGAAGAAAAGGAACAGACTTTGTTGCGAAAATGACATGAGAGTGGCACTTGCCAAGGTGAAGCCGCGCATTTCTGAACTGGTCTCTGAAAGGCAACAGCAGAAGTCACACTGATTTGCAGTAAATATTCATTATTATGTTTTTGTTTTTGTGTGAAAATCATGTTTTAATGGTTTTGTTCTTTGATCACAGTGATGTTGATGCACGGTTCATTTTGTGCACCAGTAAAATATATACTTATGTTTTGAATTTGAAAAAAATCACATTTTATTTTTCCAATTAAGAAGTGTTCGGTGAATGCGCATATGAAACTGGTGGGGTTCAGTACATCCAACAAGGTTAAGAACCACTTACACACCTGTTTCAGAACTCACATGGAGCTCAATAAAATGTCTGAATACAATGTGAAAATTAGTAAATGCGTTAATTGCGATTAAGAAAAATTAACGCAGTAAACATTTTAAATTAATCACATGCTTTAAAGTGATAATTTATACAGCTTTAATATATTATATCAAAAGTCCAAAAAGTTTCTACTGTAAAATATCCTTCAATATATGAGACTGCCCTGGTTAGGATGCTGATGCCTATGTGGGTTGTAGGCAGCGAAGTGTCTCACTAGATTTTAGAATTAGTAGATTTATTGCCTAATGCTCTGATAGCAAGTAGTTCTTTTGCTTAAGAAACAACCTCAGAAACAACAACAAAAAACTAAATCGTAAACATTTGATCACGAGAGTTTTATTGTATGAAAAGGTGGAATCTATTGTGATAACCTACAGTAATCTGCAGCTTGGAGCAAGATGGCCACTGCTTTGTTTTAGTGCAAGCTATTGAGAAGATGAATTATCAAAAGCTTATCAACAGGAACATGACTTAATAACTTAAATGGATGCTTACTAAAAACAAACTGATGTCAAGTCACATGTTCACTGAGATGAGGCTGGTAGGATTGCATTTGACCTGATTTTAGTCCTTTGTTCTTCACCCACAAAGATGAAATGGATGATATGGGTCTTAACAATGGACCAGGTGCCCTTCTCTTTCCTTCATCCTAGTAGGAACAGTACCCTGTCCCTGGCAGATAGAGGTGCATTAATGGCTTTATAGCTGCTTAATACCCTAATCATATTGAATAGAGTTTGGATGGATTTGTAGGAGATGTCAGGCCAATCCGCAGGTTCATAAACACTCTTGTAATAGTGGCTCCATTGGTGTAAGGAGAGCGAGAGAGATGGTCCAATAATATGGGCCTACCTGTTACAGTTCAAGTGAGCCATTCTGCAGCAGAGAGGGGTTTAAGTGGACTTATGTGAGATTAAATCCTTGTATGATTCACACTTTGTGAACACTGTGGCAAATTGGAAGAAAAGCTTAGTGACCTAGTTCCACTTACCTTTCCTACGTGAAACACTCCCCTCAGATAAAAGCATAAACCAGACTCGTGGAGATGATATTTCCATGACATTTAGGCCAGAGCCATTATCCCGATCTTAAGCACATTTGTAAGTGTTTAAGTTGTCTATTTGTTTTTATGCCTTTATGTTGTTAACTCCTCTGCCACAATAATGTAATGCATTTAAATTGTCTGAATAGATTTTTTTTTAGAATACATATATACTGTATATATGATTTAGAATTATAAAATGTTTATTTATAAAATAAGAATGATTTATATTTATAACTATTTGTAATTAGTTAAATACATGTTGAATTATAATTATGTGAAAGGCTTTCTCAGCAAATATATATATATGCGATTAATTTGATTAAATAATCGGCACACCATGTAATTAGTTCGATTACAAATTTTAATCGATTGACAGCCCTAGTTTAAATACAATTTTAGCTCTATCGATAGCATCTGTAGCATGCTGTCGATTACCAAAGGAAATAATTTAGGACATGTTCCTCTGTCTGTGTTACTTCACATCACATCCCATACTGGTAGTCCTTGCATGGATATCATGTGAATGTTTTTTGGTTTTACATGGTCATGACATGAGATGAAATGGATGTAACCTTACAAAAGGTTGGTAGGTGATTCACGATAGCCCTGTTGACTTCCATTGAAAGTGAATTTTCTGGTGGTTTACAGAGTCTGTAACACATATTTAATGTTGTTATTATTGATGACCATAGTAATATACAAATATTTCAGAACAAAATAAATTACACCGTAAATGTAGTTATTTGTACTAGTTTTGTAGGATTGTTTCTGTGGCAAACGTAGTATTTAAACCAGAATTTGTCTTAAAGGGAAGTAGGTACTCAGTTCACTGTTAAATTAAGAGTAATATTCCACTCCAAATTTAGCTTAGATTTGTCTTCGGTGTAAAAGGAAATATATGTCTTTTTCAGAAACTTTTTTGGTTATATTACAAAAAAGGTTCCCTGTCTGTGACTCACTTCGACGTTGTTTCGAAGAAGCGACACTAGGGGTCTCTCTTGAGAGCCTTTTGCATCTCTGATCTATGAGAAAAGGCCAATGAGAAATTTGCAGACAGAATTTGCATGTCCCAACCCCTGACATACAGGTATAAAGGGAGGGAAATGCGTCTGTTTCATTCAGACATTTTCTTTGGAGCCGACTGGTTGTGTATGTAGCGAGCTGCGAGTCACACACTGTTCCTCCCATCTCTGAGTGCGATTGCTGTTGGATCTACGCATATCAGTGGTTCCCCATCTGTCGCTCACTTCGATGTTGTGTCGAAGAAGCGAAACTAGAGGTCTCTCTTGAGCGCCTTTTGCATCTCTGATCTATGATCTACGGCGCATATCAGCGGCTTTCTCCCTTCTCTGCGCGGCAGTGCAGTTAAAAGAGTGTATTTCTCAAAATGAGTTATTTCCGCTAAAAGAGCAAATACACAGCTGGCGTTGAACGTCATTTTCAGGACGCGTCTTTATAAAGATGCCCTTCCGCCCCTGTGTAATTCCTGGATGCGGTAGAGTGCACTCCACTCCTGACGGCCACAGGCGCTGTCTCGTGTGTCTAGCCAGCGATTACACCGAGGCAGAGTTTGTGGATGGGTCATGTTCTCACTTCGATGAACATGACCATGGCAACGTTGCGGTCACGGTTTTCCTTCCTCAGAAGGAACGCCACTCCAGCCGCCCCCCAAATCCCTGCGTGCAGAAATCGCGACTCTCTTACTCAAAGACGCTGTAGAGCCTGTCCCTCCAACCGAGATGAAGAATTGTTTCTACAGCCCTTACTTCATCGTACCCAAGAAAGGCGGCGGCTTACAACCGATCTTGGACTTGCGAGTTTTCAACCGGGCCTTGAACAAACTCCCGTTCAAAATGCTCACGCAAAAACAATTTTTTTATGTGCGTCTGGCATCTAGATTGGTTCTCAATGGTAAAACTGAAGGACGTGTACTTCCACGTCTCAATATTGCCTCGACATCGACCCTTCCTACGGTTCGCGTTCGACATCCATTCGGCATGTCCCTGTCCCCTCGCGTCTTTACAAAGGTTGCAGAGGCAGCCCTTGCTCCACTTTGGGAAGCAGGCATCCACATACTCAACTACCTTGACGAATGGCTCATCCTGGCCCACTCTTGAGAGTTACTATGCTCCCACAGGGACCAGGTGCTCAGGCACCTCAGCCGTTTAGGGCTTCAGGTCAACTTGGAAAAGAGCAAGCTCGCCCCGGTTCAGAGCATCTCTTTTCTCAGCATGGAGTTAGACTCAGTCTCAATGTCAGCGCGCCTCACCAACGAGCGCGCGCAGTCAGGGGTGAAATGCCTCACTGCCTTCAGGACGGGCACAGCGGTCCCTTTAAAATTTTCCAGAGGCTCCTGGGGCATATGGCGTCCTCCGCGGTGGTCGTGCCTCTGGGGTTGATGCATATGTGACCGCTTCAGCACTGGCTCCAGACTTGAGTCCTGAGACGAGCATGGCGCCACGGCACGCACCGTGTGATCATCACTCCCGCCTTCTGCCAAGCGTTCAAACCCTGGACAGACCTCTGCTCTCTGCAGACAGGAGTCCCCTTGCAGCAGGTGTCCCGATGCGTCCTGGTCACTCCCTACGCCTCCAAATTGGGTTGGGGCACCGTGTGCAATTGGCACGCAGCCGCGGACCATTGGAAAGAGGCCCCGCTGTGCTGGCACATCAACTGGCTAGAGTTTTTTTCCCTGCGGAGGTTTCTCCCGCTGATTCAGGGCAAACACGTCTTGATCCGATCAGTCAGCACCACCACAGTAGTGTACATAAATTGCCAAGGCAGCGTACACTCCCGCCACATGTCACAACTCACCCGTCATCTCATTTCGCTGCGTGCCACTCACATCCTGGAAAACCTCAATGTGGTGGCAGATGTGCTATCATGACAACGCTTTCCCTGCGGAGAGTGGAGTCTTCACCCCCAGTCGTTCCAGCTGATTTGGGAACGGTTCGGCAAGGCTCAGGTAGACCTTTTTGCCTCCCGAGAGATGTCCCACTGCCCGCCCTGGTACGCCCAAACGGAGGCTCCCCTCGAGACAGATGTGCTGGCACACAGCTAGCCCACGGGCTGCGCAAGTAGGGGCTGCGCAAGTACGCATTTCCCCCAGTCAGCCTTCTTGCACAGGTGCTGTGCAAGGTCAGGGAGGATGAGGAACAAGTCACTGTAGTGGCCCCCTATTGGCCCACTCGGACTTGGTTCTCGGATCTTGTACTTCTTGCGACAGCCCCTCCCTGGCAAATTCCCCTGAGGAAGGATCTTCTTTCTCAGGGATGGGGCACGCTCTGGCATCCACACCCAGACCTCTGGAACCTCCACGTCTGGCCCCTGGACGGGATGCGTAAGATCTAGCTGATCTACCACCTGCCGTTGTAGACATGATAAACAAAGCCAGAGCCCCATCTACCAGGCAACTTTACACCCTGAAGTGGCGCTTGTTTGTGAATTGGTGTTCTTCCCAGGCTGAAGACCCACAGAGGTGCACAATTAGGTTAGTGCTCTCATTCCTGCAGGAGAGGTTATAGGGGAGGCTGTCCCCCTCCACCTTGAAGGTGTATGTAGCCGCTATCGCGGCCCACCACGACACAGTAGACAGCAAGTCTTTGGGTTAGCACGACTTAATTATCAGTTTCCTAAGAGGCGCCCGGAGGTTAAATCCCTCCCGGCCAGGCCTGTCCCCTCCTGGGATCTCTCAGTGGTCCTCTCGGGCCTTCAGAGACCCCCCTTTGAGCCGCTAGAATCAGTCGGATTCAGGGCCCTCTCCCTGAAGACGGCCCTCCTGATCACTCTCACCTCCATCAAGAGGGTCGGGGACCTGCAAGCTTTCTCTGTCAGCGACACTTGCCTGGAGTTCGGTCCGGCAGACCGGGCTATGTGCCCAAGGTTCCTACCACTCCCTTCTGGGACCAGATAGTGAACCTGCCCCTTCGTTGCTGTGTCCAGTACGTGCTTTGCGTATCTACATGGACCGCACGCAGAGCTTTAGATGTTCTGAGCAGCTCTTTGTCTGCTTTGGCGGACAGCGGAAAGGGAACGCTGTCTCCAAACAGAGGCTTTCCCACTGGGTAGTGGACGCCATTACATTGGCCTATCACACCCAGACCGTGCCCCCCCCCCTTTTCCGGGTCCGAGCACACTCAACAAGAAGTGTTGCGTCCTCATGGGCACTGGCCAGGGGCACCTCCCTAGCAGACATATGCAGAGTAGCGGGTTGGGCAACACCCAATACCTTTGCGAGAATTTACAATCTCAGGGTTGAGGTGGTTTAGCCACGTGTTTTCTCAGGTTCAAGCCGGTAGAACTCGGTAACATGCTGACAAACTGACTGGGTGGATCGTTTGTACCTAGCGCCCTTTTCCTCTGTTCAGCGGAGGAATTCGCCGACCACATTCAATGCGGCTACTCGATCTACCCTGTACTGGAATAGGTGCTCCACAGGTCAGGCTCCTACGGGGACTTCCCCTGTGTGTATTTTCCGCGGTACGGTCCCCTTGCAAGCGGACCCGCGTCTCCCTTGGGCAGTCCTCACGGACCCCTGGTCGCCATGTTTGTAGCAACTCCTCCCTCCCAATGAGGTAGGATCTACCACTGCGCCATTCTTCACATGTGACCTAAAAGCCCATGTGATGTATTTCATCACTCTTTACCCCTCCCAGTCTGGGCAGGTGTGGTCTCCGCAGGGTCTTTCCCCCCTGAAAGAATAGGAAATCTGGGGAAGATCACCTTCCCCGATGCGTATGATAGCTTTAAGATGGCCCCAGCCACTTTAACTCTATGCGCGAAACATAGAGAGAGAAAAGACGCGGCTGGAATGGCCTGCTCCCATGCTTGACACGTCGCCTTGTTCCCCCCTGTCGGGGGTAAAGAACCAGAAGTCTTTGACGATTTTATGGGGCGTTGGGGAAGGGTACGTGCAGCCTGGCACAGCTGGTCGCTTTGGCACATAAAATACCTGCCCGCTCCTGTGTCAGCAGTACACGTACACGGCTCAGTGCATGGGGTGATTTAAATTGGAGCCCTAGTGTCGCTTCTTCGACTCAACGTCGAAGTGAGCGACAGATGGGGAAAGTCTAGATTACGGATGTATCCTCCGTTCCCTGATGGAGAGAACGAGACGTTTTGTCCTCCCGGCCACGTTGATGAACCGAGCCACTGTTGCGAACGAACCTCATTGTTGGCTCCTCAGATACATCCTGAATGAAACGCATTTTCATCCCTTTATACCAGGGACATGCAAATTCTGTCTGCCAATTTCTCATTGGCCTTTTATAATAGATCAGAGATGCAAAAGGCTCTCAAGAGAGACCCCTAGTGTCGCTTCTTCGACACAAAGTCTCATTCCCTTTATCAGGGAACGGAGGTTACATCAGTAACCTAGACGTTAGGATCCAATTAAGCATTAATAAGACAATACAAAAAGTGGCTTTAGAATCCAATGTATTGTTTATTTGCCTACAGTTCACAGCAATCCATTTTGCAATTGAATCTGTCAATCAGTACTAGATTTATTAGGAGTACTTGTCTAAGGACCCGTCAATGCACACCTGCACCAGACAGATGCTTTTGTAGCGAGTTATTGCATCACATCATAAACATACATTTTTAGGTCCCTGTGTAAATCCCTAAATTCAGATTGGGCTCCATCAAGATGTGTTTTGAATGCAAGAATACGTCCTCATGTTGTGTTGTCTGTGGAAAGGTTGCTTTATTCTCTGAAGCTGCACATTGCCTTTACAGCTGAAGTTTCGCTATTGCCACCTGGAGAATGCAGGTGGTACATCAAGCTTGAATTGCTCAGAAATCTTCCTTATTGAGGTCCAGAGACATGATTAATTGCATAATTTACTATTTAATATAATTAATCACACTGAATAAGCGCGTTAAAATGACAGCCTTAATTTAAAACAAAAATGTGTTTTAAAGCCTCTTTTTTTTTTTTGCTAAAAACTAGTGTAGGGTTTAATGTATTACTAAGTAATGAATTACTCTAATGACTTTTTCATTGAAAAAAGTAAAGTAAGGTATTATTCTTAATTTTCAGTAATTAAATTACAGTTATATCTGATGTACAGAAAGTGCATTAAATACTGGAAAGATTATAGAACAATTCTATATAAAACAATCGTGAATTTAAAATCTAAATTTAACATCTATTGTTAAAATATATGTTTTCTAATTGAATGCTGCCCCCTTAAATTATTTGGCCAGATAATGAGTAACTTATTTGATTTTATATTAACAGTTTAATGTCTATCCTTGTATTTTTCATCTGGTCGAGGTTGATAAGGGTTTTAGAAAGTAATTAGTAATAAGTAATGCAATTACTTTTCAATACTTAGTACAGTGATCTAATTACACTGTAGAAGATGAAATTAGTAGTTAGTAATTAAATGCTTTTTTAGAATAACTTACCCAACACTGCTAAAAACAAGAAAACATTGAACTCTGTTCATAGTATGCAGTGATTTATTGAGAGAATTGTGTTGCTGCCTTTAAAAGAGTCTGCCCAGGCTGCAGACTTCAGGTTTGGGGTGGTCATAATGTCATAACCCATCTGTCCAACGTGCCTCTTCGCCTTCACACAGGCAGAAGCTCCAGGGAGGTTGGCAGGATGAAGATGAAGGAGCGGCACGTATTTGTGGTTGTCCTCTCGACACCTTGATATTACTTTTGCTTTACACATGAGACCCAAAGTGAAACAGACTCCTGAAGCATTAAATAAAGTTTAGCTGTGTGACAGAGCTCGTTGCACCTGAACAGTCAGCAAGCTAATGACTCCTGAGAGGCAGTACAAGTGTTCGGCTGCGGGAGAAATTAGATTATGCACATATACATACAAATAAACACATGCACGCACTACATATATGAACTTATACTTTGATTCAATCTTATTTACTTGCTTAAATACATGTTTACACTAATGTCCATAATGTGCCCCCTCAGATTTTCGAACCAAGTGGGTTTTGAATGCAATGTAATTTTTTTTTTTTTTACTTTTATGATCTTTGTTTAACTGTTTGCATTATTAAATTGCATGAATATTGTAGGTAAAAAGATTTTAAAAAGTTAATGTCTAAATTTGGTCAGTCCAATTGAGTCACACCTTATGCGGATCATTCGCTTTAAATTAGGGCTGTCAATTGACTACAATTTTAACTAGAATTAGTTAGGTTATGTGCCATTTAATCAAATGAATCACAATTAATTGAATTGATCAATATTTGCTAAAATATTGTCCAATATTAAGATCGAGAGTTCATTACAAATTTGTCCATTGTTGCCAAATGTTTGCTGCAGGTTTACCACTATCGATGAAGAGCTGCAAACGTTTGTGGTGAATTACAAGCATTGCACGTGAAAATAATAAATTTGCGACAAGTTTGCCAGAACTCTAGATTTTTTGTATGGGAATTCAATATGTATAATTAAAATGATAAATAATAAAAAATACATTATTTTGAATAAAAATTAAATTTAGATGTTCACACAGTATGCATTTTTGCATTCCATCTGTGCTGTTTTTGTTGGTATATGTATACATGCATCAGACAGACACTTTTAAAGTGTTTTACCTTGGTTGCGTTTTGTCTTACTGATTTTGTAGCATCTTGTGCCAACCAAGTTAAATGTAGTTTAAAACTTGTATGTCTTGAGTCCCCTGCATTCTGTCTAGCTTAAAGGTGCCATAAGCTATTTTTTTCATGGAACTGTGGGCAAAAAATGTCCTATTCCCTGAAAGATATTAATGAAATATCTGTCCTGAGATATCTCACCTGTCTCTGTGACTGCTCTAGACTAAATTAACTCATTAAATTGACAGCCCTACTTTAAATGGAAAATTATGTTATCATCTACCAACCTTTATGTCACATGAAACTCGAATGATAGAACATAAAAAGAGTTTTCAATGCTCTTTTTCATACAAAGAAAATGCATGGTGATCACTAGCTGTCAATAGTTCAGTAGCAATTTTGCTTGGTTTAAAAAAAAAATGTGTAGCCTATTTTCAGTCAGTATTAGAACCCAGGTCCCTTTGATCGCAAATAAAAAAACTCTACCACCTTGGGCACCAAGTGAGCCATGATGCCCCAGTGTACCATACACAAACACACACTCAGGTGTGTAGTATTATCTCTGATATCTGGGAGAGTTGAAGTGTGTCAATTAAGAAAAAGATTAACAAAGATTACTTGTACAGTAAGCAATGCAGTCATCTAAAGTGGTTTCATAAATGATAGGATGCTATGATATGTAATATTCTGTGACAACTCCATGGTTCAATGATCGATATGAAGTGCATACTTTCAAATATAATTAAGAGGGTGACCATTTTCATGTCTAAAAACTTTCTCAAATCTCACCCTCACACACATGGCTGCCCATTCCAGACAAGATTATAAGACTTATGCATATTAATTGCAAATATACAGACAGATTTTTGACACCATATGCAGATGTGAAAGTAACTGTATAAGGTTATGACTGCCTCAAGGTTGTTAACTACTTAATAACTGCTTCTGGTTGTTTTAATGTACTCTTGGGTATGGATGCTTTTGGGAAAAGGTATTCTAAATGGTTTTGTACCTTTCAAATGTGTAACAAGATATTTTCCAGATAGCTATCATGCACAGAAACAATGTTAAGTCGAGCGTTAATGCATAACTGTTATGGCATTGAATCAACATTACAATCTGATGTTGATTCTACGTCACTTTTGCACCCTCAGGTAACGTTGAAGTAACACTGAAATTTTAACAAAGAATGTTAACATAATTGAATCAATGGCAGAATCGGATGTAGATTTTAAATTTGTTGAAACAACATTAAAATCTCAACAAAATTTAAATGGTACCATTGAATCAACTTTACAATCTGATGTTGATCCTACATTACTATTGCACCATGTGTTAATGTTGAAACAACATTGAAATTTCAATATAAAATCAATATTAAGTCTTTGAATCAATGTTAGAATCTGAAGTGATTCTACATCACTTTTGATGGATCAACAATGTCATTTCAAGAAAGATAAAAAAAAAAATTGAAATACAATTATATAATAAAATTTTTTACACAATGTCTAGAGTTTATTCATCTTTAGCACAAAAGTAAAAATAAATAAATAAAAAAGGTTGTATTTGGAAGCAGCGGAGGAACTGCCCCACACTTATTTGCTCAACCAAGGCATCAAAACAGAACAAATCAGAAAGAAAATCAATGGAACAGAGTAATTATCTTAATTGTTCACAATTGGAAATTTGGTTTGTACAGTCCAGCAGTGTCACTTTCATGAAGGCTAGTCCAGTATAATGTGATTACTGGAAAAATCAAGTTGTCCTAATTAAACTTTATCTAGATTTGAGCTCATATCTCAAATATCTATGTTCATAAACTTATTTTTCTCATAAATCCATTTTATGTCCATACAAAAATGACTTTTAGATTTATTTTTTTTTTACTTTAAGATACATAGATTTTAACTATTGAGTACATAACTGAAGCCACGGTGAATAACCGTAATTCAATGTGCTTAAATAATTTAATTATGTTTCTGGAATTATCCTTGGTCAAAGTTAACATATAGGGGCATTTGAATAGTTGTGTCACGATTCACTGTTGTCTTTTTGTTTTTGTGCTTTTATGTTGAAGTTTAGTTTAGTTCCTGTTTCCTGTTTGGCTTTTGTAGTTTCTTTTTATGATTGGTGTTCCCCTGATTGTTCTCCTTCCCTGATTGTGCCCCCAGGTGTCCCTCATTCCCTTGTTTGTTCCTTTTTGTATTTAAACCCTGGTTGTCTGTTCATTCTCTGTCGGTCGTTGTTTTCGTTGCATGTTAATGTTCTGGATGTTTTCAACTGTTTTGATGGTTTCCCCGTTGCCTGTCTTCCCGTGTTCATTTCAGTCGTGTTTTCCCGTTTCGTGTGCCCTTGAATGTGTTCGTGTTTAAGTTTTTGTTTACCCATCGTGGTAGTTTCTTTTGTTCCTGTCTGTTTACTTGCACTTTGATCCCACCTCCTCGTCTGCCTCTGTCTTCGTCCACATCGTTACAAGTTGTTATTAAGAATTTTTTTTTTATTATTTATGTTGTTTTGTTGTAAATAGTTGTTTTGGATCATTGTCCTGCTGGAAGATCCAGCCATGGCCCATTTTATGCTTTCTAGCAGAGGCAGTCGGGTTTGATATTGGAATGATAGTTGGTATTTGATAGAGTCCATGATGCCATTTATGCCTCTGGCATAAAAAACAGCCCCAAAACATTAAAGATCCACCACCATATTTAACCATGGGTATGGGGAACTTTTCCATATGGCTACTTCTCTGTGTGTGCCAAACCCATCTCAGGCATTTGCTGCCAAAAAGCTCTATTATTGTTTTATCTGACAATAGAACCCGGTCCCATTTGAAGTTCCAGTAGTGCCTGGCAAACTGAAGATTCTTGAAGAGTTTGTTGTTGGATGAGAGATGAGACTTTTTTCTTGAAACCCTCCAAAGCAACTTGTGGTGATGTAGTTGAAGTCTGATTGTAGTTTTGGAGACTTTCGGACACCAAGACCCAACTAATTACTGCAATTCTCCAGCTGTGATCCTTGTAGAATTTTTGGCTGCTCGAACCATCCTCCTCACTGTGCATGGAGACAATGTAGACACACATCCTCTTCTAGGCCAATTCTTAACATCTCCAGATGATTAGAACTTATTAATTCTTGCACTGATGTTGGAAATGGGCATTTTCAATGCCAATTCCCATTTTGTGAAGCTCAACAACATTTTACCGCACATCATAACTATATTCTTTGGTCTTACCCATTGTAACTGGAAATAGGAAGTCATGGCTGAACAATTTCATGTTTCTAGTCACCCAGGTTTACTAAAAAAATGTAAAATATGCATGAGAATATATTTCAGATATATTTTTCTCATAATAACTTCTAAGGGTGCCAATAATTGTTGCAAATGTGTTTTGGAGAAAAATATTTATTTAATAATGAGATTTTCCCCAATTTCAATTATTTAACATCAATTAATGGTTAAATTAACGTAAATATTGTGAATTAAAGATCAAAAGAATAAACAATAAAGATATTTTTCACAGCCGTCTTTGCTCATATTGAACAACAGTGCCAATATTAGTGGAGGGCACTGTATATGCAGTACTGTGCAAATGTTTTATGCACTAAATATGTTTCACAAAAATATTTGTCTTAAGATGGTTATTTATATCTTCACATTTAGTGTGCCAATAGGAAATATACATTTTAGACTATCAAATATTCCTTTTGCAAAAATAATAGAAAAGACAAACAGGTAGCCCTGCAACCGATGGCATTGTCCCCACAGTGCCCCCCACTGAACACTGAGTCAGTCTGGGATTATATGAAGAGACAGAATCAATTGAAACAGCATAAATAGTTAAAATAACTGTGGTGAATTCTCCAAAAAGCTAGGGGCATCATATTTGTTTACCTAGGAGAATTGGTGGTGTTTTGAAGGCAAAGGTGGTCAAGACTAGAATTTGTATGATGTTAATTGATGAATGAAAACATTATTTATGATGAACCCCTCACTTTTCAAAAATTTTCACAAGTGCCTAAAACTTTTTCACAGTACTGTACATCGATAAGCCAAAACATTATGACCACTCAAAGGTGAAGCGAATGATGTTGAATGCCACGTGAAGGTCTGGGTAGATTAGATGGTAAGCGAAAAATCAGTTCTCGTAGTCAATGTTTTGAATGCAGGAGAAATATGTCACGGTCCTGTCAGTCTGGGTTTTTGTGTTACGGGATAGTGACTTCTTTGTTTTGTGTCTGTCTTTTGTTTTGTCTTCTGTCTTTGAGTGAGTGCATGGCTTTGGTTGTGGTTTCCCTGCTGTGCACTCTTCGGTCGTTCTTGTTTCATGTCGGGAGCATTGCGTTTATATCCTGCATTTCCGGCAGTTTTCGGTTTTGTTGTCGGGATCCGGATACTTATGCTCCATGTCTTGTCTTTTATTGGCATGAGTGCATTTCGCTTATGTCATCTTGGCGGCATGCACTTGCGTCAATAATTTGTGTCTGTCTCTTTCGACTGTGGACACGCTAAGCGTTGTGCTCGCTTTACGGGGTGCGCCGGGATCACGGTCTGACTTCATGTTGTGCAGAATTTCGGTCACTTCCATCTGAGGTGTCGTTTTTTTGTGGCTGAACTCTCGCACAGGTGTCCTGTCTCGTTTTGTCACCATTTGCATGCATCACATGGTGTTTGCCTCACAATGTTTGCTCAGACTTTGTCTTGTGTGAGAATGCATGCCATTGCTTTGTTAGCATTGCCGTTCATTCTCTCGTCTTGTCTCTCAGTTGGCATGATCTTATGTTGCCTTATTGACATGATGATATGAGCTTGTGCCATTCGGGTGTTTGTGTCTAGTGAGAGCACATAGCTTTGTTTTGTTTCTGTATTGCCACATGTCTCTCAGTCCCACGTCATACCCTGCCTTCTTGTTTGCCTATTATTAGTTCATTTGCCTCACCTGATCCCTTGTTGAGCTGTTGGGTTTCTCTCACTAATTTAGTCTCCTCATGTGTGCTGTCCAGTGCCACTTTGTCTTGTTTCATGTTTCATGTCAGTCTCACGTCAGTCCCATTTCTAGTCTGTCGGTTCCAGTCGGTCCTGGACACAGTTCATCTTCCCTCAGAGGGTTGCCTGCGTTGGACTGTGTTTTTTCCCTTCAGGGTAGTTTGTGTTTTATCCCATTGTTTTTTGTATTAAATAAATCTTCTGTTAATCTTTCTCTCTGCATTTGGATCCTGCCTCTGCTACTGCTACTATAACCTTGACAAAATAGTATAGACCTGAGTAACTTTGACAATGGCCAAATTGATATGGCCGGGTCATAGCATCTCTTAAATGGCAAGGCTTGTGAGGTGCTCCCGGTGAACACATTGTTCGGGAAAAACAAAAGAAACAGCTTATATAGTAACTATTTGACCTCCTGAGATTGACAATCAATGTTTTATGAAGAACCTCCTTCGACAGGCCATTTCTGAAAAAAGAAACATGACTTTGTACTAGGGTACTTTTTACATTCTTCATGGAAAGTGCCTTTTATATCACTTTCTTGATTAACAAAGCTTGGTGTTTCAGATCCACTTCTTCAGTTCTGAGCCTATGAATGCAGTGCTATTTTATGCAAGGACGAGATCATTGTTTTGATTTGTTGTTGGCAAAAATGATGTTTAATCTTCATACACTTTTACTGCCATGATCTTACAGTACAGGACAGGAGAATTACTAATAGAGTGCTCTGTTAACCATTGTTCCTTGAGAGGTGTCTTGAGTCTGAGTCTAGTTTATCCTCCTCCCTTTGAATGCTTTTGTCCCTCTGTGTGACAGACAGTGGTGAGAGGGATGGTGAGAGCGAAGAGAAGGAAAAAAACAAACTTATCCCACAGAATGTGTCAAGGCCCACAACTCTCTGCTCTCTTCAAATCACAAGTGAACAAGCATAATGAGATTTAGATTCCCTTTTCTGTTGTAAGTAACAGGGCCTGCAGCAGATTGTTCTCGACAGATCCACCCCTGTATGGAGAGCACTGTTATGCTTGCAAGTGTGAGATGTAAAGAGCATGAAAGAGAGTGTGCGAGGGAGAAGGAAGCAAAGAAATGAAAGAGTTAGTTAAGGGGGACAGTTAGGGCCAGCTTTTGGTGGCCTTTTTATAATGTGATTTACAATTTCTCAATGTAATGTATTAAAACGTTGACAGAGCAAAAGGGATTCACAAGATGCTGCATTAGAAACTCAATTTCTATGATGAATTGCCTGGGGCTACTGAATCATAAACAGTCCCCCCCTCCCTTTTTTTTCCACTCCCTCTTCCCTTGCACTGAAATTTTTTTTCATCCAAATCTTCTTAAACCTCTCTCTTAATCTGATCGGTTGAATGTAAGGGGGTGAAAGTATTTTTGGACTAAAAAAAGCACAATTTTATTCATAATTCTAACATCATGTATTTGGTATTTCCAAATGCTATGTCAGTAATATTCAAAAATTGCTTAGTCCACGTGTTGCCAGTTGGCTCACTCCAATCCTTTCTTCTCCACACTTGCATTAACTAAGGGGTTCAAGACTTATTTTAAATGCTCATAGTGGCGAGAATGGATGCAGTATTAGATTAACACTTTTTAAATGTGTTAGTTCAGTGTTTTCTTACATTAACTTCTATCCTAATTACAACCCAAAGCTATGAAATTTATTTTCATGAATGCAGAATGATTCAGAAATATTTGTCTGCAGAATAACTGCAGAAATAAAAGGGAAAGTGTCTCTGTTTCCCTCAAAGCGGTACAAAAATAATGACATCATATTGGTTACTGGTGTGTAGAGGAATTTAGGCGACATTTCCGCAGAGTTGCAGAAAGCAGTGGTGAGTACATTATTTACATTGGGCAGTAATGGCTAAATCAGTTTTGGATCACAGTACAAGCATTGTAAATGAGAAAGCTTGGACAGAACAGACCCTTTCAGTGACAAACATTTTCCATTTTAGAGTTCAGGCAAAGTTCCATGCTCCATCTGTTCCCAAATGTTAGCACATATTGCTAATGAGCCAAAGTCATGGGTACAAGGGAAAGCATCAATTAATAAAATGTATATAATTAATGCATATTTTGGAGAAGTAGTTTACCTGACATGTTAATCTTTTCATTGGTTAAAAGCAAACCAATATAAAAATAGTACCACTTTCAGTGTTTGAGTACCTCAGCCACTCTCTTTCACTACAACAATTATGTACATTGTTGGCTTTTCAAATGAATTCACTTAAACTTTGTTACTTAAACTCTGTAGATTAATCGTTTAGCAAACATGAATCCACAAGCTTCCTGATGAGGAAGGCGGCACAAAGATTCAGGCCAGTAGCTTTGCTACATTTTTCCCGTAATGTTGCCCCTATGACTATTGCTTTATTTCAGATAAGTTTACGAGGTAGATTTCCGTACAATTACAAATAATGTCATTAACTTAGAGGCATTTTAAAGGAACAGTTCACCCTAAAATAAAATAAAAAAAGCATCATTGTCTCACCCACATGTTGTTCTATACTTGCATTCTTCAAAACATGAATTCGCTCTTCTGTGGAACATGTTTGAATACTCTGCTGGCCACTGTTTTTCCTTTGCAATTAGAATGAATGAAAACAGGAATCTTTCAAGCTTCATAAAAGACACAAAAGCACTATAAAACAATTATTACTTTGTCCATTTGACTTGTGCACTATATTCAAAGTATACTTTAGCCATAAATTGCTATTTATAAGAAACGGACCGATATATAAAATAGTTATTCATTGAAAATTTTAATGAACTGTCCATGGAGACAGTGTTAGGATCCATGTGCAGGAAGTTTATTAAGAACACAAGCAAACAATCCAAATCGGCAAGAAAATAGATCATTAAGCAGGCAGTAAAATCCAATATACCAAAAAGACAGTCCAACAAGGCAAACAAAACGTCTAGGTTACGTATGTAACCTCCGTTCCCCGATGGAGGGAACGAGACGTTGTGTCAGAGAAGCGACACTAGGGGTCTCTCTTGAGCGCCGATATATACCTCTGTTCTATGAAAAAAGGCCAATGAGAAGTTGGCAGGCGGTATCTCCACGTTGTGTCAGAGAAGCAACAGTAGGGGTCCACCTTTAAACATGCCATGCACTGAGCCGTGTACGTGAACTGCTGATACAGGAGCGGGCAGGTATTCTTACGTGCAAAGGCGACCAGCTGTATCAGGCTGCACGTACCCTTCCCCAATGCCCCATTAAAGCCATCAGAATCCTTCTGGTTACCCTGGAAAGGGGAACAAGGTGATGCTTGCCAACCTGGGAACGGGCCAAGCCTGGCTGGGCCTCTTTTCTGTATATGTTTCTCGCATAGAGCAACTACGGCCGGGGCCCTTACATGCATTAAGGGAAGGGGGTCTTACCCTGTTTCCTATTCTTTCAGGGGGAGAAGACCCTGCCGAGACCACACCTACCCTGCAGGGGAGGTAAAGAGTGGCGAATACATCACATGGCCGCTTAGGACCTATGTGGGAAAGTTGGCGCGGTGGTAGATCCAGCCTCGTAGAGGGGGGAAGCTTACAGCATGGCGACCGAGGCAGCTGGAACTGCCTAAGGGAGACACGGGAGTCTGCTCGTGAGGGGACAGTACCGCAGAATTACACACAGGGGGAGTCCGAACAGGAGGCCTTAACCTGTGGAGCACCTATTCCAGTACAGGGTAGATTGAGTACCCGAAGTGGCTTGGGTCGGCATTCTCCGGGCTCGGACCTGAGAGAACACTGGACGATACTGACTAAATTCGGAGATTGTATAATCTCGAAAGTGTTAGGTGTTGCCCACGCTGCTACCATTGTGGTGCTGTCTGACCTGACTAGGACATGTTTGTCTCGAAACTTCCTCAGGGCAAAGAAAACAGCCAGCAGCTCTAGGCAGCCAATGCAGCGGGGCCCGGTTCCAATGGCCTGCAGCTGCGTGCCCGTTGCACACGGCGCCCTAACCCAGTTTGGAGGCGTCGGTTGTGACCAGGACGCGTCGGGACACCTGCTGCAAGGGTACTCCTGCCCGTAGAAAGCAGAGGTCTGTCCAGGGCTTGAAGGTTTGGTGGCAGGTGGTGGTAATTCTCACACAGTGCGTGCCGCGGCACCATGCTCATCTCGGGACTCGAGTCTGAGGCCAGTGCTGAGGTGGTCTCATATGCATCAACCCCAGCGCCGCGGCCGCCGTGGAGGATGCCATATGCCCCAGGAGCCTTTGGAAACATTAAAGGGACCACAGTGCTTGGCTTGAGGGAAGCGAGGAATTTCAGCACCGACTGTGCACGCTCGTTGGAGAGATGTGCTGACATTGAGACTGAGTCTAACTCCATGCTGAGAAAAGAGATGCTCTGAACTGGGGTGAGCTTACTCTTTTCCCAGTTGACCTGAAGCCCCAAATGGCTGAGGTGCAAAAGCACCTGGTCTCTGTGCGCGCATAGTAACTCTCGCGAGGGGGCCAGGATGAGCCAACCGTCGAGGTAATTGAGTATGCGTATGCCGGCTTCTCGGAGCGGGGTCAGGGAACTTAGAGGGTTGGTGGAAATCTGCCCATTGCAATCACTGGCCATCGTACGTTTCATGGATGCGAGGGACGATGACAGGTTCGTGTACCGCCCTATTGCCACTTATCTCATAGACCAGATGGAGGATGTCGGTTCGTGTATGGAGAAATTTCCAAATAGTGACGGGTCCGGTTTACATTCCCGAACGGACGCATTTAGGGGGCGACGTAAGCTGCGGTGAGACCCCCGGCGTCCCACGGTCCCACTATCTGCCCCAGACCACTTATAATGCCCAATGACCACCCTGGGGGGGGGCTGTCCACAGACCCATTATCATCCCCCTAACCAACTGTTTTTCCCAAACAGGTTTTTACGCTCTGGGATTTCACGGGCCATGTGTTTGGTGGTCGTGGTGCCTGCCCACACCTTCAAAAAGGCATATTTTGAAGGAGAAAAAATAGAATCGCAGGAGGAGTCTGCCCTCTTGGTATGTGATAGAGGGGCACCGGGTGTGCAACCGAGTGAAATTTCGGCTCCGTTGGAGCTCAGGGAGCAAAGTTAGAGCACATCCCACATACAATTTGTACCTTGTATTTACACAGCGGTTCCGTGTACATGACCCCGAAAGGTCCAAACGGCTCCAAATTCACAACAGTAGCTTCTCAGGGGCCCCTGAGTCAGGTCCTAAATTTTGGAGGCCCTGGGGGCTTGCTTCTCAGAGTTTCAAGTCCCAATGACTTCGTTAAGTGCTTAATTGGCTGACTAATGTGTGTAATGTGACAATAATTTTCCTATAATATTTTTCTTGATTTTTTTTAAAGTACTTCCTTAACTCTGAGGGACACACCTTTTTAATATGTTGTTTCTGAGGGCCCAAAAATGAAGCATTCAAAGCCCCCAAGTCTTAGCATCAATTTTAACCCTGTACACGAAACCGCTGTATAATTGCATTGGTTCAATGGGCAAGTGGGATGTCTAGAAAAGGAGGTTCCGAAGGTCATGGAACCTTGAAATTTCAAATATTCGATCGTCAGGGGCCCCCGATTCAGGTCCTAGATTTTGGAGGCCCTGGGGGCTTGCTAAGTATTAAAGCCTCTGATGAAAGTACCTTTGCACACAGGCCTAAAATGAAGCCTGTCTCATTGATTCTTATGACAGGCAGAGAGATCTGTTGAAAATAATGAAAAATACTTTTTTACATCCTAGACCTTAGTCCTCTTATTGTGTCGATAAGGGGCTTTTGACGTGTCACCGTGTGAAACTTGGGGTCCGTTGGAGCTCCAGGAGCAAAGTTAGAGCACGTCCCACTTACCATTTGTACCATTCATTTTCACAGCGGGACCGTGTACACAACCCCGAAAGCTCCAAACGACTCCAAATGTGAATCTGGTGCTTCACAGGGGCCCCCTAGTCAGTGTGCAAAGTTTCAAGTCCCAATGACTTCGTTAAGTGCTTAATTGGCTGACTAATGTGTGTAATGTGGCAATAATTTTCCTATAATATTTTTCTTGATTTTTTTTAAAGTACTTCCTTAACTCTGAGGGACACACCTTTTTAATATGTTGTTTCTGAGGGCCCAACTATGAAGCTTTCGAAGCCCCCAGGTCTTAGCATCAATTTGAACCCCGTGAGGACCTCCAAATTTGGGATTCTGGAGCCCCAGGGGCCCCCGAATCAGTGCCTAAAATTTGGAAGCTCTAGACATTTTCTGAATGAACTCTTTCAGCTCTAGACCTTAAATGAACACCCAAATGACTTTGCACATGCAAGAGGCTCTTTCTGGCTTTGAGAGCAAAAGGCCTGTGAGGTTGATTCTCTCATTCAAGCAAAAATGTTTTAATATGACACGCTAGGGCCCCCGGACTACCAGCACGTGAAGTTTGGGGCCCAGAGGAGCTTTCTAGAAAAAGTCCATCTGCCATTTATTTCATTCAGTTTGTACAACGGGGTCGATGGACGGGGCACCGAAAGGTCCAAACGACTCAAAAACGGCATATGCGCGTCGTCAGGGCATCCTTAGACAGTGTGGGGAGTTTCGTGACCTTTTGAACTTTTTTTCCATTCATTTGGCCCATTTAGGGACGTTGTCCACGAACACATTGTGAAAAAGTCATTGGTTCAAAGGGCAAGTGGGACGTCTGGCTAACAGGGGTCAAAAGGTCGCAGGCTCTCGAAAATCCAGAAACTCGGTCAAAAGGGCCCCCAAATCAGGAACCAAAATTTGCGGTCTCTAGAACCTTCCTGAGCGTATAATCAGACCCTCAACCTAGTTTTCTCTAATCAGTCACGAGGCTCTGTCAAGCTATCAGCGCAAGAGGCCTTTGTGAGGGAATCTTGCACAAACTCCCCCCAAAAAACTTTCCTTTTTTCTAGAGCCACGTGCTCTCAGTATGTCTTTGGAGGGACGTCAGGCTACCGCCGTGTGAAATTTGGGGGCTAGGGGAGCTTTCTAGAAAATGAAGCCTGTCTCATTGATTCCTGTGACAAGCAGAGAGATCTGTTGAAAATAATGAAAAATACTTTTTTGCACCCTAGGCTGTAGTCCTCTTAGTATGTCGATAAGGGGCCCTTGATGTGTCACCGTGCGAAATCTAGGGTCTTTAGGACATCGGGAAGAGCAATCCCATTTGTACCATTCATTTTCACAGCGGGTCTGTGGACATGACTTGGAAAGGTCCAAATGGCTCCAAATTTGAATCTGTAGCTTCTTAGGGGCCCCTTAGACACTGTGAAAAGGTTCAAGTCTGAATGAATTTGTTAAGTGCTTAATTGGCTGACCTGTGAGTGTATTGTGACAATAATTTTTCAGGGATATTTTTCTTGATTTTTTTTAAAGTACTTGCTTAACACTGAGTGACATGAATTCATTATATGTTGTATCTGAAGGCCCCAGGAAAGAGTACTCAATGGCTGAAGTTGCTGGCATATGATTCAAGGCTTTTTTTTCACTGAATCATACAGGAAGTGCCCACTTCCAATTTGTTTGAATGGCACCAAATGCATGGCTCGTGGGAATAACTTTTTTAAGCTCATTGTGCATGTTTATGAGTTGATAGTTGCATCAGCTTGTTATATTGTGCTGAGTTGAGTACTATTTCATAAAGGAACATAATAAAGCATACTGTTTCCCCCACTACAACCTCAATTGCATGTATTGGCTTGTATTTGGAGCCCATCCCCCCTTCTCCATTTTCAAGCCAGTTGCAATGGTTCTCCAACTATAAGCGTATTACAATGGTAATGATTAATAATTGAGTCTCACACTTAAGCTATTTGTGCATGTTTATGAGTTGATAGTTGCATCAACTTGTTGTATTTTGTATTCTGAGTGCTGCCAAAGGGATATTGTCAATAATACTGCTGTAAATGTTACTCTAAGTGTTTAAAATGAATAGCCCATAAACCTGCTGTTGAGTCTCCATAGAACAAATTGCTTATGGGTAGACCCACTTCCAATCAATTTAATGGGGCAAAAATCATCACTTGGTGGACTTCATTTTAATAACTTTTGTTTTTTTCCGTGAAATTTCCGACTTCCTCCGATCTTCTTGAAATTTATACCACAGAAAGAAGAGGCTTGGAGAGGAACATAAACAGAGAATTCAGCTTCCTTAATCTGTCTAGAGCTGAGATCTGGACATCCCACTTACAATTTGTCCCATTCACAGAAATAAAGGTTTCGTGGTCAGTGAAACTTTTATGTGTGGAAGGGCTTAGGTTGATCAGGGGGCTTCACTGAGTCACAAAAATTTAATTTTAAGTCATAAATTTGATACTGGAGTTATTAAAATGAAGTTCACGAAGTGATGATTTTAGCCAATGCAAATAAATGGCATGTGGGTAGACCCACTTCCAGTCAATTTAATGGGACAAATTGTATGTTGGATCTCAGCTACCCCTTCTTCTTCTTAACCTTTATTTAACTAGGAAAATCACATTGAGGTTAAAACCTCTTTTACAAGTGGGACCTAGTCAAGACAGGGTCAGATAGCAGGATTAAACAGATAACAAGCAACAAGGAACCAAACGCAGCATCATCATTAGACAACAGCAAACACAGAAAAAACAAGTCACCACGACACGATGTTATGCAACACCGAAACACAGCATAACAACACAAACATATAGGTATTTCATAATACCCTACATGGTACTGTTCGCATAAATAACTATATTTTATCATAGGTTTAGTAAGGAGTTAAGTGGTGATAGAATTAGCAAAGCAGCTGCAATTAGCAGTAACCACCTCCTTTATTCTATGTTTAAAATCATTTAGAGAGATGAGGGATTGTAGTTTGAGTTTAGTCTGTACATCATTCCAAGACCAAGGGCCGTAATGGAACAAGCTTAGCTTTCCAGCCTCTGTTCTAATAGCAGGCACTTTGAACTGTAGCCAGTTCTGTGACCTGAGATTATGACAACTTCGATATAATAAAAATTTCCTATTTAAATAATTTGGAAGTTTTCCTAAAATGACCTTATAAATTAAAATATACCAGTGTTCAAGCCTTCGCAGATGAAGAGATGACCATCCTACCAAACTATACAATATACAATGATGTGTTCTAAAACTAGAGTTAGTGACATATCTAAGAGCTGAATGATAAAGGTGGTCCAGTTTGGACAAAGTGGACAGAGAGGCAAACCTATAGATTGTATCCCCATAATCTATTTGTGACAGAAATAGGCCAGCAACTAAGCGTTTTCGTGAAGCCAAGGAGAAACAGGACTTTAGCCTATACAGAAAACCCAATGTGAATTTTAATTTCTTTGCAAGATAATCAACATGGTATATAAAATTACTTTTTTTGTCCATCCAAATTCCCAGATATTTATAATTATCTACAGACTGGATACAGTCTCCATCCCGTGAAGCGATGGAGAGAGGTGGCAACATTAATCGCCCCATATTAAAAACCATAACTTTAGTTTTATGTGGGTTTAACAGCAGCTTCAAATCTATTAGCGCATGTTGCAGTGTGTCAAAATCTGCTTGCACATTTGCAAAGGCCAACTCAGCTGTGGGGGCACAGGAGTACAGAACTGTATCGTCTGCATACAGATGATACAAAATGTAAAATTATCACAAATATTATTTATATAAATTAGGAAAAGCAAGGGTCCCAAGACTGAACCTTGTGGAACACCCTTCGTAACAAAGACTGGGTTTGACAATTCATTTCCATTTTTAACCATCTGTGAATGATTGGACAAATAGCTATGAAACCATTTGACCGCATTACATCCAATGCCAGATCTCAGCAAGGTGTTAACAAGCAATAGATGGTCCACAGTATCAAAAGCCTTTGTGAGGTCTATGAACAGAGAAACACAAATACATTTTTTTATCTATAGCCTCTTTGAGGTCATCCATGACTTTTAAGAAACCCCTGTCTGTGATTTTGTGCTAAGAAATCAACATTTTAGCACTTTTGCACAGTGCAGTTCTCAAAATGTTCAATATATGTCAATGTATGTATGTATCTATCTATAGGATGTTTGTCTGACTGTCTGTCTATCTGTGTGTCTGTCTGTCTACCTGTCTATCTGTCTATCCTTTTAGCCCATTACTTTGATGGGACTACCCACTTCCAATCAATTTAATGGGCACAAAATCATCACTTGGTGGACTTCAATTTTATAACTCCAGGATAATATTTATGACATATAATCACATTAAGGTGACTCAGTGAAGCACCCTGATCAACCTAAGCCCTTCAAAACATAACAATTTCACTGACCATGAAACCTTTATTTCTGTGAATGGGACAAATTGTACATGGGATGTCCAGATCTCAGCTCCCGGGCTACGACCTCGGGACTGACCTCGTTCGAAAGGGCTGACTGCGACCTTTACAATGAGCCCAGCTTCGTCTCACTAGCCCACCAGGAACATAAAAAGGGCCCATGGTGCTGCCTGAGGGGGAGATAGCCTCTAAGTGGTGCTGAAAGGAAAGCAGCATTTGCCAGTGCAAATAAATTGCACGTGGGCAGTCCCACTTCCAATCGATTTAATGGGACAAATTGTATGTGGGATCTCAGCAATCCCTGTCTGTCATTCTGTGCTAAGAAATCCACTTTTTAGCACTTTTGCACAGTACAGTTGTCAATATGTCCAATATGTGTCTATGTATGTATGTATCTATCTGTAGGATGTTTGTCTGTCTGTCTGTCTATGTGTCTGTCTGTCTTTCTGTCTGTCTGTCAATCTTTTTAGCCCATTACTTTGATTGGAAGTGGGTCTACCCAATTGCAATTGAATTGCATTGGCTGAAATCATCACTTGGTGGACTGCATTTTTATAACTCCAGGATCCATTTTTTGACATTTAATCACATTTAGGTGACTGTAGGAATCCCCCTGAACATAGTGCACCCTTCATAACATACAATTTCAACAGTCCACGAAACCTTCATTTCTGTGAATGGGACAAATTGCATGTGGGATGTCCAGATCTCAGCTCTGGACAGACTTATTGTGCTCAAACCTCTGTTTCTGTGCTTCTCCAAGCCTCCTCTTTCTATCTTGTGAGTTTCAAGAAAATCTGAGGAAGTCGAAAATTGCGCGCAAAAATCCTTAAAGGGGTACGCACGAAATCTTTGACATCCTCCGATCTTAATGAAATTTATACCATAGAAAGAGGAGGCTTGGAGAAGAACAGAAATACAAGTTTCAGCTTCCCAAGTCTGTCTAGAGCTGAGATATGCACATCCCACAACCGATTTGACCCATTCACAAAAATAAAGTTTTCGTGGTCAGTGGAATTTTTTGGTTTTGAAGGGCTTATGTTGTTCAGGGGGAGTCCTACAGTCACCTTAATGTGATTTTAAGTCATACATTTTATCCAAGAGTTAAAAAACTGATGTCCAAAAAGTGATGATTTCAGCCAATGCAAATAAATTGCACGTGGTCAGTCCCAATTCCAATCGATTTAATGGGACAAATTGTATGTGGGATCTCCGCTATCCCTGTCTGTGATTCTGTGTTAAGAAATCCACTTTTTAGCACTTTTGCACAGTGCAGTTCTCAATATGTCCAATATATGTCTATGTATGAATGAATCTATCTGTAGGATGTTTTTCTGTCTGTCTGTCTGTCTGTCAGTCCTTTTAGCCCATTACTTTGATTGGAATTGGGACTGCCCACGTGCAATTAATTTGCATTGGCTGAAATCATCACTTGGTGGACTGCATTTTTATAACTGCAGGATCAAATTCATGACATATAATCACATTAAGGTGACTGTAGGACTCCCCCTGAACATAGTGCACTCTTCAAAACATATCAATTCCACTTACCACCAAGTGATGATTTCAGCCAATGCTAATAAATTGCATGTGGTAGTCCCACTTACAATCGATTTAACGGACCAGTTATCGGACCTGCAATTTTCACTTGGTTTACTTCATTTTTATAACTCCAGGAATAAATGTATGACATATAATCACATTTAGGTGACTGTAGGACTCCCCATGAACATAGTGCACCCTTCAAAACATATAAATTCAACTGAACACCAAGTGATGATTTCATCCAATGCAAATAAATTGCATGTGGGTAGTCCCAAATACAGTCAAATGAATGGGCAGTGGTCTGTTGGAGGACATATAGCTATATAATCAATTGCTAATGGACAGTTAGTCTGTTGGTGGACATGTAGGACTCCCCCTGAACATAGTGTACCCTTCAAAACATATAAATTCCACTGACCACCAAGTGATGATTTCAGCCAATGCAAATAAATTGCATGTGGGTAGTCCCACATACAGTCAAATGAATGGGCAGTGGTCTGTTGAATAAATTGTACGTGGGTAGTCCCACTTACAGTCAAATGAATGGGCAGTGGTCTGTTGGTGGACATATTGCTATACAATCAATTGCTAATGGTCAGTTAGTCTGTTGGTTGACATGAAGCTATACAATCAATTGCTAATGGGCAGTTAGTCTGTTGGTGGACTTACAGCTATACAATCAATTTCTAATGGGCAGTTAGTCTGTTGGTGGACATGAAGCTATACAATCAATTGCTAATGGGTAGAGAGTCTGTTGGTGCACATGTAGGACTCCCCCTGAACATAGTGCACCCTTCAAAACATATAAATTCCACTGACCACCAAGTGATGATTTCAGCAAATGCAAATAAATTGAACCTGGGTAGTCCCAATTACAGTCAAATGAATGGGCAGTGGTCTGGTGGTGGACATATAGCTATACAATGTAGAGTATGAACGGAAAATCATGAACTCATTAATGCTGAATGCAATGCACATATTCTTGCAAGGGTCCTAAAACCCCCACACACTGTTACTCTCCCCACACCCCCCTCCTTAGATGAGAAAGGAATGTGAGATTTTCTTAGACACACACGTTCCTTTCATTTAAAACCCAGAAATGGCTTATTTTTAAGGAAATATGTTTTATTCCCGTATGCTTGTGTATTTCTGCTGTTATATCAAACTAGTTAAGATTGATTAGTTGTGTAGTTAAACTCTGAGGGCTTATATAAAGAATCTAAGAGTATATATTCACTTTTAAGTGTACCAAATACAAGTTTCTTGGTATCAAATTAAACCTTACGACTCGCCCTAGCTGAATATATATATATATGGTTACATTAAAATGTATTCTGCTATGTTTTACCATCTTTTGAGTGATTCAAACCACATCCAGACCCTGTTGTAAATTAGGCAAATGGCGAGCCTTGACAAGACAAAGGGAACCTTCTCGCGCCAAAACTGAGGTACCTCATTGGGTCATTCCTCCCAAAGGAGGCGTGACCTTCCTACCTTAAAAGTGAGGATTTGGTGTGGAATCACTCTCTCTTTGTCCTCATTTGCTCTCTTGTCCTATTGCTTTCTTGCTTTCTCTTCTGAACCTCTTCAAGTTTTCTTCAACTTCTCTTCAAACTCTCGTCAGACATGTCTTTTGTTTTATTTGCCGTTTATCTCAGTCTTTTTCTTGTCTTCGGACAAAGCTCAACACTCTACGTTTTTGGAGGAGTCCGATATCCTCCGAGTGAAAGGACTCTCTCTCAGTTTCAACCATTACTCTGTAGGGTTTCTTGGTTCAGGTTTGGGGAATGTACAATTAATATTAATGATTGTAATCAATGATTAATCATACGGTTTGAACCAGATACCAATACATTCTAAATTGCCCCAAAACAGGGGTTATATAGCCCAAAAGTCTGCTTCAGATATATATAGATAATTAAACACAACGAATTATAATTAACTAGGACTATACATCGCATGCAGACAGGCTGTATTAATTTTCAGAACACCTTAATTGAATTTAACCCGTACCGCAACCAATCAGTTCATCCACCGAACCACTTTACTCGATACTCTTGATCAATTCTCCAGAAGGTTTATTCTTAGTATAAGCTTACTTAATCAAAGCACGTTAACTTACTTTGATAATATCAGCTCGTAGCTTTAGATCGCACATTAAAGAGGCTTTTTTTATGACCAACAAACACAGACAATCAAGCGTATAATTGGGTTTAATACAAGGAACTGGGATATATCACAAACTTAACAAACGTAGAACACATTTAACAACAAACATTTAACATATAACAAACAAAGTAAGACAGGAAGGAAAATAAAGAGATTTCACAGGGATAGCAAACTTGTTACAACAGTTAAACCTTAAGAGCCAGCAAGGGAATTACACACTTTAACGCATTTGAATTTAGATGGGATAATACTTGCAAAATGGACCTTTGTGTCGCTGAACAAGGCTGCGTGTGTGCGTGAATGTCCTCGATGCGTCCGTGAGCTGGAGGATTTCTGTTGGTGCTTCCGGAGTGTGGATCGCTCGCGGGAAGTGCAAAGCATCTTAGGAGTAATGGTTGAAACTGAGAGAGAGTCCTTTCACCCGGAGGATATCGGACTGCTCCAAAAACGTAGAGTGTTGAGCTTTGTCCGGAGACAAGAAAAAGACTGAGATAAACGCCAAATAAAACAAAAGACATGTCTGAAGAGAGTAACACAAAAAGGGAAGAAAAAGCAAGAGAGCTTGAAGAGAGATAAAAGCGAGGAGAGAAGACAAAGAGGACGATTCAACACCAGATCCGGACTTTTAAGGTAGGGAGGTCACACCTCCTTTGGGAGGAATGACCCAATGAGGCTCCTCAGTTTTGGCGCGAGAAGGTTCCCTTTGTCTTGTCAAGGCTACTCATTTGCCTAATTTATGACAGTGTCCTGGATGTGGTTTGAATCACTCAAAAGATGGTAAAACATAGCAGAATACATTTTAGTGTAACCTTATATATATATTCAGCTAGGGCGAGTCGTAAGGTTTAATTTGATACCACGAAACTTGTATTTGGTACACTTAAAAGTGAATATATATTCTTAGACCCTTTATATATAAGCCCTCAGAGTTTAACTACACAACTAAACAATCTTAACTAGTTTGATATAACAGCAGAAATACCCAAGCATACGGGAATAAAACATATTTCCTTAAAAATAAGCCATTTCTTGATTTTAAATGTATGAGTGTATAGATTTTCAGTGTGTAGATGGCGATATCACGAGTGTCTCTGGAGAGGCTCTTTGGGTTGTAAAGACGTCAAGAAGCATTCTAACTCCCAGACTTGCTGGCACTACCTGGTGATTTAGATGGAGAGTCACAGGGTGTGGGGGTTTTAGGATCCTTCGCAAAAATGTGTGCATTGCATTCAGAATTAATGAGTTCATGATTTTCCGTTCATACTCTACAGTCCCCCTTTTCGTCGGATGAAGTCCCTGTGGAGACATCATCGGACGACAATCATCACAATGACGATGGCAGGTGAATCATGAGGGTTTTGTAGCAGGTGGTTATTAGGGCTGTGACCAGCTGCGTTTGAGCAAAGTCGTTCTGGAAGACAGTAAACAGCTGTTTCATGGAGTTCACTGTCTGGTTCAGTAGAACGCTGTGAGTGTTGAGAATTACCACCGTTCCTCTCAAGGTCTTGCCGATGGTCTGCAGGGATGCACTCTGTGTGGTGAGTTACTCTTTTAGCTGTTGTTGGGCGACAGCAAATGTTGCTTTCAGGTGCCGGTGTAACTTGTCGAGGTACTGGTGAGTGGTGCAGGCTGTGATGAGGCTGGAGTCTCCTGGCTGATACAGCAGATGCAGTGGCAGTGGCATCTGCCACACAGTCATTAGTTCGACGGGAGACGCGCGAGTTGAGTCCTGCGGGGTAGCTCTGAGGGCCATTAGCACCAGCGGGAGTTTTACATCCCAGTCTTTCTGATTGGCAGACACATACTTTTTCAACATACTGACCACGGTACGATTCGATCGTTCCACTTGGCCAGATGAGATTGGATGATGACTGATGTGTAGTTGAACTTGGACCCCCAGGAGTCTCCAGATCTGCTGCATAATCTCAGCTGTAAAGTGAGTGCCTCTGTCTGAGTTGACTCTCAGGGGCAGTCCGAGCCTGGAGAAGATGTGGTTCATCAGGAGGTATGCCGTGGTCTGGGCAGTGTTGTTAGGTGTTGGAAGACACTATACCCACTTTGTGAACTGGCACACGACTGTGAGGAAGTATTTGTTGCCCCTCGTCGACCTGGGCAGAGGTCCTACCCAGTCGATTTGGAGGTCTGACCATGGGAATGTGACTCTTCTGCGTTGCAGTGGAGCTATGTGGTTTGGGTTTGCCGGTTGAAACTGGCAGCAAACCAGTCATTCTCTGACATATTCTGCCACATGTTTCTGCATGCGGGGCCAGTATGCCACTTGCTTTAGTGTCTCAAAAGTGGCTCTGGCGTCGTGGGCATAAATTAGCATGACCCCCCCTTAGGCACTGTGGCACCACAAGCCTTGGCGCTGTGATGTCATCAGGTGCCTACCACCAAAATGTTGTCTATCACACGCAGCATGTGCTTTATGTCATGCAGCTGTTTGAGGCACGGGTTGTCAGTGAGGTCAGACAGTGCCAGAGGGTGGTTGGTGGGGTCTGAGAGGTGGTTCAGAAAAGTCAGTATGGATGTGTCAGAGGCTTGCATGTCCGCTATGTCGTTGTTTGAAATCTGCGGAGCCAGCGTTTGAGGCTGTGAGGGTGGCACTGTTGCAGGGAAAGTTCGTTTGCTACGGGTTATCACTGCAACGTTAAAGGTGGGTGGGTGGGTTGGAGGTGACCATAGAGTACCGTGTAGTGCGCCAGTCTTGGCAAGGGCATCGGTTTGGTCATTCAAGTCTTTGTCAAGGCCTGGTTGCCTTGAGTGTCCTTTCACCTTCTTCCAGTAGACAATCATGTTGTGATTTCTTGTGATGTCATTACATTCTTGGAACAGGTGTTGGTGTATGATAGGCTTTCTGTTTGAAGTTTTAAAGCCATTTTGTTTCCAGTCGGGCCTGTTTGAGGTCCATAGCGGTGATGAGTCCTTGTTCTGACTCTGGATCAGAGAATTCTCTGATGAAGGCCTGCTGTAGCTGTAGGTAGTCTGGTTTGACAGCCTCTGATTGCCGATCCAGGAAGCTGCGCATGTCGCGACCAGACGTAACTTTTAGCAGGTACAATCTGTCCCAAGTAGTCACGTTGGGAACAGTGTGCAAGTGAAAGTCTATGTCTTGCAGGTAGGCGTGCACATCGTGGCCTCCTGACGGATTTAGGGTGAAAGTAGGGATGATTCTGGCCAGCTTGTCAAGTTCTTTGGGAGCCATGCCGTGGTTGGTGACCAGGATTTTGTGGGCGGGCTCCCACCCTTTTGTTGATGACGGGGGTTCTTGGGGGCTGGCTGGTGACATTTTGAACAGTGGGCTTTCACCCCCCTTTTCAGCTCTGAGCTCTTGGCTGAAAAGCTTGGGCCCACTGGTCACGGGAAACTCTGTGGTGTGTGTTTCCCCTTTCTGTTCACTTTGCAGTTCTCTTTGAACACTGTCGAGTTCATATTTGAGATGGTCTCTGTGCTGAATAAGTTCATGGATTTCAGCTCGGGCCGTGTTCAGGTGCTTTTCACAGGCTTTTGTTTTAGCATCTCTTTCTTTTAGTTCAATCTCTGCTCTTGCAAGGAGAGACTCGCCTTGTCGCAGCTTTTCGTCGAGTTCCTCTCTGGCTTTTCTCTCCGACTGTTCTCTTTGGTCTGTGTCTAGGAGAAGATTTTCCAGGGCATTTTGAAGTCTCTCTACTTCCTTTTGTAGCTCTGGGTCCGTTTCATCCCCTTCCTCGCACTGTTCCTCGGTCTCGAGGCGTAGCTGATCTAGGCGAGAGAAAGACATCACACACAAAGAGGCCAATGCAAGTACGTGTAGGGTTAGCGAGCTACAATGATGTGGCTTATTATAAGCCGTAATTTTGACTAACTGGTGCAGACAGTTAGATGGGCCGAATTTCGCGGGTCAGTGCAGGTCTAAATAAAGAATTTGACAAGGCGGCAGCCCAAAAGGGTCATCTGATGATGCGGGCTGCTTATTTGTCCCTTTATTCAGTTTTCCTTGATGGCTCTTGTAGGCTGTGTCTTAATGTGAACTGGAAGTACACAACACGACAGAACAGAACAGCAGACTAGAGTAGAACACAATTAAACCGCGAAAAGAGGCGGCATGGAATAAAATTGAACAAAATAATGTTAGGAACAGATAGGCAGGAGAAAAAGGGCCTAAGTCTACCACCACTGCTAGGGTTTATGATAGGACCAACAGGGTGGGGCGCTATCGAGGTATAAACCCTAGGAAGATGGTGTGGCTTAGGGGAGAGAAAGAAAAGAAATGGGCCAAACACTTAAATGACCGGGGGAATATCTAATATTATGTGGCCTATACTGGTGGATGGATTTTACCTTCTTTTAGTTTGCCTGGGGTGAATTGAAGTCACTCTGCTGGGGACCAGCGCGCAGTCAATCTTTCCAACGGTCCCAAACACTTGACCGCAGTGTCCCCGGGCCCGCTGCTACTATCACGGTGCGCCCTCTCAAACAACTTGACTTTAAACACAACCGGCAACACCAAGGTGTCAACTGCCAGACGGCACAACAAGATGGGATTTTCCCTAGAATCCTCAAAAGAGGTGCCCCTCTTCAGGCCTTTGTTTAGGTAATTATTCCAAACTTGCCTTGTGTGTCGACTGACGGGGTTGACTTTCCTTTGGAGTGCCCAGTTGCTGATGTTGTTGCGTGCCGCACCAATGAAAAGAGACAGAAGAGTCCGAGACTTACATACGGCCAGCGTCGGTAACGCCGGTCGGATAAACCAGCTCGCTGGGAACCAACCAGAGATGACAGTCAAATCACCACAGCGCACTAGGGAATTCTACGTACAAATACAGAACAGGATTTAGCAAGTGAAACTTAAAGTGAATTAAGGCTTCCTTGTTTAAACCAAATTAAGTAATTATGTGTGTAGAAATAACAGGCAAAAGGCTTTACCAAATAATGATAAACAAAAAGGAATTTTGACAAGGATGTTAATTATCAAAACAATCTAACCACAAGAAAAGACAGAATTAAACAAGGCAGGATGAACAGACACTCTTAATTTAAATAAAATTTAAACTTGTTAAACTCGATTTAAATAAGCGTGTACAGGGACGTTAAGTAACAGAATAATAACTGATAGTAGTAAGAGCAAAGGAGTAATAACAAGTATTAATCACCAACAAGGGAAGATAATTAAAAAGGAAAGAAAAAATAGGAATAGGTGGTAAACAATTCCAAAATGAAATAAAAAGGAGGAAAAGAGAGATAAGCCGACTTAGCAGGGAATGCCACAAAGGGCGTGTTCCCTCTAAGTGGGATATCAGCAGCTGTACTGAGACACTTAATTCAATTTTAAGTTCAGAAATGATTTTTTTTTCAACCAAAATTCAACCAAGTGTATTCAGTCAGAGAGGCGGGGAAGTTTTGCTAAACCCAAATACTTGTAGTAACAAATTCAACAAATGAAAATGTTTATAACAGTAAACAAAACAAAACAAAAAAAAAAAACATAGCCAAAGGAGGAAATGAAAAGGGCTGTTCAGATAACTAGCAAAGGAAAATAAATGGAAGGGAGTAGACCTATTTCGAGAATGTCCACACGATGGCGGTGATGCGCTCACGCAGGATGAAGTAAAGGAGTGTGCAGTTTCTGAGGGTTCCGCTTGAGGTTGCCCTCTAGTGTTAGTCAGCGGTATTACACCCTATACTTCAGTGTGACTCAAATCTGGGCTCGTGTTACGCCCTGATTGTCTGCACCATCACAGGTGAAGTTTTAAATCTCGGTGGATTCGTTTGTGCCAGTTTCCTGCACACAAGTGTGTGTGGCAGGATTTTTCTTCGCTGCCAACGCACAATAAATAAATATATACACAACAGGGTTTCTTCGCTGTTGTTTTATCACTTGATCAAGGTTCAAAGACTCCCGTATATGATTCCCAATCAGATACTGGCTTGACGCGTTTTCTGATTAGGTCTGCAAAAAGTTTGCATCAGTTAGCTAGGCTGACTTTAACTTTTAGGGAGTGGTCGTTGTAGTCGATTATTAGGCTACCGAAATAACCACGTTCAATCTTAACGACACAAATAAGGCCTTTACCTGTTTGGGGAAACTCGCCCATAACAGTTTTAGATCACGCTGAAAGAAGAGACTCTTCTAGACAGGTGATTTCGATAATACTAAAATAAAATGTCCCACAGCAAAGAGATTTCTTCGTCTTTACCGGAACAATTTATTATTATGGACTGCAGTTTATTGTGGCAATCAACAGTGGCAAAAATAAATGTTAGACATATATTTAGCCGCTGTTAAATGCTGAACTGAGACTCGGCTTTGTGCCTTTAAGTTCGGCACGCTCACGTACAGTATTAACAACAAAAATACATAAAATTGACAATGCATTAGTTCACAAAACAAAGCTTAAAATGTGCCCGCGCATTTCTCCACCATTATGTAGGGTTTCTTGGTTCAGGTTTGGGGAATGTACAATTAATATTAATGATTGTAATCAATGATTAATCATACGGTTTGAACCAGATACCAATACATTCTAAATTGCCCCAAAACAGGGGTTATATAGCCCAAAAGTCTGCTTCAGATATATATATAGATAATTAAACACAACGAATTATAATTAACTAGGAATATACATCGCATGCAGACAGGCTGTATTAATTTTCAGAACACCTTAATGGAATTTAACCCGTACCGCAACCAATCAGTTCGTCCACCGAACCACTTTACTCGATACTCTTGATCAATTCTCCAGAAGGTTTATTCTTAGTATAAGCTTACTTAATCAAAGCACGTTAACTTACTTTGATAATATCAGCTTGTAGCTTTAGATCGCACATTAAAGAGGCTTTGTTTTATGACCAACAAACACAGACAATCAAGCGTATAATTGGGTTTAATACAAGGAACTAGGATATATCACAAACTTAACAAACGTAGAACACATTTAACAACAAACATTTAACATATAACAAACAAAGTAAGACAGGAAGGAAAATAAAGAGATTTCACAGGGATAGCAAACTTGTTACAACAGTTAAACCTTAAGAGCCAGCAAGGGAATTACACACTTTAACGCATTTGAATTTAGATGGGATAATACTTGCAAAATGGACCTTTGTGTCGCTGAACAAGACTGCGTGTGTGCGTGAATGTCCTCGTTGCGTCCGTGAGCTGGAGAATTTCTGTTGGTGCTTCCTGAGCGTGGATCGCTCGCGGGAAGTGCAAAGCATCTTAGGAGTAATGGTTGAAACTGAGAGAGAGTCCTTTCACCCGGAGGATATCGGACTGCTCCAAAAACGTAGAGTGTTGAGCTTTGTCCGGAGACAAAAAAAAGACTGAGATAAACGCCAAATAAAACAAAAGACATGTCTGACGAGAGTAACACAAAAAGGGAAGAAAAAGCAAGAGAGCTTGAAGAGAGATAAAAGCGAGGAGAGAAGTCAAAGAGGACGATTCAACACCAGATCTGGACTTTTAAGGTAGGGAGGTCACACCTCCTTTGGGAGGAATGACCCAATGAGGCTCCTCAGTTTTGGCGTGAGAAGGTTCCCTTTGTCTTGTCAAGGCTACTCATTTGCCTAATTTATGACAGTGTCCTGGATGTGGTTTGAATCACACAAAAGATGGTAAAACATAGCAGAATACATTTTAATGTAACCATATATATATATATTCAGCTAGGGCGAGTCATAAGGTTTAATTTGATACCACGAAACTTGTATTTGGTACACTTAAAAGTGAATATATATTCTTAGACCCTTTATATATAAGCCCTCAGAGTTTAACTACACAACTAAACAATCTTAACTAGTTTGATATAACAGCAGAAATACCCAAGCATACGGGAATGAAACGTATTTCCTTAAAAATAAGCCATTTCTTGATTTTAAATGGTATGAGTGTATAGATTTTCAGTGTGTAGATGGCGATATCACGAGTGTCTCTGGAGAGGCTTTTTGGGTTGTAAAAACGTCAAGAAGCATTCTAACTCCCAGACTTGCAGGCACTACCTGGTGATTTAGATGGAGAAACACAGGGTGTGGGGGTTTTAGGATCCTTCGCAAAAATGTGTGCATTGCATTCAGAATTAATGAGTTCATGATTTTCCGTTCATACTCTACAACTCCTAAGATGCTTTGAACTTCCCGCGAGCGATCCATGCTCGAGAAGCACCAAGAGAAATCCTCCATCTCACGGACGCAACGAGGACATTCACGCACACACGCAGTCTTGTTCAGCAACACAAAGGTCAATTTTGCAAGTATTATTCCATCTAAATTCAAATGCATTAGAGTGTGTAATTCCCTTGCTGGCTCTTAAGGTTTAACTGTTGTAACAAGTTTGCTATCCCTGTAATCTCTTTATTTTCCTTCCTGTTTTACTTTGTTTTTTCTATGTTAAATGTTTGTTGTTAAATGTGTTCTACGTTTGTTAAGTTTGTGATATATCCTAGTTCCTTGTATTAAACCCAATTATACGCTTGATTGTCTGTGTTTGTTGGTCATAAAGCAAAGCCTCTTTAATGTGCGATCTAAAGCTACGAGCTGATATTATCAAAGTAAGTTAACGTGCTTTGATTAAGTTAGCTTATACTAAGAATAAACCTTCTGGAGAATTGATCAAGAGTATCGAGCGAAGTGGTTCGGTGGACGAACTGATTGGTTGCGGTACGGGTTAATTCCATTAAGGTGTTCTGAAAATGAATACAGCCTGCCTGCATATGATGTATATTCCTAATTAATTATAATTTGTTGTGTTTAATTATCTATATATATCTGAAGCAGACTTTTGGGCTATATAACCCCTGTTTTGGGGCAATTTAGAATGTATTGTTATCTGGTTCAAACCGTATGATTAATCATTAATATTAATTGTACATTCCCCAAACCTGACCAAGAAACCCTACAACAATCTAATGGGCAGTTAGTCTGTTGGTGGACATACAGCTATACAATCAATTGCTAATGGGCAGTTAGTCTGTTGGTGGACATGAAGCTATACAATCAATTGCTAATTGGCAGTTAGTCTGTTGGTGGACATAATCCTATACAATCAAATGCTAAAGGACAGTTAGTCTGTTGGTGGACTCAGTTTGTGTGCAGAATAGATGGTTAGAGGGCAGATAGCGGGTCCGTGGACAGCCCCGCCCCCTCAGGGTGGTCAAGGTGTCTCCCTGGTAAATTTGGGTAAAATAGTGGGTCAGGGGGATGATAATGGGTCTGTGGACAGCCCCGCCCCCTCAGGGTGGTCAGGGGGTCTCCCTGGTCAGTTTGGGTAAAATAGTGGGTCAGGGGGATGATAATGGGTCCGTGGACAGCCCCGCTCCCTCAGGGTGGTCAGGGGGTCTCATTGGTCAATTTGGGTAAAATAGTGGGTCAGGGGGATGATAATGGGTCCGTGGACAGCCCCGCCCCCCCAGGGTGGTCAGGGGGTCTCACTGGTCAGTTTGGGTAAAATAGTGGGTCAGGGGGATGATAATGGGTCCGTGGACAGCCCCGCCCCCCCAGGGTGGGCAGGGGGTCTCACTGGTCACTTTGGGTAAAATAGTTGGTCAGGGGGATGATAATGGGTCCGTGGACAGCCCCGTCCCCTAGGGTGGGCAGGGGGTCTCACTGGTCAATTTGGGTAAAATAGTGGGTCAGGGGGATGATAAAGGGTCCGTGGACAGCCCCGCCCCCTCAGGGTGGTCAGGGGGTCTCACTGGTCAGTTTGGGTAAAATAGTGGGTCAGGGGGATGATAATGGGTCCGTGGACAGCCCCGCCCCCCCAGGGTGGGCAGGGGGTCTCACTGGTCACTTTGGGTAAAATAGTTGGTCAGGGGGATGATAATGGGTCCGTGGACAGCCCCGTCCCCTAGGGTGGGCAGGGGGTCTCACTGGTCAATTTGGGTAAAATAGTGGGTCAGGGGGATGATAAAGGGTCCGTGGACAGCCCCGCCCCCCCAGGGTGGCACAGGGGTATATGGGGGTCTAAAGGGGGCATTTCTTCCCACTCCCCCATTAAAAGAACACAGTGCAACAAATTGAACGAGGGACAGCCCTGCCCTGAGAGGCGCCCGACTGCCATCGATATGAAAGGCGAAGGCACCCATTCATTCAAGCCAGAGGTGGGACGTGAGGCCGCCATCACGTGGGTAAAGGCTGAACTGCATTGGAAATGCTATATTCGGGGGTTTCCTTTAAATGCCCATGGCGGGGATCCGCTGCGCCCCAAGGCGGTCCTACATGTCACAGATCTTCCCCGTGGGTCCCACCGAACGAACGGGCATCAGTGCCCGGGCGACAAATTTTTTTTGAGGCTGGCGCGTAGCGTACATGTACCCTCGTACAATTCCCCATTTCGCAATGCCCCATTTACCACCGGTCGGCAGCTGTTTGACTTGGTTTGACTTTGCTACCCTTATGTAGGCAAGGGCTGCCTCTGCGACTTTTGTGAAGATGCGAGGGGACAGAGACAGGCCGAAGGGGAGGACTTTCGTACTGATACGCCTGAACGTCGAATGCGAACCATAGAAAGGGTCGGTGTCGTGGCAGGATCAAGATGTGAAAGTACGTGTCCTTCAGGTCTACCGCTGTGAACCAATCTAGTTGCCGAATGCCAGACAGAATTTTGTTTCTGGGTGAACATTTTGAACGGGAGTTTGGACAGAGCCCGGTTGAAAACTCGCAGGTCCAAGATCGGTCGTAAGCCGGCACCTTTCTTGGGTACAACGAAGTAAGGGCTGTAGAAACCCTTCTTCGTTTCGGATGGAGGGACAGGCTCTATTGCGTCTTTGCTTTTTTAGTAAAAGAGAGGCGATTTCCTCACGCAGGGACTTGGCATGTTTGCCGTATACTGTGGAAAAGTTGACGCCCGCGAATGGGGGTGGAAGCCTGGCAAACTGAATTGCGTAACCGTGGCGAATAGTCCGGTGCAGCCAGTGTGACGGGTTAGGCAGTGAAAGCCACGCCTCTAAACTCCGTGCTAGGGGCACCAAGGGGACGAGTATTTTGGACGTACCCGGCGGGGCTTCGCAGCGGGGCGGAACAGGTAATACGGCGTCGGGAGGCAGTGAAGCATCCCGAGGCTCTGGTGCTGAGAACAGACTCAAAGCACTTACCTTGCTCCGCGCACCCGGCAGGGGGCGGGTTCTTGACTGAGGAGGAGGTCTGATGTTGGCGTCCTCTGGACTTGTCTGAACCGGCCGGCCGGGGCAGAGTCAGTGACCCAGAGACAAAAGGAAATAGCTCTATTTTTGAGAATGTAATGAATTTAACAAAAGATTCTCCTCCCGGCCCTCCACCGGGGAACGGAACGGTCTTACCAGCTTCGGAGCTACCGTCTCGGTCTCTGGGTCGGTCAACTTCTGCGGAGGGCTCGATGCTGGGTTGAGAGCTGGGCCCACTCTCTTTTGTTAGTTGAGGTGGAGCACCAATTTCTTACTTTCTTGAAAGCCACAGGAGGATGCCCTCGGTGAGCAGACAGGGCATGGCACCTGGCGGCAGGTTTGTGGCAGGGCAAGATGTGTGAAATAGCCTCTGTCTGTTTGTTCACCACTGAGGACTGCTGGGCGGAGTCGTCAAGTGGTGTCGCCGAATGGACGGAGCTTGGAGACGGGGGTGTTTTGAGAAAGCGTGCTTTGTCTGCATCCTGTAGTGTGACCAGGTCCTGTCCATGCAATGCATTTCTGGACCACGGGGGGTGGCCATCGCCTGTTCGAGTGCAGTTCCTGCGGCACGTCAAGAACAGGACTACCCAAGTGCAGATTTTGAAGTGCCCTGGCCTGGTGGACTTGCAGGAGGGGGCCATGGCGTGCAGGGGGGAGCGGTCTTGTCAATCCCGTAGGAAGGAGGCGAGGTGCGGGGGCGGCTGAAGTGGCTTTCTCTCACTACAAGAGAAAGCAGAGTTCGCAACGCTGCCGCGGTTATGTTCTCACACTGACAACATAACCCATTGGAGAGAATGCTCATCCCGAGATCGGACGGAAACAAGCAAGCGTGCCAGGGAGGTGGGGGGTTTTGAGGGGGTTCACCCAGCTAAATAGAGCCCGTCATTGTCCCCAGATCGTCTTCATCGCCCGTGGCACCTGCCTCAATCCCGTAGGAAGGAGGCGAGGTGCGGGGGACGGCTGAAGTGGCTTTCTCTCACTACAAGAAAAAGCCTAAGACCGCAATGCTTTCATGGCTATGTTCTCGTACTGAAAACATAGACCATTCATAAAAACGCTGTCTGCGTGTGATCGCAACCCAGGTATATGAGGCAGTTTTTATGACCATCAGAGGTGGGGAGAAATCAACCGCATCCAGATATTACACAGGGGCAGAAAAATCGTCTTTAAAAAGACGCGTCCTGAGAAGGATGTTCAACGCCGCTGTGTTTTGCTCTTTTTAGAGCGAAATTACTCTTTTAGAATAACTCTTTTGAGTTGTCTGCGCTGTCAAAGCGCCCAGGGGCAACAAAATGCACAGCCGTGCAAGGAAGGAGAAAGCCGCTGTTATGCACCGTAAGATCCAACAGCATGCAGAGCGTCAGAGGATTAAACAGGAACTGGTGTGTGACTCGCAGCAGACTGCATGCACGACCATCGGCTCCGATGAAATTTTCTGAATGAACTCCCGTATTCGCCCCGCTTAAATAGCCGTATGTCCGGGGGCGGGATATGCAAATACCGTCTGCAAACTTCTCATTGGCCTTTTTTCATAGAACAGAGGTATATATCGGCGCTCAAGAGAGACCCCTAGTGTCGCTTCTCTGACACAAAGTGGAGAGAGCGACATGAGGGGAACTAAGGGCTATCCAAAATAAACAGTAGTTCCTGAAAAACAGGCAATGGTCATAACATGAAAACAATCAGCAATGGCAATGGAAAAACGCTTGGTAAGGCAGGGTTAACTGGCAATACTTCACAAAGTATAAGTGGAAGTGCGTGCATATTTATACAGTCAAAACAGGAAGTGAGCAGAGAAGAAATGAGTGATGAACAGTACCCCCCCCCCATCTCTCTCGATCTCTTGGCTGCCTTGATATATTCAAGATTCTTGTGATTGGTGATAACTTGGAACGGGTGGACTACCCCTCTAACCAGTGATGCAATTCTTCCAGTGCTGCCTTCATGAAAAGTAATTCCTTATTCCCCACATTTTAGTTACATTACTGATCCAATTCCGCAATCTGAAGTGTCTACCTCAAAGATAAAGGGAAGATCGGGGTCAGGATGTTTCAGTGTCAGAGCAGTCGTGAAGCTTGACTTGAGGTAGATGAAGGTTTGGTATGCGGCATCGTTCCATGGCAATTTGATGGACTTTCCCTTGAGCAACGACACTGTAATTCTAATGAAATGGTGATAGAAGTTGGCAAAGCCCAGGAACCACTGTAGTTCCTTGATTTTTGAAGGTCGAGGTCATTCGGTCTGTTTCTATGATAAAGTCTGATCTTGATGGGTATAGGAACGGTCTGTTGGGTTATGCCAGTACCAATAGGAGCAGGTTAACAGTGGTGATGTTAATTGTTGGGAAGCATTGAATGGTGGGTATGTTGAGTTCTTGTACAATCTCCTGATTTCTGCGATTAACAGCAGCCCTGCTGTAAAATATCTTACATGATCACCATTGGAGACCTCTACAGGTAACAGAAAATGATGGGAGATGGGTGATACAGTGTTCGTGGTACTCACGTGTGCTGCCTTGTCTCAGGGGAACTTGATTTCTTGATTTCTTGTGTGGGCATGCAGCATTGAGATGACCTGGTCAACCACAATAAAAGCAAAGCTTTTCATTGTGCCAACATTGATGTTCCTCCGTAGAAATACGAGCATAAGCAACTTTCATGGGTTCAGGTAATACAGTGGATGCCTGGGCCTGTACTGAGACTGTAGAATTAGAGGCAAAGAGAAACTGAGGCCGTGAAGCATTTTGAAGCAGCTTATCCATCTTGATGACCATGGTTATGTATTCAGAAAGAATAGTCCCTTCACCCTTGCAGATCAGTTCCGTCCTGAGTTTTGGGTTAAGGCCTTTGTGGAAAACAGTCTTTAGAGCGACGACGCACTTCAGTGGCTTTCTCCTTCTCTGCACGGCAGTGCAGTTTTCCCCTGGGTGCTTCGACAGAGCAAAACTGAAATAGTGTTTTGTTAAAAGAGTATTTTCCTCTAAAAGAGCAATACCCAGCGGCGTTGAACGTCCTTTTCAGGACGCGTCTTTATAAAGATGCCTTTCTGCACCTGTGTAGTTCCTGGATGCGGTAGAGTGCTCTCCACTTCAGATGGCCACAGGTGCTGTCTTGTGTGTCTGGGCTGTGGTCACACCGAGGCAGTGTTTGTGGATGGTTCATGTTCTCACTGCGAGAGCATGACCATGGCAACGTTGCGGACGCAGCTTTCCTTCAACCGAAGGAACGCCACTCCAGCCACTCCAGCCTGGCGATGGAGGAGATCTGGGGATGGGAGCGGGCTCGGTTTCGCCGGGTAGGCCCCCACAAACCTCCCGCCCCCCGGCATGCTCGTTGACTCCCATCCGGGCTCGAGGCAACAGCGGCTCGCCTCACAGCCAGCCTGCCTATCCTCTGGAGCCCCCCAAACTGGATGAGATCGCCGCTGCATTGGAGAGCGGTCCGCCATCTGACGCAGGTGACTCGTCTGGGCTGCCGCCTTTGGGCCAGCACGCCCATGCTGAGGCCGACGCCCAGATGTCCAACATGCTTGTCCGGGCCTCCGCCAGCGTGGGGCTGGACTGGAGCCATCCATCCTCCCCACAGCCGTCACGGCTGGATGATTGGTTCCTGGGGTCTGCGCGCCACTCACAGCCACGCCCCCCCCGGTCCCTTTCTTCCCAGACGACTGCATGGAGAGCACCCCTCTCCATTCATCACAAAGCCCCTTGCTCATCCACTCTCACTACCTTGACGGCGGAGTGACCCACGGGTACATGGCAATTCCCCAGGTAGATAGGGCAGTTGCGATCCACCTATGCCCCAAAAACGCCGCCACCTGGCGGGGTCGCCTTGTGCTCCCCTCCAAGGCCTGTAAGACGACGTCGTCATTGGGCGCCAAAGCCTACAGCGCGGCCGGACAGGCCGCTTCTGCCCTGCATGCCATGGCCCTCCTGCATGTCCACCAGGCCAAGGCAATCAAAGATCTACACGAGGGTAGTCCTGATCCCGACGTGCTACATGAACTGCGCTCAGCGATCGACCTCGCCCTCAGGGCCACGAAGGTCACAGCACAGTCACTCGGGCAGGCGATGGCCACACTTGTTCAGGAACGTCATCTTTAACTGAAATTGGTCGAGATGCGCGAGACGGACAAGACACGCTTTCTCGACGCCCCTGTCTCCTAGTTTGGCCTTTTCGGCGACACTGTCGAGGACTTCAACCAGCAGTTCTCTGCGGTGAAAAAGCAAACGGAGGCCATCTCACACATCCTGCCCCGCCGCAGACCTGCGGCCATGGGCCAAGCTCCGTCTGCTCACCGAGGGTGTCCTCCTGCAGCTAAAAAACGTGCAGCTCCACCTCAACCCGGGCCCAACTCTCAGCCCCCGCATCGTGCGCCCCGCAGGTAGCGCATGCCCCCCGTCTCACGGACCCCCTCGAGGACCCCGAAGGCTCCCAGGCGTTCCTGAGACGATCGACCCAGAGACCAAGATGAGAGCTGGTAAACAGACCACTACGTCCCTGGTGGGGGGCCGGGAGGAGAATCCTTGTTTGAGTTTATTTCATATTGCCGCACCCCCTTGGGGTTGCGGTACCCACATTCTCAATAAAAGAGCTATTTCCTTTGTCTCTGGGTCACCTGGCCCGCAAATGCCGTTCTCACAGCACTCTGCCGACACACCTCAACAGTCCCGGCATGCTAAATGCGGACCCCCCCGCCTTCAGCCCCATGACTGTTCCCTGGCCGGCGAGTTCTGACGAGTCTAGAGGACGCCTCCACCGGACCTCCTCCTCAGTCACTAACCCACCCCCTGCCGGGTGTGAAGAGCAAGGTAAGTGCTTTGAGTCTTTTCTCAGCACCAGAGACTCGGGACACACCTATGCCTCCTGATGTGATCCTAAGACCGCGGCAGGGCTACGTGCCCAAGGTTCCTACCACGCCCTTCAGAGACCAGGTAGTGAACCTGCAAGCGCTGACCTGGAAGGAGGCAGACCCAGCCCCTTCGTAGCTGTGTCCGGTGCGTGCTTTGCGTACCTATTTGGACCGCATGCAGAGCTTTAGACGTTCTGAGCAGCACTTTGTCTGCTTTGGTGGACAGCGGAAAGGGAACGCTGTCTCCACACAGAGGCTCTTCCATTGGGTGGTGGACACAATTTCATTGGCCTATCGCACCCAGGCCGTGAGACGGGGGGCATGCGCTACCTGCGGGGCGCATGATGTGGGGGCTGAGAGTTGGGCCCGAGTTGAGGCGGAGCTGCACGTCCCTCGGTTGAGGTAAAACCGTGCGCTTTTTCTCCCAGGCGATCCCACTAACTCGGCTCCCTGGATGACTCCTCCCTAGCCCTCTGGGTCCGCAATTCAGCGGAGGAATTCGCCGACCCAACCCTTGCGTGTACTCAGATCTACCCTGTACTGGAATAGGTGCTCCACAGGTCAGGGCTTCTAAGTGGACTTCCCCCTTTTGTGTACTTTCCTCGGTACGCTCCCTTGGGCAGTTCCCACTGCCACCTGGTCGCCGTGTCTGTAGCAACTCCTCCCTCTGAATAGGTGGGATCTACCACTGTGCCACTTCCCACTTGTGACCTAAAAGCCCATGTGGTGTATGTCACCACTTTTACCTCCCACTCTCTGGGTAGGTGTGGTCTCAGCAGGGCCTTTTCCCCCTGTAAGTATAGGAAACTGGGTAAGACCCCCTTCCCCGATGCATGTAAGGGCCCCAGCCGTTGACACTATGCGAGAAACATAGAGAGAAAAGAGGCCCGGCTAGGCTCGGCCCGTTCCCAGGTTGGCAAGCGTCACCTTGTTGCCCTGTCTAGGGTAACTATAAGGATTCCGATGACTTTATGGGGCATTGGGGGAAAGGTACATGCAGTCTGATACAGCTGGTCATTTTGGGACGTCAAGTACCTGCCCGCTCCTGTGTCAACAGTACATGTACACGGGTCAGCACATGGCGTGATTTAAATCAGACCCCTAGTGTCACTTCTTCGACACAATGTAGAAGTGAGCGACAGACGGGGAATGTCTAGGTTACGAATGTAACCTCCGTTCCCTGATGGAGGGAACGAGACGTTGTGTCCTCCCAGCCACGTCGCTGAGCCGAGCACTGTTGTGACCTGACCATTTCCGGCTCCTCCGAAAAATCCTGAATCCCATATTTCCCCGCATTTATACCCGTATGTCTGGGGGCGGGACATGCAAATTCTGTCTGCCAACTTCTCATTGGCCTTTTTTCATAGATCAGAGGTATATTCGGTGCTCAAGAGATACCCCGAGTGTTGCTTCTTCGACACAACGTCTCGTTCCCTCCATCAGGTAACGGAGGTTACATCTGTAACCTAGACGTTTTCTGGAGAAGCTAGTAAACCACCATAGGATTTCTGGTGAAGATTATGGATCATCATGAGCTTTTATGTGAAGCTAGTCAACCAGCATGGATTTTCTGGTGAAGTTGGGTCATCCAGCATGGGTTTTCTGCTGAACCTGGATGATTAAGGAAGTCTTTCTGGGTAAGTATGGCAGAAGCTTTTGAAGTAGCTTGGTGGAGACACCAGCATCTCATACTGGTCTTTTCGGCAGGGTACTCAACAATGCCAGATTCAGTGAGGCTAAACATAAATTATATAATATAATTATAATTATTAATTATATAATAATATAATAATATATAAGAGATAATAAAAAAAATACAAATAAATTATGCATCCAACCCTGAAGATAACTGCAGAGCAAGTGATTCTCTACATTCACAGAGAGTTTGTGACCCATACGTAACCTAGACCTCTGTCTCCATTTAAAATGGATGGTGCCATACTTTTTGATTGTTCCTCTTCATCTGTTGTTATGTGTGATTTACAACAAGCATACAGTACCATGATATTACTCACAGCTTACACTGGTTGAATATGGTGTGAACATGATGTGATTGCGCTTAAAGTAGCTCAGCTCACCCTTTTGTTTGAGGTCTTGATAGGAATAGTAGAGCCTTGAAGCTGTCAGCCCAATAAAGAAGCCATTTCAGCCCTGCCTCAACACTGGTGAGAGATTCAAAAGAGATGGAGAGAACCAGATTTAGTTCACTGTTGTTTCCTTCTCTCTCTCTCTCTCTCTCACACACACACACACACACAAAACCCCTGCATTACCAGAGGATAATAATGTAAAATCAACTTAAAATTGCCACAATATGATGTGTGACAGTTTTGCCATAATGCGCCTCGTGGGATTAGTCATTCATTAAACAGGTTTGCCATGCAAAGCTACTGTCAGATATTTGTCTGGAATTGGGGGGAGGGGGACCCCTCAAAAAAGAAAGATCCCCTGAACAATTAACATCACCCGCCTCATTATAATGACCAACTTAATCTTTAAGTATGAGTTCCCTGTTTTGGATTTCAAGCAGAGAAGCTGTCTTTGTCAGAACACACAGAAGAATGCCAAAACCAAAGGCTCATGGAAACAAATGTTCAGATTTTTCTAAAAGAAATTGGCTCTGTTTATATCAGACTTGATATTGTCTCAAAAATGGATACTAGACAATAACAATGAATATTCATGCCTTTCATTTTTTAGCACTCTGCCAGCATACAGATGATTGTAAGATGTCTTACAATTCAGTTGCTGAGTAAAGTCTTTTTTTTATCATTTCAAATATTTCCTTAATTTAACAATCTACTCTTTTCCTTTTTAACAATGCTTGCTTTTAAAGATGGCATCCATGCTTTACACTTTGTTAAAATGTTGTAATATCTACCATGACATTTGTCAGTGTTACATAAATTAAAAGACTGTCCAACAATTCAAGAAATACTATTTTATAAATGATGAACAATGATTTTCAAAAAATGTATGACAATGATTATCAAAATAACTGTTCTCATGCACTTTAACTGCAATTTTATCATTCACTCACATCTCAAGCCAATGTTGGTTTCCTTATATAAATGTCACTTTTGTTGAAATCTGTAAAGGTATTCTTGTTAAAACATTTACCAGCTGATATTTCAATTATAGATCCCTTGACTGACCAAACAGATTCTCAGTTCATGATCACAGTTCTTTGAACCTTCAATCTATTCAAATAAAAAATTCCTGAATGCACAGTGTGTGCAGTTTGAAGGCCTGTAGAGCTCCCTATATATGAACTTTAGAGATATTTCATAGCATGTTTTGGATCCATTGCCACACAGCCAGGTCAATCAATGTGTGGATTAAGGACCACCAGATCAAGATCTTGTCATGACCAGCCCAATCTCCAGACCTGAACCCCATTGAAAACCTCTGGAATGTGATCAAGATGAATATGGATGGCCATAAGCTATCAAACAAAGTTGAGCTGTTTGAATTTTTGGGGGTATAACCCGGCAGAGCCACACACATTGGACTTCCCAAATCGCCTCCAGCATCAACTGACCCATCCTCGTATTGAGAACATGAACTATCCCCGAATGATGCCTCAATGTGATTACAGCTCAGGAATGTGAGGCAGTGATCGTGGCCATCAGAAGCCCCTGATTAGTGTCACTACGTCGACACAATGTAGAGTGAGTGACAGATAGGGAACCAGGGTTATCCCACCAAATATTGAGTTCTGAACTGTTCCTAAGTTAAAACATTAGTATGGTGTTGTTTAAAAATGAATATGAACTTGTTTTCTTTGCATTATTCCAGGTCTGAAAACACTGCATCTTTCATTTTGACCAGTTGTCATTTTCTGCAAATAAATGCTCTAAATGACAATAATCTTATTTGGATTTTGGGAGAAATGTTGTCAGTACTTTATAGAATAAAACAAAAAAAGTTACAAAAAACATACCTATAATGAGTAAATGAAGAGAAACTGATAATTTTGTAGTGGTCTCTTAATTTTTACCAGAGCTGTATGTCCTGACCAGGACATTTTTTTTACACACACTTTAACATAAAACTGCTCTCCGTAGCCAAACTGAACACAAAGCTTTTTTTTTGGTCTTTGATAACACAGGATAAACACAGGCTTCTTGTGTGGCAAAACACAAGGATGCCACTCTCCTCTGCCTCTCTCTTTCCTCTCTGGAGTATTCATGTTCTTTTTAAAGTCTCCCTCTGCCATCACTGTAACAAGAAACAGCTGTTAAAGATAATGAATCCTGTGTGCGACCCTCACCGCTCTCTCTCCCGCAGACAGACACACAATCCACACACACACAAACACACACACAAATATACATGTATATATATATATATATATATATATATATATATATATATATATATATATATATATCGTTTGGTTACGTATGTAACCTCCGTTCCCTGAGGGAGGGAACGACACGTTGTGTCGGAGAAGCGACACTAGGGGTCTCTCTTGAGTGCCGATATTCACCTCTGATCTATGAAAAAAGGCCAATGAGAGTTGGCAGCCAGTATTTGCATGTCCGCCCCGGACATACGGGTATTTAAGTGGCGCAAATACGGGAGTTCATTCAGGATTTTTCTGAGGAGCCGGAAATGGTCCGGCCACAACAGTGGCTCGGTTCAGCGACATGGCGGAGGAAAGACACAACATGTCGTTCCCTCCCTCGGGGAACGGAGGTTACATACGTAACCAAACGTTCACCTTCTGTCGCTCTCTCCATGTTGTGTCGGAGAAGCGACACTAGGGGACCCATTCCAATCTTGCCATGTGCTGGACCGTGTACGTGAACTGCCGATACAGAGGCGGGCAGGGATTCATTCAGTGCCACGCATCGTCTGTACCCGGCTGCACGTACCCTTCCCCAATGCCCCATATGAACATCGGGATCCTTCTAGTTACCCTGAGAGGGGAACAAGGCGATGTTTGCCAACATGGGAACGGGCCAGCCTGGCTGGGCCTCTTTTCTCTCTATGTTTCTCGCATAGAGCAATCACGGCCGGGGCCATTACATGCATATAGGGAAGGGGGTCTTACCCAGACCCTGCGGAGACCACACCTGCCCTTTTTCTTGGGGAGGAAAAGTGGTAGACACGTCACACGGCCATCTTAGGGCTCGTGTGGACAGTATGGTGCGGTGGTAGATCCAGCCTCGAAAGGGGGGAGTTGCTACAGCACGGTGACCGGGGCAGCTGTAACTGCCTAAGGGAGACACGGGGGTCCGCTCGTAAGGGGACAGAACCGTGGAAATACACACAGGGGGAGTCCGAGCAGGAGGCCTTACCTGCAGAGCACCTATACCAGTACAGGGTAGCCATCAGGTACCCGCAGTGGCTTGGGTCGGCGAGTTCCTCCGCTGAACCGCGGACCCGGAGGGCTGGGGAGGAATCGATCAGGGTCCCGACTCGGAGTGGGGCGCCCTGGGAAAAAAGGCGCACTACTTAACCTTGACGTCAGGAAAAGGGCGCTGGGCGCAAGCGATCCACCCGGCCGGTCGGTCTACGTGTTACCGAGTTCTACGGGCTCGGACCTGACAAAACACCAGACGCAACCTCGCGAAGGTGTTGGGTGTTGCCCAACCCGTGGCTCTACAGATGTCTGCTAGGGAGGTGCCCTTGGCCAGTGCCCACGAGGACGCAACACCCCTTGTTGAGTGAGCTCGGACCCGCAAGGGTAGGGGCACGGCCTGGGTGTGATAAGTCAGTGTGATGGCGTCGACAAACCAGTGGGCGAGTCCCCCAAAGCAGACAAAGAGCTGCTCAGAGCGTCTGGTGCTCTGTGTGCGGTCCAGGTAAATGCGCAGGGCGCGCACTGGACATAGCAACGAAAGGGCTGGGTCTGCCTCCTCCCGGGGCAGCGCTTGCAGGTTCACTACCTGATCTCGTAATGGTGTGGTAGGAACCTTGGGCACATAGCCCGGTCACGGTCTTAGGATCACAGACGTATCTGCCGGACCGAACTCCAGGCAAGTGTCGCTGACAGAGAACGCTTGCAGGTCCCCGACCCTCTTGATAGAGGCGAGCGTGATCAGCAGGGCCGTCTTAAGAGAGAGGGCCCTGAGTCCAATTTATTCAAGCGGCTCGAAGGGGGGTCTCTGGAGTCCTGCCAAGACTACCGAGAGATCCCATGAGGGAACTAGGCCTGGCCGGGAGGGATTCAACCTCCGGGCGCCTCTCAGGAACCTGAGGATCAGGTCGTGCTTACCCAAAGACTTGCCGTCTACAGGATCGTGGTGGGCGGCAATGGCGGCAACATACACCTTGACGGTGGATGGGGACAGCCTCCTGTACAGCCTCTCCTGTAGGAACAGGAGCACTGACCTAATTGCGCATCTCTGCTGGTCTTCAGTTCGGGAAGAACACCAATCTGCGAACAAGTGCCACTTTAGGGCGTAAAGGTGCCTGGTGGAGGGGGCTCTGGCTTGGTTAATTGTATTCACAACGGTCGCCGGTAAGCCGGCTAGCTCTTCCGCATCCCGTCCAGGGACCAGACGTGGAGGTTCCAGAGGTCTGGGCGCGGGTGCCAGAGCGTGTCCCGTCCCTGAGAGAGGAGGTCCTTTCTCAGGGGAATTCGCCAGGGAGGAGCTGTCGCGAGAAGTCTGAGTTCCGAAAACCAAGTCCGAGTGGGCCAGTAGGGGGCCACTAACGTGACTCGCTCCTCGTCCTCCCTGACCTTGCACAGCACCGGTGCAAGAAGGCTCACTGGGGGGAAATGCGTACTTGCGCAGCCCCGAGGGCCAGCTGTGTGCCAGCGCGGTCTGTCCCAAGGGGAGCCTCTGTTAGGGCGTACCAGAGCGGGCAGTGGGAGGTTTCCTGGGAGGCAAACAGGTCTACCTGTGCCTTGCCAAACCGTTCCCAAATCAGCTGGACCGACTGGGGGTGAAGTCTCCACTCCCCACCGGACGAGTTGTGACATGTGGCGGGAGCGTACGCCGCCTTGGCGATTTATGTACGCCACCACCGTGGTGCTGTCCGATCTCACGAGGACGTGTTTGTCCCGAACTAACGGGAGGGACTTCCTGAGGGCGAGAAGGACGGTCAGCAAGTGGTCTCATATGCATCAACCCCAGCGGTGCGACCGCCGCGAAGGACGCCATATGCCCCAGGAGCCTCTGGAAAAGTTTTAGAGGGACCACTGTGCCTGGCTTGAAGGAAGCGAGGCAATCCAGCACCGACTGAGCACGCTCGCTCGTGAGACGTGCTGTCATTGAGACTGAGTCTAACTCCAACCCGAGAAAAGAGATGCTCTGAACCGGAGTGAGCTTGCTCTTTTCCCAGTTGACCTGAAGCCCCAAGCGGCTGAGGTGCCGGAGCACCTGGTCTCTGTGTGTGCATAGTAACTCTCGAGAGTGTGCTAGGATAAGCCAGTCGTCGAGGTAGTTGAGAATGCGGATGCCGGCTACTCGTAGCGGGGCAAGAGCCGCCTCTGCGACCTTCGTGAAGACGCGAGGGGACAGAGACAGGCCGAAGGGGAGGACTTTGTACTGAAAAGCCTGGCCGTCGAACGCGAACCATAAGAAGGGTCGGTGTCGTGGCAGCATTGAGACGTGGAAGTACACGTCCTTCAGGTCTACCGCTGCGAACCAATCTAGATGCTGAATGCCAGCTAGAATATTTCTCTGCGTGAGCATTTTGAACGGGAGTTTTAACAAGGCCCGATTGAAAACTCGCAGGTCCAGGATTGGTCGTAAGCAGCCGCCTTTCTTGGATACAATGAAGTAAGGGCTGTAGAAACCCTTCCTCATTTTGGTTGGAGGGACGGGCTCTACCACGCCCTTGGCTAAGAGGGTCGCGATTTCCGTGCGCAGGGAACTGGCATGCTTGCCGTGTACTGCGGAAAAGCGGATGCCCCTGAAGGGGGGCGGGAGCCGGGCAAACTGAATTGAGTAACCGAGTTGAATGGTCCGGTGCAGCCAGCGTGATGCGTTGGGAAGCGAAAACCACGCTTCCCAGCTCTGCGCTAGGGGCACCAAAGGGACGAGTATTTTGGACGTACCCGGCGGGGCCTCGCAGCGGGGCGGAACAGGTAATGCAGCGTCGGGCGGCTTCGTTGCAGCCTGAGGCTGGGGTGCTGAGAATAGACTCAAAGCACTTACCTTGCTCCGCGCACCCGGCAGGGGGCGGGTTCGTGACTGAGGAGGAGGTCTGCTGGCGTCCTCTGGACTCGTCTGAACCGGCCGGCCGGGGGGCAGTCGTAGGCAGGCGGAAGGCGGGATCGCCGTGTCTGGTGTACCGGGACTGTCATAATCTGAAAGCAGATTTCAGAAAGCAGCACTAGGGTGGCCATCGCCTGTCCGAGTGCCTGCGCTGTGGCCTTCATCGCTCTCAGGGCGAGGTCGGTTGCTGAGTGCAGTTCCTGCAGCACATCAGGATCAGGTCCACCCCGTGCATGTTTCTGAGTGCTTTGGCCTGGTGGACTTGCAGGAGGGCCATCGCATGCAGGGTGGAGGCAGCGCGTCCAGCCGCACTGTAGGCCTTCGCGTTGAGCGAGGATGTTGTCCTACAGGGCTTGGATGGGAGTACGGGGCGGCCACACCAGGAGGTAGGGCTACCGGGGCATAGATGGTACGCAACTGCCCTATCGACCTGGGGAATCGCCCCGTATCCGTGGCGCTCTCCGCCGTCGAGGGTGGTCGAGAGTGGAGTGGGTGGCACCTAGACGAGCGGAGAGCGGGGCTCTCCACGTAGACGTCAGCTCGTCATGCACCTCCGGGAAAAACGGGACCGGGGGCATGCGTGGCCGCGAACGGCGCGCTGTCCCCAGGAACCAGTCATCCAACCGTGAAGGCTGTGGGGAGGATGGAGGGTTCCAATCCAACCCCACGCTCACGGCGGCCCGGGAAAACATTTCAGACATCTGAGCGTCGGCCTCAGCCTGGGCCTGCTGGCCTGAAGGCGGCAGTCCAGGGGAGTCCTCGGCATCAGACATCACACTCTCCGATGCAGCGGCGAGCTCATCTGCTTCGGGCTCTGGAGGATAGACAGCCGGGCCGTGAGGCGAGCCGCTATCGCCGCGAGCGTAGACGGGGACCAGCGAGCGTGTCGGGGAACGGGAGGTTCGCGGGGGGCTACCCGGCGAAACTGCACCCGCTGCCGCCCCCAAATCGCCCCCAGCGCCAACCGCATCATCCTCAATCCCGTGGGAAGAAGGAGCAATGCGGGGTGCAGCTGGGGTGGCTTGCTCTCTGTTGAAAGCAAGCCGCGACCGCAATGTGGTCATGGTCATGTTCTCGCAGTGAGAACATGAGCCATCCACAAACGCCGCCTCGGTGTGATCGCGGCCCAAACACACGAGACAGCGCCTGTGGCCGTCTGAAGTGGAGAGCACTCTACCGCATCCAGGAACAACACAGGGGCGGAAGGGCATCTTGAAAAAGACGCGTCCTGAAAAGGACGTTCAACGCCGCTGTGTTTTGCTCTTTTAGAGAAATTCACTCTTTTAAGGGAAATAACTCTTTTAATACACAGTATGTGTGTGTGTCTGCGCTGTGGAAGCGCTCAGGGGCAACAATGCATGCCGTGCAATGCGAAGGAGAAAGCCGCTGTTGTGCGCCGTCAAGATCCAACAGCATGCAGATCGTCAGAGGAAACAGGAATGTTAGTGGTGTGTAACTCGCAGCAAACTGCAGACAGACCATCGGCTCCGAAGAAATTTTCTGAATGAACTCCTATATTTGCGCCGCTTAAATACCCGTATGTCCGGGGGCGGGACATGCAAATACTGGCTGCCAAATCTCATTGGCCTTTTTTCATAGATCAGAGGTGGATATCGGCGCTCAATTGAGACCCCTAGTGTCGCTTCTCCGACACAACGTGGAGAGAGCGACAGAAGGGAAATATATATATATATATATATATATATATATATATATATATATATATATATAATGATGTACTTGTTTACAAAAACTCAAATAATTATAAATTATGTATTATACATTTTTTTGTTTTAGTGATGATTTTGTTGAATTTACATTACAAAGTGATGACCTTTTAAATATTTGTAATAAAAAAGGACAACAGTTTATACAGAACTCCCATCATCTGCCTTTAACTGAACTTGACGGGGGGCACCCTGATTAGATCTGCATTTAAATCTTATTGGACAGAACATGTTCTCACCATTCATTTTGCTGTAGTATTAAAAGGGGCACAGATGAAATTCACCTGTCACAATGGCTAATGAAAACTCTGCCACATCCGACCAAGACCTTGGTGGCCTCAGCGATAAAACAGCTTTGTCCAGGGCAACTCGGCCCTATATATGTGAGAATTCCTTGCCTTTGAAGGTGTTTTATTTGTCATTCTTTCAGGAATGATAAAGAGATTGGTCTCCAGGGAATGTTTTGTTGCTGTCATAAAAGGAAGGCCATGTCAGCGCTATTATTTTTTTCTTGTGGCAATCTACACATTTTCAGCCCACTTTAATCTGTTTGGCATCTGGTCGGGTGGGATGCGGCCTTGCCCCTCTGTCACCTCTGTGAGGGTCCCAGTGGTAAATATGAAGCCACGTCATGGCTTTTCCAGCCAGAGGAGGACCAGGCATTGCTGCTGCATACACATACCCATATGATATGCTTATGGCCTGAAGAGGATGAACTGAATCTACATAAAACTTACTTTCACCTGCTTTTAAAATGGAGCATTGTTGATAGAAAGCCACAATTATTCTTACGCATCACTTTCATTGTAGAAAAAATAAGATTCAATGGAAGTGATTGGTGACTGAGACTTCGATACTTGCCTAACATATCTAACATATCTCAATATGTGTTTCACAGAAGAAAGCAAGCCATGTTGGATTTTTAAATATCGAAGAAATCTCAGCTATGATTAGGTTTTCTGTTAAAAACCATTTGTCAGTAATTTAGACACTATATTTTCATTTATTTAATAAACAAACTTGTTTGGAAATCACTTTTTTTATATATAAGGATAGATATTCCTTTTAGTGTGCAATGTTTTTTTCCACACAGAGAGCCATTGTATGAATATTAAGTCAGAGTATGCAGTGAGTGCTGACAGTACATAAATGGTCTTAATAAGATGTGTCCCCATGGGATGGTCAGGGTCATTCATTCTAATACTATTTTTTGCTATGGAGGCCCTCCAATTACCCCTCTTTTCTCTCAGCACTGTCAAAAAATTTTTTTTTCATGAAATACCCAGAATAGAATGGTCTATAAAGGCTGCTTTGTCTCAAATTCAGTTTTTACCTTGGTAAAACTGTGGATATGAGGCCAAAACCTTGTCAGGAGTGTGCCACTGATGACTTGAGTGGTTTTGAGGGGGCAGAGCATGTGCACAGCATAAGTAGGAGTGAAACAGCATCTGTAGACTAAGCAATTGTAGCAGTGATGAAGACAAGGGGTGGACAGGCCATATAGCCATGCTCTTTGTAAATGGTGCAGCTATTGATTTTTCAGTCTCCCCGAGGAGAACGGACAAATGGTGGCAGCTTGGCAAAAGTTGTTTCTGTCAGGTGTCTGTGTGTTTAATAATGTGTGTGGATGGTTTAAGGACATATCCCATTGAATGCTGTAAAAAAAAGTCCCTCAGAGTGTCGTTTGTGGCCTTAATTACATTTTAGAGAAACAACCGTCTTGCGTATTTGTTAATGGGCCCAGTGGGGCAGGATTCACTTACTGAGCTTTATTGCTGTGCTTGTCAAAAACCTCCAATGTGGTGGATGTGTATTTATGTGTTTGCTTCATTGTATGAACTGGCGCAACACATAAAGACATTATAATGACAATTACCATTTGACGAAAGACAAACAAACCAGAAAATACATACTGTATTAAATTAATATATATCCTCTTCAATATGGAAAAAATATCTTGAAAACACATTTCAACCTTTTGGAAAAATCTGCTTTCATTATATACTGTACTGTGTAATATTAAAGTGTCAAAAAAGAAGAAGAAAAGTAATCCACTGCAATTATTAACTACTTATGTGTAAATTATAATCAGATTACTTTACAGATTACTTAGCTGAAAAAGTAATCACATTAATATTTACTTTACTTTTAAGTTACTTTCTAAAAACTTCAGCCTTCAGCTGTCACAGAAACACAAACAGATGTACGAACACATGAATTCATATTTTAATTGTTTTACATGAAAATAATGTTTTTTTGTTGTTGAAATATTTTTAACCCAACACTGATTATATAGCTGACCCTTCCGTGAAAGTAAGTCAGTGTGGGTTTTATTGCTTGTTTGGTTTTTTGATACCCAACAGCTATAGCATAAATATTTTTTCATTTATACATTTCAATCACTATAGTATTCTGTATATTTGGGAAGCAGAGGATAAATAGGTTTATGAGATATGTCAGTAGATTATATGTAAAATGATTGGTCTTAAGAATTGTTGTCAATAAATTGGTAAAAAAAAAAAAAAGTGGACAGTTGGCTGTTCATTGATTTGTTGTGTGCACTGCTAATGGTCTGTGTTGAGGTATTCTTTTCAGAATGACCAGCAATTGAGGTGGATCTTACAATTTCAGAGTTTCTGGGCCCATTTTACAGCACAGCAGCTTAAAGGCTGGAAGTCTCAGAGTCAGAGTAATACTAGAGTGCTTGGCCCTGTCAAATCTATTGTTCCACTCTTGCACATGCTGTGACTATTTCACATTGACCCAACGGATATCTTATGGATGGCATACAGTTAAGCAGGAGCTCACCGGCAGTCTGTTTTACTCATGGGCCCACCAGCTAGTACCTCCTGTTACAAACAGATTTGATTTTATCAGGTGAATCTAAAAAGCTGGACCTGTTTAAAATAGGTTTTTATCTTTGATTTGGAATGGCAAAATTTTGGAATTTAATGTTCATTACTAATTAAATTAGTCATTTTCGGCCAACCCTAATTATATATTTCTATATCCATTACATTTAAATTTATATTCTGGACAGACACTTTCCCATCAAGGTGATTTACAATTTTGTTTTTGCACATGCATACCCAAAATAATTTAGGAAAGGAAGATGTGTCTATTTAAAATGAACGGTGGCATTGCTTGAATATTAAGATAGCGAAAGCAATCTGCGTTCCTTTTTCTTAGACCTAAAATCACAAATTATGCTTTTGTGGGCAAAGCTATTATGCTCTCAGACTTCTAGTGGGTTAGTCGTGAATGTTTTTCATATTACCGTCTCTCCACTTGACTATTGTGTCATAAAGAGATTTTCATCTAGTGCATTGACTCACAAAAATGCCCACATGCATGCAAATAATAAGGGACTTGTTGAACAAAATCTCTCCTATGAAAACCGCAATTGTGTGCGGAAGTATACAACATGGCTATAAAGCATTTAAAGGAAAATGAAAAAAACATTTGAAATGGACTCAGCTGTTGTCTGCTAATTAGTTGTCCTTGGGAATGAGAGAATGGAACAGTCCCTTTCAGTGTCATTCTGTGCTCTTGCTATTTAGGCCTTCTTCCTTCAGACTGTTCAAGGTAACCAGCAGACTCCATATTTGGACTATAGGATAAATAAATTAATAAAAATAAATTTGCCTTTATCATTTCATTCTTCCTCATGTTGTAAACCATATACAGCACCCCAGTATAGAACAGTAAAATATATTTTGATGCTCATTGTGCAGTTTATTTGACAAAACTTCTGCAATGTTGATTTGTAAGGTTTTGTCTTTAATTGTTAAGATAACGATATATTGTGAACTTTGAGCCAATACTCAAAATCTGATTTAGACCTGATTTAATTTTATGTAGAACAATGCTTTTAAACAATTTGTCATGAACTGAATTGAAGAAATTGGAACTATCATTGTTTAATTTTTTTTAATCATCGTAATTATGATGGTCACCATTAGAGCATAACTATTTTTTTAAAGCATTAAAAGAAGTAGAATTTCATTAACTAGGTTAATGCAAATTACAAATAAATCATTATTCGTGCAAATAAAAAAGTCACAATGTGTTTGTACAGTGAAGGATGTCACTGCATTCTTAAAGGAAATTGAAGTCAATGTTTCAGTTGTGTAGGGTAAACAGTTAATGAAAAGTGTTCCGGATGAGGTCAAGCAATTTCAATGCTATACATTTTTTGATGACTGTCAGAGGCTTGACAGTGATCTCCATTTGGGATCAATACAGATGCATAATCCTGTTTTATAAGTGCTGGCCTAAGCTGCAAAACAGAATTATATATTTATTAACAATTTTATATAAATGTCCACCTCCCCATTAAACTGCCACATGTATGTGAATTTGTTGATAACCAATGCCTTGCTGAATTGAGATCTTTGGATATGTTTGCATGTTAATTCTATTTTTAAATAGTCAGTACACTGAAAAAATTATGTAAACTTAATGTGGTAACATCTAAATTAACCAGTTTTATTCATGGCAGAAATATTATTTAACATCACTGCATCAACCTTAAAAAAAAAGGTTTTCAGCCAAAAATGAAAATTCTTTCAGCATTTACTCACCCTCATGCTATCCCAAATGTGGATGAGTTTCTTTCTTCTGCTAAACAAAAACTAATATTTTCACAAGAATATTTCAGCCCTGCATGGTCCTCACAGTGCAAATGAATGGGTACCAAAATTTTGAAGCTCCAGAAAGCACATGAAAGCAGCATAAAATAAATCCATATGACTAGTTAAATCTGTATCTTCTGGAGCTATATGATTGCTGAGGGTGAGAAACAGATCAGCATTTAAGTACTGTTTTACTATAAATTCTCCTCCTTGCCCAGCAGGTGGTGATATGTACGAAAAATTTCAATCACCAAAAACAAAAGAAGAAGAATGTGAAAGAAGAAATTTAAATAAAAAAGGACTTAAATGTTGATCTGTTTCTCACCCACTCCAATCATATTGCTTCAGAGGACATGGATTTAACCATGGGAGTCTTATGGATTAATTTTATGCTGCTTTCATGTGCTTTTGAAGCTTCAATTTTTGGTACACATTCACTTGCATTGTAAGGACCTATACATGAAATATGCATCTAAAAATTGTTATTTGTGTTCAGCAAAAGACAGAAAGTATCTGCGATGGTATGAGGATGACTACATGATTGTCATGTTTATTCTGTTGGTTCCTGTTTTTCATGTATTTTATTATGAAAAGTTTAGTTCCTGTTTCCCTAGTCATGCAATGTCCTGTTTTCCCTCCATGTTCATGTGTCTTGTTTTCATTGGTTTATTGTCTTGTTAACTTGTTATCAGTTCTGTTATGTCATTTGTTCATGTTTCATTGTCTTGAAATTTTTTTTCAGTCTTGTATTTTCATTGGTGGTCTTGTCATGTCAGAGTATTTATAGCCCTTTTGTTTGCCTTTGTCTTTGTCGAGTATTGTCAATGTAATGTAGTTTCCAAGATTCATGCTAAGTCTAAGCTAAGTCTAGATTATTTCAGCCACATTTATGTTTAGCCATGTTTTAGTCATGTTCATGATTATGTCTAGTTTAGTTCTCATTTATAGATAAGGTTTTGATTTCACATTTATGTAAAAAACTGCACTTGGGTTCTTCATATCATTGTCTTCGTCATTGCCATTGCCAGCTTCAATACGTTACAGGATACTCGACCACCCATTATGGACCCAGCAGTTCGGCTCCTACGCCTACGTCACGCGAATCATCCCCTGGAGGATTATGTGATGCACATCTGTTCTTTGGCCAGCGAGGTTGGTTTTAATGAGGTTGCCTCAAAGACTGTTTTCATTTGGGATTGAGCGAGCCAATCTCTTCCTTGATGCCTAGTGGGTGCAGTCCCCTCAATCTGGCACAATATATTGACCTCACCCTGCTGATCATTGGTTCCATGTTCACTGTGGGGGAGGAAGATAACGAGAGTTCCACGTCATGGCCACCGCCGACCCAGAGTTCCACATCATGGCCGCCACCAAGCCAACGCCCATGCCTGCCACAACCAACGAGCTGGAAGCCTCATCCGTCCCAGAGCCAGCGTTGCCAGCTTTGTCTGTCCCAGAGCCTGCACTGCCAACTTCGGCCTCACGGAGGAGGAGGAGAAGGGATTTCGTCTCTGAGTCTCAGCCTGTGTTCTTGACCACAGAGGTCATTCCCGAGATTCTGTCCATGCCTACGACCACAGAGGTCACTTCCAAGTCTCTGCCCATGTACATGACCACAAAGGTAATTTCCCAGTTATCCATGGCTCCGCCAGAGTCGGCTCCGGGCCATGTCACAGCCAAGCCAGAGTCGACTCAGGGCCATGTCACAGCCAAGACAGATTCAGCTCTGGGCCATGTAACCACCATGCCTCAGCCTGCTCCATGCCATGTCACACCCGAACCTCAGTCTGCTCCATGCCATGTCTTAAGCAAGCCTCTGCTCCACAGTCCAGGCCCGCCTCTGCTCCACGGTCCAGAACCACCTCTGCTCCATGGTCCAGGCCCGCCTCTACTCTACCTTGGTCCTCAGCCCCACCGGCTCTGCCCCTCCATCTCTCATGGCTCCACAACCCCCCCTAAAATGGCTCCACCTAGATCCCATGCTCCACGACCCTGTCATGCCAGACCACACCTCAAGTTCATGTGTTGGGGCATTGGTTGCCACCCCTTAGAGGGGGAGATATGTCATGTTTATTCTGTTGGTTACTGTTTTTCATGTCTTTTATTATTAAAAGTGTATTTCCTGTTTCCCTTGTCATGTGATGTCCTGTTTTCCCTCCATGTTCATGTGTCTTGTGTCCATTGGTTTATTGTCTTGTTAACTTGTTATCAGTTCTGTTATGTCATTGGTTCATGTTTCATTGTCTTGAATTTTTTTTTCAGTCTTGTATTTTCATTGGTGGTCTTGTCATGTCAGAGTATTTATAGCACTTTTGTTTGCCTTTGTCTTTGTCGAGTATTGTCAATGTAATGTAGCTTCCAAGATTCATGCTAAGTCTAAGCTAAGTCTAGATTATTTCAGCCACATTTATGTTTAGCTATGTTTTAGTCATGTTCATGCTTATGTCTAGCTTAGTTCTCATTTGTAGTTAGTGTTTTGGTTTAACGTTTATGTAAATAAACTGCAATGGGTTCTTCATTTCATCATCTTCATCATTGCCATTGCCAGCTTCAATACGTTACAATGATAAGAAGTAATAAAAATTATTGAAGTGTTACTTTAAATGTGCACTCAGTATCTTTTGTCTTTATGTCAGCTTGGACTTACACAGACACCTAGTGGTTTGGATGCAGCATAATTTAAAATCAATAGTTTTCAATTTCATATGCATTGTAGAAATTGTGTATACGCAGTCAGCCATGATTACTTAATCAGTGAGTGAAAGTACAATTCTTGTCTTTAAGGAATTACATTTTTTTTAATAAGGAAAAAATTACTCAGTGCACCTTAAATATATTAAGTTAACCAACAAAGCTAATGTTAATGTTAGTTCAGGTAAAAATTGCTCCTTGTGTTAACAACTGAAGGTAACTACTCTTTATAGTGTAGCTCAAGAACAGTACATATAGTTTATGCATGGAAAAGAGAAATAAAGAAAGTAAGTATAAGAGATCTAAAAAAAAAATAAGTACACTTTTGAAATGTGCAGTACTGCTATGTGTTTAATTTCTTTTGACTATGCAATTTAATCAATTTCTCTATACGTCTATACCTGTATCTCTTTATCGTTTTTTAAGTTAAGTTGTAAGTTTTTTCCCCATTTATTTTTATTGTTAAAAAGTTCAATGTGGTGTGTTCATTATTCAAAATGCAGATTTGGGAAAATTAAAACCCTCTCAGTCAAGGTACATTGGTGAATTATGTGCACCATATTAAGGTCCATAAATTACAAAGTCAATTACTTTTTTAGAGCAGAAACCAAAGAGGTCCTTGATCCATACCTTGAAAATCAATAGGACAATCCTGAATGAACATTAATTTCCACAAATTTCCATGTCATTTATTTAGTTTATGAAATAGGTATCTGAATAGGCAGTCAGTAGGTTTAAATGTTGGTTTCCTTTAGGTATAACTAATTTAGGGATGAGCTGTTATAGTATGAATCCTGTGGGAATGTATAATTTAAGTTAGTTTGCTGGGAGTGAGAGTGAGAAGGAGATTTGGCCTTGGAAATGAGAGCTTTGTGTACTTCTGCCATTAGACCCATTGACATGCAAAGATGTCAAACCGAGGCTTCAATGTCTTTCTTTTCATATAGCTTCCCAATTAATCACTCATTATGGCCTGTTCTCAAGCAATTCTGCATCATCTTTCTACCTTGAGCTTAAAGATTGAATTCACCTTTTTCATTCCTTGTTTGATTCATATTTTAATCAAATGCTATTATTTATTTTCTTCAAATGAAGCATTCAGTAGATGAAAATGTCTTCTCTGTACCAGATCAGAAAAATTACGTTTTTTTTTACAGATCTACAAATGTGTGATCTGTAGTCTATGGATTGTAACTGAATAAAAAGATTATTAGAATTTGCCTTTTAAACATTTAGTTGTTGTTGTTCTCATCAATATTATGTTTTTACAATGTGCTATTTTATTCAAACTTTTCAGTATTTACTGTAAATTCTGTTCAATTAAGAACGTTGATAATTACTATATATCTATTCACTGCTAGTCTTTACCCATTATCCAGATGCAGGTGATGTTTATTTAGCTTAATTCATAGATCTATAGGATGAAATAGTCTGTGCAATGGTAGAAAGTAGATAATTGTAAAAAATAAAAAAATCAGCAAGTTCTGTCAGATAGAAGTTGTCAAATGGGTCTGACTGCCACAGCTCTATTATAACACCACTTTTCCGTGTGACTATGCAGAGGACCTATCTCTGTTCCTTGTGCACACATACTGTATTTGTGCTGGCAAAACAGCAGCCTAAGCACAAATTGGAATTTAAAAAGGCTTTAAGGCTGTAGATTCCCACCATTCCTCTTACTCTCTTGAATTACAATGATATAGTAAAAGCAGGGAGGGAAAAGAAGTCACGTGTATCTTGCTTGTGCAAAAACTAGCTTTATTCCACAGTTTATTTGAAATCTTATCTAGCTTTTGGACACTGCTCGACCATTTTAAATAACGTCTTATTTGGTTGACCTCCCAGCCTAACTGAATTTCTCAAATGCTTCATTCTACCGGTCGTTTCATCTGCACGCTATATCTTCCATTTCTTAATCTAGACCCACACCTGCTTAGAAGGCAAACTATTTAGCTGCTCTAGAAAAAATTTATTTTAAATAAATAGTAAAACTTTTATTTACATGCAGTTTTCATCTGAAAAGGAATGGAAGAGTGGGAGTTCACATGTAGGTTCTGGAGTAGATGCAACTGAACTTGAATTTGTTAATATATATATTAGGGCTGTCGATGTAACACGTTAATTCAGTGCGATTAATTTGATAAAAAATAACGCGTTAAAAATGTAAAATTACGGACTGTAATAAGGACGTTTTCTGTGAAATGCAAGCTTGTAGTACCACCTGTTTACTCCAGAGGGCAGTAAGTGAAATTTCAGCTGTGTGGAAATGCAGAGTTTATACAGTGAAGAAAACACGTTACGTTCTTGCGTTCAAAACACTTGTTGGAGCGCCAATTCGAACTAAGGGATCTCAAGATGTGTTCTAAGTATTAAACTATATTTAACTTGACACAGTGACCTAAACATTTGATGTTTATGGCGCAATGCACCCGAGATGCTACACAAGCATGACTGAGGTGTACATTGACGGGCCCTTAAACAAGCCCTCATAATAAATTACAAACTGATTGACAAATGTACTTGTGAAATGGATTGCTGTGAACTGTATGCCAATGATTGGCTTATGTTAAATAATATGGTAGTAAACAATACATTGTATTCTAAAGCTGATTTTGTATTGTCTTATCAATGATTAACTCTTCTGCCAAAAGAATGTAATGCATTTTAATTAACTGAATATATATATATACTGTATATATATATATATATATATATATATATATATATATATATATATATATATATATATATATATATATATATATATACATATATATATATATATATATATATATATATATATATATATATATATATATATATATATATATATATATATAAAGATAACTATGTATAATTATTTTATCATTATATATTGAATTATTGTTATATGAGGGGCTTTCAGCAATATTTGTATATGCGATTAATCACTGAATAATTAATCGGAGACCATGCAATTAATTAGATTAAAAATTGTAATCGATTGACAGCCCTAATACACACACACACACACACACATATATATATATATATATATATATATATATATATATATATATATATTATCTGCACATTGAATTATAATTAAATTGTTATATGTAAAATCACACTTAAAGTCATAATATTTTGCTCTATGGAAATGAGCTTTTGACTTTTCTACAATGTGTGACTTTCACTGTAAATAATGTAATCAAAAGTCTGCTGAGGTATAATAAAATTCAACTCCTGAAAAGGAGTTTAATTAAATATTCTTTAAAGAATAACAACTGTGTGTATATTTGTAACGTTGGCAGGAGGAGGCAGACGAGGGGTGAGGATCTAAGTGCGGTTTTTTATTGAACAAGGTGAAAACAAACAAGACTGGAACAAAGGAAACGTCCACGATGGGAAAATGAAACCAAAACACGAAAACATCCAAAGGGTACACAAACAGAGTAAACAAGGCAAAACATCAACTTCCAGACATCCACAAACAACGAACGAAAAGGGAATGGAGGAACAGCAGGTTTTAAATACACAGAGACATGATGATAACAAACGACAATCAGGTGAGAACAATGACACAGTGATGAATGTCAGGAATCATGGTGACGGCGACACGGAAAACACGGGGCAGACAACCAGGGATCGTAACAATATTACAATTTTCATTTGAATTATTAACTTTATCCTTATTAGAATCCTGATTTGTTGACATGGGGCACAGAAGCGAGAACGCTACAATAATTTTATTTTTTTTTAAATGGAAATGGTGGCTTCATTTTTACATAATTGTTCAAAGCTCGGACACTTATGATATTAAAACAGATAATGCATTGTGAATTTGATGCTGATTTATGGGATATGGTCACCAGCTTGTGTTTGTAATTATATCTTAATTGAATTTTGTGTTCTTTGGGGAATGCTAGCTATATTTGTTTAAGCCTGGCATCCGTGCTGCGAAATTCTTGACACAGCAGTTTCCTCTCACGTGAGTCAGTTTGTGCCGAGAGCAGGTTAACACACTGCTGAGCCCCTGAGAGATGAAAAAGCATAAATTAAAGCACTCCCTCAAGGAGAAGGGGTGGGGGGTTGTAACGAAGGTATTATCAGTGGTAGGTGAGAGCCAAAGAGAGTTCAGTTTCATTCCGCTTTTCTTTGTTAACACAAAGCAGGTCACCTCCATAGGAAGGTGAGTGAAGTGAATGGGAGGCCCTCAGACAATGGTGGTCCGGCGATAAACTCTCCCCCTTCGTCCTGCCCCTCTATTCATTACTTTCAGCTTGTTTTGCTGTTCAGACAAGAGGCAAATAACAGTTCCAGCCATGGTGGTTGTTTCAGGAGAATAATATATGTGTATAAGCTTATGGATGAAGAAAAGAGTAGTGGTGGTGGGGGGCTTTAGAGTAGCACACACAAACATACATGCACTTGAGAAATGTTTTAATTATGTGCAAAAGAACGTTCTTAATAAAAAAGGGAAACAAGGGAAATGCTTTGAACAATAGCGGGAATTTGGCCAAAAGGAAATTAGTTGGTTGCCAGACACTCCTTTACTCGTTTTCTCTTATTTTCCTTCACTCTCTCCTGCTCTCATCTCATTCTCCCCTCCATTAAAAAAAGACCTGCAACTTCAAGCAGTTTTTTTAATCAGCTAAAAAACATATGTAGCTTTGTAGCTAAGACAGCTTGGCCAGGCACTGATAAATGCCTATCACTAATTTGCATATGGTAAAAGCCACCCTTTAATCAGAACCTCTAATCCCTGTCGGTATTAATGATTTCTTTTCCTCGTATAGTATCATGTTTGCTAATTCCAAAGTGATCAGCTTCTTGTGTGCATCTCCTTTTTTGTACTGGCATAATGGTCGAGTTGAGAACTTCTGTTATCCTACTTTGGCACATAATTAGGACTACAAAGGAGGACAAATCACTGTGAATGGGTCTCACAAAAAGGAGCCCCTTTTTTCTTCGCCTTCCTTTTTGCACAGTCCTCGTTAACGGTTGTGTCACTTTCGAGAAAAAATGGTGGAGAAAAAATTAGACGCTTGGCAAATTTGAGACCCACGACAGTAGCTGCATTTATAGAGAGGCTGCAAAATATAAAAAATGTACCATGTAATTAAAACGTCTATCACAGAGCTCATAGTTTAAAGACTGCATACGTCTATTCCAAATGGCAATAGAGGCAAAAAAAAAAACACTCCATTTAATTTGATTGTTAAGCACCTTGCAAAGTACAACAATTCAAGGTTATTTTCTGTTTCTATCATTTAAATACCACTTTCCCTCTCCAGTTTGTAAAAAATTAGCTGAGTGCGTGTGTTTATGAATATGCGTGTATGAGCTCTGTCCATTTTTGAGGGCAAGAGATTGGCTTTAGAGGCAAAAAGTGGATGCTGTTTTAGTTCTGATTACACAGCATCACAGATTAACTTTTTTGAAAGTCCTTGATTTTAGAGACTCAAGGGAATATATAATTAAAAAAAAGGTGTAGTGTGGTTAAAAGGTCTGCAGGGCAGTGGTATGTGTAAGCACAAAGAAGAATATATGGCTGTTGAAAAAAAGCTGAAATGTCAGCTAGGTACACACTCAGGCTGATTTATACAATTCATTTGGGCCATTACTTTTCATTAAAGATCAAATGAAATGGGTACTTACTTACTAAGAGGCCTTTGGGGAGCTGAATTGCAGAGAAGAAAGAAGATTAAACTTTACATTCAGCCCCAAATTTAATTCAGAAGTAATCAATCGCATAATGGGCCTGCAACTGTAGCCTGGGTGATTGAAATGAAATTACCATATTTTTAATCTTAATTTTCCACACTGTTTATCTGACACTGTCAATATAAAATACAAACAGATAATGAAATAGCATTATATTGACACTACAATCATCTCTCGAGCAGCCCTCTGTGATTAAACCACTGGAATGTTTGATTACATTTTGTTGGCTGACATTACAAATGACACGGATGCTTCGCTGAGACTTGCTGCCGGCTGGAAAATGAGCCTATCCATCAAGGACTCCTGGCAGCTTCCCCCTTCCAGTCGATCGCTAGTGCCAACGGTCTGGGTACCCTTCTATCAGACGTTTAGCACTGCAGAGGAAGAGGAAGAAAAAGAGAGAGGGAGGTCCGGCAGAGGGTAGGGCTGAAGAAAAGAGTGATTCACGACTCTTTTGCTTTACTAATGATTCAAAGCAAAACAGAGACAGGGGGAAATGATGGGTGTATAGCAGCATGTAGAGGACTCTCTCCACTCTTTCCAGTGCCGTCTCTTACCTGGTATTAATAGATAGATTAGCAAAATCTAAATAATTCACTTAAGTCTCTGGTTTTATATTCTCATTTATTTATTATAGTAGGGGGCGTTGTAATTAATTGAATATTAATGTTTCAATAATTAGGCCCATCTATATAAAGGCCTATTTAACCGAGAGCTACTTTAAACTAGCATACACATTTACTGTTAGTGTATACAGACTGAACCAAAGTTTAGCCAGAGTTGCATTTATTATGTCAATGGTATCATATTGAATGTTGACTGTATGATGGCTCTTGTTAATATTGGTGTTTAATTAACACAGGTGCACTACACTTTGAAGGGGAGCACCCCATATCAGTCCATCCACATGTGCTTGTGAAATACAAATGGCACAGAGCATTCTGAGATCTGAAATCAAGTTGATATGACTCTCATGGACATTCTAAGCATGCCACTCTCTACTCTGAGTGAGGTATTGATCTACCAATAGGAAATCAAAATTGACCCTACTTTCTTAATGCATTTTCCTGGTGTTATTGTGGATGATCTGTGGATTATGCAGTTTTTACTCTTTGTAATCTTTAATCAAAATGTAATAACCGTAACTGAATAACAATTGAATAACTCAATTGGATAACATTAACCAGTAGCTTAATAGCTATTAAGGCTTTGTTTTTGCAAACTCGCATTCATGTCTGGCTTTATTCTGGTGTTGAACACCCATGTTCACGACCCAATAAAGTCTAATATTTTGTCTCATTGTTTATACTGTTTTACTCAGAAATATGTTAAACTAGTACAACTGTTTGCATTTTGGGTATTCATGCTGACTTGGAAATTTGGAATATGGAAATATGTTTAGGCCTATATTATTTAAGATCAATAACTGTGTTCCCAATGAATTATAAATGAAGCATTTATGTCTTGAATAGCACAACTCTGTATGTCCAACTCTGTATTTCTGACTTATGTCTGTTTCAAACTGCACGACAAAGCAGTGTATACATGAAACTGCTGCATAACTACAGCAGCATACACACCGGCTGCACTTTTACTATGTGACATCTCTATACAGAAAATTAAGTGATTTTTGGGTTCCTTAAAAAATATTTCCTTTGCAAATGTTGATTCATCTAAATAAAAGGGAACACAAACCCCAAAGTGTAGATATAAACTACTTAAATTATCTGGATTTTAATGTAGCTCATTAATTTAGTTTTAATGAATAGATAGTGTGTTTGTGTATCTGTCACTGTGTGTGGCGCTTGCATCAAGCCCAACTGATGTCTTTTTTAAAACTGTGAGTTAGTGGATCACTCCAGTACTTTAAGTTGCATCATTAAAGGCTATATTGCAATAATATTATGTGGTTAAATAGGTTTGTAGTACATTTTCACAGTATTTTCGGTTAAATAGGCTCAGCACCGAAACGCTCTTCTCAGTGTTGCATCTGGGATGTTCCTGCTATGCAGCATCGCATGGCTCGCTTTAGCATGTTAATGTTGGTGTCAAAATCATTATGCACTGCTTGTGCACTGCTTTCGTGTGCAGTGTGTAAAAGTCCTTGCAGAAGTAATCACTTGTTAAAGGATGATGCCCAAAGGCAGGGTATTGTTGCATGTAGAATGCAGCAGTGTAGTGGTACAGTGAAAAGCTCATCTAATGCTGAGAGCTAAGCAGAATGGGCTGTGTGGCATCAGCAGGTCTGAAGGTGTGATAAGACAGAGGTTTGGGTTCAGGCTTTCCAACCCCAAGAGCTCTTTTGTATTCTACCCTTGCTACCCTGAAGGTCAGGTTTGGGACGGGGCCAGATGTTCAATGAAAACCAGCTCAACCAGCTGGACAGTTTTTTCTTAGCATGTTTATCATTATTTTTACACTGAAATAATTATACTTCAACCCTTTGAAGGCAGCTTGACAGAAAAATCTCTATAAATTATCAATATTATTTAGAAAATACTCATTGTATATAAAACAATTTGTGAAAACACTTGCAGATAGAGACCACACTCTAGCGGTTCACGCTAAGCAGCCCAGCAATATGAAATAATATATCATTACAACTCAACTCGCAAAGTTTGTCAAAATGATCGCTTGCTACAATCACACTGTATAATCGTACTGGGGAAATTCCCGATGTCTTTTTTATCAGTCTCCATGTTGTTAACCTGTCACGTTCATTTGAAGCATGCCACACATGTGCAGTTGATCAGATCAGGAGCAGCATTAAGACAAGCGCTATGAATTATTTTTCTCTTACTTATTCAGCCTTTGGTTGATTTACAACATATCCAGCATTTGCAATATTTCTTTGCAAAATCTCAATTTCTCGATTAGAACTATAAATAAATTATGTCAAAACACAAATTTGAGTTATGGGAAAAATCTTAGTTGGAATAGGGTGGAACCTTTGTGATGTGTCTGGTGGGGATATTACACTGATGTACACACTAGAAAACACACAACAGTAATTATGATCAAGAGATGGAGAAAGGACCTATTAAAATAAAACAGATGTTGAGTAAAATAAAGTACTTTGCTTTCTTTGCAAGTTGTAATTTTACCACAGAAGCATGTCTAATCTTAAACATCACCTACAAGCCAAACACGATATATGGCACTTATGAGGGACTCCTTCACAGTTTGCTGAAGTTCTCCCATGGAAGTTCTGTTCAAAGTGCATATAATTTAAACATTGTACCAGTTGATGCCAAGCTTTCAAAGCATTAGCTAATGATTACTGGACAATTCGGATAAAGTATCATTAAGTGGGCAATGCCAGCACAAAAAGCAAAGATGTTCGTTGTTTTTGGAATGATAGAGCCATGGAGGTTGTTATCTTGGTAAATAAAATAATCTCTGCTCACACACACAGTGCTTCTGTGATAAAATGATGGAGGAAGACCCTCTTAATTATATTTGATGTACAAAATAAGCACAGATGGTACTTGTAATGGAAATCAAGTATTTTTCGGCCTATGTTAGGCACATTTTAATTACCACAGAAGCACATCAAGTCTTAACTATCACCAAAATGCAGAATGCAACGTTTTTGTTGGCAAGCGCTTTTCATGTGAAGTTTAAAGCAGCACTGGCGTTGATGCCCTAACGCGAACTATGGATGCGGCTTCACAATTGCTTATAGGAAAGACCTTTTTTGACAGTAAAAGAGGTATATATAGTGTAAAATTTGTGCACTTACAAAATCTGTGATTAATTGCGATTAACTACAAAAATAAATATGCTGCATTCATTGTCAGTGCTCAATTTCAGTTTAGTCAGCAATCTGCATCAAATAAATTAAGAAAAAAAGTTCTGTATCTTCCACAACATGCATCCACTTTTTAATTTGTCATTATTTATCACGCAACGCAAGCTCTATGCAAATCTCTTGTTTCACATTTTCCCTATACTGATGTAGCATTGTTTGGGAGGAGTAAAGTTTAAATGTGTGGCTTTAACAGCTTGATGCATTTACACTTTACCGAGTTTCGAATTGAATGCATCTCAAACCACCTCCAGAGGTGAGTGATTGGATTTATATCTGTCTCCTATACGTCATGGAGGGCTTTTACTCTTGGTCTTTTCATGATCGAAAAGCTATGCGATCAGCAAAAATGCATGAAGTGACCAAGTGTAATTACTTGATATACTAAATACTCAACAGCATGATAAACTGAAAAATCTGTTTTCTCTCTATAATGCTATCTGTCTGTCTGTAATTCTTTTCACAAGCACATATAAAATTTTATGCAAATGGGCAAAATGAGTGGACCGATCAGTGTGCCGATTTCTATTATGTCTGTACAGTTCAGTTAGTAAGAGAAAAAAGGTCCCCTGAGCACATGGGGTATGGTACATGGTGTGCCTCCCTAGATTTCTTTCCAGGTTTTTCCTAGTTACAAATTCAGCATGTGCTCACTGGCTCTCTCATGTCTGCTATGAGGCTCAGTGTGTGCGGTACAGGACCAAGCCTGACCCACACATTTTTGATCTGCTGGACAAAAAGCAGACAAACCCACAAAACCTCCCCTCTTTTTGTGGGGGTAAATATTAAGAACCTCGAGAGGCCAGGGGTCTTAAAGGGTAAAATAAATGAAAAATAAGACGCAAAGTCAGAGCGGCTGGGAGGCTTTTCTTCCAAAGCCTGGATGCACAATAGGAGAGCCTGATAGGACGATAAGAGCTGCAGCAGCCTAGTAAAAATCCAATTCCTGAAAAGCGGGGAGCCTGGTGGAGACAGAGAACCATCTTCCTCCTCAGTTTGTGTGTGAAAGATCCTATCATAATCACTGTGCTATTCTGTCAGACCTGAAAACAGATCACAAATGACAATTATTGACCCTAAACTAAGAGGAACCAGAACTGTGCAGGAAAGTTTTCTGCACAAACCGTGAATTGGCAAAACTGCAGTGGTTTTGTCATCCATGGTAAACTTTGCTGCATCACATTTAATTAAGTCTAATCTTTGTTGATAGTTTATTTTAATTGTATTATTATATATATATATATATATATATATATATATATATATATATATTGCTGTTGTTGTTGTTGAAAATCTTCTTCTGATTCATTCGGTTAGATTGGATATTAGATCAATTCTGAAACAAGATATATCAATGTCAAGATGTCCTCTCATTTGCCCACTTTATTTTCTTTGCAATTCCATTTTAATGGCTTTACGTATTTGCTGGAACATCATGTCTCTTTTGGAAAAGTGGTGGGCGAGTTGATGAAAACATAAAATTACCAAATTAATTTATTTTGGATTATTTTCTTTTTTCAAAGATTCTCTATCAAAGTCAAGATACGTATAATGAACCCTTCGACCACAATGTTGTTTTCTCTTCTCTCACATCTACATAGAGTGCAGTTCAAAAATCAACTTATAAAATATTTTCTATTTAGAGTGAATTTTTTTCTTATATTATAAATTATATTATCAGCATAACAACTTTAGTGTAAAATATTTTTTATTTTATTTTTTTTACATTAATTTGAGAATTTCCTGAAATTTGCTCCTTTTGCTTTAATGACAGCATACACTAGAGCTGGCTTGGGCTCCAAAATGTTGTGCGAAAGCTGGTAATCCATGTTATCCCAGCATGATTTGGGAATGTCCCAAAAAGCATCTTGTGTGCTTCAATGGGAACAAGTAAATCTGACCTTTCGTAAAAAGGTGTTAACATGTTCAATGTCACAAATTTGCAAATATTTGATTAATTGCAGAATCATAAATATTTATAATTTATTATTATTATTTATAATTTATAATATATAATTTATTATTATTTAGTTATGTTTCTTAAAAAAAAAAATCATATTTTAATTAGATTTGGATTCTCACATTTCCAAAGTGGACTTAACTCCATTGTATAATTACTTTTTTAATTTTTTCAATTGTTTGCACACATGAGACGAAGAAAAGAACCACTATTTACTATTTACTGATGTTCTAAAAAGATCTTGACCATAAGAAGGACTCTAAATCTACAAAGAGACAGAAAGAGAGAGACTTATCTCACTCTAACTTCCATGTAGCACTGTACAAGGCCATAACCTTATTTCTTCCCCTCTGATTCAGAAAACATAGTCATTCATTACAATTGAGTTGTTGTTGTTGCTGTGGTGGTGAGGCAGCCATAGCCATTGGCTTTCAGCACGGTTATGCAGGGTTATCAAAGAGTGAAGGAGAAATTGCCTGGGCTCTGCCATGGCCCTGATTGTGCTATCAGAGCCGTCAGGGAGACCTTCCATAAAGGCAGGGGCACTGGGGAGTGTGAGGCGGTGTCTGGTGCGGCCCTCCAGATAAATCACACAGCCTTCCGTTTGGTAGCAGCTTGCCTGCATCACACTGCCATGCTCCTGGCACACTCTGCGGCCCCCAAAACACACAGCCTGACCCCCAAGACCTCCCGCTCTTTCCTTCACTGCCCTCGTCAAGGTTTGTTTTGTTTACCCCTCCATACCTCCTCTCTCTCTCCCCCTCCTCCCTCAATCATTCACTTTCAAGCTGGCTGCCATGCCACATTGTTTTCTTCACCCCTGCCAAAATAATTACTCTGCCCTTCTCTATTATTCTGCAGATTTTTCAAAACTTGATGAATTAACTCGGGCATCTGCTGTGTCCACTGCATAAATGTATAAATGTTTTACGCAGATATTTTGTGGCTTTGATTATAGGATTTTTTGGAATGTGGTTTTGGCAGTGGATGACATTATAACGTAATAAGATTGCCCTTTTCATAAGAAAAACAATCTAAATAATATTATAAGAAATAGAAAGCCAAATTGAGCACTTAGGTATATTAATTTATTTTAAATGGACAGGTATGCTAATTTATTTAGCTTTTATGTTTCCGAGATGATTACTGTACCAATGCTAAATAAAAATTTTACATATATATATATATATATATATATATATATATATATATACATTTTAATTCAACTTTGAAGTCTGAATATTTAACCAGCAAAAGGAGGAAATTATGCCACCATTAAAATTCACCATAAATTTGAGAACACTTCGGCTTCAATTGGATGCTCAAGTTTATTACCACCAGTAAAATGCTGATTTGTAGGCCTCTCAAGGTTTGGATTGATAAGGATGCAACAGAATCATCACTATGCATTGAGTGGCAAACCTCTCACTCACTGCCTCTTTCTCTTTCTCACTCTCTCCCTCTACCTTTTGTTTCTTCTATCAGCACACACACTTTTAGGACTATTCACATATATGTTAATGTAAAAAAACAAAACAAACAAACAAAAAAACTCAACTAAACTCAATGAAAACATCACAGCATTTAAGAATTACTTTGTCATAATTCTAGGCCTGTATTGTCTCAGTTGCACTGGGGTAAATGTTCACATAACACATACATGTTCAGTTGCATAGATTTTAAAGACGCAGGGGCCAAAGCTGCAGTTCCCTTTACAAAAAGCTTCACTTTGATGCTGCGCTGCTAACAACTCGGGGAACAACTCTAGCTGTGAACCGAGCTGAAATAGTATGTGTAACACGTCAATGAACATTGACCGGAATTTATAGCCTCGGCTGATGTAATCATTAGATGCACCTGTGGCCAGGCTATAAATGGATACGTCACCAGGTGTCGTCAGAAACTCTTTTTTCAGAGCGATTCTGTTTCTGTGTGTTTCACAAAAGCGGTAGCCTCTTACATAAATCATCAAGGAGACCCACGTTCCTGTCAGCTGTATTTCTGACACGTCGGATTCTCCTTAGGGCCAAGGGCAAGCTCCTGTCACTCAGGTCAGTTATATCCCTGGATGCCCGTATATGCGAGCAGATTTACTGTCCAGACAGAAAATACCAACGGGGGAGTTAAGAACTCCACCCTAAGGTAGTAGTTGGCCAGAGTTCGCCAGCAAGGGTTTTTGCCTCTTACTGATAGCACCGCGCTGGCCGAACAGGGCTTGTTTCTCGGAGTGAATTTCTTCCCTCGTCGGCTCGCCTTGGGTGATTCCGAAGAGGAAGGATTGTGGAATCTTTCATGTTTGGCCTCTAAGGGTACCAACTGAGGGACACAGGGCTCTCTCCTGAGGTTATCGAGACCATTTTAAATGCCGGGCTTTTTCCACTTGGAACAAGTTTGGGTGAGATCTTAGGGCAGAAGAGGACCTCTTCGCCTCTATGAATAGCGCAATGTCTCCTCTACTTCTCCCTGAAATCACCCAGCCCCCTTGGGTCTGGACATTAAGACACATACATGACCCAGAATGCGTCTGTATGCATTGCTTTCCCTGGTTTCTCTGCTCCCGGGAGTCTTGGCAATGTTCACCAGCAAGGGTCTTGCCTCCTATTAATGGTGCTGCGCTGGCCGAACAGGATATGTTTCTCGGAGTTAATTCCTCTCCTCGACGGCTCGCCTTGAGCGATTCCGAACAGGGAGGACCTTCTCATCCTTGGCCCGAATTGTGAAACCTTTCATGTCTGACCCCTAAGGGTACCAAATGAGGTTCACAGGGTTTTCTCTTGAGGTTATCGAGACCATTTCCAGTGCTAGGGCTCCCTCCACTTGGAACTGATCTGGGTAGATTTTACAGGGCAGAAGAGGACCTCTTCGCCTCTGTTGATAGCGCAATGTCTCCTCTACTTCTCCCCGAGTCGCCCAGCCCCCCCCTGAACGTAGTAATGCAAATGCGCCTGCATACGTTTCCTTCTACTAAAGTTCTTATTACAGAACCAGCTAACTGCCAGTTTGCTTCAGTTCTGGATTTTCTGTAGAAAGAACTGTCAGTGGACACTTGCCTCGCCACTGCCAGGTTCTATGTGGCCATTGCGGTTTGCCACGGCTTGGTGGGCGGGGTGCCCTCAAAGAGGCATCCTCATTATTGCCGGGCCTCACGGTGGCGGTCAAGCTTCGCCAGTAGGTTTCAGGGCGCACTCTACCAGAGGGCTCTCCTCCTCTAAAACCTTGGCTAGAGGTCACCCTCTGCAGCAAGTTTGTGATGTGGCAAGTTGTCCTTTCCGTACACATTCATTGGACTTTTTTAGTTTGGATGTTCTGCACTCTGGGCTCTTATGCCCTTGAGTCAACATCTCAAGCTCATGTCTGGACAAGTTTGTGACGCGGCAGGCTGGTCCTCTCCACTCACATTCATCAGTTTTTATGACAAGTTTGTGTTGCGATAGGGTTCTCTTCGCACACATTCATCGAACTTTATGGGCTAGATGCTTTGCTACTCCGGACTCTTATGTCCTTGAGTCGACATCTCAGCCCATGCCTAAACAAGTTTGTGATGCGGCAGGTTTTCCTCTCCGCACACATTCATTGGACATTTTTAGTTTGGATGTTCTGCACTCCGGGCTCTTATGCCCTTGAGTCGACATCTCAGCTCATACCTGAACAAGTTTGTGATGCGGCAGGCTGGTCCTCTCCGCTCACATTCATCAGTTTTTATGACAAGTTTGTGTTGCGATAGGGTTCTCTTCGCACACATTCATCAAACTTTATGGGTTAGATGCTTTGCTACTCCGGGCTCTTATGCCCTTGAGTCGACATCTCAGCCCATGCCTAAACAAGTTTGTGATGTGGCAGGCTGGTCCTCTCCGCTCACATTCATCAGTTTTTATGACAAGTTTGTGTTGCGATAGGGTTATCTTCGCACACATTCATCTAACTTTATGGGTTAGATGCTTTGCTACTCCGGGCTCTTATGCCCTTGAGTCGACATCTCAGCTCATGCCTGAACAAGTTTGTGATGCGGCAGGCTGGTCCTCTCCGCACACATTCATCAAAATTGAATGGTTTAGATGTTTATGCTACTCCGGGCTCTTATGCCCTTGAGTCGACATCTCAAGCTCATGTCTGAGACCTCTCGCGTTTTTGTGAGTACACTGCACAACTGTAGGGGTCTGGACAGCCCCAAGTGCGGCGGCATGGGTATTGCGTTCCCTGTAGCGCTTAGCAGCGCAGCATCAAAGTGAAGCTTTTTGTAAAGGGAACGTCTCGGGTTACATGTGTAACCCTTGTTCCCTGAAAAAAGCGGAATGAGATGCTGCGCTGCTTTGCCGAACTGGGACGTCCCAGGACTGCTCTTCAAAAAGAAGTATCTGACGACACCTGGTGACGTATCCATTTATAGCCTGGCCGCAGGTGCATCTAATGATTACATCAGCCGAGGCTATAAATTCCGGTCAATGTTCATTGATGTGTTACACACACTATTTCAGCTCGGTTCACAGCTAGAGTTGTTCCCCGTAGCGCTTAGCAGCGCAGCATCTCGTTCCGCTTTTTTCAGGGAACAAGGGTTACACATGTAACCCGAGACGTTTTATACTTGTAAAGTTCAAATCCTGATTAATTTCTGATTAACATACACTTTTGCTTTATCTCTCTAATTCCTTTTGCCAGGTAAGACCTCTGACTGGAACTTCATTTGTCTAATTAAGCTGAAATTAATACCCTTGCACATATCATTAGTGGACTATAGTCAAATATGTTGCATCAAGACAATTTCATTTAAATTAAATCTATGTTTCATTACCAGAGATTTTCTAGAGGTCTGCGCTACCTTGATGACCTGAATCTGAGGAGACCTTCTTAGTTAATTTCCACAGATTAATGCAGACATTTTACAGAAAGCATTCTTTTTTTCATTTATCATTTCAATATAACTTCTGAATTTGTAGAGTGAGTTCAATCAATTTGACTTTTAATGTATTTATTGTAGTAAGTGAATTACCTTTTCATGCAATTATAAATTGTAAAGAGATCACTTAATGGTCTTTATGCAGTTCAAATTCTCAGGTTAGATAGTTTAGAAATAACTACATCTATTTAGATGTTTCCCATTCACCTTAAATTAAAAAGGCTTAGATCTTAGCTTTTGGATAACTGTTCACAGTTTATATTTATTGTGTGATGAACAGTGCACACTGAACTACACAACAGAGGTGCACCAGGGTCAGGGTACAATAGCAATGATGGTTACTGCATTGACGTCACATAGCAGTTGGCATACAAATCAAAAGTCCTGACACCTAGAAGAAGTAAAAGGCTATTCATACAAATTACAAAGTTCTAGGACATACTGGATGTAGGAATTTTAATTAATTATTCTTTAATGAGAGGAATAATAATAAACATGACTTGATGTGACCACAATTGCAACCCTAAATTAATTTGCTTAGGGGGCATTTACACTTGATCACTTCGACAAAACATGAAAAAGCAGATGAAAGAGATTGTAACACAACGTGTGAATGGAATGCTAGGCATGTGCTTGTTTTTGGTGCAAAGGGTTTGTTTATGTAATATGGCTGATGTAATTCAACTGGGATATTGCTTTGAGTTTTCTCACTGGCATAAAAGTCAGACCCCCACATTTATCAAAGAGGCTATATTTCTGTTTTATGTTTGAACCGCAAAGAGGTTTTTGTCATAATGGTGTATGACAAACGTATCATGAAGCTAGGAATGTCATAGCTGCTCTCCTTAAATGGGATAACATAAGTGTATTATAATCGTGGTTGACAACTGTTAACAGAAATACACAGCAGTCTGGGGTCTGTGTCGCTGATTTATCTTATTAAGGCCCACATTTAAATTTTACACACACACGCATGCAAGCACGCATGCACACACGTGTTGGTGCGGCTATCCTTATGAGAACTCTACATAGACATTATGATCTTTATACTGTACAAACTGTACATTGTATCCCCAAACCCTACCCCTAACCCTCAGAAAAAACTTTATGCATTTTTACACTTTCAAAAAAATTATATTTAGTATTTTTTTTTAAGTAATTTGAATTATAGGTGCACTAGAAATTTCCTCGTAAACCACATTTATAGAATAATACCCTTGTAATTTCCAGTTTGTAATTTTAAAAATAATATTTCTGACACAGAATCTGTGTCTCAAAGGGGCTGTAATGATAAATAAGCCTTCATGTGCAAACGGGCCCTTCTGATAAGTGTACATGTTTTCAGAAGACTTGAGTCAATGGCACATACAGTATTTGAGGCTTTATTTTACTGTAGTGAAAATTTATTTTCCGCCATTAAGGAGTGTCCTTGCTTTGCTTCTCACCGACTTCAAAAGTAAATCATTACAGGTTTATTCATAACTTGTGTTGTAATTTTTTTTGAATATGTGAAATTCCACACATTAATTTATCCATATATTTGTTAATGCTTCATACATTTCCCAAAACAAGTACTTGTGAGACGATGTGAGTGGCTGGTTTATGTGATCGAACTAATCATTGCAGATTGGTTGGTCAACAGGATGGTATTTTCCTTTTTTTTATTTTAATTTCTCCCCAATTTGGAATGCCCAATTCCCAATGCACTCTATGTCCTAGTGGTGGCATAGTGACTTACCTCAATATGGGTGGTGAAGGATGAATCTCAGCAATGGATTTCAGTTGCCATGCATCTTGAATGGGAGTCTGTGCAATGCCCGGTTTAGTACTTGCAGGTCCAAGGTTGGCCGCAACCCACCGCCTTTATTTGGTAAGATGAAGTAGGGGCTGTAAACCCCCTTCTTCATCACTGCTGGAGGGACAGGCTCTATCACGTCCTTCTCTGGAGCGCCATACCTGCCATAAAAGAACAGTGTCCGGCGGTCATGATAACGACGGCTGTGGACACTGACTGTGTGAACCAGGAAGTGAGGAAATCACTCTTTTCTGGAAAACGTGGGTACCGCAGCCCCTTGGGCCTGCAGCAAAATTAAAAGGAAAGGAAAACTTTCCGGGGGATGGAGTGGTCTGTTCACCAGCTCCAGATCTGCAGCGGGTCTTCGTCTCTCTGGGTCGCCCATCTTAGGGGCGCTTCGAAGCATTTATCGGGTTCTTAGCAGCGGGCCGTGTGACGGGTGGCACCTGTTTCCTGCGGGTGGCTCCACGCTGGGGCCAGCCTACTGGGGCGGGCTGTGGCGGAGCCAGTGTTGCCTCTGCAGGGGGATTCCCTTGGTGATGAGCAGATGGGCTGTGGGATCTTGAGCTGCGCTGGGGCAGGATGTGCTGGATAGCCTCCGTCTGCTTCTTGACTGTCGAGAACTGCTGGACAAAGTCCTCAACGGTGTCATCAAATAGGCCAACCTGGGAGATGGGGGTGTCAGGAATCGTACCTTGTCAGCCTCCATCTTGACCAGGTTGAGCCAAAGGTGGCACTACTGGACCAACAGGGTGAACATGTCCTAGAGACCACACCATGACATTTGATGCCCGGAGGGTGAGATCGGTCGCCGAGCGCAGCTCCTGCATTAAGTCAGGACTACCCTCATGCAGTTCTTTCAGTGCCTTGGCTTGGTGCACTTACAGGAGAGCCATGGCGTGCAGGGCGGAGGGCATTCCCTTGCAATGACTATTACTGATCAGTAAGTATAAAAATTTCTACAACAATTCCCCACTTTTTATCATTCAGATTACTCAATCACAATAATAAACAATAAGACAAATTTTAAGTCATATCATCACACTTACACTCTTCTTCTCTGATTTTCGCATAAATGATTACTCTCTTAAACATTTGTGAAATAACATTTAGAAAAAGTAAAAAAAGCTTAGGCTGTTTTTTTTTTTTTTTTTGTGGGGATAGTCCCTTAAGTATTAGCAAGCAAGCAAAGACTTTATCTGAAGCCGGGCTAAATGAGTAAACACTGTTACTGCACTTCTGACATGGAAATCAGACCCTCAGTCACCTCAGTATAAACAAGAAATAGTGCACAGATTAAGTAGGAAAAACACATAAATTTAACATTTTGGTTATGTCAGCAGGCTATAAAAATACAAAGAATAAAAGTAGAATAAAATCCCTCATTTCAAACCCTCTCCTTGTACGTCAATTCGTAACACGGATGGCCGCTGTTTATAACCCTCTTTACATATCAAGACATTCTCAGAAAGAAAAGACATACCTAATTTTAACACATTTCACAGTAGCTCTTGCTAATCATATTTGTGTTCATCATCCTCTGGATAGACTGTCATTTTTACCATTTGAACAGACATCCCTGCTTTAACCAGTCTCTGTACTGAGCTGGAAACAGACGTTATGATGCATGGTAAACATAACAATATTAACAGTCCTATCACTGCAATTGGTAACACAGTTTGAATCAGCCAATACACCCATCCTCCCCAGAGATTCATAAACCAAGTAACCCATGTACTCTCAACATGTTCTGGCTCCTGTACAGCTTTTCTCATGTGTTCAATTATATTCGTGATGTTGTTGCTGTAATCTGGAATATTGAAACAACAAGACATTCCCAACATTTTGCAAACTCCCCCTTTCTCTGGAGTTAATATATCAAGAACCAACATGTTTTGAATGACTGCATCTCTTAACTGTTTCATTTCATCATTTATCATTGTCATAGCATTTTCTGTGCTATTAGCTATTGCTAATACTGTCCATGCTAGCCCATTTATCTTATTAAGTGTTACCGTTGTACCCACCCCTAAGATCAATGACCACCCCACATTCATCAAAGCTGGATAACAACACCCTGACCATTTCTTTGGCATCCGATGAAATGCCCTGTTGCCACACACCCACACTGCTGCAGGTGAAGTTTCATGTGGCTTGCTGAATGGGCATGTGAATTTGACTTCTTTGTCATTGATGACGGCTGTACAGTTGTCCGCTGTTCTGTCCTTCACGTTGATTCTGACCCTGCAGTCAGACCATCCTGCTTTAAACCGTCTCGCATTGTTCTTGAATTCTTTTCAGTTCGTACCTTTTCACGATGATTACTGCTTGTGCCCACACAATGGGGTTCACTCTGCACACAGGCCGTGTTATTCTCTGTGGTTGGCCTTGCTCTTCCACTGATAGTGGTACTTGGTGTTCAAACTTGATCTCGGCGTTTATTGACATTCACTTGGAACAATCTCTTCCTGTTGCTGGTTCTCCTGCGATGTGGGCGGAACTTTCCTGCAGTGGTTGGCATGAACCCACGTAGCTCTCTCTGCGACCTTCACTGCCGTGTGAGTCGTTAGTACACTTGGAATGGTCCCAGCCACCTTTTCGCCTTCCAGGCCTGATTTTATGCAGGAAGGTTTCAGCAACCTTCCCCTGAGCGGCTTTCACCTGAACACAAACATTGGACAACATAGAAGACATTTCTTTGCAATAATTCAACATGTCATTCTCACACAGATCTGTTGATGGCAGCCTCTGTCTACCCCCCTCTATTCCCATGAATGGGGGTCTACAAAAAGTATTTCAAATGGACTTAAATTTGTTTTGACTCTTTTTCTCATTCTGGTGTACATCAACACAATTGGGAGTGCTTTAATCCATGTGAACCCAGTTTCCTCACAGCACTTAGCCAATTTGTTCTTGATCGTTTGATTCTCCCTCTCAACAGCTCCTCCACTGGCGGCGTGGTAACTGCAGTGTGTTCTCAAGTCAATTCCCAAAAACTGACCCACCTGCTTTATTGCTTCATTGTCAAAGTGTGTCCCATTGTCCGAGCTGATTTTTCTTGGAATTCCCCATCTCGGAACAATCTCGGTTAAAAGAGCATTTGCTACTGCTGCCGAGTCTTGTTTCGAGGTTGGGAAGGCCTCAACCCATTTGGACCACATGTCAACCATCACCAGGCAGTATTTCTGTTTCCCACAAGGGGTTAACTTGATGAAATCCATCATCAGATACTCAAAAGGCCCCCCTAATGGTGGTTGAGATACTATAGGTGTTTTTATCCCTCTTGCCACGTTATGTGTGTTACAAATGACACATCTTTTGCAAAGAGCAAAAGATGTGTCGGCAAATATCGTGAAAGCCTTTGTAAACCACAATTCTTTCATTTGCACAACCATCCCCGCTTTTGATACATGGTCTAACCCGTGTATCAACTTTCCATAATGAGGAAAGAAGTGTTTTGGTAAACAAGGCATGCCATCACAGCTCATCCACACATTCTCCTTAAAGCTACAGTCAGCCGCCTTCCACTTGATTTTCTCCTCGCCTGTGGAAAAAGTTTGCATGCTCTGTAAACAAGAAGAAATGTTGAGGTTATTGTCAGATATCAAAACACACGTAGTCTATTTGGTCTCCATCGCTGCCGCGGCCTTCGCTGCCGCGTCTGCTCGTGCGTTTCCTGTTGAGACTGAACTGTTATCGTTAGTGTGCGATGCACATTTGCAAATCACGACCTTGTCTGGTAAAAGAATGGCCTCCAAAATCTCAGATACATGAGATGCATTTAATATTGGACGACCACCTGACTTCCATAAAGCACCAAAATCGTGTTACCCCAAAGGCATAACGTGAATCTGTGTAAATTGTCACACATTTGTCTGCCATAAGTTTACATGCTTCTGTTAAAGCAACCAGTTCAGCTGCCTGAGCTGGATAATTTGATGGCAGTTTGCCAGATGTCACAACCTCAAATTCGGTGGTTATCGCGTAACCAACCTTATTCTTTCCTGTTTGTGGATCTTTGGAAGCCGACCCATCCACAAAGAGGATATTGTCACAATTGTCTAATGGCGTGTCTAATAGATCTGGACGCGGTGTGCACACCTGTTCAAGCGCTGACAGACAACAGTGATGTCCCTCGCCATCCTTCTCTGTGGGGAGAAGTGTGGCAGGATTCAAAGTTGTGCATCTTTTAACAGTTATGTTTGGTATGTCCAATAAAATTGTGTGGTACCTCAGCCATCGGGCTGTAGATAAATGTGACTTTCTCTGTTCTTGCAAAATCATGGAGACTGCATGTGGAACCATCAAAGTTAAATCAGAATACCCCACAAATTCCCTGGATGCCAGTACTGCCAGTTTAGCAGCCGCCACAGACCTCAAACAGTGTGGTAGACCTGCTGCTACTGCATCAAGTTTGGTTGAAAAATATGCCACAGGTCGGAGTCTGTCTCCATGAGTCTGCAAAAGAACAGAAGTCATAAACCCATTTTTCTCATTAACCATCTGAACAAATGGTTCGTTTACATCTGGCAGACCCAAAGTGGGAGCCAGAGCCATTTGTACTTTCATGTTAGCAAATGCCTCCTCGGCTTCGCTTGTCCAAACAAGCTTGTCACATGACCTCAGCCCTTTCCCTGTCATCAGGGCTTGTAAAGGCTGTTCAAGAATGGCATAATTAGGAATAAATGTACGACAATAAGCACACATTCCTAAAAATGACAATAATAGTTTTTTCTGTAATTGGTTTTGGCACATCTTTTATGGCCTGTACACGTTTGTCACAGATGGATTTACTGTTTGGTTTACACAGATGATAACATGTCCCAAAAACTTTATTTCCTGTTTCACAAACTGCAATTTTGAAAAACTGACTTTGTGTCCCTCTCCTTCTAGGTGCTTCAAAAGGGACACAGAGTCAGCCACACACGTGGCTTCTTCACACGCACAGATCAACACATTATCCACATACTGTACTTCAATTTCAAAATCACATTTTGACATAAATGCTCCTACACTTCTGCACTTATTTCAGCCCAGTCTGTTGCTTTTATGCATTCTCTCACAAAGGGGCCCAGATCTGCTCACAGCTGCTCTTTGGCCTTGGTTGCTGATTAAGTGTGGCAGTGTTCCCTGCTATCAAATAGAACTGCATTTGTTTTTCTGTCAGGCAAGCTGAGAGCGCACAAACATTTTCTGTCCAGAACATTTTATCAAATTTCACAGTCTCATTTTCTACCCCGTTAAACCACCCCTCCTCATATTGTGGTTCCCGTTCAATTACGACATGTGACGTGCAATGCAATTGGTCAGGCGTCATATTTTCTGTGTTAAATGACATTGTTCGATCTTTTGCCAATTTCAAGATCATTTCTGCCCAATCATCATTTTTCACACGCCATTCATATGCCCACTGAGGTTCAAATTTAGAACAACATATTTGTGGTTCTTCCTCAATGCTAATTCCAAAGGAAGTAAGAGTCAAATTCAATTCACACATTCAATTTCTGGCCATTAGAGGTACCGTACAAGCTGGTGAAAACAGAAACGCATGTTTAAATGTTCTCTCCTTCTCCGTCTCACACTCCAAGAGCACTGTGAATTTTTTCAGAAATCAAATGGCCCGAGGCCAAAGTGCTATCATGCACTGAACCTGTCAATTTTGGGACACATGGCAAGTCACATGGTCGTATAGTAAAATTTCTAGCCCCAGAATCTACCAAAAAATCTATTAATGTCCCATCAAGTAACATTTGATATCTTGGCATTTGCAAAAACCCTGAACTTTTGTACATCCTCAAACATTCATCCGAAACAATATCACATAAAGCTTCACCAGTCACACTCAAAGATTTGCAAGCATTGTCTTCATTGCAGAGAGCAGTATGTAAATCAGTGTATGTGTGCATGTTGTATGTGTGTGTGGTTAAGAAATGTTCACTTCCCTTTTCTGTAGCCAGCAGCTGATTACCCTGTTCTCGACCCCCTCCTCTCCGCTTTTCTTGCTTCCGTCTGCCTTTCTCTTCCCCGGACAGTCTGTAGCCCAGTGTCCCTCTTGTTTGCACAGTTTGCATTTCGTGCATTCTCTGATCTCATGGTCGTCAGTCTCACACAAGCCGCAATTCCACTTCCGCTGATTTCTGTAGCCTCTCTTCTTTTTGTCGGCCCACTTCTGCTGTGGTTTCGATGTACTGACATTAGACTGTAGTCGCACAACTGCCAGCTGAAGATCTTTCTCCCCCTTCGCCTTGACTTTCTTTTTTGTCAGCAGCTGTTTCTCTGCGTGCACAGCGTGTGCCAGGGTGGAGGTCAGCCGCTCTTCCAATGTAACTTGCTTTCACCGCTTGCGCGATCTCAGGTCTCAGAAAAAAAGTTAATTCAGGTCTCCTTCACTGTCCGAGTCGGGAGAAGCTGCTTGTGGTTCTTGTCTTCTGGGCGGAGAGCAGTCGAGGTCAGGGTTCAGTTTCAAGGCTTTCAGCTCCGCCACGGGATAGTGATGATTATACGCCGGCGGCGCTGGCACAATCGTCGTTGCATGTGGGGAAACACAAACATACTTTTCATTAGTCGGTTCTGGTGGTGCTGATACACAAACATATTTTATTTTCTTCCACATTGTCAATCCTACATGCTAATTCTTTCTGCATTTGCTTTCATTCTCTTCTATCTGCTTCCTTAAGCCAACAGCCCACTGTCTGTTCACATTTTTTACATACATGTTGAACGCAGCCACAACAACCACTTTGCGCCTCGCTGCCCTGTTCCACTGATTTTCGCACCACTCTCAGTCTAGTTGTGGCGAATCAGCTCTATATTCTTCCACCATTAGGTAGCGAATCAGCTCTATGAAATATTAATAATCAATCATAACTTGTTATAATCAATTATGAATATTTGGATCAGTTAATCGGGTTAACTTGATGTAGCTACATTAACATTACAACCAAATACTCGGTTCATCCCGTGAACACTCAATATTGGTTATTAATTAATTAATTAATAGAAATGTACATTTCCGGGGCAAGGGAAATGTCTTTCTTACTAAGTATTAAGAGCAAGTAGTCAAAATCTATGATTAGTGACTTCAGATATGAGCTTGAGACACAGACAACTTTACATGTGACATGAACAAGACTTTATTAACTAGACTAAACATTTAAACTACTCTAACATACATATACATACATGCATACAGTTTACCAAGGGAAAGAGGGCTGAAGCAGAACACAGGAAGGCAGGAAGTTATAGCATTGTTTGAAGTTCAGCAGATCAACAGCCTGAGCAAACCATCATATTAGTTCTGACACGCCCTTTTTAGAAAGGGGTTAAGGATACTTAATGTATCAAATAATGAGACTAAGTTTGATACTTGCATGTCCCATTTGAAATAAACTGTCCTGATGCAATTTGTTGAGGCTCCAGTTGATCTTTGATGTTGTTGTCTTGATGAGAGAGAACCAGTGAGAATCAGAGACAAGGCCGTAGCCTGGCACACGCTTGGGAGTCCTTGGGGCCTTCTAGTTTGGCATCATTCAGCAAGAGAGTGAGAGAGCACAAGGCTCAGAGGGCAAGAGAGGCAGGAAGCCAGAGGAGCATAAGAGAAAGTGGATAAGAGGGAGCGAGGAAGTGGGCGCAGCAATTTTATACCCTCAGGAAACAGGTCCCACCTCTCATTGGCTCGACCAATGAGAAGGGTTTGGGTTCCAGGCGGGAATTTGGTTTATTGCTCTTTGTTGTAAAATTGCCCATTGCATGTGCAAGAAAGAAAATAGGAAATATACTTGTAATACTAATATGTTGTTGTTATCGACATATCATGTACACAGTCATTTCAATCTTCAAAATACCGAGTTATAGAGACCAAATATGCCACACATATGATTTTGGTTAACCATAGTATGCAAAGTCTGAAACATTAACCCATTAGTTTGCAAGAAAACATAGATCAAGCACATTTAAGGGAAAATGTGAGATGGCACATTAGATACATGTCAATATTTTTATCACATGGATTATATATATATGTATATGGAATATATAGGATTAAAAAGTGTTCATTTCTCCTTCTCAGTAAGAATTGAGTTAGAATCAGCCCTCTCTAACATTCCTTTGGAGGTCGTAAACTTCTTCTTCCTTTGGGCAGGAGAATGATTCCTTTGTTCCGTCACGGCTCATTTGCATGTTTCTGGCTGGGTTTATGACGGTAAGAGATTTTGGGCTGAATGACTCAAAAGATGGCAAAACATAACGTAATATCATTCTACTGAAGATCTTATATTCGAATTTAGCTAGGCCAAATCGTAAGGTTTAATTTGATACCAAGAAAAGTATATTTAGTACACTTAAAAGGGAATATACACTGAGGCTATTAAATATGAGGCCTCAGAGTTTAAAACACACAACGAAACAGTTCTAACGAGTTTGATATACCTCAGAAATACACAACATACAGGGATTACACGTATTTCATTAGCAATATGCAGTTCTGTGTTTAACTGAAAAACACACACACACACATTGTTACGTTCAAAGTTTCCCCCTTCCTGTCCACACGATAAGCACGTGGTGAGCATGCGGATGTCACATGCGGTTCTCTGTCAATAGTTCATTGTCTCTTTGTCAATACATTTATTGTGCTTGTGGAGACTGGTTGGCGCTATTTCAGTAATTAGGGGAGTTTTTAACAGTACGTTCTTGTTTGTTCGTGAATCTGTTAAGGCCACTGATCCTCCGCCATACCTTACATAGTCGTGCTCAGTGTTCCCTCCCCTGGGGAAATCATGGTATTTGATCAATTTCTCTATGTTCTGCATACATTTTCTCCTATAGTTTTTTCTCATTTGACAGAAAACTGGTGTATAAAATTTGGCAAGCTTGCTTTGATATTTCCCCATACTGGCTGTTTCTGTTCCTCTGTGGATTTACCGTTCGACGCGAGTCTAATAATCTGTCAGACGTCTCCAACAGATCTGATTTCTTAAACCAAGATCAGATAAGGGTGCACTCCCTAGTACTTTGTTAATTACGGTTTGCTCAAAATCTTTCTCTGGAGTACGTTCCAGCGCTCAGTATTTCAGCTAACCTAATTAAACAATTTTTGCAAGAACTCAGTCTCTGTTTAGAAAACCTCTTGACCTGTTCGTAGGTCTCAGTTTCTGCTCGAGAACCTTTTGTACCACAGAAAACAGTTTCAGCCACTATGGTTCACTCACTCTTATACCAAAAGAAAATAATTTAGTTGTCTCTTATCAGAGATATTTGGGTTGCCATGGGTTCGTTTTCATTTGATTCCAGTGGAGTTTCTCCTGGCCCTGATGCGGTCGGCCCCTCTCTCTTAAGCTTATGAGGTAGAGCTGGAACTTCTAAGTCCAGGTGGCCAAACACTGTCCGCTCTCAGGTCCAGAAGGCACTTCCAAGGAATCCCAATATTCTGACACCAAATTTTGTGGCAAAAAATTATTAACCAACCATTATCACTGTGTAAGAGACACTATGAATCAAACAGTCTTTTAAAAGAATTTATTATTTTAAAAGGTGGCGGCATTTGTGGGCACAAGTGCCCCGAGTGTCACCACATCGTCAAGTGAGTGACAGATAAGGAATGATAATTCTATCATCATTTGCTCACTTTTTTGCCATCTCAAACTGGTATTATTTTTTCTGTGGAAAATAAAGATTTTTGATGTGATACACATACAAATATATTTTGGCCTATTTTTTATTTACTTATTTCAATTTCATAAATCAAATCCATCAAATCAAATTGAGTAATATTTGTTGTGGCAAAAAATTATTAACCAACCATTATCACTGCGTAAGAGACACTCTGAATCAAACAGTCTTTTAAAATAATTTATTCTTGCAAGAAGGACCCAGTCATTACACATGATTTACTCTGTGCCATGAGCGAGACGCTGAAGGGGAGGGCTGACTTGTTTTTTACACCTCTTTTATCCCAAGGTCTCTAACAGAAGCAGATCCTCCCCCTCTGCATTCCTCAGACACAGGGGCATTCCCTTGCAATGACTATTACTGATCAATGAGTATCAACATTTCTACAACATCTTTCACAAATTAAAATGAAAAAAAAAACAAAAAACTAAAATTGATTAAAGTTTAAAAAACTTTAAAATTGATTAAAGTTTATTTATTAAAGATTACACAGTTTAATTTAATGGAATTTTGTTATGAAACTGAAATGTGAACATACAATGGGTAATATATCCATACAATGAGAAAGGTGTTCATTCTTTCAAATTCCAAAAAGGGTATAAAGCATAAAGACAAGCCATACAATGCATGTGGTTCAATACATATTATCTTAACAGATATGATAGGTTTTAGATGTGAACATAACAAAATTACTTTTTCATTGTAAATCTCGACATCTGCAGTCTCCTTGCAGAATCAAGATTTGAAGCCCAATTCCACTTCCTCACATTTTATGCAGTGTGCTGTACATACTGTCTGTGTGCATTTGTACATGCTCTGTACACACACACTATGCAGTAACAGCTTCAACAACATCCAACCTTATTTGTAATTGCTTGTCTTGTGATCCAATGCCATGACACCAGAACCAATGATGTTTGAAATTGTTGACATGTGACCATATTGAATTGTGTAAACTGGAGTTGATCTTTGATTTCAGTAAATTCAGTTTATTTACCTCACAAAATAAAAGTATGGCTTCTGGCTTCAGAAGACTTAAAATACTGCACAAGAATATTGACTACTTTTACTCTAACAATAGTTTTATTGCGTTATATTGTGAATCTTGACAGCTGTGAATCACTTTTCACTCGTTATATGGTGAAAAGAAATCAAAAGAATACAAAATTATTAGTTTTTCATGGAGAATTTAAGTAATTTAGGTCTGAAACAATGTGTGGATGAGTAAATATTTATATATTTTACATTTTTGTGTGAACTATTCCTTTAAGTGGACATTATTTAATTTAAAACAGATTTTATGATATAAATGATATCAATGAATATAAATAAATGAAATATCAATGATATTTTACGTATTTTCTCATTTCCGCATATACGGCTTAAGATTCAGAAGAGCCAGATATTGGTGTTTCAGCTGTTGCCCTGTTAACAGCCATCAGAGAACTCACAGATCCTACAATTCACTATAATCTGGTCAGAATTTCTGTTGTACTTAAAGGGTACCCCGATTAGTGCAGCATGTTGGCCTTATAAGATTAAATTGTGCGTCAGCTATAAAAAGGTGATACAAAAAAACTCCAAATGTTTTTGTTTTTATTGAAAAAAGCCGAAAATCCGTTCACTCGTAGGCCGCCATATTTATTTACGTCTCAATGCATTCTGGGTAGTGACGTGTATAGGTTGTTGCCTGGTTGTAGCCTAGCCGCTCTAGCAGCTTCGGTTATTCGTTTTCCAATGTACCGGCTAGCTAGCTACGTTTTGACAGGTAGCGAGATGAACACGTCTGCCGTTCAGCCTTTTCAGTTTGAACCCGAGAGCACCGTAGGCTTAAATCAGGAGAATAACGCGGAAGACGATAGGCCCACTCAAGATTATCAGAGAGTTGAGGAAGCGCGAGTAGGGCAAAACAGATGGTGTCTGTGCGGCTACTGCTTGCCCATGCCAAGCGAGAACGAGAGCGTTTGCTGTAAAGAGCTCCACTTTTTGTCAGCAGCTGTCCTGGGTAGGCTAAGTATAGAGCAGACGATCGTACTATCGGTATAAATAATTTAATAAGACATCTACCGCCATCGTTTGCTTTATTTTCACCAAGCAGTCACTACGCACAGAAATACCCCCGCCCCCCGAACCAAGTCAACACTGTTCTGCTCATCTACCTCTACATTTTTAATCTTACAATTACAAAATTGTTATTAATAATGAACTGCAGTTATTCATTAATAACTGAATTGCCTTGAACTACATATTTAAAATCTTAAATCTCAGATAATTCTGATTTGCACTATTTTTTCCCTCTCCAATTGCTAGTGTATATTTCTTTTGCCCATCTCAATTTCATGTTTACCTGTGTAACTATGGTCCTTTTTTACCGGGTAGTCCACATCAGCTGGCCACTGTACCGCTGCATCCGACTGGTTAACATCCGTCTGCGTTGCTGCATCAACCATACTAGGAGAACACTGTAGGCCTAACGTTACAGTGGATTCATTAACAGCATCTGGTGTATTGTCGGTTACCTCCATGATTGGCGTAGTGTCCGATGATTCGTCTTCCGCGACTGCAGGAGCGGGTTGTTTACATCCTAGCAGTAGAGTGTCCAGAGTCGCTTGCCTTTGTCGTTTGTTAGTGCGGCTTTCACTCGCTATGCGCGGACGCTTGCTATGCTTCTTGTGGGGGAAATTGAAGGCACGGCATTTGGTTTTAGTCTTCGCTTGTAACTAGCTGCACCTGTGAGCTCTTTTAGCCAACTAAATGCCTCAAATGCATCAGGGCTGAAGTGACGGGAACACAGCCGTGGGTCTTTAGGGAGTTGTACTCGTCCGCAAGCAACTTCCCACTCTTTTCTTATTTTCTTCTCCTTTGGAAAGGAGTGGAGGCTTACATCACTCCCCCTGTTGCCTTTGGACTGGAAATTACAACCAAACGCTGCACAATGTGGCATTATATTCACTTTTCGGATGTAGCTACAGTTAAACTTAGTGCCATTAGCTCACCTCTCTCTGTTCTGAACACAACCGGCACAACCAATATGTGTCATCGACCCAGAATGCATTGCGCGCGCATTGCGCGCTCAACTTAGTAAAGTAATACGAATAATTAAAAATTGCTTTTATAAATTAATAGCTTTTCATAAATTTCTAATTTTAATATATTTAAAGCCAAGCTTCCATTATAAATGTATAATTAGCCTCAATTTTAGCAGTGCCAAGTAGAAATTGTTCTTTTGTGGCAATCAGCATCATGCTATTAATGCTTACACAAGTATAACTTTTATTGAACCCGGAATATTCCTTTATTGTAAAGTGTAAAAGACAGGTGGTTTTAGTAAAGTTAATGGAGGTGCAAAACCAGTGCAGCTGTAGTAGACAATGTATCCTAGGTAACTATACTCTGGCTAAGTATGTGTTTTTCTGTTTATGACTTGTCTCTTGTTAGCATGCCTTCATGTTACTCTTTAGATACATGACTGAGCTGGTTGCTTCCCTTTCAAATGTCTTAAATGTTCATGTTGCCTCATGTTTTATCAATATTGTACTCCTTTCTCTTAACATTATATTTTCAGGATATGTTTACTGTATGTAGTTTGCTTTTTTTTTTTTTTTTTATTATAAGTTGCAAAATATATATATTTTTTAAGTTAGGCTAACTTAAAAAAAAAAAAAAACAAGGCAATCAGTTGCCACAAAATTTAAGGAACATTACTGCCACATTTAAAGTTACAGAATATTATATACTTTTAAATATTTAATGTATTTAATTTTAATGTGGGGTTCGCTGTGTTTTTCTGCATATCGCGGCTCCGTTTTGTGGTCCGTTCTGCATAACGCTGCTGCTCATTTTAGCATATTCGGGCCGTTTCACGGCCGACCCACCGGCTCGCTCTGTTCTCCCGATGGCCAGTTTGCCCCTGATCGGCTCCAAAGTGCATCTGTTATGAAAGCAGGAGAAGGCAGATGGGGGATGAGGATCTAAATGCGGTTTATTTGCAAAATAACTTGACAAACACTGGAACAAATAAAACGTCCACAATGGGAAAATAAAACAAAAACACGAAAGACATCCAAGGGATACACAGGTTGAGGAAACATCCACGGAGGGCAAAGGTAACGTTAACAAACATCTACATTCAAACATCCACATTCAACGATCGACAATGACTGGGGAACAAACAGGGTTTAAATACACAAACACAATGATGACTAAACGACATGCAGGTGAGAACAATGAAGTGCATGGGCAGTGATGAGGGCAGGGAATTATGGGAAGTGTAGTTTATGACAGTTGACAGGTGAAAGATGGGGCAGACAACAGGGGATCGTGACAGCATCGGTCCACTGGAAAATTGCCCGGTATGCCAGATTACCAGTCAAGCTTGTCCACTGCGTCTTCAGTGGCTTTGATGCCGGGAGTAAATTAAGACTTTTATGTTCACTTTTACAGCCAACAACAGAACATTTATGATGCTTACGAAGCTGAGACATTATTCTTCTCACTGTATCTGCTCCAGCATGGAAAAAACGTCACCAGTCGTGGGCGAGGCCTGTTGAAAAGTGAGATCAGTATAGAGCAGAAACGAAAACCGTTAATTTTGACACACTGTTTTTGATTAATAGAAATATAAGAAAGAGGAGTGGGTGGACTTTAAACATTGTAGGGTGGTTGTGTACACACACTGCGACTCACATTTATGTACAAACACCATGTAAAAGTGAATTTTGCATAATAGGTCCCCTTTAATCATCTTGAACAAAACTGAAAATGTCAAATAAGTATTTTGTTATATTCTCATTGGTTAAATAAATATGCAACATTTAAAAAAGTATTAAATATTAGATAAAATTATCTCAAACTCAAAATTTTGACATTGCACTCGATGATCTCATCAGGAGTATTTTGCTGTGTATAGTGACAAACAGGTGTTAAAGAAAGCAATGTGGTAGGTTTTGTTTCTGTTTAGTGTTTTGTGAGAAATAAAAAAGTTGAGGTGAACATTTTATTTCACCTTCTTGGCCCTTGGGTCCCCAGACCACAGTTTGAAAACCTCGGTCTTAAACTATGGTCTGTTCTATAACAAATTTTGCTCAACAATTCTCAGACTCAGAGTAAATGTAAGTGTAAAAATGTAACGTGATCTCACAAGTATTCGTAGGTATTCTTGTGTAAAGTGTGGTTCTAGCTAGGAATGCACCGATACGATACTGGTATCGGAATAGGGTCCGATGCTGTCCTCATGTATTTGTACTCCTAAAAATGCTTTGATACCAAAAATCAATACCATCTGACTTACCAATGTCATTGAGTAAACATTCAGCACACAGATTAAAATCACGTCATATCCTAGTGAGAATATTTAACAGCAAAAAGTTTTAATGTATATATTTAAACACAATTTTGATGATACAATTGAAATAAACCGCTGATATTGAGTTCAGAAAAAAACAGGCATGTCCAATACCTGTTTTTTTATGAACTCAATATCAGCGGTTTATTTCAATTGTATCATCAAAATTGTGTTTAAATAAATACATTAAAACTTTAATCAAATGAAAGAATAACAACATGAAATTGTATTATTTTTGCATGTGAAAACGATACATTTTTCTCATTAAATCACAGTTTTTGCTCGGTATCTGCGAATACAAAAAAAAGGTACTCATACTCATAGGTATCGGAACATCCCTAGTTCTAGTACACAAACATTTACTTAATTTGCTTAGACAATGAAACATACAATATTGACGAATTGACAGAATTCCCCGAGGGAGGGAACGACACGTTGTGTCGGAGAAGCGACACTAGGGGTCTCTCTTGAGTGCCGATATCCACCTCTGATCTATGAAAAAAGGCCAATGAGAGTTGGCAGCCGGTATTTGCATGTCCCGCCCCCGGACATACGGGTATTTAAGCGGCGCAAATACGGGTTCATTCAGGATTTTTCTGAGGAGCCGGAAATGGTCCGGCCACAACAGTGGCTCGGTTCAGCGACATGGCGGAGGAAAGTCACAACGTGTCGTTCCCTCCCTCGGGGAACGGAGGTTACATACGTAACCAAACGTTCCCCTTCTGTCGCTCTTTCCACGTTGTGTCGGAGAAGTGACACTAGGGGACCCATTCCAATCTTGCCATGCGCTGAACCGTGTACGTGAACCGCCGATACAGAGGCAGGCAGGGATTTCATCCAGTGCCGTGCATCGTCTGTACCTGGCTGCACGTACCCTTCCCCAATGCCCCATAAGAACATCAGAATCCTTCTAGTTACCCTGGGAGGGGAACAAGGCAATGTTTGCCAACATGGGAACGGGCCAGCCTGGCTGGGCCTCTTTTCTCTCTATGTTTCTCGCATAGAGCAATCACGCCGGAACCCTTACAAGCATATAGGGAAGGGGGTCTTATCCAGACCCTGCGGAGACCACACCTGCCCTTTTTCTTGGGGAGGAAAAGTGGTAGACACGTCACACGGCCGTCTTAGGATTCGTGTGGAAAGTAGGAGTGGACTGGTGGACTTGCAGGAGGGCCATCGCATGCAGGGCGGAGGCAGCGCATCCAGCCGCACTGTAGGCCTTCGCGTTGAGCGAGGATGTTGTCCTACAGGGCTTGGATGGTAGTATGGGGCGGCCACGCCAGGACGTAGGGCTACCAGGGCATAGATGGTACGCAACTGCCCTATCGACCTGGGGAATCGCCCCGTATCTGTGGCACTCTCCGCCGTCGAGGGTGGTGAGAGTGGAGCGGGTGGCACCTAGACGAGCGGAGAGCGGGGCTCTCCACGTAGACGTCAGCTCGTCATGCACCTCCGGGAAAAACGGGACCGGGGGATGTGAGGCCGCGAACGACGCGCTGTCCCCAGGAACCAGTCATCCAACCGTGAAGGCTGTGGAGAGGATGGAGGGTTCCAATCCAACCCCATGCTCACGGCGGCCCGGGAAAGCATGTCAGACATCTGAGCGTCGGCCTCAGCCTGGGCCTGCTGGCCCGAAGGCGGCAGTCCAGGGGAGTCCTAGGCATCAGACATCACACTCTCCGATGCAGCGGCAAGCTCATCTGCTTCGGGCTCGGGAGGATAGACAGCCGGGCCGTGAGGCGAAGCGTGTCGGGGAACGTGAGGTTCGCGGGGGGCTACCCGGCGAAACTGCACCCGCTGCCGCCCCCAAATCACCCCCAGCACCAACCGCATCGTCCTCAATCCCATGGGAAGAAGGAGCAATGCGGGGTGCAGCTGGGGTGGCTTGCTCTCTGTTGAAAGCAAGCCGCGACCGCAACGTGGTCATGGTCATGTTCTCGCAGTGAGAACATGAGCCATCCACAAACGCCGCCTCGGTGTGATCGCGGCCCAAACACACGAGACAGCGCCTGTGGCCGTCTGAAGCAGAGAGCACTCTACCGCATCCAGGAACAAAACAGGGGCGGAAGGGCATCTTGAAAAAGACGCATCCTGAAAAGGACATTCAACGCCGCTGTGTTTTGCTCTTTTAGAGAAATTACTCTTTTAATAGGAATTTGCTCTTTTAAATACACAATGTGTGTGTGTGTGTCTGCACTGTCGAAGCGCTCAGGGGCAACAATGCATGCCATGCAATGTGAAGGAGAAAGCCGCTGTTGTGCGCCGTCAAATCCAACAGCATGCAGATCGTCAGAGGAAACAGGAACGTTAGTGGTGTGTAACTCGCAGCAAACTGCAGACAGACCATCGGCTCCGAAGAAATTTTCTGAATGAACTCCCATATTTGCGCTGCTTAAATACCCGTATGTCCGGGGGCGGGACATGCAAATACCGGCTGCCAACTCTCATTGGCCTTTTTTCATAGATCAGAGGTGGATATCAGCGCTCAAGAGAGACCCCTAGTGTCGCTTCTTCGACACAACGTGGAGAGAGCGACAGAAGGGGAACTATTTTACGTATGAACAACTTTAGAAATGTACAAAAGTTTATGAATCTGTCTTGAATCCATGAATATCAAATTAATGGAATTAATCAGTTGATTTTATTGAACTTATAATCAATGAGATTAATGTTCAGTGCAATCACATTTATTTTTACACTCACTCAACGTTGTGTTGATGAAGTGACACTAGGGGTCCCCAACAAAAACGCCACAACCAGCTGGACTGTGTTATGTGAACTGGCGGTGCGAGACGGGCAGACTACTGTGTGCCTCGTAGCCAGCACACCAGGCTGACTCGTAACCTCCCCCGACACTGTTATGAGCATCGAATAGCCCTTCGGGACAAGTCAGCTGCTCAAATAAAGAATAGGGCATCAATGACCCAGTGGGCAAACCTCTGCTTGGAGACAGCGCTTCCTTTCCGCTGTCCACCTAAGCATACAATGAGTAGCTCAGAGACTCTAACGTTCTGCGTGCAATCCAAATAGATGTGTAAAGTATGCACTGGACAAAGTAAAGTCAAGGCTGGGTCTGCCTCCTCCTGGTGCAGCTCTTGCAGGTTCACCACCTGATCCCTGAATGGGGTCGTGGGAAACTTGGGCACATAGCCCGGTCGGGGTCTCAGGATCACGTGAGAGTAGCACGGGCCAAACTCCAGGCATGTTTCACTGACAGAGAATGCTTGCATGTCACCTACCCTCTTTATGGAAGTGAGCAGTCTTTAAAGAGAGTGCCTTAAGCTGTGTTGACACCAAGGGCTCAAAGTGGGCTCCCCGAAGGACTACAGAGAGGTCCCATGAGGGAACGAGGCACGGTCTGGAGGGATTCAATCTGGAGGGAGGTTGGGGTCTGATGCTAGGAGCGTGAAGTCCGAGAACCAATTCTGGGTGGGCCAGTTGGGTGCTACTAGGATGGCCTGCTCCTCATCCTCCCTGACCTTGCAAAGTCTCTGGGGAAAACACATTTTTTTGTAGTGCAGGGGCTAGCTGTGTGCCAGCGCATCTATACCGAGGGGTGCCTCAGTCAGGGTGTACCAAAGCGGGCAGTGGGAGGATTCTGGGAAAGCGAACAGCTCTACCTGCGCCTGCCCAAATAGACTCCGAATCAGCTGGACCATCTGAGGGTGGAGTCTCCACTCTCCCCTGTGGGTAATCTATCGCAGCAGTACATCCGATGCGGTGTTGTGGTCGCCGGGATGTGAGTGGCTCGCAGCAACTTGAGGTGCTGCTGACTCCAGAGGAGGAGACGGCGTGCGAGTTGTGACCTACAACGGGAGCGTAAGCCATCTTGATGGTTGATATATGTCACCGTTGCGGTTTTGTCTGTCCAAACAACACGTTCTTGCCCTGGATCAACATCCAGAACCTCCGCAGGGTGAGCAGTATTGTCAACAACTCGAGCCAATCCAGGAGCCGGTGGCTGCGCATCCGTTGCATACAGTGCCACAGCCCATTTTGGAGGCGTCCGTTGTAACTACGACACGCCTGGAGACCTACTCTAGGGGAGCACCTGCCCATAGAAATGTGAGGTCGGTCCAAGGGCTGAAGAGACAGCGACAGACCGGCGTGATGGCCACGCGATGTGTCCCACAGCACCATGACCATCTCGGGACTAGAGTCTGGAGCCAGTGCTGAACGGTCTCAGATGCATCAACCCGAGCGGTGTGGCCACGCCATATGACCCAGGAGCCTCTGAAACAGTTTCAGTGAAACCGCTGTTTTCTGTCTGAACGCCTTCAAACAGGTCAGCACCAACTGTGTGCGCCCATTCATGAGGCGTGCCGTCATCGAGACTGAGTCCAACTCCAATCCAGGAAAAGAGCTCTGAACCGGGAGGTGCTTACTCTTTTCCTTGTTGACCCGAAGCCCTAGATAGCTGATGTGCATGAGCACCAGGTCCCTGTGCGCACACAACACATCCCGATAGTGAGCTGCATCTGCTGCCTTTGTGAAGACGTGAGGGAGTAGGGACAGGCCGAAAGGGAGGTCCTTGTACCGGTATGCCCGACCCGCTAGCTCAAGTGGCAGGAAGGGTCTGCATCGAGGTAGAATTGAGATGTAGAAGTACGCGTCGTTCGGGTCTTCCGCTGCGAACCAATCTTGATGGTTCGCTTGCTAGAATGCGTTTGTGTATCAGAATCTTGAACGGGAGTCTGTGTAGAGCCCAGTTCAGTACTCGCAGGTTCAAGATTGGCCGCGACCCACTGCCTTTCTTTGGTACAATGAAGGAGGGGCAGGCTCTATTCCACATGCAAGGTAGCAGCATTCCCAGTTGTGGCGAACTGAATCGTGTAGCTGAGTCAGATGGTCCGGGCCAGCCATCGTGATGGGTTGGGGAGCACAAGCCACGTGTCCAAGCTCCGGGCGATGGGGACCAAGGGGATAATCTCATCGGAAATACTGGCAAGTGGGGCCTTGCGGTGGGGCAGAGCCAGAGGTGCCACATTGAAGGGGCTTGAGCCCTGTGGCTGTGCTGAGTCGAGGTACATCGAAGTGTCGTACACCGGATCTGTGACCCAGGGAATAAGGAAACTGCGCTTTTGTTAAACTTTTGGGTACTGCAGCTACTTAAGCGTGTGGCGAAATTCAATGAAACGGAAAAAAATATTCTCCTACCAGCCCTCCATTGGGGGATGGAGTGGTCTGTTCACCAGCTCCGGAACAGCAGGTCTCCTGGTCCCTGGTTGGCCGTCTCCGGTGCGCTTCGAAGCCTTCTTCTTGGTGGCCGGCCGTGAGACAGGTGGCGTCTACTTCCTGCTGGGGGCTCGAAGCTGAGGTGAGGCCGCAGGGGCAGTCCACAGTGGAGTCAGTGCAGCTGCCGCAGGGGGACGCCCTTGGTGATGAGCAGACGGGGTGTGGGGTCTTGAGCCGCACCGCTTTCTGGGCAGGATGTGTTGGATGGTCTCCGTCTGCTGCTTCACTGCAGAGAACTGCTGGGCATAGTCCTTGACGGTGTCGCCGAATAGGCCAGCCTGGGAAATTGGGATGTAAAGGTTGAGCCAATGGTTGCACTCCTGGACCAACAAGGTAGACATTGCCCGCCCATGTGACCATGTCATGACCTTTGTCACCCGGAGGTCGAGTTCGGTTGCCGAGTGCATTTCCTGCATCAATCCCGGGGAGGAACTACCCCCGTGCAGCTCTTTAAGTGCCTTGGCTTGGTGGACTTGCAGGAGAGCCATGGCATGCAGGGCGGAGGCATCTTGTCCAGCGGCACCGTAGGATTTGGCCGCCAGGGACGACGTAAACCTACAGGCACTAGACGGGAGCTTCAGGCGCCCGCGCCAGGTGGCGGTGCTCTGCGGGCCTAGGTTCACCTCGAGCGCCTTATCAACTTGGGGCATTGTTAGTGAGGGCGGAGGAGCCGAATGTTCTGGACCAGGCAGTAAAAGGTGCCGTCCACGATCATGTCAGCTCCTCATGCACTTCCGGGACAAGAGGGACTGGGGCGGGGTGTGGCTGTGAGTGGCGCTGCGGGCCCAGGAACCAATCATCGAGCCGCAAGGTTTCAGGGGAGAGAGGAGGGTTCCACTCCAGCCCGACGCTCACGGCTTCCCGGGAAAGCACGTCCGTTATTTCCATGTCAGCGTGTGACTGAAGGGGGAAGCCCAGCCGAGGCTTTCGCATCTGACTGGACGAGTCCGCTCTCCAATGCTGCGCTTGAGAGCTTATCACCTTCGAGGGCCTGGGAGGTGGTCCCATTGAGGTCCCCAAATCGCCCCCAGTGCTAGCCACGCTGGCCTTAAACCCGTAGGTAGAATGACCGAGGCAGGGAGCCGCTGGGGTGGCTTGCTTTCTTACAAAGACATGCCGCGACCACAACGTTGCCATGGTCATGTTCTCGCAGTGAGAACACGACGCATCCACGAACGATGTCTCCGCGTGGGCAGCACCCAGGCACGAAAGACAGCGATCGTGGCGGTCAGAAGGCAAGAGATAACGAGCACAACCAAGAATAACAGAAGGAAAGGACGTTTCCATGTGTGCCACTCTTTTAGAATATACTCTTTTAGGAATTATACTCTTTTAGAATACACTCTTTTAGTTTATTCTGCCAATGCACCCAGGTCGATCTCTGCAGTGCAGGGAATCAAATGCCCTGCCGATGTTCACTCTAGTTTTTGCTCGACCATGATCATGTTCCCGCTTAGCCAGACTGGATCCAGTAGATACATTTTTTTATTTTTTTTTGGCTTACTCTAAGTTTGTGTAGGAGTTGGCGTTGTGCTTGGAGCCGGACATTAGCTGGAAACCATCTCTCAGATACCTAGTGTTGCAGACTGTCTGTGGACGCTGTTGAATAGTGGAAGAGAAGCACTGAGGCAAGGCTCCTGGGAGCACGCATAAACGTCACATCCTTTGGATTTTCCCGGCAAAAGCGACCCGCTCCCATTGCTTGAAAATCCATCTACAGGCTTTAATAGGCAACTTATGAAGTCCGGGAAGGGCTCATTTTATATGTTGCTTTACAAGCCGTTCACACATTGGCAAAAAAAGGTGAATATTACATGAAAATTATTACATATTGCACCTTTAATGATCTTTGTCTTCATCCACCATAGCAGCTGTATCAGTCAAATTCTGCACTAATTTCAAAATTAAAAAATTACCTACCGTGTTTTTATGTATATACAGTTTATCTATACACTCACCTGGCCATTTTATTAGGAACACCAGTAAATCTGCTTATTCATTCGATTATCTAATCACCATCATGTGGCAGCAGTGTAATGTATAAAATCAGGCAGATATTTCAGGAGCTTCAGTTAATGTTCACATCAACCATCAGAATGGGAATTTTTTTGATCATGACATGATTGTTGGTGCCAGATGGGCTGGTTTGAGTATTTCTGTAACTGCTGATCTCCTGGGATTTTCACGCACAACAGTCACAGTGTATAGAGTATGGTGCAAAAAAATAAAAACAACCAGTGAGTGGCAGATCTGTGGACAAAAACACCTTGTTGATGAGAGAGGTCAACGGAGAATGGCCATACTGGTTTGAGCTGACAGAAAAGCTACAGTAACTCAGATAACCACTCTGTACAATTGTAGTGAGCAGAATAGCATCTCAGAATGCACAACATGTGAAACCTTGTGGTGGATGGGCTACAACAGCAGAAGACCACGTTGGGTTCCACCTCTGTCAGCTAAGAACTGAAAACTGAGGCTGCAGTGGGCCTACCATTTGTGTACTTCAGCAGATATCCAGATTTGTCAGGTGATATTTTTCCAAACTTTTACTGTCCAGTTTTTGTGAGTCTGTTCCCACTGCAGTACCCAGAGGGGTCCTCTACTGCTGTAGCCCATCCGCCTCAATGTTCGACGTGTTATATGTTCAGAAATGCTTTTCTGTGTAGAACTGTTGTAACGTGTGCTTATTTTGGTAATTGGCACCTTTCTGTCGTCTTGAACCATTCTTCCCATTCTCCTCTGTCCTCTGTTATTAAAGCCTTTTTTGCCCACAGAACTGCAGCAGGAAATTTTCATTTTTTGCACACTTTTCTTTATACATTAGAGACTGTTGTGAATGAAAATCCCAAGAGATCAGCAGTTACAGAAATAATCAAACCAACCTGTCTGGTACCAACAATCATGCCACAGTCAATATAACTGAGATCACATTTTTTCCTTATTCTGATGGTTGATGTGAACATTAACTGAAGCTCCTGACCAATATCTGCATGATTTTAAACATTACACTGCTGCCACATGATTGGCTGATTAGATAATCGCATATATAAGTAGATGTAGGTGTACCAAATAAAGGGGTTGGTGAGTGTATATATAATGCAGTGCTGATTTAGGGACATATAACTCAATTGTGAGTGTGATATTGCTTATATACAACAGTTCAATGTACAAGTAAATATAAAAAAAAATAGGAAAAACTGAGTACGGTCATAAAAACGCATTTGTGCATGGAACTACTTTCTTACATGACGGATCAGAATCTGCCGTTGCTGGTTCAAAACAAATGATGCGTCCAAGCCTTCGTTAGTAATTCAACATTTTTACTTCAGAAATAGTATCACGGCTTGTGCTGTTTTGAATAAGTTATTGGATAAACAAGGATGGATGAGTATGTGTGTGTGTGTTTGTGTGTGTGAGAGAGAGAGAGAGAGAGAGTTTGAAGTCACCAGTTGCCACACCCAAGCAGAGATGCTGTCAGCTTTCTGAAGGTCAGCTTCTCCATGAAAAAATAGCCTTCCAAGCGGAGGTATTCCTCTCTATTTCGTGGTAGCCGGTGCACAAGAGTCATTCCCTATAGAAAATGCAATGTCCTTCGCCATTTTAAACAGTATGTATCTAATGTGGAAACTCTGGCAAGAGGTAAGCGCCATGAGTTCTGTAATCAATCAGTATGTTGTGTCTCTCAGCTGTGATGAGCCTTAATGCTGAAGCTCTTAACACATATGCACTGCTTTTACACTTTAGTTTAGGATGACAAACACAAGCAGAGTGAGACACACAGTGAAGAGTCCGAGTGCAGATGGTGTCAGACCATCAGTGCTCATGGAACGTCTCTTGTCCAATTAGATTTGAAGACCGAAGTAACTGTTATATATAAATAATATATATATATATATATATATATATATATATATATATATATATATATATATATATATATATAAACTAATCAGTAAAATAAAACAAATGTAACTTTACAAATATATTTATAAAAATGTATATTTAAATAAAATAAAATAAATATTTTTACATTTCTATAGCTCTAAATATATTAAAATGTTTATGTTTCCGATGCTATCAATTTGTCCATATTATATGTTTAGGCATCTATCCAAACATACAAAAATGTATGTTTAAATGGTATGTACATACACTCACCTAAAGGATTATTAGGAACACCATACTAATACTGTGTTTGACCCCCTTTCACCTTCAGAACTGCCTTAATTCTACGTGGCATTGATTCAACAAGGTGCTGAAAGCATTCTTTAGAAATGTTGGCCCATATTGATAGGATAGCATCTTGCAGTTGATGGAGATTTGTGGGATGCACATCCAGGGCACGAAGCTCCCGTTCCACCACATCCCAAAGATGCTGTATTGGGTTGAGATCTGGTGACTGTGGGGGCCATTTTAGTACAGTGAACTCATTGTCATGTTCAAGAAACCAATTTGAAATGATTCAAGCTTTGTGACATGGTGCATTATCCTTCTGGAAGTAGCCATCAGAGGATGGGTACATGGTGGCCGTAAAGGGATGGACATGGTCAGAAACAATGCTCAGTTATGCCGTGGCATTTAAACGATGCCCAATTGGCACTAAGGGGTCTAAAGTGTGCCAAGAAAACATCCCCCACACCATTACACCACCACCACTAGCCTGCACAGTGGTAAAAGGCATGATGGATCCATGTTCTCATTCTGTTTACAGCAAATTCTGACTCTACCATCTGAATGTCTCAACAGAAATCGAGACTCACCAGACCAGGCAACATTTTTCCAGTCTTCAACTGTCCAATTTTGGTGAGCTCTTGCAAATTGTAGCCTCTTTTTCCTATTTGTAGTGGAGATGAGTGGTACCCGGTGGGGTCTTCTGCTGTTGTAGCCCATCCGCCTCAAGGTTGTGCGTGTTGTGGCTTCACAAATGCTTTGCTGCATACCTCGGTTGTAACGAGTGGTTATTTCAGGCAAAGTTGCTCTTCTATCAGCTTGAATCAGTCGGCCCATTCTCCTCTGACCTCTAGCATCAACAAGGCATTTTCGCCCACAGGACTGCCGCATACTGGATGTTTTTCCCTTTTCACACCATTCTTTGTAAACCCTAGAAATGGTTGTGCGTGAAAATCCCAGTAACTGAGCAGATTGTGAAATACTAACAACCATGCCACGCTCAAAATTGCTTAAATCACCTTTCTTTCCCATTCTGACATTCAGTTTGGAGTTCAGGAGATTGTCTTGACCAGGACCACACCCCTAAATGCATTGAAGCAACTGCCATGTGATTGGTTGATTAGATAATTGCATTAATGAGAAATTGAACAGGTGTTCCTAATAAGCCTTTAGGTGAGTGTATAGCTATGAATAAAAATTAGATCGAGCTGAAAACTGCAGCATTCTCATAAAATACACATTAAAATCAATTAATTGAAAGCCATTTTTCTCTGTTCAACTGTTGCCGTAGTCACTGCATTTTGCCTTTGCAGGGCACAGGTGATCAAACAAATTAACCATGATGTAAAATCCAGGGGAACATGCCTCTCTCTTGCGATAACTATTTTTACCGATTTACTCCTCCCAAACAGCATGCAACCTGTGTGTCCCTCTCTACAAATAACGCTGCAACAAGTGAAGCTTGATGACCTGCTCCCTCCTCCATGACCTTTCCTCAGCCACATTTGAAACACACCAGTGGTCATGACCCCCCTCGGCAGCCCTAGCAGCACTGAGGGGCTGGTGAGAGGCGTGTGTATCCCACGTGTCTCCATGTGTGTGCTCTTTTGTCTGAGCAATGGTGCGGCGACCCCAGGTGTCGTTCCCTTGAGATACAGCGGAGGTTAATGATCTGCATGGCCAAGCAGGAATAAATAAATCACTTCCAGTCTAGAGTGGGCATAAATCTTCACTGATGCGCCCATTTGCAGCAGCTAGCACCACCAGTTGCTAATGATTGCATTTATTCTTGTGTGCTTTGGCTGGGCCTTAGCGTTGATCTCTGAGTGTGGGGGGAGGTGTAGTGTTCTCTCACTCTTTGTCACTCTGTGTGTAATTGATTTTGAGTCCTCATGGAGACATTCCAGTTGATTTGGGTATATATGTTTGGGCAAAGGCTTCATTCTAAGTGACAGTTATGAGGCTATCCGTGGATGCACTTTATGGACCAGTGAATTGGACGTTTTAATAGTAATAATAGTAATAATACAATGTTTAAGCTGAGTCATTCCATGGATAATCAAGGCTCATTGCTATTTATTTTCTATTTACTGGCTTACTAATAAAATAATCTTTAAATGAGTTTAAACCTGTTGGAACTATTTAGCACATTTTCCTTTCTTCGTATGCTCTGAGCAATATATCCTATTTGAAAAAGGGCATTTTTGCAAAAAAGTTCCAAACGGCTCCCCTGACTAATTTAGATGCTATTTTATTATGATGAGCAAAATGTAAAATGTATTATATAGATTTTAATCTAAACTAAATGGTATAGTTCCCCATAAACGTTGTGAATGAATTATTCTAGTTTGCTGCTTTTTGCTTTTTAATGTTTTATTCAGAATGGCTGTTGTATACTAACGCAATGTGATGCAGTTTGATATGGCCTGCATTTTGTCTTTCTCTTATAATACTGCACTAATAATAATAGTTACATAGATTTTCTCTCCATTGAATTATTGAAGATCTCAGCAGATCTTATGTGCATGCAGGCATCTGACTTGTGTCATCATAATCAAACCTAATGAACGAACAATGGGCAGATATGTATGTCACATGTCTGTTAAGAGGTAGGCTAATGTGTCAAAATGGCCAGCAATTAGTAGGCTTTAACAATAATTAGTGTGCCCAATTGATTAGTAACAATGATCAATATACTCACTCCAAAGCAATTAGCAGCACCAAGTGAAGAAAAAGGAACTCATGAACACATGCAGAGAAACATGCAAGCTTCAGCATATGGGAAAAAAAGACAAACAAGTTTGTGATGATCAAAAGGCTCGTAGGATCCAATGTGTTGTTGCTTGGCCACACTTAAAGACTACAAACATGCCAAGGGGGAAAAAATGCAGTAAATAGAACAAATGTTGACCCTATAGTGGGGCATGTTGTCACACTACATGGGGTAAGCTGTCACAAAGGGACCCTTCCATTAAACATCCTATAATAGGCTTTTCAGTTAAATTTTATAATAATAATATAATAATAATAATTCATAAATTGGACACAACACATATCAAAACATTCCCCCCCCAAAAAATTTGACAACCTTCCCTCACCTGAGGTTTATGAACAAAGTAAAACTAAAAAGTTGAGTCCTGCCTTAATTTATGCCAATGTGTTTTTATTGTGTTCACTTACTATTAAAATTTAAGCTATTAAAAATATATTATGAAACTGGCATTATATATGTATATATATGTGCAATGAATAAAATCATTCAGATACAGGTCAGGAGCTTCAATTAATGTTCACATCAACCTATTGAATGAAGAAAACAAGATCTCAGTGATTACGACCATGGCATGCTTGTTGGTGCCAGACGGGCTGGAATGAGCATTTCTGTAATTGTTGATCTCCTGGGATTTCCACGTACAACAGTCTCTAGAGTTTGCTCAGATTAGTGCCAAAAACAAAAATGGTCCTATTAGCAGCAGTTCTGCAGACGAAAACGCTTTGCTGATGAGAGAGGTCAAAACAAAATGGCAGGACTGGTTCTAGCTGACAGAAAGGCTATGGTAACTCAGATAACCTCTCTGTAAAATTGTAATGAGCAGAATGGCATCTCAAAATGCACATTATGTTGAACCTTGAGGTGGATGGGCAACAATAGTAGAAGACCATGTTGGGCACATTATTAGGACCATAGTGTTCCAAATAAAGTGTTATGTGAGAGTATATTGAAGCCAACATACAAAACCACTTCTAGTGAAAACAAATAATAATAATTACTTACAGTTCTATAGCACTTTTCTAGACACTCAAAGTGCTTTACGTAGTATAGGGTGAATCTCCTCAACCACCACCAGTGTGCAGCATCCACCTGGATGATCCAATGGCAGCCATAGTGCGCCAGTACGCTCACCACACACCAGCTATTGATGGAGATGAGAGTAGAGTGATGTAGTCAGTTCAGGGCTGGGGATTATTAGGAGGCCAATAAGGGAATTTGGCCAGGACACCAGGGTTCACCCCTACTCTTTATGAGAAGTGCCCTGGGATTTTTAATGACCACTAAGAGTCAGGACCTCAGTTTAACATCTCATCCAAAGGACAGTGCCTTTTTACAATATAGTGTCCCCATCACTATACTGGGGCATTAGGACCCACGAATACCACAGGGTGAGCACCACCTGCTGGCCTATTACATCTTCCAACAGCAACCTTAATTTTCCTCAGGAGGTCTCCCATCCAGGTACAACCCTGCTTAGCTTTAGAGGGCAATCATACAAGAGCTGCAGGGTGATATTGCTGCTGATATAAAGCCCTTTTGTCAACTTCCCCATGTGACAACTAGCCCTGGTCTCCTTTATATGATTTGATGAGCTCTTATAATACATTTTTTATCTTTATCCACCTCTCGTGTTGGCTTGAACAGTGGAAATATGAACACACATAAAAGCATTAATAATTAATGCAGTCACTATCTGATATAGAGACTGAATTTAAACAAGCATCTGTCATACAGTAAATGTATCACAATGAATGATTTTAATGAATGATGTGTACAGACAAATTTAGGTAATTTGTACCTGTATTATTGTGTATTTATCACAGCTTTGTGGTCAAATGAATCAGTCTTTCTATAACTGAAGTACATACAGCAAAAAAAAAAAAAAACATTAAAGCCTGGGATGGTCTAAGTCTCTATGGATCTCATATTTTAAGGTGAGGAAGAAATCAGGATACAATAATAAAATCTCGGATCCAACCAGGACTATAGTATGATGAGGGAATGGTGAAGAAAACAATGTGAATGAATAAAGTCATTAACAAGGCTTAGAACAGTGGCACCAGTTTGTTCTCTTTTATCCTGGAGTGACACAAAAGAGAGAGGGGGAGAGAGAGACAGAAAGGAAGAATAACAAAAAGAGAGAAAGAAATGCACCAAGGCTTTTCATCTCTTTAAAATGCTGCATTAGGTCTTTTCCAGCAGTCAGTTTTGATAGTTCAAAGCCGGCAGTTCAATAAATAGCTGGAACCGGCACATCTCTGTTCTTGTAAAAAGAAATCAATGTTAATCCTATTACCGGCAGTTATCACCTAGCCCAGAAACGGTGGCAAGTAAGGAAAAAAAAACTGAGATGTCAAAGAGGAAAGGAGAAAAGGGAGAGAGGGAGAGAGAGAGAGAGAGAGAGAGAGAGAGAGAGAGAGAGAGAGAGAGAGAGAGAGAGAGAGAGAGAGAGAGCAAGTCACCCTTCATTCACTTTCAAACACAGTTTTGATAATTTACTTCTGTAGAAGAAGAGGGAGGGGGTACAAAATGGAAGGTGGGGGGTTTTGAGATGTGTGTGTGTGGGGGGTGTGGGTGGGTTTGGGTGGTTTACAAGGACATTTTTAGGTTACAAACTGGTAATTACAAGGGTATTATGCTATAAATGTTGTTTATGAGGACATTTCAAGTGTCCCCATAATTCAAATCACTTAAAAAATATACTAAACAATTTTTTTTTGGAAAATATAAAAATACAGAAATTTCTTTGTGAGGGTTAGGTTTAGGGGTAGGGGTAGTTAGGGGATATAATATATAGTTTGTGCAGTATAAAAATCATTATATCTATGTAAAGTCCTCATAAGGATAGCCGCACTAGCACCAGAATCCTCAATTAAACAGAGAGATGGGGCTGAAGGTAGCTACAGTCACACCGTGTTTTACTCAGATGCCAACAACATGCTATAAAGAGTTTTTGGCTTAAGCGGCTGCGTCGGGTGACGGGATATTCTGTTGATCACTGGTTTCTATGTTTGCCGTTGCACCTTGAGTAGCCTCCACTATGAACTTGCACCAGTTCGAAATCATTCTGATAACATTATATTGAAGCCAGTATCTCACTTGCTGGTTAAAACTACTTGTTGTTGTCAGAGAATGTTACACCTACCGATGGTCTCTTCAGGTGTAGGTCTGTCACAAACACACACACACACACACACACACACACACACACACACACACACACACACACACACACACACACACACACACACACACAGGTTCATAATGGAGAAGAGGTGACAGACTTTATTGATCGCCAAGAGACTGCTGTCAAGATGTACAGTGAAAAAGGAGTTATATTTTGGTATGTTCTTACCCAAAACCAACTGAATCGCTTCAGAAGACATTGACTGACATTGAAATTATGAGATAATAATTTTTTTTGGGTGAACTAACCCTTTAAGTATGATGTGACATTTGTTGAATTTTGTTAAATTTATAAGATATACAGTAATGCACTCACAAATTCTGATGAAGATCTGCAACTTAGCACCATCACATATTTGTTTCTATTGATTGATGATGAATGCGTACACAAAAAACAGAGAGTGTATAAAAACAAGCTAATAAAAGACAAAAAAACAAAACAGACGCAGTAGTGTTCGGAAGTGCATCTCTCTTGTGAACAGAGCAGCAGTCTAGATTAGAGCTAATCATTGCAAGCAGGATGCAGAAGTGGGCCTTCTCACTGACGGATTAGCACTGCCACTGTTGTTGTTCATATTGTTATTGTCAGAAAAATATAATTACTGCACAATCTCATCAAAGCCAGAACAGCATTCTCATAGTTGCTGCCCTATTTCATCCAAAATAGAAAAAACAAGAGAATTAGAGAAGAAAGGTAACCTGAATGATTTATGTGGAAACGACTGATTAAAGCAGAAAAATGATCGTACAATGAAAACAGACTAATGTCGCACTATTGTTGCTTTTTTATTATTGTCATTAAATTTGTTCGTTTTCAAACCACCCATTTGAAAAAATAAATAAATTAAAGCAGAAAAATTATCGTACAATGAAAACAGACTAATGCCGCACTATTGTTGCTTTTTTATTATTGTCATTAAATTTGTTCGTTTTCAAACCACCCATTTGAAAAAATAAATAAATTAAAGCAGAAAAATTATCGTACAATGAAAACAGACTAATGCCGCACTATTGTTGCTTTTTTATTATTGTTATTACGTTTTTTAGTTTTCAAACCACCCATTTAAAAAAAAAAAAAAAAAAGCTGACTCCAAGTTTTCACCTTGACTTGACTGACTGTATATATATATATATATATATATATATATATATATATATATATTTTTTTTTATTTCCTGTGTCATGAAAATGTGGGTGACCCCATTCCATTCCAACGTTTGATATTCCTGCAATAAATTAGATGGCAACAGAGGTGCTTTAACATGTAAAATAGCATTGACATACTAAATAATGAGCCATGCAAGTATTACTGGGCATCAGCTAGAGGACCCTGGGGTATTTATGAGCCTAGGAGCAGCCCTTTTTCCTCCAAAGGAGGCGAGAATGTGGAGGTGAGGCATTGAATATGGAAATGGCATTAATAGACCCACGCCCAAAGCTAGATTACAGTGTGCCAACCCCAGTGGCCTAAACACTCTGTGTTTAGGTCCACCAACAACATAAACAGAGCAAATTATTTATTGGGGAAATTGCTCTCTTTTTTATTGGTCCCTAGTGAGCGTCCAGACCCATTTTGCACATATTATTCTTCCGCTTTGATTCCATTTATACTCTGCCAGATAAACTGCCCATAAAGATGAGGGGCAGAGAAGGGGGGAAATTGCGGGCCTTACTTTGAAGGACCAGTGGCAGACAGCAGTGTCGGCACTGCTGCTTGAATTTGTTACCCATCAGCAGACATGATCTGTTCTATTCAATGGCTGATTTATTGCTGTGTCTAGATGTTTAGAGGGTCTGATTTTAGATGGCCGTAACCTGGTTAACCGTCCCTCGATCCACAGGATCATTCTAGTTGTTATGAGCAGCTGTTGTCCTTCAGGTGACATGGTGCTGTTCTGTTTCAATCAAGTGAAACTGTTTAAACAATGAATAAGAATTTGATCTGTAGATTTGCCATTGGTGAGGAAGAACCCTTATGAGGTAAAATGACAGTGTGCTTTTGGGGAATGAATAATCACCTGGGGATAACTCACAGATGTAAGTTTAAGTATTATATGTATTATACAGTGTAATATTATAACACTGATTGTAAATTTGTAATAAAAAAAACTATTTACGACCTTGCTGGTTTGGAATTGGTTGAAGCATTGGAGATGTTTTTTTGACTTCATCACTTCCTTAGCCAGACCAGAGATATGACTGAAAACAAGCATGGACAGATAGAGAGAGAGAGAGAGAGAGAGAGAGAGAGAGAGAGAGAGAGAGAGAGAGAGAGAGAGAGAGAGAGAGAGAGAGAGAGAGAGAGAGAGAGAGAGAGAGAGAGAGAAAGATAGAGAAAGATAGAGAGAGATTGACAGTTGAGACATGGCCAGATGATTTGTTTTTTCCACTCCTGTTGTTAAAGGATGAATAATTGCCTCATTCTCTCTTTTCCCATCCTTTTAACCATTTTCCCTCTTGACTATCATGCTGGTCACTGACTGCTGTAGTATAATAGTCAGAATGTTTTATGTACGTGCAGCAGGATTAAAGTTTTAATGGCTCCATTGGTAGTTGTCCCAGGTCATAAAAAGTACTGCAATAACATAAGAACATTTTATTTGAAATGCATGTGTTCTTGATCTTGTGGAGAATCGACAAACATATAGACTGAGACCAAGTCTTAAACATTCACACCCTTCACACAAATGTAATCTTCAGAAAAAATGTAAGGATGTATTTAAAGGAGGTAAAATGATAGAGAGGGACATATAAAATAAGCAAGCAGTCATATGGAAGCCGGATCTGTTGAAAAGCAGTGTGAGGAATGGTGGTTGATTGTTCGCTAACATTATGCACACTGTTTGAGTCTAAATAAACCTGTGAGCGCATCATTAACTGTCCCTCTTGCATGGCAGAAGTGTGAGACGGAGGCGCCCTCCTCGTAAACAACTCTGTCATTTTAAGTAAGCGTGGGCCTGCTTACCCGGCACCTTTCGTAGGTGCAAGCCGCGCCTAATTTAGCAGCCTTTAAATCTTTTGCTGTCGTTGTCGTGAGAAACGCATGGTTGCAAATGTCTTTTATTGAATGCTGACTCTGTGGTATTACAGGCTTGCAGAAATGCCTGCTGTAATATGTCCCCATTTTTATCTTGTAATGGTAAAATTGTATTAATTTTAGTGGAATTTCAGAGACTCAGAGAGAGAGAGAAAGAGAGAGAGAAAGAGAGAGAGAGAAAGGATGGGTTTGTCACTGTTTGGGATTGGGACTGTTCTACACACTCTTCAAACACATTTTTCATGCAGGGATCTGGAGAGGTGTGATGTAGCTGAAGACCCTCATGCAGTACAGATTTATCAAAATCTATCTTGAGAAAAGGTGTATGTCGATAATAACTGCTTTTGGAAAAAGTGCCCCAAAGTAAGGCTTTGTAAAATGGCTCTTTGCTGTTGGTTGAGCTGCACAAGAGTAGATTATGCGTAAAAATACCTGTATTAGGAATTTCTAATACAGGAATACTGAACTTATTATTGCTTTCCTCTTCTAGTAAGAAAACCCAAGCATGCTAGGTTCATGGCTTTAAAACACATTTTCTCAAATATGTTTCCAGTTAAGGTTAAATGCTACTCTTCATCCTTTTGTTACTTTTACACCTCCTTCTTTTTCACATACAATTTTCTTATATCTCTATGAATCTAGTGTTGCATCATGTTTCAAGTTTTGCTTGAAACAGTCTTGATTTGTACAGAAAAAAGTTGAAAGTAGGTAGTATGCATTTGATAGTTCTTCAAGTTCAGCTCCTCTGCTCTCACTGTGGCCCCTACACAAGTACTCAAGCCTCACAAGCTACTTAAGGGGGTTTAATAAGGTGTGTGGTGGTAAATGCGAGGCAGGAACAAGCATACTCTGATAGATATGGAGGAGTCCTGCAGGAACACTGCAGCATTTTCCCCGGCAGGGACGGGAACAGTGGTGTATCGGTGTGGCATGTTCAGCGTGTAGCAGCTGGTTTGAGAGGGCTGAACCGCAGGTGTTTTTATCAAGCCAAGGGCCTAGACCACCGGAGGCTCCTGTGATGGAAGAAAATCACCAGACACAAACAGTAACAATGCTTACCCTCTCTCATCTCTCTCTCTCTCTCTCTCTCTCTCTCTCTCTCTCTCTCTCTCTCTCTGTGTGTGTGTGTAACTCCCCTCCTTCTGACTTCCACTCTCCTGTCCCTATGTTTATCAGGTTTTGGGGGCACTGTATTTTGATGTCAATAAGCAATTTTTCTGCCTGGTCTCCAGCCTGACCCCTTTAATCCATCAATATATTATTAGAGATAAAGTTTTGTGGACGCCTGCTGCAGTCACAAGATAAATGACATCTCTGAAGTCACGCATTAAAGACTAGATTAAGGCCCTGTGACTGTGTCTTCAGTGCTCATCTGTGCGCCTCAGTCCAACCTATCACACTAAGTGACAAGAAAGAAAAATAATGAACTGAGGCAGAAAAAGCAAAGAGATATTTCTTATACACACTCACTCTCTCACTCACACACATTCACATACCCACACACGCAGAGCATATGTCTGTCTTCAGCTGGGATTAGGGTGCATTAGAGGAGAGCTGAAGAAGAGGGGAGAGATGGATAGAGAGAAAGAAAGAAAGTAAGAAGTGTCCTCCCTCTGTTTGGGTGTTTTTCTGTGCTGTGGCAGTGAAGAGAGGGAGGGGAACGTTTTATTTATTCCTCTGTCAGCCGTTGATTTTTTTTTAAATGAAAAGAAAGATTAAATTAGATTTTTTTGAGGTTGTATGCTTGATCTTTCATCATATCTTTTAGAATAAATTTGCTTGTAAAGACATCCGATAGATAGTGGGTGACAGTTTTGGCAGCAATCTAAACCATTTTATAAACATTACATTGGTTTGTTTTTCAAAAGAAGGCGTTCAAAAGACTTGATACCCAGTGGCTTAATAATCTTCAGAGGTAATGATACACAGAAAAATGAACTGCCTTGCATCATTGCATTGCAATTTATGCCCCTTTAGTGTTCGGAAACCTAAATATATGAAATATAATCTCTGAACAATTTCTGAATTGTATGGCTTTTTAATAGGGGAAAAAAAGCGGTAGTGTATGAAATGGAAGATTTTGTCTGCCATGTGCCATATGAGGAAAATATGAGTCCATCCTTCATTATCATAACCCAGCTCATGTTTTCGGCCAAAGATCCCTGACTGCACTCTTTTTCACTTGTAACCTTGCAACCATCCCCCTTACATATATTAATAGCTAGGATTACGAAAATGAAATGACAGTATTATGGGTCGGACACCAGACTCACTGGGAGAATATTAGGGACAGTCTATCTGGTCACACTTGGTGTTAAGTGGGACTGAGTGCTCATTAGGTTTGCTGGAGCTGTAAGTTCATGTCTGCTTGAGCTTTTTGCTGATATGCCAGGCACTTTAGGTCACTGTAAATCCGCATCAGAGGATTTTTTTTTTTTTGCCCATGTCCTGGACTCTAACACTCTGTTATCGGATCCTGTCTGTAATACCAGGAATGGTATGGCTGCGTACGCAAAAGATGGGTGCTATTGAATTTTCCATTAAGTCCCAATTCACTGCATGTGTCCTCATGTGAAACCAAGGAACCACAGCCGCCACTCTGCCTGTAGAGGAGGAGGATGTTGAGACGTACATGACTCTCTGTGTGTTAGCCAGGTGTCAAGACCACTTCGTGTTGGCGTCACTTGTGTGTCAACTTCTGTTCTGCAGGCCGCCTCCACAAGATGTACCTCCTAATCCCAACAGTGCCCCCAGACTTTGACAAGCTTCACTCTTAGGTAAACAGGACCAAAGAAAGATAAATGTGGAAGTCAAGACAGTCCAGGCTAGGAGGACAGCAAAGCCTATGTTTTGAAAGTCTAAATAAAAGTTGTTTTTATTTTTATGTCAGCCATTTGTAGGTTGATTTCACTTAAAAGTGTGTCACTGTGGCTAGGTCGTGCTATCAAATGTACCCTTTGTTTGTTTGAGCAGCCTGTCTAGGCCGACATAGCCACATTGGCTTTACCAAGTTCTCTGAAATTTGTTTGAAAACGGTGATTCGTTTTGCAACTCTGTTTTGTGACACTAGTGATGCAGAAAGTCATACAGTCATTTTAGTCAACATACATTTAGTAGGTTAAGTAGAGATTCAGACATGGATAGGAACCTTGTTGAAAGTGGTGGTCACCATGTTGTGATTTGGATGCTGGTCTTCAGCGTGGCATGCTGGTGTCCCCAACAAGCTTATTAACTAGCTTAACAAGAGTTTCATGGCCAAAAGGCTTATCCAGAAGGGCCATGCTTGTTGACCATCTTCACCAGCTAAGTTGTGCTTCACATTTACCAGCTAGACCAGCACCAAACCAGCATAAAACAGCCTGGACCATCATGGAAATTCACACTGGTCTAAGCTGGTCTTTTCAGCTGGGAATGAAGACAACTTACTCAAAGAAAGCAACACTTTAATTTTACTGGATTTTGGCTTGACAAAAGACTAGAATTACGATTTTAACTTTGATAATGTTTTGAATTTAAAGACGTTTTCTTCTGATGCCAGGTTTTGGACACTTTGAACATCCAAGATGGCGGCGCGGTAGCACGCAGCGGCCACTCCGGATCCACAATGGTGCTATTTTTGTTAAAAAAGCCTGACTTTTGCAACACATGGACATCGGAGCAACCAGTGTTCATCTCTACCATCGCCAGACACTACTCAAATATAAGACTCATGCAAAAACCAAGCTGCATGATGACCTGCAGGAGGCGCTACGCGTACTCGGCTTGCTGCGGAGACCAGGCCTCCAGCCCTCGGCGTCGCCTGATGCCGGTGGCCGGGGAGAGGACGTCGTAGCGGTGTGCGAGAAGCGAAGCCGGAAAGAGGGCGGGGTCCATGCTAGGCTAAAAACAAACCCTAGCCGGCCGGCTCTCCCGTCTATCCTGCTCTCAAATGTTTGCTCCCTGGACAATAAACTGGACTATATCCGACTCCAGCAGGCTACGCAGCGTGAGTTTAGAGACTGCTGCGTCTTTGTTTTCACGGAGACGTGGCTCAGCGACAGAGTTCCGGATGCCGCCATTCAGCTAGACGGGCTCGCCTCGTTTCGTGCCGACAGAAATACAGCTCTCTCGCGTAAGACTCGCGGTGGTGGCTTGTGTGTTTACATCAACACGGAATGGTGCAAGAACTCTATGCTAGTCTCTAGTTACTGTTCATCGCTGTTGGAGCTTGTGACTGTTAGATGCAGACCTTTTTATCTACCACGGAATTCACCACTGTTTGCATAACCGAGTTTACATTCCCCAGCGCTAACGCTAAGGAAGTGCTCTGTGAACTGTATGGGGCTATGAGCTGAACTGCAGAACGCTCACCCCGACGGACTGTTTATTGTCGCCGGAGATTTCAACCATGCAAATCTCAAGACAGTGCTCCCTAAATTCCATCAGTATGTGGACTTTGCAATGAGAGGGGCTGAACAGCTTGATCTTGTTTACACAAACATCCCAGGCGCTGCACGGGCGGAGCCCCGCCCCCACCTCGGCTACTCAGACCACATCTCTGTTATGTTAATTCCAGCATACAGACCGCTCGTCAGACGCACAAAACCGCTTCAGAAGCAGGTGAAAACCTGGCCAGCAGGAGCCATCTCTGCTCTTCAGGACTGTTTTGAGTGTACTGACTGGCACATGTTCAGGGAGGCTGCAACATATGGCGATTCTACCAACTTGGAGGAATACACAGCATCAGTGACCAGCTACATCAGCAAGTGCATTGATGATGTCACTTTCTCCAAGACCATCACCACACGCTCCAACCAGAAGCCGTGGATGACTGCGGAGGTGCGCACGCTGCTGAGGTCCGAGACTCCGCCTTCAGAGCAGGCGATAAGGCAGCCCTAAGAACAGCTAGGGCCAAACTGTCACGGGCAATCAGAGAGGCAAAGCGCCGCACGCCCAGAGAATCTACAGTCACTTCCAGGACAGCGGTGACACGCGCGCATGTGGCAGGGCATCCAGGCCATCACCAACTACAGGACAACATCAGTTGCCTGTGACAAAGATGCCTCCCTTCCAGATGCGCTGAACGACTTCTACGCTCGGTTTGAAGTGCAGAACGACGTGATGGCGAGGAAGTCCACCCCTCCTCCCAACGACCAGGTGCTCTGTCTTACCACGGCAGATGTGAGGAAAACTCTACGTAGAGTCAACCCACGGAAGGCTGCTGGACCAGACAACATTCCTGGCAGAGTGCTCAGAGGATGTGCAGACCAGCTAGCAGATGTTCTTACCGACATCTTCAACATCTCTCTGAGCAGCGCCGTCGTTCCAACGTGCTTCAAGGCCACCACCATCATCCCCATGCCAAAGAAGTCTTCAGTGTCCTGCCTCAACGACTACCGTCCCGTCGCGACTTACACCCATCATCATGAAGTGCTTCGAGAGGCTCGTCATGAGGCAGATTAAGACCCAGCTGCCCCCTCACTAGACCCACTGCAGTTTGCGTATCGTTCAAACCGTTCAACGGACGATGCCATCACCACAACCCTCCATCTGGCCCTCACCCACCTAGACAATAAGGACTCATACGTTCGAATGCTGTTCATAGATTTCAGCTCAGCATTCAACACAATCATTCCCCAGCACCTGATTGGAAAGCTGAACCTGCTGGGCCTGGACACCTCCCTCTGCAACTGGATCCTGGACTTCCTGACTGGGAGACCCCAGTCAGTCCGGATCGGGAACAGCATCTCCACCACCACCACACTGAGCACTGGGGCCCCCCAGGGCTGTGTGCTCAGTCCACTGCTGTTCACTCTGCTGACTCACGACTGTGCAGCAATGCACAGCTCGAATCACATCATCAAGTTCGCCGATGACACGACCGTGGTGGGTCTCATCAGCAAGAACAACGAGTCAGCATACAGAGAGTAGGTGCAGCGGCTGATGAACTGGTGTAGAGCCAACAACCTGTCCCTGAATGTCGACAAAACAAAAGAGATGGTTGTTGACTTTAGGAGAGCACAAGGTGAACACACTCCGCTGAACATCGACGGCTCCTCTGTGGAGATCGTCAAGAGCACCAAATTTCTTGGTGTTCACCTGGCGGAGAACCTCACCTGGTCCCTCAACACCAGCTCTATCACCAAGAAAGCCCAGCAGCATCTCTACTTTCTTCGAAGGCTGAGGAAAGCACATCTCCCAACCCCCATCCTCACTACATTCTATAGAGGGACTATTGAGAGCATCCTGAGCAGCTGCATCACTGCCTGGTTTGGGACTTGCACCGTTTCGGACCGCAAAGCCCTGCAGAGGATAGTGAGGACAGCTGAGAAGATCATTGGGGTCTCTCTTCCCTCCATCAAAGACATTTACAAAAAACACTGTATCCGCAAAGCAACCAGCATTGTGGACGACCCCACACACCCCTCACACAAACTCTTTACTCTCCTCCCGTCTGGCAAGAGGTACCGAAGCATTCGGGCCCTCACGGCCAGACTGTGTAACAGCTTCTTCCCCCAAGCCATCAGACTTCTCAATACTCAGAGACTGGTTTGACACACACGTGTCCTGAGTTGCACTTTAATAACTGTCACTTTATAACTGTCTGCTACCTCAATAACTGCTATGTGCATAGAACACTATCTTATAGTATGTTATGTTTACATTTTTAGAAACTGTCATCTTTTTGCACTACTGAGTACTGGTCGGCGCTGCACTGTCTATTGTCCTGTTCATTGTCAGTAATTTGTTGTACTGTCCTGTACTTTTTGCACATGTTTGCACGTGCACTTTATATAGGTATATATAGGTAGTTTATATAGGTATTTTATTCCGTTGTGTAGTCTCATGTGGTCCTATGTTGGTCCTTTGTTGTTTTTATGTAGCACCATGGTCCTGGAGGAACGTTGTCTCGTTTTGCTGTGTACTGTACTAACTGTATATGGTTGAAACGACAATAAAAACCACTTGACTTGACTTGACTTGGGGTACCTTAAATTTCTTACAGTGTCTCTCAAGAGTCATGTCTTAGAAAATGAATGGACAATTCTTTGCAGACATCATCTGCCAATTAATTTAAGTGAGTCTACAGTTGGAGGTTGATAGTTTCTCTTTTGAATTAAGTGGAAGTTCCTCCTTTCTTCTGCGTGAGAAAAAATATTTTTTTAAATCATGAATTCAATTGAATTCACTGATCTTTTAAAGCCATTTGACTGTACACTACAGTCTTCAAAGACCAAGGACAACTGGCTCTAACAAGGACAGAAAGAGATGTGGAAGGCCAGATGTAGAACAAAAAAAAAAGGAAAGAGTGTCTAGATTGAGAAATAGACACCTCACAAGCCCTCAGCTGACAGCTTCATTGAATTCTACCCCCTCAACACCAGTTTCATGTACAACAGTGCAGAGAAGACTCAGGTGCAGGCCTTATGGGAAGATTGCAAAGAAAAAGCCACTTTTGAAACAGAAAACAAAAAGAAAAGGTTAGAGTGGGCAAAGAAACTCAGACACTTGACAACATATAATTAAAAGAGTGTTATTGATTATGTACACCATTGAGCTTTCGTGGGATCGGCTAGACTGTAAGGTGTGTGAGAAATTCCCAACAAGACAGCCACATTTATGGCAAATGCTACAGGAAGCGTGGGTGAAAAGTCACCTGAGTATCTGGACAAATTGACAGCTAGAATGCCAAGAATCTGCAAAGCTGTCATTGCAACACATATTTTGATGAGAAATCTTTGAAGTAGTTTAAGTAGTTCTGAATTTGTTTTTCAAATTGTAATAGTAATTTTTCATGTTATGAATGTCCTGACAATACATTGTGATCCGTTGAATGCCACTTTCGTGAATAAAAGTACAAATTTCTTAAAAAATCTGTACAGTATTCCAAACTTTTGGCCTGTATTACTGTATTTATATAGATCAATGGCATTCAATGAGAACATGCCTGTTTCCATTATTTCTGAAAATTCAATCATTGCCCAATGGTTCATAAACAGACTTAAAAAATATCTATGTAATGTTATATAATGGAGAGCTCCACACAGTGTGATAACACATTTCTAATACACAAAGCTAGTCATCACTGTGTATTTTAATCTGTTGTGGATTTAAAGCTAAAAATGCACTCTAGGAGCATTTGTTTTGTTTAAATTGCTGGCAGGATTTATAGTTATCTTGGACTTACTGTATAATAACACTATGCTTATACTAACAGCGGCATAGATCACACAAAAGCAAAAGTTTTTAGTTACAGGGTCCATTGCAGAGATGCACTATTTGTAGTCAGCCATGATTCATTTATTCCGCAAGCAAAAGTGTCTGATAATTATTGCTTAGTTACCAGGGGTGTTTCTAGGGTCAGTGTATATTCGGGGATCAGCCCAGACCGCTGTGGATACATAAGGCCACCTTTGATGAAATATCAAAATATAAAACATTTTATATTAAAAGTTTAAAATGTTACATCTGTGATGTGTAATTTATATAATTTATATTTAAATATGTCTAAAAATTAAAAATAAAAAGTCCTACTCACTTTTGTCTCAGCCTCACACATGTTGCTCAAAGACCCTCTAGGCCCAAGCGGAGGACCGGCAGATGTTCTGGATCTTGCTGCACCAGAAGAGTTCTGCCACCGTGACCCTGGACCAGGCGACTGCACCGCCCCAGGTTCCGCTAGTCAAGATGATCCGGACGCCTTCCTGGAGCTCTTTGAGTGGACGGCAGGGGCATGCTGATGGCCTAGCACCCAGTGGGTTGTCCGGTTAATTCCACTGCTATGAGAAGCCCGACTTGCGGCACAGCAGTTACCAGCAGAGAACCTCTTGGTGTACGCTGACTTGAGAAAGGCCATCCTCCAATGGGTCAGCCACACACCCGAGCAGCAGTACCAGCACATTTGCTTCATGACCATTGGCGAGTATGGCTGCCCGTTCGCCTTTGCCCAACAGCTCCGGGACATCTGCCTGGGGAGGTTGCTGGCTGAGCAACGCGTCGTCAGAGCTGTCATCGATATGGTGGTACTGGAGCAGTTTATCGACTAGAGCAGAGTGGGTCCAGTGCCACCACCCGAATCACTCCAAATGGCCATCCAGCTGGCTGTGGACCACATGGTGGAATATTCGGGACCCAGTGAGCCACAAGATCCTTCTCTCTCTCTCTCTCTCTCTCTCTCTCACTCATTCTCTTGCCTCCCCTCCTCCCCCTGCTTTCCGTCCTGTTCCTCCTCCCCGTCTCTGGAGAGGAGCCCCTCCCAAAACTTCTCCTTGGCTCCTGGGATTACACTACCTGCTAGTTTACCTTCCCCTTTCCACTCACCCTCCCAGGGTGGTGGACCCACTGGCATGAGCAGAGAGCCTGGGCTGGACTGTTGGAACTGCGGGAAGCCCTGGCATTTCTGGGAACAATGGAGGTAAGGTATTTAGGCCATGTAATATCGTCACAGGGAGTGTCAACGGATCCCACTAAAATTGAGGTGGCAGCTGAGAAGAGGCATCCGTCCAATGTGACGGAATTGTGCTCATTCCTGGGCTTTGCCAGCTACTATCGCTGTTTTGTAGAGGGTTTTGCCAAATTGGTAGCCCCTCTGCATAGACCAGTTGTAGAGTGTGCTGGCTTGGGGCCCATGAAATGAGCTGAGCTGAGTTTTTCAGAAGCCTGGACTGAGCAGTGTCAGATGAGCTTTGAGGGACTGAAAAGTAAGCTCATCACAGCCCCAATGCTGGCTTATTTGGATTTCTCCCTACAATTTATCCTGGAGATGGATGCTAGCTATGGTGGGCTGGGAGCAGTCCTCTCTCAAGAACAAGGGCTAAGATGCGGCCAATTGCATATGCTAGCCATATTCTTAGGTCCCCTGAGCGTAACATATCCAAATATAGCTCTATGAAGTTAAAGTTTTTGGCACTGAAGTGGGCCACGACTGAGGAATTTAGGGAGTACTTGTTGGGCCATAGGTGTGACGAATTTACTGATAACAATCTCCTCAGCCATCTGACATCTGCAAAATAGGGGCTACTGAGAAACGTTGGGCTGCCCAGTTGGCCTCTTTCAATTTTGAGGTCAGGTATCACTCTGGAAAGAGCGATCAAAATGGAGATGTCCTCTCTAGACAGATCCCTCCTGACCAGACTGGGGGTGATAGTCTAGTGCCAGGGACTGCTGTTCCTGCCCTGGTGAATCCGGTGTTAAAAGTAGAGCCAGTTGTACAAGTAAGCCAGGTGGTTAATACTGCTTTTCCCAGTTATTCCCTGAAGTTTCTGAGCTATTTGCAGGTGGCAGACATTTAGAAGTTTCTGGTGTTTTGGAACCGAAAGTCACTCCCTAGTCACCTGGAGAGTCAACAGCTGTCTAGGTCTGTTTTAACCTTAATTTACCAAAGGGATTGCTTGTTAAGGAGGGACGGGGTGCTCTATCACAGATTTGTTTTGCCCTGATGGGGGTGAGGAACTTTTTCAGTTGGTTTTGACTGCAGTTTTGAAGCATGAGGTGCTGACACAATTGCACCAGCAGCATGGGCATCAGGGTGTTGAGCGTACCACTGACCTAGTACGCCAGCAGTGCTATTGGCTGAGTATGGCAGCAGAGGTGGCACAGTAGTGTCAGGAATGTGAGTGCTGCCAGTTGGCCAAAGACACTCATGCACTTGCCTGGGGCTTTATGGGCCATGTGCGGCCTTCTAAGCCAAATATGATCTTGGCTATTGATCTTACGGTGCTGGAACCATCCCATTCTGTGCACGAGAATGTCTTAGTGATGACGGACATATTCAGCAAGTATACCCTTGCTGTTCCCAGAGACTGTAGCTCAGGTTCTGGTGGCAGAATGGCTTTTTAAGTTTGGGTATATATATATAACTTTGAATCTTCCTTTATGTTACAACTCTGTAGACTGGGATTGAAATATTTTGCACAATTCCATACCATTCATGGTCAGTGTGAGCAGTTCAATAGGACCATTCATAACCTTCTGAGTACTCTGACTATTTCTAGGAAAATTGACTGGGTGTTCTGTCTTCTCCAAGTACTCTTCTGGTATAATACCACCCGCATCAGGCAACAGGTGAGTCTAAGTATTTTTTAATATTCGGCCAAGAGCCCTGACTTCCTGTTGACTTTTTGTTGGGTAGGGTTCAGGAGACTGGGGAAGGTGGTGTTCATGAGTGGGTTTTGGAACACCAAACTAGGCTGCATGTAGCCTTTGAAGGGGCATGTAAGCAGTTAAGGGCTGCTGCAGATTGCATGTCCATGATGTACCACTGGAGAATGGTCAACTTGTTTACCTTCGTGAATGTGGTGTGAGAGATTGTAATAAAATCCAGGATCTGTGGAGCCCAGTGGTGTATAAGGTTGTGTGGGCGCCTAAGGAGGGAGGTACAGTGTATACTATTACTACTGTGGATGATCTGGGTAAGGTAAAGCATGTTCATTGCTCCCTGTTGAAGACATGAGTACAGAAAGATCCCCCAGTTGTTGTTTGCCCTGAAGGAATGAGCGTTACACTGAGGCCTGTACTCTGGAGCTGGGATCGATTTGGAGGTGGAATGTCCGTCATGGTCTGGGGCGGTGTGTCACAGCATCATCAGACTGAGCTTGCTGTCATTGCAGGCAATCTCAATGCTGTGCGTTACAGGGATAGACAACCTCCTCCCTCATGTGGTACCCTTCCTGCAGGCTCATCCTGACTTGACCCTCCCGCATGACAATGCCACCAGCCATACTGCTCATTCTGTGCATGATTTTCTAGAAGACAGGAATGTCAGTGTTCTGCCATGGCCAGCGAAGAGCCTGCATCTCAATACTATTTTGCACTTCTGGGACCTGTTGGATCGGAGGGTGAGGGCTAGGGCCATTCCCCTCAGAAATGTCCGGGAACCTGCAAGTGCCTTGGAGCAAGAACTGGCAAATCTGGTGCAGTCCATGAGGAGGGTGGGTGGCTTCCTTAGCTCCAAAAAATGATTTTGAAGAGAATGATATATCTTACAGAGATACATGACATTTTCATATAAAAAGGCTCTGACAGCATAAAGTTATTCAGTATGGTTTTAAAGGAATAGCTCATCCAATAATTATAATTTACTTTTCATTTACTCATACTTGTACGACTTTCTTCCATGGAGCACAAATAAAATATTTTAGAGATATGATTTGTTTATCTCCATACAATGCAAGGCATAAAGGCAGCAATAATGTTATGAGTAAGACTACAAAAAATAAAACAAATTTTACTCCAATTTCAATATACATCTTGACATAAGCAGTCTCCTAGAACTAGAATTCATGCTCAGGTCTCCAAGATTTCAAGTTTGATTACACTTTCTGGCACCATCTAGCATTCTGGCATCCATTAAGCACTCTGAAGTGTAATTGAGCTTGAAATCATGATTGGCTAGGAGACCACTGATGTCAAGATAGAGAGCAAAAAAGGAGTTACTGTTTGGTCTGTTCTCACACAAAACTGATTGGATCGCTTCAGAAGACAGTCATATGTATTACCTTAATGCTGCCTTTATGTCCTTTTTGGAGCTAAAAGATTTGGTCACCATTCACCTGCATTGTGTGAACAAACAGACGTCATATTTCCATTAAAATATCTTTGTTTGAATTCTGTGGAAGAAAGTCATGGGAGATTGAGATGACATAAGTGTCATGTTCATTGTTGTCCTTTGTTCTTTGTGTACTTTTATTTTGAAAATTCCTGTTCAGTTCCTAGTTTTGTCACATCCTGTTTTCCCTCCATGTTTTGTATCTGGGTTTTATTGGTTCATTGGTTGATTGCCTTGATTCAGTTCTTGTTTGTCATTGGTTTTAGTTAATTATCTCGTTATCCTGTTTCAGAGTTCTGTTTGTTGATTGGCCTTGTTACCCTTGTCCTTGTGTATTTAAACCCTGTTTGTTCCTTCATTCCCTTGTCGGTCGTTGAATGTTGTTGTACGTGAATGTTATGGTTGTTTCTCCTGCCTGTGGATGTTTTTCCATGTTCATGTTGTTTTCCCCTCGTGGATATTACTTTGTTCCTGTTTGTTTGCCCTCACTTTGATTTATAATAAAGAACCTGCTTTTGGATCCGCACCTCCTCGTCTGCCTTCACTCCTGCATTCGTTACAATAAGGGTGAGGAAATGATGAGAGAATTACTAAAGATTATCATTTTTGGGTGAACTATTTCTGTAATTCAATGCATGATAGTGAGTATACTACCATAGTCTAAAATGTATTCTTCCAATTAAAACTCTAAGCAGAATAAAATAACTTGTGTGAAGCACCTAAAGTGCCTAAGACTTTTGAACAGCACTGAATAAAAATACTGCACTCTATAGCTGTGCACAAAGTTTACATACCCCTTGTAGAATCTTTAAGAGATTGTCTTTAAAATTAGAAAAAACAAAAATGTGTTTTGTTTTTTATTCTGTACTGTATAACAGATATTGTAGTACACTCCATTAGAAAATAATAATTAATTATTTTAAAAACTCTGTTATTATTATTTGCCTCTTTAAGCATAAATTATCATTTGTAACATTTTGTAATAGTTGAGTATGTGCCCCTCAATGGTCCTGAGTGGCAAAGTTGGATCAGCCACTGTGGTTGAGAGATCAAATGAGAAGTGCTATGCACAAACATCACAAAAGGCTACAGTCATTGACCCTGAAGCAGGACACATGATATTAAGAACCAAGGGCTTGTAAACTATTTAAAAGTATAATTTGTAAATATAGATATGATCTGGATTTGTGAAATGTATGTACATATCTGTAATATCAAATAGGTACATTAATGCATTGCTAAAAAGAAGGCTACTTTTATGCATCATTAAAAAACATCTTGTAGATTATGTAAATTATGTACATTTACAAGCAGAACTGTATCAATCTTTAAGATGAATTTACCTTGTAGGTTCTTCAATTTTTCCCACTTTTTGGCAGGGGTTACCACACCAAGCAACCCCATCTCTTTTAGAACAGTTCTATGGTGCATATAACGTAATTATTTAAATATTACTAATTACACATATCAAATGAAACCGAACTCTACTCATTTCTGAGGAAAAGTAAGTTAGTAGTGTTAGTGGCCATTTATAAATTAATCCATCAATATGTATAATTTTACTTAGTTATAACTTGCTACAGATTTATTTGTATTAATAACATAGTTACTTACATTTGTAAAAGTTGCCGCCTCGGTGTTTGCGTCCGACATTCGCAATTTTATTTTGCACTCTGCCGCTGTCTCCTTGTTGGATTATGGGAAAAAGGGGTCGGGGAGTGTACATCGCATGTACCCTCGAAATCAGATTGCATTGTGGGTAAGAATGAGTGAACAAATGTAGGAACGAGATGTAGGGAATGAATTCGGACACCACTACAAAATGGCCGATACCCGAAATAGTGCGCTATTTAGTGGATAGGGGGCGGTTTTGGACACAGCTAGTATTTAACTGAAGAACTCAGGGAAAGGCGTTAACTTTGTCTGTCTCTTTTATTGCTCATCAGGTAAAGTAATGTGTACTTCAAAACCTTCTTCAGGGTGCAGAGTGAATGTGAAAAATTAATTGTTGAGTATGTGAACAGATTTACTGTGTTTAATTGTGTAATACTGTGTTTTAATTTGTTGAAGATGTAGGTTGTAGGTCACCAATGATTGATATATTTATTACATCCATATGTGTAGGATAATCTATGTAGTGGAACTACATAATAATGGGTTACATGGTTTAGGCCCGGAGTACTGTGGTCTGCCCAGGAGTGGGCGCTGGGTGGTGTTCAATAAAGGCGAGGCTTGTGGAAGAGACGCAGGAGTGAGTGTGTGTGTTTACTCACGCAATAAGCAAGAGAATACAACATGGTGTCAGAGTAGGATACACTAATAAGCTTGCGGAAGACGTTTTGTTTCAGGAGGCAAGTAAAGTTTTATTAGTTTGAAGTCGCAAAGTCATGGAACAAGCGGCAGGAGAACAACGCGCTCTAGGTGATGCAGCAGCCCGGGGGAGAGAGCCGCCCGCGGCGAGCCCGTGTGCTACGTTCAGCATCCAGCCACCTGAGCCATTTAACTTCTCCAAACCTACCGAATGGGAAAGATGGATCCGACGGTTCGAACGTTTCCGTCAGGCCAGTAATCTCCATACTTCCACGCAAGCCAATCAAATAAATACACTCATGTACTGCATGGGCGATGAAGCGGATGACATTTTAAAGGGGCTGAATCTGACGAACGAAAACAGTGAGCGATACGATGCAGTGAAGGAGGGTTTTCATGCATTCTTTGTTGTGAAGAAAAACGTAATATATGAAAGAGCACATTTCAACATGAGAAAACAAGGAGAAAACGAACCAATCGACTGCTTTGTGACTACACTGTACTCCTTGGCCGAGCACTGCAAATATGGGCCACTACACGACGAATTAATCAGAGACAGGTTAGTCGTTGGTTTAAATGATTTACGTCTGTCAGAGCGAATGCAGTTAGATAAAGATCTAACGCTGAAAAAGGCCATTGATATGGCGAGACAGACTGAGGCAGTGAAGCAGCAGCAGAGTAACTTGCGTGGTGAATGCATTAATGCCAAAACGTCTGACTCTGTAGATAGTGTCATAAGTAAAAGCAAGTCATTTCAAAGCAGGCAGAGAGTCAAAAGTGCTCATGGAGCAAAAGACAAATTTAAACAGTCACAATAAAGATGCCACAAGTGTGGAAAAAGCCCATCTCATCCAAAAGCACAATGTGTTACGTTCCTGTGTTGTCTGCCCTCTGTTCTCGGTTTCACTATCACATTGATTTCACGTTTCCTTGTTGTCCGCTCCGTGTTTTCCTTTTCACCCGTCACCGATCCCGCTCCATGTCACGTTTTCCCTGTTGTCCGCCCTGAGTCTCACTGTCCGTGTGTTAAACTACATTTCCCACAATTCCCGGCCTCCCCCACTGCCTGCACTCATCATTGTTTTCACCTGTGTCTCGTTCAGTCTCCACTTTGTCTGTGTATTTAAACCTTGGTTCTTTGTTTACTCTCTGTCGGTCGTTGTTTGGTTATGTTTCGTTTCTTGCATGTCGTCAAGCCTGGTCCGTGTTCCCTACCCGAGTTCAGAGTTTATTGAGTTTGTTTCATCGTGTTTATTTCTGTCTCGTTGTGTATCAGTTCCCAGTTTTCCTCTCGTGGACTTTTCTTTGTGTTTACCTTTTGTTTCTTATTTGTTTATTCTTAATAAAATACCGCGTTTGGATCCGCACCTCTGTCTGTCCTGTCCTGCTTCCACACCCAGCAAAATGTCCTGCAAATACTGTACTCTGTCATGCCTGTGGGAAGAGAGGACATTACCAAAAGGTGTGTGCTTCATCCAGAAAGGTGAATGAGATTCATGAACAGGACCCTGGCATATTTTTAGGCACTGTGGTTGCCAGGGGTGAACCCTGGCTGATAGATATTAAAATAAAGGACTGTGAAGTACTGTTCAAAATCGACACAGGCACTGATGTCACTGTTATGCCAGACCATGTCTTCCATAAGATATTTAAAGAGGGCAACAAACCAGCACTCCAGAGAGTGACCAAGCCTTTACTTGGACCTGGATGCTCACCACTTAGCGTGATTGGAGTTTCAAACATGCTGCTTCTGAAAGGAGACAAGCACATATTGGAGGACGTGTATGTTGTCAAGAGTCTTCATTCGCCACTGCTAGGTAGACCCGCCATCACCAAATTGGGTCTTGTCACACGTGTTGATGGTGTAAGCATTAACACATTACAGGAACGCTATCCAAAGCTGTGCAGTGGGCTAGGACTGTTACAGAGGCCTTACACCATTGAACTGAGCCCAGGAGCGGTTCCATTTTCCCTCAAAACTCCACGACGCATCGCTCTTCCACTCATGCCAAAAGTAAAAAATGAACTACAACGCATGGAGCGGATGGGGGTCATAAGCAGGGTGGAAGAACCCACAGAGTGGTGTACAGGCATTGTCGTGGTGCCCAAAAAGTCGGGTGATCCACGCATTTGTGTTGACTTAACAAAGCTCAACGAATCAGTGCGAAGGGAGAAATTTATACTTCCTTCAGTAGATCAGACTCTTGGGTTGTTAGCGGGAGCTTGTGTTTTTAGCAAGCTAGATGCAAACATGGGATTTTGGCAAATGCCTCTTGCTGAACAGTCCGCCAAGCTGACGACTTTTATCACACCATTTGGGCGATATTTCTTCAATCGTTTGCCCTTCGGTATCGCATCGGCACCTGAGCACTTCCAAAATCGTATGGTAACTGAAGTCACGGAGGGCCTGGACGGTGTGGTCTGTCACATGGATGACGTGCTGGTGTGGGGCATTCTCAAGAGGAGCATGATGTACACCTTCACGCAGTGCTCCAAAAGATGGAAAATGCTGGCGTTACCCTTAACTTAGACAAATGTGCCTTGTTGCAGCATGTAGTCAAATTTCTCGGCCACATTATCTCAGACAGAGGAGCGCAACCAGACCCAGCCAAGACCGCAGCAGTCCAGGAGATGCCAGAGCCAACAAATGTCAGTGAGCTAAGGAGTTTTCTTGGTATGGTCAACCAGCTGGGGAAATTCATTCCTCATCTGGCAGAAAAAGATAAACCCCTCAGAGATCTCCTGTCCAAGAAAAATAGTTGGTTCTGGGGGGAAGAGCAAGTCAAAGCTTTTAAGAACTTGAAAGGAGACTTGTCTTCTGCTCCAGTGCTGGCCCTGTACGATGCAAACAAGCAACTCAAAGTATCTGCAGACGCATCATTGTATGTCTTGGGAGCAGTCCTGCTGCAAAAAGAGGGTGTTGATTGGAGACCTGTGGCATCGCATCACAGTCTCTTATTCCTATTGAGCAAAGATTTGCACAAGTTGAAAAGGAGGCCCTTGGGCTGACCTGGGCATGTGAGAGATTTCGTGACTTTTTGATCGGACAACAATTTGAGATGGAAACCGATCACAAACCACTGTTGAGTCTCCCTGGTGGCCAGGATTTGGATGCCCTACCTCCCCGCATCCAGCGGTTCCGTATGCGACTGATGCGCTATTCATACAAGATTTCTCATGTTCCTGGAAAGAGCTTATGGACTGCTGACACTCTGTCACGTGCTCCGCTACCTGCTCATAGAGAAAACATGGATGTGGATTTCATGGAAAGCACTAACATTTACGTCGACAGCATTGTGGAGCATCTCCCAGCAAGTCAATCTTACCTGGACAACCTGAGAGAGCACCTCAAGTCGGATAGTGTTTGCTCAAATGTCATGAAAATGTGCAAGGACGGATGGCCTGAGTCAGGTTGTTGTACAGGGACCGAGAAGCTCTACTGGTCTGAGCGAGCTTACCTATCTGTCCACAATGGCCTCCTTCTGAAAGGTACAAGACTCGTCATTCCCTCGGCTTTGCGAAATGATGTCCTTGACAGGCTGCACGAAGGGCATCAAGGAGTAGTTAAATGCAGAGCACGTGCACGGCAAAGTGTGTGGTGGTCGGGACTTAGCCAGCAGTTGAACGAACTGGTTCTGAAATGCCATACTTGCATTAAAGAGCGCACTAATCACACTGAACCGTTGATCCCATCGGATCTTCCTGAGAGGCCCTGGCAAAAGCTAGGAACAGATCTGTTTGTCCTGAAAGGGAAAACCTATCTTTTAGTTGTGGATTATTATAATCTATGTAGTGGAACTACATAATAATGGGTTACATGGTTTAGGCCCGGAGTACTGTGGTCTGTCCAGGAGTGGGCGCTGGGTGGTGTTCAATAAAGGTGAGGCTTGTGGAAGAGACGCACGAGTGAGTGTGTGTGTTTACTCACGCAATAAGCAAGAGAATACAACAATATGTACAATGTCAGTTATTAAAATACATTTTTCTATGTTATGTTTGAACTCTTTGAAAATGTGAATGGGATGTTATTTTGTGTTTAAGTTGAGTATTTCACAGTGTAACCGCCATATTGAGTACTTTGCATGCACATGCTTTGTATAGGTCTTTATAATATATACATAATGTGCATTGCATTCGTGTGTGTGTGTGTGTGTGTGTGTGTGTGTGTGTGTATGTGTATGTATATATATATATATATATATATATATATATATATATATATCAGTTGAAACTCGAAAAATTTGAATATCGTGCAAAAGTTCATTAATTTCAGTAATTCAACTTAAAAGGTGAAACTAATATATAGACTCATTACAAGCAAAGTAAGATATTTCAAGCCTTTATTTGATATAATTTTTATGATTATGGCTTACAGCTTATGAAAACCCCAAATTCAGAATCTCAGAAAATTAGAATATTACATGAAATCAATAAAAAAAAGGATTTTAAATACAGAAATGTCGGCCCTCTGAAAAGTATAATCATGCATATGTACTCAGTACTTGGTTTGGGCCCCTTTTGCATTAATTACTGCCTCAATGCGGCGTGGCATGGATGCTATCCACCTCAGCAGTGCTATCCTGTGGCACTGCTGAGGTGTTATGGAAGACCAAGATGCTTCAATAGCGGCCTTCAGCTCTTCTGCATTGTTTGGTCTCATGTCTCTCATCTTTCTCTTGGCAATGCCCCATAGATTCTCTATGGGGTTCAGGTCAGGCGAGTTTGCTGGCCAATCAAGCACAGTAATACCATGGTCATTGAACCAGGTTTTGGTACTTTTGGCAGTGTGGGCAGGTGCCAAGTCCTGCTGGAAAATGAAGTCAGCATCTCCATAAAGCTTGTCTGCTGAAGGAAGCATGAAGTGCTCTAAAATGTCCCGGTAGACGGCTGCGTTGACTCTGGACTTAATGAAGTGGACCAACACCAGCCGATGACATGACTCCCCAAACCAACACAGACTGTGGAAACTTCACACTGGACTTCAAGCATCTTGGATTGTGTGCCTCTCCATTCTTCCTCCAGACTCTGGGACCTTGGTTTCCAAATGAGATGCAAAATTTGCTCTCATCAGAAAAGAGGACTTTGGACCACTGAGCAACAGACCAGTTCTTTTTTTCTTTAGCCCAGGTAAGACGTTTGACATTTGAAGCCCATGTCCAGGACCCGTCTGTGTGTGGTGGCTCTTGATGCAGTAACTCCAGCCTCAGTCCACTCCTTGTGAAGCTCCCCCACACATTTGAATGGCCTTTTCCTGACAATCCTCTCCAGGCTACGGTCATCCCTGCTGCTTGTGCACCTTTTTCTTCCACACTTTTCCCTTCCACTTAACTTTCTATTAATGTGCTTTGATACAGCACTTTCAGAACATCCGACTTCTTTTGCAATTACCTTTTGAGGCTTTCCCTCCTTGTGGAGGGTTCTGCACAACTGTCAGGTCAGCAGTCTTCCCCATGATTGTGAATTCAACTGAACCAGACTGAGAGACCATTTAAAGGCTCAGGAACCCTTTGCAGGTGTTTAGCTGATTAGAGTGTGACACTTTGAGCCTACAATACTGAACCTTTTCACAATATTCTAATTTTCTGAGATTCTGAATTTGGGGTTTTCATAAGCTGTAAGCCATAATCATCAAAATTATATCAAATAAAGGCTTGAAATATCTTTTGCTTGTAATGAGTCTATATAATATATTAGTTTCACCTTTTAAGTTGAATTACTGAAATTAATGAACTTTTGCACGATATTCTAATTTTTCGAGTTTCACCTGTGTGTGTGTGTATATATATAGATATATGAGTCATTAGTTGGGGATGAGTGACAGGGAAGTTTGTGTTAGTGTTTTTCATAGCCTCAGGGTTTATCGACAGGTGAGCTATATGCTTAGTTAACAAGGACACTTGGGCTGTCAGTTATCTAATAGCATCATGGATATCCTGCAACTCACCTCAGTTCACCTAGGTCATGTTGAGCTCAACCCACAGTCACCGGTCTGGTCTTAGCTACGATACCAAGTCACTTTAATTGTCCCTCTTCCTCCATGGTAGACCTAGTCATTTGTTCTAAAAGAAAGTCACCTGCATGTCTGAAAGGAAATGTTTTTCATTCAACCACTGGTACCTGTTAAGAATGTGCCATGAATCAGCTTTTGATCATAACTGGGCTTTCTTTATCTTGTTGTCGGGTATTAGTCAGATCCTGAAAAAGTTCAGTTACATTCTTATCTCTGATATGTGATTGAAGAAACCGCTTAACAAATCTACTGTCAGATCATCTTTATTACTCAGCTGCACAAACTACTCCAGTACCACCTGATCGACAAGTCCCTCGACATCGCGGTCCCCCGCAAGCAGCCACCTCCGACAGGCATCACGGAGCTGCTGGGCGAACGCAAACGGGCGGTCGGACTTATCCAGTTTCATAGCCCGGAAGAGCTGGCGATTTTCTTCCGGGCTCCGACCAACCCGTTGCAGGATGGCTTTCCTCAGGTCTGCATAGTTGCCGGCAGTTGTTGCGCCGCGAGTTGTGCTTCCCCGGACAAGAGAGGGACTAGGCGGGCTGCCCACTGGTCTTGTGGCCAACTCCAAATTTCCGCCGTACGTTCAAATAAATCGACGAATGCCTCTGGATCATCTGCCGGCCCCATCTTCTGTAACGCGGGCGGGGGCAGTGTGGCGCGGGTGCCCGGGGTCGCGGCTGCGGCTGGAGCGGCCTCCTGGCTGAGGAGGCTCCGGATAGCGAGCCGGTCCTCTGCTTGAGCCTGCATGATCTCGAAGAACCGACGATCCTGGTCTTGCCGGAGCTCAAGCAGGGATTGTTGGTGGCTCTGATGGAGTGTAGCGAGGGACTGGAGGACTTCCGCCAGCTGGGAGGACTCTATGGGCTTGGAAAAAATGTCCTATTTTTCCCGGGTTTCGGCACCAGTGTGACACTTTCCACTAAGGAAGGGACAGGAAAGAGCGTCAAAGGTAAGGCTTCTTTAATCTTTTTACTTTCACACTGAATTATAATTTATCACACAGTTCGCTTCTCTTGGCTTGGTGTCGGTCTCTCTCTCTCTCTCTCTCGGCTCTCCGTTTGCTGCTTTTTATGCCGCTCTCCTCATGCTACTGCAATTAGACACAGGTGTTAGACATAATCTAGCTCAGGTGTAAGCGCCCGTACCGCTTTTCTCTCCCAGACGGGAGCTTGACCACGCCCCCGCTGCCACAGTGTACTAATATATATATATATATATAATATATATATAGCTACAGATGTCGACTTTTTCACTTTCCTTGTGCCATACTTCAGTTGCAACAATAATTGGTAAAACATAGATACTTGTGTTATTTAAAAAATATAGGCTACTATAGGTCTACTGTCTATATTTTTAATTTATACATATATATATATTGCATTTAGCTGTAAGATTATACACTTTACAGGTAAAGCAGTCAAACATAAATACATTTGTGAAAAACTCATTGTAGGGTCATTGTAAATGCTTTCTTTTCTGTGCATGTGTTTAGACGTACATGTGCGTGTAATCTGTTATTACTTGACTGTATTTAGTATTCAATTAATAATAAAACCGTAATTAAAAAATAATTAAAACATAATTATTTTAATAGTAAAATAAAATGAACAGATTTCGTCTTTATTTAAAAAAAAAAGTTTGCCTATAAATGCTTATAGTGCATTTATATAAGTAAGCTGATAAATGGGCATCGCTATTATGATCATTGTTTCGAGAGATAATGTTAGAAAACATCTAGGTTACATATGTAAGATCCGTTCCCTGATGGAGGGAACGAGACGGTGTGTCGAAGAAGCGACACTAGGGGTCTCTTTTGACCGCCGAATATACCTCTGATCTATGAAAAAAGGCCAATGAGAAGTTGGCGGACAGAATTTGCATGTCCCACCCCCGGACATACGGTAAGGGCGGGGAAATGCGTCTGATTCATTCAGGATTTTTCTGAGGAGCCGGAAACGGTCCGGCCACAACAGAGGCTCGGCTCAGTGACGTGGCCGGGAGAACACAACTTCTCATTCCCACAATCAGGGAATGGAGGTTACTGTTAGGCATACCTCGTCTTGTTTCACTGTTCCCTCTTGTTTGCCTGTAGCCTTGACCGTCCCTGAGCCAGCGCCTGTAGCCTTGACAGTCCCTGAGCCAGCACCAGTAGCCATGACCGTCCAAGCCCCAGTGCCAGTAGCCATGACCGTCCAAGAGCCAGTACCCCCCGAGCTTTCCAGAGCTCCGCCTTCCGAGCTTTCCAGAGCTCCGCCTTCCGAGCTTTCCAGAGCTCCGCCTTCCGAGCTTTCCAGAGCTCCGCCCTCCGAGCTTCCTAGAACCCTGTCTTCCGAGCTTCCTGAGCTTCCCAGAGCTCCGCCTTCCGAGCTTTCCAGAGCTCCGCCTTCCGAGCTTTCCAGAGCTCCGCCTTCCGAGCTTTCCAGAACTCCGCCTTCCGAGCTTTCCAGGGCTCCGCCCCTCAAGCCTCTTGAGCCTTCTACGGCCCTTCTCCCCGAGCCTCCTATGGCTCCGCCTCCCGAGCCTCCTACGGCTCCACCTCCAGAGCCTCCTACGGCTCCACCTCTCAAGCCTCCTACAGCTCTGCTCCCAGAGACTTCTGAGCTTTCCAGGGCTCCGCCCCTCAAGCCTCTCGAGCCTTCTACGGCCCTTCTCCCCGAGCCTCCTACGGCTCCACCTCCCAGAGACTTCTGAGCTTTCTAGGGCTCCACCTCTGGAGCGTCCTACGGCTCCGCCTCCAGAGCCTCCTACGGCTCCACCTCTCGAGAATCCTATGGCTCCGCCTCCTGAGCCTCCTACGGCTCCGCCTCCCGAGCCTCCTACGGCTCTGCTCCCAGAGACTCCAGAGCTTTCTAGGGCTCCACCTCTCGAGCGTCCTACGGCTCTGCCTCCTGAGCCTCCTACGGCTCCGCCTCCTGGGCTCTCTAGGATTCCGCTCCTCAAGTCTCTCGAGCCTTCCTGGGCTCCGCTTCCCGAGCCTCCTACGGCTCTGCCTCCAGAGCCTTCCAGGTCTCCGCCTCTAGGGCCTTCTCCCAGGGCCCCTGACCCTGTTCCTGATCTGTGGCCTCCTCCTAGGCCTCCTGACCCTGGTCCCTGTCCTGTGGCCTCCTCCCAGGGCCCCTGACCCTGTTCCTGACCTGTGGCCTCCTCCCAGGCCTCCTGACCCTGTTCCCGTCCTGTGGCCTCCTCCCAGGCCTCCTCCCAGGCCTCCTGACCCTGTTCCCGTCCTGTGGCCTCCTCCCAGGCCTCCTGACCCAGTCCCTGTCCTGTGGTCTCCTCCCAGACCTCCTGACCCTGTTCCCATCCTGTGGCCTCCCCCCAGGGCCCCTGAACCTGTTCCAGCCCTGTGGCCCCCTCCCAGGCCTCCTGACCCTGTTCCCGTCCTGTGGCCTCCTCCCAGGCCTCCTGACCCAGTCCCTGTCCTGTGGCCTCCTCCCAGGCCCTCCTGACCCTGTTCCCGTCCTGTGGCCTCCTCCCAGGCCTCCTGACCCAGTCCCTGTCCTGTGGCCTCCTCCCAGGCCTCCTGACCCGGTCCCTGTCCTGTGGCCTCTTCCCAGGGCCCCTGACCCAGTCCTTGTCCAGTGGCCTCCTCCCAGGTCCCCCAAACCTGTCCTTGCCCTGTGGCCAGCTCCCAGACCTCCCGAACCTACCCTTGCCCTGTGGCCAGCTCCCAGACCACCTGAACCTGTCCTTGCCCTTTGTGCCCCACAGGACTCCCTGCCTGCCCTCTGTGCCCCCTTGGACTCCCTGACTGCCCTCTGTGCCCCCCTTGGACTTCCTGCCTGCTCTCTGTGCCCCACTTGGACTTCCTGCCTGCCCTTTGTGCCCCCCTGGACTTCTTGCCTGCCCTCCGTGCCCCCTTGGACCTCCTGCCTGCCCTCTGTGCCCCCTTGGACTTCCTGCCTGCCCGTTGTGACCCCCCTGAACTTCCTGCCTGCCCTCTGTGCCCCCTTGGACTTCCTGCCTGCTCTCGTGCCCCCCTGGTCTGCCCGTCTGCTCCTGGTGGTTTTTTTTATTTTATTATTTGTTTTTTATTTATTTCGGATCGTCTTGAATCCGATTCTTGTGGGGGGGGCTCTGTTAGGCATACCTCGTCTTGTTTCACTGTTCCCTCTTGTTTGCCATTTTTGTCACTTTTTGCATTCCATAGTTTTCACTTTTGTCCCGTATGTAACTCCATAGTCTCTTTGTTAGCGTTCGTGTTTTCCGTCATTGCTTTCACCTGTCCCTCGTTAACTTGCCACTTGCCTCTGTTTCTTCCCTCGTTATCTTGTTTGGTGTTCTGTTTGTTCATTGGCTCTTAGTTCTATGTTCATGTGTATATATATACCCTGGTTTTTGGTTCAGTCCTTGTCTATCGTTGAATGCTGTTAGCCTGGTATGTGTTCCCTGCCCGTTTTCTCAGTTTTGTTTTCATCGTGTGTTCAGTGTTATGTTCATTTCCCCATTGAGGGTTTTCCTTTGTATTTCTTGATTGTCTCAGTTAATAAAGGTAAGTTTGCATTTAGATCCGCTCTCCTCATCTGCCTCCATTCGTAACAGTTACATACGTAACCTAGATGTTCCCCGTCTGTTGCTCACTTCGACGTTGTGTCGAAGAAGCGACAATAGGGGTCCAATTTTAATCACGCCATGCGCTGAGCCATGTACGGGTACTGCTAACACCTAACATCTTTTCTCACTATTTTTCTCGCATAGAGCAAAACGGCTGGGGCCCTTACATGCATCGTGGGAAGGGGGTCTTACCCAGTTTTAAATTTTTTCAGGGAGAAAAGAACCTGCGGAGACTACACCTGCCCAGAGAGGGGGAGGTAAAAGTGGCGATATACACCACATGGGCTTTTAGGTCACATATGGGAAGTGGCGCGGTGGTAGATCCCGCCTCTTTGGAGGGAGGAGTTGCTACAGACATGGCGATCGGGGGGCAGTGGGAACTGCCCAAGGGAGTCGCTGGTCCGCTCCTGAGGGGACCGTACCGCAGAAAATACACACAGGGGGGAAGTCCATGTAGGAGCCCTGACATATGGAGCACCTATTTCAGTACAGGGTAGATTGAGTACCCGCAGTGGATTGGGTCGGCGAATTCCTCTGCTTAATTGCGAACCCCGAGGGCTAGGGAGGAGTCATCCAGGGAGCAGAGTGTGTGGGATCTCCTGGGAGAAAAAGCGCACGGTTTTACCTCAACCGAGGGAGGGCTAGGCGTGTGATCCACCCGGTCAGTCCGTCAGCGTGTTACCGAGTTCTACCGGCTCGGACCTGAGAAAACATGGGACAAAACTGACTCAACCCTGAGATAGTAAAATCTCACAACGGTATTAGGTGTTGCCCAACCCGCTGCTCTGCATATGTATGCCAGGGAGGTGCCTCTGGCCAGTGCCCATGAGGATGCAATACTCCTTGTTGAGTGTGCTTGGACCCGCAAGGGGGGGGTGTGGGGGTTGGGTACGGCCTGGGTGCGATAGGCCAATGAAATGGCGTCCACCACCCAGTGGGAGAGCCTCGGTTTGGAGACTGCCTTCCTTTTCCGCTGTCCACCAAAGCAGACAAAGAGCTGCTCAGAACGTCTCTGACTTGGTTGATTGTGTCTACGACAGCAGGTGGTAGATCAGCTAGATCTGTGTCCAGTCCAGGGGCCAGACGTGGAGGTTCCAGAGGTCTGGGTGTGGATGCCAGAGCATGCCCCGTCCCTGAGAAAGAAGATCTTTCCTCAGAGTTATTTGCCAGGGAGGGGCTGTCGCGAGGAGTATGAGGTCCGATAACCAAGCCTGGGTGGGCCAATTGAGAGCCACTAGAGTGACTTGTTCCTCTTCCTCCCTGACCTTGCACAGCACCTGTGCAAGAAGGCTCACTGGGGGAAATGCGGACTTGCCAGCTGTGTGCCAGTGCGTCTGCCCTGTTCGGGCATACCAGAGCGGGCAGTGGGAGGTCTCTCGGGAGGAGAACAGGTCTACTGGCGCCTTGACGAACCATTCCCAAATTAGCTGGACCAACTGGGAATGAAGCCTCCACTCTCCTCTGGGCAAGCGTTGCTGTGATAGCGCGTCCACCACCACATTGATGTTGCCGGGGATGTGAGTGGCACACAGCGACATGAGACTTGACCATCACACGGTGCATGCCACGGCACCATGCTCATCACGGGACTCGAGTCTATAGCCAGTGCTGAATTGAGTCGCTGCTGGCTCCAAAGGAGGAGACGATGGGCGAGTTTTGACATGTAGCGGGAGCGTAAGGCGCCTTGGCGATTTATGTACGCTACCGCGTTAGTGCTGTCTGATCTGATCAAGACGTTTTTGCCCTGAACCAGCGGGAGAAACCTCCACAGGGCAAAGAACACAGTCAACAACTCTAGGCAGTTGATGTTCCAGCGCAGCGGGGCCCCTTTCCAACGGAAAGGCGGGGGGTCCGTGTCCAGCATGCCGGGACTGTTGAGTTGTGGCGGCAGAGTGCCGTGACCCAGAGACAAAAGAAATCGCTCTTTTATTGAGAATGTGGGTACGGCAAATGAAATAAATTCAAATAAAGATTTTCCTCCCGGCCCTCCACCAGGGGACGGAGTGGTCTGCTTACCAACTCAAGAGCGAACGTCTCGATCTCTGGGTTGATCGTCTCAGGAGCGCCTGGGAGCCTTCCAGGTACTCAAGGGGGTCCGTGAGGTGGGGGGGCATGTGCTTCCTGCGGCGCGCTCGACACTGGGGCTGAGAGCTGGGCCTGAGTTGAGGCGGAGCTGCACGTTTTCTAGCCACAAGAGGACGACCTCGGCAAGCAGACGGGGCTTGGCCCATAGCAGCAGGATTGCGGCGGGGCAGGATGTGTGAAATGGCCTCAGTCTGCTTTTTCATCGTGGAGAACTGCTGGGCGAAGTCCTCAACGGTGTCGCCGAAGAGGCTGAACTGGGAGACAGGGGCATCGAGGAAGCGTGTCTTCTCCGTCTCGTGCATCTCGACCAAGTTCAGCCACAGATGACGTTCCTGTACCACAAGTGTGGCCATTGCCTGCCCGAGTGACTGCTCTTTGGCCTTTGTGGCCCTGAGGGCGAGGTCGGTCGCTGAGCACAGTTCCTGCAGCACATCGGGATCAGGATTACCCTCTTGCAGGTCTTTAAGTGCCTTGGCCTGGTTGACTTGCAGGAGGGCCATGGCATGCAGGGCGGAAGCGGCCTGTCCGGTTGCGCTGTAGGCTTTGGCGGACACTGATGCGGAAGCTTGGCGGAATAATGCTGAAAAGTTCAAACTGACAGATGACGAACTAAAAGCATTTGTTGGTCTCGTTTATATAAGAAGTGTTACGGGAGGCAAAAGAATGAGTTTGGGTGACTTTTGGTCTAATGAATTTGGACACTCTTTTTTTCAAAGAGACAATGTCGCAACAGAAATTCCGAGATGTCATGCGTTATCTGCGCTTTTATGACAAGAACACGAACACGCCTTGTGAAAAAATAAATTTGCCATGATATCTGAGATATTTGACAGATTTGTGAAAACAGCATTGCTTCATACACGCCTGGTGAGAACATAACAGTTGATGAACAACTGTTCCCTACCAAGGCACGCTGTCGTTTCACACAATACATGGCCAATAAAATGGACAAATTTGGCATAAAATTCTGGGTGGCCGCTGATGTTGAAACAAAATACGTGCTGAACGCACATCCCTATATAGGGAAAGATGACAGTAGACCGGCTGGTCAGCGGTTATCGGACAATGTTGTCATGCGTCTGGTCGAGCCTTTCCTAGTAAAGGGAAGAAATGTAACGACAGTCTATTTCTTCACCTCGTTGCAACTGGCAAACAATCTTTTGGCGAGAAAAAAACACCATTGTTGGCAAAATGAATAAAATCAGACGAGAGATGTCCCCATGTACACAGGCACAGTCTGAAAGATTTTCCACCAAGGTAATGAGGGCTGGAAAAGTCAGACTCACTATTTACCAGGCAAAGCCAAAAAAAAAAATATGCATCCTGAGTACAATGCATCAGACAGTTTCAACTGATAATGGCGCAAAGAAACTGCCCAATAAAATTTCCCACTATAATAGCTCTAAATTGGGCGTTTATTTAATGGATCAGATGGCACAAATGTACTCGGTAAAGGGAGGATCCCGTTGCTGGCCTGTAGCTGTGGTTTAAAACGTTTTGGACCTGGCTGCAATTAATGCACACATTATGTACAAACAGAGCATGAACGTAACCATCAGCAGAAAGCAATTTATTCTTGAGCTGGTAAAGGAGCTTTGTGCACATAAAAAAATGGCAAAGGCAGCGGGTGTAGTAGCACAGAATTGACCTTTTCCTCTAACCCCTACCCCGCCTGCCAAATGGAGACTATGTCAAGTCGGCAGATGTTCAGGGAACAAAACTTTTGAGATCTACCAGGCATGTCTTTTTTACAGCTGTTTTTCAAGTTCAATAAATGGTAAAAATGCTGCCTCTCTCATGTCTTTATTGTAAACTACACACACAAATTAACGACACTTATACACCATGTGCCGTTTGCACAATGGAGTCAATGTGTGTCTCCCACTTAAGGTCCTGTGAGATGATAGTGCCCAGGAACCTGAATGCCCACATTAGCATTCAATTGTGTGTGTTTGTTGGAGAGGGTGTTGGGATGTTGGAAATGTATATGGTGGAATTACAAACATCTCAGCATTCACAGTTCAAATTACTGATTCTTAGTTAGTCTATAAGCATTTATAGGCCAACTTTTTTTTTTTATAAACACGAAATCTGTTCAAGAACAAAAAGGACTTAATTGCGCACTCACAAAAAAATTATTATCATTGTTCTTATACCATAATAATATAATAATGACTTCTTAAATATTCTGAAATGGTAATATAAACAGAATACATCTGGACATAGAGAATTACATTTATTCAATGAAAATAATATTTTAAAGACTGAAAATACATGAATGGTATTTTATTACTAATTGATTATTAATTAAAGTCAAGGCAATGACAGATTACACGCACATGTACATGTATACAAATGCACAGAAAATAAAGCTTTTATTTCAGCTTATTTCCAAATGAAAATACATGTTAAGATGTTGAGAATTCAACGATTTAATTACGAATAACAGCACTAAAATGATTATTATTATTTATACTATATACACTACAATTATTATTGATTATATTATAATATTTTTTATTGCAAGACAAAGCACGCCTTTGCTAAAAATATTAATGATATTTCATTAATAATTCAAACAGATAACAGAGTAAATTCTATTGTATAAAACAGATTGAAGTTAACGCAAATAAATGAGCAGAAATCGGGAAAGATTTCTTATTGCTCAAGAAAAAAGTTTCCATGATGGCATTGTTGCCGAGTACCTCACCATTGTGGACTGCTTGTGGGTTGTTTGTTGAGGTGAGGTGTGGCAGACGACATGCTGCATATTCCAAATGGTGGAAGGGGTTAAAGTGACGAAATATTTAGTTGCTTGTGTTTCCGTACTTGGCCGGGCCGTTTTTTCAAAGCTTACACATGTGTTTTGATGTTGGCTTACACACAAAGGTGTTCTGATGTTGGTCAGATGTAAAGAAACCAAAAACTGTCACACTGTGGAACTGACATTTCCTTTTTTTTTATTCATAATCTCCTCATCTTCGCATTTGTTTGCAAGTCGTGTTCATGTGTTCTGATGTCACATGGCGATGGCCGACCAAACCCCACAGCAACGCAACTTGTTATTGGCTGTTTGCTTCTCACTCGTAGCACGCACCTTTATCAAGCCATACGGTAGGCTGTTTATGATCCAGGGACGGCGCATACTTGAGTGTTGTTTATGCAACCAAACTTCATGTCTATTTACATTTGAATGCATTTAAATGAAACTATCAATATATTTACATTTTTTATATAGTTATCGATAAAGGTGCACCGTCGATAAATACCGATACCATTTATCGCCCAGTCCTAGTTAGGGGTATATATTAATTTAATTACTACTTAAATGTTTTTGAAAATTGGCCATGCTGTGTCTTTCATTTCTTATCAATTAAAAGTAAAGTAATTGAAATAATGCAGTTTTGGTCCCAGTACTGTTAGGGTTAAATTTAATATTCGTAAAAGGTTTGGGAGTATATTAATGTAATTAGGTCTACTAAGATGTTTGATTTGCATGTTTGCTCATGTCTTGCACTTGTGCAATGCATCGCACGAAGGTGTGCACATGCATTTAACTGTACTTTCAACTTTGCTGAGAACAATTTAAGTAAAAAAGACCCAACGTGCTTTACAGATCAAACAAACAAAATATATAAAAACAGAAAACCTATTCAATTATCTATTCAATAGCCACAGAGTAAAAATACGTTTTCAAAGAAGATTTAAAAATGGCTAATGATGAAGCTGACCTGACATGTAAAGGGAGACTATTCTATAGATAAGGACCTATCACAGAAAAGGCACGGTCACCCTTAGATTTATAACGGCAATGAGGAACCTTCAATAGACGTTGATCAGAAGACCTAAGGGCTAATGAGGCAACCAACTCCATGTAAAATAATAAGCCTTTATTGGGCTACTGATATGAGCAGAGACTTCATCTCATTTCAGTGTTAATGTTACATAATTTTAAACATTACATCATAAGAATTACAACATGAATGACAAATAAGATTACTGAGTGCTCTTTTATGAAGATGTTTTTTTTTTATCCAAGAAAATGTTGTTAGCTTTGCCAATTATTGCTTTTATTTAATGGTTCTGCATGCTCTGTATATTTTACATACCTGCCCAGCCCTCAAAGTGAACTTTTACATTGACCTTTATAAATTAATTTACAAAAAAGTCCCTTTGCTTTATATCCATTTAGTCTGTGTGAGCTTTTTAGCATTTAATAAGATCCACCATAGGCAACCACTCTGAATCTAATGAATGTTTTATGCATTTTCAGCTCTTTTTGCATTTATAAATGAAAGTGATGGCATTTTAATAGGTGGGTTTGTGCAGACACGAGGAGACAATTGCATCTCATTGAGTGCAGCAGGATAAGCTGGGGACAATGTGAGTTATTACCCCCCCACCCCAAAACATTCCCTTAAATTCACGGGTTGGAGCAGCAGACCCTATAGAGAGCCTGTGCAGTTTAACCGCTGCTCCTGTTGTCATATGATGGATATGCAATGATCACTTAAAACCACAGTGATGATAAACTAATAAATCAAGATCTGCATTAATCAAGGAGTGGCCATTACAGAGAGATGAATGGAAAAGCAAAAAGTTCCCCTCTAATGATGAAGTGCTAACTGCTTAATAGCAGACAAGGCGAGTGAAGGAAATTACACACAAGGGATTCATGCATCATTTTAGAAGATATTAATATTTCACCCCTCTCTTTCCTGACCTCCCCATCTCCCTGCTTTACACTCTGCAGCCATTAACAGGTGTAATCAAAATTAATTACCAGCCAAACCGGCCTGATTAAACATAACAGACTCTGAGTTCAGAGGCAAAGACTGTGGTCAACTGGCACTCACCACCCCATCATCCTCACATCCTCCACTAATCAGATCCAAAGAAACCAAAGTAGACAAGACATCTTTTAGAAATGGGCTATTTGCCAACATTTAATAAATATTTTAAATACACATCTGATTCAAGTTATATAGATACTGGAGCACTAGAAGATGCATATCAAAGCATTTGTTTTATAATGTGTGCTTATGCATTTGAATTAATTTATTGATGTGTTTGATGAGAGTACCATGAGATAGATATGTGCTTGATTAATTTAATTTTGAATGTGAATGGTGTAATTTCTGCACCTTTAGCATCACAGTATATAATTGCAAAAATTATGTTTTTAAAACAGGTTTCCCAAACATTGCCACATCCCCTCTCTGATTGGTCAGGAACAGATAGTCCTACCCTATCATTGTCATTGATTGATACAATATTGCTGTGTTGGGGTTTTATTTTCATTCTTGTTGTATATTACAGTGCTGTGTTTTTTACAATGTGCTTTAAAGGTATGAAAAAGCTTACCTTAGGTGGTAGGCTGGCAGGCCAACAGGAAGTAAATCTCGCCATTTAAGGGCAAGCAAGGAGAGAGGTTCTGGGAGCAGGATGCACTGACCCCTCTAGAAGCCAATCCAATTGCTTTGTCATCATATCAGCAATTCAAAACACTGCTGCCTGCTCTCTCCACTCTTTTCTTTTTCTTTCTTCAGCTCACGCCCCATCTCTGTTTACTTTTCTGTCCTTCATTCTCTATCTCTCCTTTTCTTTTTCGTCTATGTGTGTGCACATACTGTACGTTTAGCCTTGTTTGAGAAGATTTGAGGAAACTGAAAGGATATTATATTTTATTGTATCTGTCATTTTCCTTCTATCTACCATATGACTTCTTAATCCATCTGAATGCATAGAAGATAATGTTTTCGGCGAAATAACATAAGAGGGAAGATAGACTCCCAAGGACCAATATCTTTATTGCTTGGAGGATAAACGGATTATGTCAGCCGTTTTCTACCGCTGACAGCTTTTCTTATTAACCGATTTTATTTTTAATCTGCCGAGGAAGAAATGCGGTTTTATGTCACAATAAAAAGCTGGTCACATCTAATGCTGCCCTCAAACAAACAGATTTCTCAAAGCCTTTCTGGAAAATTTGAGATAACTTTAAAGAGTTTTTTATTTTATTTTTTTTGGTGGGGAATATGGTAGAAATTCTTTATCCACAAGCTTGTTCAACAGAGAAGTCAAAGATTTAAGAAGTCCCTTAATGTTGTTGTTTTTTTTTTTTTTTCTTGTAATGCAGTGTAACCATTTGTTCAGTGTTGCCGTTTGTGTGTGTCTCTATAAAAAACATCATAACCAAAGGAGTGTGCGTGGATGTGTGTGTATATTTACATTTGACCTCTATGTACTTTAGAACTAATTTGTTTTACTCAAAATTTTATGTTACAATTTACAATCAAATATTTAAGATAGATAATCATGATATCACTCTAGTCTGTTCATTACAGTGACTTTACCAGTTGTAAGCAGGTTTTAAGCACTCTACTTCAAATCGTGCACGAGAACACCACTTTTCAATGGTAAAACTATTGTAATGCTTTTATAATCAGCAACAACAACAGTATGAAAATAAAAACACAAATATTCCATTAACAGTTACATTTATTATGCTATTCATAATTATTGGATTAAACAATTATTCCATCTAGTAATATAGTTAATTATTCTTATTGTAGGCTTTTTGCAGTTTACAAGGCACATTAATAAATAATGTGTTGTCACAGGTGTATGTTTATTGTCAATTTACAATGACTTTGAATGCTCATCCAATCAGAATCTACATTTGGAAATATTTATTTTCATAAAACTTTGTGAAGTTTGTGTTTGGTGAACAGTATATAGTTATGGGAGCGCAAATGCTATGTCATATGTGATTATGTGTATGTGTGCTCAGGAGATGCCAGGGATCATCTCAAATAAAACCATTTGGGCAGATTTATATGATATGGTGTTGAATAAGGGGAGAGCTATCATTAACCCCAGGGCTTTCCCCTTATGCTCGCCACTCTCATTTCATGCTCCTGATCTGAGGGTGTGAATTAGCCATCACCTCCGGCAAGTCAAGTCATTTACCGGCTGGACAACTTGAAAGAAATACACAGAGAATCCTCTCAAACCCTCCTCCCTTACTCCATGCCTCCCCTTCTCTCCCATCCTCCTTCCCCTCTTCTCTAACGTAGAGGGGGAGACCTGTGTCAGGTCCATGGTGTCTCCACAGGCTCACCTTGGCCCGGGCCAGCTGTGTTTGAGAGTGGTGTGATTTACATTGCTCTTGTAGAGCTGAAGAGTCAGCAGACATGAGAGGAGCAATTGTCCTTCAGCACTAAGCAAGTGGCGAAAGAAAAATGAACTTTGTGACATATTTAAATCTGACACATAAATGCTGGCTACAACCTGAACATGAAACACTTACTTGATGCTGGTGCAAACACACATAAATACAGCATATTTTGGTAAAGATATACAGTATCTATATATATGCAGGGTTGGGAGGGTTACTTTTGAAATGTATTCCCACTACAGATTACAGAATACATGTTGTAAAGTGTAATTTGTAATTGTGGCAGGGCGGAGGGCGGGGCCGGGTCGTGATTCTACACACCCGGTCCCTTATCAGGCTAATCAAGCCTCCGAGAGAGATAAAGGCAGAATGCGCAGTATGGTGCGGGAGAGAGAGATCGTTTATGGAAATGTCCGTCGTGTGTGTTTGTGTCTTTTGTTTAAGTGATGCGGAGCGAGACATAAAAGAAACGCAGAGTGCCCAGAGAGGGAGAGAGAACTGGCTTGACGATATAAATAATAGTTTTAATGATAAACTTAAACAAAAGACACAAACACACACATGACGGACATGTCCATAAACAATCTCTCTCTCCCGCACAATCCTCCGCAGTCAGCCTTTATCCCTCTCGGAGGCTTGATTAGCCTGAAAGGGACAGGGTGAGTAGAATCACGACCCGGCCCCGCCCTCCGCCCTATCACAGTAATGTATTTCAATAGATTACTCAAGGTCAGTAACGTATTATAAACACTTTGGATTACTTCTTCAGCACTGGTAGATTTTTTCACTTGTTTTGACTATAAAAACTCTGCCACTACGTTAGATCATAATTCCTTTTTCTTACTAGAAAAAGGAATTATGATCTAACGTAAATGTTCTTGATAAAAAAATATGATCGTGCCTGGTAACATGTGCATGTAAAATGGTTAGTAATAGCATTTTAACTTAAATGAGTAAAGATGAGTTACTCCAAACTTACTTCAAACTTACTTCTCTGTCTGCTCGTATGAATGTAACACATCATAAGAAAGTGTTTCACCACTGTTCAAATGCACTTTGGATCGCATCATTATATGTATAAATGTTTTCTATTTGGACTAAATATTAAATTAAACAAATGACAATAAAATGCAAATTAATCTCTTCAGTAATCAAAATACTTTCTGAATGTAACTATTCTAATTACCAATGATTTATATTGTAACTGTAGTGGAATACTTATATTTTGAATTTTAAAGATGTAATCCTATTACATGTATTCCGTTACTCCCCAACCCTGTATATGTATATATAACTACTATATGTGGGATTTGCATTGACTGTGTTGTTGGGTGATGGACACCGGCATCCCACCTTTGTTATAATAGTCCATATAATCGCCTATTCCACAGAGGCTTGCAGTCATTTTGCACTATTCTTAGCTCAACACTGCAGTTCTTTACAAAGGGAGGATTGCAGTAAGTAGCCATTGGTTCACAACATGACCCGCTTGTCCATCTGGATGTAGGTAGTATGAGCTGTCTTTTACTAGTTATGGATTTAGCTTTAGTAAGCATTTGACCACAGCATGAAAAGCAGACTACTACTGCATGGTTCCCACATGCAGTATTACGTTAATGTTAAATTATTATTCATGCTATAATATTATAATTTAGTCACTTAAAACAGTGTGTGTGTGTATGTGTAAATATTGATACATAGAGCATACAGTGAGATGTCTTTGTCAGGATTACTAGGGACGGTATAGCTCCTATCTGAGCCTGCCATCCCTTGGTGTAACATAACCCTACTTTCAGCGGTTTGCATCTAATTTGTGTTTTTAATTGCATAAATTTGATTAAACCCAGCCCCAAGTGTTAAATGGCATTAGGCACAGCCACATGTTTTGGTAGCAATTCTAGATATCCATTTTCATTTTATTTTCTTGTTTGCGGCAGTCATCGCTTCTTTACGACTATGATGTTGCTATGATTGCATCTGCCTTAACTTAACCAATGTTTCCTTAGTTATACCCACTCTCACTCTGTGAACTTTAATCTAAGACTTACAGAATGCTCCCAACTATCATGGTTGTCAGTTTGGAAATTGTAATCTCATTTGAAAAGTCTTTGCAAGTGGAGCTGGATTACTCCGAGATAATTAATCATATTCAGTCACATGAAAACAAATTTTGTTTACATGTTTAGGATTATGTGCAATGAGGGAAAATTAGTAAAATTCTGCAAGGAGCTCTGTAAGCAAGGTAAAGCATTTAGCCGCAAAGGATGATCGCACAGGCAGAAATGCTGAAGTAAAATAAAATTGTAAATGGCTCATTGAAGCCGCCTCAGGGTTTGAGGCACACTTTATTTCAAAAACATGGGCAGTGAACCAGGTGAGCTTTCTTTGACTGAAATAAAAAATATGAAAAATCTTTTCATGCTTCTCAAATTCATGCTGGACTCTAGAATGGGCCCCCTATTAATTTAGTCAAATCCAGCTCTGGTTATGTTTTTTCTCACTGAAAAGAACACATTCTTCTGAAAATGAAGAAGGAAAAATCAGTTCCTTTTTCAATTACCCCCATCTACTTCACCTTCCCTCCTCCCCAGATCGGTCTCCCTTTGAGAAGGAGAGAGAGCAGCTGGAGGGGGGTTTGCTTTTCACTCTCTCCCTGTCTAATTTGTCCAGACCTCCACTTTTATGCATGAAACACAGAAGTAAATTGAAAGCATTCAGTGGCCATTCAGACACTGAAGAAAAGAGATCCTCTGGGCTTTATTAGATATGAAGATCTACAATAAAAATCCATTTCTGCCCTCTTTATGCAGTTTAAATGACAAAGCTTCAACCCATTCAGCCGGCATTGTGTGGCAGAAAGTAATTCTGCAGCATTGGGTGAGACAAGAGCCCTGTATACTTTCTGACCCGATTGCAGATTTTAATATGATACAGACCTACTGAGATAATGGGAGGCACTTAATATCATCTGTGGAGAGGAAGAAAAAGTTATCTCATATCTTTTGTGGGGTTAAACACTTTCATGGTCAGAATATTAAGTAGACTAAGACAGAAAAGTTTTTTTTTCAGAAAGTGGTCCACCTGTATCCCTGAAAACAGCTGGAAAAGAAAATTTGAAGTAAAGTCAGGATTCATGACAGAATGTGTGGGCTACTATTTGTGAGTCTTTGAAATGATGTGGAGAAGAAATGGCACATATCGTATTTGCATGCCTTTGGTCATTTATGCATATATATACATGTATATGAAATTGAAAATTTGGTTTCCATCGTTTAAAATATAAAGGTTCCATCACACCATGTGTTGTTTGATTATCTCTATAATCATTGTAGTCAGTGCAATATCAGCAAAATCTGTATCTGGTTGTTCAAGCCCCATACATAAACTTTACTTCTCCCAAATGGAAAAACATCAGTAAAGGGAAGTTTAGAAGCCCAAAGAAAACAAAGAAGATGCATTTATGATTATGACCAACATCAAGTGCAGCAACACTTTGAACAGCATTCAGTATCAGAAGTGAACTCTGTTGTATATGCATATACTGTGAGAAAAGTAGATCAGATTTATATATGTTTTAGGTAGACAGATATACTGTAGGCTATGTGGCCAAACCTGAATGGAATGTGCTAATCCAGTTTGATAGCATCAATATGATTGGTCAAGATGAATGAAGTGACTACATTTGATTGATCAAGAAGAAGTAACTAAATGACCCTTTGGCACAAACAATCAAGCCAGTGTTTTGGCTTTCAGATGTAAATTTAATTCTGGGTAGAGATACTAGAGATAAATCAGTGAGTCAAATAATATTACATAGCCACTTTTTCTTTTTTGACAACTGCTTTCTTGAAGATGAGGTTTTAAAGAGTTTAACTTGTGCTAAACTTGCTAAACATGCTACTCTAGCTTGCAAATATGCACATAGGGTAATGATGACTACAAACACTTTGGGCCAAAAATGTGTTTGACACCAGGTTTTGACAGAGATTGTGGGCTGCAGAAAAAATCTCTCCCTGAACAAGCCTAGCAATGCTTATCTGTTTTAAGGGCCCAGCTGTGTTATGCTAATAGCATAATTCAATAGAGGAGGAGCAGTCTACTTCACAGCGCCACAAAGGTAGTCTGACTGAGATTAACAGGAAATTAAAGGCATGACTGGGCTCATGTTAGTTTTAGGCATATGCAAACTAAGATTTGAGCCACCTGATAGATAAGCGCTTAAGACACGCTGTAAATGTATATGATGCCTTTTTTCTTCATGATGGTTAATTATATTTTGCAACAAGTGTATCTGCAAGTACCAAACATTTTCCCCTTTTCTACCTTTTTCATTACTCAGAAATTGATAGGCTCTAAATCTGGGCCTAAAGCCATTATTCAACGTGTGATATGTCCTTTCAGAGTGGCTGCTTTTTACAGGAAGCTACACGTTAATTGTTGCTCTACAGCAACAGATTAACCGAAGTGTTTGTCACGTTATTTTTCCAAGCATCAAGATAAACGATCAGAGGTGTTCTAATGAAAAAGGACTTTGGCGGTGTGTGTGTCCATCTGTGAAGCAGACATGGGGATGAATTGGCATTGTGAATCCCATCTCCAAGGGCAGAGGAATAAATATCAGTACCAGACTTCGTTCCTCCATGACACCACACCTCGCACCCACTACAGTAAAGCAATTGTTTTATTTTAAAGTCTTGACTCAAGACAAGTTCTTATTTTAAATTAAACTTTCAAGGTCTCTGAGTCATTTATAAGAGAGGCAGAATTAAATTCTGGGTAACAACTATAAATCCTCTGCAGACATAAATAAGTGACAATAACTTCTCTCTGTGTCCTACCATGACGCTCGCTGTTTGTTTGTTCATTCAGTGGAATGGGGAAAATCCAAGACATCCAGATTCTTTTCAAAGACTTAAGACGTGGAACAAATTCTACTTGAAAGGGTTTGTGTTTTAGTCTCTTTGTCTTGGTATCTGCCATCCTCTTGTAGGTGTGACTTCGAAACATGTCCTCAGGGAAATGGATTCTATCATTTCAGTAGCTGACCACTGAGCTGTGATCACTGACACTGGATTGAAAGATAAATAAACCAAGGTGTCCCAGTGGCTCGTGAAGAACTGTGGAATACTGGCTTTCACCAAAGACATCTTGCAATGCCCTGGAGAACATAGCACTGCATTCACTGAAAACAAAGATGCTATTAGCTAGCTTAGGCACTATCTTCTCTCCACACTACACCTCCCATGACACCACACACTCCAGTCAGGCCTTCTTTTTTATACTTTTATATATTAAATTATTTTTGTTGCATTTCCTTTTTTCTCCCTTTTCCAAGAAAAACACACCATTAAAGGGATTATGTTGTTCTGTAGAAGTTAAATAATTATCAATGCTTATTCCCTTCTGATTAGCCATGCACACTCTTTTTCTCATACAGAAACTTCTAGGTTATGGATGTAACCTCCGTTCCCTGATGGAGGGAACGAGACGGTGTGTCGGAGAAGCGACACTAGGGGTCTCTCTTGAGCACCGAATATACCTCTGATCTATGAAAAAAGGCAAATGAGAAGTTGGCAGCCAGTATTTGCATACACGCCCCCGGACATACGGGTATAAAGGCGAGGAAATACTAAAGTTCATTTAGGATTTTTCTGAGGAGCCGGAAACGGTTATGGCCACTACAGCGGTTCGGCTCAGTGATGTGGCCGGGAAGACACAACGTCTCGTTCCCTCCATCAGGGAATGGAGGTTACATCCATAACCTAGACGCTACCGCAGTGGTGCTGTCTGACCTGATTAGGACATTTTTGTCTCGAATTAACGGGAGAAACTTCCGCAGGGCAAAGAAAACATTCAACAACTCTAGATAATTGATATGCCAGCACAGCGGGGCCCCTCTCAAAAGGCCCGCAGCTGCGTGCCCTTTGCACACGCCACCCTAAGCCAATCTGGAGGCATTGTTAGTGACCAGGACGTGTTGGGACACCTGCTGCAGGGGCACACCTGCCCGTAGAAAGCAGAGGTCTGGCAAGGTTTTTGTGTTTTTCGGCAGGCGGGGGGGATTGACATGCCGCGGCGCCATGCTCGTCTCGGGACTCGAGTCTGAAGCCAGTGCTGAAGCGGTCTCATATGCATCAACCCCAGCGGCGTGGTTGCGGCGGAGGATGCTATATGCCCCAGGAGCCTCTGGAAGAGTTTTAGAAGTACCGTTGTGCCCGGCCTGAATTTGGCGAGGCATCTCAGCACCGACTGCGCACGCTCGTTGGTGAGACGTGCGGACATTGAGACTGAGTCTAACTTCATGCCGAGAAAGGAGATGCTCTGAACCGGGAGGAGCTTGATCTTTTCTCGGTTGACCTGAAGCCCCAAGCAGCTGAGGTGCCTGAGCACCTGGTCTCTGTGAGCGCATAGTAACTCTCGGGAGTGGGCCAGTATGAGCCAGTCGTTGAGGTAATTTAGTATGTGGATGCCGGCTTCTCGGAGCGGGGCAATAGCTTTCTCTTTGACATTCGTGAAGACGCGAGGGGACAGAGACATGCCGAAGGGGAGGAGTTTTTACTGGAACGCCTGGCCATCGAACGCCTGGCAGGCCGGGGGATGGAGTGGTCTTAACATCTCCGGAGCTAACGTCTTGGGCTCTGGGTCATCTGTCTCAGGAGCGCCTGGGAGCCTTCCGGGTCCTCGAGGGGGTCCGTGAGACGGGGGGCGTCTGCTTTCTGTGGAGCGCTCGACACGTGGGCTGACAGCTGGGCCCAGGTTGAGGCGGAGCAGCTTGTTGTTTCCTCGCAGGGGGACGCCCTCGGCGAGCAGACGGGGCATGGCCCGAGGCGGCAGGTTTGCGGCAGGGCAGGATATGAGATATCGCCTCCGTCTGTTTCTTCACCACGGAGAACTGCTGTGTGAAGTCCTCGACGGTGTCACCGAAGAGACCGAACTGGGAGACTGGGGCGTCGAGAAAGCGAACCTTGTCGGTCTCACACATCTCGACCAAGTTCAGCCATAGGTGTCATTCCTGGACCACGAGGTTGGCCATCACCTGCCCGAGTGACTGCGCCGGAGGTCTGTCGCTGAGCGCAGTTCCTGCAGCACGTCGGGATCAGGGCTACCCACGTGCAATTGTTTAAGCGCCTTGGCCTGGTGGACTTGCAGGAGGGCCATGGCGTGCAGGGCGGAACCACCATTTCCAGCGGCGCTGTAGGCCTTCACTGTCAGCAAGGATGTTGTCCTACAGGCCTTGGAAGGGATTACAGGGCGACCCCACCAGGTGGTAGGGTTTCCGGGGCATAAGTGGAGCGCAACAGCCCTATCCACCGGGGGAATCGGCGTGTACCCGTGGGCCGCTCCGCCGTCGAGTGTAGCGAGAGCTTTGTAATGCGAGGCTTTGTGATGTTGTGTGGTGAACGGTGCCCTCCACAGCGATGTCAGCTCATCATGCACTTCCGGGAGGGGGGCAAGGCTGTGAGCGGCGCCCGGACCCCAGGAACCAGTCATCCAACCGCAATGGCTGTGGGAAGGACGGGGGGTTCCAGTCCAAGCCCATGCTGGCGGCGGCCCGGGAAAGCATGTCGGACATCTGAGCGTCAGCTTCAGCTTGGACGTGCTGACCCGAAGGCGGCAGCCCAAGGGAGTCATCCGTGTCAGACGCCGTGCTCTCCGATAAGCGAGCTGGCTGTGAGGCGAGCCGCTGTTGCCTCGAGCACGGACGGGAGTCAACGAGCGTGCCGGGGGACGGGTGGTCCGAGGGGGGGACCAGACGGAGCCGCACCCGCTGCCATCCCCATATCTCTTCCAGCGCCACTTGCATCGTCCTCAATCCCGTGGGAAGTAGGAGCAATGCGAGGGGCGGCTGGAGTGGCTTGCTTTCGATTGAAAGCATGCTCTCGCAGTGAGAGCATGAACCATCCACAAACGCAGCCTCGGTGTGATCGCTACCCAGACACACAAGACAACGCCTGTGGCTGTCTGAAGCGGAGAGCACTCTACCGCATCCAGGAACTACACAGGGGCGGAAGGGCATCTTTATAAAGATGCGTCCTGAAAAGGACGTTCAAAGCCGCTGCTCTTTTAGAGAAAATCACTCTTTTAGAGGAAATCACTCTTTTAAATAACTCTTTCGAGTTTGGGTTTACTGCGCTGTCGAAGCACCCAGGGGCAATATGCAATGTCGTGCAAAGAGAAATCGCCGCTGTAATGTGCCCTCAATCCAACAGCATGCAGTAGCGTCAGAGGAATACAGGAACAGGTGTGTCTTCATGCATGAACAGCATGCACAACCATCGGCTCCGAAGAAATTTTCTGAATGAACTCTAGTATTTCCTTGCCTTTATACCCATATGTCCGGGGGCGGGGTATGCAAATACTGGCTGCCAACTTCTCATTGGCCTTTTTTCATAGATCAGAGGTATATTCAGTGCTCAAGAGAGACCCCTAGTGTCGCTTCTCCGACACAACATCGATGAGAGCGACAGACGGGGAACTGTATTATTAAACTGCATTTTTAGGAATAGAGAGGGTCATTGAATTTCATCCAGCAGGTAATGGTTTTCAAACAGGATAATACAAAAAAGGTGACTGTTTGTCTTAGGGTTCACTTACTTAACAGAGCTATCTGTGTATACTGAACAAACATGTTAAATGTTTACTTTAAAGGCTTAACATGTTCACCCAAAAACTAAAAGTCTCTTATAATTTAAATACTCTCATATTTTTCCAAATATGTAAGAAATAATGAATATGCTGGTCCATCCACCCAACCTGGTCTCACATCTTAGAGATATCAAATCTTCTTCAGAAGCGGTGTGGGTGAGAAACAGATAAATATTTAAGTAGAAGTTTTTCTGTAATTAATTCAATTTTTACTTTCACTTACACATTCTTCTTCTTTTGCTTTTGGAGATTCACATTCATCCTTCATAACACCACCTACTTAGTAGGGAGCAGAATCTATCTGTTTCACACCCACATTTATCATATCTCTTCTGAAGATATGGATTTAACCACTGGGGTCGTATGGATTTGTTTTATGCAGCCCTTATGTGCTTTTTTGATCATCTGGCCACCATTCAGTTGCATTATATGGGCCTATAGAGTGGAGATAAATCTTTGGGTTCTGCAGAAGAAAAAAAGTAAATGAGTAATTGAGAGAATTTTCATTTTTGGGTGAACTATCCCTTTAATTTAATACCTAACTGAGATTAAAATCAGAGTTTAATGTATTGGAGCAACATGATTAAAGTTAATTCAGATTTACTGGGAAATTTAAATCAGAATAAAACCGAGGGTTCCAATGTAACCCTGATTATTTTTAAACAAGGTTTAAAGTTTGGTGCAACAGATAGATCAGATAAACCTTTTAATCAAGTTTAATCCTTGTTGGTACAACCCACCCTAGATGTGTTAACGTGATTTTAGTGTGATAAAATCAGGGCTTTATTGCTGTTATGACATTTACCAGATTACAAGGTTTACAGTTGTATGCCGTCATTGCAACAAATTTGTAATATTGGATATAACTTTACACAGATAATGCAAGTGATTTTATCACACTAAAATCATGTTAAAATGTGTATTGTTTATGTTTTACTGCTGTACTTTTAAAAAAGTGTATGTTATAGAATATATGGACTGGCCCCATTCACTTTTATTTCATTACATCAACCATGATTTTTTTTTGTTTTTATAAATAAAAAGGTAGGGTCTAAATAGTTTTTTTGTGGTATTCAACGTTATGCCATAAATGCTGTTGATTGAGCTTAACTTGTTTTGAATCAGGAACATCCCTTTAAAAAAAGACACCAAAATGATAAAAAGTAGACCCTGCGTAATATTACTCAAGGTAAACGGCATCTTGACATCCATTGCACATTCATGAGGGCAGTGAGAGAAGCAGATTCACAGAGGCTCATGTATATTTGTTCCTGCAAGAACTTGTATTGTTTAGCTCTAAACAATGCAAGTTCTCACATGAACATACTTCTCTCATAGTGCTCATTAACACTTTATTTTCACTGAAATATGTCTTAAATTTTGGGTTGTATCTTACCAATGTCTGCATGGACAACTATTTTGATACATTTGGGTGCATTTTAAAGCTTTAAATTAAGTCACTATCAACTACAACTGTATTGAAAAGTTGTATTGGGAGATTCATTAATTGTATTCGAGTTCTGCATAAGAAAGAAAGCCATAGCAGTTTGGAACAACATGATACTGAGTACGTTACGACAGAATTTTCTTTTTAAACTATTCCTTTAAAATAAACTGTCGTTGTATGCACACATAGAATTGAGGCATATTATGAGATGCAAAAAAGATGGATAAAACAGCAATGACAGACAATAACGGTATTATCATGATGAAGAAAATACAGTAACTGTCATATTTGGCTGCAGTAATCACCCAATTGTCAAAATAAAGCAATTCCCACCCTTGTGCGTTGGACAAAGCTGACAGTCTTGCTCTGATGTGCAATATTCTCTTCTTTTCAGTCATGTGAACAAAAAAGTGGGTAGCACAGCAAATGCATTTTAAGGATTGCCAAAGCATGATCGACACTTGCATAGTCTACAGGCATCTTGACACCAATCATTTACATAAATATTGTGCTGCACACAACATTATTTTGCATCCTAGTTTAAGGATGTCTATTTATTGAATTATGCAAATGGATTCTAAAATATTCATCTTTTGTCTCTTGTCACACATGACAAATGACAAGGAACAACAATGATCGTCAAAATGCAAACATCTGAGTCATTTATGAAACACGATAATGAGTGAATCCAGAGAGAAAACGTATTTTCAGAAAGGATGCGACAATAGAAACAGCTAGAGAGGGTGTGCAACAGATGACAGAGGACACCATTTCACCAGTATGTCACTCTGACATCATCATCATCATCAGTGTAGTGCTTTCACAAGAACCTGTCTATTAATAAATACTTACAAGATCTGAATTAGTACTCAATTTAAGTACCAGTGTTAAAATATTTTGCAAACCCTATATTTCTGTTAATGTTTTAACAGATGTTTTAACAAATGTCCAAGATGTGCATTATTTCTGAACTGTTAATCCATGGTTTGATATGAAGAGACCTACCAGAGGGTTTTTGTTCACCCAAAAATGAAAAGTATCTCATCATTTACTCACCCTCATGTCAACCAATAGGTGTAGAACACAGTGTTTTTAGAAAACATATTTCAGCTCTATAGGTCCATACAATGCTAGTGAATGGAAACCAAGATTTTGAAGCTCTAAAAGCACATAAAGGAAGCATAAAATTAATCCATATGACTCAAGTGGTTAAATACATGTCTTCAGTAGCAATATGATAGGTGTGGGTGAGAAACAGATTAATATGAATGTCCTTTTTTACTACCAATCTCCACTTTTACCTTCACTTTCAAATTTTTCTTCTTCACATTCTTTGTGCATATCACTACCTAATTTGCAGGGAGGAACATTTTTAGTATAAATTACTTCAATAGTGATCAATTTCTCACCCACACCTATCATATTACTTCTGAAGATATACATGTAACCACTGGAGTCGTATGGATTACCTTTAACCTGCCGTATGTGCCTTCTTGGAGCTTTAAAGTTTTGGTACTCATTAACTTGCACTGTAAGGATTTACAGAGCTGAGATAGCATGAGTGTGAGTAAATAATGAGAGAATTTTCATTTTTGAGTGAACTATCCCTTTAATATAATTTCCTGTTGTTTTAAAAGGATAGTTGACCCAAAAATTCCTTCATCATTTACTGACCCACACGTTGTTCCAAATCCATATGACTTTCTGTGTTCCATGGACCACAAAAGGAGATGTTAGGCAGGGTGTTAGCCTCACCATTCACTTTCATTTAATGGAAAAAAAGGCAGCATCAATATTTAAATGTAAAATTTCTCCTCTCTTTTTCCCCACAGAAGAAAGACAGTCATATGGGTTTAGAAGGACCTGTAGGTGTGTAAATGAAGACTTTTTCATTTTTGGGTGAAACATCTCTTTGGAGTTTCACATACAGCATTTTACATAGTGACATAAATGTATTTTTTTTTAACTTGGCCTAATGTGTAAGATTGCATTGTGAATAGCTTTGATTTCATCCCCAAATCCCTCTCAGTCTGTGGACAGAGAAGTTTGAATCTTTTCAGTATGCTCAAAGTTTCAGTTTGTACGCCGTGCCAGTTCTCTATGGTTACCACTTCGCTCCCTCGCCCCTCTCTTTTTCAAAAATAAATCAAAGGGGGTATTAGGCAGTAGGGTTATCCCTGCCACTTTGCTGGAGGCTGCTGCTAATCTGTGCGTTTTGGAGAAACGAGGTTAGTTAAGCATTTTAATGGCCCTAGTCCTGTGGTAATTAGGCCTGGCCTAGAGGGAGCTCTGCTTGAGCCACTTGGGCCCTGAAATCAAGCCAGGGAACTAATGCCCTCGCGCGTACACACAATGATCCTGAACTAATTCCCTGAGTAAACATTTTCTTTCCCTTCTCCTCATGGTGGCTTTCTCCTTAAAGTCCTCTAAGGGCCAATTCCTTTTTCTCTCTTCCCTTCTTCTCCTCCTGCTCTCTCATCTATCTCCCCGGTCTTTCTTTCTTTCTTTCTTTCTTTCTAATATACTAACTACATAATACGTATTATAATTAAGATCATTCAAATACATTATATCATATGAATATACTATATTGTGGCAGCAGACAAGTAAAGCATCTAGGCAGTTCAAAAAGTGGCTTTAACCTCCTGAGACACGAGCATGACTGCTGTGTTACTTTTTTCATTAACCTTTTATATTTGTAACTAGTATCACATAATAAAAATAGTAACAAATAAATAAATAAAATCTAGAGGAAATAGTTTTCCTATTTATGTCCACATACTGCATGTGGACAGCAGAACTAGGTTGTGAAACTTGAAATAATACCAAGCTATAGAAAGTCAGATTTATTTCATAATTTTTTTTAATTCATGTTTTTGAGATGTTACGGACATTACATCAGAAATTGCATAATTAATTCTGATTCAAAGTAATGGCTAGCATCATCCAATCACTTCAAACCACATTAAGATAAAATTAAACATTATACATTTTGAATCTATGCTCTGATTACCATTGTTCCATGTTTGCCAAACATGTTGAGTGGTCTGAACTTTAAATAGGAAGTTTGAATTGAATGCATAGAGAGTTATAGGATGCTCCCTTGCCCCCTATTTAGTGAACAACTTAACCTCCAGTCTGCTGTCTGTCTGCACTGGTCTCTGAACAGTTTGAAATGCACCTTATTTTCACCCTTACTCCATATAAGCCTCTGAAAGCAAAACATTTTCAGCTTTTAGATAAACCCATTGATTCTCAATTAGAAAATACACAGTGTATATAGGAATGTATTTATCAATGTTTATGAATAGAACCTTATTGTACAGTGATAACAAAATAAAACATAACAATATATATATATATATATATATATATATATTAAAATGAAGCAAAATGACCCACAGATGTGTTAATGTTGAAAATCAGTCTAAATAACTAACATGTTTTTTTAACTTTTGAGGGAATAATGTCTCAAAATCCACGTATGTGGACATCATTTTTATCAGTGCAATGATGTGTGCAAATATATATATATTTTTTAAAGCGGCATATCAAACAAAACTAGAGATACCACTTTTTACATTCAAACAGGTTTCAATAATAATAAAAGAAAATGTTTACTCTTATTTGTTGGCTCTGCACTTTGTCACTTGACTCGGTGCGCCAGAAGTTTAACCCTTAACTGACAGTCTAGAGTGTTGTGAACAAGTATTCAGTGAGTTTAGATTCATTTAATTTATGCATTGTGCACAGCAAAGCCAAAATACAGTGTCCACGCATGTGGACGTGGGGTTGCACAAGGTTAAAAGTCAAAATATTGGTTGTTTTATTTCCATATCATTGAACAAATCTATAGGCCTAATAATATCTGCAATATTTTAAAATGTTGGCCTATGTACTCCTGTGTTAGACTGACACTTTGAGCATATTGCTTTTGGCTGTGTTGCTACTTACAAAAATAGTTTTCAGCATTTCTAATCATAGGTGTTGTGTTTTTTTTCCAATTGTGTTTCAAGTCAATTTGTGGTTTTAAACTTTGACAAAAAGCATCTGCATTCTGTTGTGCTCGGTCCAGCTGTCTTTGAGCACAACAGCGCATCATCTTTGGAAGGCTGTGCTGCCTGCTCTTGTTGGTTTCACAAGGAGTGTTGCCTATACATCTGGAGTTGTGCTGACTGCCATTAAAGTGGTACATCAATGTTTAATTGTTCAGATTTTAGGAAAATTCCTTATAACAGAATTTACTTACAGATCGGGGGCATTGATAATTTGTAATTGTTAATTTGTTATCACTTTATTTTATATACTTAATCACACTAAATGAATGTGTTATATCGACAACCCTAATAAAATAATATAAAATGGCATAAAACAGTATAAAATGTTGAATATGATATATAACAAATCTATTTTCTCAGTCTAAATTCATATATTGCCATACAGGTTTTTGAAGTCTAATACTCTAGCTTGTCTCTTGCCTCTCTCCTTTCTCTAAACATCTAGATTCCCCTGGGCCTAGGCTGCCATTGTTTCCTTATACACAAAAGCCACGCATCACATTTGAAGTGCTGCATATCGTCTTGGACTCATTTTAGTCATACTCGTTGATGAAAATAGAAATGGCTTGCTTAATTAAACCACTAACAACAACAAAAGATAAACGGGCCTCAGTGTTGAACATTCAGGGAGCTTCTTGCTCTTGCTCTTCTCCGTGCTCTGTTTCACTTGCCTGTTCATTATGGCGCAAAAAAGCAGTACACATGTTTGAATGTCAGATTAGACTGTAATAGACAGGGTCAGAGGGATCAGGGTATTAAGCTCTGTTGTTCTATATTTATCAGGTTTGGAGTGTGGATTCTCAGGTTGTGCTGTAGTTTAGACAGCATCTGAATATCTGTGACAATGGTGAAGTGACATTAGGACCTCGAGGTGTATGAGACACTGAAACTGGTTAATTTTTTCCAGGAATAGGGCTTGTTTGGCTGCCAGACAGTGGCTTTGTCGGAGTCATCTTCATCTCTTCTCTCTGTGAGCTAAATGCTGCCCCAGGCTAGTGTGTCAGGAGGTATTTATCTACTCTGTGTATATCTGACTGATGGCATATGAGTGTGTGTTGCATGCTGGTCTCAGAGGACCGTTCTTGAAGGGGAAATAGAATTTATATGAATTATAATTAGGAGATACCATATTAATGGATAAGAGTCAGTTTAGTTAACTTCCATAAATTCAGTTTAAGCTGTGTCTGTAAGTGTAACAGCCCTGTTTGTCAGATTGTAGGACTGGATTGGGAAGAGAAATTGGCCAGGGATTTGACATGGCAACTGGCCCAACTGTTTCGGGGCAAGGGGGGGTTTGCTGTCCTTTTTTGCATATCGCGGCGGATCATTTTTGCTTAGAGCATCCCATTCGGAACATTTCGCGGCCGACCCACCGGCCCGTTTGGTTCTCCCGATACCAACATTTATTAATTAAAACAAAGGCTAAAACAAAATATAACTGTCTTTGTTGTGAAAGCCTGGGCTCAGAAATAACAGCATAAAAATAATATACTTAAGTATTGCCTACTTTTCATTTACTTTTTTTTGTAAATTCTTCACACTTTAGAGACTGTTATTAATTTTAATAACAGAGTTTTAGCCAGTTTAGGATATTGCATTGGATGCATTTTTATGGAAACAGTGTATTCTCAATGCAATTTACAAATTCTGTTTAGCACTTAACTTGTCATTTGCTTTATTGTCTATACAGATGTAAGTTGTAATATTACAAATATGTAGTGGATATTGTGATTAATCGATGCAGATAATGCAGGTAACTTTTTACCTGTATCATCAATATGTCAATGTCATACCATTCTCACCTCAGTTTGGTCGATTCCGTCAAAGGCGTGGCACTCTTCAGATTTATTGTGTGTTTAACTGCAGTATGTTCAATTATACTTTGTAACATGGTTCAAAAAGGCAAGGCGGGAACCGACTGAACAGACAAAGTAATATTTATTGAAACAAAAAGACACAAAAAACAAACACACACACGGCAGCCGTGTTAATTGCTCTCTCTCTCCCGAACTGCCGCATCTTGCTCAGCCTTATCCCTCTCCTCGGCTGATTAGCCAATTGGGGGCTGACCGTGCAGACTCACAGCCCGGTCCCACCCTCCTCCTCGTCACACACTTATAAGTTTAATTTCATTATACTATCATATTGATATGTAAGATCCCCTTAACCAACCCAACCCCACCCCTAAACCTAACCACTTACCAGCAATATAAAATATGTAAGAGGTAGGTAACTGAAGTCAAAATATTTTAATTTATGTTACACTAATACTTAATAATAATTCCTTGCATTTATATAACACTTTTCTAGGCACTCAAAGCGCTTTACATAGTATAGGGGGAATCTCCTCAACCACCACCAGTGTGCAGCATCCACCTGGATGATGCAACGGCAGCCACAGTGCAACACACACACACACGCACGCACGAGGAGAGAGTACAGTTATGTTGCCAATTCAGGGATGGAGATTAATACAATGCCATGGTAGACAGGAGCCAATGGCAGGTATTTGGCCAGGACACCAGGATTACACCCCTACTCTTTACAAGAAGTGTCCTGGGATTTTTAATGACCACAGAGTCAGGACCTCAGTTTAACATCTCATCCAAAGGCCTTTTTTTACAGTATAGTGTCCCCATCACTATTCTGGGGCATTAGGACCCACACAGACCATAGGGTGAGCACCCCCTGCTGGCCTCCCTAATACCACTTCCAGCAGCAACCTTGGTTTTCCCCAGGAGGTCTCCCATCCAGGTACTGGCCAGGCTCAACCCAGCTTAGCTTTAGTGGGCAACCAGGAAAGAGATGCAGGGTGATATGGCTGCCAGTGACTTAACACCCAATACAACCCCTAAACCTAAACAATAATATAACAACAATATAATAAACAAACAATATAAAAGATGTGAAAAGCATATACAAGCACAGTCACAATCTTTGTTTATTAAAAAAACAAATGCTCTATAAAAGTATTCCAAATGGCTCATGCTGCATTTGAAATATTCTGAAAGAATACAGACCTGTCAGAGTGCCCATGATGACCCCTGTCCACTGTTGAAAGCGCCTTCAATGTGCACTAAGTGATGGAACTGGACCTTGGAGCAGTGGAGCAGTGGAATAAGGTTGTCTGGTCCGATGAGTACTGTTTTTACATCACAAGGACGGACGTGTATGTGTGTGCTGTTTACCTGGGGAAGTGATGCCACCAGGATGCACTGTGGGAAGATGACAAGTCGGTGGAGTTAGTGTGATGCTCTGCTCAATGTTCTGCTGGGAAACTGTGGGTGCGGTCATTTATGTAGATGTCAATTTGACACATGCCACCTACCTAAACATTGCTGCAGACCAGGTACACCCCTTCATGATATTCCCATGATGGTATTCCCTGATGGCAGTGGCCTTTTTCAGCATGATAATGCACCATGCTACACTGCACACATTGTTCGGGAATGTTATGAGGAACATGATGAAGAATTCATGGTGTTGCACTGGAATCCAAATTCCTCAGATCTCAATCTGATTGAGCATCTATGGGATGTGCTGGACCAACAAGTCTGATCCACAGCGGCTCCACCTTGCAACGTAAAGGACTTGAAGGATCTGCTGGTTATAATGTTTTGTATCATTAGTGTATATACAGTATTGTAGCATTATATCTGGAAAGAGTGCAACTTATTTGTGAGTTGTGGTGTTATAACATGTGAACAATAGATATACAGTAAATCCTTAGCTTAACTGTAATGATTTACAGTACTTAAAATAAACTGATACTTAGATTACTTACAAATGGTATTAGTCTGAAAGAAAAACAGAATCATGGTTTATATTCTGCAACATTAAAACCATAGGAATATATAAAAAATTAAGCATATTACATATAACAATATTAGTACAACAAATGCATTGTCAACATTGTCAAAACAACATTGTGCAGTTGAACAACTAGAACTAACTGATTGTGTGTTTGTGTGTGTATGTGTGTGTGTAGCATGTGTGTGTAGCATTAGTGTGTGTAATATCTGCAAATGATAACCTTAAAAAGCTGTGCGTATCATATTTGATACATTATTTTCTAAAGCTTCTACGTCATCATCATCATTAATTATTTGCTAAAAAAAGCTGTAATATGTGATGTATTGCATGTCTTCTGCCATCTGGTGAAAGTTTGTGTGTTCTTCTGAAAGTAGAAGACCACATAACATGTCTTCTTTTAAGAGTAGATGATTATGTAGATGTTTATCCTTTTGTTTTGCACTTCTAGTCATGTGTTACATGTGTAACAGTATGATTCAGTTAAAATTGTTTAATTATCGCCATGATGCATTTATTTTTTTCATTTCATCAACGTTATCATTTACAAAATGGAGCAAGCCTTCATCAATGAAAAATTTCATAAGGAATTTCGTTGACGTGTAGTAGAGTGTAGTTGTTTCCATGAAGGGTTATACTGAAAACACCTGAAATATGACATAAACCTTGTGTAGACTCTGTAATTATAATTTATGTCTGTCAAGCAAAACAGTTTTAAAATGCATTTTTATGTCCAAAAAAATGTATGGTGTTGATTCATATTGGTTTTACAGCATTTTAGGCAGCATTAATTCATTATTAAACAAGATTTCTGATTTTACCACCCAGAAAATGTCAGGTGGTGCGACCATATATTAATTTAAAATAATATACATTTAATGTACTTAGCACTACTGAGACTTGTAAATATGAATCATTGTAGTGTCTAAAATGCATATCACATGGAAAATTCCCTTTCTATTTCTTTATTTATTGCCCTTTTATTCCAAATCATATAAACAGCTGCTTTTCTGCGTGTTCAAACACCCATTTTTCCATAAGGACTTTTTATGTTTTGTTTTTAACTGTAAAAATGATTTGTATACGTTAAATAAAGGTTTACAGTTATATTTCTTACTTAATTTTGCAATTGCAGTGGGAATTGATACATTTAAATGTAAATTTGCTGGTTGCCTGACCATGACCGGTCGCACCACCTGACATTGTGATCAATAATGATTGATATTCACAAAATAAAAAGAAAGATATGTCAATGAATTTTATTCAGGTTTCAATTGGCTTTTTTATTTTAATCCTCTGACCAATTTATACTGTATCTCAATCATATAATTAAATTTCATTAACAAGAAAGTGCAAAACAATACTGCATGTTATGATAACATTTGATCATCGCTTCTATAAATCTAGAAATTTAAAACATCTCCGGGAACACATTAAAAAAAAAGAGAACATCTTTTATAAAATGTCAATACAAAAAACAAAACTTGGTAATACATAATACATATACACTTAAAAATGTTGGGTTGAAATTAACCTAATTTGGGTTGTTTTGCAACCCATGACTGGGTCAAATATGAACAAACCCAACCGTGGGTTATTTTAACCTAACATGTTGAACCCACTCTATGGGTTGATTGTCTAACACATCTTATGGGTAGTGATAATTTTTTGCTGGGTTACAACAACCCAGTAGTAGGTAATGTCTCCCCATCCAGCTTGAAGCACTGCACTGATCAGCTGTCTCCAGTGTTCACAGACATTTTCAACACCTCACTGGAGACATGTCACGTGCCAGCCTGCTTCAAGTCTTCAACTATCATCCCTGTTCCCAAGAAGTCAAGGACCACAGGACATAACAACTTCAGACCCGTCGCCCTGACCTCTGTGGTGATGAAGTCCTTTGAGCACCTTGTGCTTTCTCACCTCAAAGTCATCACCGACCCCCTCCTGGACCCCCTGCAGTTTGCATACAGAGCCAACAGGTCTGTAGACGATCCAGTCAACTTGGCCCTCCACTACATCCTCCAGCACCTGGACTCCGCAGGAACCTACGCCAGGATTCTGTTTGTTGATTTCAGCTCTGCCTTTAACACCATCATCCCGGCTCTGCTCCAGGAGAAGCTCTCCCAGCTAAGTGTGCCTGAATCCACCTGCAGGTGGATCATCCTGTCTGACAGGAAGCAGCATGTGAGGCTGGGGAAACACGTCTCCGACTCACAGTCCATTAGCACTGGATCCCCTCAGGGCTGCGTTCTTTCTCCTCTGCTCTTCTCCCTGTACACTAACAGTTGCACCTCCAGTCACCAGTCCGTCAAGCTTCTGAAGTTTGCGGACTACACCTCCCTCATCGGACTCATCTCTGATGGTGACGAGTCCGCCTACAGGTGGGAGGTCGACCACCTGGTGACCTGGTGCAACCAAAACAACCTAGAGCTCAATGCTCTAAAGACAGTGGAGATGGTTGTGGACTTCAGGAAGAACTCAGCCTCACCTGCACCTGCCCCCATCACCCTCTGCGACTCCACAATTGACACTGTGGAGTCTTTCTGCTTCCTTGGAACTATCATCTCCCAGGACCTCAAGGAAAGCACAACAGAGGATGTACTTCCTGTGGCAGCTGAAGAAATTCAACCTGCCAAAGTCAATGATGGTGCACTTCTACATAGCCATCATCGAGTCCATCCTCACTTCCTCCTTCACTATCTGGTACGCTGCTACTACTGCCAAGGACAAGGGCAGACTGCAGCGTGTCATCCGGTCTGCAGAGAAGGTGATTGGCTGCAATCTGCCGCCGCTCCAGGACCTGTACGACTCCAGGACCCTGAAGCGTGCTGGAAAGATTGTGGCTGATCTCTCCCACCCTGGCCACAATCTCTTTGAATCACTCCCCTCTGGCAGAAGGCTGAGGTCCATCAGGACAAAAACCTCACGCCACAAGAACAGTTTCTTCCCATCCACCACTTGCCTTATCAACAATGCCCGGTACCCACCCTGACACTCTCCACACTCCACCTCTGACTCTACATTTCACTGCACTACTCTGCTCTTTTTGTTTTATACTTACTTTTAATTTATACTGCGTGGACATATTTATATTTATATTGCTTATATTTTTATTCTTGTTCATATATTTAGAGACTGTGTGAACGCACCTACAACACCACAACAAATTCCTTGTATGCGTAAAAAACGGACTTGGCAATAAAGCTTTTTCTGATTCTGATTCTGATGTGTTTCAAGCTGTTTATAAAGGGTTTGAAAGGCCAAATCAGTATTTTCTGCAGTTTTTGTGAATTTATAACTCGGGTGTACATTGCATTTCTGCAGAGAGTATGTCATAGTTTTATATTTCACTACCTTCACTTATTGTAACTATATACAGACAAAAAATAGAACGCGTTCTTCATAGAGAAAGCATAAGTATATTTTCATTGTCAATGTTTTGCATCTACAAAAACAAATTAAAATAGATTAATTTAAAGATTGTTTTAGTATCAATGTTGATTATGCAGTCCTATATTCTTGAAGAATAGGACTTTAAGATGGACAATGTGCTCTTTAAATTGTCACATATACCATAATAAAATTAAAAAAAATATATATATATATACATATGTAGATTGCACCTTTAAACAACTTAAAAGATTTATATATTTATTTAAATGTATTTAATATATTCAAAAACATGAATTAACATGAATTAACATGACTTTTTTTAGTTGGTTTAACTCTGGTCGCGACACCTGACATATTGGTCGCACCACCTGACATTTCAAACTCAATTAAATCTAACAGGCATTAACTTGGATGCCTATACAAATGTTTGACCATGTGCTCAAGGTTATACATACATTTTTTAAATCAAATACACATTTTTATAATAACACATTTTCAAAGTTTTCCAGGGGTCATACCACCTGACATGATAAGTTGAATCAACCTCATCATTACTCAAAAATGTCAGATTATCTAATATTTATGGGGGGTGACTAATCTTGTTACTGCATCAAAGGGGTCCTCTGGAGTCTTCTGTGTGATGTCAAATGCCGTCACATGGTATTCTTAAAGGAACGTTGCATAAAATTGCATTTTTATGTCGGTCGCCCTCCCTGACATTAGTAGAATTCAATTTTTCGGACAAAAGTTTTTTAAGTAATATAATAGTTTTGAAATAGGTCCGATACACTATTTCCCCTCATTTATAAGGAATTTAACATAAAATCATGCCAAAATATTTGATTAAGAATTTTATTGAGAAAATGAACATTTATATCTCAGTTTTGTTCTCTGCTTGTACGTTCGGACGGTCGCACCACCTGACATTTTTGGTCTTTCAAACACCAAAACTCAAAAAAATCTATTGAATTTCAATAAAATGAAAAGGGTTTCTTATAAAGGAGATATTGTAGATCCATTTGATATATGACAAGTATTTATTGAAATTCTTTTTAGGAAAATAATTAATTTGGACACAAAAAATACATGTCATGTCATTGACCCAAGTACAGGCTATTACACAGACATAACTCTGAAAGTAAAATAGTTATCAGCAAATTGAAATAGAGCTTGCCAGATCAAGAAAGTGCTTACAAGTTTAGTGTGCAATATGCATCAGAGAGTTAGTGAACAGCCTGGGCAGTCCAAGGGCATGCCACCTGAGGCTGAGACTAGATTGTCAGTGATTTTGTTTTGAGTATTTTGCTTTTGTTGTACCATGTCTCTCTTTCTCCCTGTCTTCAGTGTTCATATATTACTGCACATGGTTCCTCTGTTTATTTTTTTATTTGTTATTTTTCTTTATTTTTGACATTTAGCACAATAAGGCAGGCCTCCCTCTCTTGCTCTGTCTCTTTCGCTCTCACTCTCTGATTGCGTACCTTATCTGGATTAACTCTTAAACTCGATAAAAGGGTCAAAGGTGTACACATACTGTATTGTGAGTCCCAGCAAGTAAAAAATGGAGAGAGCTGCTTTTTTATATTATTTAAGGGTGAGAGAGTAATGTACTATATGTTCTGCTAATAGCCGTTAGCGTCATGTGTCAGTTGGTGATGTGAAATATCTGGATTGTCTGGACTGTGGTGACTGTATGTGACTGTGTTTCATTCTGGTAAGAGTGGGTCAGTGGCAGGACTGATTGTCGGGCAGATATGTGTGTGTAGGTGGGGGTTGACCGAGGCTGGGATGCTGAGGTGGAATTGATGGATAAGGTTAGCCAAGCTATCACACAGAAACATCACAATCTAGCCGTCAGCTCAATACTTTCCTCTCCCTGCTCTCTTTGATAAACACAGGAATAGGATTACAATTTGGACAGGTCCTGGGGCAACAAGCAAGGACTGCCCAACCTTTCAGCCTACACCGAACACACATCACACGGCAAAAAAGCTCAAAGAAACACATTCGCCAGTTTACACACAGCCTAGGCTCAATGAATACGATGTATGTGTGTGTGTGCGTGTGTTTGTGTGTGTGTGTACATGTTTATACTACATTCATACAGTCCCCACAAGGATAGTGAAACTTGAGATCTCCTACCTTGTGGGGTCCAGCTAAAACTATGTTTTTTTTTTTTAAATGTAAAAATGCAAAAATGTTTCTGTGAGGGTTAGATTTAGGGGTAGAGTTAGGGTTAGTGGATATAAATTATCATTAGATCCATGATAATCCATAAAATGCATGGAAGTCTATGAAGAGTCCTCAAGATGATATAAAAACAAGTTTGTTTGTGTGTGTGTGTGTGTGTGTGTGTGTGTGTGCAGACAGTGAAGAAGTTACACTATAGAATGTCCATCAACCAAAAAGAAGTTACTGTTTCCAGACGTTATAGTTGGTACATTGTTTACTACTATTATTATTTATTATTATTTGTATTATTATTATCAGCAGTAGTATCATCATCATGGCATTTTATGTTCTGTTTTGTGTAATATTTCTCTTTCTCATACTATATATTCTTCTTTATTTTTTGATGGCAGGCAGCTCTGCCAATTAATTCCATATGAATCCGTTCTATTTAAAACATTTCTCAATTATTTTAAACTTGGTTAATTTATCTTGAATAATTAGATGTAATTAATTGAATCTGCGCAATAAAGGAAAGGACCATGAACTTTACACGAGTTGGGTCTCAGATAAGAGATAATTGTTGAAAAAAATTTTTATTGACTCATTTAGTCTCCTTCTGCCCAAAAGTAGTGATGATTAAACATTTTGTGTTAACACAAAAGGGCCTGTGTACATTTAGAATTTTACCGTCCTCTGACTCAAAAAATAGATTTTATAACTGTTTCAAACCAGTAGAGGAAAAGCTAAATAATTTTTAAAGACAAACGAGGTTAGTCGGCTAATTAAGACATTAATTAAGGATGAGGTATGAGAGTAAGTTCTCTGAGCTTCAAGCTCTGCTACTTTTTGCTCTTTTATCTTATTATCTACAATTAAGAAGAAACACTTACTGTGACCTAGAGAGATATAAAGATTTTTTTTATTCTCTCATTCTATGAATTCGTATTCAGGTGAATGCTTGGGTGAACAGAAATTATTGATCTGCCTGCTCTCTCCAGCAGATTTACCAGCTCTATATGAAACGGATGGACGAATGGCAGTATGACCTGCTTTCCTTTTTCCTGTCATTTACATGAGCATATATTCCACCTTCTCTCTACATTCGCCCCAGGAAACGTCTATTATTCCCATGCCATTTCATAGAGCCTGATTCTTACTTGCCCTTTCTCTTCTGCTCTTGGTTGTTCATTCTCTGCACTCTCTCTGTCTCTCTTTATCTCTCACTGTTTTACTCAAATTGCTGATAGTCAAATGGTAAAATTATTGTATAATCTTTTGTAATGGCAACATATTTTGGTGGTCAATTTAAAATATGTCCAGAAAATGACAAATAAACACATATTGCACACCTGGATGATTGCAGGCAGGTGCACTGGACAAAGTCAGTATTGTGAAGAAAATAGAATAAAGTCATAGCTTGCAAATATTTATTGAATTTATACAGTTTCGGCTGAATGACCTTCTTCAGCTAGATTTAAATAAATTAATAAATTTAGGGTCTAAAGCAAATGAAATGTAGCACTTTACTTTGCTAACATTAGATAAAACATTAAGCATCATGAATTAATAATTAACAATTATATTTTAGAGCATTCATTCAATTTGGTTTATGTTTATTTATTAAAATACTCTTGATTGTTTGTTCACGTTAGTTTCTAATATGGTAATGTTAACTATGTATAAGACAGAGTATGTTGAAATTAACAAAGATTTGTAAATTCTGTAAAAGCACTGTTCATTGTTAGTTCATGTTAACTTGTACAGTACATAAATAGATTTTAATGAATACAAAAGTATCGTTAAATTTTATCAAAGATATCTAGGTGCCACTTTTGAGCTTATGTGCTTTTATTGACAAAATAGAGTAATGTGGCAATAGGACATGAATATGACATTTTGGCATAAAATAAAAGATAAAATTAGGTCTAATTTGCCCCCTAATAGCCTTACTTATGTACGGCTATTCTCTCTGTGTTTTCAATTAGGCTTTAATTATCACCAAATTCCTAGCTCTAGGTAATCTAAGAATTAAAGACTTGCTTGGCAAAAGGAAGTTGGAGATTGCTTTTGTCTTTCACTCTTTTTTCGTCTCTCTCTCTCTCTCTCTCTCTCTCTCTCTCTCTCTCTCTCTCTCTCTCTCTCTCTCTCTCTCTCTCTCTCTCTCTCTCTCTCTCTCTCTCTCTCTCTCTCTCTCTCTAGTGTGTCATTTGCAAATGGGATCATTGCATTGTCAGAGCAAAGAGGAAAAGTGGTAGCAACAAGAAGCCTCTTTGGTTGAAGCGACTGAGCCAAAGGATGGTAAAGTTGCAAAATTTGGGACATATGCCACTTACATTTGAGAGCAAACCATTCCTTGTTGTGTTCTTTTGTGAACTCAGCTTCCACACACCCTCCCCCAGCCATCCTCCTCTTGCTGTCTACTGTGCATTGTCCAACATGGGGCTAGCCAAGGTTCTTGCCTTGAGACCATGAGAGAAAAGAGGCATTTGGTGTCCCCTGCCAAAGTAGGCAATCCAAGCAAATGCCTCCTACTGAAGGAGAGCCTGGCCCAATTGGACAACATCCCTAAGTATGTAATTCCCTGAGTGTATTTGGCACTACCAGGTTTCGACTCAATCAGGTGTGTGAGGCCTGAAGGAGGCCCAGCTCATTATTATGCCAAAGTACTGAAGGAATTCCTCCACAGGGGTTGAGAAAGAAACAGGCTTTCTTTGATATGGCCATTCCCTCTTGGATGGTAGCACATAAATAGATGGCATCAGATCAGTACAGTCATTCATCGTGGCTACTCTACTAGCCCAATCCTCCTTCACCTATGCAACCCTGTGAGGGATTTAAAGACAGAAACTAGATTTCTTGCTCATGTTACAACTTGAGGGGGAAAGTTGAAACTCAGAACAGCAAGTGAACCAAATTTATTCCTAACCAAATTACAGTGTTTTTAACCATACACATTGATGCTAGGAATACTTTAACACTTGAAGGTACTTCTGCCTATGTTAATCCATTAATGCATACTATGTTCACTCTTTGTGGATTTCAATATTCCAAATAAAAGTATAAAATATTGGTACTGCTCTGGTCAAGTAATGCAATCCTCTTTTTGTTTACATAAATATATATGTGCATAAAAGTCAGTGGATGCACACCCTATAGAGCCCTATTGAAATGCTTCAAGGGAAGTCTATATTGAAATGCTTCAAAGGAAGTCTATGGCAGATACCTGTACCATTAGACAATTCTATCGGATGATTGATCAAGCTTTCAAATTGGTGGGATTTCACAACAAACAGTCAATAACTGAAATGGTGATGTATGCATGGGTGGAAAGAGTACTGAACAATCAGTAAGTAGCTGTAGCTCAAATAAGAGTAAAATAGTAGCTTATTTAAAAGTACTCATGAGTAGTGAGCATTGAGTACCAAGTTGCAAAACGTCTAGGTTACGTATGTGACCTCTGTTCCCTGATGGAGGGAACGAGATGTTGTGTCGAAGAAGCGACACTTGGGGTCTCTCTTGAGCGCCGAATATGCCTCTGATCTATGAAAAAAAGCCAATGAGAAGTTGGCAGACAGTATTTGCATACCCCGCCCCCGGACATACGGGTATAAAGGTGAGGAAATACGTCGAGTTCATTCAGGATTTTTCTGAGCAGCCAGAAATGGCCCAGCCACTACAGTGGCTCGGCACAGCGACGTGGCCGGGAGGACACAACGTCTTGTTCCCTCCATCAGCGAACGGAGGTTACTTACGTAACCTAGACGTTCCCCATCTGTCGCTCACTTCGATGTTGTGTCGAAGAAGCGACACTAGGGGTCCAATTGAAATCACGCCATGCGCTGAGCCGTGTACGTGTACTACTGACACAGGAGCGGGCAGGTATTTGACATGCACAGGCGACCAGCTGTGTCAGACTGCACGTACCCTTCCCCAATGCCCCAAAACATAGTTGTCGGATTCCTTCTGGTTACCCTAAACAGGGGAACAAGGCGATGCTTGCCAACCTGGGAACGGGCCGAGCCTGGCTGGACATCTTTTTTCTCTATGTTTCTCCTCATAGAGCAATAAACGGCCGGGGCCCTAACACGCATCGAGGGAATGGGGTCTTACCCAGTTTCCTATTCTTTCAGGGGGAAAAGACCCTGCAGAGACTACACCTGCCCTGAAGTGGAGGTAAGAGTGGCGAATACATCACATGGGTTTTTTAGACAGCATGCGGAAATGGCGCAGTGGTAGATCCAGCCTCACTAAGCGGGGGGAGTTGCTACAACACGGCGACTGGAGGGCAGCTGGGACTGCCTAAGGGAGACGTGGGTCCACTCGTAAGGGGACCGAACCGTGGCAAATACACACAGGGGGAGCCCACGTAGGAGTCCTGCCCTGTGTAGCACCTATTTCAGTACAGGGTAGATTAAGTACCCACAGTGGATTTGGTCGGCGAGTTCCTCCTCTAAACTGCGGAACCACAAGGGCTAGGGAGGAATCATCCATGGATCCAAGGAATGGGATCCCCTGGGAGAAAAAGCACACAATTTTACCTCAACGAGGGAAAGGGCGCGAGGCGCAAGCAATCCACCCTGTCAGACCATCGGCGTGTTACAGAGTTCAACCGGCTCAGACCTGAGAAACACGGAACAAAAGTGACTCAACCCGGAGATTATAAAATCTCGCAAATGTATTAGGTGTTGCCCAACCTGCTTCTCTGCATATGTCTGCTAGGGAGGTGCCCCTGGCCAGTGCCCAAGAGGACGCAATACTCCTTGTTGAGTGAGCTCGGACCCGCAATGGGGGGGGGGGGGCACGGCCTGGGTGTGAGAGGCCAATGAAATGGCGTCCACGACCCAGTGGGAAAGCCTCTGTTTGGAGACAGCGTTCCCTTTCCGCTGTCCGCCAAAACAGACAAAGAGCTGCTCAGAACATCTAAAGCTCTGCGTGCGGTCAAAATAGGTACGCAAAGCATGTAACGGACACAGCAACGAGGGGGCTGGGTCTGCCTCCTCCCGGGGCAGCGCTTGCAGGTTCACTACCTGGTCTCTGAAGGGCGTGATAGGAACCTTGGCACATAGCCCGGTCGCGGTCTTAGGATCACCCCTGCGGGTCTTCTGCCAGGGAAGAACACGCGCCACTTCAGTGCGTAAAAATGCCTGGTAGAAGGGTCTCTGGCTTGGTTGATCGTGTCTACGACGGTAGGTGGTAGACCAGCTAGCTTTCCAGGGGCCAGACATGGAGGTGGTGATGTATGCATGGGTGGAAAGAGTACTGAAAAATCCTAGTCAAATAGAATGTAGTGTGAGTAGGTTATGATTTTTCAGTACTCTTTCCTCCCTGACCTTGCACAGCACCTGTGCAAGAAGGCTCACTGGTGGAAATGCATACTTGCGCAGCCCCGCAGGCCAGCTGTGTGCCAGTGCGTCTGCCCCGAGGAGAGCCTCTGTTCGGACATACCAGAGCGGGCAGTGGATGGTTTCTCGGGAGGCAAACAGGTCTACCTGGCCTTGCTGAACCGTTCCCAAATCAGCTGGACTGACTGCGTTGTCATGACAGCGCGTCCGCTATCACATTGAGGTTGCCAGGGATGTGAGTGGCACGCAGCGACCTGAGCTGGCTCCAAAGGAGGAGACGACGGAAGAGTCGCGACATGTGGCGGGAGCGTACTGAATGACCTGACTCGGACACGTTTGTCCCGAACTAACGGGAGGAACTTCCGCAGGGCAAAGAAAACAGTCAGGCAATTGATATGCCAGCAGAGCGGGGCCCCTCTCCAACAGCCTGCAGCTGCGTGCCCGTTGCACACGGCACCCCAACCCAATCTAGAGGCGTCGGTCTGAATGTGAACAGAGCCCGGTTGAAAACTCACAAGTCCAAGATCGGTCGTAAGCCGCCGGCTTTCTTGGGTACAATGAAGTAAGGGCTGTAGAAACCCTTCTACATTTCGGTTGGAGGGACAGGCTCTATCGCGTCTTTGAGTAAAAGAGTAGCGATTTTCACGTGCAGGGATTTGGCATGTTCGCAGTGTGAAGGCACACTTACAGTCATTCACTGTAAGTCATTCATTCACACTTACCTTGCGCCGCACACCTGGCAGGGTGCGGGTTAGTGACTGAGGAGGAGGTGCAGTGTAGGCGTCCTCTGAACTCATAGGTACCGGCCAGCCAGGGGACAGTCGTGGGGCTGAAGGCGGGGGATCCGCGTCCAGCATGTCGGGACTGTTGAGATCTGGCGGCAGAGTGCCGTGAGAACGCCATTTGCGGGCCAGGTGACCCAGAGGCAAAGGAAATAGCTCTGTTATTGAGATTTTGTGTACCGCAGAACCCCCAAGGGGGGTAGGGGGGACGGCAAATTAAATTAATTGTGAGTGGCAGACCCCAGGAACCAGCCATCCAACCGCGATGGCTGTTGGGAGGATGGAGGGTTCCAATCCAGCCCCACACTGGCGGCGTGCAAGAAAATCACTCTTTTAAATAACTTTTTTCCTGCACTATCGAAGCACCCAGGGGCAAACTGCACTGCCGTGCAAGAAAGAAGAATAGCCGCTGTAATGCGCCGTCGATCCAACAGCATGCAGAGCATCAGAGGAATAACAGGAACAGGTGTGACTCGCAGCAGACTGCATGCACTACCATTGGCTCCAAAGAAAATTTCTGAATGAACGCAACGATATTTCCTTGCTTTATACCCGTATGTCCGGGGGCGGGGTATGCAAATACTGTCTGCCAACTTCTCATTGGCCTTTTTTCATAGATTAGAGGCATATTCGGTGCTCAAGAGAGACCCCTAGTGTCGCTAACGTCGAAGTGAGCGACAAACAGGGAACCTATGCCCCATTATAATGAACCGTGTATGCCAACTTTTAAAATACATCACTTATCTATGATAAACACTACATGAATATGATTCCAAAAAATAAAAGAGAGTCATGATAACATAAATGAAAAGATTAAAAAGTTATTTTCAATACACTGATCACCATTTAAATTGTAATGTATGAAACAATTACATTAAAATCAGTTTTATGTGTAGGGTCTGCATTTCCCTTAATGCCGACAGAACATTATTGTTGTGCATAAAACATGTTGCAAGGAATGTAAAAAAAATGCTAAATAAGCAGTATAACTTGGCACTTCATGTCCTGCACAATAGAGGAGATAGAGGGATTGGGAAAAGTTGTTTGGTACAGGGGCTACATCACAATAAAAAGGAATAATTCACCCAAAAATGAAAATTCTCTCATAATTTATTCACCCTTATGACATCCTGGATGTGTATGACTTTCTTTCATCTGTAGAGGATTGCTTAGGAAGGACAAGGGAGGCAGGTTGCTCCAAACAAAGGTAAGACTTTTAATTAGTCAAGTCAGCACTTTACAGCTTCAAAAAGTATAACACATAATAGCTTCCCAACAGGACCACTTTCTCTCTCCGGACGGGCGCTTGACCACGCCCACTCTGCCAAACACCCCCACCACCCAACTCAGGCCGGGGTGCCATCCGGCCTGCCTACCACTCCCCCCATTTCTGGAAAGGAAGTCAGCGACAGCCATCTGCGCCCCCGGTCTGTGGACCACCTTGAACTTAAAAGGCTGGAGGGCTAGATACCACCGGGTGATCCGGGTGTTAGTATCCTTCATGTGCTGGAGCTATTGAAGTGGGGCGTGATCCGAGCAGAGGGTTAAGGCCCGCCCCAGCAGGTAGTATCGGAGTGTGAGGACCGCTCACTTGATAGCCAGACACTCCTTTTCCACGGTGCTGTACTTGGTTTCCCTCAAGGAGAGCTTACGGCTAGCGGCTTTAACCTGCATGAATGCCTGTTGGCATTGCTCCACCCACTGGACTGGGTCTGGAGCCCCCTTTTTAGTGAGGTCAGTCAGCAGGCTGGTGATGTCTGAATAATTAGGCACAAACCCCCTATAATAGCCAGCCAGCCACAGGAATTGACTCAACCCCTTTTTGGTCTTGGGTCTCGGGCAGGTCGCAATCGCCGCAGTCTTATCAATTTGGGGATGCACCTGGCCATGGCCCAAGTAGAACCCCAGATACCGTACCTCCACATGCCCAATTGCGCACTTTTTAGGGTTTGCTGTGGTGCTGGATGAGGTTTGTACGACCCGGTAGAGGGGAAAACAAGTCTGCAAACTCCTGTTGCAACTCGGCAGCCTCTGTGAGTTGATATGGTGAGAGGTGGCCTCCACAAGTGACTGGGGTGTTATGATTGTGGTTTGTATTCACCTCTGGAGAAAGCTCCACAGGAACTACCATAGCCAATGTCACAGTGAATGCCTCCCTCCACAATTTCAGGAGGTTGAGGTGATATATTTGACATGCGCCCCCTCTATCGGTTCGCTTGACCTCATAATCGAGATCCCCCACTCGTTGTGTGACCTCAAAAGGCCCTTTCCACTTGGCGAGTAATTTAGAGCTCGATGTTGGGAGTACCTTATCTCCCGGTGCAAATTCCCACAGCTGAGTTCCCCTGTTATACAGCCGGCTCTGCCGTTCTTGAGCTTGGAGCAAATTCCTCAGGTGGAAGTGTCCGCCGATGCAGGTGCAAGCGTGGCTTTTGTTCCGGAACACTTCAGGGATCAATGCCCCGTAATGGAGCTGGGGACGGTGGTCCGGATCCCCGACGCCCCGCAGGCGGCCCCTGACCAAGCCGGAGCATACCGGATTCCGGTAAGAATACATTTAGCTCAAGTGCAAGCGCCCTTACCGCTTTCTCTCTCCGGACGGGTGCTTGACCACACCCCCATTGCCACACATACAATGAAATTGAATTGGTGCTAAAATATTGAAGCTCTACAAATCACATAAATCAGCATTAAGGTAGTCTAACCCTTGTACCTCCAGTGATTTAATCCATGTCTTCTGAAGCGATATGATATATCATGGTGAGAAACAGATACATATTTAATTCCTTTTTCACTATTAATTATCCTCCATGCTCAGTCAATCTCCACTTTAACATTCACTTTCTTATTGTTTTTTTGGTGATTCACATTCTTCATGCATATCGCCACCTACTGGGTAGAGAGAAGAATTTCTAGCAGAAATGTACTAAAATATTGATCTGTTTTTCACCCAGACCTGTCATATCAATTCTGAAGTCATGGATTTAACATCTGGAGTTGTATGTATTATTTTTATGCTGCATTTATGTGCTTTTTGAAGCGTCAACATTTTGGCACCCCTTCACTCAAATTGAATGGACCTACAGATCTGAAATATTCTTCTAAAAATCTTAATTTGTGTACTTCTGAAGATTGAAAGTCATAGACAGATGGCATGAGGGTGAGTAACTGATAAGAGAATTATCATTTTTGTGTGAATTATTTCATTAAGTAGGGGGTTCACAATTTCCTCCATTTGAGATACAATGATCCACATTGATTTAGTTCTTGTATCTTTTAAGCCCAGCAAAATTTGTGTTCACAATTTTCTGAAATGTGTGACTGGTGGAATGTTCTGCTGAAGTATTGCTCTGCAAATGTTGACCTTTATAAAGGCTAAGCATAATTATAAATTATTTATCATCTCTATTTTCCTGGTAATTTATTATACCTATTAACACACGCTCTACATCAGTGGTCAGTATTATTAAAAACGAACAATATTTTTAAGAAATATTATTATTCAGACTGGCTTTATTAGGGCAGATTAGTTTCAGATAACGTCAGATGTATTTTGCATATAATTGAGCTCTATCAATTGAAAATGAATTTTAAAAGATCATCTGTTGTTCTGAAGAATAGTGACAGCAGTTCAGTATTTGTTGGAATATTTTTACATTAAAATTAAATATTTTATATTTCTTTAGATTCAGATACTTAAGTATGGGGCATAGAAGCCCTTGTGACAGTGGAATGATGCTGAATGTGGGTTCAGGGGTGTCCCGAGAGAAAATTTAGAAAACATATTTTTTTTTAATGTAAAAAACATTTGTATATTTTCATTAAATTGAGAGACTAGTCTAACTAGTAATTTTAGTCTTTCCTTATCGATTCCAGACTTCTAATTAATTTTCACAAAATTATAGAAAATCGATTTGTTTATTATTAAAGGCTCGTAACATGCTGATTAATAAAAATACATTTAGAAGGGAAAAACGTTATGGTCTAAAAGATGCTTTGAAACCAAGTTAACTCGTGCAGCACTTCATTTCTACACACATGCAGGGAAAAGAGGCAACGCGTGCGGAGCGGGACAAGGTAGAAATGATACATGGTTGTTGCTAGAGAACAATATTCAAGATTACAGAGCAGAAAGATCAGAGCTGTTGTCCACATCACTGTTGTTCTGTCGCGCTCTTCACTAGAGACGATGAGAGGGCACAACCGTTGTCATGAAGTCTTGCGGTGTGGAATCAATTGGGTGTCCAACTTAAACTAATTGTTAGCAAGGCAGCTAGCATTAGCAAGTTCATCCAGTCTGACCCTACGTTACCACTGGCGCGTTGTGAGTGAATCTGAGAGCATTTTCAATTAATTCCTATGAAAGCCGAGCGTCATGCTCGCAAGGTGGATCGTAGGATTGGCAGCGGTGTGGAGCGTGTGAGCGCGTCCGCCCCAGTGGAAACGCAGCCTAGAAAGCCGAACTGCTTGTGTTTTAGTGACACGCAGTAAATATAGAAAATTCCTCAAAAGCTTATCGTGGGTTTTCTTTATCGTGATATATATCGATATAGTTTTATTGCCCAGCCCTATAATTAATCAAATATTGTTCAAATATTTAATATTCATGTTCCATTTATTTTCCCATGCATGTCTCCAATTGTAATTTATTTCTGTTAATTTCAGTTACTTGTGGGGATATTGATTGTGATCCAGCACCCAAATCAAAAACATGGACAATTCTTGATAGTTGTCTGGATATTAATTTCCCGGCGTTTGGTTCCGATGAGCTATTTTGCAGCACACCTGATACCACCCTTGTTGCTCTTGTGAAGTTTCCCCTCACTCCAGTCACAGCACCACTGCCAGCACCAGAGCCCACTTTCATTTCAGCAACAGCTCTACTACCAGCACCAGAGCCCACCAATGAGAGATCCGTGTGGCCAGAATTGTGTCAATTATCGAAGGGAGCATACCCCACATCGTCGCTACCTCCCTAGCTACATTAACATCAAGTTCATGTATGCTGATTATTTGGAAAAAGGCAACAGCTGCTTCTATGAAAGCTATCATGTTGCCTCGTATGCCTGGTCTGAAAACATCAATCTTCACAAAGCGTATCGTGGCATACCATGAGACCTCTGCCTCTGTAGGCAAGAAGAAAATAAAAAAACACCATCTCTATGGTCTGGAATGAGGGCACGGCAGGTCGAAGTGCAGTAGAGATCACCTCGGCCTATGTGACTAGACTAGAGAAAGAAAGGGACATATGCCACAGCATCTTCTGGGTGGACAACTGTTCTGCCCAAAACAAGAATTGGTGCCTGCCATCCTCCCTGGTCTGCCTTGTTAATGGTAATGCTCTATGGAGGATATCACTCTAAAATACTTTGAGAAGGGACACACTTTCATGAGTGCTGAGAGTTTTCACCATGGTGTTGAGCAGGAGATGAGAAATCATACTGGGGGAGTGGTGTATGACTGAGGATTTTGTGAGAGTTGTGTCAAGATCAAATTCTAGGAAAGTGGAAGTGGTTGAAATGAAGAATGCTAATGTGCTGAATTGGAAGGATGGCCACTCCAGTGTTAAGACCAAAAAGGCACCAAAGTTGGGCAAGATGTCAGTGATTCAGCTGCGACGTGACTCCAGAAGCCTGTTCTTCAAACAAACCCATGCAGATGCTCACTTTACTGAGTTGAACTCGAGCTGAACATACCCTCTCTCCTGAGACCACATGTCCGGGGGATTGAAGAGGCAAAAAAGAAGGACATAATCAAAAATCTATGTCCTTTTATGCCCCCAAACACAAGGGCTTTCTGGTGTTCACTGCCTGTGAGCAATGTTGTGGAGGATGACGAGAAATAACACCATGAAACAACAAGAAATTAACAGGATTCCACTTACTTGTTAATTATTTATAATCTCTTATTATAAATCCCATGCATTTGTTTACATTTAATTTACATTTGTATACGATTTGTTATATCTTTGCATTTTTGCAAACAATACAAAGGCAGAGTACAGTAACTTCAAAATAGGGGTCAAGTCAAGTTTGAGCTCAAGATTTTTTTATGTAAATAAATTGCATTACCAAAACATCTAATTGCCAGATTTCCAGTGTCCTATATATTATACATTTGGCTGGACAACTAAAAAACTTTTCTCAGTTCCACACTCTAGCAAGTTAAGGTCTTCTGCCTTTGTAGGGCAGTATGGCTGTTAGACAAAATGCTTTAGTCTCCCCAATCTGCATTAAGAACACTATTCATCACATTTCATATAATTCTTTTTCTGTCAGATGTAGATAAGTCTAGCTCATGCTTTAACATTGTTTGATAGATTTGGCTCGTTTTCGGGCTACAAAGTTAACTGGTCAAAATCTATTTTGATGCCTCTCAATATTTCTCCAGAGGATGTGACTCCACCAGCTTCACTACCTTATTAATACAGACGTCCGGTTTTACTTATCTGGGAGTGAAAATCCATAGGTCCCTTTCACATATTCGTAAAGTAAACTTCAACCACTTGCTAGATAAACTCAGGCAGCATCTGGACAGATGGTCACCTTTACAGGTTTCTCTCTCTGGCAGGATTTCTGTATTAAAAATTAATGTTCTTCTTCTGATAAATATTTTGTTTTCTATGATACCTCTTACTCCTCCCAAAAAATGTTTTTAATGATATTGATGTGCTGTGCAAGCACTTTTTGTGGAATAAAAAGAGATCCAAGCTCCGTTTAGAAACCCTTCAATGCCCTAAGGAATCTGGTGGCCTTGCTTTATCTAACTTTAAGTTTTATTTTTGGGTTTTCCAACTCAGATTTTTAATACCATGGTTTGATCCCTTGTCAGAAATTTCATGGCACTCTATAGAGCAGGAATTGGTTTTCTCTCTTAGACTACAAGATCTACCATTTTCAGGTGTTAAGCAGCAGACTTCTTTATTGAAATTGGGTTCCATAATTCATTGCACTCTGGAAGCTTGGAAATGTGAGTACCTTGGTTATAATATGAAGTTCCATAGATCTTCACCAATTTGGATTAATAATCTCCTGTTGATAGACTCCAGACCCTTTGTTTTCAAACCCTGGTCAGATAAGAATATCCAAACTCTCACTGACATCTTTGACACGGACGGCTTACGGTCCTTTACGGACCTATGTCATAGTTTTTCATTTCCTGGCTCAAATAATTTTTTCTATCTTCGATTACAATCAGCTTTACAGGCATATGGTGTCCCTGGAAATTTTCACTTAAAAAGCCATCATTTGCTTGAACATTTGCACAGACTTAATTCAACTAGGGGTTTGGTCTCTCAGTTATATGATCTGTTGAACACATCTAAAAGCCCAACATTTGGTGCTCTTTTATTGTGGCAAAGAGACCTTGGAACTTTGGTTACTGAATTGAATTGGGATACCATTTGGTGTAATGTTTTGACTTTTTGACTCATCAACTGATAAATGTTAAGCTGGTACACAGGATTTATGTCACACCTTGTCTGGCTTATTTGATGAAGCTAACCAATGACAAAACATGCAATAAATGTAACACTGGTTTGGTTGTGATTACATTCATATGTTCTGGCAATGTCCTTGCATTATGACTCTGGCTGTATGTGATTGATAAAACTTCTGACCTTCATAGAGTGGATGTTCCACTCTGTCCCGGTTTGCCTGTACTGGGAGATGACTCAAACCTGTCACTTAATTTACAGCAAAAGAGACTGTTGATGGCCGCTTTAACGGCATCTAAGAAAGCGATTTTAAAGGGATGGTTTGATCCACACTGCTGTCTTTTGTCGATATGGCGTTCTTATTTTTTGGATGTTCTTATTTTGGAACTTATTTTACAACACACACACATTTTATTGTTGTTGTAATTTTAATGTTATTTTTCAACTAAGATTGATCTTATGATGATTTCATCAAATGATGCAACACGTTGGAAGCTGCAGAGAGCGGGGGGTGAGAGACAAGCATCTCTGTGTTAGAGTGCCCTTCAGCTGGCGGAAATTTAAATCTCAACTCTTGCTCAGATTGGGTCTCTTCCGCGACTGGTTGAAGCAGCTCTGACCACACAGGGTATGACAGTTTTGGAGTTGTGCTTATTTATGTCATGCTCCCGTATTATATTAACTTGAATTATTGATGAAATAAAGACATATCGCCAAGCTGTGATCTGTGTTTCTGTGTAATTTTTTCTGAGCACCAGTTCAGTGTCGGTCTGCTTGGCATCCATCTTTACCTGATTTCCACTCTGAACACAGGAATCTCACATGACCGCACGTGCCACTCCATAAACTGAGACTGACTGGTCATCTTTTTATTAGCGGTGTAGAAAATGGGCAAACAGCTCTCAGAGAGAATGGGCTGTCACTTCCACACATGCACTTATTTATTTAATAAAATCACAGCATTTGCCATCATATAATCGCACAGGCTGACATCGCGATTGCGATATGATTAATCGTGCAGCACTAATGTATATACAGTATATGTTGTATGTTTACTAATTTGTTTATCATTTTATGGTTTTGAAGTCTTCTCTCCCCTAGAGAAAATTTAGATTTTATTATATTCTGAGTTACCCTGTTAATCTTTTGTTTAAAGCACTTGAATCCTCATTCTTTGCCTGCCTCTTCACACTTATAAAGCTACTCTAGTTATTCAGCCAAAAATAGTGAGTGGTTTTCTCATTTCCATGTTAATGTTGTTTGATTAATAGTCAGTGTCAATAGACAGTGCTCAATTCGGTTACGTGTACACTTCAAGTCTGACATTTTTATGCAAATAAAACTTTAGTTCACTTTAGACATAAACGACTGCGTTTACATTAAATTCTCACTAAGACTGGCATTGGAGAAATTTTAAAGTGTATTTGATCATTTAGGCACATAAACGCATTAGCGCTCAAACGTTAGCAGCCTATCAATCAAACAACGCGCAGCGACAGACGTCAGAAAATATAAAGTCAATCCTTTATTTCATCTAGATCAACCAACCTGTGGTGCTCTTGCTGTTTAAAAAGTTACACTTTGATGCTGGTCTGACTTAGCGCTTTGGGAACAACTTTAGGTGTGACCAGCTGTGAATATGTGTGCAACACATCAATTAAATTTACCAGAATTTATAGCCTCTGCTTGTGACATCATTGTATGTACCTGTAGCAGGGCTAAAAATAGATGCGTCACAGGTGCATTGTCATATATTTTGTCTTCAGATCACTCTCTGTGTGTGTGTGTGTGTGTGTGTGTGTGTGTGTGTGTGTGTGTGTGTGTGTGTGTGTGTGTGCTTCATAAGCTTGTCAGAAACTTTCTATTTCCTCTGTTAGGAGTTAGAATTAGTTAGGCAGTGCGCAGAAACCTTTCTCTTTAAAAAAAAAAAAGAAAATGACTGAAAGACAGAGCAAGCAGTGTGTGTAACCTTGTTTACGCTCTATGGCTGAGAGGGACACACATCAGTTTTGTTTGGTATGTTTGGGGGAAGAGCATGCTGCTCTTGCGTTTGGGCGGGGTGGGTGCGAGCATTGTGATCTGTTCTCAGTCAAAATGCTTTGCACTCATCTTGCTTACTTCCAAGAGCCAGCACCCAATCTTTCATCATGGGGCTCTCGCATTGATCTGGCTGAGGAGCAAGAGAAGGGTCCGTCCCTATCGCTCGCTCTCTTCCCAGATCCAGCTGATCCTTCTCGTGGGCCTGAAGTGCGCTTCGGCACCTCTTCGGTTCACGAGGGTGCACTGAATCTCCAGGGTATGGTTCTCGGAGATAATGTCTCTCCTCGACGGCTCACCTTGGGCGATTCCGGACAGGAGGGACCTTCTGTCTCAAGCGCAGGGGACAATATTTCATCCCTGGCCCAAGCTGTGGAACCTTCATGTTTGGCCCCTGAATGGTACCAACTGAGGGACACAGGGCTCCCTCTACTAGGAGTTACACCAATAAATGGGGTGTCTTTAAAAGATGGTGCAGTGCACATAATGCTGATCCAGTTAACTGCCAGATTGCTTCAGTTCTGGACTTTCTGCAGGAAAAATTATCAGCAGGCACATGCCCGCCACTCTCAGGGTTTACATGGCCGCTCTATCGGCTTGCCACACCTTGATTGACGGGGTGCCGTTGGGGAGACATCCTCTGCTTGCTCGCTTCATTCGTGCAGTCATGCGACTGAGACCTCCTGCTAGGAGCAGGATTCCTTCATGGGACTTAACAATAGGTCTGGTCGAGACCCCCTTAGAACCTCTAGAGCAGGGGTATCAAACTCCGTTCCTTGAGGGCCACTGCCCTGCAGATTTTAGATCCAGCCCTGCTCCAAAATGCCTCCTTGTAATCTTCAAGCACTCCTGAAGACCTTGATTAGCTGCTTCAGGTGAGTTTAACTAGGGTTGAAGCTAAACTCTGCATCTGATAAACTTCTGACTCTCAAGATGTTTTTTTTTCGAATGGCATTTACTTCTCTAAAAGGAATTGGGGATCTACAGGCTCTGTCTGTCTTGCCAGCCTGCTTATATTTTGCCCCAGAAATGGCTAAAGCAATTTTGCACCATCATCCTGACTACCTGCCTAAGGTTCCTTTCTCGACTGTACATCCGGTCACTCTCGAATCCTTTTGCTCCCTGCCATTTACAATGCCGGAGCAGGAAAGACTTCACAGACTTTATCCAGTCCATGCCCTTCAGACTTATGTCCACTGCACTAGCCAGTGGTGTAATTCAGGGCAAATATTCATTTGCCATGGGGGCCGCAACAGGGGGGCAGCCACCACCAAGCAGACCATGTCGCATTGGGTGAGGGACGCTATTGCCCTGGCCTATGAGGCGTGCGGTCAAGCTTCGCCAGTAGATATCAGGGCTCACTCTACCAGTGGGGTCGCCTCCTCTAAGCAGCATGTTTGTGATACGGCAGGCTGGTCCTCTCCGCACACATTCATAAGATTTTATAATTTGTATGTCCATGCCACTCCAGGCTCTTATATCCTTGAGTCAACATCACAAACTCATGTCTGAGACCTCTCGTGAGCACACTACACAACCGTAAGGGGTCCAGACATTCCACTGTGCGGCGGCGTGGGTATTCTCATTCCCAAAGCGCTAACTCAGCGCAGCATCAAAGTGTAGCTTTTTGACAGGGAATGTCTCGGGTTACTTAAATGTAACCCCTGTTCCCTGATAAAAGCGGAACGAGATACTGCACTTCATTGCTGCACTAGGATGCCCCAGGACTGCTCTTCAGACAAAATACCTGACGATGCACCTGTGACGCATCTATTTATAGCCCTGCTACAGGTGCATCCAATGATGTCACCAGCAGAGGCTATAAATTGTGGTAAATTTCATTGACATGTTGCACACATATTCACAGCTGGTCACACCTAAAGTTGTTCCCAAAGCGCTAAGTCAGCGCAGCATCTCGTTCCGCTTTTATCAGGGAACAGGTGTTACAGTTAAGTAACCAGAGACGTTATGATTGATGTAATGAACACCCCTGTTCTAGATCTATAACATAGGCTAAATATAGAAAACTACTCAAGAGTTTGATCGAGGAATCTCTCTTTATTCTGATAAACATCAAAATAAATTTATTGCCCTGCCCTATTGATAAAATTGCATTAATCTCTCACAGCAGCCCAATAATATCAGTGATTTATTTAAAATGATAGAGTTAAATTACAGTCTACGTTATAGACCCAGAATCTAGTAAGCAGAAATATGAAATTTACCTTGATAAGTTTCTTCAAAATAGAGACAGGATTAATACTGAAATCTGGCTTGAGCAAGTTAATTTCACATGACACGATCAAGCAACTGGCCTTTTTCACTGTGAAAAGCCCTTCGAAGTGCAGGCGGTTATGTTCAGCTGTAAACTGCTTGAGGAATTCTCCACAGTTGGTGCCAAATCTGCAGCTGCCATTCAAATATTTTTATGTTTGATTTAATGGAAGTCAGGAGACTCTCCCTAGTCAATCATGTTGATAGATAAAAATAAAAATCAGGACAGGGAAGTAGTGAACACAGACGGTGTGAAGATAGCGCAGTAAAAGTACAGTTACAGTACTTAAATATTTACTAAAGTAAAAGTGAAAGTATACAATTTTTAAACTACTTAAAAAAGTAAAATTCTTGGGAAAAAAAATGGTTAATTACAGTAACTTGAATATTTGTAATTCGTTACTTTACACCCCTGGATGTATGTGACTGACAGCTTAAGAAATGTAAAAGCATCGTTGTTGGATGTAGCAGACTCAAAGTGCATGGTAGATCGGAGACACAGCAATTATTTCCAACACTGAAGTTATTTCCAAACATAACCCTGTCTTTTGCCTATGGGTAGTTGAAACGATAAAAAACAAGTCCCATTTTACTATTTGAGTAAAGCAGCTTTTGCGTGCAACATTGTAGACACCAAAGGAAAATGTCCACCAATGGTCTGTTTAATAATGAGTAATTTATCTCTTCATTAAACAACAGTCTTTGTGAGAAATGAAGTACTTCCTCAGCAGATGAAACACAAGTATGAGCACTTTACAGTAACAGTGTAATGGGGCTTTTCCACTGCATGGTACAACTCGAATTGACTTCTGAAGTCTGCTCACTTTTTGTTTTTTTTCCACTGTGGATAGTACCTGGTACTTTTTAGTACTACCTCGGTCGAGGTTCCAAGCGAGACGAGCCAATACTATATGTGACGTCAAAACCCTGCAGCTCACTGAATGGTCAGAGAGCATCGTCATTACCAGCATCACTGGATTTGCTACACCGTACATAGTTTAAAGTTAGCTACAGTGAAAGCAGTATCATTTGTTCATGTGATTTTCAAATTGTTAAAAGAAATGGCTGTGCGCAAAACCACGTCATGGTCAATAAACGAGGTGCAAGCGTTATTCTCGTTAGCGATGAACGAAACAAAAATGTATTTCAGGAAGTGTCTCAGCTGTTAGCCACACATGGCTATCACCATACCTACCAACAGTGTAGGGAAAAGTAAAAAAATAAAATAAATAAATAATACATTTAAAGAGACTTCAGAACCATCAAGGAAAAGAGGAAGTGGTTCGACCAAATGGCCGCTATCTAGACCTGCATTGCTCTGATCTGAGCAATGGGAGGGAGAGTGCCCAGGAGTCCATGATGGATGATACGTACATTAACTTTAACTGTTGAACTTATGTAAAATCACCATGTAACAATTGCTTTATGCAGCACAATGAGCTAGTAACTAACAGCTAGCAGTCGTGTTCTTGTTTATTGTTTTGTGTCATATTTAAGATAGAGGTGGTAGGTTATACTAATAGACCAATCCTTGTTACTGGATAGAACATCAAAAACAAACAAAAACTTATTGTGTATCTATACAGTATATGCACCCCATAGGTGGTGATGCTAAAGTAGAACAACTGTAAAAGATGTTGTGGTTGGTCTGCTAATAGAGAAGAATGTTCCTCTACCACACTGTAACCACGGTATCTCTGTGGCAGGATGCAGCAATGCGTGTGTTACCTCTGTTCTTTACACCAGGACAGTCAGTGACCATGCATGAGAGAGGCCAAACACTCCAATCACCTTCCAGCCGCACAACTGATGTCTGGCCTTATCTGGAAGCAGGGCCTCACTTTCCCCTCCAACAGAGAGACAGACACTGTGTCAAACAGACAGTGCCCTGCACAGCTAGACATGCATTTAACAAGAGACCTATGGCTCCTGCATCCCCTGCAATTACACTCAAATTGTTCTGGTCTGTCTGAGCAATGCGTAGAAGGTCTGGCTGAGCTGGCCACTGACATTTCCCTGTGTGTTGTTTTAATGATCGGGGTGAGGAGTGCTTACAGGGTCTCTTTTCAGGGAGCAGCATGCTCTTCAGATAAGCTGACATGGCATGCTTTAGGAAGCAACCTTACACAGAGGATAAGACAAGAGGTGGCTGGGGATGATATATTGTTAGGTGAGTGTTGGGAGATAATTGTACACATGGTCTGGTGCTTTATCTGCCTGTGAAACTCACCATCAGCTCACCTACAGTATATCAAGCAATGACAGGTACAGGTGGACAACTCTTCTTCAGCTTCAGCTTTATTTATGCTCAGTGCTACATAATCACATACGTCAGCATCTCAGAAGTTATCAGACATAAAGAAAAGTGACTAAAAAGAGTCAAGAGATGGCCAGGTAACAGGTAAATGGACAGTGAGGGAGGAGAACAGGGAGAGAAGGAGATCGAGGGGGGGGGGGGCAGTTCAAGAAGAGTGTGAGAGAAAAGAAGAGACATGGGAACAAAAAAGATAAACAGTTGACCTTGCAGTTTTGTCAATTTCGATTGGCCGCCTTTCCTTCTCGCCCTTCTCGTCTCGTTTCTAGCCCTCAGCCCTGTGTGGTACCAATCATTTTTGGAGGGATAAATAGCATTGCTTTGCTTTAATAGCCCCAATCCCAAACAGCCAGCCAGGATAAATAAAAGGAACTTTACCCATTTATGTCTTGGAGAAAGGAGTTCCTATTAGGGTCCCCATAGCCACAGGGTCTTTCTTTCCCTGCCTGCACATCTTTTGAGATTTCCTGCTTGCTTTAAGATGGAGAGTGCTCACCAAGACAATTGCATGCAAAGGACCCCCCACACACACACACCCCCACTCATCACAGACTTGTCCCTCCTGTACATCTGTAGCAGTGTTTTGGGAGATGCCTCTGATAAGGCTGGATGCATGCATGTGTGTTTTTGTCTGTCTGTCTGTCTGTGTGTGTGTGTGTGTGTGTGTGTGTGTGTGTGTGTGTGTGTGTGTGTGTGTGTGTGTGTGTGTGTGTGTGTGTGTGTGTGTGTGTGTGTGTGTGTGTGTGTGTTAGAGGGCTATAACAGAGTGGGGGCAAAGTGATAATGGTTGGCTGAATGGTTTGGAATAAAGTATCATGGCAAAGTGCCTGGAGTCAGACAGTCAGGGTAGTAATGCAAATGGTTTTCACCCCAGCTCTCTGTCTGGCATAATGATAGCCCTCCAAACAGTATGTATGATGAAACAGACCAAGGGAAAGATATAAATAAAAATAGCACACCTTCACAGAAAATGACTTTATGTTGCCTTTGGGGATCTTCAGATACACCTTTGTACTTTGCCTGTAGGCTCTGTCTATTCCTCCCTCTATCCCCCTCTCCCTCTGTATGATTTTTTTTTTATTTGATAAGGCACAAAGTAGTTATTTCTGTGAGGAGCAATACAGGCTGATGAAAAGAGAGAGTGGTGGGGTTTAAACAGACCTAACCTCTTGCCTGCCATGTCAATCTCATTTCAGTCTGGTTCAACAGATCAAGATGCTTATTTACACCAAAAAATAGAAAAATTAATAAGGAGAAGACTTTTTCCACATTGATCTCGAAGCGTCACAAGATATAATGTGTAGAATAAGAAGCTTTAGATATGACACAGAATTTGATTAAATATTTACTCCATTTTGTTTGAAAATGTTAATTTTCAATAGTTCCCATGTCCTACTTTCCTCAGAGCTGTCAGGAAAATATCTTTAAATCATTTGTCTGCAAATTCAACTTTATTTTCTTGCTGAATAAGTCATTCACACAGCCTCAGATCAGAAGAAGAATAAAAAAATATTGATCTGCTTTTGTTTGCATCTAAGATGCTTCCTCCAAGGAGAGTGTTTTAAGATGGCTCAAGACTACATATTCTGAGCCTGGGAGTGTTTATACAAGGCTAAGGAAATTATTTTGTAAAAAAGGGAATGATGCTGGTGATCTTGGATTTTTCAAGACAGAAACTGAGCCATATCTCCGCACAGACAGGCCAGTCATAATGCAACATCTCGGTACTGGGGTGTAAGATTATATATGCATAAGAATTCCATCAACATGATTTGAATCTATAAAAAAAAAAAAATAAACGGCCTTTCAGTTTGGAATGTGTCAACATCATAAATCACAGGCCTTCAACAAGAGAACCCTCACCCAGTTAAAGCAGACTTTTCTTCTTTGCAAGGTTACCATCCGTTTTGCACAACTCTAAGACATTTCATCTTAATCTAGCCTTGCTAGATAATGCTGAAATCACTTTGAACTGTGGAAACGTTTGTACCTGTCAAATTAATCATTATAGACTGATGGACCTCTTTAAAATGTGTGTAGCGAGGTGCTATCACCTATAATTGATAAATATAATCTTTCATTCTGTATGATTGATCTAATTCTACTAAGAATGGTAACTATAAGGTTTAACTTGATAAAATCCAATGATGTGCCAATATGATTTTTTAACCAATATGTTTTTTTAACCAGGGATTTTTATTTTTTATTACCTACACGTACAGTATAACATCCATAAAAAATGTCAGGTTTAGTATGTAAGCATTTGTTTGTGTATGAAGAAAAATCTGATGAAAATGAATATCACGTCTTTTGTACCACTCTCAAGATATAAAAGTTCATGATTAAATATGCACTATTTTTGAGCGGGAAATCTTTAAGAGTCTGAAACAAAGGATCATAACTCAACTCAACTCAACAGCCCAATTGACCATGTGACGTGAAAAGTCACTTCTGATTGGTGCAGGACACCTTTGGGGGATGCGGCCAATCTCAGTTCAAATTGTTCCAAACAGGAAGAACTTGCTCTCTTGCTCTTTGTCTTCGTCTCTTCACTCTTCTCCGGTCTCTTCATCTTCGCTCTGACTCTATGCCATTTGAGGTCCAAGAGAACTCGGGACTCGACGTCCCGAGAAGGAGTGAGAAAGCCTTGCTTCACAGCTAAAGTAATTCATACAGACAATAAATTTGATCATAAAGAGATCAAAACATTGACAGAACAAACTTTTGACCAAGAACCAAGCCACACAAAGAACGCAAGGAAACACCACAAAGACAAGCAAGTACATCTCCAATATTGTGCACAAAGTGCTGGTGTATTAATTAAATAATTTGGGTAATCCGATAGCAAATCAATGTAGAATCAAAGAAGGATAAATGGTTCTTAAGGTATTGTCAACAGACTCCGTAAAGTTCATCTTCACTGTACTGATCATTTTATTTCACATTCTGTCACTTTTCACCAATCTGTCTAATGTATATATGTGTTAGATTAGATTTATGTTTAGAATAGTAATAAAGTTTGTCTGTGTTCAAAGATGACTTGACTGTGGTATATTTTAATAAATAATCTCATCCCTGTTTCTGAAAGATTTTGATTCTAAGCTGTACCTAAATACATGTGATATTATTTTCAATAAGCTATGAGAATAATATCACTCCAATAATTGAATTAATCATAATTCACTTAGTAAAGCTGATTCCTTACAGTAGAAATTGTGAACTGATACAACTAGATGTTGTATTACGATTTCAATGATGGAGAATCTATTAAAGGGTAACTAAACACCTGCTCAGAGTCTGACTCCACCCACTAGAAATATTTGAAAATGCAGGAAAAGTGGGCAGACCCCAGCGGGGATAGAGGGAACGAACCGAGTGCGGGGCTGAACGGGGGGGAGGCACCTGAGACTCGTAGTGACAGATTAATTGACAGCTGCTGTCAGACTCTATGTTATTATTATTCCTCACACGGTCGCAAGACGACATGTACATGAATCTGGCGTGGTGAGCTGGAACCTGCTTACATCAGCTGTCACCGCTTATGTCACGAAGTACCGCAACAGCCAATAGGAAAATTCAACTGCAGTAGCCACCGTTCAACCTGAAGAGGGCAGCACTCAGATGTTTTTACACCATATATTGTAGAATTAAAACACTTTATACACAAATGTCAAAAAAATTACTTGAATCAATGACCAGTACTAATAAAGCCCCATGCTTACAGATCATTAACTAAAAAAAAGTTGGTTTAGGGTTTAGTTACCCTTTAAGACAAATAATCTAGTTATTTGTTATTTATCTAATTTATAATGGTTGTTGAATGCGACTAATTCTGTTATACATTTCATTACCTAATAAGGACAGTTTAATTTAGTTCATAGCTCACATATTTCAAGACCCTAAATTCCCTCCTAAATGTAGCATGCATGCAAATTACCCTACATATAATGATGGTAAAATGCGTGCAAAATACCCATTTTGACTGACCCCATCCACATCTATAAATTATATATGTAATATCCTTACATATTATGGTGTGAGAATGCAGGCATTTTAACTGATTGAGTCCACATCTCTAAATTATATATGTTATACCCTACAGGGGAACAGGGAGTACATATAGCACTGTAGAATTGTAGAGGACATTATGTGTATCACCAATCCTATGAGGGACCTTAAGTTTTAGAGAATTATGCTTTGGTTGATTTCTGGATAGAACAGTTAAAGTTATTCTTGTAAAACTTTATACTATAAAAAGTTAAGCTTTGAACTGACTAAGCTCACTTGCTAATTATGGCACATTATATGATCCTCTGTCTGTGTTTCACTAAAGATTGCTTTTAAAAGTTAGATAGTCTTCTACCTTTTTGCTTTAAATCAAAGGTTGTTTATTCACTTGGAGCTGGCTGGTTTCATATATGGCTTAGAATGCTTTATGAAGGATTTTATGGAATAAATGGGGAAAAAATTAATGGGAAAAACAATTCTGTAACCAAAAAGTGGGCAGGCACTGTTGCACTATTTTATATTGTTTTTGTTGGCTTTGTTACTCCTTAAGGTCAATAGTATCAATTTCATATGCAGTCCTTCTCTAAGGACAAAGATTGCACCAATTTAGTATATGTTGTTTTTGATATATGGAGCTATGATCATGATCACCACAATGTTTATTAACCTGCATCAAAAACTGAAGAGCTTATTTACAGCTAAAGATGATGCCTAACAAGCAGATGCTGTAGCATTTCTTGAATTTCTTCCTCTCTTTTCCGAGCAGCCAGGGTAGCCATTTTCAGTCAGGCTATTATTGACCATCTCTTTTCATTTAACAATGCCTTTGTAATATACCATTAGGCTTCCCAGTGTCCTATTATATACACAAAGTTTCCTAAGGATGCCTCCGCAAGCCGTTGCTAAGTGGTCTTAGCCAGCTGTGATAGGGCCGTGTGCTGAGCAGGTTCCAGAGATAGGGACTCTCCGGTGGTGCAGCTTCTCTCCCAGGTCTCTCTCTGGCAAAAAGCTAAAGAAAGGGAATAAAAAGGAGTTGAGAAAGAAAGGAAAAGGCAGGAGGGAATTGACACAGAGCTTGGCTACACTCCAGAGCCGGCCTCCTTGCATTTAATGTATGAGCGGGGTTTTATTTAAACAGTGTGAAGAGAGGACAGCTTCACAGCGCCAGATTAATTCCTCTTTTTTTATTCAGAAAATAAAAGAGACTTTGAATTATTAAGAGATAGCGGGATTAGGAGCCTCTCTTTCCAACCCCAATCTACGCTCCTTTTAATTTTCACTTCATTAGAATTCTTTTTGAAGTATTTTAATATGGACAAAAGGAGAGAAAGAGAGAAAGCAGAAAATATTAAATATCAGTTAAACAGTATTAAACATAAGCCAGGGTCTCTATTCCACTGCCCTCCCCCTTTCTTTTTTTTCCATAGTCATAGTGATCCTTCCCACTTGCTTCTCAATTATCAACTTTTATTGTAGGTTCAGCCAAGTGTAGAGAAGATGATTTTTTAAATGAAACGGCTACAATGGTCTATTCATGCATTGGGCTTCAGGGCTGTGGCTGGGTTTTGCTCCTCCTATGCTTTTGCTCACTGTTTAAAGTCCTCTAAAATCTGTCAGCCAGGCCTGGCATCAGGCTGCTCACTCTTATAGCTCCATCAGCGCCTAATTTTTGAACAATTTTATGGGCCAGGCTGCCAGCGAAGTGAATACGAGTTCAAAGATTATGCTGCTTAGTGGTCCAACAGTAGTTGCGTTCTAATTGCACAAAACAGTTTCCTCTTCAAAACAAGGCAGTACTCTAAAAGAAAGCATACAGTGCATGGGAATGTGACCGATTCAGCCAAACTTTGTTGATTGATGGCAGCTAGTACACAAACAGTTTGATGGCAATGGCTTATTTTTTTATTTCTTTTTTCTTCTAAGCAGTTTTGGGATTGTTGCTTTTCTTCGCTCACGTCCTCACATGATTGGCGATATCAGTGGCGTGGGCTGTATGCCCTCTCCAGCTCTCAGCAGAGGCTAAAATGTGATTGTGGTGGAGGATTCTTTCTCTGTCAGGCAAACGGCTCCTAATCTCTGCCTGGCTTTGTGTGGAGGGATTACCGCTAAAAGTGTTAGCGTATATTTACAACTTCTCCAGAAAACTCACAACAGCCTCTCCTGTTGAAGAAGCACAGCCACCACGGCTAAGCCATGTTTAGCATATGTAATCAAGCTCTTTGAAACAACTATATGTGTGTTTAGACTTAACAAAGAGATGAGCATTGTTTGACCTTCCAGTTTCAATACTCATTTGAATCGCCGGATTACCTGTGTAAACTATAGTCTGTTTGGTTTGTGTATTTATGTAATTTACACCTCACAATAGGGTTTCAACTGATGGGGTGTTAATCACAGTGCAGCAGATACCTGCTTAGCTGCCTCAACATTCTGCTGTATATTGTTGTTTTAAGAATAATATCATTAAGAAGAAGAATCAGATGTTTAAATGTATTTTATTAAACAGATATTTCCAATTCTGGATGCTGACTGGTCAATAGCCAAACTTCATGCTAAAGCAAAGCTATGACTTCTTCACCAAGCTACTATTTGTATCACTGTTCAGCACAGCTGATCATTATTTTTGTTGCTTAGCATGTGAGTTCTATTACTTTTTACATGTCAGGGACTTTATCTTCTAATAGAAGGATGACATTTAATTATTTTATTTAAAAATAAAAATGGTGTCCTTGATATTTGGTTCATGTGCCAACCTTTTTATTAAAGCAAGAACGCATTTGAGGCTGAAGTATAGTATTGTGAGTATAGTCATAGCAGAAAGGGTTGCAGGCATTCCACTTTGCAACAGTAACCTTCAGCTGTGACTATATTCCTAATATAGCGCAATCTCTCCTACCTTATTGTGTAAATCCAAAAGTTAGTACCTGTTCTCTTATCTGATTGGACAAGCAGCATTCCAAGTATGCTTATATGTATGCTGTGTCCACACTAATCCATTAAAGATTGAAAACTCATCATTGTCCAAAGTATGTGATAATTGAGTGGTTTTCGAAACGTTTCCTTTTAGGTGGAGAAAAATGCCGTTTCAGAGTGGATGAGAGGAATTAACATACAGAAATTAATGTGTTTTCAGAATAAAATATATTAGTGTGGACATGGCCTTAGTATATTAGTACTCGGACATTTCAGTGTTTGTATCACTCTGATGGTGTGTGTTCAATGCGTTTCAGACAGGCTGCCTGTATGGCCATTGCTCAGGCATGCACAACGATTCATCCCACATTGGCTTTGTTTGGAAATGTTTTAAGTAGCGGAGCAAGAATAGACAAAATAACTGTCCGAATTGTGTCTAAAATGTAAGATACGCAATATTAACTTCTTGTTTATTGAACTGTTGTGCCTGTGTCCAAATCACAGCCAAGCTGATATTCAGTAAAGCTACACTCTAGCTTGTGTAAAACATTGCTTTGCCCCCTCTCTCTCTCTCTCATTCTGTGACCACTGCAAATAAAGTCTTTTGTCAGTGGTGGTGCAGTTAGTCTATTATGTGTATTGTGAAGTGGTAAGTGTCTTTTTTCAAAAACTAGGGCAAACAAAATTAAGAGTAGTGGGTGTCCATACTGTTGACTTCTCACTAGCATCTGCTGCTTATCAGCAGATCAGGACGCTGCCATGTGATTTAAAGCCTGACTAGGTGGCCCTTGTGTCTGTCTGTTGTTACTGAAATAAAGCTGGGGACCGTTGCCCCTCTATACCCCCCACCTAACCCAAACAAGTGTATCTGCAGAAACACACTGGCTTGTTATGGTAATGACCGGTTTGTGTGCTTTGTGCATGTGTGTGAGAGCTTTGTGTGGTTTCTGATCTTCCCTCCAGAGTATTTTGGAAGTCTGGTCCCATTTGATGTACTCACTGAAAATCTGTATGGCCAAAGGGGACTGCACTTAGCATGTTAACAATACTAGCAGTCATAAGTTTAATGTTTTTTTCACTTTTCCAATGGATAGCAAAAACAATTCAATTAACAGTATTTTAACAGTCCCCATGTTGGATATATTTGTCACTTTCTGAAAAAACTTTATTACAACAGCGTTGTCTCATGAATATTAAACCACGCTACTGTTAAGAAAAATGTATGTGGTTCATTAAACAATTAGCAGCAGTTCCGAGGTGAAATGTCCACTGTGGCACTGAGAGGTTTGTAAGGTGTATGCTCTATCAGGTTTTTAATAAACACAACCTACTTCCCTACCCTTAACCTTAAACATAACTGATACTGCAATAAAAATAAAATGTGAGATGAAAAATGCAATTGCTACAGCAACCACATAATTTTTAGTGCTTTTATTAAACATTTGACTTGCAAGCACTGGTCTCGTACCCAGTTCCTTTGATTAGCAAGAAAATCGCTCTATCAGCTAAGCTACTGCGCAACTTAGACTCAAAAAAGCTTGTAAATGTAGCTGGTTATGCAACACAAACATTAAAATGTATTGCTTTACAAGTCCTGAAATATACTAAAAGTGTTTTGATGTCATAAAATAGAATTGTGTGAGGAACAGAATTAAAAAATATTTTTTTTTGTTATAGCACCTCTAGTGTTAATTTCACCAGGAAACTGAAATATGTACAATGAGCCACACAAAAATTTTTGTATACATTCCAGGTATAGTAGCGAGAAGCTATGAGAACAGGTATCCAGCACCTTTTCAGGTGAAAGAGGGAATTTGAATTTCATCCCCAAACTATTATGTCAGACAGTCTTATGGCATTTCTAAGATCTTATTTTATTCATCACAGAAATGTTGTCCACAAACTGACAACCATTGCCTCAGTCCTAAATTGGAAGTCATTCAATATGTGATGCGATCAACAACCTGCAGAAGGTGAAAAAAGTGTCATCTACCTGACGAGCAAAAATCCAAGGGACGTAATCTTGTTACGGATGTGCTCACAAAAATAGATTTGTAAATGGAGAAAAAATTGAGGCTTTCCTGGCTGAGATAGTTTTAGAGTCTGATTCAGTGAAGCAAACAGGACTGCTAATCCCTGACCCACAATTAAAATAGTATAGCACTGGAGTATCTACTTCTGGAGTCCCTCCAAAAACCAATGAGTAAACAGTATATTAAGATGGTTTGCAAGGAAAAAGAGGGAGGGAAAGAGAGAGAGAACAAAGTCAAACTCTCTGTTAAAAAGAGAATACCCGATAAACATCATCTATTTAAACAAACCTAATGCTTGACTGCTTGTCGTGGGGTGCATTTCATACATAAAATATGTTCAGTCACTGATATTGGCCCTTATCAGAGGGGGGAGAAGCAAAGGCAGGCTTGGGGAGCCTGGGTGGGAGCGCTGGGCTGTTTGTGGTGAATGATTGGGGCCCCAGAGCTGGAAATGCTCTACTGATAACATCGGTCTGTCTGTCTGTCAGCCTCCAAGGCAGCGGGTGACAGAAAAGAGAGAGAAATAAAGAAAGAGGGAAAAATTTTGAATGGAAGGGTATAACTTGATAGAAAGAAAACGTGAAAGGGAGAGGAAGTGCTTGTACATATGTTTCAAGTGAATATGGGACAGATTGGGGGAACTGCCTCACCCATCATCTTGGCAAGAGCAGGGGCCAGATCCTCCCATAGGAACACAACCACAATAAAGGGAGCACGCCATCAAACATTGGCTGTGTGAGCGTGCACGTCAGTCCCGAAGTGTGCATACGAAGGGACTCAACTCAAGGTAGCATAGTCACAAAGGTGAGTATGTATAATGAGTATAATTGGCAATTCTTTTTCTTAGATTGGCCATAGTCTGAGGAGGTAACCTCTGATCCTTTTCACAATTTTGTTTAGCTTTTTCTGTAACACTTGTTATGTCTAGAATGCAGAAATGTAAAATATATGTTTTTCTGTGTATGTGTAAATAGGTGTGTGTCACAAAGCATTTAGTTATTGTGGGGTCTTGCACCTGGACTCCATAAGGCAGACATAAACAGGATTATCAGCAAGAGGAAGGTGTGTGCCTGTGTGCGCATGTGTATGTGTGTGATTCAAGGTTCTGCAGAGCTGAAAAATTCCATTTGTCAGATCACTGGCTTCCATGAATACTTAAAAAAGGGAAAATACACTGCTGCCTATCATAGTCTAATTAGACTTGTTAAGACATGGAGTGCATTTGACTAGAATATCTACTATATAAGCATCACATGCATATTTTACTTCCTTTTTGAACAGTGAAGTGATATAGTCATTGAAAACATTGAGTTACTGGGTTTTGAGCACCAAGTTGATTGTTCAGACAAATTAAACATCTTAGTTGTTTCAGATGTGTATTAATAAATATAGAATTAATAGTAATCAATAAAGTCAACCTTGTGTACAAGGTTTTTCTCACAATATCCAACATCATGATCTGGATGACCATAATGACACAAGAAAATACAGTATTTTGGAGATTTATGATTATGATTTATAAATGAACATTTGCCAAGAATAATAAATACAATAAATAATATTGTTCTTTCTTTGTTCATGATGCATTTACTAATCTTAATGAGTAAAACCTTATTGTCAAGTGTTAGCCTTCCATTTTATCCAGCCTGATCTCACATAAAATTTGACAAGTGTGCTGATGTCTCTTTAGCCCAAATCGGTATACATTGAACGCATTTTAAAACACTGCCTCCAGAGGCTAAAACAGTGTTTCAGAGCATATAAACACATGTGACATTCATTAATATCCAGGAGAGGTTGCCAGAAGCCAGTTGTAAAAAGAATTGTTTTCAGCTGAACAGGGTGTAAAACAGTGAAGAGAAATTTTATTTTATTTATTATTTTATTTAATCTCTGTATCGTGTTTGTTTATACAAATGTGATTACTTCCTCATTTGATTGGGGATTGAACTGTGGTCTCCCATACAACTGAAGCAATGTGCTACCAGTCGAGCTATGAGGGAAAGTAATTGTTGAGCCTTTCCAAATATGTCTGATGGGAGATAGGGCATGTCAGTGAGTCCTAGGGTAACGAAACTTTAGGAAACTGACGACTTCCTGTGTGATCATGTTGCAGCATCTGCCTGTGATTACAATTGACTTGAAAATAATATTATTGTCTTCCTCACCAGTCTCTGCCTAAAGCCCAAATTATTCTTTGGTCAGCCAGATTTGTCTAAAATCGCACGTCTTTGAATGCGCAGAATGCTCATGCACCAAGAATTATTTGTGCTAATTAGTGGATTCACAAGGTGGAAGCACTCATATTTGAGCCATTGCTGTCAAGGAGAAGCTTAGAAGAAGATGTAATTGCAGGTAACAACAGGAGACGAAGGTAAAAACAACAAAAGTAAATGTGCACGTCAAGAACGTGTGCGTGAGGAGGTCATGGGATAGTGATATTTATATAACTCGAGTCTGAATGAATATAAAGACATCTTAATGCTTCTAAACTCCTGAAAAGTAATAGTCTGGTGTCTCTTTGCAGTCATAGCGTGCATGAATAAGTGAATAACATGAATAAGATGATTAATGTGTTTTGAAGTTCTCTGAAAGTGAAACCTGATTGTGAGTGGTCTTAAGAAATTAGAAAAATTAGAGTAAAGATATTTTTTTAATTTGGAACTGAGATTTAAAAGACTTTTGTAGTGACACAAGGGGTCTCTTCTAAGAGCCTCAAAGATCCTAAAAGATTTTATTTCCTCTAAAAGAGTTTGAGTTTCCACTCATAAAAGAGCAATACACAGCAGCCATTGAAAGTTCTTTTCAGGACGCGTCTTTTTCAAGATGCTCTTCCGCCTCTGTGTAGTTCCTAGATGCGGTCGATTCTGACGGTCATAAAAATCTGCCTCGTATGTGTGGGCTGCGAACACAAACAGGCAGCGTTTTATGAATGGTTCAGCCGCCCCCCGCATTGTTCCTTCTTCCTACGGGATTGAGGATGTCCCGGCTGGCGTTGAAGGTGATTCGGGGATGACGACGGGCTCGGTTTCGCCGGGTTAAACCCCACGAACTACCCGCCCCCCGGCAGCCTTGCTTGCTTCCGTCCGAGCTCAGGACGAGTGTGGCTCACCTCGCAGCAGCCGGCATTCTCCTTCGAGCCCCCGGAATTGGATGTCGATTTTGCGCTGCATCGGATAGCATAACAGTGAGTGTGATGCAGCTATGCTTTCCTGGGCCTCCGCGAGCATGAGGTGGACTGTAAACCTCTGTCCCCCTCCTCACGGCTACTTGATCGATTCCTCGTGCCAGGGCACCGCTCATAGCCACACCCACCGGTATCTTTCTCCATGGAAGTGCATGACGATCAGACTAGTTCGTGGAGGGCAACTTTTACTGCCCGGAATCGACCTCCTTGCTCGTCCACTCTCACTACCCTGGACGGTGGCCGGTAGGACAATGTCGTCACTGACTGCGAAGCCTACAATGCCTCTGGATAGTCCGCCTCTACCCTGCATGCTGTGGCTCTCCTGCAAGTTCACCAAGCCAAGGCACTTAAAGATCTGCACCTGGGTTGTCCCAATCCCAATGTGCTGCAGGAACTGCACCCTGCATCCAACCTCACTCGAGGTTGTCAGACAAGTTTTCACTGAGGAGCTACAAGGATCACAGCGCAAGCATTCAGCCAGGCAATGGCCACCCTCGTGGTCCAGGAACGCCATTTGTGGCTGAATTGGTCGAGATGAGCAACATTGACAAGGTACGCTTTCTCAACGCCACATCTCCCAATTCGGCCTTTTTGGCGACACCCTCGACATCTTCACCCATCAGTTTTCAATGCAGCCCGCGCCCCCCTGCGACTAAACCAGCAGCTCCGCTACAAACGGGCCATGCTCTCAGCCCCAGGTTTGAGCGCCCCGCAGGTGGTGTACGCCCCCTGTCTTCAGGACCCCCTCTAGGACCCGTGAAGCTCTTGGGCGCACCTGAGATGGAAGACCCGGACAGTCATATGTTCACTCCGGAGCTGGTACTAAGACCATTCCATGCCCCGGTGTTGTACGGACCACTCCGGAGCCCCGGGCTGCGCTACCCACATGGTTAATAAAAGAGCGATTTCCTCACTTCCTGGGTCATCTAGCCGGCGCTTATCAGTATAACGTCCTCCCCGTCGGCCCATCCCTGTCTCCTTTTGTATTCACATGTCACAGAGGCAGAGGCTCCCGGAGGTTGAACCCTTCCCGGCCAAGCCTGTTTCCCTCCTGGGATCTCTCAATGGTCCTCTCAGGACTTCAGAGACCCACCTTTGAGCCACTTGTTTCAGTTGAGCTCAAAGCCCTCTCCTTGAAGACGGCCGTCCTGATCATGCTTGCATCCAACAAGAGGGTTGGGGAACTGCAAGTGTTCTCTGTCAGTGACACTTGCCTGGAGTTCGGTCAGGAAGATGCTCACTTCATCCTAAGACCATGACTGAGCTACATGCCCTAGGTTCTTATGACCCCCTTCAGGGTTTAGGTCGCGAACCTGCAAGCAAAGCTTCCCTGGATCTCCGGTATGTGCTTTGTGTATCCATGTGGACCGTATGCTGGGCTCTAGATGCTCTGAGCAGCTTTTTGTCTGCTTTGGCGGACAGCAGAAAGGGAATGCTGTCTCCAAACAGAGGTTAGCTCATTGGGTTGTTGAAGCTATCCCCTAGCCTATCACACCCAGGCTGTGCCCCCCCATTGCGGGTTCGAGCACACTCTACGAGATGGGCACTGGCCCATGGCACCTTCCTAGCAGACATATGCAGAACAGCAGGCTGGGCAACACCCAACACATTTGCTAGATTCTACAACCTCAGGGTTGAGTCAGTCTCGTCCCGTATTTTGTCTGGTCCAAGTCAGGTCCCTAGCCCTCTGCCTGGCAAATTCAGCGGAGGATTTCGCCACCAGACCCACCACGAGTCGAGTTCTCCGTGTTGGGCTTGGGCTCCACAGGCATAGTTCCCGCTTCAGGCAACTCCCTGTTATGTATTTTCCGCGATACGGTCCCCCTGCTGGCAGGACTCTCGTCTCCCTTGGAAAGTCCTCGCTTCCCCGGTCGCCGTGTCGGTAGCAACTTCTCCCTTGTCAGGCAGGATCTACCACTGCACCATGTCCACGGGTGGCTTGACAACCCGCATGTGTATTAGCCACAAGATACCTCCCCACAGTCCGGGCAGGTTGTGGTCTCCTCAGGGCCTTTTCTGCCTGAAAGAATAGGAACAGAAAAGGACGCCTTCCCCGACACGTCTATAGCGTTAAGATAGCCCAGCTGCTTTTCAACTCTTTAAAGCTTAGAGAAAAGAGAAAAGGCACGGCTGGCCAGCTGGCTCCCATACAAGTTATGTCGCCTGTTCACGTACTGGTGCTGGGAACCTAAGAGCGGTATTTGACACCTTTTATTGGGGGCATTAGGGAGGGTTACGTGCAGCCGACCCAGCTGCTTCTAGCATGCAGCAGCCTGCTTGCACCTGGCTAGGCAGTCACGTAACACGGGTAGTGCATGTCGTTTTGAAGTGGGACCCCTTGTGTCACTACAATTGACAAAACGTTGAGTGAGTGACAGAAGGGGAATGTCATTGTTACTTTTGTAACCTCCGTTTACCGATGGAAGGAACGAGGCGTTGTGTTCCCCATGACCTGTCACTATCCCTACCACTATAATGCGCTGTAACCTTATTCTCGGTTCCTCAGTGAAAACCTGTCTGACATTCACTCCCCCGCTCCCCTTTATACCCATATGTCTGGGGGCGGGGCATACAAATTCTGTCTGCCAACTTTTCTCAAGTTCAAAGGTACGTGAGGTTCTCAGAAGAGACCCCTTGTTTCACTACAATCGACACAACGTCTCTTTCCTTCCATCAAAAAACGGAGGTTACAACAGTAACCATGACGTTTTGGATGATTTTAATAAGATATTTTACAATGTGTGAAAATTGACATTGGCCACTCTCTATAGGTCATATGAATCTTGCAGTGACATTTGTGCATTTTCGATGCATTAGGTTTTTGTTGTTCTAACTTAAAAAGAAACAGATATGGAGTGAATGCAGACAGTCCATGCAAAGAAAAAAAAAATTGAAAAAAAAATCAATAGAGCCCCTCAGCATCAATGTGTAATTACATTTGTGATTAGTATTGATTTTAAGTCATACAGTTGGCCTTTATATGTATATAGTAGATAAGGCCATTTGCATTGTGCATTGGTGTGTGTGTGGGGGGTGTTGGCGTAGAAAGACTAACTTTTATTAATTGTGCCCAAGACAAAAAATGACCATAACGGCAATTGCGAGTGCGGTGGCTCCACCCCGGTTAAAGTTTGTTAAGTTTAGCATTAACTTTCTGAGTGAAATACAGTAGTTAAGTTAAAAGAACAGTTGTGTAACTGTGCATTTATAGACCAAATTAAGGCATTTGGGAATGCCCAATAGTGTTAATTTAGCATTATTGATTGATTGGGTGGGATTTATTAACATTATCAAAACTGCTGTTTTTTTTAAGCTAAATTAAATAGCAGTTGTTTGGTTGTCTCCTGCTATAATCGTGCCATACATGTCTGCATATTTCCACTTGTTTTTGTTGTCCTGTGTGTGTATATATGCTTGTTTGAGTTTGTTTCTTCTCTTCTTCCCCGGTGGTGCAGGTTTTGTGCTGCACAGGAAGCGATGGACCAGATCACTTAGACATGTGAATGATCTATCGTTTTTACTGAGGCATATTGTCTGCAAGGTTGAAGAGATTAGTTGCATCTGGGACTTTACAGAACGTGGCAAATTGTGGCCTTTCTTTAGTGCAAGCGATAAGGCCTTAAATGAAGGGAGTCTCCTTATCAGCCCACTGCTAGCCATAAATCACAAATGCCTGCTCCCCGCAACTACCCCTAGTGGTTTCTATCTGAATTCTCGGGTTAGGGGGAGCTCATCCCCACCACACGACAAGCACACACACAACATTTACCTTTTAAATCATCTTCTGCACATACATATACACACATACACCCCAAACAGCACATTATAAAGCTAAAGACACTCTCTTCTCTTATTTCTCTGACTATTGCTATATTCAGCCATTTCCCTATCTTTTACTCTCCCTTATTTCTCCAAATGTGCTTCCTCAAGCCTTCAAAGAGAAGATATTGGAGTGCTATCAGGCTTTAATCCAGGACATGCTGACATGCTAGTAGCTGACTGGTTCAAATGAATAGGATGAGAAAGCAGCACTTAATGGGATACTGTCCCTCCTTTGTCTTTCTCAAGCTAAAAAAGAAAATAGTATTGGCTTTAATGAGCTTTTGTAAGTGATTCACTTGATTTATTATTTTTCTTCCCTCTAAGTAATTAAGGCTTTCACGCTGACATTTGTTTTTTGTTTTTATGATTCAAAGCTCTTTGAGTTCTGTTCATCATTTTGGTCTAGTTGCATATGAATATTATTGTGCGCACAACACCACAAAAATAGCTTTCTGACACTTGAACAGGCTTCTGTAGGCTCTTTAATGATTTGCATTGAGTTGCCATTAGAAGAAGTTTTATTGTCCACTGAAACTCTTTACACTGCTTCTTCTGTTACTAAATGTGTGAAAGATTACAAACAGGGAAGCTAGTAAAAGCCCTGATGTTCTTCACACGAAATCGAAGAATGATGTCATTTAGAACAAAATGTGGCCACAAAGAAAGTGTTTTTGCATTTGTTTCAGTGGTTCGAAACAGCTCGCTTGGGCAAACATTTAGGAAAAATTCTTACTGGGTGCTAAATACCTTCTTACTGCCATTGGTGCATATCATCGGTTGGTGTGACCTGAAGCTCCACCTTCCTTGAGGCTGACAGCTAATTTTGTTTACTTCATTCAGTCAATCAATATCAGACAATGTTAGCACACATGTACCTACATATGTACAATCATTCCCTTAGAGACGTTTTCCAAGACCAAGTCATGTGATTTTTTTTTTTTGTCCAAAAAAATTTCGTTTAATTAGTCAACAAAAGGAATCAGATCTACTCAAAAACTTTCAAGTGCCTATTCACTCATGTGACAGTTGCAGCCAAAAGCCATTCACACATCTGCCCAAAGTAAGATTTTCCTTAATTGTTATTTTGTATGTATTCTATTTTATACACCCATCTTATCTGTGTCATCACAAATTACAATAACAGAGTGCCATCGGCACATATTATTGCTGTGTATAGCATATTAGCTCATTAGCATCATGAATTCCGAATGTAAATAAGATGGTAAATCGTCTGCACTTATATAGCGCCATTTTAACCTTAACGGTATTCAAAGCGCTTTACACTGTGACACATTCACCCATTCATACACACATTCATACACCAATGGCGGCAGTGCTGTCATGCAAATTGCTAGCCTGCCATTGGGAGCAACTTGGGGTTCAGTGTCTTGCCCAAGGACACTTCGGCATGTGGAATTGTGTGGGCTGGGATTCGAACCACCAATCCTGCAATTAGTGGCCAACCCGCTCTACCAACCGAGCCACAACAGCCCCCATAAAGACACATTAAAATATTAATGTCATCGAGTGGTTAAAACAGCTTCCTCTACTGACTAAACATTTGATTTACAAGAAGCATCTGCATATTTAAATTCACTTCTAAATGCCTCCCACTGTGTGGTGGGTGTCTGAATGTTTGCAAAAATTAAACTGTTGCTCAGCTGTTTAGAACTTCTTTTTGCCCCTGAACAAAGAACGAAGAAGAACTTCTCGAAGTATATCAGGCCCTTATGGAAGAAATGTACTGACTCTAGTGTTGGACAGTCAAGCCTGGTTTAAACAATGACATTTGTGCCCTGTGCTATCCTCCACCAAGCCTAACTGCCAGTAGATTAGACCCTGTGCATTTATCAGTATGTGTAAATGAGAAAGCAGTTAGTGTTGGCCAGGCTATACCAGGGTATTAGAACAAGTAGCTTAAGATGATATCACAGTACGCTGCCGGCAGGCTGACTGCAGATTACTAGGTCAGGAAAACAAGAGCAAGGAAGGAAAAAGTGTGTTGACAAACAATCAGAGCTTTATTAGACGTTAATTATATGATAAGCCTGCACACCCTCCTAACCCGTGAAAGCACAAGCTTAAGAGACCTGTGGGGTTTAGAGCCCCCTCCCTTATCAACGTCACGAGTCATCAGTCAGTGTCGTTTGACTTCACAGTCTGCTAATCACAGGGGTCACCAGGAAGGAATGGTTTGCCTTTCCACTTAAATTTATTTGACCTCTGTCCAGCAACTCACTAAGGGCTACACCTTCAAACAACTCAGTAATCTGACAGGCTAACGGATAAGACAATGCTTAAACTGGAGTGGTTATAGACAAATGATCATTATGAGGCAGTTGGAGGAGTTAAACTGAAATGATAATTCTTCAATACCAGACCTCTGATCACCCAAAAAACATGCATCCATGTTCAAGCAGCAGGTTCTTTGTTCATTGTGTTGCACATTCATGCTTTATCCTGATGCAAGACACCTTCACCAAAGGTTCCCATCCGTCCCATAAAATACGGGACCATCCTTTATTTAAAGACAAAATTATGCATCCCATATTTAATCAATACGAGATGCAATTTGTCCCATATTGTCCCATACCATACTGGTCAGATGGGCCGAATAGTCCACAAATGGTACTAAAACTGTGGTTTTCTATATAAATGTTCAATAAGATCAAACAATATATGAATAAAAAGAGTCATAAAGACTAGTACAAGTAAAGGAAGAAATAAATATGGATAAACCAACCAAAATATATTCATAAATAAGATAAAGGAGACACATAATTGAAAAGATAAAAATACATATATTTTTTACGCATAAAAGATTACGCAAGGAAAGTTCTAATTTCAGCATAAAAGAAAGGGTATACAATGTTTTTTTAATAATGCATATTAACTATTAATGCATTTATTGCTAAAACTGTGGAGGATGTGTTTATGAGCCATAATATATAATATAACAATATAACCTTGTACGATCCCGTGTCCACATGCATGGATGTTGTATTTTGGCTTAGCTATACACAACACATGATTTCAATTCATTCAAACCAACTGATCTCAGTTCAGCAGAATCTGTGCTGTCAGTAAAGGATGAAACTTTCAACATACGTAGTCATGTGACAAAACAACATAGCACCGACCACAGCGGAGTTTGTCTTTGGGAGAAATGCAAACAAAACTACGTCGGGTAAGAAACCTAATATATTTTTACATTGAAACCTGTTTGAGTCTCTAGTTTCATCCAATTATATTCAAATTTTGAGTGATATATCGCTCAATGCCACGCTGCTAAACACAATGTACACTAATGTGTACTTTATTGCTTTTTTTCCTAACAAATCCTATATTTACTGTGCATTATCACATTGAGAATCAATGGGTTCATCCAAAATCTGAAAAATTTTGCTTAAAAGAGCCTTAAGGTGCATTTCCAACTTTTCTGAGATCAGTGCAGACAAACAGCACACTGGAGGTTAAGTCATTCACTAAATAGGGAGCAAGGGAGCATCCTATAGCTTTCAGAGTGCTGGGGAAACATGACCCAAGAGCAGAGGAGATAAATGACAGTCTTTTATTACACACAAAAACACAAAAGGCGGTTCTCACCTCCTCCTTTCCCCTTATCCGTTTACAGTGGACAAGGGATGAGAGTGTGTGAGATGGGTGTGTGTGTTGCAAAAAGCGAGTGATTCTCCCAACACGTGGGCACAGATCCAAGGAATCCTCCACCAACAATATTGTTTGCAGCACTGCTGATCTGCAGGAAAACACACTTCCACATACACTCACAATCACTGTCATAAACGTACGACAGCAAGCACAAACAGAAACAATGATCCAAACATCGGACATGGCACGAGGGGAAATAAATAGGGGGACAGCTGTCACTCGCAGCTAATGGTTGTAACAAATCAGCGTTCCCATGGAAACAATCAGGGTTCCCAAGGAAGCACTGATTCAGCATGCCAGCGGCAGCTGAAAACTATAAGGAAAAAATGTAAACACATTTTGACAAAACAGAAAAGGGACGATGATGCTATGGTCCTGCACAGGCGTAACACCCAACCTGGCAATCACTGGAGGGCACACGGCAGCAAATTGCGCACAGCGATAATCCACCGCCAGACCCGCCCACACAAAACACTGAACATGAAACACAAGACAGACAGGGGATGATGATGATGATGTCATGATCCTCGTCAGACAAAGCCCAACCTGACCGGTTGACATAACCATGACATCACAGGAGAGCACATGATGATAATACGATCCCCGCGGTCCAAACAACCGGACCCTTGCGCTCACACAAAGAGGGAACACAAAATACAAAGGCTGACTGATACTGCCACGATCCAGTCAGATAAAACCTCAACCTGACAAGTGACTGGGTCGTGTCTGGGCCATTACAATAGCTCTCTGTGCAGCTTCTCAAGTTCAGTTTCAGACTGCAGATTATGTTTGGATCATTCAGCATGTTTGGCAGACATGGAACAATGGTAATAAGTACATTGATTCAGAATTTATAATGTATAATTTTATTTTATCATGGTTGACTTTTTTACACAAATGTGCTGTCCATGTGCCTCAACTGCGGTGTCTTATGGGCCATTTTTCTAAACCTCCCACTACACCTCAAACAGTAACAATGTACTATCCAAGCGCCACAACTGTGGCTTCTTTTCTGGCCATGCGACAAATTCCCACTGCTCTGCAAAGAGCGCACATGCTGTCCAAGCACCGCAACTGCTTTGTCTTTCGGACTGTGTGACCAAACCTCTTACTGCACTGCAAGAAATGCAAATACACTGTTCAAACACCACAACCACGGCATCTTTTAGACAACAAACTCCCACAACAGGCAAACAGCGCAAATGTGCCATCCAAGCGCCGCAACCTTTCACGTGGCACAACCGCTGCACGTCTTTCAGAGCATGGATCTCAGCCCCCATTGCTCCTTAACCCATATTATGTGTGTTAATAGGCTGGCCCCACCATTCGGATGCAGCAGGGGTCCACCCCGGCCAGTCCAGAAGCCCCTCAGAAGGGCCTTCCTTAAGCACTCAAGGACTCCCCCGTTCGAAGTGCATCTTATAGGACTTCACCGTTTGAATGCTGTGAGGGCCCCCAATTGTCAGGAGGAGAGGCTGAGGTCGTTCCGTGCACCTAGGATTCACGCCTCCACTCGGGCGGGTCAGAATCCTCCAGCGCAATCCATCAAGAGCTCTTCCTTTTTTATACGCAGGGAGTGTTCTCCCATTCCAAATGCTGAGTGAGCTATTCACATTTATTTGCATCCTGGGCTCTCCCGTTCGAAGCTCGGAGGACTCTCCCGGTTGAATGCAGTGAGAGCTCCCTTTTGATCGAAGATTGGGCTCACCTGCTCGAGCGGACGCAGTGCCCCTTCCATCGTGGTTCGCCTGTTTGCTGCACAGGCCCATCCGTCGAAATCACCAAGCCTGGAAGGAGACTTAAGGGTGGTCTGGGTGGCTAAGATTCATGTCTCCATTGGGGTCAACCCTGCCCTAACGTGCATTCAGTTGTAACAATCCCTCCAGTGCTTCTCAGCTCACGCAGAGCTCATTTCCAGGCAGACACAACTACCACTGTCTCTATCTATTTATTAATAACTAATCTAATTCTAGGGGGTGTTTGTGCTCAGGTCAAGCCACGAGCCTCGAGCTCTTCACCCAGGACAGCGAGCCACAAATATTTACTCTATCCTTTAAGCAGGATTACATTAACTTGCAAATTACTGAACAAAAAGATATAAATGGAATCGTTCCCAGCGCCATATGTTGAAAAGAACCTCTCCTTCCGTTTGAGAGTATCTTCGTTCAACTGGGGTTAATGCACTGCTTGCATAAGCAACCATATACAGTATGTGTGATTACTGTCCTTGTCTCTCTGTGCCAAGATAGCGCCATGGCCAACTGGTCTAACGCAGACAATAACGTTGGTTTCTCTTTTTTTTGTGACAGTAGCTCAACGTGAAGGCATTAATGAGTCTTTCTTTGTTAGAATTGTCAGTGCATCTGCTTGTTCTTGACCCCAACACCATTCAGCATCTTACTTTGTGAGTTCCTTTAAAGGTTGTGTGATTGAAGAATAGTCAGGATTTAATTTTGCGCTGTAATTTGCCAATCCTTGAAGGCTTCTTACCTCACTCTGAATTTGTGGGGATGACATACAAGTGATTGTTTCTATCATTTTTAGGTCTGCTGAGATGCCATTTTTGAGAACATGTATCCAAAGAACTCCAGTGATGTTTTGTGGAATTTTCATTTGTCTTTATTGATTTTTAGGTTGTTTTCAGGCAGTCTTTGGAAAGCTGCTTCAAGATATTTGTTGTGCGCTTCTTCTGTGGTGCCATTCATTAATGTGTTATCACTGAAAGTTCTGACCTTGGGTATTCATTGTTATACCTGTTGTATGGTATTTTGGAAGACATCAGCAGCTGAGGAACTAACTAAGATGAACCTTGTGTATCTTCTCAATTCAACATGGGTTGAGAATATATTGATATGACTGAACTGCAGTGATAGCTCAAGCTGATGATAACCTGAGATAAGATTGAATTTGGAGAACATCATTGCACCATTAAAGGAGAAGTTCACTCAAAAATAAAAAAGAAATCTCTAATCATTTACTCACTCTCATGCCATCTCAGATGTGTATGAATATATTTATTCTGCAGAAAACAAACAAATTATTTTTAGAAGAATATCTCAGCTATGTAGGTCCATACAATGCAAGTGAAAGGTGAACAAAATTCTGAAGTTCTGAAAAGCACATAAAGGCCGCATAAAGGTGCTCATAAGGCTCCAGCGGTTTAATCTTTATCTTCAGAAGTGATCCAGGTGCTGTTGTGTGAGAACAGATCATGTTTCTGATGTCTCAAATGCTCTAACTAGATTCAAAAGTCCTTCTAATGTCAAAGTTCTGTCTTTAAGTGCTCTCCTCCTACGATATGATGATGAGCAGGTAAGTATAGTTTTAGATGTTATTCTATCTGCATCTAGAAATGTACAGATTGTTGCAAGCTGTTTTAGCCTGGTGTGAAAGGCATCAACTGTCTCTCCTGCCTTTTGTTTAGATTGTCTAAACATATACCTCATAATTGACATTGAGGCTTGGGCTGAAGTATTCTATCAGTACTTTTTCTGATTTATAGTAGCCATCACTAGCAACATTTTCTAAAATTGTTAAAATCTTGTTTGAACAAGAAGGAAGAGAAGTTCTCCGTGCAATGGTCAAATGTTTTCGCTGGCTCCTTTAGTAAGTATTTATATAAAAGTTTTAGCGACATTCACTTCTTAAGTTCCCGATTTTTCCATGCTTCGAAAAACATTTTTCCGACTACTATGACCGCTTAATCACTTGTTGCCATTGTATCGACTTCAGACCAACAACGTTGTAACACAGTAAAGAAGTGTTTACTGAACATTTGTGCAACATACAGACTACTTGAACCATAGATATTATATAGAGACTAGATGCCCTATTGGCCGCCGGTCGTACTCCTAGTTTCGTTGCGCGGCAGCAGTTAAGATGCCAGAGCACTGTGGAGCATTTTCCTGTTCTAATCGGCGGACCATCGCAAATAGGGCCCGGGGGATTACTTTTCACAAGTAAGTTTTAACATTACCGTACTATTGGTTGTATTTTGTGAATAGAATATTACCAGATAATTGAGAAGGAGCAAGGATCTTTGATATTACTGTACTGAAATCGTAGCCAGCTAACGTTAGCTAGGCTATGTTTACTGTACCAGCCGGTGTTCATCCGGCATAGAGAGGTGGGGTAAAGTAATAATTACAAGAGCTTCTCGGTTATCGGATACAAGCATTCAACGGCCCTGTTGTATAAACATAGGTTATTTGTGTTTGCCCACGTGATATCAGGAAGCAATGTAACTTAATACACGCATGACGGTGATGCGCAAATCGAGTTACCCCTCCCACTTCTGCTAGTTTTATTGATAACCTATATTTATTATCCTGTGCGAACTGGCCATTAATATTACAGACGTCCTGTGGTAAAATTACATTATTACTCCATCTAAAGTTACCCTAAAGTTAATCCCGAATCCGAATAGGGCTTTAGATTACAATTGACACAATAATTATATGTAGGAATAAAACAATTATTATTGGTATAATAACAGTGGCCAGTGAATTTTACACAAGTGTCATAGACTGTATTATCTTTTTTTTTTTGTGAGAGTCTGTGTGTGTGTGAGAGAGAGAGAGAGAGAGAGAGAGAGAGAGAGAGAGAGAGAGAGAGAGAGAGAGAGAGAGAGAGAGACAGAGAGAGTGTGTGTGTCACAAATCATTATAAATAATTTCTTCAACTTATTAAAATAACTTACTTTACTGCAACTATCTGTTTCTGATTCTTTATCATATTTATAGTGTGTGATTTATAAAATACCTTATATCCTACATCACATATTTTGATTTTGGACGTCTGGTCACTTTATATCTTATATCAGAATATTATATTACTGTTAAGCCTACTATGAATATTAAAATACGCCGAACCATGTGTCCTGTATCATAGCTACATGAATGAACTTTGCAGCAAAAAATCAGTTCAGTATTCTGTGAGGTATGATTAATTAAATGCGCTGACAGTTCATTGCACCTGCCATACAGATTACACTGAGTGGAGTGGGTGACCGGTCTAAGATGGCGGCGCCGCGGCATCTATATGATGTCTATGACTTGAACACCCTTGCTTAACCAGCTTTTCACTGCTTAGGATTCTGGGTAGTTTTAACTTAAAGCTGTAGTACAACATTACAGGCAACAGGCTATGATGTCACTCTTTAGTGCTTCTGTTTTTAATACATAGCAAATTCTAAATTACACATAATATTACATTCAAAATATTAAGTTAAAATATAATATCTACTACACTTTCCTGCATCATTGCAAAGACGAACATCTCTTTGCTGTAAATTTGCAGGTCAGAGTTCTCCAAACTTGAACTTTGGTATTCAGCAAAGACAAAACTTCTACTCATGTGCTTACGTACCCACTCTCCCTCCTTAGCATACATATGAATGGAAGTCATTGGAACAAAAGCTGTTGTATGATCGTCCCTTAAGGAAGTGGTTCTCAAGCAGAGGGCTGAGACCCACTAGGGGGGCTTCCAAAACTTTCAAGGGGAACTTAAATCTGATGTAACCTTTTTAGTGTTAAAATACTTTCTTCAATCCCTGGTTAATATACAGAGACAACTAAAAGTAAGCCATTCAAATGGTTAATTTTCTCAAAACCTGTAAACATTGTGTATCTTTGGTGCTTTAAAAATCCTGGTTTTCTTTTTTGTCTTGTTTTAGTGACCCTCTTAGATCCGCCCAAACAACATTACTCCACCAGTGGCGTGAGTTGCAGCTGCAAATGAGGGGTGTATTCAGAAAGCTGTTTTGAGAATGTAGTGAAGTCGGGTGACGTCAGTACCATTTGGTAGGTGGCCAATGAGCAATCGCTCATTTGGAGTATATAAACCGTTCATTCAGGCCTCTTGGGGTGCGTCATGGTTGAAAGCCCGCCCCTTACGTTGTAACTACAGACTGAGTGTGCTGCTGGGTTGCCGAGGGTTTGTGCGCGTGGGTTGCTGCTTACTCCCAGGTAGGTTTGGTACCATCTTGGGGCGTAGTGGGAAGTTTTCTTTTTTTCCTGACTTAGGTTGTGGTAATTTGTTTTAGTATGATGCGCCTTCAGGGCTTCCATCGGTGTGGCATTGCAGCTTTACTGATTGGAATACCAGCTGTTGCAGTCAACAAGGCTGTTAAATGATTCTCTGATGTATTTGTTGACGTGTAACTGGATCGTTCTCTCTGGTAGGTAAACTGGGATAGTACTTTATGGCATTGTCGGGCGGGTAACTGGTCGATTACTTTGTTAGTCGTAATCTTTCTTGTTTACTGTCTGAAGATCTTCGTGGACGCTAAAGCGGGCCCAGTGAGCAGTCGCATTAAACAGCGCGCTCTCCCTCTCCGCCACTCGCTCTTTAAAGCCACGCTGCTGCTTTTCTACATCGTTACGTTTAAGTTAAGTATGTCTATGCGGGCTTGAAGGATTATTTGTTTTTTTGGCAATTATTTTTGTTGTTGGTAGATTTGTTTTCTCGTTATTAGTTAACTCTGTATTTGGTGTGAGTTTCTGCTACGGTCACTGTGTTGTTCATTGTTTGTTTGGATGTGAACGTGAGTGTTTAGAGTATTATTTATTTTGGGTTGTTTTGGGTCAAGGTAAATATTGTTGTCTCTGTTTTTGTGTCGGTCACGTTGGACTGTTAAGTCAATAGACCGACTTTGAATGTGTTTTGTTTACATATATGTTTTGTTGTTGAATTAATCTGTCCTGTTTATCGTGCATTTATTATTTGTTTCTGAGTGGCCGTTCTGCCTGCAATAACCCCTGGGCATACTGCAGTTCATTCTGTGTGGTGTTCCTGCAGCAGTCATTGTAATTGTTTATTGTCTGTCTTTATTCTGTTACTAGTATTTGTATCTTGTTTATTTTTGGGTGCATTGTAAATTGTTTTTTTTTTTGGTTTTTGTTAAAGTCAATAAATTGACTTTGAATATTTTGTTTTTTTGTTTATTTAGTGTATTAATTATCTATATTATTTTTCTCTCCTTTAGGAGCTGAGGACTACCTGGAGCGGGCTGGTTGTCTGTCTCACTGCAGGTTTTGTTTCACTAAGGGTGTTAGTGCAGTTTCATTATTGCCGTGTCACTATCTTTGGCTAATTGCAGTGAATTTGGTGGGTGTAAGTGGGTTGGCGTGCTTCTTATGGTGGACCTGTTGCCGGCACACTAGCCTGCTCCAGTCCGGAGGCCTCAGCCCTTGTGAAGGTGTATTGTGAATCTTGTGAAGGTGTATTGTGAATCTTGTGAAGGTTTATTGTGAATCTTGTGGAGATTTATTGTGAGTCTGGTATTTTTTTGTTTTGTTTATTATTTCAATCATGACCCATGTGAATTACTGGTTTTAAATCATTGCTGATCAACTTTTAGCGTTAATAAAACCCTTTTTTGTACAGAAGCCCATGCCTCTTGCCTTTTCTATGTGGAACGTATTTGTGTGCTTTATTTGGGTTGTTGTCCCCGTTAACCTGGGGTGGCGTAGTCGCTAAAATTGAGCCACTTGCTACAAAAACATTGTTTATTTTGCAATTCCGTTCGGTGGAGCTAGTGTCACAGAAATTAAATACTTTAGCTTTAAAATGGCTCAAATTATTTAAAATAAGCTTCTGTAGCTAGTATTAAGTCATATGGGTGGATCATGTCATACCAGGTAGTATTACACTGACTTGATTTGATTATTTCAGATGCTTTTTGTAATCAATAGAAAATGCTACCAAAACGCTAAACCATAAAACCTAACCCTAAAACAGATCGACATGCCAGCCACTAAGCAGGCTCAACTTTCTCCAATATGTTTTTTTTTTTTTCAAGTTATACAGAAGACCTCCATTAGATGGTTTAGCTGTATTTGATTAAGGTCCCATCCCATTTGAAGATGAGGGTCATTAGATAGACTGGTTTGCATGTCCAATGAAAAAGATCATAAAGAATGTGACAAAACCACAGCATCCATTTATGAGGCTTCTTCTTTGCATTCATTGAACATTTATTAGGCTGAATTCATACTGTATGTTTCTGTATTTATGCTGTTTGTATGACTGTATTTATGCTGACACAACTGCATGGATTAAAAAGCTTGGCTTGATCTGATTGCAGAGGTCAATTTCTTGTGATTTCTGTGTGATTCCAAGGATATCTGTCTGTGTATAGATTGAGCTCTGTAGAGAGAGGCAGGAGAAGGAGGGATGCACATGAAGGGATGTGAGAAAGGAGGCCGTGTGATTTGTGTAAAGGATAAACAAAGACTAAAACTAATTACTGCTGGAGGTCAGCACACCAAATGCATATTCAAAAGCATGGGGCGTTGCAGCAAATTTACAGCAGTCACACTTATTTTGCAGCATGAATAGGCAATTTCGCAGTGAATCTGGAGAGAAAGGGGGACATGAAAAGTTGTGAAGAATTGATGACTGACTCCTTGAGAGTGAGCAAAATAAAATTGACCATGAAATCTGGAGCCTGGAATTAAATTGGCTGGAAGAAAAGATGAAAAAAGGGAGAAAAGGTGTGGGGTGTGACTAATTAAAGTGGTTTTGAATGAATGCCAAGATTAATTTGCACATCAGTTAAATGTATTATTAAATTTGAGAATATACATTTAAAGGAAACATTAATGGCCTGAGAGATATCATTCAGAGTTTGATTGATGAAATCTGAGCAGGCTGTAAGGAATAGCATTTCCTACAGCTAAGTGTCAAAGGCAAATTATTCTCAAAGCTGATATATGATGCAAAGTTAACAATTCTTAGTATGTGACTCAGCTCAACAGATGACAGTTTGTATGGCGGTTTCTTAGGGACTCAAGAAGACCACACTAACATATTAGTTTTTACTTTCCTGTATTTATTTTTACAGTTGATATCTCACCTATTAGTTTGTATACATCATCAGTAATTAATTCAAAATCCTTGTTGTATAACAATTGGCCTGTCGTTAGAAGACAGCTTGAGCACACAGAGGTTGAAATAGGGCCAAACACCTCTCTCCATACAGCACATCCAACCGCATCCATCACCAGTCAGATTGGCAGACAGCAGTCACTTCAAAACAATCTACTGTCTTTTGAGGCCATATGCAGATTGGTGTTGAAGTGGGATACAAACCCAGTTGCCAATAAAGTAGATGCACCAAAACAAATTGTAGAAAATTATCTGGGAAGTGACAAGGAGAAACTGACAAGGCTTTTTACTGGCGGATGGAGTTCCTCCAAACCGTGAAATTTGGATACATGGCAACTAAGAAAACAATTCTTGCTGGTGTACTGAGCAGCTGCCCCATTTGGGTTGAGAGAGAGTGACTGTGGGCAGAGAGTGATATAGAGAAAAAGAAACAGAAAGAGGGGCAATGTCTTTTTAATTGCCTTTGGTCACCCACACTGGCAAAATGGGTGCCACACAGCTCAGAATTTCAAACTGGGCAAGAGGCACGAAGGGCTGATAGATATTGTATCACTCAAGTTAATAGTTAATACTTTTCCATTTCTAGAGAAATCTGTCACTCTAAAAAAAATAAAGCATGAGGCAAATTAAAGGGAGGTAGAGAGAGAGACTGGGGAAGAAAAGAACTTGAGTGTGTGACACAGTTTTAGAATGCCCTATCTTTTGGCCATCCCCTCTTTTGAAAGGAATAAAGAGACTGTGCCTCTTTCTTCTCTTCCTTTTCTTCTTCAACTTCTCTCTTTCTTTTCCTCTCCCACCCGTTCCCATATCTCACTTTCCATTGCTAGTAAAAAAAAACAAAAAAAAAAAAAATTCTCATGAATGATGTATGTGCGTCTTGTTATCAACAGTGATTTCTATAGACCTTGACGCATTCACCAAGACATTCATGGCGTAATTGTTAATTTTAATGCCATAATGGATTCAGATGGGAGGCCTGATTAGACATTTATTGCACAATTAAATGAAACATACTCAAAAATCACAAAAGGCATCCATAATTATTTCAGGCCATTAATAAAATGGGCATTAAATTATATTGGACACAAAAGAGAAGTGAAATAGATTTCCATTAGAGCAATGGAGGCAGAGAGGGGCTAACAGATCCTGCCTGAATTCACTCTAAAATTAATTGTTGGCCAGCCTATTTCCACATACAGTGGAATAAATGAAATGAGAAAAGAGGAGTTGGTGACCATGAGAGAGGGTTGTGGGGGTGTGATGGGGTTGACATTAGGAGTCTCTGATAAAGCCCTTTTGTTTGAGAGATTACTATAGCCATTATATTCAAAAGTGAGAAAGAGAGAGAGAGAGAGAGAGAGAGAGAGAGAGAGAGAGAGAGAGAGAGAGAGAGAGAGAGAGAGAGAAGGGTCTGTAGTGATTTCAATTGGATTTTAACATTTAGAGGATGCTAAGATCCTAAGTTTCACAAGCTCCAGTAATCATTTGTTGCATTTAAAACTTTTATTTGCTGTCAAATAAACAGTCTCACAAGACTGTGCAAAAAAACAATATTAAAGAAGTGAAATCACACAGAGGAGTCATTAGGAAAAAACCTTGTCCCTGATAGCAGTAAAAATGGAGAGGGCTGCCCATTGGCCACCACTAAAATACACTGAAAAAAAAAGTTTTAATCTGCAATTGTTACCTCAAGGAAACACTTGAAAAACCTAATTTGTCAGTTTGATTTAGTCAGATTATATGCATATTTTTAGGAACACCTGCACACATACTTATTAATGTGATTATCTAATCATTCAATCATGTGGCAGCAGTGCAATGCATAAAATCATGCAGATACAGGTCAGGAGCTTCAGTTAATGTTCACATCAACCATCAGCATTGAGAAAAAAAGTGATCTCAGTGATTTTGACTGTGCCATGATTTCTGGTGCCAGATGGGCTTGTTTGAGTATTTCTTTAACTGCTGATCTCCTGGGATTTTTACACACAACAGTCTCTCTCGAGTTTACTCAGAAAGGTGCCAAAAACAAAAAAAAAATTTAACACTTTACCATAAAGGTCCATCATTAATAGGTAACTATGCAGGAATTAGTGAACTACCTCAGTCATTAGTTCACTATTACTTAATTGGTTAAAAAAAATTCCATATTAGTTAAGAGTTGTAACTAAAGTGCTAATGTAGAACAACTCATTTGTCCTGCATTCATTCCTGCATATTTACCTATTAATGATGGACCATTATTATAATTTGATATCCAAAAACATCCAGTAAGTGGCAGTTCTGCAGATGGAAGCGCCTTGTTGATGAGAGAGGTAAATGGAGAATGGCCAGACTGGTTCAAGCTAGAGGTCTTTTCAGGTCCTAAGATCTGTACCCGACCCGAATAGCATCTTACCCAAACCCGACGTGCATAAATTAATGTTGAAAAAATAAAAACCAGACAGACACAGACCTAATCATATTAGACCCGAGTCTGACCTGACAGCATATTTTTTAACCTGACTGGACCCAAATGTAAAAGGCAGCAACGTCTGCACAGCCTGCACAGATCAGTATCCAGGATTGTTAGACTCAGGATGTACATGGATGTGTGGATTGACAGAGAACAGAGAAAAAGTGAGCTAATAATGTTGTCATAGAATTATTTGTTTTAAATAATAATATAATGTTAAATGCCAAAAACGAATAATTGAAAATTGGCATATTTTTAAAGAATTCGAAGCTACTAATTTAGGACAATCATCAAAGTTTTCGACCAGAACCAGTGAGTGTCTCGAGTCGGACCTTGGGTATTTGGATTCAAGTGGACCTGTGAAGACCTCTAGTTAGAGCTTACAGAAAGGCTGTGATAACTCAGATAACCACTACCAATTGTAGTGAGAAGAATAGCATCTCAGAATGCACAACACGTCGAACCTTGAGGCGAATGGGCTACAACTGCAGAAGACCATGTCGGGAACTTTAGTGTTCTTAATAAAGTGCTCAGTGAGAGTATAATTTTTTACTTAAATTAAACCAGTTATTTTAGATGTTACCACATGAAGCACATTTTAGGTCAAACTGTTTGATTTGAAAGATTTGCTGTACACGTGGAACAACCATGATTGTGAATCCTGTTAACTGAAATTACAATGTTTTCACTGGGCTCATGTTAACACACTGAACACGATTAAAAAAAGTTTCAGAACATAACAGTTGTTTTCATCTCCAAAAAACACACTGGAGTACTTTAAACGGATTCAGAGGCAAGCTATTTGAAAAGCGCTTCAGAGAATAGTTGAGCAGTTTGGTAAGCTAAATATAATTGTCTTTTGAAATGCAGCTCCATTGAGAATCACAAAGTGTAAAGGAAAAGTAGACCTGATAACTCACAATGCAATACCAACCTCCCCCCAAAAAACTAAATCGACACTCGATACCGATGTTATTATTTGAGTTTCATCTAAATCAATTTATCTGCATTCAAAGGCATTCAGATCTTTTAATTGACTCTCTTTTATCATTGCCCTTTTGGTTTTCTTTTTTCTTTTCTTTTAGTTGCACTGTGTACCTTGGTTCTTAGTCTGGTCACAAGATGCCTTCTTGTATTGTGTGCTTCCATTACATTTTGTGTGTCACTACTAGTGTCTGCCTCTAAAAGAAAGGCAGAATGTCAGCATTTATGTCAAGTTCATTCATGAAATAATAGAAATTCTGAGTTTGCTGGCATCAGCGTTTATTAAGTCATTCAGTGGAGTGGACAAACTTGCTTGTTTAAAGCCTGTAATTTTATTTCACAAATAATTCCAGGTATTAAAGTAGTGACACCAATGTCACACTACATTTTCTTTATTTGTTTTATACAATCCTTTTTATTTTTCATCTGGTTCCTCAAGAGGCAGATCTCTCGTAGTCACAATAGTCACAATATACCAATCAGGAATCTAAAAGTGTGCCGCAAGTCACCCCGGCCCTGAACAAGCCTTTCTTCCTCTTAATGAAGGTCAGAGAAGAGGCCCCATTTCTCTTTTTGGGTGATAATTCATCCCTATCTCCTGTTATCTGTGCCTGGCCTCTTTAATCCTAATTGTATTGTATGATTGTGTGATGCTTGCTTCTGTGTCTCTGAAGCATTACCCTCCTTCTTTCATTATCAACCAATGCCTTGAACCTCTTTTAATTTCCATTCTGTTTTATTTCATTCAATCATTGGCTCTGTCTTTCCTTTTTCATTAACTCTGCCCTTTGCACAAGGCATGCGATTCCCTTAGGGGCCTTTATTGGGCTCCTTCATGAAATATCACATTGTAAAAATATTTGACCATGAGAATTGTCAATTTTATATGTCTCCCGTTGGTCATACATTTCTGCCGGATGCTCATTTCAGTTTTGATTAGGACTTGGTCCCAGCTATTGATAATCACAGATTGATATGGGGAGAGAATGAGGAAGTGGAAACAGATATGTAAACAGCTTAAGATGAACTGGGTATGGCTGCAACTGGACACTTTCCCAGACATGTGGCCCAATCTTGAGGCATTGATGCCCTGTCTTTCACCATATTCCCAAAATAGCCGTCTGCCCATCACACTTATGACTGCTCTAAAAGGGTCCGGGATGGTGCGTGGGCTAATGACATTTCTCCAAACCGAACATAATTTTTTTTTGTAAATATATACTGTATTTTGCAGAGGTTCCAGAAAAATGCTGGCTGTGACAGCTGATTAAAATCAATTTCCATACTGGAGAGAAATAGGAGCCAGGAGCCACGGCCAGACCAAACATTGGCAATTTGAATATGCGAAATAATGTCAGTCTGTGAGGAGGAAGCGGGCTGGGGGAGGGAGATGGAATTGGGGGGTGTTGGTGTTTGGGGTTTTGAGGCAAGACTCGACATTTCAACCCTCTGTCTCATAATGGAAAGACTATTCTGAATTATACTGTTAAGGCTGGCAGTTACAGTGAAAAGATTTGGGAAGTGCCAGTGTTCTTTATCAATGAAAAGGCTTCATTTTGTGTAGTGCTTTCTTCATTGGGCCCAAGTACATTTAGTAACCTATCTTTTTGTCGTTAATAGATAAGAATCTTACATTAGCATGTATGATGAAAAGGATTTCAGAGGCATCCATTAGTCTATTGAAGACTTATTGGTTACACTACACTACTCCTATACTACTGTCATATGATCACTTTTCATGTGGTCACATGCGAATAGAAAACATGTTAAATTTAACCTGCTCCATTGTGATTATCACATGTGAAATGCATGTGCTTTTTTCCTAAATGTTTGGATTGCAATTATTATTTTAAATGCTAGAATAGTTTTGTTATAGCTATAGCACAAACATTTTCTACACTGTACACATTTTTAGTGTGAATTTATAGTAAATTCCTGGCAATTTGTTGCATGACGTACGTATATTTGACAGTAGTATTTCTACAATGTATTAAAATTAAAATACAACTGTATACTGTAACTTAACAGTGAACAGGACCAATAAATTACTGTAATGTAGCAATGTTGTGTTGTACAATCACAATGATCATCTGTGTTTTTTTTTTATCTACAGTGTTTGTTAATTGTCATCATCTTTGAGGTTTGTATGCTGAGTGTTGATATAATGTGTGCCTTATTGACAACTCATGATAAAAAGATATGGACTGATAAAACCAACCATATTATAGCCTTGCTTTGCAAACATCCCTTCCTCATTGTGCATTTAAAATGATAATATATCTTCACTATCAAATGGATCATATAGAGAAGTTTATACATCATGGTCTGACATGATTTCAACCACAAAATATACTAGTTTTCTCCATATGTTTTAGCACAATAAATTGTGTTCTTGTACACAATTTCATCTAATGGGAGACAATTAATCAGACATTAATAAGATAAGGTCCCATCCAAAGGGAACACTAAACACCATAATGGTGACTTTCACAGTAATTTGTTGTGTTGTGACAGAAAATAACCTAACCTGCATTGATTCTACAGTAAAATTCTGAAAACAGTATTTTATTGTAAGAAATTACTGTTAAATCTGGTAAAATCCTTGCAATGTTTTACAGTATGTGTAAGTACATCTCTGTAGATGTTTATGAAATTGTAGCTGCTAGATTGCACGGTAAAAAAAATAACAACAAAACTCTTAAAAACAGCTGTCCTTTAAACCTGTTAGTGGCCTGTTAAGGTAGTTTAACGATGATGCAGTAGGCTTTAAGGCATCTCAAGAATATATTTGCTGGCCTGCATATGAGGTGACACCTGAGCAAGAGATGGACTATGCTTCCTCTCGAATAATGTCTGCATTCCCACTAGGTCAGACATATTAAATGCTCTTCATATGAGAGCATTTCCGTTGAAAACAGACTCCCATTTTCGCTGTTGAATCCGCAATGTTACGCACTGAACTTAACTTACCAAGATAATTCCTAAGGGGTGACTATTGGCTTACAAAACAACATGCAGCAGAGGTTTCTTGGCAGAGCACACTACCACATTCTCAGAGGGAAAACATCTATTGCAGCATCATGCGAGCAGAATCACAGCAGTAAATGGGATGTAAAAAGACTAAAAAGCATTGAAATGTCAACACGGGTTTGTGAGGAGTCCTGAGTGGGACTGCGAGTTAGTAGTGGAAAAAGCCACTTAGCGCATCAGGACCATGGACAGCTACTGTACCACCGTATCCATCTCATAAACTCTGTCTGAAACGAGAGCGCTAGATCACGTGGGATTTACACAATCTTACTGCAGATATTGAGAAAATCACGAACAACCACATCAAGGCCGAGAAAACACACAGTTTTGTCATTCTACAATTCAAGTATTCCTCTTTTCATTCGACCAATTTATTAGCTTCACTAAGTTCCAGAACTCCACAACCGATTGCCATAAATAGCGAAAAATAGTCTATTGGTGGATAAAAATATACCAATAGCCTAACGTTCAATAATAAACCTCCATGACTTTCAAATGATGTTCTGGTCAAAAGAAAGCAATATTTTACATCACCCCTGAATTCTTGGTTGTCGTTCTAAAATGTATCGATTAGCTACATTATGTATCGATGTATCGAAAGCTCTTCACGAGGAAGTTCCGACAATTATGATTATTTTGCATTGCATGGCCCTGTTCTGTTTTAAGCCATTAGAGTGTTAAAATAAGCATTATAGGGCTATTGTTTGTCCTTAGTTAGTTCATTTGACTTTTCAATACTAATTTTCATGAATCGTGCACGTCTCATAAAGCAGACGAATTCTTGTTGGTCGATCCTCTCAATAAATAGACAACCGTTCAGCTCAACATCAAGCTTTAATTGGCGGGGGGCTTTGCTAATGACTTGCTCTTATCGACTTCAGTCGCCTTTGTGGATCTCAGACGACCTGCAAATGCTTAAGAGTGTGTAAGAGTAGGCTACTTACACTTTTATAATAATTATCTTTATTGGGGGTGCTCATGTCAGTGTAGCCTACGAAATTAACACAAGTTTTAGACCATCAGTCTCCTGCCAGTCACAGTTTACATTTGAATAGCCCATTGATACCTGCGCTACCGGAAAAAAAAATAAAAACCAATCTGTTATTGTAAGTTAAAAAAAAAAATGTCGCATGTTATAAAGGACTTGAAGAGCCAAGTGATTTCGAAAAAAGGAAAGCTTTCCGTTTGTTTAGGAGAGCACCGGACCGTGAATCTAACACTTGCAGAAACACAAATAAACATGTAGCTAATCTTTACGATCAAAATATCAATACGCATGAACACATTAGCATGTAGGCGAATAAAGGGGCGAAAATAGTTCACTTTGCGCACGTGAGCGATCCATGCACCGCACGCGGAATATCTCTTCTAATATGACGGACTCCCGTTTAATGCCGCGCGCCTCAGTATGCTTGATTTCACAAATCTCACTCCATTTGGCTTTGAGTACATCATCTCTATGTCAAATGATGTGTGCCCTAATCATTTTTGTTAATTCCCGTTGTAATTTCTGTTTCTATCAGGCTTGTGTTCTCCGGATTTCAAGCTGCACTGCTCTCGGAGATGCTCTGAAATGGAGAGGAAGGCTGAAAGGCGGTGGAACGGTAAAGCTTGATGGATATCGAGCCGGCACTACTAAGAAACACACTTCATGCGCTGTAGACGCATTTTTCCATCAGCGCCTCTCTTAAGTTATGGAGGATTTGTATATACATGGGGTTTGTTTAATTAAAGGGAAAAAAATAATTCGTTAATCGTGAAATAAAAATATGACCATCAAATTAAATTAATTAAATTAAAGACATTTTGATTGTGCTGTACTGTTTTCTGTTTGTAAAACTGTAGCATATTTATATCGGTTAAAGATGGCCTTGATATTAACAAGTCCAGTTATTTATTTAAAAAAAAAAAAAGGCCTCTAGCGTGCATTTGATATGCAGAGATTCTATTCATAGGTAAAATATTCCATAGTTTCCGAGGAGTAAGAGTTGTGTTGCTATGACACTGCAAAATAAAGTTATACATGAAATAATAAGAGCAATAGAAACATTTAGACAGTTATTCAGGTTATTTTTGCGGGGTTTATGTGTTTTACTAAAGGCTAAAAAATAAATCGCATTCACTTGCACGCGGCAAGGTTGAAACTCCTGCATATCCCGTGTTTTAACATGAATATGTCTGCATTCACAGCCACCCTATAGAGTTGGATAACAATACTAGGCCTATAAATATTATATTTATTACATATACAAATAAAGTGCTAATGGCATAACCCTCGCTGATCTGAGAAAGAAGTCTATAATGCCTCGAAGAAAAGAAAAAAAAACAGAACCAGACAAAACGCACAAACTAACAGACAGACAAACCAACAAATATATAAATTAATTGAATAAATAAATAAATTAACAAATTAATACATATTTGCATGCATACATGAGCACGACATTTATCTCCCAACATTGAAACAAGTTTTCAATTACTGGCTCAGTATTTGAAATAACGCATGATCGTATGTTACGATGGATACAATATATGTTCGTGTGCTAAATTATAGACAGATCTCCCCTCATGTCACGCTTGAAGGCCCCTCCACGAGATATCACATATCGTATACATTTTGATTAATAATTACACCCGTGCCTCTCATATATCAAGCTCCTTGCCTCGGGCTCATTAGGAGCCTGATCTTTTTTTAAACAGTCAAATTTGCATGTTAAAGCGTTTGGTACAAGAACCTTGGCTCAACACATTACCTTGATTTAGTCATATTCCCTTTTAAACATCTGAGTAGATCTTGACAATAGTAAATGAATGAAGGAGTTTATTTGTCAGATAAAAAGGAGAAAGAGAGAGAGAGATCACGGGGACAGACGGAGTCTATTAACGGCAGCATAAATGTAAAATATACTTTTACTAAGTAATAATAATTAAGGCCATTGTTCTGTGACCATGAATGTTATGCTTTAAGAATTTGTTATAAAATGTGAATAATGTTTTTATTTTTATTTGTATATTTTTTTTTTTTTTTTTTTTTTTTTTGCAAAAAAATATGTTAAAAAACATTACAACGAGGAAAAAAAGGTTTCAAGGTTGTTGTATTTTTATTCTTGATATTATTTGTGGCATGTAATGCTAATATTGTGAGGCACTGGCATTGTTTTCAAAATACCAAATTGCGTGGTGTTACCATTCAAAAAGGTCCATGGGCATGTTCGACACATGAGAGATTACAGCAGCAAAACAGGTGCAAGCCCCAACCCAGCCTGTCCCAGGAGAGCTTTGGACAATTGTTCTCATTTAGGAAATATTAGCCTGGGGGCACTGACTCAGACAGCATGCTTATATTAAAAGATCTTTAAGACCGTTGTCTTTCTAGTTGCTCTCTTGTTTAGACATTTCAAAACATGGTACGTTGTGGTTTGAATTAATTTAAATGGTTAATGGTTAACCATAGTTCAATGTAAAACTCTTATAAACATTATAAATAAATCTGCTGTAAAACGAAAGTTAAATAAAATGTATTAAAGCATTGGCTTATTGTTAGATAAATCGGCATTATATTTTTAATTATTGATATAAAGCTTATCTTTAAGCGCTCACATACAACTATGTTCGCATAAACACTGCAATGTTTACAATAAAATTTAGTCTATTATCCAGGCATCAGTCGTCTCTGGAGGATTGACGCTGGTAGATGTCAGGCTTTATTACAAAAAGGTTGAAGGTCTGTGTTTGTAGACCTTCAACTAAATGGATTTGGGGAGGGAAGAAAGTCACCTCCTTTCCCTCCCAGATCTTTGTTTGTGTGGTAATATACATATTTTGGTAGGTATTATGTGGGTTTCTCTGTGCTGATTGGGCGCTCAGGTTGGCGCGTGAACGCCCTGCGATTATGTCAGATCGCGTGCAGAGCGAACCAGCCCAGCCTTTGAACTTCACCGCTTTTGGCTCTCATTCACGCGCTTCTCCTCATTTCCCAGCCAGGTGCTTCGCGAGAATCCTCAGAGAAAAAAGCGCGCGATCAGACTTCGATTCCCGCGCTGGATTTTGTGGAGCGCGTGGTTGTTCTTCTCTCAGACCAACAGTTTCTTTTTGAAGACGAAAAATCTTTCAACTTCACGACAAAGACGGAAGAATTACTGGATTTTTTTATTTATTTATTTTTCATTCATTGATGTCGTTCCCCTACATATCCGGTTCTCTAGACGTGGCATGATCTGTGTCTGTGTGCAAAAAAAAGGTGAATAATTTTTTCTCTTGGTTGGCTGATAAACTTTTTTATCGTTAGGCTATTTTAACCAGGAACTTTAAACGGACGCTGTAAAAATGTCAAAACCGGTCGATCATATCAAGAGACCCATGAACGCGTTCATGGTCTGGTCAAGAGGCCAGAGGAGAAAAATGGCTCAAGAGAATCCCAAAATGCACAACTCAGAGATAAGTAAAAGACTTGGCGCCGAGTGGAAACTGCTCTCTGAATCCGAGAAGCGACCGTACATCGACGAGGCCAAGAGGCTGAGGGCTCAACACATGAAAGAACACCCAGACTACAAATACAGACCCAGACGCAAACCCAAGAACCTCCTCAAGAAGGACAGGTACGTGTTTCCTCTGCCCTACCTTGGCGACACGGATCACCTGAAAGGACTTCAGGTCTCTGAATCTCTCTTAGGTTCCTCGGAAAAAGCCCGTGCGTTCCTGCCACCGACATCTGCCCCTTACTCCTTCCTCGACCCGAGCCATTTCAGCTCCAGCGCCATCCAGAAGATGACAGAGATGCCGCACACGTTGGCCACCAGCACGTTACCTTACGCATCATCTCTGGGATACCAGAACAGCGCTTTCGGGAGCCTGGGTTGCCCCAGCCAGCACACCCACACTCACCCATCGCCCACAAACCCTGGGTATGTGGTGCCCTGTAACTGCACCGCATGGTCGGCATCGAGTTTACAGCCGCCTGTTGCCTACATACTGTTTCCAGGAATGACCAAGAGTGGGATTGACCCATACTCATCAGCACATGCCGCTGCTATGTGACGCTACAACTAAAAACAATCTCCTCTTTGAAAACTTGAATACAGCAATGCATGTACATAAGAAGAGAGGGAAAGGTCGAGACATTTATGCTGAGGCCGTGTGGACATGAACTTTTCACCATCTACGAGAGGTTCCTTGGATCCCAGCATTGATCTTGGAAAAGATGTAGGACAGGTGCCCAGAACTGTAAGAAATGTAAATGTTTAAACGTTTATTACTATGGCTGCCAGATTTGGATGCCTTTCATTTTATTTATTATGTACAATTTGATGCTATAATAATGGTAATTTTGTTTTAACCGTTAATATAATTGTTATTATCATCATCATATTATTATTATTATTATTATTATTATTATTATTTGAATGACTTTGATTTGCACAGTTAACGGTTGGAATTCATGTGTCTTGTACAGCTTGTTGTATTTACTAGCCTACTTTTTATTTTATTTTATTTTCTGGCACTCTGAAATTCAAATTATATGACTATAGGGATTTCAAAGTGAGAAATTAAGCGTTTAAAAGATTATATACGGGTTATATTGTTTATATGTTCAAACCGGCACCTAAAATTAGTCTATTTAAAATATCAAGTGAAAAAAATAATCCATATCTTTCAATATCTTTAATTTTGGCATTATTTTTAATTATTTATTTTCCTGTGGTTCAGTGTCACTCGTTTATTTGATTTCAGAAAGAACTTAAAGTTTGAAACGTTCATGTTGTATTTTTATCTGCGATGGTAACTTAAATCCTGTCATGTTAATGGAAAGGAAAGTGTATCTAAAAGGGTGATACCTTGATTCTTTGTTCATTTGCCGAGCAAAGACATTTTGAATAAAGACATTTCGTCTTAAAAAAAAAATACATAAACCTTGTTACATTGCATATTTGAACAATTAATGAATCTTCATTTTGGCGATGGCCTTATATAGTGGTGACAAAACAGAAAACAAAAGAGTACGGTGAACCCAAAACTGCTTTTTATATAACTGTTATCTTCTAGATATATTAAGCTAATGGTTTTTGCTTATGCGGTAAAATAAAACTTAATTTGGTCGAACATACACAAGACAGAGGCCTACTGCGGAAAGTGAAATTCATCTGATTAGAAATCTAAAATAATTATCCTCTCAATAAGCACTGCTTAAATCGTCCAACGTTTCGGCAGAAGCTGTGTAATAACCATCTGGCTTCTCGGCATCAATTTAAGATGAACTCTGTCAACGCGTGGCGTTCCCGAATGCTCTGCTGGGACCGCGGGTCCAAATTAAATGGCAAAACAATTACTGTATCGGGACGCCTAGGGAAACTGATGGCGAACATGAATTGTGATTTACCCTGAGATCTACAATAGAATGGAAATTGGACCGAAGAAGGCGTGGTACGAGTAAGAGGCATCATTTAGTATTACACAACAATTTCCAATAAAAGCAATTGAACAAAGCGTCAGGTGCTTAAAAAATTCTTATATCGATTATCGCAGAGCATCGCCAGTAAACGCGGCTGACACATTGAAGAAGACTGCAGATTTAGGAGATGTCAGTTTGCATTACCATTTCCATTTTCGACTCGGCTTCTGTCTTGCTTTCTTTTTTTCTTTCTTTCTTTCTTAGTTTTGAGCTCACACTTTCCTTTAAATATGCACAAGTTGCTGCGTTCACGATGTAAAACTTTCTGCACTCAGGTGCGTGTTTGTATGTGTGTCATCATGTCTCTGAAATAAGGCGAACACACTCTGATTAGTGGAGGTGTAGGAGACGTTTCACCCTCGAGGTATTCTCTCCTTGTTCCACCTGTTTTACCGATCAAATCGAGTACAGCACTTAGATTATTAAAACTTTACGGACAGAAATACTCTGCTAAGTTTCATTTTATAAAACAAGAATAATTAATGACTTCAGTCTTCACATGTCGTTGGCTTGTGGATTTTACATGCCTGTACATTTTTAAATATTTTAAATGATATTTAATATTATATATACCATATACAACTATATGTATACTGTCATATATAAAAATACAATAGTAATTTCATGGCCACTAACGTAATCTTCTGTTGCCCGTATACGCTTAATGTTAAAAAGACCAGATTTGTTTACTCTTATTGATAAAAAAAATTCTCATAATTGTTCTATTGTATTATGTAACAACCTACTAAGAATTATTGCTAGTCTATATTTGTCTCGATTCAGAAAATAATAGAATTCAATACAGTGGGTACAAGTTTTCATGTATTTAAAAATTTTTTTTGCTGAAACTAAAGCAGTCAATTGAATGGAGAATGGGATTCACTCAAATGAAACAAGCTTGCAGAACAATTGGGTTTCGGCTGCAAACAGAGGATTGGAATTGGCCTGCACTTTTGTCTATTGTTGCAGGGATGGGGAATGGGATTTGCACACCGAGGTGTAATAGCATTACTGTATTAATTAAAATTTTCATTTCACATCCAGATTGTTTACTTATCTGCCAGGAACATATGCTGGAAGAAGTTAAGATTCACGATTCTGCGCTATTGCCCAAGGTGCAATTCAATATAAGGGAGGGAGGGGGCTCAGATTTTTATGACAGACTGTGCTCTTATCTGCCGTTATAAATTAGGGTGATACTCCATTTAACCAAATAGCAAGTTTTACATGAGCCCCCTAAAGCATGCAGATTCAACTTTGAAATTGGACGATGATAATTAGGCAACTTTAAGGAGCACTTCTAATAGAAAGTCAGGGAAATGTGTATATTCTCTACGTTTAAACAATAAGACCTGGTCTTAAATTAAACATTTTCCATCTTACATATTTACCAAATTGTATAGTTCAGAATCCTGTCCAGTCACACTACAATAAGACTCTAGAATAATTTCATAATTTGATACATTGATCCAGGCAACATGACACGATATGCAATGAATAATAATATAAAAAAAAAAACTAAGCTAGATAATCAACCAACACCACCTGACTCTGAATGACAATTCCGGGCATTATGTATAGTTAAGTTAAGAGCATGTGGGTGTAATTAGATGTTAATTTATGAGCCCTTCACAGCTATTAATCAGCTGTGCTTATTGCTGCCATATTGAACTATTTTCTAAAGCAGTCTGCGGAAATAAAACGTTGCAAACAAAACACAAATGGAAAAAAATAACAGAGGTGAAAATTATGATTTGAAATTATGGAGCCCTAAATCTGTAGCTCTTCTCCGAGACGTTTTTATTTGAGCTCAACGGAGAACCCGAATTCAATCTGCCTTATCTCTCCAAGACTCCTTTCAGCAGGAGATCAGAGAAAAGGAGAGGATAATTGTTCTTTATTTTATTTAATTTAATGTGACAGGCTGTGCTTTCAGATCATTCATATGCTTCATTTAATGATAAAATTCAATGAGGAGGGGACACAGGGCGCTTTCTTTCTGAAACACTTTAGTTGAAAATATAAAACACATGAAACAAAAGTGAGGGGACATGACACTTTTAATTAAATGCCATGGGTCATTTGCATTATAGTCTCCAAATGTAGGCTAACCCTAAAATCACGAGTGCAGAATTCAGTGAATATCTTGCGCTGAATCTTGCCATGCTAATATTAGGCCTGTTTCATTTCAGCACAGTACACTGACGATGACAACAAGGCTGATTTTTTTACTGTAGAACCAGACCCAGAGATTGATACGGTTCACATATTTAATATTTATCAAATATTACAACAACAATTAGGACTATTGTTTGAATTAGTAATATATATATATATATATATATATATATATATATATATATATATATATATATATATATATATATATATATATATATAGGCCTATACTAATACTATGCCTAATTGTTGTTGTAATACAGTATATATATATATATATGTATATATATATATATATATATGAGAGAGAGAGAGAGAGAGAGAGAGAGAGAGAGAGAGAGAGAGAGAGAGAGAGAGAGGCCTATGTATATTTTACTATAATTCTAACAATAGACCTAATTGTTGTTGTAATAATTCCTAATGCTTTTAATATTTATGTATATAATAATTATTTATGTACATTATTTAATTATGCAATTTTACCAGTTGAAAGACATGTTTATCTCAAACCAAATTTACATGTAATAAGCTATAGTATAAATTTAAATATTGCAATACTATATTTGGTTTGATGTAAGGCTGATTTCACTTAAAAATTTTAGCTATTGTCTATTTCTCTCGGTAAGTCTTAAAAGCATCATTGCTGAAGCCTCGTCTATCTAAAATTGGATCTGGGATAGCATTTGGACTGAAGAAAAGTAAACCGCAGTGCTGTTGTTTGAAGCGCCGGCCTTGAATTTGGGGGTCCCTGAATTCTCATGTGAAAGAAATGAAACGGTGAAGGAGCTGATAAGGAAATATGGAAGAGAAAAGGAATCATGCCTCGGTGGTTTAATGTGCGGGTCCAGTCGGGAAAGTGATATACACTGAGACTTTACCCCTCCGACCGATTCAAAGAGAGTGAATGTTGCATCTCTCTCTCTCTCTCTCTCTCTCTCTCTCTCTCTCTCTCTCTCTCTCTCTCTCACACACACACACACACACACACACACACACACACACACACATACACACACACACACAAACACTGAGCTACAACAACTAAAATAATCCGCAAGTCTGCTACATGGCTATTCAGGATCTATTTTCTTCTATTAAAGAGCCTAAATCACAGTATCCCCATTAAACTGAGGATATGTTTACTTTATCTTTATGAGGAAAGATTTTGGAGAATGTCAATATTTCGTGAAAGACTAAAGTTTGACATAACTTAATCTCGAATTCCTGATACAGGAGCAATTTCTAGCGATTACGGACTATGGCGTTTCATTATTGACGGTATGGATATTTAAAACTTTTGGATTTCTCTTATAGGCTAACCATGGCATTGCTGTCTGCTTTAGCCCTTTCTTTAAAAAAAAAAAAAACTAACTGATCTAAATCTAAATAAGTCGTTTAAAGTTTTAAAAATCCTTGCTGATATATAGCTTTAAAATCTTTCAAAATCTGCAGTAAAGTTTGCCGTAGACGTTTTGTCGTCGATACCCGCCACATTTCAATCACGATAGGCCTGTAACACGTTATACAGTAGTGTTCATGTTTAATGTTAGGCTACACATTAATACAATTAATTACCATAGTAAAAACAGTAACGAAATATATTTATCAACTGCTCTTCCAAATGGTTACATTTATAAATGATGTATTTCATTACTCTGTACTTATGTAATTACATTGACATAAACACCTGTAATATAAAGAGTGACTGACAGGGCTCATCCTGTTTCATACAGCATAAATAAATTACTCTCTCCAGAAATAGTAATTTTCGTCTGAGATCAAATGTGTCTAGCAGTTGGTTTGAAAAAGCAATAAATAGAACAATAAGGTTAATAATTTTCAGTTTTGTTCAAGGTGATTAAATAAAAAAACCTGAAAGTGAAAGATATTATTGGGGTAAAAATCCCCCTGGGGGCATATTAAGCCAAATGTTTGGGGATTTTACCCCAGGTGTGGGTTAAAAGGCTCCCTCGCCACCTTTAAAAAAGAAAAGAAAAGAAAAATAATTTTATTCAAAACAACCTTCTGTTATAATTTGTTTTCTCACACAAATTATTTTGCTCCATCAAGAATTAATTGTTTTACTTTAAAAGTTCTACCCCAACCCATATTATCATGTTTATTTTTTTAAATAAATGTATTTTATTATGTATTTATTTATTACTGAAATTTAACTTCATAATTTACATTCTTCGCTGAATACAAAACACATTTGTGCTATACTATTTCTATCTATGGCACTGAACAACTGCTGCCATTTGATATCGCCTGCTTCATAGGATGTCATAAGTTTAAGCTACACAGTAATTATTATGTTCTGCTATAGCTCTTGTAACCCATAGCAGGGGACTACTAAAAAAAGATGAATAAATTAAAAAAGATACTAAGGAGAGGGCAGAGGGAGACCTAACTTTGCCCAACATAATTTCTTCCATCATTCTGCTGATATTTGAGATTAGGTCATATCTTAACAGAACCATTGTATTAAGGTACAGAAGAGATGATATAGCAAGTGTTTATATGTGCAGTGTATTATTATCATAGGCACTGTCAGACACAAAAGAAACTGAAACACACATGGAAATACACTTTTAACAAGTGTCTTTGCACAATATTTCATAACCTTATATAGGCTCAAAAATGTTGGAACGTGACACTGTCTTTGATTCATTGTGTTGATCATCCTTGAATATTGTTTAAATTGCTTGCTTTATTTGAAAATTGGGTCTGATAATGTGGACCACTGAATTGTGCACTGCATATTTATGGTGGCATAAAAATTTAATTATGAAGCAAACACACTCCAGACTAACATAATACCTGAAGACTGTTTGCATAGATATTTGTCATATACATTTTATACATCACAAATATTTTGACATAAAAACTAAAAAATATATTACCTAATTTCTACTTACAAATGCAATGAAAAGTGTCATCCAAGATGGCAGACAGAGCCGAGAGAAATGTTGATAATAAATATGCAATGATTTCTGGCTTGAAATATCCCATTATTCATTTGCATACCTTCACAGTCCATTAGCTGATAGTAGTGATTTTTTTTATTTATATGAAAACAAGTGGAAAGAGCTACTTCTGTAATATTTCAATAGATAAAAGACAAGTACTGTAGGAGATTCAGAATATGGCATATGCAGAACATATAACAGGTCTTCACGAGTAGTGCCTGTGCAATAAATATACATATTCACAATTGATTGCTATTTCTATATAGAAAGATATATAGAGTTGGAAATTTACCAGGGCTTGGCAGAGAAATGCCACATAAAGTGACAAAAATGCCTCAAATATTAAAATGTTTAAACAAAATGCCCCTATAGTGCATTCATCCATTTTTCTAACATTGCATTCAATATTTTCCTTTCTAGGCCTACAGTTTGATCCAGTTATGAGTTTAGTGCTTCTGCAGACACCATAGTGGCCTGTAGCTGTCAGATATCTGTGTTAGCTGTGTAAGCAAGTGTTGTTGAATGTAGATCTAATATAAAGTAGTTTTGATCAAACTGAACACGAAGAACACAACTCCAAAACAATAATAGGCTGTAACATCAAAATATACCGTGATGGTAGACAGTTGAACGGCACATAACCAAATATGGGGAGAATTTAAAACGTGTTCTACAATAGTGCTCATTGTGCTATTATTTCTTGTGCATTATTATACTAATATATTAAAAATATTTACAAAAAATTTTAATTGATTCAGTTCAAGTATTTGACATGAGTGAACAGTACATTGTGTATTATATGGCTAGACAAAAATGATCTCATACAGCTATAAAATGACTGAAAATCAATAAATATATAAAAGAGTCATTTTAACACTGATCTGCTCATTCAAAACCATGCTATTAAAGGAATATTTCACCCAAAAACGAAAATTCTCTCATAATTTCTTCATCATCATGCCATCCCAGATGTGTATGACTTTCTTCTGCAGAACTCAAACAAAATTTTCAAATGAATATCTCAGCTTTGTAGGTCCATACATTGCAAGTAAATGGGGTCCAAAACTCTGAACCTCCAAAAAGTACATAAATGCAGCAAAAAAGTAATCCATAAGACTCCAATGGTTCAATCCATGACTTCTGAAGTGATCTTATCAGTTTTGGGTGAGAACAGACCAAAATGTAACTTATTTTACTGTACATCTTGCCATTGCAGTCTCTAGGCATATCATGATTTCAAGCTAGGTTACACTTCCTAGTACCTGTCACATGCGCAGAGCCCCAGAAGGCACTTGGAAGAGTAATTGAGCTTGAAATAATGATCGCCAAGGAGACTGAAGATGTCAAGATTTATAGTAAAAAACTGAGTTACATTGTGGTCTGTTAATACATGGATTAAACCACTGAAGTCTTATGGATTACTTTTATGCTGCCTCTATTTTTTAAGCTTCAAAGTTTTGGACCCCAATCACTTGCATTTTATGGACCTACCGAGCTGAAATATTATTCTAAAAATCTGTGTTTTATTAAGCAGAAGAAAGAAAGTCAAACAAATCTGAGATGGCATGAGGGTGAACTATACCTTTATGTCAACGTTTTTACTATACGCTTCCCAGATTTAGCTTGCAAATAAAGACGCATATTAGATTAGATTCTTGATTTGAAAAGGGTAATCGTAATCCAGGTATGAGACTGTATTCCATAGCAGTTCGGAAGGCATTTTGTCAACAAAGTGGAGAGAACATACAATGCTTGGGGGATATTTTAATTTAAAGCCACAGATGATGCACATTTCCTTTTCTCTATTTTTGGAATGGAATATTAGGTATCTAATAAAGCTCAGATAGATCTGGTTCACTAAGTCTGCATTTCCTAAATAGAGTTTTTGAAATTCCTTAAACAAAGAACTGGCAAACGAGTCATCATGACAGTGCCGATTGTTATTTTTAAGACACTCAAAGATACTTTTATTTTATGCGATACTGCAAAGTATCAATATAAATCTGTTGGAGCTGTCACCTAGTGGTTGGTGCACATCCTCTAACATAATGTGCTGTGTGATCTCATGTGGGTTAAGTAGGATTGTGTCCACTCCTTTTTTCTCTCCATCCCGTCATTTCCTAATATCTAATTTATCTAGTCGGAAATGGGCAATTTCACCCATGTTTTCATTACAATTCAGTCGCTTATGAGGTTCTGACCAAAGATGTTTCATTCTGCAGTTACAAACTAACTGATCTATATGCATTTTATCAGTGAGTGTAGCCCTTGTTCAGTGTCCCTACAGAGACTTTCATATGCAGCACATCCAACCATTGTTATCACATGATTCATGAACACACAAAAAATGAAATAAATAAAAATCTGTCCTGTTATGTGCTTTGTCATTTCTCCTAACAATGACTGCATTATTCACTGATGTTTTCTAAGCAGTAGCAAAATAATCTTGTCTGTTGACATCATTGGGCTCCATGACACTCACAGCCATGCAGGTTGACCAGCTGTCAATCATCCTCCGGTTTGCAGCATATTACCTGATGAAAGCCTAAACCCCATTCAATGGTCTGAGACACATGTGACTGGTTTGTGGGTCCAGATGTCACTTGTCTTTTGCAGATTACAGAAGTCACCTAGACCCCCTGTCAAGAACACATAGCAATCAAATGACCCTGAAGCAACAGCCAACTGTCGTGTGTCAAAGCTGAACCTGAATTTGTGTAATATAATCACTGGGTTTAGGTCAGACCTCTGTACCCTGAAAACAAATGTTAACAATGTGCTTCATGTGGTAACATCAAACATTTGGTTACACCAACAAAACCCTTCATTTTAAGGGTTAGATCAAGTAGAAATAGCTTCTTGAGGTAACAATCACCGGTTAACACTTTTTACAATGTAGTGTTGCCAAAATGCAGTAGTTCTAATGATGGTATGAATCAGGCAGTCCAGAAAAAAATGGGATGAAAATGTTATTGACAAATCTCCGAATTGTATGCACACCAAGACAAAGCAACGAAAGGCCTGCAGTGTTTGCCTTCAAACAATAGAGCATGTTACTTTATTAAGATCCTCACAAATGTATCTCTCTAAGAGAAGTGTTGTCAGAAATAACCTTCGCTTCCCAGACTCTCAGGTGAGTAGAAAAGATAGAGCAGTTCTCCTGTAGGGTGCACATCAAAGGTAATTAAATTTTGTACACAGTTATATCAACTCATCACTTTTTTCTTAGAGGAACATCAGTCCCAACAAAGGAGATTAGAGTGTTTTAAAAAAGCCAGTTGCAATTAATCACTTTCAGCAAGGCTGCTGTTTGTGAGGGCCAAGTGGGATTTCTTCAGACTATTTCTTTCCTACAGTAAGTGCACAGAACTCATTTTTGAAAGATTCAGACTCATTTTTAGTAAATAAAAAAAAACCAATAAAATAAAAATACTGTAATAAAAGCTTATGGTGTTGTTGCTTTTAGATAGATCAGTGCCATAAAAATGCTGAAAATTACTTGTAAATCAGGTATTTACTATTTAATGGATTAATCTGTGATGTTGTCATTTCCATATGCGTTTTATGAAGTGCTGAGAAGCTGTTCACATTCATCCACCAGATAAAATAAATTCAAAAGTCATTCAAAAAACTACTGAAATGAAAACTGTCCAGGGCAATACTCTGTTTGCCTGACTCTATCTGTCTCTCTCTCTCTGGGCATAAATAGGGTGTAGTGGTCTGTCTGATTGTAGGTCTGTGGAGGACTGTGCGTGTGTGAAAAAGAGAGAGTATGTAAGCTGAGTGGATGCTAATCGCTGTTCCCCGTGCCAGAGCATGTCTTCCTGGTCCAAATGAGATTAGAGCGGTGTGTGCATGGGGCTGTGGAGGTGAAAGGTAAAGGCACTTATCAGGAGGGTTCCCCTCGGGGGCCTCAGTGACTGACTCAATCAGAACCCCGGCACGCACTTCTCACTGGATTAGACTAATCAGAAAAGAGCAGGAGGGATGTATAGACTACTTATCGGGACAAAAACATTGGGCTCCCTTTCCCTTTGAACAGACCCTACAGAAATGTTTGTTAATTTTATTTATTGCAGGATGCTTGTCGCCGTGGCAATCTTCCATAGCATCATTAAATAGGGCTCCTCGATGTACGAAAAGCACTTGCTGTTTACATGGCACAGAGATAGCAGGGTCTTTGATGTTTTAAGACCCCCTCTCACTTATTGTCTTTATTATATATTTAATTTTCTCTCTCTATTTGTTTAGGGAGCCACCACAGATCATACTGATGTACGGTAGTTAGTTAGTCTAAATTAATCTCTTTTTTCTGGAAGGAATTTAGGATAGTTTACAAACATACAGTCTATCTCTCCTGTTCAGATCAGAAAAAAGTACTACTGTATTATTACCGGGAAAAACAAATCACTTGACTCATCATTGGTTTATGAAAAAGTTTAAAAACTAAATCTATTGACAAACCTGTTTTGATTGTGGCATGCCTGCATTGTCAAGAGGATTTGAGAACTGATAATAAGAGCAGGACAAACTCTTGTAACCAGTCTTAATTAAACCCACTTGAGTGTAGCAAGGACTGCATTTAAATGATTCAGCATCATTAGCCCATATGAGTCTCACTTGCTCGCTAACCGACTCTAAGTGACTCTAAGTGAGTCATGGTCTATGCAGGGTTTCTTATTTACGCAGTCTTTTGTCAGTGCGTCTACATTTGCAGAAATGTATATTTCTCAACAACCATTTTATCACTGTAATATACTGCAGCCTCTATGATCTAAGTTTGAGTTGAACTTTACGACAATCCATCTCTCCCTCTTTTCCTCTCTCTCTATTTGCTAAATAGCTGAAAAGGTTGTCATACAAAATGGTATTTCAAGTTGAAATTTCTCCTTTTTTCTCCTGAAATGCATAAACCTTTGTTGTGAAAGTTTACTTTCATAGGTTTCCATTATGAAAACCACTGCAAAGATTATATCCAGTGACATTTGTTTTCTTTACGTTTACATTATTGATATAACATTTGTGTTTGGTTGAATTACAAATGAGGGTAATGGAAAGAAAAAAATATTTAATAAAATCTAGTTTAAACTGCATTGTATCAAGTTCTTAGAAATTTAATATTTGAATATTTTGGTTGCCAAACTAATTAAAATAAGGATTTTTATTAACTGGAATATCGTCCTTTTAATTCGTTTTTTTTTTCCTACACTATGATTTCAGCTCTGTAGGTCCATACAATTAATGTGAATGTTGACCAGACCTTTCAATCTCCAAAAATCCCCAAAAAGCAACAAAAAAGTAATCAATATGACTCCAGTGGTAAAATCTATGTCTTCAGAAGTGATATGATAGACGTGGGTAAAAAAAACACAGACCAATATTTAAGTCTTTTTTTATTATAAATCACCACTTTAACTTTAACATTGTGAAAGTGAAGGTGGAGATTTATGGGAGAAAATTATTTAAATATTTATGTTTCTCACCCAAATTTATTGCATCGCTTCAGAAGAGATGAGCTATTCTTCTAAAATCTTTGTTTTTGTTCAGCAGAAGAAATGTACACATCTGGGACAGCATAAGAGTAAATTATGAGATAATTAACAATTTTGGGTGAATTGTCCCTTTAAATTTCATTCTGTTCATCATACAAAGTTGTTGTCACTTCAGAAGACTTGAAATGTAGTGCATGATTTTTGTTCCGCAAAAGCAAGAAAGTCATAGGGGTTTGGAACAACATTGGGGTGAGTAAATAGTGACATCATTTTTAAACTATTCTTTAAAAGTTTTGTGCAGCATGATTCACCATAGATTGTTTTATGAACCTGTCACAATGTAATGCAGGCTTTCCAAAGAGGATGTTATTGAAGGATGGGAGAGTGGCAACTATATTGGATCCGAGAGCAAACCTCAAACCCGTAAGTGTTGTTGAAGGTAATGTAGTACTAAAGGCAGTTATCATGCTGCCCTCAATTGTTATGCTGGAATTATTATATAATTATATTGGTAATGGTAAACATTTACTTACAAGATGAGAGAAAATGAAAGCTATCACAATATCATAATTACCAGTGGAAAACTACAGGTCATCATAACCCTAAACTTTAGTTAGCTATTTTTATATTGGTTAATGTTAACCAAGAGGCAAACAGCTATTTAGGCTATATGGTAGGCAAAGTAGCCTTGCTTAATATATTGCTTATACACTCACCTAAAGGATTATTAGGAACACCATACTAATACTGTGTTTGACCCCCTTTCGCCTTCAGAATTGCCTTAATTCTACGTGGCATTGATTCAACAAGGTGCTGAAAGCATTCTTTAGAAATGTTGGCCCATATTGATAGGATAGCATCTTGCAGTTGATGGAGATATGTGGGATGCACATCCAGGGCACGAAGCTCCCGTTCCACCACATCCAAAGATGCTCTATTGGGTTGAGATCTGGTGACTGTGGGGGCCATTTTAGTACAGTGAACTCATTGTCATGTTCAAGAAACCAATTTGAAATGATTCGAGCTTTGTGACATGGTGCATTATCCTGCTGGAAGTAGCCATCAGAGGATGGGTACATGGTGGCCATAAAGGGATGGACATGGTCAGAAACAATGCTCAGGTAGGCCGTGGCATTTAAACGATGCCCAATTGGCACTAAGGGGCCTAAAGTGTGCCAAGAAAACATCCCCCACACCATTACACCACCACCACCAGCCTGCACAGTGGTAACAAGGCATGATGGATCCATGTTCTCATTCTGTTTACGCCAAATTCTGACTCTACCATCTGAATGTCTCAACAGAAATCGAGACTCATCAGACCAGGCAACATTTTTCCAGTCTTCAACTGTCCAATTTTGGTGAGCTCTTGCAAATTGTAGCCTCTTTTTCCTATTTGTAGTGGAGATGAGTGGTACCCGGTGGGGTCTTCTGCTGTTGTAGCCCATCCGCCTCAAGGTTGTGCGTGTTGTGGCTTCACAAATGCTTTGCTGCATACCTCGGTTATAACGAGTGGTTATTTCAGGTAAAGTTGCTCTTCTATCAGCTTGAATCAGTCGGCCCATTCTCCTCTGACCTCTAGCATCAACAAGGCATTTTCGCCAACAGGACTGCCGCATACTGGATGTTTTTCCCTTTTCACATCATTCTTTGTAAACCCTAGAAATGGTTGTGTGTGAAAATCCCAGTAACTGAGCAGATTGTGAAATACTCAGACCGGCCCGTCTGGCACCAACAACCATGCCACGCTCAAAATAGCTTAAATCACCTTTCTTTCCCATTCTGACATTCAGTTTGGAGTTCAGGAGATTGTCTTGACCAGGACCACACCCCTAAATGCATTGAAGCAACTGCCATGTGATTGGTTGATTAGATAATTGCATTAATGAGAAACTGAACAGGTGTTCCTAATAATCCTTTAGGTGAGTGTAGATAAGGCAGTAATTTACAGGTTCTTGTGTGTAAAAAAAATATTTCCAAGCAAAACACCTTCTTCTATCCTAGTTTAATATGCAATGAAATCAAGTATTACAGAGAGCCATGTAATAATGGAGGTTATATTAGTGCAATAAAAGTTACAGCAATAACAGAAAATAATGAAAAAAAAAATGGTCGCCATTGTGGATATATGGAGATGCCTTTGAAGGTATTCTTGATCTTCAACGTCCACATTTCGGTCAAAAGGGCTCCTTAAAAGTGGGTTCCAGCAGTATTCAGGAGCAGAGTAGTCCTCCATAATAAGTTGTAAATAATGTAATACAGAAAACAGTACTGCCTATTTTATTAACCCTTCCCCTAACCCCAACCTCATTCATGTATAGTGAAAAAGGAGTTACATGTTGGTCTGTTCTCAACCAAAACCAACAGGATCGCTTCAGAAGACATTGATTAAACCACTAGTCTGATGTATTAAGTTTATGCTGATTTGCATAAATGTAATCCATCAGATGTCATTTTTTACAAAGGCCTGATCACCATTTACTTGCATTGTATGGACCTACGCCTAGATATTGTTCTAAAAATCTTTGTTTTTGTCTCAGCTTCTGTTCGGACGCTCTTGCTTACTGCTCCGCGCTTTGCTCTATCGCTTTTATATTTTCATATTTTATCTCCTTTTATCAACTAATTGTAACTAATTTTAACTTAAACAAATCAGCACAGTGCTCAAAAGCTTGGACTACTACAAAAAACAAAAACAAAAGCAGAATTCTTTTATCCGACCAGCCTCCCACTGAAAGTTTTCATTCCAGGGAAGGGAAAACACAACTGCCTACATTCAAAAGGATAAGAGAAAATGCCTCTTCTGGAATCTACTTGCTGCACTAACTGCCACAGACGTTTACAAAGGATTGCAGTTCTTGAAACAAATTTATTTACAGGACCACCAAACCAGACGGAACACACAACAGAGCTTCGTCATGGACGCCCTCAGCATACAGCCGGTGAGTCCAATGAATCTAGTGCTCCTCGACAGGCCATACTGAGTGTAGAGAAACAAGCCGATCGACTTACAAATCGATGGCAAAAACAGGGAGCGAGACCAAAAGGTACTCGAGACATCAGACTGTCACGAGCATCTCATATTGCCGCAATAGCATCCTCTACCCCAGATACGGCTCTGACAAGGATTGCAAACACTGGTTTCCTACCACCGCCTATACATCTTGAGAACAGATTTGAAGTATTAATGAATGAGGAATCCCCAAATGTGATGAATGTGATCGAACACAGACTGAATCAGCCAGCAGCTAACACTGATGTGAACTGGCGCTCAAGGTCGAGCAGACAGCGGCATTCAGCTCAGAGCACAGCCGGGCCCAGGACTCTGATAGTGGGTGACTCCATAATCAGAAACATTAGCAGCAGGGATACAACTACATGCTGCCTTCCACAAGCAACAACCTCGGATGTAAACAGGGAACTTCAGAACATTCTGATGAAACATAAGACTGCAAATCGACTCATCATTCATGTGGGGAAGAATGATATTCATAAAGAGCAGTCAGAACTCCTTAAAAAGGATTTCAATGAACTTTTTGAAACACTTAAAAGACTGAAAGTTCAAACATTCATCAGTGGACCACTTCCAGCAAGAGGAACAAACAGGTTTTCACGGTTGCTTGGGCTTAATACATGGCTGCAAAAAACCTGCAATATAAAAGGAGTGAACTTCATTGACAACTTCAATCTTTTCTGGAGTCAGAGGCAACTGTTTCGACAGAATGGCCACCACCCAAACAAACTTGGTTCAAGAGTGCTAAAGGACAATATCTACTTCTCCCTCAATCATCCTTCTGCAGTGTGTGCCAATCCACTCAATCTGAATGGCACACACACACCTGGACACAGTATGAATGACCACAGGACTTCACTTCAGCACCTGAATGGACATGCAGTTGACAAATCGCACAAGGACAATGATAACACCACTCAGCCACAACAATTTCTGCTCATGGACACAATCTCATCTGAGCCCTGCCCACAAAGTTCACCACAGACAGACTGTGACATATTAGAACTGCTCCAAGATTCAGCACCTAAGGACGACTTTCTGGAAAACATCCAGGGAAACCAGGACAGCATATTACAGCCCCTCTCACCAGACACGTTATCCCTCTCTCCAGCATCTCCACATCTGTGTTTCTCAGAGAAAATGGAAGAACTGGTGTATGCTGGAACCAAACTATCCCACTCTTTTGCTGCAAGCCCCCAGATATCAAGCAAAAAACGTCAGGCCCCTCAAGCACCTGCGGGCCCAGCTCGCCCTCCCCCTCCTCCTGTGAGAGCTCTTCGACCTCTGCCACAACGCCAGGGCTCACACCCTCCTCCATCTGCTCGAGGTGAACCAAAAACAACTGATACCAGCTCTCAGTGATATGTGTTGGGTCCCCGCTATGATAACAGTAACTTTCTCAAATGTTTACAAAACAAGCGGGAACCCAGTGTGCCTGTATCAATCTCTATTGCTGTTCGATTACATCATAGAATGTCTAAGGCCTTCAAAAGCCGTACAGCAAACCCATCTAATCTGGTGCCTATTACACGCCAAACTAAGATTGCAATGGGGACAAAAACTGTTAAGTTAGCACTTTTAAACATCCGCTCACTTAAAAATAAATCACTTCTAGTCAATGACTTAATAAGCACATACAACCTGGATTTTATGTTTCTAAATGAAACTTGGCTAGAAGACAGCTGTAGTGCAACAGTCCTTAATGAAACAGCCCCTCCTAACTTTACTTATTTGAGTGTCTGCAGAGAAGGTAGGAGAGGTGGGGGTTTAGCTGCTCGCTTTAAAGATGTCTATCAATGTAAGCAAATATCATTTGGGAATTACCCGTCTTTCGAATATCTGGGTAGTGTGTTAAAAGGTGCTCCACGCATTTTACTTATCATTATTCACAGGCCTCCAAAATACTCTCCAGCCTTCGCTGAGGACTTTACAGAACTGTTATCAACAATTACCTCAGAGTTTGACTGTTTTGCCATTGCTGGAGACTTTAACATTCACATACATAATGCAGAAACCAATATGACAAAAGAACTCATAACTGTTTTAAAAACTTTTGATCTGACTCAGCATGTACATGGTCCCACACACAATCATGGACACACTCTAGATTTACTTATCAGTAAGGGTCTAAACATTTCATCGATTGTTATTAAGGATGTAGCACTATCTGATCATTTCTGTGTTTTCTTTGATATATTGATCTCTCCTGCCATTGAAGCTAGATCTGTGTCTGTCAAGAAGAGATGCTTAAATGAGAACACTAGTGTACTATTTATGAAGGCTATATCTTTAACACCAAGTATATCTGCTGACTCTGTTGATTTTCTCCTTGATTCTTTTAACTCAAAAGTTAAAAGTGTAATTGATGATATTGCTCCTGTGAAAGTCAGGAAGAAGAGTGGAAGACAAAAATCACCTTGGAGAAACTCAACAGCAGTGCAAAATATGAAAAGACAATGCAGAAAAGCAGAAGCATGTGGCGGAAGACAAAACTTGTAGTCCATTATAACATCTACAAAGACAGCATCCATGCTTTTAATATGGAACTAGGCAATGCTAGACAGACTTTCTTCTTGAATATTATAAACAGCAACTTAAACAACACACGCACTCTTTTTGCGACTGTAGAGAGACTGACAAACCCCCCAAGCCAGATTCCCAGTGAAATGCTGTCAGACAGCAAGTGCAGTGAGTTTGCTTCTTTCTTCTCTGAAAAAAATCAATAATATCAGAAAGGTGATCAGCACATCCTTGAGTTGTGCTGCGGTCATTCAAATCAAACCACAACCTGAGAAAGTAGTTACTATGTCTGATTTCAAAGAAATTGATGGCAAAATTTTGGAAGAAACCGTACAGCACCTTAAAACATCAACCTACGCCCTTGATGCACTTCCCACATCTTTTTTCAAAAGTGTGTTCAACTGTTTAGAAGCAGATCTCCTAGAAGTGATAAACTCCTCACTTCTCTCTGGGAGTTTTCCAAACTCCTGAAAACTGCAGTTGTCAAGCCCCTCTTGAAAAAGAGCAATCTGGATAAGACCATATTAAGCAACTATAGGCCGATCTCAAATCTTCCTTTCATAGGCAAGATCATTGAAAAAGTTGTCTTCAATCAGCTGAACAAATTCTTGAACTCAAATGGATACTTTGACAATTTTCAATCTGGTTTCCGATAGCATCACAGCACAGAGACAGCGCTCATAAAGATAATAAACGATATTCGCTTAAATACTGATACAGGCAAATTATCAGTACTGGTACTACTCGACCTCAGTGCTGCATTTGACACTGTTGATCACAACATACTTCTTGACAGGCTGGAAAACTGGGTGGGGCTTTCTGGGATGGTCCTAAAATGGTTCAGGTCATACTTAGAAGGGAGAGGTTATTATGTGAGTATAGGAGACCATAAGTCTGAGTGGACGTCCATGACATGCGGAGTCCCTCGAGGCTCAATTCTTGCGCCACTCCTGTTCAACCTGTATATGCTCCCAATGAGCCAAATAATGAAAAAGAACCAAATTGCTTACGACAGCTATGCAGACGACACACAGGTCTACTTAGCCCTATCACCTAACGATTACAGCCCCATTGACTCCCTGTGCCAATGCATTGATGAAGTAAACAGTTGGATGTGCCAAAACTTTCTTCAGTTAAACAAAGACAAAACTGAAGTCATTGTGTTTGGAAACAAAGATGAAGTTCTCAAGGTGAATGCATACCTTGACGCTAGGGGTCATACAACTAAAAATCAAGTCAGGAATCTTGGTGTGTCTCTAGAGTCAGACCTTAGTTTCAGTAGTCATGTCAAAGCAATAACTAAATCAGCATACTATCATCTGAAAAATATTGCAAGAATTAGATGCTTTGTTTCCAGTCAAGACCTAGAGAAACTTGTGCATGCTTTCATCACCAGCAGGGTGGATTATTGTAATGGACTCCTCACTGGCCTTCCCAAAAGACCATAAGGCAGTTGCAGCTCATACAGAACGCTGCTGCCAGGATTCTGAGCAGAACCAGAGAATATGAACATATCACACCAGTCCTCAGGTCTTTACACTGGCTCCCAGTTACATTTAGGATTGATTTTAAAGTATTATTACTGGTATATAAATCACTCAATGGGCTAGGACCTCAATATATTGCAGATATGCTCACTGAATATAAACCCAACAGATCACTCAGATCATTAGGATCACATCAGCTAGAAATACCAAGGGTTCACTCTAAGCAAGGAGAGTCTGCTTTTAGCTATTATGCCAGCCGCAGCTGGAACCAGCTTCCAGAAGAGATCAGATGTGCTCCTACAGTAGTCACATTCAAATCCAGACTCAAAACACATCTGTTTAGCTGTGCATTTACTGAATGAGCACTGTGCCACTGTGTGTCCGACTGTTTGTGCTGTATTTTATTTTATTTTATTCTAAACTGTTTCAATTATTCTTATTTTTTTATTCTTATTTTAATCTCTTCTATGTAAAGCACTTTGAATTACCATTGTGTATGAAATGTGCTATATAAATAAACTTGCCTTGCCTTGCCTTGCCTTCTGCAGAAGAAAGGATGTTATACACTTCTTATATGGCAATTTAAATTTTTGAGTGAACTATCCCTTTAACATGACCAAACAAAGGACAATATTTTTCAAGTGCTTACTAATCTTGGTTAATGTTATTTTCAACATATACATTTGTAAAGGGTTTATACATTCACATTAGTTAATGCACCAATATGAACTAACAATGAACTGCTTTTGAATTGTATGTTCATAAATCGACATTTACAAAGATTAATAAATTCGGTAATATGTGTGTGTGTGTATATATAAATATACAGGGTTGGGAGGGTTACTTTTAAAATGTATTTCAGTACAGATTACAGAATACATGCTGTAAAATGTAATTTGTAATGTATTCTGTTAGATTACTCAAGGTCAGTAACATATTCTAAATACTTTGGATTACTTCTTCAGAACTGGTAGATTTTTTTCACTTGTTTTGAATATAAAAACTCTGCCAGTACAGTATACAAAATATAGATATTAAAAATGCATTCTCTGAAAAACCTAAATATCTTATGCAGTGTTGTTTCTAAAACAAGATACATCAAAGTGATCTTGTTTTAAGGATTTTTAAATCTTTAGTTTTACAGGAAAACAATACATCAATTATTATTGAGAATATGATTTTTGCCCTAATATCAAAGGTCTTATCAGAAAAAAGAAATTATTATCCAATGAGAATTTCCTTGATAAAAAATATGATCGTACTTGTACTCGTAATGTGCATGTAAAATGGCTAGAAATAGATTCTTAGCTTAGCGTAAAGCTGACAATTTACACAAGGTTTATTTCTATTTCCTCTGCTCGTATGGATGTAAAACATCATAAGAAAGTTTTTCACCACTGTTCAAATGCATTTTGATTGCATCATTTACTGTATATGTATAAATGTTTTCTATCTGAAAGGATTAAATATTAAATGGAACGAATGACAATAAAATGCAAAGTAATATCTTAAGTAATATAAATACTTTTTGAAATTAACGTTATTTTGATTACCAACTATTCACATTGGAATAGAGTTACTTATATTTTGTATTTTAAATATGTAATCCCATTACATGTATTCTGTTACTCCCCAACCCTGTATATATAAATATATTTAAGTAATATCACACGGGCAAGAGTGCGATATGGCCCTACATCAGCACTGCTGTGATTCGGCCTGCGGCCTCGTGCCGTAGGTAATTACAGCAGTGCTGATGTGGGTCATATAGCACAATTGTGAGTGTGATATTGCTTATATACAACAGTTCAATGAATAAATACAATAAAAAAGCATTTGTGTATGGAACTATTTTCTATGACTTCAGAAATAGTATCATGGCTTGTGCTGTTTCTAACAAGTCATTGGATAAACAAGGATGGGTGTGTGCGTGTCTGTGTGTCTCCGTCTGTCTGTGTGTGTGTGTGTGTGTGTGTGTGTGTGTGTGAGAGAGAGAGACTGAGCGTGTGCGGTCACCTGTTGCCACGCCCAAGCAGATATACTGTCAGTGTTCTGAAGGTTAGCTTTCTCAGTGGAAAAATAGCATCCAAGAGGGAGTATTTCTCCCTATTTCATGGTAGCCAGTGTGTATCCAATGTGGAAACTCAGTAATCGCCTCGAGTTCTGTAATCAAACAGTCTGTTGTGTCTCTCAGCTGTGATAAGCCTTAATCCTGAAATTGTTCATTTAAAGCATTTTAAATCAATGTCCTAGCGTAAGTAATGTAGTGGTAATACCAGCGATCACTGAGCGCTGTTCTATGTAAACCAACTGGCTCATATTACACACACAAATTATCTTTTGCCACTACCTGCTGGCTGACATATGTCATTTAAAAAATAAAGACAGTAACTCCTAACAGATCTGCCCTACTCTTACACGTTTAGAATGGCATGAACACAAATGGAGTGATACACACAAAGTGAAGCATCTGAGTGCTGATGCTGTAAGATCATCAGTGCTCATGGAACGTCTCTCGTCCAATCAGATTTGAGGACCGAAACTAACTGTTGTGTATATATATATATATATATATATATATATATATATATATATACATGTAGTGGCCAAAAGTGATGTCAAAACCTTGAAAAATTGATGTCTTTGGCCTTTGTTCAAACATATTATTACAATTTATTAAATATTTTGTATGCATGTTTTAGTTGTGCTTGGAGTGTAAAACTAATGTACATGCTCCTCGTTTCAATTATTTTATTTGTAATGAAGCAATGGAACATGCCAAATTGCCTGGACATCTTTTTTGGCCAATCTGTCATACAAAGTTTGCACTCATTATTCCTTACCTATAACTGCTGCAGGTGTGTCAATTAAGGTGTTGGCTATAGAATTAGATGTTCATTTGTGGGTTTTGTTGGAAATGCCAAGGAGGAAGGAGCTGTCCTCTGCAACCAAAGAGGCTATTGTCAAAATAGCAAAATGTGGTCAATCAGCTTTGGATATTGCCCGTGTGCTGGATTTGAATGGTCGCACTGTGCGCAGAATTGGCCATGAGGCCGGTACCTTGCAGAATGTAAAGCGATGTGGCCGGCCAAAGTTGACTAGCGAGCGTTTTGACAGGAGAAAGAAAATCACCTCAATGTGTGACCGCTTCAAAACAGATTCTCAAGTTCTGGAAGAGACGTGCAAAGGTGAGGAACCTCCAATTCCATCTCGCACAGCAAGGCGACAGCTACAATATGCTGGATTAAGAGGTTGTGTAGCAGTAAAGAAACCATGTATTAGTTCTGTCAACCACAAAATTTCTTGCATTTTCCAAAGAACATAAGGATTAGAGCAGGGGTGGACTGGCCATAGGTAGAACATGGTGGGCCGGCTGTGATAAGCTGAAATGGGTTGCCGCTTTATACAGAACGGTGCCACAATATGCTGCAGGAGGCAGCAATATGCAGAAAAGGACAAATAGGATGTGCAGGGCATGGCCGAGCGATAAGGATGGATGGTTGAGAAAGAAATATCACAATCAGCCGGGAGAGTGATAAAGAGGAGCCAGAGTGGTAGTTCAAGAGAGAGAGACAGAGAGATGCACGAAGCTGTCTGTGTGTATGGGTGTCAGTGTGTTTAACGTGATGCTGAAAAGCAAAATATTTTTGTACACTGAAAAGTGTCATTAAAAGTCTTACATAGATTGTTCACCCGACTCCTGCTTCCTCCTTTCTAAGAAAGGCCGAGGCCTGCCAATATATATATTTCTATACTGTGGTTACAGGGTTACTTTTGAAATATATTCCACTACAGATTACAGACTACATGCTGTAAATGCAAAGTAATCTCTTCAGTAATCAAAATACTTTTTGAATGTAACTGTATTCTAATTACCAGTGATTTAAATTGTAACTGTAGTGGAATATAGTTACTTATATTTTGTATTTTAAATACGGAATCCTGTTACATGTATTCTGTTACTCCCCAACCCTGTATATATATATGTATATATATATATATATATATATATATATATATATATATATATATATATATACATATATATATTGGTCACAGTTAGTTCATGGACATTTACAAATGTTTACAAATAGAACCATTTTGAAATGTTACCAACATTCGGAAGCTGCATGTCCATTTTCTTTGTGATTATGTTGCAGGAACACCCACTTTTAACGATCCAATCAATTCCCAATTACTCCATTTTATTTTTCTTGTTTAATATCCAGTTTTATTCAGAATAGATTGTTAATATTGTTTTATGTTGAAAATAAAAATTTCCAGTTTATTTCTGAAGGATAAGAGATAGTGTTGAAAATGAGTTTTTGGTGCAAGAAACCTTAACTTCAGGTGGAAAATTATTAAATAATACTCTACTATATGAGTATGTGACACCTGTACTCTGTTATTCAGATCAACTGCTTCTCTGTGTGCGCTAACAAAGACATTTTCATAAATCCATTTTATTGGTGAAGTATCAATGGCATCCACCCTATTCATTCCACTAGTTTTATTCAAGTTAAAGGTAAATTACAAAGACATTTTCTCAAATGAGCATTATGTTCAGAAAAATACCTAATGTTTGAAGGAGAAATCTCAAATTTAGATTTCATGTTTGATGCCCATTTGTGTGTCACTTTTAGAGGAATTAAACTTAATATCCCTCACATTGTCTGACACTAGTGAAAATGTTATGAGATTTTCAAAACCAAACACACAAGACCTTCCAAAATAAACCATCTTCAAAACGTTCATGTTCTGAACTATGCAATTTTCACAAAGTGCCTTACGAGGCAATTCAATCCTCTCTTAGTGTTTTACATTTATTGATTAAGTTTCATTCTTCCTGGGTTTTCTCTCAAAGATTTGTTCCGGTGTTCAAACATTTTCTAAATGGTTCTTGTTTCCAGTTAAGTTTTTATGTAAAGTGCGCTTCCCCCAGGTCCATACATATCCTTAGTTCTTTTCAACAGATGAAAAACTCTTATTTGAAAGCCTCTCAAGGCCAGTGTATATTGTGAAGTCAAAAGTGTGGCCATTTTTCTATATTTTGATTTGCCCAAGAATATGCTTTCTTTTAGTGCACTGAGATGAATAGAATTTTTATTTGGAGTCCATTGTGTGCACTGCCTGAGAATCTTTGTCCTGCCAAAACAGCCATGTAAGTTCAACTTCTCTCTATGGAAATCACATAACCTGTAAAATCAAATCTCCTTCCGTGTTTAGACAGAGAGAAACAGTCTGAATGAGCAACACTCTGACAGGAACAATCCAGAAATTCTAGGACAAATCATTGTCATAAAACCTAATTAACCAATCACAAAATTATCGTTAACAAACAAAAAAAGAATACAAATGCCCAGTCCAGTATGTCATTAAGGGTTACAAGATGTGTAAGATTTGTAAACCTCTTCCTTATGTAACTTTAAGGCATTTTTTTATTGTTGTGGTCATAGTTCCTTAATGAAGGAGAAGGAGGCCAGATAGAGACAGGCATACCAACATAATAACAGGCTTTGGAATAAGATGGAGGACACAAGGTTCTAGTGAGGGACTGGTAACTTGGTAAGAGAACATCATTAGCATTCATTATAGTCCTATAAGCTTGAGTAATTACAGGCATGAGAGCAAGGTAGAAGAGCAGTTTACACTGTTAGTAATTTGATTTCCATCTACACTAATAACTTCCTTTGTGCGTGATTATGTGCCATGGCAGAACACAAGTACTGTTTGGCTGCAGGCTGAATGAGGAGGAGAAAGAAAGGGCTATTTAAAATATCTGTAATTAAGTTGTATTCATCTTACTGCACTGTCAGAATCCAGGTCTGAGCCATGGAAGAGATAGAGAATGGGACTCAACTATGGTTCACATGCACTGTATTGGTGTTAGAGTTGTCATTAAAGGGATAGTTCACCCAAAAAGGTCTACATCATACAAAACCTATATGATGGAGCACAAAAGGTGATGTTAGGCAGAACGTTAGCCTCAGTCACCTTTCATATTCACTCTATGGAAAAAAACGACGAAATGAAAGTAAAGAATGACTGAGGTTAACATTCTGCCATCTACTTTTGTGTCCATTCAGGTTTGGAACAAAATGAGGGTTCGTAAATTATTTTTATGAAGACAGAATTTACATTTTTGTGGGAACTAACCCTTTAATACTTGGGGGTCAGCTCTGGATTTGATTGTATAATTTGGAGGAATGATATGACATTTCTCTGAGGCTCAGTCACATATAAAATAAAACTACATAGAGGTCACCTCGCATAGCAGATTTGTGTTTTTCTTTGAGATTGAATGAAAACTAAAAATATTTTCTAAATGAAGTCATCTTTTTTTATTGAATGACTGTAAATGTATCCGGCAATTAACTAAGCGATGAAACTCAGCATTGTTCATTAATTAACCTGACGTTAAGCCACAGTGAAAAATAAGATAAATAAGATCTATTTATCTCTGTGTGGGTTTGATGCAGTTCAGAGAGGAAATATGATTGGACTTTTTTTCTCAGCTGATCCGTGACTCTGTGAACACAGGCCCAAATGGAATTCAAAGAAATGAAAAGAACTAGTAAAATAACTAAATAGACCATTTATAAGCAGAATGAAAGCTGGACTATTTGCTTCTTTTTAAACCAAATATGCAATTTTCTTTTTCGCAGCTATGCAAAATAAGTACGTAATCTAGTATGCAGTAGCATCTGAATTAGTGTGCATCTTTAGATGAAAGAGAGCGCAATAACTGAGAGCTGAACAGTGTCACGGCTCTCTTTAGTGTTTCTTTTTCGACAAAAGATCTCTGAGCAAGGACAGTGCAGTGCATACATATTTCAACATAGAACAAAACCTATTCACTCCCTCTTTCATTGCAAATTATTTATTTATTTGTTTATTTTGTGCTGCAGCATGCACTCGCAGGACTTTTAGGTCTAGCCATTGACTGTTCTGCCTCCATGCTTTTTACTGTTGAAAAGACAGATGAGGTGAATGTGAAGTACAACAATGTTGTTAAACACCACCCAACACACAAAACCGTGTTCTATTGGATGAAAAATTATTTTTTGTTTTCAGAATGCAATGTTTCTAAGGGGGTTTACAAAGGTGACCTGTTGATAATTACATTGAAATGAGGGTGAATCATGAGTTGAGGCACAGGGTCACTAGGTTAACCCAAAATCTTTGTTATAGCACCATAACTTCCTAATTACCTGCTTGGCCAATTCCATTTTTCTTCACACAAGTTTGACCCAGCTGCCAAAACTAGGTCTTTCTCTCGATGAGGAGTGGTGACCCATGCATTTGGATTACCTTGCTTGAGTTTCAATAGACCAGGCTGAGGGGTGAAGTGGTGACTCATACTACTGTCCTGGGAAAACATGTAGAGCTTGTAGATCCGGAACTCCCACTTTTAATGATTCAATCAATTCCCAATGGATGAAATCAAGTCAAAACAAAAGTGCCAAACAAATACATTGTTTGATATAGAGTTTTACTCAGAATAGGTTGTGAATGTTGTTTTATGTTGACAATAAAAACATCCAGTTTATTTCTGAAGGATAAGAGAGAGTATTGAAAATGAATTTTTGGTGCAAGAAACCTTTACTAAAACTACAAGTGGGAAATTATTAAATAATACTTTACTATATGAGTATGTGACACCTGTACTCTGTTATTCAGAACACCTGCTTCTCTGTGTGCGCTAACAAAGAAAGGTTCGTAAATCCATTTTATAGGTGAAGTATCAATGAAGTATTCATTCCACTAGTTTCATTCCAGTAAAAGGTAAATAACAAAGAACATTTTTCAGTTGAGCATTTTATTCAGAAAAATACCTAATGTTTGAAGGATAAATGTATCTCCTTACGAAAAAGAAGTTTATTCAAGTGTACTATTAGAATACTTGTTTTAAACTAAAAATAAGAGAGTGTACTTTCAGTCTACTTTTAATATACTTATCAGATATATACTTAGTGTACTAAAGTATACTTGGCTTATACATCCAAGTATACAGAAAATTCTAAGTATATTTGGCATATACTTGTATTAATCTTTTGATCAAGATATACTAAAGAAAAGTATTATTTCCTTCTACTGAAAGTTTAAGTGTACTTTGCTTGTAGTTGTGCTTACTCTTGTGGTAGAGTAGCCTTTTAAATACTTTTCACACACATTGGCTTCTTTAAGGAAACAGTCCAGCATATGTTTTACACACTATCTTTTAAACTTACATGCTCAAGTTTATGGTAACAGGTAAGCTTTGGGGTGGAATAGCTTAGAGTAACTAGTGCATGGGTGGAACTGAACCTGATTTTTTATGTACGGTGTTATTAACCCACAGAGAAACAGTGTTAGAAATTGGCTATTCTAAAACTATTCAATACTATTTTATCAACTGGAACTTTTCCAGACATTTTGGAACAAAGGTTTAATAACCCCAATTCTTAAATCCAGAGATAAATATGATCCAAATAACTACAGAGGAATATGTGTATACAGTAACCTGGGATATTCTGCAACATCATTAATAAACAACTTGTCAACTTTCTGATGACCACAATATTTTGCATAAATGCCAAATTGGGTTTTTGCCAAAAATCTGCACAACAGACCATATATTTACCCTCCAGGCTTTAATTGATCAAGAATTAAACATTCAAAAAGGAAGGTATATATATGCCTGTTTCGTTGACTTCAAAAAAGCCTTTGATTCCATCTGGCACGAGGGCCTTTTCTATAGGCTACTTGAAAGTGGCATTGGGGGAAAATATATGATTTGATTAAAAACATCTATACAAAAAGCAAATGTGCTATAAAGATTGGAAACAAACAAACAGCCTTCATCTCCCAGGGCCGGGGAGTGAGGCAGGGATGCAATCTCAGTCCAATTCTCTTCAATCTATATATCAATGAATTAGCAAACCAATTAGAGCGTTCCACGGCATCTGGCCTCACCCTGAACAACACAGAGATCAGAGGTCTGCTGTATGCAGATGACTTAGTGTTGGATTCACCTATTAAATAAAGATTGCAGCAGCACCGGCCCTGACAGTAAACACAGCAAAGACTAAGATAATGATCTTTCAGAAACAATACAGAAATTAGGTTATCACACACAATTTCTATTTAGATGCCACTAAATTACAACATTCAAAAAAACTACACTTACCTTGGCCTCAACATGACTGTGAAAGATCTGAGGGACAAAGCAAAGAGAGATCTATGCAATAAAAATAAACATTCAACAAAAATCTATATTCCAATTGAAATCTGGGTTAAAATTTTCCAATTTGTACTAGAACCAATAATTCTATATGGCAGCGAAATTTGGGGACCAAAACTAAATAACGAATTTGACAAATGGGATAAAACCAGTGCCAGTGTGACAGAGGACAGGTAAAGACAGAGCTGCACTTTCTAACCTCATGCCTTAAATATAAAACCCTATAAAAAAGAGAAAAACCTTCGCAAACATTTCCCAAATATACCCCGAATTCAAATTTATATCAGACACAGAAACTCCCCTATTTACTGGGAGAAATGCCAGAATGCCAAATCATTGCAGCAAAGTGTATCTCCTCATGCCACAAACTGAGGACAACCAGTGGAAACTCAGACCAGACTAATAATTAGACTTATTTTCATTGTTTGTTATTTTAGTAATTGTTCCTTGGAAAAAGGAACCCATGAACCATAAATATTTCATGGGTTTATTTGTTTTTTTAAATGTCACATTAGATAAAGTTTTTTTTTCTTTTTTTTCTTTTCTATTAATATTTTGTTGTTTCTTTTTTGATCCTAAACATAAAATTACTTACTAATACTACTGACCTATGGCGAGCACACACATTTACTGTTTTATTGATTTATTTTATTTTAATTTTTAATATTTTATTTGTATTTTTTAAAACACACACACACACACAAACACACACTTTTAATTAACATACTGTTATTTTATTTATTTGATGAACCATATGAATTGAATTCACAAACACACTGTTTTATTTACTTTATTTAATGAACTGTATGAAATGAATTGTTCTTTTGTAATTTATTTACAGCTTTGGCAAATTGTTGTTTAACATTCAAGCCAATAAAGCTGAATTGAATTGAATTGAATTGAGACACACACACACAGAGAGAGAGAGAGAGAGAGAGAGAGGCTGTAAAAATGCGTCTGTGCCTCGCAAGTATCTTTTGTAAGGTCCAAGACGTTTTGCCATTATTTCGCGTGTTGCACACGGTTAAACACAACTGCTGTCAACATCAAACTGGACCGAGAGGTAGCCAGCTCAAAGAGTACAGAAGCAAGGTAATAATCTCCCGCTTGCTGGATTCCAAAATGCTTTTCGATGCAGTCGCGCACCTCTCGCGATAGTAGGCCGTGCGATCCATTTGCACCGTTTGCGTCAAAGAGCTGTGGTTCGCGCGCATCTCACCCGACGGTTCAGGATCTTTGATGTCACCTAACGGTCGCGGTTGCCAAAAACAAACATACTTGTCAGTGATAACATTATTTATTCACCACCATGGCATTTGGCATATATTATTTCAAGGACAAGACCGTGGAAGTTGGAAAAATTGATTGGATAAGTATTAAAGACTAGCAAAAAATCTTCAAAGATGATCACAGAGTCCCCAAGACTGGAAGATGAAGATGGATGGATAAATGTAAAGTGGAACAAAGGCAGAAAAAAGAAAGATGGCCCAGCCTTTTTTCCTGCTAAGGTGTTAATGCTCGGGGGTAAGTTTGCTAGCTTAATATGTCAACTAGCTTAATGGTTAGTTTCAAGGCTTAGCATAACTTGGTCTGTTCTGTGTTTTTGGGAGCTAATCATTTTAAATATTGGGTAATTTAACATTAAGTTGCCAACAAGCTGTCTGTTAGGGAGAGCTCAAAACACAAACCCTTTTCACATAGACAACTACAGTGACCTCTGCAAGAAGAGGGATAAAGTGTGAAGACATCTGGAACCAAACACTCAAGAGGAAGACAAAGCCAAACAGAGGTGGATGAAGGATGTGGAAGAGGCGGACGAAAGGCCAACAAAACAGGTAATTCCCTCACTCATTATTGATGTGCAGAAAACTTAAACTGAAAAGCAAAACCTTACTTTCCCCTTCTGTCGCTCTCTCCACGTTGTGTCAGAGAAGCGACACTAGGGGTCTCTCTTGAGCGCCGATATTCACCTCTGAACTATGAGAAAAGGGCAATGAGAGTTGGCAACCAGTATTTGCATGTCCCGCCCCCGGACATACGGGTATTTAAGCGGCGCAAATACGGGAGTAAAATATGGTCGTGTTTGCAGACTGCTGCATTTTACACACCGAGTTCCTGCTATCCTCTGCTGCATGCGGTTGGATTCTACGGCGCACAACAGCGGCTTTCTCCTGTTTGCACGGCTGTGCACTTCCTGCCCCTGAGCGCATCGACAGTTGCAGATAAGAAAGATCTCTCACGAGTTCTTTCATTCATAAAAGAGTGATTTTATTTAAAAGAGTAATTTCCTCTAAAAGAGCAAAAAACACAGCGGCGTTGAACGTCGTTTTAAGGACGCGTCTTTATAAAGATGCCTTTCTGCCCCTGTGTTGTTCCTGGATGCGGTAGAGTACTCTCCGCTTCCGACGGCCACAGGCGTTGTCTTGTGTGTCTGGGCAGTGATCACACTGAGGCTGCATTTGTGGATGGTTCATGTTCTCATTGCGAGAACATGACCATGACAACGTTGCGGTCGCGGCTTGCTTACAACCGTAAGCAAGCCACTCCAGCCGCCCAGCGTCGCTCCTTCTTCCCACGGGATTGAGGACGATGCGGCTGGCGATGGAGGCGAGTCGGGGATGGCAGCGGGTGCAGCTCCACGGGTGCGCCCCTCGGACCACCAGCGCCCGGCACGCTCGTTGACTCCCGTCCCCACTCGAGGTGGCGGCGACTCGCCTCACAGCCAGTCTGCCTACCCTCTTGCGATGGAAGCAGATGAGTTCGCCGCGACATCGGAGGGCGTGGGCTCTGATGCTGAGGGCTCCTCTGGGCTGCCGCCTTCAGGCTTGCACGCCCAGGAGGAGGCAGACGCACAGATGTCTGATATGCTTTCCCAGGCAGCCAACAGCGTGGGCCTGGATTGGAACCCTCCATCCTCCCCACAGCCATCACGGCTGGACGATTGGTTCTTGGGCGTGGGGCGCCGCTCACAGCCTCGCCCCCCCCGGTACCTTTCTTCCCGGAGGTGCATGATGAGCTGACGTCTTCGTGGAGAGCACCCCTCTCCACTCGTCGCACCGCCACCTGCTCACCCGCCCTCGCCACCCTTGACGGCGGAGCACGCCACGGGTACACGGAGATCCCCCAGGTGGATAGAGCTGTTGCGCTCCACTTATGTCCGGAAGCACTACCACCTGGCGGGGCCGCCCTGTACTCCCTTCCGGTCCTGTAGAGCAACATCCTCGCTCACCGCGAAGGCCTACAGCGCTACCGGACGCGCCGCTTCCGCCCTGCATGCCATGGCTCTCCTGCAGGTCCACCAAGCCAAGGCGCCGCGCAGCATGCACGGGGTGGCCCTGATCCCGACGCGCTGCAGGAACTGCGCTCAGCGACCGACCTGCGCCCTGAGAGCGGCGAAGGTCACAGCGCGAGGCACTTCGGGCAGGCGATGGCCACTCTGGTGGTCCAGGAACGTCAGCAATGGCTGGACTTGGTTGAGATGCGTGAAGCTGACAAGACTCGCTTCCTCAACGCCCCTGTCTCCCAGTTCGGCCTCTTCGGCGACACCGTTGAGGACTTTGCCCAGCAGTTCTCCCTGGTGAAGAAGCAGGCGGAGGCCATTTCAGCACATCATGCGGCGCCGCAAGCTTGCGCCACGGCCCAGGCCCCACCTGCTGCGCCCGAGGCGTCCTCCCGTGCAGCCAGGAAGACCTTCTGCTCCGCCCCAACCTGGGCCCAGCTCTCAGCCCCGGCGTCAGAGGCAAAGCCGCCGAGGAAGCGTCGCGCCCCTGCCTCTGAGCGGACCTCGCTTCTGAGGACCGGAAGGCTCCCAAGCGTCCCTGAGACAGCGGGACCCAGAGGGCGGAAGTTAGCTCGGAGGTGGTAAGACCACTCCGTCCCCGGTGGAGGGCGCGGGGCAGAATCTTTGTTGTTCATTGGCGCACTGGCAGGGCTTGCGGTACCCAAATTCTCAATAAAGAGCTATTTCCTTTACCTCTGGGTCACATGGCCCGCAAATGCCGTTCTCTCGGCACTTTGCTTTCAGGCCTCAACAGTCTCGGCCCAGGATGCGGTGCTTCGCCCTCAGCCCACGACTGTTCCCGGCCGGCGGTTCAGGCGAGTCCAGAGGGCGCCAGCATCAGACCTCCTCCTCAGTCACGAACCCGCCCCTGCGGGTCGCGCGGAACAAGGTAAGTGCTTTGAGTTTATTCTCAGCACCAGAGCCTCGGGGCGCCACAGCGCCTCCCGGCGCCGGCGTTACCTGTTCCACACCACTCGCGAAGCCCGCCGGATGCGTCCAAAATACTCGTCCCCTTGGTGCCCCTAGCACGGAGCTTAGAGGTGTTGCTTTCACTGCCCAGCTCGTCACGGTGGCTGCACGGACCATCCGACTTCGGTTACACAATTCAGTTTGCCAGGTCTCCGCCCCCTTCGTGAGGCGTTACGTTCCTCCGCAGTGCACGGCGAACATGCCCACTCCCTGCGCGAGAAATCGCCTCCCTTCTAATCAAGGACGCGATAGAGCCTGTCTCTCCGACCGAAATGAAGAAGGGTTTCTACAGCCCTTGCTCGTTGTACCCAAGAAAGCGCGGCATACGACCGATCTTGGACCTCGCGAATTTTCAATCGGACCTTGTCCAAACTCCCGTTCAAAATGCTTACCCAGAAACAAATTCTATCTGGCGTCCGGCATCTAGATTGGTTCGCAGCGGTAGACCTGAAGGACGCATACTTCCACGTCTCAATTCAGCCCTCGACATCGACCCTTTCTACGGTTAGCGTTCGACGGCCAGGCGTATCAGTACAAGGTCCTCCCCTTCGGCCTGTCTCTGTCCCTCGGCGTCTTCACGAAGGTCGCAGAGGCGGCTCTTGCCCGCTCACGAGGAGCGGGCATACACATACTCAATTACCTCGGCGATTGGCTCATTTTGACCTCCTCGCAGGAATTACTATGCGCACACAGAGACCAGGTGCTCGAGCACCTCGGCCGTTTAGGGTTTCAGGTCAACTGGGAAAGAGCAAGCTCACCCGGTCCAGAGCATCTCTTTTCTCGGTTTGGAGTTAGACTCAGTCTCAATGACAGCACGTCTCTCCAACGGCGTGCTCAGTCAGTGCTGGAATGCCTCGCTTCTTCGAACCAGGCACCGTGGTCCCTTTGAAGCGTTTCCAACGGCTCCTGGGGCATATGGCATCCTCCGTGGCGGCGCCACTGGGGTTGATGCATATGAGACCACTTCAGCATTGGCTCCAGACTTCGAGTCCGAGGCGAGCATGGCGCCATGGCACGCGCGGCGTGGAAGTTACCCCGCCTGCCGCCAAACCGTCAAACCCTGGACAGACCTGTGCTTTCTACGGGCAGGATTACCCTTGCAGCAGGTGTCCCGTCGCGTTCTGGTTACAACCGACGCCTCCAAATTGGGTTGGGCGCCGTGTGCAACGGCGCGCAGCCGCAGGCGGTGGAACCGAGGCCCGCTGTGCTGGCACATCAACTGCCTAGAGCTGCTGGCCGTTTTCTTGCCCTGAAGAAATTTCTTCCGTTGATTCAGTGGCAAGCATGTCCTAGTCAGGACAGACAGCACCACGGTGGTGGCCTACATAAACCGCCAAGGCGAGTACGCTCCCTCCACATGTCACAGCTCGCCCGTCGTCTCCTCCTTTGGAGTCAGCAGCGACTGGAGTCACTGCGTGCCACTCACATCCCGGCAACCTCAATGTGATAGCGGACACGCTGTCAAGGCAAAACTTGCCCGGCGGAGAGTGGAGGCTCCACCCCAATCGGTCCAGCTGATTTGGGACAGGTTCAGCAAGGCCCAGGTAGACCTGTTTGCCTCCCAGGAAACCTCCCACTGTCCGCTCTGGTATGCCCTCACAGAGGCTCCCCTTGGGACAGATGTTCTGGCGCACAGCTGGCCCGCGAGGGCTGCGTAAGCTACGCTTTCCCCAGTGAGCCTTCTTGCACAGGTGCTATGCAAGGTCAGGGAGGACAAGGAGCAAGTCACTCTGGTGGCCCCCTACTGGCCCAACCGGACGTGGTTTTCGGATCTCACGCTCCTCATGACAGCCCCTCCCTGGCGAATTCCCTGAGGAAGGACCTTCTTTCTCAGGGGCGGGGCACGCTCTGGCATCCGCATCCAGACCTCTGGAATCTCCACGTCTGGTCCCTGGGCCGGGACGCGGAGGATCTAGCCGACCTACCTCGGCCGTCATAGACACTATTAACCAAGCCAGAGCCCCTTCGACCAGGCATCTTTACGCCCTGAAGTGGTGTCTGTTCAGCGGACTGGTGTTCTTCCGAGGCGAAGACCGCAGAAGTGCGCAGTTAGGTCAGTGCTCGTGTTTCTTCAGGAGAGGCTGGAGAGGAGGCTGTCCCCTCCACCCTCAAGGTGTATGTTGCGCTGTCGCGGCCCACCACTAACTACGGTAGAGCGGCAAGTCTCTTGGTGAGCACGACTTAATCGTCAGGTTCCTAAAAGGTGCCCGGAGGATGACTCCTCCCGGCCTAACCTGTTTCCCTCCTGGGATCTCTCGGTCGTCCTTATGGGACTCCGGAGACCCCCTTCGAGCAGCTTGACTCAGTTGGACTCAGGGCCCTCTCTCTCAAGACCGCCCTGCTGATCGCTTCGCTTCCATCAAGAGGGTCGGGGACCTGAATGCGTTCTCTGTTAGCGGCGCTTGCCTGGAGTTCGGTCCGGCGGACACTTTCGTGATCCTAAGACCGCGACCGGACTACGTGCCCAAGGTTCCTACCACACCCTTCAGGGATCAGGTGGTGAACCTGCAAGCGCTGCCCGGGAGGAGGCAGACCCAGCCCTTTCACTGCTGTGTCCGGTGCGTGCCTTACGTATTTACCTGGACCGCACACAGAGCACCAGGCGCTCTGAGCAGCTCTTCGTCTGCTTTGGGGACAGCAGAAAGGAATGCTGTCTCCAAGCAGAGACTTCGCCCACTGGGTTGTCGGCGCCATTTCCCTGGCTTATCACACCCAGGCCGTGCCCCCCTTTGCGGGTCCGAGCCCACTCCACCAGGAGTGTTAGCGTCCTCGTGGGCACTGGCTAGGGGCACTGCCCTAGCAGACATTTGTAGAGCAGTGGGCTGGGCAACACCTAACACTTTTGCGAGATTCTACAATCTCCGAGTTGAGTCAGTATCGTCCGTGTTCTCTCATGTACCGAGCCCGTGAGAACTTCGGTGGCGCGTCCACGATCTGACCGGGTGAATCAGCTTGCACCCAGCGCCCTTCCCCTAACCAGGGAAACAGTGCGCCTTCATTCCCAGGAGATCCCAGGTTTGGGACACTGGTTGACTCCTCCCTAGCCCTCGTGGGTCGCAGTTCTGCGGTGGAACTCGCCGACCCAAACCACTGCGGGTACCGCAAGCTACCCTGTACTGGTATAGGTGCCCCACAGGTAAGGCCTCCTGTTCGGGCTCCCCCTGTGTGTAAAACCACGGTTCTGTCCCCTCACGAGTTGACTCCGTGTTTCCCTTAGGCAGTTACAGCTGCCTCGGTTGCCGTGCTGTATGCTTCCCCCCTCTGCGAGGCTGGATCTACCACCGCACTACTTTTCCGCATAAGACCTAATTATAGGCCATGCGATGTATTTGCCACTCAAAATTTGCCTCCCCTCCCGGGTAGGTGTGGCCTCCGCAGGGTCTTCTCCGCCCTAATAAGGGCTAAGACCCCCTTCCCTCAATGCGTGTAAGGGCCCGGCCGTGGTTGCTCTATCGCGAGAAACATAGAGAGAAAGAGGCCCAGCCTGGCTGGCCCGTTCCCATGTTGGCGGCCATCACCTTGTTCCCCCCTCCAGGGTAACGATAAGGAATCCTGATGGCTTAAATGGGGCATTGGGGAAGGGTACGTGCAGCCTGATACAGTTGGTCGTTCTGCACGTAGGAATACCTGCTCACTCCTGTATCAGCGGATCACGTACACGGCTCAGCGCATGGCTCTTTTTAAGTGGACCCCTAGTGTCGCTTCTCTGACACAATGTGGAGAACGAGACCTTGTGTCTCCCCTGCCACGTCGCTGAGCCGTGCCCCTGTTGTGGCCGGACCATTTCCGGCTCCTCAGAAAAATCCAGAATGAACTCCCTTATTTGCGCCGCTTAAATACCCGTATGTCCGGGGGCGGGACATGCAAATACTGGTTGCCAACTCTCATTGGCCTTTTTTCATAGTTCAGAGGTGAATCAAGAGAGACCCCTAGTGTTGCTTCTCTGACACAACGTCTCGTTCCCTCCATCGGGGAACGGAGGTTACATACGTAACCTAGACGTTCTTCCTTCCCATTGTTCTGACCTCACATGATCTCTTCATTGAAAAACAATCAATAGGGAATTCTTTTTTAAGAATTAAATGCTGAATTTGTTTAAAATTTGCATAACTTTTTATTTGCAACAACTTGTCCCTTCCATAAAGAGTGTGAGAGAATTGTGCCACATTTAAATGTAATCAGTGTTTTCACATCTCAGTTTGGCGTTTTTACATCACTAATTAAAAGTAATGCCATTTCTGTGTTCCCTCTCACGTTTTTTAACTGTTATGATTGCTTTATGATAGTTATGATCGTTTGTAAATGTGTTAATGTTTGATTTAATACTGGAAGTATTTCACCATTTCTGACAAATAAACATCTGTTAATCTTGTTTAGCTGATATTTATAGATCGGGTGCATCATCAAAACCTTTAAACCCTCAGAGCCATCACTTGAAAAAACAATAATTGGCCAATCTTAGCCTCAAATCTTGTTTTTCTCTTTGTGGTACAGTTGATTCCAGTAACAACTAATTCGTTTTTAGAATCAATGTTATTGCACATCCATGCTATTGAAAAACTTTAAATTGTCATTTTGTCAGCAAAAGAGCAAAAAGGCAACCTGTGCCTCAAAAGAGACAGCAGACCAAATGATTGAAGACCTGAAGAAGGAGCTGATGGCTAAGCGTCTTTAGAGGTAAATTATTTAAGTTAGTCATTGAAGTACTAGCTTGTATGTGACTTTTGCTGCTACAGAGGATGCAGACTATTTCATCTTGTGTTTGACACAGTAGAGTTTTTTTTTATCATTGTGTTTTGGTGTAGTCAACTTCTGAAAAGGAGGAGTCATCAGATGAGGACCTACTGCCCAGGAACTGGAGTAAGGCACAGCTGCAAATAAAGAAACTTAAAAGAGAGAAAAAGAGGCTGAAAGAAGGCAATGTTGAGGAGATGCTAGATGCCATGAGAGGTAATTTTATGATTTTAAAGAAACAAATAATCTGCCCTTGTATAGATAAGATCACAAAATGCAGAGAAAATTAAGCAACCTCAAAAATATTGCATACAGGTGAAACTCGAAAAATTAGAATATCGTGCAAAAGTTCATTAATTTCAGTAATTCAACTTAAAAGGTGAAACTAATAAATTATATAGACTCATTACAAGCAAAGTAAGACATTTCAAGCCTTTATTTGATATAATTTTTATGATTATGGCTTACAGCTGAAGAGCTGAAGGCCGCTATTGAAGCATCTTGGTCTTCCATAACACCTCAGCAGTGCCACAGGCTGATAGCATCCATGCCACGCCGCATTGAGGCAGTAATTAATGCAAAAGGGGCCCAAACCAAGTACTGAGTACATATGCATGATTATACTTTTCAGAGGGCCGACATTTCTGTATTTAAAATCCTTTTTTTTTATTGATTTCATGTAATATTCTAATTTTCTGAGATTCTGAATTTGGGGTTTTCATAAGCTGTAAGCCATAATCATCAAAATTATATCAAATAAAGGCTTGAAATGTCTTACTTTGCTTGTAATGAGTCTATATAATATATTAGTTTCACCTTTTAAGTTGAATTACTGAAATTAATGAACTTTTGCACGATATTCTAATTTTTCGAGTTTCACCTGTACATATTCAACCTACCAAATCAAACTGGAACTATCTGGACTGATAAATTGCAGTACAAGAAAGTGAAAAAATCTTTGCCCCACTGAAAGTCAGAGCCTAAGAATGGCAGTTTCAGTTTGTCCGTCTGTCTGTCCATTCAACACTTAACTTCAAGACATCGTATCTTGAAATCTATTAAAAAAAATTGCCAGTCAATTTGGAAAACACTTTCATGCTGCCTAGTGCGTGAACCCTGACAACATTCCCCCAGTATCCACCAAGTCAACAGGGCAGCAGTGACGGAGGTTTACTTTGGGTGAACTAGTCCTTTAAGAACTTATAGTTCATAGTCATTAAATATTAGTGAGAGCCTTCGAAAAATTGGTCTTACATTTTTTAAATGAAATATAATCAGGTGGCATAAAAAGTCTTAATATGTCTTATATTTAGCTTACTGAAACCTGCAGACACCCTAATGTATTTTTTTCTCTTTAAGTGACTATTGTGATGTTTGGAATTTGTCTCAACATGAAGTCATGAGACTTCTGAGAAGTCATGAGGCTTTTGCACCCTGGTTTTATAATCATTTATATCTTCGTTCTCTTAACAGAGCTTCCGGTAGTAGTAACAAAGTTGAAAGAAGTAATTGAAAAAGTCACATATCAGACCTCAACTTCTGCATCCACCTGGTCAACACCCACAGCATCTGTAGACTCACCAGCTTCTGCACACGTTTCTCCTCAAGTGGTGTCTGATGATATGGTAACTAACTCTCATGCATAGATATGTTACAGTCCATGTGGGAAAATGTTAATTATATGATTTCCCAGTAAATCTATAACCAACTTGGTGGTGACTGTACACATTACCTGGAAAATCTGTATATTCAACTGTGTGGTAAATGTGGATGTTAACTGGTTATTATGTATATTGACTAACCAAACAGGAAATCAGAGAGGCATTCCCACATTTCCCAATGAAAAGGTTAATGTGAATGAGACACTACAGAGCAGTGTGGCAAGGCTCTCCCTTGCGCGGCACAGTAGCATTTTGCACCCTAATTAATCTTTTTGCTGGGAAATGTGGGAATGCCTCCCAGATTTCCTGTCTGGTCGGGGGAATAATAACTTGGTTAATATGCATACTGCACAGTTGATGAATAGGTAGATTTCCTAGGGAATATGTATGATTGTATTTTCATAACATTGTTGTGTAAAAACGATGTACGACCAATTGCAAACTAACTGATCACTCCGTTATTTTGCAGGTGTCTCTTGTGCCAGGCTCTGATGTTTTAAGTCCCTAGACGAAAGCTTAACTGTCTGCAAATCCATCTGTCTACATTGGGGACCTTGCTACGGCAGGGAAACACTGTCCAATTCAAGTCTGACGGGGAGACAATCAGGGGCACACAAAAACTTGGAATCCAATCCACAACTCAATAACACAAAACTTGAAGTTATTAGTTGGTGAGTGCATTTAAATAAATACATTTCATTAAAAAATAAATTCCTACACATTACTCATAGTTGTTTTTACAAAATGACTGCAGTGTTCCATGTTGGAGGTGATGGTGGTTCAGTTCAATTACTGTTACCTCCAACATGGAAGAAAAATGGTACCTTACAAACATTATGTGAAAAGCCTCTAATCTCTAAAAGTTGAATCTGGGATCATCAATTCAGATTTGTGAATGTGGCAAAAAAATAAAAATCTCACAACGCTGCAAACAAAAAAGCTCAAGTTGAATTGCATGTCCATACATGCTCCTTTGACTGTTTTAGTGTATTAATTCTTGATGGTGAATTTGGTGTGATAGAAAAATCAATTATAAAGTAATGTTTTGATTTGTTTGTGTTTTAACTCACAGGCCATGCTCTGTCAAAATTTCCTAACATCAGCATGCACGATGTGAGACGCATCATAAGAAAAAAATGCAACAACGAAAGCTACACCAAGCAAGCCATTGCAAAGAAGACCGTATGAAAAGAACATTTAGTTTTGTGGTTCCTCTGCCATTTAACAGGGCAAAAACTAGAGAAGTACTACCTGTGTGTGGGTATCCAGTTACACTAAATATTATGTTCATACTGTGTGTTGTTCTTTGTTTGAACTGGGCATCCAAAACAATATTTGTTTGAAAACAGTGATTTATAAAGAAAACAACTATTTTCACTCCTGAGTTTGTCTTGTGAGTATTTATGTGTATAGTCCCCTGGTAGTGTACATGTGAGTTAACGTCAAGTCTACTTAAAGTACAGTTAAAGGTATATTTGAAGTATAAATACTTATACCTAAATAGAAACCTAGTAGTATACTTTAAAGTGCAAAAATAATATATAAATAGTAAACTTATAAGTATGATGTTAAGTTCACTTAAAAAAAACTTACAAGTATACTTGCAGTATAAAAAATATTAAACCAGTAGTTTGCTGAGTAGTATACTTAAGTGTACTTTCATAAACTAAAAAACTAGGCTAGAAGTATATAAGTAGTAAACTAACAGTATATCTATAAGTTCACTTGTAGTATATTTGCAGTACAAAATAAAACTTGGATGTAAACTTGTTTTGTACCTAAAGTTTACTACTCTAACACTTTAAGTATACATAAAAGTATACTTTTATATACTAAAAAGTGGGCCAATTTAGTCCCAAGAAGTATTAAAGTAGTACACTTACATGTATGCTACTAGTATTTTGATATAAGTACACTTAGTATGTAAAGTATACTTGGAAAATATACTTGAACTTTACTTAAGTTTACTTAATAAAATTAACTTGAAGTATACTTTATTTTGGTAAGGATCCTCTGAAACTTACTATCCCTCACATTGTGTGACACAAGTGAAAATGTTCAAAACCAAACAAAAAAGACAATCCAAAAGAAACCTTCCTCAAAACTTTCATGTTCTGAACTATGCAATTATCACAAAGTACCTTATGAGGCAATTCAATCATCTCTTAGTGTTTTATATTTATTGATTAAGTTTCATTCTTCCTGGGTTTTCCCTCAATGTTTTTATTCCTGTGTTCAAACATTTTCTAAATGGTTCTTGTTTCCAGCTACTTTTTTATGTATAGTGCACTTCCCCAGGTACATACATATCCTTAGTTCTTTTCAACAGATGAAAAACTCTTATTTGAAAGCCTCTCAAGGCCAGTGTATATTGTGAATTCAAAAGTGTGGCCATTTTTCTATATTTTGATTTGCCCAAGAAGATGCTTTCTTTTAGTGCACTGAGATGAATAACATTTTTAGATGGAGTCCATTGTGTGCACTGCCTGAGCATCTTTGTCCTGCCAAAACAGCTATGTATTGTCCAAGTTCAACTTGTCTCTATAGATTTCACATAACCTGTAAAATCAAATCTTCTTCTGTGTTTATACAGAGAGAAACAGTCTGAATAAGCAACACTCTGACTGGAGTTTCGATAGACCAGGCTGAGGGGTGGAGGGGTGACACATACTACTGGCCTGGGAAAACATGTAGAGCTCATAGGGCAACTTGTAAGAGACTGCCAGGTATCCTGCCTTCACCCCCCTCAATGCTGTCTTAAAATGAACTGCTTTCCACAAACATGAGATTAAGTAAATTGATCTTGAGTTGCTTGAGTGCAATTAATGTGTCAGAGTACTGGCAGGTACACTGACATGAAACAAAAATAATTAGAAACAGTGAAACGGATTTACGTGTTCTGACATGACACCCACTCTAGCGAGAAGCAACATCAAATAGATTTTCTCCAGTATTTGTAGTGTTTTAATTGTTCTGTTTTGATGACAGAGGGGAGCGTATTATCCACTTGTTTGACAGGCAATGAGAGAAAAGAAAAAGGGTACATTGTTTTCTTTTTACTTCAACAATTTTAATGTCAAACGTATTGAATTGATGGACTGGAATGTCAACACTGGTCTCTCACTATCCAGCAAGCAAAGAGACAGAAATATGTATTATTCCTTTTCAGGTATTCCTGTTTTAAATTATGTTTCAGGTTTGTTTGTGGTGTGGGAAGCTCCCTAAGTATAATACCTGAAACTCCTGTTTACTCTTTTCAACAAAGAATCAAACATGTATGGCACAAAAAGAAACATAGAATGAATTGTTTCCTTTATTACTTTGAATGTTAACTGACAATTAACTGTCTTAGCATTGACAATGCATTAAAGAAAGAAATGAACAAAGGAATTCTAAATACAAAACAAAGAAAGAGCATCACAAAAGAACATCAATTATTCACTGAAAACAAGTTAACTGATTATTTACAAGAGTTTCTCAGGACTGTGATCCAGGAGGGTGTTGCACTGACAGTCTTTACCCTGGCATTCACCAGGTCAACTCTGCTCATCTGCCAACTGTGTCAGATGATCTGGCATTCAGCGTTGCCAGTCTAAGGGCAATCCATGCCAGAATAGAAGGAGGCATGGTCTAACCCACCCACAGAGCCATTGTGTCTGATTGATCCATTGGCATGAATGCACATACTTCCCATTGTTTGGTATGTTCTCCTGGAATGTTGGCACCATCAAATGCAGTCTTACAGGTGAGAAAGGATGTCCATAGCCTACCTCTTTTCTGCACCAGGATCAAATAATCTGTTCACTGAAAATCTGTCAACATAGGCTGGAAAAAGAGGAAATAGTTTTTGCCAAAAGAATGATAGAGGTCTAGAACCCCGAAGTCCGTACCCCACCCGTACCTGAGACCATGTGACCTGACCCTACCCAGCCGGTACCATCAGATTTGAAGCCTAATAGACTTCAATCCAATGCGTGTTTACATAAAGCAATAGAAAAATAGCGCAGACGCTTGCAAAAACCATAATCAGGAGTCACACTTAAAAACTGACCCAAAACAGGCCCAAAGAGGTTTCTCAGGTCCTATCAGGCCTGGGTATGGTTGCAGACCTCATCGTAGTCTCATAGGATGAACTTGAGTTCACAACAGTTTGCTGGTGAAATTAAAACTAGAGGCGTTACAACAACTGTGCGTTTTATTTACTATGATTTATTATAATGACTGATTATGACTTCATAAACAATAATTTCTTTGCTCTATTACTCACAAACTGCTATTTTATATCGAAACACATTTAATATAATGCATAATTTGAAAAACAATATATTTTATCTCTTGTATTAGGCTCATCTACATTTACACATATTCCAATGTGATTAGCATCTGTGGGAGCTCAACTGATTGAGTGTAGGACTTTGGACTCTGGAGACCGCATCTCAAGTCCAGTCAAGCACTCAAGCTGCCACTTGAGACAAAAGTGTCATAGACGCCTTCATCCCGAGATGACATAGTTGCCTAACAAAATGTCAGTTAGGTTTAGTTTTTGGTTTAGGGTAAGGATGTCTGTTTTGTTGACCTCTCATTTTCTTTTTTAAAACACTATACGTTAGGTTTAGGTTAAAGTTTTAGGTTAGAGAGGTACGTTTTACTCATTAAATCCCGACTATCTTGTCACGTGACGCCATGAGAGGTTCGGATGTGTGAATGGCGAGCTCTGCACACTTTGCTAGTTTTGATACTTTTTGGGTCATAAACCAGTGAAATTCAATACCCACTGATTCATAACTGTTCTAGGAAGACAATATGTCAAAGAATTCAAAATCCTCAAGTTCTGGAGACATTAAAAGAGACTTACGTGCTCAAGCTGACACTCCTCCGGAGGCCTTGAGCCAGGGACTCAATTTGACTGGTGAGGTGAAGGAAATTCTGGGACATTTGATGAACGTGTCAGCAATGCTGACGAAGGTTGTTGCTGACTTGGAGGATCTTGCTGCAATACATCGATCGATCGAAGCACTGTATGTGACTTTATTTATTTTATTATATATAATAAAATGTATATATATATATATATATATATATATATATATATATATATATATATATATAATTTTTTTGTGTGTGCTGGTTCCGCTGGAGGCTGGAGTTAGTTTTGTGGAGGAACACACCATCGGGACAGTTATGTTGATGAATCTACACATTCTTTGTGTTTATCCTTCCAATTGGCTGGAGTTTGTTTTATAGATTATCTTCTGTTGTGCAATTCTGTTTTACAAAATATGTATAGAAACATTGGACTTGAGCAAACCGATGGCAAAGTTGTCGTAGGGACTCTCATAGGTGTACATGGACTGTTTGAGTTTAGTGGGATGGACGCCGGATGGCGCTGACGTGCGCAGGGTTAATACGCACGTTTTCTTTTTTATTTGTTTGGTTTGGGGTTTGATTGTTGCACTGAGGTCTTTATCATTTTATTTTTGACACACAATCTATTTTTTTTTATATTTCAAAATGTCAAATGTTAGTATGAGTGGATAGTCTCTCTCCACGTGGAATGTGAATGGGTCGGGGCACCCCTTAAAAAGAAGGAAAGTTATTTATTTTCTTAAATGTAAGAAATATGAAATATATTGTGTTTCTTCAAAAAACGCATCTTTCCCTGCAGGAAGCTGAAGTTGAGAAGATATGGGGTGGACATTTTTTCTTTAGTGCTGGCTCAAGTAAGAGCAGGGGAGTCATTACACTGATAAGCAAACATCTAAAATTCAAATGTCTCAAACAGATTAAAGATAAATTAAAAAAAAAATAATGAAGCATCATTATTGTTTTAGCAGAAAGTCAAGGGACAAAGTCCCTTATTTTGGCTAATATTTATGCACCTAATGCTGATGATCAGGGCTTTTTTTATAGATCTTGAAGGGCTGTTGCAAGCTGCTGGCACCCCACATGATATAATATTGGGAGGAGACTTTGATCTATTGATGGACTCAGTCCTCGATCATAGTGAAGCAAAAGTGTATAAGCCCCCTATAGCAACATTGACGCTTCACAGGATGTGTACAAATCTTGGTCTTACAGATATTTGGAGACTTTTGAACCCAACAGGTAGGGACTATAATTTTGTTTCATCATTCCATAAGATTTCTAATAGAATAGATGTTTTTTAGTCCCTCATTTATGTTGTTGATTGCTCAATTGGAAACATTTTTGTCCCACATCATGACCTGGTGAGTTTAGGGGTGTTGGCACATACGGAGAAAAATAATGTTTATATGAAGACCAACTGGTCCTCAGTATCCTCTGTTGGCATGGCTTGGGAGGCTCTTAATGTAGTTTTTAGGGGTCGGATCACGCAGTATGCCTCATTCACCCAAAAATCCAAAGTACGAGAACTCGTGGAGTTGGAGGGGAATATTAAAAGTGCCAAGGCAGAGCTGAAGCGCAGAATGTCATCGGATGGCCTCAGAGAATTGACCCAACTGAAATACAGATATAATACTATTTTTAATACGGAAGGTGGAGTTTTGGCTATTCAGGGTAAAACAGTCATACTTTGAGTTGGGGGACAAAGCAGGGAAGCTATTGCCTAGATATATAAAACAGAGGGAGTCTTTTTCTACCATTCCCTCAGTGAAATCTACTGGTGGTGAAATATTTACCTCAGCCATTTATATTAATAATGCTTTTAAAGAATTCTATCTTGATCTCTATAGTTCCACTTATTCGTCTACTGATGAAGATACTAGAAACTTTATGGAAGCATTAGAACTCCCTAAACTGACAAATGAGCAAAACAATTCTCTTGATTCTGAGATAACCTTGGAGGAGCTGGGCAAGGTAATTAAGGGCTTGTCTACAGGCAAGACTCTGGGGCCAGATGGCTTTGCCGCTGAGGTTTTTAGATCTTTTTTCACAGAATTGGCTCCACTTTTGCTAGAAGTTTATACAGAAGCATTAAAGAATGGAAGCTTCCGCCAACAATGACACAAGCCCGGATCAGTCTGATTCTTAAAAAGGACGAAGATCCAAGCAAGTGTAAGAGTTACCTTCCAATTTCCCTGATCCAGCTAGACGTTAAAATATTGTCAAAACTTTTGGCTAAACGATTGAGTAAAATGATGACATCTCTTATACATATAGATCAGGTGGGGTTTATTCGGGCCGTAGCTCTTCTGATTACATTAGGAGTTTCATCAGTATCATGTGGTCAGTGGCAAATGATCAGACTCCAGTCGCTGCCTCTCGCTCCTCTCGCTTGATGCCTAAAAGGCATTTGATCTGGTAGAATAGGATAATACTTTTTAAGATTATGAGATTCAGGAATACTTTTATTGAATGGATTAAGTTACTTTATAGATAACCGGTAGTGGCAGTACAAACAAATGGATTAATTTCTAATTTGTTTACTTTTACTTTACTTTTAATCTAGATAGGGGCACCCGGCAGGGTTGCTCCCTTTTCCCATTATTGTTTTGTCTTGCCCTGGAACAATTAGCAGCCTTGATAAGAACGGAGGCTGATTTTCCAGGGGTGATGGTGGGAGGTGTGGCGTATAAGCTTTTGCTTTATTTAGATGATATTTTATTATTTGTCCATGACCCTACTAGATCTATGCCTTGCAAAATAATTAATAATTCCACAGAATTATTCATTCCTTTTATAAGTCCTCAGGATACAGAGATATCTGGTCTAAATCCAAAGCTTTGGTTCTGACAGCGTACTGCCCGATAACGGCTTTTCAGGCAGATGCCTTTCAGTGGCCCAAACAGGGCATTAAGGGTATTTTTTTTATATATTTGGGTATTTTATTCCCAGCAAATTTGTGTGATTTAGTTAATTTTGACTATTAAATAAAAAGGTTTTCGAGCGATGTGGGAAGCAGAGGATGGAGACACAACCCATGTCTTTTGGTGGTGTGTTAAGATCCAAGAATTGTGGTTGAAAGTTCATAGTTTTTTGTGTGATGTATTGGGCACTCTGGTTTTTATTTTGCCCCAGACTCTATATTTTGGGCGATTGGGCAGTCATAGATGTAGAGAATAGACACATAAATTGTTGTGTCCTAACCAGTGTCATGATCGCCAGACAGATAGTTTTAAGAGGATGGAGGTCGGCTGGAGCACCCTCATTCAAGATTGGTGCTCGGAGATGGGGAGTGTGGCGGCCATTGATGAAGGCAAATTGGACTTGTTTGTGGGGAAATGGGGTGGATATCTGGCATTTCTGAAGGGCTCTCTGGGAGGGGCAGTGGAGAGAGAGGTGTGTCAATGTGTGTGATAATAATACATTTTGTGTGTGTGTGTGTGTGTGTGCCTGTGTCTATAATCATGTATGGCCACTGGGATGTTGTTGGGGGCCAGGGTGGGGTTGGGGATTGGGAGGGGTAATAGTGGGGATTAATTGTTGATTCTGTGTATTTATGTTTTCTGTTTCTGTGTGTAATATGTGAAACGATAAAATAAATTTAATCAGAAAAAAACTCTGATCATCTAAACAAATTAGTGAAATGGAACACACCATTTCAATAATAATAATAAAAATTATTATTCACCTGAAAAACCTAGACTGATTAAGACACTGTTTCACTCATTTTTGGTGCTTCCTGCTGGATATTCCACTAAGAAACTGCAGCAAAACATGTAGTGAAGCAATTAATGAAGAAATTTGGTTTTGCAAAAATTTTGCCACAGTCACATAATATTCATGAGACCAGACTGCCTCTAGAGGTTGCGCGTTTAGAACTCAGGAGACCTAGGTGGATATATGTTCGAGAAGATGGAGGGCCAGAGATGCTGTTCAAGATAGAGATGCACATGGTCGCATTGCATGTTTGTATAAAAGTTAATTTATATCATTAAACTTTACATTGACTGTTCAGCCAGGTCCCGCCTCCTCCTTGCCCATCCTTATACTGTTGCAATATGATTCATATTTGTATTGACTTTGAATTTTGACAGTTTGAAGCAATCTGTTTGGGTTGGCAGTATGGTTCTGTTCTGAGCTGATTTCTCAGATGTTTCTCCTAAAATTCCTTTGAAGGAATAAAAAACAAATAAAACAATTGTTAATGTGCATTAAGAGAATACAGATATTAAATTGATTGTGGTATGATCCAGGTATTTGATGAGAAATATCTGACTTTTAATTACAGACTTTGAAATTTGAGCACAGTGTGAGATCTCTTCTGAAACTCTTCAGGAGACACTTGTGAGATTACTGGGGTCGTTGTAGACAAATCTGAGAGGCAGGAGACTTCAGCAAAAATATTTATTTGCTCTCTGGTTATCCCATTGCTAACTAGGAGAAACAAATGAGATATTAAAGAGATCTCGTATGTGATTTTTCTTTCCTATGGGTGGACATTCTGTTGTATTAGCAGACAATTAGCCTACAGAAAAAGCTGAAACTAGTGGTTTGTTTTGATTACATTCATAAGCAGGTCATCATCTCAAAATATGCCTGTGCCAATGTAATCTTTCTCCCTCTCACTCTCTCTCTCGTGCATGCGTGGCGTGAGCTTTGAGCGTTGTTTGAGTGTGAATGCAAGTTTGTGGCTGCCATGCCTAAAACTAGTTTTTTTCACCCTCAGCTATTTTTCTATCTTTTCCTTTTTTCTTTTTTCTTTTTTGTTTGTTTCTGTTTTGTTTAGTTAGTTTAGTCGTTTTTTGTTGTGCTAATCCGGGCCGTGTGCTACCTGCCCTTGAGGAAGCATGGCGGTCCCGGATTCGCGAGTTTTGAACGCACTCACGCGGTGTCATGCAGTTAAGGTGGCGGCTGCCGTGAGTGTGGAGGATTGTTGTTTAGCAATAGGTGAAGTTGTGGGCCATGAGTGCATTTTGTCAGCCTCAAAAATGAACAATGCTAATGTTATATTTTTAAATAATATAGACAAAGCAAATGAGTTAGTTGAGCGTGGGATCATTATTGATGGTTTGTTCACACCTGTTCTCCCTTTATCAATGCCATCTAAAAAAGTGACATTCTCTAATATTCCTCCGTTTATTAGTGACCAACTACTAACACAATCTCTTTCCCGTCATGGCAAATTGGTGTCTCCAATAAAGAAAATACCGATTGGCAGTGGATCTCCATTGTTAAAACATATAGTTTCATTTAGGCGTTTCGCTTACATGATTGTGAAAGACGACGCTGAACTAGACCTTACGTTTAAATTCCGAATCGACGACTTTGACTGTTTGCAACAACGGGGAAAATGAAATGTTTTGGTTGCAGTAAAGTGGGACATTTGATTCGTGATTGCCCTGATAAAGGGGAAACAGTAGTAACAGAGCAAATTATAAATGATGTAACTGTCCCGCCACCCGCGACAGATCAACCCATTGAAACTGACAGTACAGGGCCAGACGCGATCGCGGCAGAACGAGCGGAATCCGAGGCGATCGCAACAGAGCCGCAAGCGATAATTCAGGGTAATGCTGAGACTATTTTAAAGAAAGGGTCGTTGAACAAAATAATAGTTGATGCGGAGTCCATTGGATCTTTTGACGATGGACTCAGTGTGACAAATCGAATAGTCACTTGTTCGGAGAGTAACGATAAGGTGTCTGAGATGATCCCACAGTGCGAGGGAGAAAGACAGCCTTTGATTGAGCAGTTATGTGAGAATGATGGCATTGACATTGAGGCAGAACACATACACTGTTTAAGGTACCGTTAAAAAGAAGGAAGAGTGATAATACTTGTGACTTGAGACCTGTAAAAAGAACAGATGTAGGTGAATGTGAGGACCAGGTAGACACAGAGAGTGGCAGTGAATCAGACTGTAGTATCTCTCTTTCACAGAGTGAATGCGTGAGTCGCAATTATGAAGTGGAAGATATAAAACTGTTTCTTAAAGCGACGAAAAATAGAAGAGGGGTACGAGTGAACGAGTATTTTCCTGACCTTAAACAGTTTATTGCGAAGACAAGGTGTTGGATGGCTGAAGGTTTTTTTTGCCAACAAGGAAATTTACAGGTTAAAGAAGCTGGTGAGAAAACTCAATACTGAAATAGACAATGATGGTGGTGGAAAAAGCTAATTATAATAATCAGTGGTTTGTTTCTTCTGGTTTGTTATTTATTCTCTATGGGTGAAGTTAGTGTTGCCTCAGCCAATGTAAATGGAGCAAGAGATGTGAAAAAAAGAGTAATGTTATATGAAATGTCTATACAGAAAAAAATAGACATTTTTTTTCTTCAAGAAACTCACAGTGATTCCAAGAATGCTGCAGATTGGGAAAGAGAATGGGATGGCATCTCTATTTTAAGTCACAACACTGCTAGCAGTGGAGGAGTTGCCGTTTTATTTTCTAAAAATTTCAAACCTATTTCGTATGAGGTTGAAGAGATTATAAAAGGTAGACTCTTAAAGGTTAGAGCTTTGTTTGAAAATCATGTCTTTGTTTTTATTTGTGTTTATGTCCCAACCTCAGGAGTTGAAAGAATGCTGTTTTTAAATACTCTCAATTTAGCCTTGCAAAAGTGTGACAGTGAAGAGTTTTTGTTTCTGGGAGGAGATTTTAATTGCACTGAACAAACTATTGATAGGAATCACATTGAGCCCCATGAGCCATCTCGGAAGAGACTTATCCAAGTAATTAAAACAAATGAGTTGTGCGATATATGGAGACATGTTAATGGTAATTTAAGACAGTATACTTGGTCTCATACCCGTGACAATGTTTTTTCTTTTGCTAGGTTGGATAGATTTTATGGTTTTAAACATCAATGTGGTATTTTTAGCAAATGTTTTATTGTCCCTGTTAGGTTTTCTGATCATAGCATGGTGTGTTGTTCTTTTATTTTGAACTCTGTTAGACCAAATAATGCTTATTGGCATTTTAACAGTTCTTTGCTAAATGATAAAAATTTTAAGGAAAATTTCAAATTTTTTTGGGAAACATTTAGAGCTACAAAGAATACATTCCAGTCATTGAGGCAGTGGTGGGATTTTGGTAAAGTTCAAGTGAAACAGTTTTGTCAACAGCATACTCGAAGTATTACTGTACAGTTATCTAAATCTATGAAGAACTTGGAGACATCAATAGTCAAATTACAGGAGTTAGCTGAATCAACTGGTGGGGGGGATGTTTTGGAAGCTATTACAATGAAAAAAACTCAACTTGGTGATCTTTTAGCAGTTAAGGTGCAAGGAGCTTTGGTTCGGTCCCGTTTTCAGAATGTTGACCAATTGGATGCTCCAACAAATTTTTTCTTTAACTTGGAAAAAAAGAATGGACAGAAAAGATTAATTCACGCACTACGCTCCGAATCTGGTATGTTATTATCCGATCCCATTTATATTAGAAAGAGAGCAGTTTGTTTTTATGAGAAGCTGTACAGCTGTGAATGTGTTGCAGAGCCTGACACTGACAATGTCTTTCTTGGAAATCTGGCGCAGGTGTCTGAGGACGCCAATATGAAACTCCGTAAGGCCATGAGCCTAGAGGAGTTGTACAAGGCCCTTCAGGGCATGGAGTCCGGGAAGGCTCCTGGCATCGATGGTCTTCCAGTAGACTTTTATAAGTCTTTCTGGACAGTGTTGGGGGAGGATTTGCTCGCGGTGCTCAATGAAAGCTTGGCTGAAGGGCGGCTGCCATTGAGTTGCCGTAGAGCAGTTCTTACACTCCTCCCGAAAAAAGGAGACCTGACAGAGATTAAGAACTGACGCCCTGTGTCGCTGCTTTGCACAGATTACAAACTGCTCTCAAAAAGTTTGGCAAATAGAATGGTAGATGTAATGGAGCAAGTTGTTCATCCGGACCAGAGCTACTGCATACCTGGTAGGTCCATTTTTGATAATATTTCTTTAGTACGGGATATCCTAGAAGTCTCCAAGCTGTTTAATTTAAACTGTGCATTGCTTTCTCTGGATCAGAGAAAGCGTTCGATAGAGTTGAACATAATTACCTATGGAAAACTTTAGCAGCTTTTGGTTTCTGCCAAGATTACGTGGATATGATTAAGATGCTGTATACTGATGTTGAGAGTGTGCTGAAAGTGAACGGTGGCTTATGCACTCCTTTCAAGGTTGGCAGAGGTGTTAGGCAAGGTTGCTCGCTATCAGGAATGCTCTACTCATTAGCCATTGAACCGTTATTGCAGCAGATAAGAGCAAATTTGACTGGTGTAAATATACCTGGTTTTAACTGTAACATTCATTTATCCGCTTATGCTGATGATGTGATTGTAATAGTCAATAGTCAAAAAGATATAGAGATTTTAAAGAAATTACTTGAAGATTTTAGAGTTTTATCTTCTGCTAAAATAAACTGGAACAAAAGTGAAGCTTTAATATGTGGAAAGTGGACTGGAGAGGAACTAAGCCTTCCTGATGGTTTATTTTGGAGTAAAGGAGGTTTAAAATACTTGGGAGTTTTTTAGGAGATGAGGACACAGTACAGAAAAACTGGGAAGGGATTGTTGAAAAAATTAAAGGTCGATTAGCCAAATGGAAATGGCTGGCCCCGAACATGTCCTATAGAGGGCGTACTTTAATTATCAATAATTTAATTGCATCCTCTCTTTGGCATAAGCTTGCATGTATAGATCCACCTGTGAAAATGTTGATTGAAATTCAAGCCTTACTGGTGGATTTTTCTGGCATAAATTACACTGGATTACAAAGAGCATTTTATATTTGTCTAAAGAAGAAGGTGGACAGGGGCTGATAAACTTGCAAAGCAGAACAGCAGCTTTCCGTTTGCAATTTATACAAAGGTTTCTTTCGAGGTCATGTGACTGTGGTTGGAGAGTGACTGCATGTGCTATTTTACGGAGTCTGGGAGGCCTACAGATGGACACATCTCTCTTCTTGTTAGACCCTCTAAAACTGGATGCCTCCATTATGCCAATCTTTTATCGAAATCTTTTTAAAGTGTGGAGTCTTTTTAATCAACAAAGGACACCATGTATGAAGTCAATCTTCTGGTTGTTAAACGAACGCATAGTATATGGAGCACGCTTGGATATTTCTGCTGTTGGACACAGTTTTCCTGGACTAAATAATATCCTTTGCAAAGCTAGGATCACCACCTTAAGACTTTTGCTAAATGTGGTTGGACCTAATTTCACGAACATTGATGAAACCGCTTCTCATCTGGGAATTTCTTCAACTCGAATAGTTGCTCAATTGATGGCAAAATGGCAGTCTTCTCTTTCAAAGGAAGAGAGACAATTACTAACAGACTATTGTACAGGAGTAGAGACTCCAAATACTGAAGATCCTTTTCCCACTATATATCTGTCTCTCAAACTTGATGAGTGTATGGGTTTGTTTTTAAAAACTGGAAAATCTTTGTGTTTGGATTTCTTTTCAGTTACGGGGAAAGTTTTGTACAAAGCTTGTGTTGGGGTTTTTAACAAGAAAGTTTTAAATGACAAAGTGGATACACCATGGCGTTCTTTTTAAAGTTGGATGATGATGTTAAGCCTGAATGGAGAGTCTTGTATAAGCCACCGTTACAAAAGAGAGTAGGTGATATACAATGGAGAGTTCTCCATGGGGCAATAGCGGTCAATGCTTTTATTTCTGTTTTAAATCCTGAGGTGAGCTCTGAATGTCCTTTTTGTTTTAAAAGAGAGACTGTTTTTCATGCTTTTATGGAGTGCTGTAGATTAAAGCCCTTATTTGGTGTATTAAGAAATCTTTTTGATGCCTTTAATTAAACTTTTTCCAAGGAAATATTTGTTTTGGGTGCAAAATATGTACAGAAAAGACGGATTGATTGCCAATTAGTAAATTTTATTTTGGGTCAAGCTAAACTTGCTATCTATTCAAGCAGGAAAAACATGATTGAACAAAGGCCTGGACATAATGTTATTGTGTTGTTTCCAAATCTTATAAAGTCTAGAGTGTTGATTGATTTTAATTTTTATAAATCTATGGATGATCTTATTACATTTGAACTGAAATGGTGTAGTAAAGGAGCTTTGTGTTCTATAATTGAAGATGAATTATTTTTTACACATTTACTGTAAGTTTATTCTCTGTTTAATTTATACCTTGTGAATTGTTTTATGTAGATTTGTAATAAAGAGCATTCAAATTCTCAAATTCTCTCTCTCTCTCTCTCTCTCTCTCTCTCTCTCTCTCTCTCTCACTAATCCATAGTAAATGGCTAGAGACTCAGTGAAAGAGAAAGCCCTGCAGGTGAGGAGATTTTGTGCTTGGAGGAGTGTTCAGTGAAGCACGCTGGAGAGAAGATGACAAAAGCTCAAGGTGATCTCACTTATGCACACACCCTATGTTCAGCTACACCCAAAACTATTTTTTCATAGTTTTCTACTCTTATTTCATTGCGCTCTGTCTTCAGCTCTTGGAAATGATGCCACTCCATTTATGGAAATGATGCCACTCCATTTATGCGCTGGATAAAAGCGTCTGCCAAATTCATACATGTAAATGTAAATCTTCTTTGTAAATTCACTCTAAATAGTAGTAGGAATGGCTGCAGGCTGTAGACAGTTTCTTCCATTAGGCATGTTAAATATGAGAAGACAGGACTGTTTAAAAAGAGGCCCAGGCAGAAAGTGTTCCTTCCAACAGTCTTCAAACCTCAGCCACAGTAGCAGTAGGGGTTTAAGCCGGGCCAGAGTTCTGTAAACCACAAGGCTAATAGATGCATCCCCACCCATTCCTAAACTTACGGTTTCCTCAAATGGAGAGAGAACAGATTAAAGGAGTACACTTTGAGTGTTCGAGTTGTTTTTAAATACATAGTTGACCCAAAAAATAAAATTCTGCCGTTAGTCAATCTCATGTTTCCAAACCCATAAGACTTTATTTCTTTGGTGGAATAAAAAGGGTGAATGTTTGAAGAATGTCTTGGCCACTCTTTTCCATATTTGAAAGCAGGGGCGGTGCTAACATTATGGGGCATTCTGACCTCAAGGGTGGGCAACAGGTTCTGATTTTTTGGTCCATGGGGTTCCCCCTTGATGATCTAGCTTTGGCATATTGGGTCTGCATATGGTTGAGAAAACATTTAGTACTAACACGTTGATTTTGTTGGTTACAATGTTGCTCCTAGAGTCATATGTCATATTGCTGTTACTTTCTGGTAGGTTAACCTACCCAGACTGCTGTGTTTGTTTTGAATCCCACTGTCTCACAATAACAAGCTCCTCAGGCTGTGCAGATCAGATGATCACAAGCCTTGTTGAAGTGTCTCAGTGCTGTCCACCCCATCACCTCTGACCCAACATTTGACCCCTTATGTGTTTTGTTGGGGTGCAGTTGTCATGCAAGACAATAGGAGAAAGACGACAGGGTCGAGATGCCAAAGCTGTTTGTAGGCCTTTAGGCACTGACACCAACACCCCCACCCTGCCCCCTATTACCTTAGTGGGGTAAATCCAAATCACTCAACTGTGTCTCCTGACCCCCTCCTTCTCCAAAACCTCAATCTCCTGCCGGTGCTACTAACAAGATCTGATACCATCAGATAACTGCTGGAAGTGCAGAAGTGGGTGGAGAAATCATTCTTCACCACCAACGAGATGTCACCACCATCTTTGTTGGAACTGTCACGTTAGAGTGGTTTGCGCTCCTCGTTTATTGGAAAGGCCAACATACATTGTTTGGCAAATAAAAACATGCCTGCAATATCAGATCTCATCCTCATCCTGAAAATGATTGTTGGATGAAGTATGTCATTGACCAGATTGCCAATGTGTGTGTTTGTGTGTATGTGTATTTGTGTGTAGATGTGTGTGTCGCCAGAGCCTTCCACCCAGTGTACATATGCATGAAAAAACAATTATGAGCGAAAACCTTAAAGTTCACATATAGATATGAAACCTGAAACTGCTTAACTGTTTCAACAGTTCAAACAAAGCACAAGAGATTCTAATGAGTGTCAGAGGCCAAAGAGAAGATCTGATAACTTCAATGAGATGAGAGAAGAAACCTTAAATGGATATTAATATAAAATCAGGGCTTGAGATATGGGAGCAGCGTAGCGTGAAATGCCCAATCTGAGGATCTCAGGCCAGTTTTTGTGTTGGCACTAATGTGAGCTGACCTCTCTGAGCCCTTTGTTAGGATCCTGATAGGTTCTGATAAATAATGGAGAAACAGTGCGACTCTCTCTGTTGTATGAGTCAGAGATGTCCCCATGCGTCAGTCACTCCTAAAAATACAGACGTCCTGGTGCCCAACAGGACAGAATCTATAATTGATGAGAGATCGAAAAGGAAGAAGGACACTATGTAGGCTATATGATTTGAATGGTAGAATGTGCTGGAATTGGGTAAAAACAAATATCAATAATTTCAATAATCAATAACAAGAAGGGAGAAATTTTTAGGAAAACACAAGGGGCTTCATATTATAACTTTTTGGATTTCAACACATTTTGCATTGGTAGACATTCCCATGCACAAGTTCAAAAGTTTAAAGGGTTAGTTCACCTACAAATTAAAATTCTCTCATCATTTACTCACCCTCATGCCATCCCAGATGTGTATGACTTTCTTTCTTCAGCAGAACACAAACAAATATTTTTAGAAGAATATCTCAGTTCTGTAGGTCCATTAAATGCAAGTAGATGGTAATCAATGCTTTAAAGCTCCAAAAAGCACAGACAACCATTGTAAAAGTAATCCATATGACTCAAGTGTTTAAATTAATGTCTTCTAAAGTGAAACAATTGCTTTGGGTATGAAAGAGATCAATATTTATGTCTTTAAATTTAAGTATTTTCACTGTAATTGTTTACTTCTGGAGGCTCTCTGATGACATAAGCTTGTTGACATGTTCACTTGAGAAATTACGTGATACAACCAGAAGTGCAGCTTGGTTTGTTTCACAAGAGAATGCTGTTCAAAAACTTAATTGGATTTGCTTTCATTTGAACATACCAGTGCGTAAACCGATGGAGCCAAGTCCTCTCCTGAATAAGCATCAGAGAGCGACCGAAAGTAAAAAATTACAGTGAAAAGGACTTAAATATTGATCTGTTTCTCACCCAAAGCGATCGTATCACTTTAGAAGACATTCATTTAATCACTGGATTCTAATGGATTGCTTTTACAATGATTTTCTCTGCTTTTTGGAGCTCAAAAGAGTTGATCACCATCCACTTGCATTTTATGGACATACAGAGCTGAGATTTTCTTCTAAAAACCTTAATTTGTGTTCTGCTGAAGAAAGAAAGTCATACACATCTGGGATGTCATGAGGGTGAGTAAATGATGAGAGAAATTTTATTTTTGGGTGAACTATCCCTTTAATAGATTGAGCACAAAGAAGACCAATTTTGATATCATTGTCATTTTAAATGCATAATTTTGGGATCATAAACATACTATCATGTTTTTTGTTACCTTCCATGTTATTTTAGATGATAGTACCATGGTATATTTTGAAGTACCCCAATCGCAATACTGTGGCACATGAATACGGTAATTATTCAGTATCATGCTGCATCAAATTACCTTTGTATTACCATCTGATACCATCAATGTACCATGTGACGGTACTATCACCGTACTTCACACTCAGACGTATACTCAAAAACCCTCTTGTGAGCAAGAATAAATGTCCTTGCTTGGCACCACATGGATCTGGAGCTTCATGTCTTTTTTGTGTTAAATAGTCAGTGCTACAGTGCTGCTATAGTTCTTTATTCATGACAGAAACAAAAAGCTTTTGTTTGTGCATCTCAAGGAATAGGTCATATGCTTGACCTGGAGCTGCGGATGGCATTTTCTGAAGGTAACATTTTTCAAGAGAATTCTGAGCTCCAAATACTCCAACATGAGTACATAATACAAATCCTTTAATTAAGTTTATTATATATTAAATATGCAAGTCTTATGTATAAAGAAAAAGTAATACTCCAGGATTTACACAGCAAAAAAACAAAACAAATTAAAGTTAAAATGTCTAAACATCCTTAAAATATTATACATTTACTACATTTCTTTTAGAAGCAAACATAAGGTCTTTTTTTCAGAAATGTAATAATAAATTCAGTGAGGTTTATGCTTAAAAAAACGATTTGCCAATGGGGCAAATAATAATAATAATAATTTTCCTTTAAATGACGTTTATTTTTCTTCCCCATTGGCAATTTTTTTTCTTGTTTCCAGATGAAACCTCATTAAATGTATTTATATATTTCTGCAAACAAGATAATTTATCATGTCAGTTTCACTTCTCAAGCAAATGTCCTGATGGAGGGAACGAGACGATGTGTCGATGTAGTCTCTCTTGAGAGCTTCGGTTACCTCTTATCTTTGAGAAAAGGCCAATGACAACTGGCTAACAGAATTTGCATTCCCCTCCCCTGGACATACGTGTATAAAAGGAAGGGAAGCGTGCATCTGTTCAGACAGGTTTTGAGCTGAAGAGTCGAGAGTAAAGTCCTGGCCCTTTCAGCGGAGCTCTGCCCAATGGAGACACGGGTTCGCCAACAGGGGGACCGTACAGCGGAAAATACATCACAGGGGATATTGGAATAATCAGAACCTGTGGAGCATCTATTCCAGTGCATGTAAGTCGGTGGGTCTGGCTGCGAACTTCCTCCACTGAGTTCAGAGACAGAGGGCTAGGGAGGAAGGACACCCAGGGTCCGTGACTTGTGGACTCACCTGGGGGAGTAAGGCGCACATCTTCACCTCATTGGAGGGGAAAGGCGCTATGTGCAAACAATACACCCGGCCAGCTGTTGTCACCGTATTACCGAATTCTACGTGTACGGACCTGTCAAAACACGGAATGAGACCGGCTCAATCGCGAAGGTATTGGGTGTTGCTCAGCATGCCGCTCTGTAGATGTCTACTAGAGAGGTGCCATTGGCCAGTGGCCATGAGGATGCCAAACTCATTGTAGAGTCTGCTCGAACCCGCAAGGGGGTGGGCACGGCCTGGGTCTGGTAGGGCAACGCAATGGCGTCCACGATCCAGTGGGCGAGTCTCTGTTTGGTGACAGCGTTCCCTTTCCACTGTCCACCAAAGCAGACAAAGTGCTGCTCAGAATGTCTAAAGCTATGCGTGCAATCCAAATAGGTGCACAAAGCACACACCGGACACAGCAATGTTAAGTCTGGGTCTGCCTCCTCCCAGGGCAGCGCTTGCAGGTTCACTACCTGATCCCTGAACAGGGTAGTAGGAATCTTGGGCACATAGGTCTCAGGACAACGTGAGAGTCTGCCGGACCGAACTCCAGGCAAGTTTCACTGACAGAGAGCGCTTGCAGGTCCCCAACCCTCATGATGGAAGTGAGCACGATCAGGAGGGCCGTCTTCAAGGAGAGGGCCTTTAGTTCGAATGAGTCTAGCAGCTCAAACGGGCTCCCGGGAGGCCCGAGAGGGACAACGGAGAGATCCCATGAGGGGAACAGGCATGGCCTAGGAGGGTTCAGCCTCCGGGCGCCTCTAAGGAACCTAATGATCAGGTCATGCTTCCCTAACGGCTTACCGTCCACTGCATTGTGGTGAGCCACTGTTGCAGCTACATAAACCTTCAAAGTGGAGGGGGACAGCCGCCCCTACAGTCTCTCCTGCAGGAATGAGAGCACTGACCCGACTGCCCAGCTCTGTGGGTCTTCAGATTGGGAAGAACACCTATTTGCAAAGAAGTGCCACTTTAGGGCATAAAGCTGCCTGGTAGAGGGAGCTCTGGCTTGAGTGAGCGTGTCTACGACAGCTGGTGGTAGACCATTTAGATCTTCTGCATCCCGTCCAAGGGCCAGACATGAAGTTTACAGAGGTCTGGGTGTGGATACCAGAGGGTGCCCCGTCCCTGAGAAGGAAGGACCTTCAGAGTGTATCACGATTCCCGGAATCCCGGGAGGCAAACAGATCTACCTGTGCTCTGCCAAGTACTCGCTCGTGAGGTGCACTTTCATTGAAACTGAGTCTAACTCCATGCCAAGGAAAGAGATTTTCTGAACCTGGGAGAGCTTGCTCTTTTCCCAGTTGACCCGACGCCCTAAACAGCTGAGGTGTGTGAGCACCAAGTCCCTGTATGCACAGAACAACTGTCGAGAGTGCGCTAAGATTAGCAAGTTGTTGAAGTAGTTGAGTCATGGTCTGTTCTCACTGCTACCATCAGGCAGGTATCGCAGCATCAGGACCCACACCAGCCGACTACATGACAGCTTCTTCCCCCAAGCAGTCAGACTGTTGAACACTTGATCTATCAGGATCAATAATTAGCACTGCACTTTATTCATCTATAATCTTACACTGGACTGTCAACATATTCTCCTCAATACAACTACTTATATATATATAAGTAGTTGTATTGAGGAGAAATATATATATTTCATATACTCTTTACTTATTGTATATTGTGTATTCTATATTGTGTGTATTGTCTACTGTACATTGTATATAATTATTGTGTTGTGTAAGTATGTGTACATTTGATATGTAAATTGTGTTGTGCAAGTATGTTGTTTACTGTAATTGGTATATGTCTTGTCACTGTCATGACTGCTATGTTGCTCGGAACTGCACACAAGAATTTCACCTACTGTTGCACTTGTGTACATGGTAGTGTGACAATAAAGTGATTTGATTTGTATGTGAATGCCCACTTCCCTTAACGGGGCAAGAGCTGCCTATCTGACTTTCGTGACGACGCGAGGGGACAGGGAGGACCTTGCACTAATACGCCTGGCCGTAGAAAGTGAACCGTAGAAAGGGTCTGTGACAGGGTAATATTGAGATGTGAAAGAGCGGATCCTTCAGGTCTACAAGATTGGTCAAAATAAGCTTGATGCTGGACGCATGTCAGAATAAGATTCTGCATCAGCATCTTGAATGGGATTCTGTGCCCGGTTCAGAACTCACAGGTCCAAGATTGGCCGCAACCCACCACCTTTCTTGGGTACGATGGAGTAAGGGCCGTAGAAACCATTCTCCATCTCAGCTGGAGGGACAGGCTATATCGCGTCCTTGAGCAGAAGGGTTGCGATCTCCACACGCAGGGTGGAGGCGTTTTCACCCTGCACTGAGGTAACGCGGACTGAATTGCGTAGCCGAGTCGGATGGTCCTCGCCAGCAACCGCAACGGGCGACAAAATGGGTACCGCAGCCCGTTGGGGGTGCGGCAAGCAAAGGAAAGGAAACAAAAGACTCTACCTGGCACTCCACCTGGGAATGGAGTGGTCTGGATACCAGCTCCGTGGCAGGTGTCTCTCTCCCTGGGTTGCCCGTCTCTGGAGAGCTTTGGAACCTTCTGGGTCCATGAGGTGTTCCGTGACTCGGGGGGCGCCCGCTTCCTGCGTGGAGCTCTACGCTGAGGCTGAGAGCTGGGCGGGGCTGGGGCGTAGCTGCCTGGGAATGCGGAATGACTGAATGCAGGATCTTGATCCGTGGCGGTGCAAACAAACATGCTGAGGAATGGGTGGTCCGTGGGGATTTCGCTCTGAGAAGGAGAGCCGCGACCGCAACGTTGCCATGGTCATGTTCTCGCAGTGAGAATATGAGCCATCCACAAACGCTGCCTCTGTGTGATCCCTGCCCAGACACGAGAGGCAGTGCCTGTGGCCGTCAGAAGCGGAGAGGTAACGACCACATCCAGCAATGACACAAAGACGGAAGGGCATCTTGAAAAAGATACGTCTTTAAAAAGATGTTCAGCGCCAATGTGTTTAATGTGAAATATATACTCTTTTAGAGAGCTGTTGAAGCGCTCAGGAGCGCTGTCGAAGCATTCAGAAAAGCCACTGAAATGCGTGGTATTTCCAACAGCGTATGCTCTTTAGAGGTGAGTGGAACAGCAGTGGGTTTTACTCAGCTCGCTGAAACACAACCGCTAGGCTCCGAAAAAAAGATCTGTCTGAACAGACACCTATTTTACCCATATGCCTGGGGGAGGGGCATGCAAATTCTGTTCACCAATTCTAATTGGCCTTTTGTCAAAGAAAAGAGGTAACCGAGGCTCTCAAGAGAGACCCCTAGTGTCACTACATCGACACAATGTCGAGTGAGTGACAGAAGGGGAATGTAATTTGTTTTAAGGATCTTTAGATATTTGTACTGGAAAACAAGACAATACAATGCTAAGAAAATTGTTTTTCTGCAGTGTAGAGGTTAATAGAAGTGACTTATGCTTCGTTTGAACTATATACAAAAAAAAACATTATTTTTAATTGTATGCATCTCACAAACCAGCCGTGTGTGTCTTTGTGTGCACTTGTAAGCTTTCCTCTGACTTTATGGAGAAAGATTATTGTCTGATAGAGGTGCTGATCAAACATGTCTAGACCTAAGTGTATACTCGGGTGTCTTCTTTCAAGCCTGAAAGCATGTCATACTCTAAACAGGCTTTATCTTACACACTCATCTCTTTTCTTCCTGGTGAGCTCCCTCAGGGGCCACATGCTAGCACAGGAGCCATAGCTTGGGAAACGTCCTTCTCTCATAATAAACTGAATCAAATACAGGCTTAATGAGTCCATATACTTAAGCAAACACATTAAAGACTGTGCACATTCTGAGAGGAGCTAGCAATATATTTTTCTGGTTGTGTAGACTATACCTGTCTTAGGATGGTGAAAATGCAACTTAGATTGTGTTATTACGGTCTAGTAATGTAGTTTCAGGATTATCGATGTTAAAAATATACCAGAGCAATGACCTTGCAGTTAGTGTGTATATGACAACATATTGAGCTCGGGTGCTCATGGGAGAACTGGGTTTGAGTCTTTCTAGTCTCTCCCCAATAAATGTGTCAAAATAGAAAATAAATAAAATATTTTCATAATGTTGTTGTGGTTTGCATTGAGAATTTGCATTTTAACAGAGCTATTTGTGCACTCCATGGCCTTTTAAACTTACAAAGCTGTTAAGCTTCAGTCAACTCCCTTTTGATCATTAAAGGCAAGTAAAAACAAGAAACGCTGTCTTTTGTGGTCTCATCACATTCAGTTATTATCTCCCTAAGGTGAATCCTGTAATTCCACTCTTAGGTTGTTGTTTCACTTGCAGAATTGACTTTAATGGTGATATTAAGGATTGACACATCAGAGTGCAGTTTGTGTGCTGCCGTTGGCTCTATTCCCCTTCCCAAGAAAGGTACTCTGGAAGGCATCTGTGTAAAATAAGTGCAGTGTGTGATTTGTTAGTTCCCTCGCTATCGTTTATTGATGCCTTGAGGCCAAGTACAGGTTTGTGAGAAAAGGAAGTATTCACAAATGCAAACACACATGAACAAAGACAAACATGTTTGTTTTTCTATAATTTTCTATTAATTTCCTTTGACTCTATTGTTTTCGTGCTGAGATATTTTCTATACCCTAATCCTACCTCTCAACCTAACCCTCAAAACTTGTGTTTTTACATTTCCATTAAGACATTCTTTCTTATTAGTATATATACATATATAAATATTCAATAAAGAAATTCAGCTAGACTGGCTTAGAGAAATCAGATTATTTCATTCTTACAAAATTAAATTCCAATAAATTCTATCCAAACTCCATTTCACACTCACACAGTCAAATATAAACTTCATTAAAAGCAGATTTAATTTTTCAATGAGACATAATTGCAAGGTATGAAATGAGTCATAGCAGTGAGAGACACGAAAATAGAACAGGAAAAAAACCTGTTCATCCAATTGTGACAGCCAGAGAAAAAAACATAGCAACAGATAAAGAGAGTTAAATCCATATTCATCTCTTTATTCCTGCTATTGTGCATCACCATTTTTACTTCTGTCTTTCTCTCTCACCCTCACAAGTTAAAACCATTCTAATCAGTTCAAAAGTTTTGTTTTGGAATTTGCCCTGAATGTGAATAGTGTCTCACTGTCACAAAGTTCTGTTCTCTGAGACAGCAGCAAAACTTTTTTCCACTAGTCCATCTCTTCAGAGAATTCCCCAGCTTTTTTCAGCAACAGTACAAAGAAACACAAGGAAAAAAGTATGGAAAAGCCAATAGGCTGTGGCAACGGTGGGAGGATTCGCTGCTGAAAATATTCACTGATCAGGAATGAATCAAAGGAGATAGTAAATGTTTTGGAATCTATGAACCCTATAGACTACGTTCCCCTTTCACAATCAGGCCAAACCATCAGGTTACTTGTCTTTATCAGTACTTTAGCTGCCTGTCTGTTGACTGTGCACAAGAACTGGACTGCACTACCCTCTAGTGGTAGAGGCAAGCTGTTTATCTGAGGCTATGCGATGTGGTAGTAGTATTTCAACTCGATGTTAAATCAGAATTGATATTCAGGATAGCTTGAGGCCTTTTCATAAACACATGCTTATGACCTGCATTACAGACAGTGTGTGCTCCTATAGGTTGGGTTTAAAATTCTTACTGTGGACAAATACATCTAGTGGGGGTGAGTAGAATTTTATGTGAGGGAGGTTGGGCCAGGTTTTGCCTACATCTGGAGACCAAATGCCAATATTCCCCAAGAGGAAAACAGCTTACTGAATATTTAAAATATTTTTTTTTTTAATGAAAATGCAGAAAGGATTGTGTAATGGTTAAATTAAAATAGCAATATAGAAGTCAATAGAAAGTCCTCACCATTGTATAATAATAATAATAAAAATAATACAATATATTTCTACTATTATCTACTTTATTTTGGTGTAAGATTAGGGTGTGAGTTAGGGTTAGCCTATTTATAACTAACTTTAGATAAAAACAATAGATGTCTATATGGTACCCATATTTAGAGAAAAATTTTCCCTAGAAGTTACCTAAATCTGACAAAGCCTGTATTTGTGGACCTCAGGGGATATCCTGGCTGAGTGAGTATCATCATGAGTGAGTGACTTACAGTATCTCTCTGTTCCTCTCAGTTTAGTCCAGATTTTGCTCCATGAGGCTGCACCTGTTGTTGTGGAGAGGACGGCACAGGTGATAGTATTATACTGTGACTTGTGTTTGTCCATGATGAACAAGCCCTCGTTAGTAGGCACTTAAAGCTGGGCCTAGATAACGTGCTCATTAGTACCTGTAATGAGCACTTTAGTGCAACATGTTGTTCTAATTACATGTTTTGTTAAGAGAAATTAGATAGACTGTCTCTACCCTCACTCTCTATCCAAGCATTGCATTATAATCCCTGTTTGCACTCTCTCTTTCTTCCTTGTTGTCTCTCCTAAGCAGCTTAATATACAGTACATTTCAGGGACTTGGCTAACATGGATGCCCAGTCTTAATTGAACCCATTTGCAAGGAGGATGTCACAAATCCATCAAAAGTAACTGAAGAAGACCCAGTGGTACAGATTTCCAGAAAACAGTGACTGTTCCTACTGCTTTACTGGTAGAGCTAGTTGATTTAGATTAAAAGATGTCTGTCATGAGAATGCAGCCTTCCATTCACTAGGTATACATTTACACACCTACACCTAGTGTAAAGAATATACAGGCCTTTATTATTGTCAATATAAAATCAGAGTGAAAATTTGCACTACGTGTAAATTGCACCTGCAACACAGCATGTCTTTTGCATTAAAATAGTTTAGTGGAAACACAGAAATTGAAGACAAACTGTGCCCCTCAGTGTTGCTGCTATGGAACAGTGTGTAAAGACAGTGCGGATAAGCTTTTTATTTTAATGCTGCAACCCGGGTTCTAATCTGCCTTTTGTCCCACTTTTTCCCATCCAGTCTTAATATATTCTTTATACTACTTATTATAATGAATAATGATCTGGGTATAATTAACAGTGGTTTTACAATAGTAATATTGTAGTAACAATATTTTTTGACAGAAGCCATAGTTTTTATGCAATTAACCATGGTGTTACACCAGTAATATGGTGTTTATATAGTAGCCATGTTAATCTTTGTGGTTACTATGATTTTACTACAAAAATACCATGGTGAAACAATGTTTACTGTAGCAAAACCATAGTAAATTTGCATAAAGTTAAGGTTAGGGTAAGGTTTAGGGTTTGGTGTAGGGTGTATATGGGACTCTTAATAAACAATAAACAAACTACAGCAATGCTGTGTGTTAGTATTTAATTAGGAGTGCAAATAGTATCTGCCACTATTTGCATCACGGTGTAAATAGCATCTAACACTATTTGCACTTAGTGCTTTTGCTTTTGCTATTTATACTTTGTAAATTGAGTTCTCTGCCTTATAAAATATAACCTATATTCTCTCATGGTCTTATATTATTTGCATTTGCATTGCATCTTATGAACACTGCTTACACACTGAAATCACTCTGTACATGCAGCTTTGTGTTCATCTGAATAATACCGAAGACTGATCATCCAATGAGCACTGGTATTAAGTGATATTTTAAATAAACATCTCGAAAATTACAAAACAATGATGAGTCTGTGAAGCCAATATTACTAATGTGTTACCTTATGAATGAAAATGCACACCGTGTGATTTCAAGTTCATTGGTCTTGACTCCCTTTAAGTCTCCATTAATTGCACGCGTCTCAGAAATCTAATATTGTCATGAGTAACGCTAACTAAGACACTATATTATACACATTGTCAACTTTTTAAAATGCCAGTTATTATATAAACACCAAATGTTTCACACAAATCAGAAGTAAGGATTCATAAATGAACAAGAGCGCGATGTTGAATTCCAGAGAAGTAAAGATTTCATAGTGAGCTCATCTGCCTATCTCTGAAATCTGACCACATTTACATCCAATGATGGTAATTGCATGGTTTAGCCTTTATCCAAAAACAGTTTAAATAGCCCAAAGAGGTTTAATCTGTTCAGACTATTCCTGCACACGGAGGATTGCGGAGAAACCAAAACATGCACTATTTTCTGCTTTTCCCTTCTAGAAATGTATTGAGGCTCGCTCTTGTTATTTATTCCACTGCATTTTGTTAAGACTGCACATGTAATTTAACTACATAATTAGGTCCTCCACATTATGTTAAAATAAGTGCACACAAACCATGAAACTTTCTGATATAGATTTACGGTGATTTCACCTGTTTTGGCTTAATACATTTTTTCTCATTTCTCCTAATGTTTGTATTTGTAGGCTATTTAATATTCACTGTAAAATGTGTGCTTGACCTTTCACAATTACTTGACACCTTCTGCCTCCAGAAAAACATTGTAAAACTTATATTACACTTGCACAGACTAGTCTAAACTAAAATTCTGTTTAAGCATATATTAATGGCATACATACCAAGAGAAACCAAAGTTAAAATCACATTAAATTGTTAATGTAGCCTACATATCCAACTTCATCTGGTGAGAAAAATAAAGAATATATCAATAATATAATTAAATAGAAATAATAATTATTAGGCTATAATAATAATAATTATTATTAATAACACTAATAATAATATAAATAGGCTTATCCGAGGCATATTTTATATACAGAAACTATAAATGTAAAAGAGGTACATTTTAAATTTAGTTTTGAGGCACTTTTGGGTGAAGCCACGCTCACTTCTGGTTCTATCTGAATACAGAAACAGATACAAATAATTATGTCATAGTAATAAATACAAATACAGAAACATGATGGCTTCACTACACACCCCTACTTCCTTTCATATCTTCTCCTTCTGTGTTTTCCAAATTGTTTACTCTTCCTAATAACTAACTCTTGGAATGTAGAAATATATATCTAAAATCTGAAATGACATTGGAGCAAATCTTTCAAAGCTTGTGCATTTTATTTAAAGAATCTTAAGGCTTTTGCAAAGCAAGTACAATATCTTGGGTTGCTTTTATTGCTGTCTCTCTCATTCTAGTCATCTTTGTGATTCTTGCAAACACACAATTTTATGACAAGAGCTCTAACTTAAATACATTTAAACCGGCCTTGGAAATTCCTTTCGTTATGCTATTATGTGCATTTGAACAAGAATGAAAGGAAAATTGGAATTGTAACATCTGTCATATTGGGTTGCTCTTCCCTTCTCCTGTGCAGCTTTCGTCACACACACAAAAAGGTATTGATCGATTCAAGTCCGTTTAAAGGTTTTGAAATAAATCTCTCTTTTTTTTTATAGAATGTATCTTCCCATTTTGATACAGAGACAAGCAGGGAATGAAAATCACAAGCCCTGCAGGCAAACAAACACATTAAAGACGCTTGGAGGACAGAGGCAGCCAAGCTCAGTTAAAGCCAACTGGATGATTCATTTAACCACTTCTATCCTCTCCTTAAGCATTATGTGTATATTGTACTGTAGCTAAGGACTCTCCCTGCCTCTCTTTCTCTTATTGTGTCTTACTTTCAATTTTTATGTCTTTTTCCTTCTACTATGACTTTGAAGCACTCTTCTTACAGCTCAAAAGTGGATCCAGCCTTCTACACAAAGCTCCTCTGGAAAGATGCACTTTAAAATAATTGTATTAATTTTAAAAGTGTAAATTTGTACCCAGTGTGGTTAAATTCTAGCTTTAATTGTGTAATATAATGTGTCACATTGATAATATGTGGTTAATTCAATGCAGAGGCAAGTCTTTTAATTAAGAAAAAAAAATTAAATAAAGAAATGGCAGTTGAACCTCTTCCCAAATTTCTTGCTTTCAATGTACATTGTGTTTTCTGTCTTGGCTGGAAATCACGGTGCAACTGAGAGGGTTCAAACTGGATCCACATCTTAATGGATATGGTAGTCATATCTGTTCTAGTTGAATTTGTAATGTCTGCCTCAAAAACAGCTTAAACTCCATGAGCAGAGCCAGCAAGAGATACTTTGTCTCTAAGTCAAGTATCTCATTGACCACACTTCAAACTTTGTGAATTCTTGAGCCTCTCAAAAAGGCCATCTCGGCAACATAACACATGTGAACAAGCGCAATACGCTTGAGAAAGCATCTCTTAAACACCCAGCACCTCTGATACAAGCAAATCCTCCCTAAGCCACTAAACTGTATTTAAGCACTGACCATGAGCAGAAGGCAGCATTAGAATCTATCAGAGCCATCGGTAAATGATTTGTGGTGACAGGGTTGACAGGGTAGCTAAGGAGAGCAGTGCGCGTGGGGGGTCAGTGATCCCCCCTGATCTCTGCTCCTCTTAAACCTCACAAGAAAATGGAAGCTGCTCGGATTATGGTCTGCTGTAATTGTGAGAGGTGGCAAAGTCCGAGAGCAGTGATTGCACTGGATTAAGACAAGGAGAGAGAAAGAGAGAGAGTTAGTTGTTAGCTGCTGCCCCTCAGGCCTTTTATATGAGAAGAATATGTACCAATGACACTTTTTTGGCAGAAACTTCACTGTTGTACCCAGTGGCATATATTTTGGAAGGTTCAACCCCCCCCATAATCAAAACAAGCTAGTGCACCCCCAAACATTCCTCAAAACCCCATTATTTATGCTATGATTAATGTAACCGAATGAATGAGATGAGTGGTGGTGATTGAAATTTGTGAGCACCTATCAGCAAGGAGTTCTTCCTATCTTCCCCTTTTCTGTTGTTGAAAGTAGCTACAGGTATGTGCCATTAGCATGTAGCAAGTTCTGCTTTTAATTGCTGTATGTGTGGCATTAATGATTCATTGTTGCATTTTAGCTTGTCGTTTCCCCTCCCTGGTTCCTTCGGCTTGTTTTATTAAGTGGATTCTAAGACTGCTCACCTCTCAGGTATGTTCAAACTGTTCTGTGGAAAGCAGATTGTTTAGCTTCGTTTGGGGCTGGCTGATGTATTGAGTTATGTGCAGTATCCCTGTATCTCAGCTAAACGGCGGTTTATATGAATACCGTGTACCCGTGCCTGTGAAGGGATAATAGAGCACATTGTCCTTTCCCGGTAAGTGTCGTCGTGCACGTAGTTATGTGCTGAGAATCTTAGCAGGTGATGCATACATTTTAGTAATGGTGTTTTTCTTTGTTTGTATTTGGCTCAGGATTCTCCCTCTCGTTCATGACGATCGGTTTGTTTCTGCTGTCGCTATAGTTACAGCCCTGTCGCTTCTCTGCTGCCATACTGCGAGAACGCCGGATTGTCCAACTAATCGAAGAGATTGTTGCTGTCTGGTTTCATTAAATTATAGTTTATTGTACTCTGGGGTTGATGCTCACTAATTTTTGGAACAAGGAGCACAGAACGACGCATTTGCTCCGTGCGAGCCTGTCTCCCCTATTGTCTAAATTGAGTTAATTTGTTTTCTTTCTTTTTCTAGCGTAATAATATTTGTATATTGTTTGGTATTCGATTTGTTATTATTTTATTATTGTCTGCTCCATGACCATACAGTGATACAATGAAACTGTGATTACTGTATTTATGTTTTGAAGTTTGTTTTTGATTTCCTTTTCAGTCGCTGGGGTCCCACGGGTGAAGGGTCTCTTGTGGTGGTGGTGCTCCTACAATGGTTGCCGTGTGACACTTTCCAAGTGTTTTTGGTTGCATGATCGGAGTGCACGGTGGGGTGTGTGTGAAAGTGTGCTGTTGACTAACTAGTTTCGTGATCACTTCTCCTGTGGTGAACCTCAGTCCTGTATGTTTGTGTAGTTTTGTGAGTTGTGCAAATATTAGTTATGTAAAGTGTTGTGTATGTGTTGTTTGTTATTTTTGTTTATTTTGAAACTGTTGTCAGCCATGCACCACTAATAAGCCTTCATACGCTGCCTGCTACAACGGATACTATTTTGATGTGATTTTTCTTCTTTCTTTAAATATAATTTTGTATTAATAAAATGTTGTATTTTTTTATGATACCTACGTTTCTGCCTACCTTCTTAAGAGAGTCGGACCTGTGTGACCTACATTTTTAGGTATCATTCATATTTCCCTGGGTGAAATTCCCATGGGTGGCGTAGTCGAAATTCCTTGTCTGAAACCTGTACTACTTGTGCCACAGAAACATGGAGTAAATGCTTCATTATGCAAGTTGACACGTGAGTTGAAAGTATCACAGAAGCAAGGGCGTAGATTTGGCATTAATCTACACACAGATTCGTGGGGGGTGGGGGGTGTTATACTTGCTTGTTTTGATTCCCTCCGGAATCTACACCCCTTCATAGAAGCACCACAAAATGACATGTTTGGTTTGGCAATCGTAGTTATCATGTAACATTTTTTCATGACACTATCTGTTATGTTAAGGTAACGGTAACAATGTTGGTTTTGTTGATTTCAGAACTCGATAGAGCATTAACCTTAAAACATAATTTGTTTGGGAGGAAATGTAACTTGCTTTTTGCACCACACAGTGCACATTTCACCTTAGAACTTTTATCATTTTGCAAAAATGTCAACACAGGCAGGGTTGGGGTGTAACAAAATACATGTAACAAGAATACGTATTTAAAATGCAAAATATAAGTAATTGTATTCCACTTCAGTTACAATTTAAATAATTGGTAATTAGAATACAGTTACATTCAAAAAGTATTTTAATTACTGAAGAGATTAATTTGCATTTTATTGTCATTTGTTTAATTTAATATTTAGTCCTTTCAGATGGGAAACATTTATACATATAAATGATGTGATCCAAAGTGCATTTGAACAGTGGTGAAACACTTTCTTATGATGTGTTACATTCATACGAGCAGACAGAGAAGTAAGTTTGAAGTATATTTGGAGTAGAAGAAATAGAAATAAACCTTGTGTAAATTGTCAGCTTTATGCTAAGCTAAAATGCTATTTCTAGCCGTTTTACATGCACGTTACCAGACACGATCATATTTTTTTTATAAGAAAATTCACGTTAGATCATAATTTCTTTTTTCTAGTGAGACTTTTTATATTAGGGGTCATTGTAACTGATTGGGAATTCTGACATCAAACTTCAAATGTATTTTCCTTATGTGAATTCGATGATCTCCTGCTCCATCTCTGATTATAACGATCTGCATGTGCATGTGTGTGTGTGTGTGTGTGTGTGTGTGTGTGCTTTGGTAAGTGGGGAGGTGTCTAATTCAACTGCTAAGTCTCAATTAAGTTATAGAATAACTAACATCGCTTACAGCACCTTTAAGATAGTTTTAAGGTGTATGTTTACCCAAAAATTTTAAATCTCTCATAATTTACCCACCCTTATGCCATCCCAGATGTGTATGACTTTCTTTCTTTGAAGAACACACATTAATATTCTTTCACATTTATTTCAGCTCTGTAGGTCCAACAATGGAAGTAAATGGTGACCAGACCTTTCAAGCTACAAAATAACATAAAGACAGCATAACAGTTATCCACATGACTCCCGTGGTTAAATCTATTTCTTAGAAGTGATACGATAGGTGTGGATGAGAAACAGATCAACATTTATGTCCTATTTATTTATAGAGTCATATGGATTACTTTTATGCTGCCTTTATGTGATTGTTTTGAGCTTCACAGGTCTGGTCACCATTTATTTCCATTGTTTGGACCTATAGAGCTTATATTTTCTTCTTAAAATCTTTGTTTGTGTACAGCAGAAGAAAGAAAGTCATATAATGGCGTGAGGATGAGAAAATGATGAGAGAGTTTTCATTTATGTGTAAACTATCCCTTTAATTGGCCTATTAATGACATCATGTCCCATGCAGGGCACCAGCATCCAAAACACAACATATGCTGGTGTTTTTTTTTAAGCTCGGAGGAAAACAACTAGATACTTGATCTGTCCACAGTACTTGTCTCTTCAATTGATTTCATTGACTGTCACTTTATTGTCAACTACAATATAACCTACAATTACCAACAGAAGTGTTTGCAAAACAACATTAAGACAACAGTCAGTCAAAAGTTTCAGTCTTGGAGCTTGTGATGCCAAAGGTGCTGAAGCTCATCTTTCGTCTGTATGTGCTGCGGCTCCTTTGTCTCCCAGAGGGGAGGTGACCCCATGTCTGCTGCTTGTATCAGTGGAGCAGCATTGTGCTCTGGGGGAGATTTAGCTTCTCAAAGCATCTCCTAGCCCCAGCTTTCCCCGCAAACACCCCGAGTGCCATCTCGCCTTTTCTCTCGCACAGACAGTAATCTTTCCCTCTTCTTCTCCATCTCTCATGAGCTCGCATTGTCAAAGCGCTGCTAATGTTTGCCTCCTATTCAGTATATATATACACATATATGTATTTTTGTGTCTGGAAGAATCCATTGTTCCCAAATCATTGTAATATCTATTTAGAGTGGCAACAGCAGTGGCGGCTGATGCTCAGTATTCACAGAGCATAAACCAGCCTTAAGACTTAGAAAAGCTGAAAGAGCTTATCCCTATATTCTTAAACTCTCTGCTTTTATGCGGGACTTAGGCATTAAGGGTAGGATTGTGAATAGCAATTGTTTGACTGCTGCAGAGAGAGAGCGAGTGTGCATACGTGGGTGGGGGAATTTTTTATTCCATGGTAAAATCCTCTTCCTTTTTTCCTCCCCATTTTTTTCTTTTTTCTCCATCTCGCTCTCTCTGTGTCTTCATGACTGTAAATATTAACCACGTTCTTAACTCGTAACGGTGTATGAGACAGAGTAATGTGCTTTTAAGGATACATTATGTGAATGATTTTCCACAGTATACAGGACTGCTCAGAAATAAGAAAAGGCTATTTTATGGTGCTTCAAAACAAATTTATTGCACTTGAGAGGAGAAGAGAAAAAAGTGATTTGAGAGTTTAAAAAAAACGTTATAACTTTGAGGTATCAAATTGTTACTAAACAATAATGAAAAGCTCCCAATGGGGTTGGGAGGATCTTTTATTTTCTTCTTCTTCTTCTTCTTGAGTAAATATATAAATAAAAATCCCAGTGTCCCATTTCTTTGTGCTTCATTGCTATGTCTTAAATCCGGGCTTGGTCTTTCTTCAGATAGTGTCTAATGCTAATGCATTTCAAAAGGATTTTTTCAAAGCACAATGGAAAACACCATAAGAGTTTAGCCATTTCGATGCAGAATTGCCTGAGCTCAACTTCAGAGCACAGCATGGAGGACATCAACTTTCTAAAAGACCTGCTGCCTTCAGTTTATAGCCATTTTGTAGCTGAGGAAAAGATAATAAAAAACACTTATTTATGCAGTATGGATAACATAAGGACAGCATTTTCTGGAGAAAAACATATGGCTTATATATATCCTCAGGTTTTCTGAGTGCCTTATGACTCAATAGAACATTGTGTTATTGTATCATACCTATGATGCTTAATCTGTCATAGGCAGCAGTACTGTTCTACAATACTAATGGGCAGGCTTTTTTTCCTCAGTCAGAGAGAAGACAACCTAGGCCTATATTGTATATCAAACTAATGACAGAAGCTGGTGAATACACACAGATATTGATGACTTTGAAGTAATAAAGCACAAAACTGTAGAGAACTGTCACTGAAAGCAGCTAAGGATGGGTTTCGGCCTAGACCTGTAAACATGAAACAAATTGCTCCCTGACTGTCAGTAGTGAAAATGGTGGTGTTTGTAATTCTGTGAGCTGTCATACTGCTGGGTCCATTAATATGGGTAGGGGCTCTTTAATTGAGAGTGCAGGACTGAGGTTGAGTGGAAAATGAGTGGATGGTTAATGAGAATGAGCAGTGTGGCTATTTTAATCAGCTGTGGCTCTTCAGCAGGATGGAAATTGAAGTGAACAGTCAGCATAGCATAGCAGTTGTCATCCGTCTTAAGAGCCACTGGCTGTGTGTGACAATCACTTTCTTCCTCTCGTTCTCATTCCTCTGTCATCTACCCATCCCTTTCACATGTTTCTCTGTTGTTAAAAAGGACACGTGCTACTTGCCACAAGCACTAAAGCTGTTACGGTAGACCAATCTAGGCAATGATGATTAAATATATTCTTAAAAACCACACAATCAATCTTTGTTAAGCACAGACATTCTTTCACTGCATGTTAAGAGTAAAAGTTTGTGTGACAGGGCGGAGGGCGGGGCCGGGTCGGGATTATGTGTGTCATGATTACATACGTCCGTCATGTGTGTGTGTGTTTGTCTTTTGTTTAATTTAATCATTAAAATATTGTTTATATCGCCAGGCTGGTTCTAGCCTCCTCCTTTCCATTGAACTGCTTTACACTGGTGCCGAGAACCCGGGTTTGGAGGAGAACGCTGCTATGGAGTCTTCACCGCTGGCTGAAGTTTTCAACGCCCTCACCAACATCCAGCAGGCACAACACCATGCCCTCTTGGAGGTTCGCCGGGAGCAAGAACAACGCTTCCAAGCCCTGCTCTAGGCACAAGCGGAGGACCGGCAAGCGCTGCAGAGCCTGATCGCCAGGGAGGGGGATGGCACTGCGACCTCATTGGAGCCCGTTCCACTGCTGGCCGTTGTGAAAATGGGGCCAAGCGACGATCCGGAGGCCTTCCTCGACCTGTTGAGGTGGCCTCCCGATCAGTGGGCGGCCCGTTTATTGCCCCTGCTTTCCGGGGAGGCGCAGCTGGCGGCACAACAACTCCCCGCCGCCAGCCTCCTGGATTATAATCACCTCAAAAATGCCATCTAGCAACGGGTCAACCAGAGCAGAGTCGACAGCTATTCCGTTAATTGAGCTTCGGGAAGGACGGCCGCCCGTTCGCTTTTGTGCAGCAGCTCTGTGATGCCTGCCGGAAACAGCTGTTGGTGGGGGGAACCCGCGATGTCGTGGAAATAGTCAACATGGTGGTACTGGAGCAGTTAGTCTCCCAACTTCACTGAGGCATGTCTGAGTGGGTCCAGTGCCACCGCCCAGCGTCGTTGGATGGAGCCGTCCAGCTGGCAGAGGACTACATGGCGGCGTTCCCAGGAGGCGGCGAAGCAGTATCTCTCTCACTCTCTCCACCCCCTGTGTCTTGTGTTCCCTACCCTCCCCCCCGTTCCCCTCACTCCCGCCCAATTCCTGCTCCTCGGAGGTGGGGAGGCCCGCCCAGACCCCGACCCCGGTCTAGAGGAAACTTTCCCTTGTCTGCCCCTTCAAACCCCCCCTCTCCGCTCTCTCCGCTATTCCCCCATTTTTTAAATTTCTGTTTCTCTCCCCTTGTCCCCTCCCTCATCCAGGTAGACGGGGATGACTAGGGAGGAATGTGACAGGGCGGAGGGCAGGACCGGGTTGTGATTATACACACCCAGTCCCTTATCAGGCTAATTAAGCCTCCGAGAGGGATAAAGGCAGATTGCGGACGGTGGTGCGACAAGAAAGAGATCGTTTACTGACATGTCCATCATGTGTGTGTGTGTTTGTCTTTTGTATAAGTTAATGATTAAAATATTGTTTATGTCGCCAGGCCGGTTCTCGCCTCCTCCTTTCCATTGAACTGCTTTACAGCTTGCTTTGACTTTTTTATTTTACAAAAAAAGAAAAAAACTTTTCATTGAGAATTAAAAATTAGTACAGCTCTGGTTTCTTTAAAACTAGCGCTTAACCAATATTATGAAAAATATTATGTCTGTTATTGATTTTATTTCAGATGGTAGCATGTTCTAGAGTCGGGATACCTTCAAATAAAAGGCCCTTTGCCCCGGAGTTGTTCTGCAATAGTCAACCCTACAATTACCATTTGCTGTGCTCCTTGTTCTTCTACTACCATCCTGTCTATTTAGCAATTTACATAATACATGTGGGGCTTTATTGTGGATACATATTTGTAGGACAAATTAATAACAATTTTAATACTAAGAAAGTTGTGTGGCTTTTTTTATATTGCAATTATGAGCAAGAATTTGTGTATTGTACATGAATTTTAGAGCCTGGTTGTAAAGTGACATTATACTATTTACAGTGGATTCACTTGTTTGAGTCCAAACTTTAATGCAATATAAAATATGAGACAAAATCATTGCATGCTTAAAGACCTGAGCTGCCTGCTTTGAAATGCATTGTCTAAAATATTTGAAACAATGTAAGTTAATACTTATCTTTTTTGAAAGATTCTATTTCTTTATTTAGAATCTTAATTTTCAAAGTTCCTTTTTGTTTTCTATTAGAGAAACACATATAAACTGTTTTTCTGACATTCAAAGTGGGGTGGTTATTTTGGAGCCACTGAGATATCCCCTCCAAGTTGGCATTTAAAATCTTAGCTGACTTTGCTTGTGACTTAGCTGATGTGTAAAAGACAGTGTTGTCAGCATAAAGCTGACACTTAATATCTTGGCAGTAACTTGGTGAATCATTTATAAATAAACTAAAAAGCAATGGACCTAAAATTGAGCCGGAGTATTCCTTGTTTTTTGTTAAAAACAGATAGTTTTTTCCTGCTCAATTATCACACATTGCTCTTTTTTTGTTGGCAAGAAGCTAACCACTCGGTATTCACAGATTCACAGCAGTCAATAAAAACTGCTCCCACAACATGGCTCTGATCTAAAGACCGTCTTACATCTTCCTAAAAATAACAGTTTGCCGTTTCCGTAGAGTACGAGGGCCTAAAACCAAACTGCTGTGGGTGAAGGAAATTATTACTCTCTAAGTGATTTATTAATTGTTCTGCCATTACCTTCTCTAAGACCTTAGACATGACAGGTATAATCGAAAATGGACAAATTGAAATTGGATAATTTGAGACCAAATTGGAATCACCAGATTTAAAACTTGGAATAATAAATTCCAATTTTCTAGGAATAACTCAGAGCGCTTATGTAGTTCTGGCCACCAACATCATCAGAGCCATAACAAGTGAAAGTCACAAGGGGACATCTTATTATTTTGCATTGCATCAAGGTTATGATACTAAATAATGGTTAATTTATGTTTGCAGTGGGTCTGGATTGCAGCATTAGTGGTTTGACCATCTTCACACAGATAAAACTCAACACTTCTATTTTTGTAATTTTTAAGATGCAATTTAGAGAGAAGCTGTATTGTTCTTATCTAGCCACTCAAAATAGTGTCGTTCCAAGAAATAACTAAGAGCACCCACGTTTGTGTCTGACAACTGCCTTTACTACATGAACACTGACTCAACATTCAGAGAGTTAACAACAATCAATATTCAGCATACAAATCACCACACACGTGGGCTGATAATATTACAGATACCAATGTCTTTGTTTTTAATTACTCTGCATACTGACAGCAGGTCTATTAAAGGTTTCACCTACTTACAAGGATCAGCATATGCATCCTTAACCTGATCTTTCACATGGTGTTCAGACCCCACAGAGAGTGCAGAGATTCGGCATTAAACTGATGACACGGAGATGGCTGAAGTGAAGTTTTGTTTAATTTGTTGTATCCAGAAGATCTCACTCAGATTGTCAGACCAGTGGCAACAAAATTATTCAGTGCTAAAATTGTTTACAGCTTTTCATAGGTCATTTGTTTTTATTTGTTTTTACTACGTTTTTTTACTTGTTTATTAGTCTTACTTATGATTAATGTTAACTAATAGTTAATGTTAAATTATTTAATTTTTATGATTTTTATTTACATTTACATTTACATTTATGCATTTGGCAGACGCTTTTATCCAAAGCGACTTACAGTGCACTTATTACAGGGACAACCCCCCCGGAGCAACCTGGAGTTAAGTGCCTTGCTCAAGGACACAATGGTGGTGGTGGCTGTGGGGCTCGAACCAGCGTCCTTCTGATTACCAGATATGTACTTTAGACCACTAGACCACCACCACTCCATAATATTATAATAATAATATAATAATATTTAAATAATATTATAATTAACTAACTTTTAGCTTATTATTACAAACCTGTGGATTTATTAAGTCAATTCCCATAACTATTGCGTTATGAATTGTGTTAATTATTGCTTGTGTTGTAAATACAAACTATTAAACTGTTATTTCACTTTCTTAGTGATATAGAATATGAACTATTTAGTATGCATATCCATTAAATGTTCTTCTGGTAATAAAACTAAATAAATAAATAAACTAAACGAAAAACAAATGTTAAGATTGCATTTTGGGAACCCCTAAAATATTCTATATAGAACCTTTCAATCTGGCTCAAAGAACCCTTTAGGATCTGTGGCAGGATGGAGGGCGGGATAGGGATAGGGCTACTAAACATTAGATCTCTTTCTACCAAATTAAATTATTACAGATTATAGATTGAATGCGCTCTGTTTGACTGAAACCTGGCTTAAACCAGATTAATATATTTGTTTAAATGAATCTACTCCCTCAGGTTATTGTTATAAACATGAGCCTCTTCTGAAGGGTTGAGGAGGAGGTGTTGCTACAATTTACAGTGAAGTTTTTAGTGCTACAAGGATATAAATGTAAGCCTTTTGAACTGATAATATTTAATGTGACACTAACATTTCTTTTTTTTCCTCTTTTACCCTTGCTACAGTATATAGATCACCTGGGCCTTATTCTGATTTCCTTGGTGAATTTGCTAATTTCTTATCAGATCAGTTACTGTAAATAGAGCTTTAATTGTTGGTGACTTCAAAATTCACATAGATAATGAAAATTACACATTGGGATTGGCATTTATCGATATTCTCAACTCTCTTGAAGAAAAATGTAACATGACCAACTCATAGCCATAATCATATGCTAGATTTAATTCTGTCACATGGAGTTGATGATGATAATATAGAAATTCTGGCACAGAGCGATGACATCTCGGATCATTACCTCGTCTATTGTATGCTGCAATCATCTAATGTTACTCAATCTACACCACGCTATCGTTCAGGTAGAACTAAAGATAGCTTCACTAATAATCTTCCAGATCTATCTCATACACTCAGTAAACCCCAAAGCCTAGAAGAACTTGATGAAATAACAGAAAATATAAATACAGTCATCTGTAGCACTCTTGATGGTGTAACCCCCTTCGTTAAAGAAAATTAAAGAATAAAACCCTGCACCATGGTACAATGATCACACACTTGCTCTCAAGAGAGCAGCTCAGAAAATGGAAAGCAAATGGAAGAATGGAAGTGCATGGAAGGATAGTGTCTGTAGCTACAGACAGGCACTAAAAGCTGCCTGGTCAGCATATTTTAATAAACTCATGGAAAATAACCACAACAATCCTAGGTTAGTACTGTGGCAAAATTGGTTAGGAATAAAGCCTCAACAGAACCAGATGTTACATCGCAGCACAAGAGTAATGACTTCATGAATTTCTTTACTGATAAATTGAAATTATCAATTGAATCAAATTAAATGAAATTATGTAATCATCAGTCATTGCACTTCAGAAAACAGTGTCTCATAATTTTCATCACGTGCAACTTCAAACCTTCACTCTCATAGGTCATGAAGAGCTAACAAAACTTATAGAAACATCAAAAGCCACAACATGTTTGTTAGATCCAGTACCAACCAAACTCTTCAAAGAGGTATTTTCTATAATCTCAGAACTTCTTCTTAACATTATTAACTCCTCGCTATCCTTAGGACATGTCCCAAGAAACTTTAAAATGGCAGTTATCAAACCGCTTATTAAGAAGTCACAACTTGATCCTGGAGAACTGGCTAATTATAGAGCAATTACAAATCTCCCGTTTATGTCAAAAATACTAGAAAAGGAAGTATCCTCCCAAATATGTTCATTTCTACAAAGAAATAGTATATATGAACAATTTCAGTCAGGATTTACGCCTCAACACAGTACAGAGACTGCACTTATCAGAGTTAAATATTACTTGCTCTTATCATCTGATCACGGCTGCATTTTACTTCTAGTGATTTTAGATCTTAGTGCGGCATTCAACACAATAGATCATGACATTCTCTTAAATAGGCTAGAGAATTTTGTTGGCATTTGTGGAGTTGCATTAGCATGGATTAGGTCCTATTTAGCAGACCGCTACCACTTTGTCTATGTAAATGAGGAATTATCAAACCAAACAAAAGTAAAGTATGGTGTGCCACAGGGATCAGTTTTAGGGCCCCTGCTTTTCTCCTTGTACATGCTTCCAGTGGGAGATGTTATCAGAAATCATGGAATAAGTTTCCACTGTTATGCCGACGATACCCAACTTTATATTTCTTCAAAACCTGATGAGATTTCACAATTCTCCAAATTAGCAGATCGTATCAATGAAATAAAAGATTGGGTGGCCATAAATGGAAGCGCAGCGTAGTTCTAGCGGGAAGACTAGCAGGTGTACATCATCACATCATTAACTGGGTAATTCCTAGCCAATCGCATGTAAGCCATTGCTTTATAAGTCTGCTCACAATCTATCACATTGCTGTTTCAGTGTGCTAACACGGCAAACTCCACCACCCCACCAACACCAGTTGACCCCTGTCCCGCACGGGGGTAGGCTCCTCGCCCCTGCCTCCTATCTCCGGCACGACATGACGGTTCCGGGTACAACTCCCTCGGACCGCCGGATGGGGCCTACGCCAAAGAGAGAGACATTACTTTCTGTTTTACATTTATCAAATAAATGGCATCTTAAACTTCACTCAAGCCTGCGTGTCTTCCCGATAGATATGTCCTTCTACTCAGTTCCAACAAAACAGAGGTTCTAATTATTGGACCAAAAACCTCTAAAAAATAATAAAAATAACCTTTCGATGGATGTACTGTTACAGCATCTTCAACAGCGAAGAACTAGGTGTTATATTTGATACCTATCTGTCCTTTGAAAATCAAATGACCAATGTTTGTAGAACAGCATTCCTCCACCTAAGAAATATTGCTAAATTACGACACATGCTCTCTGTTGCTGATGCCGAAAAACTAATTAATGCGTTCATGACCTCAAGACTAGATTATTGTAATACATTACTGGGAGGATGTCCAGCAAGATCAATAAATAACTTCAAGTGGTTCAAAATGCAGCTGCCAAATTGTTGACAAGAACCAAGAAATATGATCTTATTAGCCCCATTTTATCATTGTTACATTGGCTAACTGTTAAATTTCATCTTAATTTTAAAATTCTGTTCTCTACGTATAAAGCTTTGAATGGTCTAGCTCCGCAGTACTTAAGTGACCTTCTACCACGGTATATTCCATCACATTCATTATGATCGCAAAATTCTAGCCTGTTAATAGTTCCTAATCCACAAAAGGAGGTAGATCCTTTTCATATATGGCTCCTAAAGTATGGAATAGTCTACCCTAACACTGTTCAAGATGCAGACACACTCACTCAGTTTATGTCTAGAATTAAGAGACCAAGAGACTCTTGGTCCACTCTGGGAATCGTTGAATAGCCCCTTGCCGCCCCGCCATCAAGGGACGTGAGAGCTGAGGAGCTCACGGACCGTGTGCGGGCAGTGAAAGGTGCCTGCCACAAACGCGTGAGCTCATCATGCACCTCCTGGAAGAAAGGAATAGGGGCGGAGCGTGGCGTGGCCGTGAGTGGCGATCTAGCCCCAGGAACCAATCATCGAGCAGCGATGAGTGGCGCTCTGGCCCCAGGAACCAATCATCGAGCAGCGAGGGTTCGGTGGGAGTGGAGGTTTCCACTCCAGCCCGACACTCGCAGCTGCCTGGGCAAGCATGGCCATCAGCTCCGCGTCGGCCTGCAACTGAGCTGCCGCACCAGAGGGTGGGAGTCCAGCCGTGTCCTCAGCATCAGACATGATGAGCCCGCACTCTGATGCCGCAATCGATAACTCATCTTCGTCCGTCTGCACAAGATTGCGGGCCCACAGTTAGACGGACCGGCAACCTCGCTCCAGAGCTCAGTCGGAGCATACGAGCGTGACTGGGAATGGGAGGTCTGTGGGGGAATACCTGGCAGTGAAGCTCCCATTGATGTCTCCATATCTCCCCCTGTGCTAACCGACCCCGCCTCATACCGATAGGTAGAAGGATCGAGTCGGGGAACTGCTGGGGTGGCTTGCCCTCATACGAAGGTGAGCCACGACCGCAACGTGGCCATGGTCATGTCCTCGCAATGGGGACATAAATCATCTATGAATGCTGACACATAAGGCAGCGATCGTGGCCATCAGAAGCGGAGAGATATAGACCGCAACCAGGAAATATACACAAACGAATAGGCATCTTGAAAAAGACGCTTTCATTTGCTCCACTCTTTTAGAGGAAAATTATACTCTTTTGTTCATTTACATATACATGTATATATATATATGAAGCTCTGCTCTGCTGTTGAAGTGCCCAGGGGTGTTGCTCAACACAACCGTAGTGTACGAGGGGGAAAACTGCTGTAATGCTCCGTAGATCCAACAGCTTGTAGAGAGAGAGATGAATGCAATGGCAGGAGGGATTCAGCTCAGTGAATGAGTCCGCTCGGCAGTACATTCTTAGTGTGTGTTTGCAAGCATCACTCCTTTAATAAACGTATGTCTGGGGGAGTGGCATGCAAATTCCACAGGCCAATTCTCATTGGCCTTTTCTCAGAGATCAGAGATGTCTGGGCTCCCAAGAGCGAACCCCTAGTGTCAACTCATCGACCAACTAACAAGGATAATTACCAACTAACATTCATCAGCCAACTAACAAGGATAATTGCATCTATGTGAACTTCTGCAGTTAATCCAGTATGGACATCAAAGACATTAGTCATTAATCTTACAGTTCTCATACATAATCTTTGTTTAAACCCTGACCCTTAACACTTACTTAGTTTAATAATTTGAAACCATTACTTTCACTATACGTAATTAATATTGGCATTATATTCATAATTTTAGCTAGAGGGGAACTGGCCCCCACAGTGAGTCTGGATCTCCATATGTTATTTTTCTCCATTAACCAACATCTTATGGAGTATTGTGTTCCTTGCCACCAGTCGCCTTCGGCTTGTTCACTGGGGTTATAAATACTATTATTATTTAATTACTTATTTTTAAACACAATTCGCAATCGTATTTTATCAAACTACAAATGATGACTTTAAAGCATTATAGATATTACAGATTATCTTCTATTAAAGCCTAATCTTATTTGGAATCTTTTCTTCAAAGAATATAATTGTTTTATAATTTCTAACTACATTTAAACATCCTTAAAGCTTGTGTTTATGGCACAAGACACTTAAAACCAGGGAAAATGGACTGATAGATGTGTACATAGACAAACAAATATAGCACATGAATGTGTCCTGTTAGAACAGCTCTTAAGTCTACCTCTGAAATTCAATTCCAAAAATGGATTGCCGTGGCCATTGATATGCTTATATTCAATGATATGGAAATAAACAACAGATAAAAAAGCCACTAAAAATTATTATTAATTTTTTATAATTTAAATATATTTTGATTTATATTGAATCATTATCTGTATTTAGGGACCTTCCTCAGCAAATATTGATACATGCTATTAATTGTGATCATGCAATTAAATATTTTAATCGATTGACAGCCCTAGTATTTATACTACACACCTGCATACCGGGCCCTGCGATGGACTGGTGACCTGTCCAGGGTGTCCCCCGCCTTTCGCCCAATGTTAGCTGGGATAGGCTCCAGCCCCCCGCGACCCTGTACACAGGATAAGCGGTTGACGATGGATGGATGGATGGATGGACCTGCATACCGTTAGAATGCATGTGATCAGTTGTCGATAAGTAAGTTTTTCATCGAATCTAGAACATACAGTATGACACAAGTGTGTGAATGGGCTATATGCATGGATCGTAAATTACAACTTCCGGAATAATATAAGCCAGCTCAAAAACTTCCGGTGAAACGTCACTTGCTGTAGCGGCATATTCAATTTTCTGCTAGACAGTGTAAATAGCCTGTAAGGCGATATCAATCTTTTTTTTTTTTTTTTTTTTTGATACTGTATATATTTTTAACTGTGAAACAGTTATTCACTTGTTTAAATAGATTATAAAATAAGTGAACGAAATGAAAAAGACGTTTAAATTTCAGCGCTGTGAGTGGACGACAGCTGAGCACCGTAAGTGATAAGAAGATCTTTGCAGAGTCAGAAATACTTACATTACTTAGGCAGGATATGGCAATAATGGTGGACAGATGCTTTCTTGTGGAAGACTGTGCCCTGTAAAGTGTACAGGCCTGCATTTCTTTCTGGGAGACCTCAGATGACAGCACAGGGAGACCCAGGCTATTGCACATCTGAGAGTGCATGTTGAGCGCCTTAAAGGAACACAAATTCTTTGACACAGTTATCCCCCTAAATATGTTTGGTAACATTAACCATATTTATGTAGTAGGATGCCTTCTGTTAAATTACCAGAGTGGCCCACTTGTAAAAGCTTTGTTTAAATAGATGCATCAAGACCAGCGCGCAGTTCTGTTTAGTATTTAAACTATTTTATTGTTGTTAGCTACTGCTTTTGATAATGATAAAGAATGGATTTACATCTCTACAACTTCATACAGGGATCTGTATTTTCCCCTCATTTTCAGTTTCATGCTTCCAGTGACTAAACCTACATTTCTTTGTAACTGCCTTTTTTAATTGGCTCCCCAAAGAAATGTGTATTTTATTGTGACCATTACAAACAGCATTTAAACAATACTATATTTAGGTACTAATATGTTATAACCTCAAACACTCACATAAATAACATTTATTGGAAAATATGTAATTTTAATAAATAAATGATGACATGTTCAACTACATAACATAATTTGTGTACTAGAATTATATTGTATTAGAATATATTTGTGGCAGATGACAATAGTGAACACATGAAAACTGCTCAGAAATGTAATGAAAACCAAACTATTTGAACTTTGTAAAAAAACAGATTGAAAGTTATCCATGGAAATTTTCAAGCCAAAAGCATTGGTAGGTAAAAGTAATCAACCATTTGTTTGATTGTTTTTATGACTCTCCCATCTCTGAATATTCTTTGAATAAACAATTCAATAAATGCTATTCCCATTTTTGTTGTGGGTGGAGCAGTTTCCCTTGGCATTCCTCGGTAAATCTCATTCACACGCAGAACTGACATGTCTGGAAGGTCACGGGTCCAGTCACAGGCCCCTTTGTACAAGTTACTCCTGAAAATATACACAACAGAACAGTTAGACAAACGTTTATGTACTGTTTGTTATCATCATTAAGTAATGCTTTTCATGTCAAATTCTACTTCAGTGTTGTGTAGCTCTACGCTACAGGGATGTTGTGTGTGTCTGTGTATGGACATTCAGTTCAATTAGAGGTTCATCTTAAGTCTAATAAAGACTAGTCTAAAAATACAAAGTACAATTTTACATTTCAAGTACATATTTTAATTCATACTGCCCATTTCTACGGATTACCTGATCCTTTCAGCCAATCCTCTCCTTGGGCCTAGCTGACAACACCACAATCTCATTTGTAGGACCAGGCTTAAAGCCCTGTCAAGAAATGTTGAAAAATAACTTATTTACTTTGTGTAAAAAAATTTTTAGCTCATATGATCACATTTTCATAATGAAGGATGCTGCATGGAGCCTTGAAAATTGATGCGATTTACATAACATAACCAGGAAGAAGTGAGACACATAATGTAACATAATATGTTAATTGTGGTAGTGTTGAAAACATCACCTGGGTTCTAGGTTTGTGCCACTGCAGCTCAGACCCTGTGCAGTTGTGAATAAGGGGGACAGCCGTTACTCCCTCCTGGCTGTAATGTGAGGTCTGGTAGAGCAAAGCTGCAACATGATTCCATAGTGCAAGCCCGTCCACACATGAGCAACGACAGACCAACAGCTCAACAGGTTAAGAGTCTTTGAGAACCTGTAAAGAAATAATAATAATTATCAATTGATACTGTAGCTTATGTGTTTTGAGGTTCAGGTAAATCATTTTATTGAGAGTGGCTGAGATTACTGAAATACATATTTAATAACAGAACTACATGGAGTCAGTGTAGGTAGTGTTTTAAACATGCTCACTGTGTACAATGTCAAATGCTGGCAACCTACCTGCCTCATTCTTGTCAGAAACTGAGAAACAGAGGCAATGAATTAAGCAAGGACCACATAGCAAGACAAAATGTTATCCTAGTGCCAAGCCTGGTTATGTCAAGGAGAGTAGCGGGAGACAGATCTACACATCTAAATGCTGCCAACTTAGCGGTTATATTCTGTTTACCAATGCTAACGTTAAGATATCGTTGGTCTTTCAACTTAACAGTAGCTAACTTACGTTCAACAACGTTAGCTAAGTTAGCTGTCTATAGCTAGCTTACAGAACGAAAGAATTATAGCGTACTTTTGCTAACTTACCTTCGTAGTCATGGATATAGCAGGATATGTACAGCTTAAATCCCTTTTCATGTTTGCTCGATGAAGTCTTTGAATTTGACTGAATCAGGCGGTGTACATCATTTATGTTGACTCGAGGTAGATCCTGCAGGCAGCGTGTATAGAACATCTTTGATATTTTTTTTCAGGCATGGCAGTTGACCGGAAATGTTCGAGCTGGCTTATCTAAACCAGGAAGTAACCGTGCATATAGCCAATTGGGACATAGCCTAGGAGTATGAGCTGAGGTATGTATTTACTAATTTATTTTTATTTTAATGATAGTGATTTAACAATTGCAATTTGCAAATACACACATACATGCGGGACCAAAATTGTAGGTTTTACTATAAAACTGAAGAATTGGAAAAGGAGTGGAGTGGGGGTCATCCAAGGCTATTTGATAACATTCGCCTTTGTTTCTGGGCTATGGGATATTTGCTGAGGCAGTTCATATGCAAAACTTTGCAAGATGTTGTCAGACACTCTCATTTGTTCTTGCCACATTTGTCATTAATCTTTGGCCCTGTTTGGTGAGAGACAGGCATAATTTCTATAGGGGGTTCTCCTGAGGGAGGTCCAAGATATTCTCAAATAATATAATGGCATTATGGCCATTTAGTAAAAATGTGTTATGTAAATTATACATAACCATAGAACGGTATGCCCCACAGACTGATATGACAGCTCTCAGTCTATGGTTAAATTCAATGTAGGTTATGAAAAAACTCCTCCTTCCTTCCTTCCTTTAGGCCTCATATCAAACAGCTTCCTGTAATACTGAAGTGAGCTGTTTAATTAGAGGCTGTTTGATGGTAAACAATGCAGGCCTATACACAGGTTTGTGGAGTAACTGAATACATACAACAGGATTACATATTTAAAATACAAAATACAAGTAACTGTTACAATTTAAATAATTGCTAATTAGAATATGGTTACATTCAAAAAAGTATTTTGATTACTGAAGAGATTACTGTGCATTTTATTGTAATTTTGTTCATTTAATATTTAGTCCTTTCAGATGGAAAATATTTATACATATAAATTATGTGATCCAAAGTGCATTTGAACAGTGGTGAAACACTTTTTTAAGATGTGTTACCTTCATACGAGCAGACAGAGAAGTTTGAAGTAAGTTTGGTGCAGAACAAATAAAAACCTTGTGTAAATTGTCAGCTTTACGCTTAGATAAAATGCTATTTCAAGACATGCACATGTATCATATTTTTTTATCAAGAAAATTCACGTTAGATCATAATTTCTTTTTTTTCCTAGTAAGACATTTGATATTAGGGCAAAAATCTTATTCTTGATAAAAAAATGTTGTATTGTTTTCCTGTAAAAATATAAAAAAATCCTTAAAACAAGATCAATTTGATTTGTCTAGTTTTAGAAACAAAACTGCATAAGATATTTAGGTTTTTAATTTTTAAAATATGTATTTTGTCTTACTGTAAGACGGGTTTTTTAACCCGTGCTGAAGAAGAATTGCAAAGTATTTAGAATAATTTACTGACCTTGAGTAATCTAACGAAATATGTTACAAATTACATTTTACAGCATGTATTCTGTAATATGTAGGGGAATACATTTCAAAAGTAACCCTCCCAACCGTGCCTTTACAAGCCATTTCTCTTTGAGACACCCAAGTGACCCCCCTCAGTCTGGTTAGTGTCAATCTGTTTCTTAGGAATCCAAGGAGAAAACAGGAAGAAATGTTGCTTAATAGTCCCTAAATCATTCAAAATGTCTTAATCTATTTTTTCATTAGTCCTTGGCAAACCATATGCCCATATATATGTAATCGTGTGCAATGTGCTAGGTTGTATATTATCACAAAACTTCAATATATGTCCTATTGTTACAGAGCCACTTAAATGTGTCATTCAGAACATGATACCCCACATATTTGTCTTCCCCGCACCACTCCTAATGTCAGTGTGTAAAATTATTATGAAGGCTTTTTTGTCTGTAAATGGTGAAACTCCTTGAGTTATATATTTTTTCACATCTCTAATAGTACTACGTATCCAATTGACATTAATGGTTGAGGGCATTTCTCTTCTGCTTCAGTGAGCAATATGCACAAAAAAGGGGGGAAAGCAGAAATGTAGAGTGGCACAGGGAAATGACCCAATACCCCAAGGTGCAGAAAAAACAAGGTGAACAGGGTACAACAAGTACTAAGCCACATTTGAGAGAGGTGGAGAGCTGAGAGAGGCAAAGCCTGGAGACTTTGTTGGCAGAGATGAATTAGAGCACTAGAAATAGCCTTTTTCCACCTTCCCACTGATACCGCCAGTTAACACGCACACACACACACACACACACACACACACACACACACACACACACACACACACACACACACACACACACATGCACGCACATCTATCTCTCTTGCTTCTCATTCCAAACATCCACTAAAAGACATAGAAGGGGAGAGAGCATTGTATAAATGAAGAATAGGCTGTAACATGTTCAAAGTGAGACTCGATTTTCAGTTCTCCAGAAAGCCATTTTGATATCGCTTACAGGTGATGCAAGAGAAAATAATATACGTGACCCTTTTTTGCATAAACTTTGAGAAGTTTGTTAGACTCTGGAGTTCCATAATAACTCATAGAGCTTATGTATATTAAGTAGAAACTCACTGCCTTTTATGATAAATTGCCAGTGTAATAGTGGAACACCTCTTTTGCATTTCAATATGCATAAGTGTCAGATTGTTATTTCATTACCTGACGACACAGCTGATGGATTTTAATTTGCTCTTCCCCGCTCTTGCCCTCTCTTTGATAGCCAGGTATCCACAGAGACCATGTCTTAACACGTATGGTCTAAAGAAGAGGGGTTAACAGAGAGACAGAAAATTAATTATTAAAGGAATACACACAGATGTCAAGCACATTCTAAAGCCAATTTCAAGCCATCGCAAAAATAAATAAAGAATAAAGAAATTGTACATGAGTGTATGTTTGCATATGTATTTGAATACCTTTATAAATCTTCCAGTAGACCTTGAAATATTGTAAAATAATAATGTCACACACTGCTGGGTTTCTCTTGCTGAGTAGACAGAAAATCAAGGTTTAATTCATTATTTGATAAAAATCTGAGTGTCAATGAAACTAAGGCATGGTAGACTGGAGCAATATTCTGCCATTCAGCTAGTCTCTCACTCTCATTTCTTCTCACCTAACCCCATGCCTTAATCTACAGTACAAACTCAGCGGTGGAACTCTTTATGCCTTACTTACTTTGAGTGTGGAAAGAAGCCAAATAAAAGGTGCTTGTGCAATTAACAAATGACTTCTGCCTTTCTCTCCCCCTGCTTATTCTGTTTGTACCAAATCCAACTAATACTACATTAATGGAGAAAAAGATTAAAGCAGATGAAATGAGACACTCAATGGAGGCAGTAATTACTCTCTCTGTAGTGCTCAATAGGCATAGGCTGGATCAAAAAGCAGGCTGACGTGATACCTAGAAAACCAAAAGACTGCAATCTTTTGCCAAATACGACTCCATTATAAGCTACTATTCTCCATAAAGGAGTTGTATTGAATGATTGCACAGTTTTACTAAAATAGAGAAATGAAAAGAATTAGTCACCGCTGTGAGTCAGGTAGGGTGGTCTGAGGATGCAAATTCCTTTATTTCATTTCATCAAGATAAAATAGAACCGAATTATTAAAAAAATATACATATATTTCTTAATTTATTTGGTACAAAGAACATTCCTCCTGAAATACTGACTTAATATTTTGTCTTTCACAATAAATAAGAGTTAACTAATTTTGCTGTATATTACTTAAAAGGTCAAATCATGAGGAATCCAATTTTCATTGAACTTTTGAGATACTGTTTAAGGATTAATTGTACAGTACTATGAAAACATATTGTAACATTTGAACTCAAAACTTCCTTTCCGGTGAAATAAGACCATTTATTGAAACTATGAAGAACCAGAAGTCATTATTAGAGTAAAAAGTAGGAAAATCTGTCAAATATTTCGCCTGTCTTGGCTATTTGTAGCACCTGCCACTCTGCACTCTTGGCGTCAGATGGATCCCTGCATTAGAAATGAGCGAATTAAGTTTAGTTTCTACAAGATCTCTAACCATTTTAGTTTGATCTTCAGTTTAAGAGGCATATTTAGATTGTTTTGCAAATATGTTAAGGGGCGGTCACACTACACTTCGCACTCCATTCAATCCCATTCAAACGCATCCGAACGCGTGAGACCGGAAACGCAAGATCATGCGAACAAATTCCGTATGATGCTGCGTACCAAAGTTCAAGATTGGTGAAATCTGAAAATTCACACTTTGACCTCTTGGCTCCATACAAAGTGTGTTTTATCGTTGCAGGAAAGTGGGAAGACAGTGTATTAGGTGTGTAATAGTTCACTCATCTAATGATTTGGTTCGGTTCATGATATTGAACTCACTGTATTTTTTTAAACTGAGCCTGAATCAAGTTAAGATTTAAAGTTTTTATTATTATTATTATTATTATTATTACTTTATAGACATATGCAAAACAGTTTGTTTCCCCAAAATGTAGCACCAGAACATGGCAATGGTGACACCAAATGGAAATATTAGCTACAAATTTTGCTTACTGAAAATACTGAATTATGTTAAAAACATACATCATGAATACACACTGAATACAAACATTTATAATATTTTACATGAAAATTAAATTTTTGTAAAATAGTATTGTCTCTGTTGACATCTAAATATTATTTTCAAAAATATTTTATGGAAGTGCATGCTTAACCTGTTAATTTACATAAATTTACTGATTAAATAAAATCAAACATGACATTTGACATTAGGATTATATCACCCCATAGCATCATTATGCATAATGTCCAGCATTTTTAGATCTCCTTGTGTGAATTCAAGTGCCTGTGTTACGCAGGCCTAGGACGTTGCATGAACTGAATAGAACAGACACTAAATTAATTGAAAAAACATTATCGTCGTGTTTTGGAACCACTAACCACAATAAACCGTTACACCCTTACAATATGGTAAATGGTCTGCACTGATATAGTGCTTTTTTAACCTTAGCGGTATTCAAATCGCTTTACATTGCGTCTCATTCACCCATTCACACACCAATTATGGCAGAGCTGCCATGCAAGTTGCTAGCCTGCCATTGGGAGCAACTTGGGGTTCAGTGTCTTGCCCAAGGACTCTTCGGCACGTGGAATCGTGTGGGTCTGGAATCAAACAACCAACCCTGTGATTAGTGGACAACCCGCTCTAGCACCTGAGCCACAGCAGCCCCACACTAAGGAATAAAATATAATAACATTTTTATTATAATATTATTTGTTACTTGTGATGTATTATTTAACAGAATCTCTCCCAAGTGACATCATATCCTGGTCCGTTGCATGTTAAAAAATGTGCGTGTTCAAAGCCGAGTGTGACCACCCCTTCGTAACGTAAGGCAGGCCTTGTAAAGAGTTTGATATTGAAGGATCCCACAGTTAAAAACTATCGAACTATTGAACCCGGCAGCAAACCTGCAGCTTGTGAATGAGTACAGCACAGTGCTTTATCTCATTTCACATTTTGCAATTACAATACTAGGTGATAAACTATAGATAAATGTATGCCAAAGCAACACATGCCTGAGCTCACTAAAAAACTATATTACAGTTAGAGCATGCTCACTTAGCCATTAGCACAGCATGGATTAGTTAGCATTGGCCTGCTGCCATTCATCTCCCTCATACAGTACAGCTATAATTTATACAGACCAGACGAACTCATGTGATAGGACCATAGGCTTGAGTGCATCAATGCTGCTCATAATTCAAATCTAATAGCTACTAAAACTGAAGTGAGAACCTGTGCAAGGCTCTTCATATAGAGTGGGGTAATAAGGGATGAGCGATGACATCAGTGGATGACGGATGCTGGGGATCTGAAAAAGACCAAAAGAAAACAGAAAGAGAGAGAGGGAGTATAAGATGCGGTTGTGTGATTTCTTGCTTTTGGTTCCAGGTCTTTAGCTCTGTTCTGTCTCGCTGTCTCATTTTCTCCCTAGATCATGTCACATGGCTAATTAGCAGCTTAATCAAACACTTTATGCCATTTAACCTGGAACGTTGAGAATAGAGATCCAGAGATGAGGAGATAATCCAGAGTCACAGCAACTACATTTTGGTATTTTTCTGCTGAAGACTATGCAACTAATGGTGTGTCATACTTTCTGTGGAAAGTTAGAGGAGGAAGTACTTGTCTTTACTAAAATTGTAAGTAGCAAAGACTTGCATAAATGTGATTCAGCCATATGCTGAGTATTGCAGGTTATCACTGCCATGTTTAAATTCATTTCGACTGCACAGTTAAACACATTTCTTCATGCTTAAATATATTGTACAGCAACGTTATACATTATCTTTATAACACATGGGCTAGTTACCTAGGCATACATGTGTTGCATGATTAATAACATGTTTATAGCATTTAAATGATAAACTGCATATACTGATGCTACTGTATATTAGTAGGCTAATGACTTAATGGATTTAAATAATAATGTGATGCAAAAATTATAACCAGTATATTATGCCCATCTTCTTAATGCAATATGCATGAGATCACATAACTAATGCTTAAAATAACCACACCTGCTTTCATTTAGATAAGATTCTCTGAATTGTTTGTCAGGAAAATTGCATTATGTCATCCAATTGTAGGCCTACTCAATTTCACCAAAAAATAAATAAATAAAAAAATCGTTGTAGTTTAGACACTGTGTGCTGGAAATATGAGAATCTTGTAGATGTTTCTTCAACCATGGGAAGTTTTATGTCCCATGGGTTAATTTTTGTTAAAACTAAAAAAAACTAGACTTTTGAATTTTTGTTTTATGTCTTAGAAACTTTTTACCATGCCTTCATCAAGTATCTTTTTTTTGTTTTATTTTTTCACTTTTATTTATAGATTTTATTGGTTTGCTCTGGTCCCAGTCTTCAATATTAAAAAATCCATCATATGAGTTTTATGAATCATTATAAAAATATGAATTATCACATTTTAAAAGACTATGATAATCAAAACTTGATAATAACAACTCAAAAATATTTATAGTGAGGGACAAAAGTGAATGTGATTATATTATTAACAAACATGTTTAAACCCGGGACAGTGTTTAAACATAGATTTTGTATGAACTGTAACATTAATGACTAATGTCTTTGAAGTCCATCCTGTATTAACTGCAGAAGTTCACATAGATGCAATTGTACTTGTTAATTGGCTGATGAAGGGTGTGGCAAGGCGGCTGGGCTCCTCGCCCCCTGGCAGATGGCCGCGGATGCTCCGTTAGGGTGGACGGTAGTGGCGAGAACTCTACTACGGCGTATCCCTCCTCCTTCCCGCGTTTACGGCACCAGTGTAAAGGATCAATGGAAAGGAGGAGGTGAGAACCGGCTTGTCAATATAAATAATAGTTTAATATAAAACTTAAACAAAAGACAAACACACACATATGACGGACATGTCTGTAAACAATCTCTCTCTCCCGCACGATCCTCTGCAGTCGACCTTTATCCCTCTCGAGAGGCTTGATTAGCCTAATACGGGACCGGGTGTGTACGATCACGACCCAGCCCCACTCTCCGCCCTGCCACAAAGGGTTTTGTTGGCAATTGATAGTCAATGTATTCCATTTCAAGAGTGTAGTCCATCAATAGACCGAGGTGATGCAGGCAGAGATCAGTAAGGTGCATCACAGTTCAAACTAGCCGGTAATTTCGGTGAGGTTCGGTGTGGTCCATCCTAAATCCAAGGTTCAGATAATGGCATATGAAGTATCCTATGTCTTATGGTTGGAGTTGGCATCAGTTCATCCTCTGAAGTCCATCATAATAGACTGAAGTGATGTTTGGCTGGCACCGGCTGCATTTAGTCATCATCATCATCACACAGCGATATGTAGCAGTGGATTCCAACATGAAGCAGGAATGGAGCTGGATCCAGCCGGTTCTGGTGACCTCAGGATAGGAGTCCCGAGGTTGAGACAGGGAAACAAATAAAATAATATTAGTATAGATGCCATTCAATTTATTGCAGAATTATAAATCACGATCAATGTTTCTGGTTTCTGGTTCCGTATGAATGTAACACATCATAAGGAAGTGCTTCACCACTGTTCTATGTGTCAATGTTTTCCTTCTGAAAGGACTAAATATTAAATGAAACAAATGACAATATAATGCAAAGAAAGCTCTTCTGTAATCAAAATACTTTTTGAATGTAACTGTCTTCTAATTACCAATTATTTAAATTGTAACTGTAGTGGAATACAGTTACTTATATTTTGTATTTTAAATACGTATTCACGTTACTTTTAATTCGTTACTCCCCAAACCTGCATGTGCTAGTCACAATTGTAATCTGCCTCTCAATCCCAAATCAATGAGAGCAGACAGGCTTCTTTCCCTCCCGCTCTGCGTCACTCAGTTCCTCTGAATTTCAAACCCATCGCCCATTGTCACTGCATTAACCGTAGGCTAGCTTAAAAGTAATTGGAAACTGACGCCATCCAGAGCTCCAATTAACGCTCCCGCCAAAAGTCCCTTGTACTGTGTAATCCACTATAATGGCTCCATGTTTTGGGGGACGACGGGTTGCCTGTGTTCACCGCTCACCTCCTGACACTAGGCTCTTCAGCTCCGTACAAAAATCCCCCCATTCTCAATAATCTTAATTTCCAGCATTTGTCTCCTTCACTCTCTCTCCATGGTGTTTGCTTGCAGTCATTGCATATGTATCGGGGGAGCAGGAGGTGTAATTGACTGCTGACGACTTGGCGACAGGATTGTTAATTATTACCTCAGGGAACATTGACCGGGGGAGAGTTCAGCTCTTCCACTCAGAGCTCTTAAACAGCCGTGACTACTGCACTTACCATATTCAAATGCATCCTGCTCTGTGCTGTCTGGAGTCAGGCCACTCACTGTGATAGAGAAAGAGGAGCTTCATAAATAAGGAGTGAAAGTACAAAGCAACATTTTCCAGATGAAGAATGACAACTTAGTCTTTCAGTTTGGAATCACCAAGTATTCGTAACATTAACTGCTAATGGTAAAGTATAATACAGCCATGACGGAGGCTAGCTGATAGAATAATTAACTATGCTAATATGTTATAATTATTTAATATGATTACTAAATTACACCAGTATCTTTGACTCTTATTTCTGCACTTCAGTTAAAATTAATTTCTCAGCTGTTTTATGCTTGACATTCTTATCTAAACAAATGCTTCTTGATCCTGTTCCTGAAGTACATCAGTAATGCAAATTATTCATTTTAAATAGATTTACTATTAATTTAGGATAATTTATAAATATTATTTTTAATTATAAATAAGAGAGACATCCAAAATGTGCAGTGCTGGGATACTCCCGGACCAGTATTGAGGAACACTGATCTCATATATAGAAGTGTATAAAAAAATCTTTAAACGTGTGAAATGGTTCTTTAACATGATTGACAAACCATCAATGGCAAAAGTCCACATGAGAATGGCATGGGTGAATACTGAGGGCATCTGAAATCAGCAAAAACACAACTGCCAATTATTTGTCAATATTTAAAAAAAAATAAAAAGCTTATTTTTAATGCTGCAGTTCATACTCTGGCAGAGTGGATTTGAAAAGAAACTCACCGCTAAAATGATATCCTTCTCCACTGTGTATATACATTTTAGCTGTGTGCATACTAAACAACACCCCCTCAGAGGTCACTGCCAAACCAAAAAACTTCCCATTGGTCAAAAATGTGAAAGTTCACCACAAAGTTCACCAAACTTGAACTCCATGCAAAATCCGCGAGGGGAAATTCTTCGCCACCAGAAGTCCATTGTGCGAAATTCACAATAGCTCGGATTCCCATTAACTGTTTTACGCCTGCGGAATTTCATGGCGTGCAAAGGTATGTGTGACCATACCTTTAGAAGGAGATTTCAAGTATAGTCTATAATGTAATGATTAACCTTGAAACGGGAAACATTTTAAGAATTTATATAAAACACCTACAACACGGTCCACCACCCTGAAGTTATTGTGCATATGTTTGTATTTGTGAGTAAGTATTGAAATGTATGGAATGAGAACATGTACAATGTCATATAGACCTGTCATATACAGTACAGTGGGGGATTTCCTAGCAATGCTTTGTGTCTAGGTGAGTACAAGCTGATGGAAATAGCATAGCATGCTAGAAAGTCAGACAGACAAATGTGGCATAAGAACGCCTACATGTGTTTGGACACTCATGTATGTACTGCATTAGCTTGTCTGGAAGACACAGCTGCATGGTTTGTTTAAAGACAACATAAGAGTTCTAATTTCTTTATGGTGCTTTCACTCTAGCACTTTTGGTGCTTACATGAGTCCGTTTGACATCAGAGTTCAGTTTGTTTAATTTGTGTATAAGCTGTTTTCTGAACACCAGTAACCCACACCCTTGATTACTTTTAAAGGTGGTCTGTTGTGCAGTTCATGTTAACGCTGATACAAATCACAGATAATAATGCCCTTGCAGTAAAAAAAAAAAAGCTAGATGCGGCACTACAAATAGAGCAGAATGCAGGTGTCCCGAAACCTGTTGTGGCAGGGTGAGCACAGAGAGACTGACTCAGTGGGTGATTCTCAAAGTTGCACCTCTCCTCTTTTCAGCCCACTCCCATTGTGAGCCTCGCTTAAGGACAGCCCAACCAGGTGAGGTGACGATGATGAGAGGAAGGGGCAGGCCGTTACGCAACATTCCCCCCTAAGCATCGCCTCGACGGCTCATCCTCCCAAGCCGTTTATGAAAATGCTTTCAGTCTCCACCACTGTGGATGGGTGAGAAAGAGAAAGACACAGAGGGTGTATCATCAAGCCTCAGAGAGGCATTTATTTTAATAAATGTATGTTCATAAATGGGGAAAATAGTGTCCATGGGGAAAGTTTCCAAAATAAAGGGGGATCTGGCATCCTTGTGGTGAAATGGGGGCTTTGTGTAGGACAGAGGGGGGTCCAAAGGGAATGGTCCAGGACATGGGTTGGGTCCGGCAGCCACACATGCTCCCCTCCATGGTCTGTGGCATGATGGAGCAGCATGCAAGTGTGAGGGGTATCGGCCGGGATGTATGCTCAGGTCCAGAAGTGCAGGTCCAATGCTCATCTAACATGGCCAGTTCCCTCCCTGCTCTGCTCCTGGACCTAAAGGTATGTCTGTGTGTGCTTGTGTGCACACAAGGGAGGTAGAAGCTGGCTTCCCAAGGAGAGGCGTGCTCTGTGTTTTTCTGGCAGTGTTGATGAGGCTCCACTCACATCAGGTGTGCCTTATCATGTGACTTATCACTCACATCAGGTGTGCGTAACCCTAAGCGTCACCCCAACAGCACTTTCTCCCAAGCCATTCAAGAAAGTGCCGGCATTCTCCACAAAGTGGGTGTGGCCACTCACATCAGGTGTGCCTTATCATCTGCTGCCCAAACGAGGATCAAATTTACTCCTCTGTTCTCTCAAGCCCACTCCCGTTGTGAGCTTGGCTCATGGACGGCCCTCAGAGGCGGTGAGACAATGAACAGCCTCAAAGAAATTTTAGCAGATGGTGAAGAGTAGAGATACATCTAACTATAGACAGAGCTATGTGAGAAATGTGATTTTTGGGAGACCCAATTATCAATGTTTTATTGAAAGTTCAGCAACACTGTAAAAAAATCCTGTTAAGTTTACAGTAAAAAACTGTGGTTGCCAGAAATTCACATAAAAAATATGGTAACCACACTTCAGTAAAAATATACTTTTTACATCTAAAAAGGTCATTTTTACATTTGTATTGTCTTTTTAAATAAATAAAAAAATGTTACCATATATTTTTACAATATTAAAATGATGGACAATTTTAACAGTGAACATGCATTTTAAGTTATAATAATTTTTCAACTCCTTGTCATCCACGCTATATAATATATCAGCAACAAAGTGATTAAATATAGTTTATACAATACCCCTTTCAGGCTTTGTCTGCTTCACAGTTGTGTTGGCTGTGTTATGTAAGATTGGGTAGATCAGCCTGTTTAGAGAGACAGTGCTTTTGCTCCGCTGTGGCATCTATATTAAGCTTTCTTTGCGGGAGGATATGGATGGGTGTGTGAAAACAATCAGACAAAATGGCCTTAACGTGTATAGAGCCTCTTCTTTCACTAATCAAAGCACACACACATGCAGCATAAAGGGAAACAGAGCAAATGTGATTCTACACTGGAGCTCCGTAGCCTCTGTTCTCCGTCTTAGCTTCACAGGCTGTCCCCTATGCTGAAATGAAGCGACACACGGGATTTAAATGGCCTCTTTCACTTTTAAACTCACTTAACCACCGAAAGGCTCTCTCCCTGTCCAATCTAAATGGAGTTTGGTCATGCACAAATCTGCCCTCTGAAAGACAGAGCTCTTAGCTGGTGTATCTTTGGTTTCTATGGTGGACCACTAAAAACTCTTGAATGAAGTAATTTCGTATGCACGTATTCTTAAAATAAAAGCAAGACAGTACTACAGTATAACAAAAATCGTTTCATGCCATTTTCACTTCTACATTTTTTCAAAAATGTATATTTTGACGAAAGTGGTGTGGTGTTCATGTGCTGAAACCAACTGAGAACTGCAGTAATTAAACACTTTAAAATGTATTTGTCTTTGGAATGTCATCTGTCCAACATCACAAGGTGTGACACAGTCACCTCTATGCAATTAAACTTGGACAATAGTGAAATGACTCATTCAATACATTTCTGGCACGTAATATCTATGTTAGGAAAATTATTACAGTCTGGGGGCATAATTAATTAGGTAATTTTTTTTTAACACATTATAATTTATATAATTAATTGACTGAAATATATTGGCAGCCCTAATAGAATCACATTGGAGCTAAAGCCAAAAGTCTGATTGTGTTTTATTTCCAATTTGTAGATAACAACATTAAAAATCTTATGGAACATTTTTCAAGATGATTTTTTTTTCTTCTTTTATTTTTTTAATAGTAGCATGTACAAAATCACACATAGAATGCTACTCTAATGAATAAGCACTTGCTCAGCCCTCGAAGCATGACATTGCACACAGGATGGTGAATTCTTGGCAATTCTAAGTTCCCCGTCTGTCACTCACTCAACGTTGTGTCGATGAGTTGACACTAGGGGTCTCTCCTGCGGAGCCCAGACATCTCTGATTTTGAGAAAAGGCCAATGAGAATTGGCGTGTGGAATTTGCATGCCACTCCCCTGGACATACGGGTATAAAAGGAGTGACGCTGCAAATACACATCAGATATATTCTTCGGAGCCGAGAGAGCAGTCACAGAGCTGAATTCCAAATACAAGCTGTTGGTTTTACGGCGCTTTCCAGCGGTCCTCCCCCTCGCATACTACGTTGTGCTGAGCACACACCCTTGGGCGCTTCAGCAGCTGAAAAAGAGCTCACGGACTGAATAACTTCGTTTATATATATTTATATTCCCCATATACATATACAAATATATATATAAAAAAAACACCAATAAAAGAGTATATTTCTCTAAAAGAGTGGCGCAAACGGTGAAGCGTCTTTTTAAGATGTATTTCCGTTTGTGTGTGTTTCCTGGTTGCGGTCATTCTCTCTCCCCGTCTGATGGCCATGATCGCTGCCTCTTGTGTCTGGGTGCTACCCACGCAGAGTCAGCGTTTGTTCATGGTTCATGCGAGAGCATGGCCATGGATATGTTGCGATCGCGGCTCACACTCGTAAGAGCGCGATCCACCCCAGCCGCTCCCCAACTCGGTCATTCTACCTACGGGTATGAGGCAGTGTCGGCTAGCACTGGGGGCGATATGGGGACCTCAGTGGGAGCCTCTCCGCCGGGTACAACACCACGGACATCCCACTCCCCGCCATGCTCGTATGGTCCAACCGAGTGCTGGGGCGCAGTTGCCGGTTCGTTTCACAGCGGACCCGCGATCTCGTTCTGAGCGCCTGACGACAATGAGATCTCGATCGCGGCATCGGAGAGCGGGTTCGTCATGTCTGACGCTGAGGACTCGGCTGAACTCCCACCCTCGGGTGCAGCGGCTCAGTCGCAGGCTGATGCGGAGCTGACAGTCATGCTTTCCTGGGCAGCCGCGAGTGTCGGGCTGGAGTGGAACCCTCCGCCTCCCCCCAAACCCTCGCAGCTCGACGATTGGTTCCTGGGGCCAGAGTGCCGCTTACGGCCACGCTTCGCCCCCGGTGAGCTCCTCCGCTCTCACTACCCTCGACGGCGGGGCGGCAAGGGGCTACACGGTGATTCCCCAGGTGGACCAAGCGGTCACGGTGCACTTATGCCCGCAAAACTCCTCCACCTGACGGAACCGCACAAGGCTTCCGTCCAGAGCCTGTATGCTGACGTCGTCTATGACAGCTAAAGCCTACAGCGCTGCTGGACACTCCGCCTCTGCCTTGCATGCCATGGCACTCCTGCAGGTGCACCAAGCCAAGGCACTTAGAGAACTACACGAGTGTAGTCCTGACCCAGGTCTAATGCAGGAGCTGCGTTCGGCGAACGACTTCGCCCTCTGGGTAACGAAGGTCACGGCGCCGGCTCTCGGGCAGGTGATGTCCACCTTGGTGGTCCAGGAGCGCCACCTATGGATCAACCTGATCAAGTCGCGAGAGGCTGACAAGGTACGTTTCCTTGACGCCCCATCTCCCAGGATGGGCTTTTTGGCGACACCGTTGGAGACTTTAGCCAGCAGTTCTCAACGGTGAGGAGGCAGACGGAGGCTATACAGCACATCCTGCCCAGGCGGAGCTACAGACCCCGCACCCCTTCTGCTCGTTGCCCAGCGTGTCCCCCTGCGGTACCAACACCAGCCTCGCCACAGCCCGCCCCTCAGGGCCGGCCCTGATGCGGAGCTATACGCAGGACCGCGACGCACCCCGCCTCACGGCCGGCCGCCAAGAACCCTAAGAAGGCTTCGAAGCGTCTCAGAGACGGGCAGCCCTGGGACTCAGGAAACTGGGTTCAGGTTCAACGGCGTCCGCCTCACCACGGTGAGAGGCGAGAACGCTGCTGCCTTGCTTGCGTAAATCGCCTCCCTCCTACAGAAGGCCGCGATAGAGCCTGTCCCTCCAGCCGAGATGAAGGGGTTTTACAGCCCCTACTTCATCATACCTAAAAAAGGTGGCGGATTGTGGCCAATCCTCAACCTGCGAGTTCTGAACTGGGATGCTCACGCAGAGACACATTCTAGCGAGCGTCTGGCATCTGGATTGGTTCGCGGCGGTAGACCTGAAGGACGCGTACTTTCATGTCTCGATCCTTCCTCGACACAGACAATATCTCCAGTTTGCCTTCGAGGGTCAGGCATATCAGTACAAAGTCCTCCCCTTCGGCCTGTCCCTGTCCCCTCGCGCCTTCACGTAGGTTGCAGAGGCAGCCCTTGCCCCACTGAGGGAAGCGGGCGTCCGCATCCTCAAATATCTTGACGACTGGCTAATCTTAGCTCACTCGCAAGACATGTTGTGTGCTCACAGGGACCTGGTGCTCAGGCACCTCAGCCGCTTGGGGCTTTGGGTCAACTGGGAAAAGAGCAAGCTCATCCCAGTTCAGAGCATCTCTTTTCTCGGTATGTAGTTGGACTTGGTCTCAATGTTGGCGTGTCTCACCAGCGAGCGCACACAGTCAGTGCTGAGCTGTCTGCGTACGTTCAGATGGAACACGCTGGTCCCACTGAAATCCTTTCAGAGGCTCCTGGGGCATATGGCATCCTCAGCCACGGTTACACCGCTTGAGTTGATGCATATGAGACCACTCCAGCTCTGGCTGCAGACCCGAGTCGAGAGACGAGCATGGTGCCACGGCACACACCACGTCCTCATCACACAGACGTGTTGCCGCTCTCTCAGCACCTTGGACTGGCCTGCGACTGCGTTGGCACATCAACTGCCTCGAGTTGCTGGCAGTACTACTTGCCCTGAGGAGGCTTTTGCCGTTGATCCGGGGCAAGCATGTGTTGCTCCAGACGGACAACACAGCCACGGCAGCGTATATCATCCGCCAAGGCAGTATACGCTCTCACCGCTTGTCACAACTCGCCCGCCGTCTCCTCCTTTGGAGTCAGCACTGACTCAAGTCGCTGCGGGCCACTCACATCCGAGGCTACCTCAACGGCACAGCGGACGCGCTGTCGCGGCAGGTTACATCCAGGGAAGAGTGGAGGCTCCACCCCCAGGTGGTTCAGCTGATCTGGAGTCGATTCGGCCAAGCACAGGTAGACCTGTTCGCTTCCCGGAATCCTCCCATTGCCCACTTAGGCCCCTCTCGGCACAGAAGCCCTGGCACACAGCTGGCCCCCGGGGCTTCTCAAATATGCATTTCCCCCAGTGAGCCTACTTGCACAGACTTTGTGCAAAGTCAGGGAGGACGGGGAGCAGGTCTTCTTAGTGGCCCCTTATTGGCCCTCCTGGATTTGGTTCTCGGACCTCACGCTCCTTGCGACTTCTATCGAACTTCTATCTCGGGGTCAGGGCACCATCTGGCACACGCAACCAGACCTCTGGAATCTCCATGTCTGGCCCTTGGACGGAGGTGGTAGACACGATCACATGCCTTTACGGCCTGAAGTGGCGTCTTTTTGCTCAGTGGTGTTCTTCCCATGGTGAAGACCCCAGAGATGCGCAGTTGGATCAGTGCTTTCCTTTCTGCAGGAAAAGTTAGAGGGACGGCTGTCCCCCTCCACCTTGAAGGTGTATGTAGCTGCTATATCGGCACATCACGATGCAGTGGAAGGCAAGTATTTAGGGAAGCACGATTTGATCATCACATTCCTGAGAGGCCCGAGGAGGTTAACCCCCCCCAGGCCACGCCTCATTCCCTCGTGGGACCTCTCCGTGGTCCTTCGGGGCCTTCGGGGAGCTCCCTTCAAGCCCCTTGAGTCAGCAGAGCTAAAGGCGCTCTCTCTGAAGACCGCCCTCCTGACAGTGCTCACCTCCATCAAGAGGGTAGGGGACTGTGCCTAGAGTTCGGTCTGGCTTACTCTCACGTCATCCTGAGACCCAGACCGGGCTACGTGCCCCAGGAGGAGGCAGACCCAGCCTTGGCGTTGCTGTGTCTGGTGCATTCTCTTCGCATCTACTTGGACCGCACGCAGAGCTTTAGAAGTTCCGAGCAGCTCTTTGTTTGCTTCGGCGGACAGCGGAAGGGAAGCGCTGTCTCCAAACAGAGGATCGCCCACTGGGTCGTTGATGCCATCACGATGGCATACCACGCCCAGCACGTGCCGCCCCCTGCTGGCCTCCGAGCCCATTCTACCAGGGGCGTTGCGGCTTCATGGGCATTGTCCCATGGCGCCTCTCTAGCAGACATATCTAGAGCCGCGGGTTGGGCAACACCTAACACCTTTGTGAGGTTCTATAACCTCAGGGTTGAGCCAGTTTCATCCCATGTGTTATCAAGTGACAAAAACAGGTACGTTTGGGTCAGCTGGCTGGGTGTATCGCTTGTGCATAGCACCTTTCCCTTCCCTTGAGGTGAATACATGGACTTTTCCCAGTTGCGTTCACAGGAAGTGTGAACCCTGGACATTCTTCCTCCCTAGCCTAGCGTCCATCGATTCTTCGGAGAGGCTCGCTCCTGACCCGGTACGGGCGTCACTAGGCCCCCGTACTGAGGTAAGTGCTCCACATGTGCTGGTTGTCCCCTTCGGCAACCCCGTGTGATGTATATCCCGCAAAATGGTTTCCCTACCAGTAAACTGCGTCTTCCTTGGACAGAGGGCCCTCTGCCCTGGGTCGCCGTGTTTGTAGTAACCCCTCCTTCCCTTTGGGTAGGGTCTACCATGACGCCGTTCCACACGATGTGTTTCCGCTGCTAAACGGTAAGACCGTGTGTGTATTCCACCTAACCCCCCCGGGTGTGGTCTCTGCAGTGTCCTCCTCTTTGGAGGGACACCCCCAAGCTTGGACCATATATTTGGCCCCCAGCCAAACGATTTCGTTCCTTTTAAAGGGGAGAATAATAGAGAGAAGGCCCCAGCTGGGCCAGCCAGTCCTTATACTTCTGAGCAGTTAGCCATTTCCCTAGGTGCAGGGGAACGCTTCATGCCTGCCAGTGTGTTGGGGGTAGTTATGCGACGGCTTGCTGTGCTGGCTACGAGGCACACAGAGGTTTGCCCATCTCGCACTGCCAGTCTGCGTAACTCGGCTCAGCTCTGTGGCATTTTCCATGGGGACCCCTAGTGTCAACTCATCGACACAAAGTCGAGTGAGTGACAGACGGGGAACGTCTCGGTTACTGACGTAACCTCCGTTCCCTGATGGAGGGAACGAGACGTTGTGTCCCGCCAGCCACAATACTGAACCATCCGCTGAAAGTGTCGGGTCTTTGGCTCGGCTCCTCAGTGTGATACCTGATGTGTATTTGCAGCGTCACTCCTTTTATACCCGTATGTCCAGGCGAGTGGCATGCAAATTCCACACGCCAATTCTCATTGGCCTTTTCTCAAAATCGGAGATGTCTGGGCTCCGAAGGAGCGACCCCTAGTGTCAACTCATCGACACAACGTCTCGTTCCCTCCATCAGGGAACGGAGGTTACATTAGTAACCGAGACATTTTCTTTAATCTACACTTTCAGACATGCTGTAATTCAGATGAATATGCCAGTTTGTTTTAAAGTGTGTATGAATTACGTACATATGAATATTAAGGTGAAAATGTTCAAAAGTCGCCATTACAGTATTAATTTTGACACGCTGTACAGTTAGAGACAGAAAGGACAATATGAATAGGTGTGAGTGAGAAACAAATCAATATTTAAGTCTATTTTTCTGTAAATCTCCACCTTTGACTGACCCGTAGGTGGTGATATGCATGAAGAATGTGAAACGCCAAAAAACTAAAGAAGATGACTTTGATAGTGAAAGTGAAAGTGGAGATTTATGGTAAAAATTGACTTAAATATTGATCTGTTTGGACTACTCTATTGATCATATGGACTACTCTTATGCTGACTTATTCAAATTTTGACCACCATTCACTTGCATTGTATGGACCTACAGAGCTGAGATATTCTTTTAAAATAATAAATTGTGCAGAAGAAAGCAAGTCATACACATCTGGAATGGAATGAGGGTGAGTAAATGATGAGAGAAATTTATTTTTGAGGGAACTGTCCCTTTAAGAACTGTACACTATAACATGCAGTGAAAGTAGAAAATATTGTTTGTGAGGCTGGGGATGATCTTTGTTTTAGAAGGGGTAGTTTTTGTAAACATAAGTCCCTAACTGTTTTTAGCCAGAGAAAAATGGATTAACTAACGCACATACATCATTACTTTGTTACATTACTTTATGTTACATATGTAATGATGGTACTACCATTTAAAAGAATAAAGTGTCACTACTGGTATTTTGAAGCTTTAGTACAGCGATACTACCATAGTACCGGTATACCGTGCAACTCTAGTCCAAAAATACTGCCATAGTATTACTGCTAAAATAGTTTAACTGGTCTTTATAGTGCATTGACCTTGTGGACTCTTATGCTGATTTTGTAGAGAGATCATCATTATCTGACATCTTTATTATGTATTTTGGCCCTCCACATTTTACTGCACGCAGGTTGGGAGTAAGTTTTGCTGCAGCCTAATCAGAAAAGTGACATAATATAGGATTCCCATCTGTAATTTGATAGCCAAATGAAAGGTGTATACCTAGAAGGCACAAAACATTTAAAGATGGCTGTAGCTGACCCACTTGCCCTTAGCCATACATTGAAGGGGAGAAGAGTATCCCTTTGTTATCATCCTTCTTGCTCTAGCAATTATCACCCTCTCCATTTCCCACTGCCCTGCGGAGCCCAAGAGCTGAGCTGGCTGAAGACGAAGAATAGCTACATTTATAATTTTTTTTACTCCCTCTCTCTCTTTCCTTTCCATAGATTAATTTTCCAGGAAGCCCTGTCACTGCCCATACAGGGCCGGTTAGGGAGAGAGAGAGAGAAAGAGAGAGAGAGTAGAAAATGAGGGGAGGGGAGAGATTGGGGCTATGGTGCAAAAGCCTTTTTCGCTTTCCTTTTTCCCCTTCTTTTTTTCCCTTTGACAGATCATTTTCATACGGGGGTATCAGGGGGTCTGGACGATAATTGGCATGCAGATTGCTACTGATGGCGTCCTACAACAGAAGAAAAGAGCCGGCTAGTTAGAATAATGAGCCAGCCATTCTGATGGATGGCTGAGAGAGGAGGTCATAGAAAATGTTTCAGACACAATCCAAACCCAGTTCCCCTCCCTTCACCTCCACACAAGGCCGCCAATATCCCTATTTCTCCCTTAAAAAGCCTCTCTTCTTCGCCTCATATTACATTATTGCTCTCCAATCTCTCGCTCTCTCTCTCTCTCTTACTTCACTTGACTCCTTATATTTTTCTCTCACTTTTATTCTATCCTCTTCTAGATTTAACTCCTAGTGACTTTACCCTCTTTTGTCTTTATCATATCTTCTCATATATTTATCTCCTCCTCCAGCCTGTAGTGTCAAAAATAAAATATGTGTGGATACGTAATAAATTGCAGAGTGCAGACTGATGCCATCTTAGATGTAAAGCATCTTTATCAACTCCTGTGTTTTCATTATAGTCTGGCAATTACCTTATATGTTAAGAAGTCTCTCTTCATCGTTCAGTGATATTCCAGAGCAAAAGGAGGATGGTAATACATTCTCTCTTCATTCATTTTTCACATGTTCCCTGAAATGATTAAAAATAAATCTTTATAATATTATTTGTAAAAGGTGTCTCAATAGAGGTGTCATTGTTTAAACTGAACAATATTCCATCGAATTCCATTTCCTCTTACATACAAGCTTACATACCTTCTCTATAAGATGTGTATAAAGTAGCATATCAGATGTGTACCAAAATGTTTATGTCATTATGCTAAAAGTGTACTTGATGTGAGCAACACCAATGCTATTTCACTCTAAGACTTTAAAAAGAAATGTGGAGGGTTTGCTGGTTTGTATGTCTCACACAATTTTTTTTTCACTAAGTGTAAATAGCTCCTGCCACTAGGGGTGTGCAGCAATGCCATTATCTGGATCTGAATTTTTATCTGTTACTATGACAAAATTATCTGTATCTGTCTCTGTATTCATATAGAACCAGATGTGGGTGTGGCTTCAACCGAAAGTGTCTTAAAACGAATTTGTTAATGTCAAGCACACATTTTGCTGTGAATATTAAATACAAAAACAATTTTTTTTTTTTATTAAGCTTACAAGCAGGTGAAAGCACCATATGTTTATATTGGAAAGATTTATGATAGGCTACAATTGAGTCTTATTTTGTTTGCACATACTTTAACCTAATGTGGAGGACATCATTATTTAGTTAAACTACATGTGCAGAATTTGCTAAATACTGTAGAATAAATAGCAAGATCAAGCCTCTATAAAATTTGCATGTTTTGTATTCTCTGCAATCCTCTCTGCATATGCAAGAATATTCTGAATAGATTACAAGTATTTAAACCTCTATGGAGCATTATTAAACTGTTTGGGAATAAATGTGGTCAGCTTTAAGAAACGAGCTCCGCTATAAAATAATAATTTCTCTGTTCAGGAATTCAACATCGCGCTCAGGTTAGTTTATGGATCCTTGCGTGTGAATTGTGTTCAACAGTTGGTGTTAATGTGTTAGCAGACATTTTAAGAAGTGGAAAATGTGTACGATATAGTACCTTTGTTAATGTTACTCTTGGCTAAATTAGATTTCTGTAACGCACACACTTAAAGTAAACTGAAATGGATTCAAGAACGCGGCCATCCAATGAACTTGAAATCACACCGTGTGCATTTACATGTATAATAATAATAATAATATATTTATTTTGTATAGCGCCTTTAAAAGTAGCTTTCTCAAAGCGCTTTACAGACAGACATAACAGCAGAAGAATAAGACAATGTAAATACAAAAATAAACACATAACATTATGATCATGTAAAAGCAATCCTAAAATAAAGTGTTTTAAGAAGAGATTTAAAAGTCACTAAAGTTTTTGCTTCCCTGATGTCGGCCGGAAGAGAATTCCAGAGCTTAGGAGCATAGACAGAAAATGCTCGGTCACCCCACCTATGAAGCCGTGTCTTCGGAACAACCAAAAGACCACTCTGAGAGGAGCGCAGATTGCGACGTGGTAAGTAAGGGATTAATAAATTAGTCAAATACTGAGGTGCCAGATTGTGCAGAGATTTATAGGCCAGCATAATGATTTTAAAATCAATACGGTACCTAACAGGTAGCCAGTGCAGGCACTCCAAGGTTTATATGGTCCCTGGCCCTGACCCCAGACAGTACTCTAGCAGCTGAATTTTGAAGATATTGCAATTTATCCAATGATGATTTAGATACCCCAGCTAGAAGACCATTGCAGTAGTCAATGCGCGAAAAGACAAAAGAGTTTATCAACTTCTCAGCTACCGAGAAGGACAGCATGGGACGTAGCCGAGCTATATTTCTGAGGTGATAAAATTATGTTTTAACTGTATTTTGGATAAAAGGCTCAAATGACAGTGTGGCGTCAAATATGACACCCAGATTTTTTAATTTGGTCTTAAACTCCAATGCAACGCCATCAACAGATAGAGTAGGGGACCCAACCTTTCGCAGTTGATGAGTAGATCCAAGGAGCATGACTTCTGTTTTTGAGCCGTTTAGTGACAGAAAATTATTGGACATCCAAGTCTTTATCTAAGCAATACAGTTAGAAAGATGCCCAACGTTCACTTGCTGACCCGGTATAGTATGTATATAAATCTGTGTATGGTCAGCATAACAGTGATAGTTAAGGTTGAGAGAATGTAGTAATTGACCAAGTGGATAGATGTACATACTGAAGAGTAAAGGACCCAAGACTGATCCTTGAGGAACACCCATATGAATAGAACCAACTTTGGTAACCACCCATAAAAACAAATTGACTGCGGTCAGTGAAATAGGACTTGAACCAGTCAAGAACAGTCTCTGATAAACCAAAAACATGTTTATTTTTTTAAACATCAATTTTGTGTGAACTGTAAGATTAATGACCAATGTCTTTGAAGTCCGTCCTAAGCATAGCGAGGATATAATAATATTAAGAGGTTCTGAAATTACAGGAGATACCTCTTTTAAGAGCTTAGTTGGCATAGGATCTAACAAACATGTTGTGGTTTTTGATGTTTCGATAAATTTGGTTAGCTCTTCATGACCTATGACAGAGAAGGATTGAAGTTGCACATGAGAAAAATTATTAGATACTGTTTTCTGAGGTGCTATGACAGATGATTGCATAATTCCAATTTTATTTCTGATTATTACAATTTTATCTGTAAAGAAATTCATGAAGTCATTACTCTTGTGCTGCAATGTAATATCTGGTTCTGTTGAGGCTTTATTCCTAACCAATTTAGCCACAGTACTGAATAAACATCAAGGATTGTTGTGGTTATTTTCTATGAGTTTACTAAAATATGCTGACCTGGCAGCCTGTCTGTAGCTATAGACACTTATCCATCCATGCACCACAAAATACTTTTAATTTAGTTTTTTTCCACATGCGCTCCATGTGGAAAAAGTCTGGTGGAATCACAGAAATTGAAGACGAACTGAACCCCCCATGTTCTTTCAGTAGCATGGGGTGTAAACAGGGCCGTATCTTGTGGGGTGAAAGGTGGTAACGATTCTAGGGGACCCCACAACAAATTCTAAACTGTATATATTAATAGGAACGGGGGACAGAGCAATGTACAGTCAGGGGGCTCAGATTATCTTGCTACAGCCCTTGGTACAGGACTGGGTTTTCCAAAGCACTAAGTAAAATGTTAGTAGCACTTAAGTAGTGCTTAATCTCTACATCGTGTTTCCCAACAGCTTCATTATCTGAGTAGTGCGTAAAACGTTTGTAAAAAGTAAAACCGCTCTTAAATTAATTCAGTGCAACTTAAACATATTTTTCTCACATCTTTCACAGTTTATCCAAGACATTTAATAAATTATATAAATATATTTTAATCATTGGAAAGCCATTGTACATTTCTTCTTGTCTTGAAATAAATTGTATTCAAATCAATAGATAGTTTACGCAGTCTGCGCATGTGATGTGATAGGTATAAATTAACAAGACACATAAAACAGTAACTATGATGTTATATTAGCCTTCTTTGATAAGAATAATTATAATGTAATAGAAAGATATGTTCTTTTTAAACAGGTTTCTTAAGAAGACAAATGTAAGTAGGCCTACTGTGACCATGCAGTTTAAAACTTAAAGCTTAAAGCTAAAACTTTTAAGATTTTTTTGGTTACAATTAACAAAGCTCGTTATTGAGTATGTAAAAAAAGAATGTTTAAAACTATGTCTTTGTCTTGTCTCGATTCACTACAGTAAGCCTACAATAATTATTTATTTTTTAGAGAGAATTTGAGCCATCAGGTCAGATTTGGCACAAAATCACAAGCATAAGTCTTTCGTCCTTTATGTCATATCCGTAAACTGATAAAGAAGGTCCGGCTGTGTCGCGAGAAGCGAGTGCGACAGCTGTTCAGTCAAACCAGTCATGGTTTCAGGAGTCAAGACTGATGGATTTGACCGTTTTTTTTACGGTTTGGCAAAGTTGTTTACCTGCTATACTTCTTGGATATTTTTTCTGGTAGGGTTGTTGAAGCTTATTTTGTTTGTCATGCTTTAATAAATCGAACATTACTCACTTGTACCGATCGCGTTGTGTTTATAAGTTTCGTGTTTTATTTTTCAGTAATGTTACTGTTGCATGTTTACTAATGTTCATGACTTCTGAGTATTTTATAACATTGCTGCAGTTTCAAGATTCACAAATTGTGTATCTCTAATTGTGTGTGCTATTGTTTTTTTTTGTTTGTTTGTTTGTTTTTTTTTTATTTTGTTTTTTTACATCAGTCACAGAAATTTTGTGACTTTACATTGTCTTTGAGGCAGAATTTATTCATTTATTTTTTCCTTACGCAGACCAATGGTCTAAACGTTGCAATAAAGTGTAAGCCAATAAGCAAGTTTTGGAGCAATAAATCTGTGTACAGACACTTGCCATTTTATCAATTTAGCAGATATTTAAACAGATCTAAAAGCAAGTACAAGGTGGTTCACCATGAATTTATACTCATCTCAATTTGTCTATAATCTACCGATTTTTTAGCGTGTAACAATCTCTCTGTTGTAACTTTACTTCAAAATAAATTATTAAAAATGTATTATTGTCATTAATATACTGCATATTTCTGTGTATTATTTTCATATTTCATGTTCAATAAAGTGTGTGTGTGTGTGTGTGGGGGGTTGGGCTTTTTATTGCTGCAGTGCAGAGAGTAGTATGACGGCTCACTTGCATTGTCCATTGAGTCTGTATATTGTATTATAAAAATTAAATCAGACTCATATCAGCCATTTTGCGAGTTTCACTTCTTAAAATTATATGTGTAGTACAATGCAAACATTATTTTTTATTGTGAAGTGGATAAAACGCTTCAATAATCATATTAAAATATCATTAAGAGTGTTGTTTATCTTCCTTGAATTAAGCAACATATCTGTTATAAATTTTAAGTGAATAACATATCAACATGAAAATAGTTCATCATGACTTCACTATTCAGGTAATTTCCGAGTCCATGAGATTAGTCAGCCAGAAGAGCAGTGCCGATTCACAACTGACGTAAATTATTCCCCCGCAAGTAACTTGCAGTTTTATGCTTCAACTGCTAGTGGGCCAAAAGATACATAGTGTAGCTTTAAATACATAGGCATAAATACATTATTAAAAATACTGTTGACAAAGGAAATCTCTTCCTCCTATTCCTCTTCCTTCTTCAAATAACTGTTACAAATTGACTCCAGTAGCCTATTGTCTGTTTACATGGCAGTCACCAATTGCATGATGCATAATGGAATTACACAGTAAAATCAGCAGTGTAAAAAATGTAGAGTTAAATGTTATTGATTCCCAAAGAGTTGACTTTATAACTTGCAGTGTTGATGAGTACTCATTTTTAGTGCAGTTACATGGTGCTAAATGATATAATTTGACCAATACACACTGCACGTTATTTCAGGTTAAGATAATGTCCTAAATATTTCCAGTTTTACAAAGATAAGTTTTAATGGAGAAACATATGTCTGTATGTATCTGTATTTTCTGTACACATTATAACATTATAATTATCCTTATCTCCCACCTTGAGGAGTCATTTTGGTGTCCAAGGTAATGGTTTAAGTCTTTATTTTCCAACAGAAGTTTTTCAGTTAATATTGGTCATGTTACATCCTCCTAAGGCCCCCCTTACTTGTGGGGTTCCTCAAGGGTCTATTCTAGGCCTCACTTTGTTCTTAGTTTACATGCTGCCCATATGGTCCATTTTTAGAAATTATGGCATATCGTTCCATTGTTACGAGGATGAAACGCACATTTATCTGCCCCTAAGTTAGAATAAATGGAGTGTGTTAGGATCCCTTCTTAATTGCCTTAATGATATTAAAGCTTGGATGTCAGTTATATTTTTGAATGTCAATGAATGTAAAACAGAAATTATTTGGTTCGGGGCTCTGATGTCCATGACACCTCAAAAAATATTTTCTTTTTGAAAATATTTTGTAAACCGGTGGTGAAGAATCTAGGTGTAGTATTTGACAACTGTAGAAATTTGAAAAACAGATTCATTCAGTTGTCAAATCTATTAAATTTTTTTTTTTTTTTTTTTCATTTTAAGATTTTTGGCAAAAGTTAAGCCTTTCCTTTCTTTTGCCAATTTCTGAAAAGGTGATTCACGCATTTATCTCCTCAAGATTGGATTACTGTAATTTTCTCTACATCAGAGTCTGTCAATTGTCATTGTCCCGCCTGCAGATGGTTAAAAATGCCGCCGCTAGGCTGCTGACAGGGGCCCATAAGCGTGATCATATCTCCACCATTTAATGTCTCTTCATTGGTTGAATGTCCATTACAGAATCAATTTTATACTGCTACTGTTCATTTTTAAATCGTTGAATGGTCTAGATGTCACATATTCCCTGTTACCTTCGCCTGCCCTGTTACACTGGCGCTGATCTATCTCTGTGACCTCCTGCACATACATAAGAATTCAAGGTCACTTAGATCCTCTGATCAGATGATTTTGACCATTCTCAGGTCCCAGTTAAAGCTAAGAGGTGATCATGCTTTTGCAGTCGCTGCCCCGAAGCTTTGGAAAAGTTTTCCCCTGCACATAAGAACGGCTGCTACATTATCTAATTATAAATAATTTTTTGTAGTTATTAATAAATTAATAGTAAATTAAATTTTAAACATGGCTTAAAAATATACTAATACACTAAGAACTCTAGAAGAAAGTCCAGGCACATCTTCCCAGAAAATTAAAGAGCCTTTATTCAGATCATGGCTATCACAATAAAAACATTGAAACGACTAAAACACTGCACACTGATGCATTTCGGCCTTCAGCCTTCCTCAGAGTGTGTCAGGTAGAAATGAGTCGCAGGTGTAGATGTAATTAGTTGCTCAGTAGAAATGGGAGAAACCAAAATAACCATTGCAAGGGGACCTAATATTATTGCATATAATGCGGCGACTGAAGAAAAAGAGGCCTATTTAACGACAACTTAAAAATGAGGACTTTAATCAACCTTTACGGAATGACCCAACAGAGATGATGAAATAAGAAATGTTATCTTTATTAACTAATGCAAGAGAAAAGAGGTGGATTATGGATCATGAATTTAAATAATTTTATGTAAAAAATCCACGTTTCATGTTTCTATATGCTGCCAAAAATTCAACATTCTAATAAACCTCCTGGATGTCCTATCACTTCTAATAATGGAAGTCTCTTAGAACCATCTTCACAGTATATTGATTAATTCATTAAGCCTTTGGTACCCACTCTTTCATCTTTTTTTCAGGACACAACAGATGTAATTAAAAAGATCAAAGATATTGTGTCCTTTGCTCCTGTTTCTTTGTTGGTGGTCATGGATGTGGAGGCTTTATACACCAACATCAACCATGATGAAGGTTTTCGAGCCCTAATACATTATTTAACATCTGGATTAGTGGATGAGAGTCCTCCAGCAGAATTTATCCTGAAACTAACAGAATGGATTTTGAAACATAATGTTTTTGTGTTTGAAGATAACTTCTTTCAACAGGTTAAAGTTACTGCTATGGGAGCATGTTTTGCACCAAATTACACCAATCTTTTCTTGGGACTTTGGGAGGAGGAGTTTGTCTTCAGTGCTACTATTAATCCTTTTTGTGTGAAAATAAAATGGTGGACCAGGTATATTGATGACATCTGGATGATTTTTGAAGGAAATTAACTGGAAGTACAAAGTTTTCATGCATTTCTGAACATTAAGTTGAGTCTTGAATATAGTCAGGATAAAATACATTTTTTAGATATGACTATTTATAAAGATGGATGTCTTCATACTTCACTCTTCAGAAAGAACACAGATCATAACACCATCCTGCATGCAAAGAGCTTTCATTCAAAACATTTAACGGAAATCATTCCACTGGGTCAGTTCCAAAGATTTAGACGGATATGTGATCAAGACTCAGATTTTAATCGTCTGGCAATGGATATGACAGAGAGGATACCAAAAAAGAGTGGTGGGACAGTCTTTGAATAAAGTGACACAACTACAACAGGACAACCTACTTAAAAAGAAAAGCAAGAATGATAAATCCATACGACCATCTTTTGTTATGGAATATAGCAAATTAAATCAAGCGTATTATCAATACTGGGGGATTATTCAAAGTGATCCAAGTCTTTGTGAGACTCTTCAGGAACCTCTAATTGTGAGCTATAGAAAGGCTCACCCGATTAAAGACAGAGTTGTGAGACGTTACTTGCCTGCTATAAAACGGACTACATGGATGAACAGAGAAATACGAGGAATGTTTAAGTGTGGATATTGCAATCACTGTGAGAATGTAATTCAAACCAAATCATTTGAAGATTTTTGCATGAAGAAAATGTATTCAATCAGACCCTTTATTAATTGTAAAAGCACTTATGTAATCTGGAGGCTTCAGTGTCCTTGTAATTGTTTCTATGTGGGCCAGACTAAGCGTAGACTGCAAAATAGATTATGGGATCACAAAAATGCAATTCGGATAAGAAACAATGATTACCCGATGGCAGTACATTATGTGTCCGTACATGATTCTAATTCATCTACTTTAAAAATTATTGGTTTGGAAACAGTGATTAGAAAGTGTGATAGATTACAAAGATTTTTACAAGAAAGAAGCCTTTTGGATTTTTCAGCTAAAAGCAACCATTGATCCTGGGCTGAATGAAGAATTTGATTTAACTCCATTCTTATAAAACTATTATTTATTATTATTATTATAAATATATATATACATATTTTTTTTTATTTTTATGTATGCCATATACTTTATTGATGGTTGACGGTAATAGTTAACAATATTAGGTCCCCCTGCAATGGTTCCTTTGGTTTCTCCCATTCCTGCTGAGCAACTAATTACATCTACATCTGCGACTCATTTCTACCTGACACACTCTGAGGGCTGAAGGCCGAAATGCATCAGTGTGCAGTGTTTTAGTTGTTTCAATGTTTGTACTGTGATAGCCCTGATCAGAATTAAGGCTCTTTAATTTTCTGGGACTGGAAGACATGCATTGGACTTTCTTCCAGAGTATAATTTTCAAACTCAATCAAAGAGCACCTTCTGGGATTACTTTACAAGGTCCTTTCAGCAAGTAGCATTCCAAGAAGCTTTCTTTGATACACTAAGATCTTATTAATATGTATTATAACTCACATTACAAGTTTCGTAAGCATACTCGTTAAAATTATATAATTATATTTACTAATCAGAGTAAATAAATGCTTAGTGTGTTTGAGTCCTGCACATGAGTGTTGCACAAGGTTTTGTGGCTATTAACTTTAATAGTAATTCAATTGATCCTAAAATGAAGGACAAGCGAATATCAATAATCCCACAGTTTGACACCCATGCTTCATAGACAGATTTCAGCATTTTCAAAATTGAGAGTAATCACACTTATTTTACCATTTTGACAGTTCTATTTTAAATTGTAGTGCACTGCTGAATTTCAGAAAGATTAGTCTCATCTGAAATCAGAATTGTGAGTCTATGCATCATATATTCTATATGGAGTACAAATTTTAAAACGTGACTTTGAAAAACAAATACACTTAACTGTGTGACCACACAGTCATGTTAATGGGATGATTCTTGAGGGATATTTTGTTGCTGATTGTACTATGCAACTGTAGCTGGTCCAAAAAATCCTGCAGACTAAACCTTGTGGGGATGCAATCATCAGGGAATACAACAAAACCAAAAGCTTGAATGACACCACCAGCAGGATGATGATCAAAATTCTTACTGCAGAGATGAATGAAAAGCATAAGTAACACTTATTTAAAGTATTCTGCATTCTATATCCTGGAGTCACATTTTCATGGAAAACCTGAAAATATCAGGAAATTGTACATTTTGAGATTTTCAGGCCTGAAAAAAACAAAACATGGAAGTTATGAAAGGAATAGTTCTCCCAAAAAATGAAAATGATCTCATTATCCACTTACCTGGATGCTATCCCAGCTATGTATGACTGTCTTTCATCAGCAGAACTAAAATGAAGATGTTTAAAAAAAGACGGAGCACTGTCAGGTCCTTATAATGCAAGTACATGGGTGCCAGCACTTTCACAGTCCAAAAGTCACATTTAGGCAGCATAAAATTAATCCATGCGACTACAGTCAATCAGTTAATGCTTTCTGAACAAATTGATAGGTAAGAAACATCTGACATGTAAGACAACAAGTCTGACATGTAAGAAACAAGTTGATAATTAAAACATTTTTAACTTTACATTTTCTTCCGTCCAGGGCTACGATGTGGTTTGAAATAGCCAAACTCTCACATGATGTTCGTTGTAAATAAGTGCTGCTTCCAAATTCTTGCGTCAACTCATCGAAGTACTTACATCATACGACAGCAACGTGATGCATTAAAAGGAAGAGCTTTTTAAAAGTTAATAACGTTTTAAGTAGCGATTGTTTTGTTTTTTTACACCTGTATCGATTTGCTTCAAAAGACATTAATTGATCGAATAGAGTTGCATGGATTTATTTTTATGCTGCCTAAATGTGACTTTTGGCCGTAAAAGTGCAGGCACCCATGTACTCCCAATTTCACCCATGTACTTCCAATATATATATATATATATATATATATAAGTATTGGTAATCCCCCAGTAATCACAAATGACTAAAGTCATGTAAATGCATTGTTCAAAATATGTGGGAACTCTGTATATCAAAGAAACTTGCAGACATGATTAAATTAATATTCCAAAGTTTATCCATTTAATTTTGACAGCACATCTCACCTCAAACACATAAGAGAAATGTATGCCCAATGAACTGTAGCCCTGTTTCCATATATTTAGGATCCCTACACAAAGAATGGATATGTAAGTGAAAATAATTTTTATTAAAATCTACTTATGCGGTATTTGGTGACTTTTTTTTTGTATTACTGCAATAATTTTTGTTTTCCCGAAGGAACATTATTATGACCCGTATAGTGGACAAGGTTTCTTGACTTGGAAAATAAATAACATACAGAAGAATAGTGCACCATCAGAGCACTGTAGATGTTCCTCCCAGTGATTCAGTGGTGGCCCAACTGCAGAAAGAGAGGTTTCATCTAGCACAGCCGTTATCCTGACAGAAGAACAGTGTAGGGAAGTTTCCCTAAGTAAGCATACATCAGATGTGGACACAGTAAAAGTAAAAATTGGTAGACGTTTCAGTACCGTCAAAAGATAATTCATGACCCAAGCTGATGTGTTGACTGAATTACCTTACAAGGGAAGTGAATAGTACCAATTTTTGGTTGTTTAAAGTTTGAAATGTGAATGTTTCCATTTTACAAAGGCCTTACATTAATTATTCTGTTAATTCTCAGGTTATTCGAGCAGACAAGTTGTTTAAATAATATTTTTTATGGTCATTGTTGGGATTACAATCTTATATTGTCATGACAATGAACCCAAGAAATGATTTTGGCCCCATTCACTTCCATTGTAAATGTCTCATTATAATCTAGATGTTTGCTTGTATTAAAGAACAAGAAGGACAAGTCCAATTTAATTTTTGTGGGATATAACAATTCCCCAAATGCAGTTGATTGTGCTCAACTTCTATCAAACCCAGAATACTCCTTTTGAAGTAAATTGACTTGCACTAGTGTTTGTCTGCTATGATGTTTTTTACAGGTTAAGCTGTAAAGCCTTCACTTCTCCCAATACCTTCAGGACCTGATTGACTGCAGAATCATCTGTGGAGGAGGATGAACTGAAGATGCAGGTTAGACTAGTGGAGTTCATAATAAGATTATGTTGACATGTCCATGTATTTTATGCTGAAGTTGCATCTCTTATTTAGGATGGGGCAGCAATCTTGTTTCAATTCTTCTCTTACTTCATTTGATTCCACCATCACCAAAAGGCCACAAGAGACCTGGAAAGATGTCCGCATCTCAAGCTGAGAAAACGCCTTGTAATCTTCAAATAGGTACATTTGGATTTTTCTGTCACTACCTGTCTGCCTCAAAATATTGCCAGTTGATTGTATTGTGGAAAACTAATGTAGAGAGACAATTGGAGCTACCTTTGAGTGTTATCTTTGTTTTATCTAGGCAGGGAGTAGCATACAAGAACACCTTGGTGTCATTGAAGAGAGCAAACAGCCATACCTGCTCACAATTGGTACAAAGAAGAACAGTATTCATGGATACTACATAATTTCTCAACAAGAAAGGCATACCATGCAAGTCCATGAGTGGACTTGGTGCCTTTGATGAAGTGTTCAAGACCCACTTTATGTTTGGTGCATCTTACAGCAAAGTACTGCCCAACATGTACTTCATACAAACAGCTTTAGTTTTTCAGATTGACATTGGCAAGGTCAAAGAGAGTCCAAGAGTTGCTGAGCTCAGAACTAGATTAATGCATTAAAGTTGATTGTCAGTAAAAAAATAAATAAAGATTTGTTTGGTTTGTTTTTGCTGCCTGGTGTATACAAATGTGCTTGCTCAACATTAATTCATGGGCTGTTGCCTGGCAAATCACTCCGTCTAAAATGTCTCTCAGTGACTTGAATGAAATGTTCAGATTGCATCTAAGCTGAAAAGTCCTCTCACAAACCAATGTTCTCTCAGTGAAATGGGTGAAGTATAATGGAACTGAATATCGGTCTACCTTAATTATTTGTGGTGAAGTAGACCTTGATTTGCCAGTGTTTTATAAAATCAAAGATATTGTTGTTAGAATCAAATGTGTATTACTGGTTGCATCACAGCTCAAAACTATTTGTTTTGATGATCAACTTTATGCCTACAGAACTGATCAAAGACCCAGTGAATCTCTGAAAGTGTTCAATGTCACTGAACTCATTTATTGCAAACGTTTTGATTTGCAGATGTCCTTTGGGTCTGCTAATTTCTTTTGTTTTGTTGTACCCTACTGCAATCTTGTTATAATCTAGCAGTCATATTTTTTATGTCTGGGCAAATTTGATAATTTTATGTGTTTTATAAATTTTTTATTTCTGTATTATATTACTGATTGACCTCTACACATCTGGCATGTGTTTTAAAGTGCCCATTTGTTAAACATTTGAATTATTACATCTGTTTGAAGATTCTTGATTTTAGGTTTGATCATGTGCTCTACATTAACACCCTAAAAAAGTGTAAAAATACATTGTCCACTGAAAAGAATACTTTCTTTATAACACTTCTAGAGTAATCCAAACGAATAAAAACAGCATCAGAGGTGTTCAATGTCTCATAGTGTGAAACTTGTACAACAATAGTGTAACACTCTCAGTGTCATTTTTTAGTACTTAAAGGTGCTGTATTAACACTAACACTTTAACACTGTAAAAATTGTTTACTCTCTTTAGCGTGGGAACATATATGCTCCTAGGTAGTTTAATTTAACACTGCCTATTTTACTGTGCAAGTCTACAAGCGCACAGTGCCTACAACTCTAACCAGATGATTTATTAATATGAGTAGTTCAGTATTGATGTCTGTCATTTTAATCCTGCATCAGTTCAGTTTCCAACCAAAAATAAATAAAACCTGAAACCATTTCTTAACAAAGCCATCATTATTTCTTTAAATAATTTCAGTAGTAGTTAATCATGTTGGCACATCGAATGGTTTAGATACAATTTCCATTCTTGTCAGTTTTTTCTGCATTATTTTCATGTTGAAAAAACAATCTGGCCATCTTGGCAAAGGTTTCAGCACGTTTATACTGGACAGCTCCCGTAACAAAGGACTTAAGTTGTACTTTACAATGAGCTATTTACATGATGGTTTGGGAAACAGCAGTTACTCCATTGTAAAATAATGAGCAATGTTAATTAAATGATTGCATAAAAGCTGCAACGATTACTGGAAACCCAGCCAAGATATCATTTTTTGTTCATACGACCCGGGTTCAAATCCGCCATTTGTCCATAGTACTGTAAGGGGGTGTAGATGGGCAAAGAGGATGCGAGAACCGGCTTAACAATATAAATAATATTTATTTAAAGACACACACAAACACATACAGGGCAGCTGCCCGTAATTCTCTCTCTCTCGAACTGTTGTCACCGACCACCTTTATCCCTTGCGTGCTCCATCAGGCTGATTGGGGACCGGGTGTGTGTCATTCCAGCCCGACCCTGCCCTCCCCTGCTCTACACTCCTCCTGGCATTGCCTCAGGTCAGGGAGCCCCCAGCATGATGTACACCCCCCCCCCCCCTCTTTCCCTGGGGAGGGGCGTGCCTTGCGCCCCGTCTGCCGGCTGGTCATCCCCACCTTCCTCGACCTGGGAGGAGAGAGGAGGGGAAAAAACAACAAGAAATGCCAACACAGTGTGACAGAGAGAGGAGAGAGAGAAGCTCACTCACCAGTTCTCTGATGCACTGTCGCATGGACCCCGATCACTCTTCCACACTCTCAGTCGGACGACAGCCGCTCCTCCCCGGGCGAACCGGAGTCAAACCTACGACCCCCAGTGGACAGAATGCCCTTCCGCTTTTTTGGCGGCACGTAGGGACACTCCAGGTGGTCGGAAGTCCATTACCCAGACGCCCCGTGGATGGTGGCCGTTCCCCATGGTCGGGCTACTCCGTCACCCAGCGGATGGCAGCGGCGCTCCCCTGGGTGGACGGCAGTGTCGAGGACTCCGCGTCGGGCATCCCTCCTCCTTCCCGGGTTTCGGCACCAGTGTAAGGGGGTTAAGATGGGCATGGAGGTGAGAACAATATAAATAATATTTAATTACACAAAAAGACACACAAACACATACAGGGCAGCTGCCCGTAATTCTCTCTCTCTCTCTCTCTCTCGAACTGTCATCACCGGCCGCCTTTATCCCTCGCACGCCCCATCAGGCTGATTAGGGACTGGTCCAGCACGGCCATGCCCTCCTCTGTTCTACAACTACTCCAATAATAAATAAAACAGGATATAAATGTTTATTTCCTTGCAGTGATTTGGCCAGAGTGAAGGTCGGGCAGTTGAGAGAAAAGTTTGATCCAGGCCATTTTAACCATGGTTTAACTGAATAAATATGGTGTTAATGTGGTAACATACTGTATAATATAGCATTTTTTTCAGCAAGCTAATATTCTGTGAATTTATTCAGGCTGTCTGCAAAAAGTAATTTATTACTGTTATTTTCTAGAAAGCTGAAGTGTGTATTATTGTTGATGTTAAAATACTTTCTCCTATCTGAACACTAGTGTACAGAGCCCCTTAGAGAACAGGGAGGAATTCATTTTCTGAAATTGTTTTTGCGTTCCCTCACAAAAAATGTGTAGCGTTCCTTCGCAATAGTTTGCATTTCCTTGCAATATGCTCTGTATTCTCTCACAATTATTTTGGGTTCACTCACAATACCTTTATCCATCCCTCATGAAAATGTATTATGTTTTTACTTCAATAACCATATTTTAACTATGATACAGTATTTATAGAAAACTGTAGCAATAATCCAGGAAAAGCAAAACAATGGTAATAAAAATCATAATGATTCATAATGATGACAACATTAGTTTGCTTTACTGTAGTAACACAGTGGTTAATTTGTGGTACATATTCTATGGTTTGTAAAATCATGGTTCTCAAAACAAAAATTGTTACAACAGGTTTATTATTGTGAAACATTGGTTAATTTTTGTAAGGACATATTTTTGGGTGAAACCCTTAACTCACGTTTTGTGCCATTGTAGGGTTTCCTCTACCTGTCACAAAATGTGAGTTGATGCATTTCTAAGGGATGGTGGGGTACTACCGTGTTTATTATAGAAACTTTGCTGCGGTTGTTACACCCTTGACTGATCTTTTGAGCTCCTTCAGTGCTTTCATGTGGATTCCTAAATGTAATCTTGCATTTGATGCAACGAAAGATCTTTGTAATGACCATGTACTCTCTGCTCCAAACTTCAATCAGCCTTTTAAGCTAGAGGTTGTTGCCAGTGCTTTTGGAGCTGGTGCTGTATAGGTACTGGAGGACAATGCAGGTATTGGCCATCCCGTAGTATGTTATTTCTCCAATAAAGTTCACTAGACCTCAGCATAACTATTGTACAATTGAGAAGGAGGCCCTTGCTTAATTGATAGCTCTGAGTTATTTTGAAATCTGTCTTGGTGTCTTTCCTACTGTTGTTTATACTGGCCATCTTCTAGAATTCTTATCCAGGATGTGTAACTCAAATCAACAGTTGATGCAGTGATATCTGATGGTTTGTGGTTTTTAATTTGGAGATTAGACACTATAAAAGATCTTCTCTTCCTCATGTACATAGTGTAAATTTGTAATTGACAAATTAAAGGTGCGGTGGGTTGTTACATCTGTAGATGTAGTGTTTATGGTGTTTCTCTGTCCTCCCAGTTCAGGAGCTCCTACTCTTAATAATCTCCTGTCTCCTGTAATTGGCTGATGAACAGAAGCCAGGATTCGGGAAAGAGTTGTTGTTTGGGGGAGAGTTGTAGTGTCTGTAACGCTATTTGGTCGGTTAATGGAGGAGTCAGGAGACCGCGAAGCAGCTTGAGGTCAGTTTTAATTTCTCTTTCTAATACACTCGATGGTAACCATCGAACTCAGGCACACATAAACAACAGGTATCAACGTTAGTAATATCCACCTTCAGGTTTCTCTCTCTCTCTCCCTCTGGACACTTGGCATTCCTTTTATGTCTCCCTCTGCATCACTATAACAATACACAGGTGTTAGGGTTAATTATAAACCAGGTGACAAGCCTTACCACTCTCTCCCGCAGACCGACACACAACCACGTCCCCACGCCACATGCCCCAACCGCTGACTCAGGCCGGGGCAACATCTGGCCTGCCTAACCACCCCCCCACCCCCCCCCCCTCCATTTCTGGAGAGAAAGTCAGCAACAACCATCTGCCCCCCGGCCTGTGGACCACCTTGAATTTAAAGGGCTGGAGAGCCAGATACCAACGGGTGATCCGTGCGTTAGCATCCTTCATGCGGTGGAGCCACTGCAGAGGGGCGTGATCGGACCAGAGGGTGAAGGCCCGCCCCAGCAGGTAGTAGTGGAGCGTCAGAACCACCCACTTAATCGCAAGACACTCCTTCTAGATGGTGCTATATTTTGTCTCCCTGAAGGATAGCTTGCGACTAATAAAAAGCACTGGCCGTTCCTCCCCTCCAACCTCCTGCGCGAGCACTGCGCCCAGCCCCCTGTCAGATGCATCAGTCTGCAAAATAAAGGGGAGAGAGAAATCATGTATGTAAATTTGTATACATGAAATTTATACAAATTTTTTTGTGTATGTAAAAGAGGCCCCCCACACAGTGCGGATTTTACCTTAAGGAAGGCCTGTTAGCACGACTCTGTCCACTGAACTGAATCTGGAGCCCCCTTTTTAGTAAGGTCAGTGAGTGGGTTGGTGATATCAGAATAACTAGGCACAGACCTTCGGTAGTAGCCAACCAGCCCCAAAAACTGCCTTACCCCCTTTTTGGTCTTGGGTGCCGGGCAGGCTGCTATCGCTGTGGTTTTGTCAACCTGTGGACGCACCTGCCCATGACCCAAGTGGAACCCCAGATACCTAAATTCCACCCGCCCAATTGCACACTTCTTTGGGTTGACCGTGAGTCCCGCCCGCCTCAGAGCTCTCAAGACAGCTCTCAGATGTTGCATATGCCGCCGCCAGTCATTAATGTAAATTATAATGTCATCTAGAAATGCGGCGGCATACAGCATGTGCGGTATGAGGATCTTGTCCATAAGGCGCTGAAATGTGGCCGGGGCTCCAAACAAACCGAACGGAAGTGTCACAAATTGGTGTAATCCGTATGGTGTGGAAAAAGCAGTTTTTTCTCTGGACATTGGAGTTAAAGGGATCTGCCAATACCCCTTTATTAAGTCCAGCGTCGAGTAAAATTGAGCTGCGCCCAACCGATCGAGTAACTCATCAATTCGCGGCATTGGATAAGCATAAAATTTTGACACCGCATTCATTTTCTGGTAGTCAACACAGAAACTGACCGAGCCATTGCTCTTCGGTACCAGAACTACCGGGCTGGCCCAATCACTGTGTGACTCTTGTATTACGTCCATTTCGAACATTGCCTCTAATTCTTCCCTAACAACCTTTTTTTTTGTGCTCAGGAAGACGATAGGGGAGGCTACAAACCACCACACCCAGGGTGGTCTCGATATGGTGTTCTATGGGGTTAGTGCGACTGGGCAGGGGAGAAAATACGTCTGCAAACTCTGCTTGCAGTCTCGCAACATCTGTCAGCTGCAACAGCGAGAGGTGGTCTCCGCAAGGGACCGGGGTGGATGAATTTGCTTTGGGAGTGTAAGGGGGTTACAATGGGCAAGAAGGAGGCGAGAACCGGCTTGTCAATATAAATCATAATTTAATGAAATCTTAAACCAAAAGCACAAACATAAACACACACATAACGGACATGCCCGTAATTCTCTCTGTCTCGAACCGTCGTCACCAGCCGCCTTTATACCTCACACGCCCCCATCATGCCGATTGGGGACCGGGCATGCGACATTCTAGCCCAGCCCCGCCCCCCTCCGCTCCACAGGGAGATACCACCGGCCCGAGCTCCACCCTCTACGGAACCGCCGTCGCCAAGCCTACAGGTACCGCCTCCCTCCATGGTTTGAGGAGGTTGAGGTAGTAGGTTTGACGTGATCCTCTCCTATCCGTTCGCTTAACCTCATAATCGAGATCTCCAACTCGTCGTGTGACCTCAAAAGGCTCAAGGTGGGCAGCAACACAAGCACTTTATCTCCTTGTGAAAATTCCATTAGTCGAGTGCCCCTGTCGTACAGGCGGCGTTGGCGTTCTTGTGCTTTGAGCAAATTCTCCTGTGTTACCCGTCCCAAAGTGTGGAGTTTTTCGTGAAGGTCAAGAACGTATTGAATTAGATTTTTATTATCCGAAGGTCCTTCCTCCCAAGCTTCCCGAATGATGTCAAGCACGCCTTGTGGCCGGTGTGCATACAGTAGCTCAAATGGTGAAAAGTCAGTGGAGGCTTGCGGAACCTCTCATACTGTAAACAGCAGGGGTTCGAGCCACTTATCCCAGTTTTTAGCATCTTCCGTGTACGAACTTACGAATCATGTTTTTTAAAGTCTTATTAAATCATTCGACCAGTCCGTCGGTTTGCGGGTGGTAGACGCAAGTACGAATCGATTTAATGCCTAATAAATCATTTAGTTTGCGAAGTGTATGTGACATGAATGTTGTGCCTTGATCCGTGAGGATTTCCTTTGGAATCCCCACTCGGGAGATCATTTTGAAGAGTGCCTCCGCAACACTGCGTGCTGAGATGTTGCGTAGAGGCACCGCTTCTGGATATTGCATTGCATAGTCCACCAGAACTAACACAAAGCGATGCCCACGTCCAGTCTTTTCCAATGGCCCGACGAGATCCATTCCAATTCTGTCGAAGGGGATATCGATCGACGGCACAATGGCGTTCCTTTAATGTCTCCCTCCGCATCACTATAACAAGACACAGGTGTTAGGGTTAATTATAAACCAGATGATAAGCCTTACCACTCTCTCTCTCTCCCGCAGACTGACACACGACCACGTCCCCATGCCACAGTGTCCCAGAGTTGTTATTAAATCAGAGTAGTTGAAAACTTGTTCTAACTGCAAAAGTTTGAGGACTTGGTGTTCAGTGTTATCTTGTCAACAAGATAAATGTATTGATGTGACATTTTTTCTCAACCTTTATATATATATATATATATATATATATATATATATATATATATATATATATATATATATATATATTTATTTTTAAATTCTGTTCTTTTATTTGTTTATTTATTTTTTGTAAAGTTAATAACTGTAAAGGTTAGGGTTTAGTTAGATAAATGTGTTTTAGTCACAAACTGAACATGGTGTTACTATAGTAAAACCTTTTTCTTTTTTTTTTGGCAGAATGATTGACTTTAACCATAGTACAATAGTTTTGTTTTACAGGTATTATTACTATGGGTTTACAATTAATATAATGCTTCAAATATGATTACTGAAGTAAAACCATGGTACATTTTGTGGTTATGGTTTTACTATAATACCATATTTGAACTATAGATACTGTAATAAAACCATGGTTAATTTTTATAAGGGATGGATAAAGGTATTTTATTGTTATAACTGCCTCCTGACAGACACTGCCTTCAAAATCAGCATAGCCTTTCATGTCAAATACAACATATGACCTTTGTCTAATAGCTTGGATTTGACTAAATGCCTGCTCAGTGTTTAACTGCTATGCCTTGAGGGAAGATTCACTTCTTTAAAGATACAAAGTACTCAGTAGCACACTGTCACGAGGATTTGGGGTGTTGGGCATTACAAAAGTCAGCCATCATCAACCTCAGCATGAACCAGAAACCGGTTCACCTCTGTGGGCAGCAGTAATTATTTTCTGAATGAAGGCAGGTATTGGAATGCTGACGCACCCTGTTTCAGGCTTTGTGTTAAAATTAGAGGCTTTTAACTCTTTTTTTTTTTTCATTTTCTTTTCTTCACTGTTACCTGAGGTCTTAGTTCTCATATCCGTAACCATGTAACTGCTCTTCCTAAACCCCAACCATTTTGTCACCACTTGGTTTCTGTCCTTCTAACTTTAAATCACTAATTAAATGGCAGTTCACTTAACAGTACTGTTGAAGATGATAAAAAAAACAACAACATAAAAACAACAACTAAACAACAACTCCCCTGTGAATGCCCAGTTTTTCCCTCTCCTCTTCTCTGTGACTGTGGTGTGATGTCAGATTGGGCCTGGAGGGTGTGGTGAGGACTAGTAGTTAAAGCTTCTCACACAAAGGGAGCTGTCACAACCACACCGCCCTCTGAATGGTGTTCCTACTCTCTGATCGCTTCTAATCCCTGCAGCTATACTGATAATTAGCCCAGCCTATCATCCAGCCCTGCACAGCCTCTTTTCTTTGATCACATCCAGCACAGGTAATGCAGCAAAGGCAGGCCGATCAGTTCAGTGTGGAGGTGTGGATGCCTTTTAACCTGCTTATTCTCAATGAACTGTTACTATTAAAACCCTAACACATGCGTTTCATTATCCAGTTATCTCATAGCAGTGATCTGACAACTTGTTCTTACTCCCAAGGCATCAAATAATGCCTCTTGTCCAAGAGACTTATGCATCATTATAGAGATGCCAAAAGCACCATGAATCTGTTTAACGACGCTGCCGGTAAACACATTGGCGTCATCAGACTGACGCAAAGGGCATCGATATATCATAAAGCTAGTTTAAAATATCTTGACAATTTTGCTGTCCAAAATGTAAATTTTTAAAGAAATCTTTATTATTTTGATCATGTAATAAAAAAAAAATATATTTTGATTATTCTACACATAATCAGCTGTGCCTGTATCTGATCAAGTAGGATAATATGTCAGGGTTACATTTTCATTTTGAACTCAGCAGCATTTATTAGTTCACAATGGATAATATTTAAATCTGTTGTTTTTATTTTTTGGTAGAATTCATGTGGCATTACATTACATTTTGTGGTTGGCCAACTAAAATATTAACCTCTCCTACCAATTACATGGCCAGGCTGAGACCAGAATAGACTGAATGCGAGACTAGACTGAGAGGGTCAAGTCCAACTCAAATCCGAGACCTATGGAGCCAGAAATATGACAAAACAATTTGAATTGTGTAAATTTGAATTATAGACTTTTGAATTTGAATTATAAGTGTGATTTTGCCAAACTAAATATTACGTTGTATTTTAAATAGATTTGAATTTTTTAGACTCCAATCCTGGACATTTCATATTTAACCAAACTGAATTGTTTTTTTCTTTATGGCACAATTTTATAAATATGTATTTTCAAACAGCACATTTTTCATTCTGAATTCTTACACTGTAAATATCCCATTTAAAAAAATACAGCTTCAAGTTTTCAAGATGAAGAAGAAATTCAGAACACCAAATTCAATATTCTAAAATTCAAACCGCAGAAATTCAGAACTACAGAAAGTGGATCAGAGATCAAGCTTCCATGTTCCACAGGGTCTCGGAAAAGTCGAACGGAGCATTTTGGCCAATTGCAGGTCGATGTGCAATAATTCTCTGGCGCGAGCGTGATTCAAAAGGTCGCCATTCTGACCATGAAGTGGTTTTAAAAAAATGTATGCTTAGCAAGTTAGCACAACTCAGCACATGAGCAATTTGTCTAAGCTGTCTCTGGTACATATTTCTGGCTCCATAGAGACCAGAGAGGATCGAGTCTGAGGTTTTTTTTGTAGTCCAATCAAAGCTTCAATGAACCATACCTATGAGTTTCTGATGGTTAAAAAGTGTCTATGAACTTACTGTTTGTTACATTATTGAGTTAACAGTTGTGATGTCATATTAAAATAACTTTTATTATAGTATATTATAATAATATATTTTTATCATATTTTATTTATCACATTTTATTATAGCTGGTGTTACTTGGTGTTTATTTATTGCTTTTCGATATTTTTCAACAGTATACTGAGGTGAATTAACAAAGCATATGCGAGTTGATCTCGATATTACGGCAATTCTGACAGTATGTGCTAATTTCTAACCACGTCACACATGGCCTTTATATTTAAATATAGCCAGCCTCAGGTGTGATTTAGAAAGGGAAATGGGTGTAATCGCTTCTGTTTTAAGAAAACAATTGTAGAGCTCTGTAATTGTAATTATTACTAGTAACAAATTAATAAGAGAGCTCTGTAATTATAATTCTTAATAATCAAAAATCAATTAGAGATCTATGTAATTTAAATTCTTACAAGTAGAAAATCTACACTCACGGCCACTTAGGTACACCTGTACATCTACTTATTCATGTGATTATCTAATATATAAAATCATGCAGATATGGGTCAGAAGCTTCAGTTCCCATCAACCATCAGAATGGAGAAAAAATGTGATCTCAGTGATTTTGGCTCGATTGTTGGTGCCAGACGGACTGGTTTGAGTATTTCTGTAACTGCTGATCTCCTGGGATTTTGACACACAACAGTTTGTAGAGTGTAAAGAGAATGGCGTGAAAAACACAAAACATACAGCGAGCAGCAGTTCTGTGAGCCAAAATGGCTTGTTAATAACAGAGGTCAGAGGAGAATGGCCTGATTGGTCAAAACATGTGTTACAACAGTTCAGTATAATTTCTGAACATAAAACACATTGAACATTGATGTGGATGGGCTACAGCAGCAGAAGACCCCTCCATGTTACACTACTGTCAGCTTAGAACAGGAAACTGAGGCTGCAGTGGGCACAGACTCACCAAAACTGGATGGTAGACGATTGGAAAAATATCGCCTGACAAATCTGGATTTCTGCTGAGGTACACAAATGCCCAATGTAGCCTCAGTTCCCCGTCTGTCGCTCACTTGATGTTGTGTTGAATTAAGCGACACTAGTGGACTTACTTGAAGGCCTCGGTCACCTCTGAAATTGAGAAAAGGCCAATGAGAAATTGGCAGACAGAAGTTGCATGCCCCTCCCCCGGACATACGGATATAAAAGGAGGGAATTGTGCATCTGTTCATTCAGATTTCTTCTTCGGAGCCGAGCTGTTGTGCGATCAGGGAGCTGAGATCGCTTCTGTTCCACTCACCTCTGCAGAGCGTTGGTGTTGGATCTACGGTACATATCAGCGGCTTTCTACTTCTTTTCACACCAGTGCAGCTTTGCCCCTGGGCGCATTGTCAGCACTTCTGAAAGAGAATATTTTCCTAAAAGAGTTTATTTCTCTAAAAGAGCACACACAGCAGGCATTGAACGTCCTTTTCGGCCTGTCCCTGTCCCCTCGCGTATTAACGAAGGTCGCAGAGGCAGCCCTTTCCCCGCTAAGGGGAAACTACTCAATGGAAACCCTACGCTACTACCTTGACCATGTCTCATCCTAGCCCACTCTCGAGAGTTACTGTGCGCCGACAGGACCAGGTGCTCAGGCACTTCAGCCATCTAGGGCTTCAGGTCAACTGGGAAAAGAGCAAGCTCGCCCCGGTTCAGAGCATCTCTTTTCTCGGCATGGAATTAGACTCAGTCTCAATGACAGCGCGCCTCACCGACGAGCGCACGCAGTCGGTGCTGAAATGCCTCACCTTGTTCAAGCCAGGTACTAGTGGCTCTTCATTAAAAATCAAGTGTCTCGCCGGATCTCTCACCATTCACCAACACATGATCATTTAAATCTTTCTAGAGATACTTTTTCAACAGAAAGTGTGGGTGCGATTGCAAAGCTTGATGTCAATGACACTGTTTTTGTTTCCTTTCTCCCGAATTTTACAGCCTACTTCTGCTGAACAAGGTTTCAAATGAACACCCGCCGTGTGTTTTCATGCCGAGTATTTTGCTGATGTACCAGCCACTGTGGAAGGCGACCTGAAAGACTTGTCAGAGAGATATATAACAAGAAATTAGTCACAAAGACACACATTTGACGAAACGTGATTATATTTTGAAGACCAGACGAAAGAAAAGCCACCAATGTGCGTCTGATTTGATGTGTATGCGCAGTGAGCTGTGCTGTTCACGAGTGAAATGAAAGTGCTTCTCCAACACACGAACATTCATAGAGTTCTGGGACTCGTTTCCCAATAACTATTGTTCTTAGCTGTTAAGAGCATTTTCTATGAGCGATTTTATGAATATTCATTATTTTTTATGTGCAACCATAGTGTGATATAGCACCCGCAAAATGCGAAGAGACTCAATCCAGTTAGCGAGCTCCTCTCCAAATGCATTTCATGCACGAGTAATTTTGCTCATCTACCTGCAAAAGGTGTCTCGGAGTGACACATCACAAGAAATGGTGACGTGTTTGAAGAAACCCACTTTATTATATTTTTAAGTACAGACAAAAGAAAAGCCGTCAATGCTCGTGTCTGATTCACTGTTCAGATGCATGCAACAGGACCCTGTCTCGTGAAACAAGCGCATGTAAAGAGTTATCACTACTTTTTCTCTGTTTCATTCAACTGAAAACTGATTTTAAAAATCTGCATCAGCAGCTTATGTACACGGTTCAGAGCATGGCATGATTGAATAGGGACTCCTAGTGTCGTTTCATTCGACAACGCCGAGTGAGCGACAGACGGGGGACGTCTAGGTTACTGTTGTAACCTCCATTCCCTGATGGAGGGAACGAGACGTTGTGTCCTCCCAGCCACAACGCTGAACTGAGCCTTCTTTTATACCTGTATGTCTTCTGTCTGCCAATTTCTCATAGACCTTTTCTCAAGTACAGAGGTAACTGAGGCCTTCAAGAAAGTCCACTAGTGTTGCTTCAATCGACACAACATCTCGTTCCCTCCTTCAGGGAACAGAGGTTACAAAAGTAACAGAAGTGGAACCTAACATAGTCTTCTGCTGCTGTGGCCCATCCGTCTCAAGGTTCGAAAAGTTGTGCTATTCTTGCTCACTACAATTGTACAGAGGGTTTTTCTGAGATACCGTAGCCTTTCTGTCAGCTCAAACCAGTCAGGCCATTCTCCATTGACCTCTCTCATCAACAAGGTGTTTCCGTCCACAGAACTGCCACTCACTGGTTGTTTTTTGTGTTCCGCACAATTCTCTATACACTTTAGAAACTTTTGCGTGTGAAAATCCCAGGAAATCTGCATTTACATAAATACTCAAACCAGCGGTTGAAATCACTGAGATCAAATTTTTTTTCCCATTCTGATGGTTGATGCGAATATTAACTAAAGCTCCTGACCAGTATCTGCATGATTTTATACATTACACTGCTACCACACAATTGGCTGATTAGATAATTGCATGAATACGTAGATGTACAGGTGTGCCTAATAAAGTGGCCGTTAAATATATTGTAGAGCTCTCTAATTTAAATATTACTAAAAATGCAATTACAAGAAACACTGGGAGCGTTAAAAGCTAAGTCAGCTTGTCAGATGTCTCTACCTTGTGTAGAAGCAAATCACTATCCTTTTACTCTTGTAGCTTTAATCATGTACATCGGTTACACATGACTCAATTAAGTTACATCAATATATTCTGTACTCTTGGTTTTGTTCATTAATTCTTTGTCAGAAAACTATTTGTTTATGTAATTTCAACATAATGGAATAAAGTTGTTTTTAAATGATCCAATTAAGTGGCCTCAAGGTGATTTTATCACCACGTTCTCACTCCCAAGGCGTCAAAGACTGACACTTGTGCAAGAGCCCAGCATGTCAATCTACAAATGCCAAAAGCACCCTCTGGCTTCAGTTTTACAATGAATCCAGCAAGTGCTGGATTCATTGTAATGAGAAACCTTTGACGTCAACTGACTGACGCGATGGGCATTACAATTTTTGCATCGTTTATTTATACTTTGGTGTACAATTTTGTCATCTTGATATCATACCCCCCACATCATGTTGGGGGTATGATATTCATTTAATTTGAAATCAGCAACATTAATTTACAGTGGTTAATATTGAATCTGTTGTTTATCTATTTAATCTCTCTGTACACATCATGCACTGCTGAAGTAACCCGTTTCATTCCGGGTGTATTCTTACAATCATTGTGTCAATATCATTATGTTGCATTTTTATAAATACATTATCGTGATTGTACTTTATCTGCTTGTTACATCTTTCTGTTGTTGAGAACTGGATAGGTTTAGGCATAAATGTACAGTTGGGTGCTTAAAAATATCTTTAAATAGTGTAATGTATATCAAATTTGAATATCTAAGTGTCTCTCATGTTTCATATTGTTGATTATCGGTTAAGTTTAAAAATTGGGTTGGGTTAGAGGATCTAAAATTTTATATATGATTCTATAGTGTAATATCACATTAATATATTTATTAGTATAAAACATTGAGGTTAAGCACATAAAAAACTATTCAAAGATTGATAACTGACGACAAAGTTTTCTCTTTGAAAACAATGGGGTTTCTCACCGCGTCAATGACAGGACACCAGGGGACACATTTCACGTCATCATGCATATGCAGATGACTTCAAGCATCAAAACTGAATGCTTAGGGAATCAGAATGGGTTGGATTTTATATGTCCCTAACATGATTAGTTTCTTCAGTTTTACATTACATTAACAAAAATATTCATGTAGTCCCAACACAAATGGATTAGGTAAAACTTCCATTTAAAACATTTAAGTAAATTGAATGCAATGAAATTAAGTTGTGACAAAATGTTAATTGTGTTGCATTAGCTCAATTTAATTAAGTAAATTTAACAACCAGCAAAAAAAAGTTTTGCGCTGTTGTTGAACATTCTTGATTGGCTTACATTAACCCTACATAATGTAATCTAGTAGAGTGTACATTTTAGATAATTATGTTATTGAAAGTTTAGAAGAGAAACCTTTTTTTTGTCTTTTTTTTTTTTTTTTTTTTGTCGTGTAGATCAAAAAATATGTAAAAATATTATTTAGTAAATCGGAAAACCTGTGTTTTCCCATTTTTTCAGTGCACCGGAATGGATTCTTCACACTGCTATAACCGAACACTTGTCATTGAGCTTGCCTCCTCTGACAGTTTCCTCTTTCTCCTGCGCTGTGGCAGCAGATCATTAGCTCTTGCTTTGTCCTAGTGAGAGAAATGGCTACTTTCATCCATGAAGCAATGTTTTCAAAATCAGATAGCAAAAACAGTGCTTCTGAGTCGCATGATTTGGACAACAGACAAATTCCCGGTGAATTACTACACTACCCAATGAATCCTACCCATGATCCTGAAGTGAGGTCCTTCGTGGATCAACCAGAGATCACAGAATCTTGGCAGTAGAAAAAAGTTACCTCCCGCTCCCAGGTGTGAAATTCAAACACTGTTGATTTAGCTCAATGGGCATTCATACATTCAATTTTAGTGTAATACTGGTCTATTGCGAGACCTGCGGAACCTGCTCTGAAAATGGAAGATCTAGAAAACGTGTTTGTTATAAACCTTAATAAACATTTACAGGTGAATAGTTTCAACCTTAGATTGTGTACTGCAAAAATGTGAACAAATAATTAATAAATGATTCCTAAAGATGTGTGAATATAAAAGCATACATACACAACACGAGTAGTGTGTGAAGATAAATACGAATAATTTCTGAAAACATTTGTAAATGTAAAAAAAGGGCACGAGCTCATTAATTAATAATTTATGAAAAGTTGAATTATGTTTGTAAGCATTAAAATGTACATTTTCAAATAATTTGTTTATCATTATAACATATGTTAAAGTCATTTGTAGATATTAAAAGTGCAAAGCCTTATCTAAATTAAGTTTAATAACATTTGTAACTATTTTAATTTATATTGCATAATGCTTAACATATCATTAATGTTAGTTAAGTTCATTAGTAAATATCACCAAGTGCATTGTCACATTTCTAAATATTTTAATATACATAAACTAATTATCTGTTTTTTTATTTATTAATGAAAGGTATTATAAAGTTTTAACCATGACCCAAGCAATATTTGAACCCAGGTCTTTTGAGCCAACAGCTCTTCTACATGTCATGAGCAACTGCACTACCTTCTGCACTACAGCTCCAGTATCTTTTACTTTTAAGAAACCAGAACCTTTTTTTGTTATTATTTTATCCAAAGTGACTCACAGTTCAAAGCATAAACCTTTCAAGCGAGTTACATCACCTTCACTGCTCCGGTTTGTAAAGGTTGTCTGTTTAAGATTGCTACTTCCAAAATGTTATAGTCCAATTTCCTTAAATTCATGAGTGTTGAACCCAGGACTTCATACATGTGAAGCATGTCTGCTACCAACTTGCTACATCCACTTATTAGCATGATGCATATTCCTGAACAAACTGAAACCTAGAAATATCAGAAAAGGCCCAACTACTTAGTAAATTCGAGCTGCACTTTCATCAGCTTTTGCACAGAGGCAGTGTCTGTCCTTTCTGCAAACATAATCTGTCCCGTACCCCAATCAACACCAAACAGAGAGGGACAAATTCACTGTCTCATCCTCATTCTACCTGCCGTGCCAAAAAGCTGTATACAGTACACTGCAGATCAAAGCCTTAATTGAAAAATAATTATAGGCACTTAATCATGGGAGTCGGTGAGCTAACTGAAGCAAAAACAAGGCATTGAGTGGAGGCCCTCCAAATGGTACCAGAACAAGGATATTGTGCGAGGTCCCGTCTTTAATAATGCATCGTCTTCAATCCCCCATTGTCTCCCAGATTAAATTGGAGAGGGCTATTAGCACAGTTAATTGGCTCTTTAATTTAGATCTGGCCAATCTCAATGCATAACGGATGTGATTTGCAGTGGCCTGTGATGTGCTCACTCTGTCACACCACATTGCCAGGCTCGATTGGTTAATTGCTCTGGAATCTGCAAAGTTTGTGGCCATCCTTCAATTGCAGGGGCCTTCCTGGGGAAATATTTGCTTACTGCCCAGTGCTGTCAGGTGTTTCTTCATTCCCAAGTTTTAGAAAGTAGAGTTTAGAGTCTTAAAGGAATAGTTAACTGAAAAATGTAAAAAAAACTCTCATCATTTACTCACCCTAATGCCATCCCATATGTATATGTCTTTCTTTTTTCTGCAGAATTAAAAAAAAATTTATGTTGCCCATGCCTAAATCCGCCAATGACCTGAGAAATATTTACTCTCAGAATATTTCACCAATCATGAAATGTGTTCCATATATCAGTTGGATGTTTAAAAGAACTAACGATGACCAATTTGCAAAAGAATAATTATTTTGAGTTCGTTCTTTTCAGTGAATTGGCCAGACGTGCTAGCAAAACGGTCTGAATCAATTTGTGATTCAGTACAATTCGTTCAGTGCGCTCTCTCACTAAATCATTTTGAGCGGTTTATCACACAGTAAAACAGTATCGGGATGTTTAATAATACAGCGATGCATACAGTTTACATTTCCCTACAGTCAACTGAAACAAAAGTCTGTTTATTTGAGAGGTAACTTTGAGAAACTTCAGCTAGTGCTGTGTCATGTAAACAAGGGGCTGTTCAAACTGAATGTGTTTTTACGTCTTCTCACGCTGTTTTACAATCGTTTTCCATGTAAACATTTGTCTTTTGACAACTACGTCACGTTTCACAGTGTTTTTAGCAACTCTCTCATGAGCGCAGCATTTTTAGATTCTGTGTCAAATTAAAAAAACTTCTTCAACTGATAAAAATTTGATTCGAGACACCTGTGTTCTGCTCTATTCTTTGTGGTGCATTTTGCTTTTTATTTTGCATGAAAATGCATCTGTCTGCACAGTTACTGGAAGAAATGCTTAAACCAATAGTTACATGAATGCTATTCAGACTCGAGAAATAAATAAATGCTTAACTCAAAGTCACCATAATTGAATGCCTTGGTGTTGTTTTTTACAAAAAACTAAAACAAAAAACAATTCTCATTGGGGAGCATGACCCTGGACCTAGGACCTAGATATAAGGTTTATTAGGCAGATTTAGAAGTCTGCAACTAGGTTTGTAACTATAGAAAAAATAAACAGGCCTACAGATCTTGTTTCGCGCACGCGTTCACAGTCACAGACACGCGAACAGACGAGTTAGTGGTCGTTTACAACGAATGTGTTTTTGCGCATTTCTGTTCTGTTTCCCCATAGTTTAAACACACGCTGGATGAATGCATTTAACATTTGCACAGCGTCTCGCTTTTGCTTCAGCGTCTCGCGCAACACAATGTCAAGTTAAAAAGAACTTCACATTTTCAAAAACACATGTTGAGATTGTTTTTAGTGCAGTTGTCACAAAGATTCAGCAATCTCAACAAGTTCAGGCTGCATAGAGGGGACTGTTGCATTGTTTCATATTATTCCTGATTATGCTGCACCAGGTGAAGTTTCAGCAAATAAACTGTAAGGCAATGCAATATTTCCCTTCTGCTCTACGGTAGTAAGGGGCTGCCATGCCTTGTTAAAACTGTGTTTTAACTATGTTTACTATTTCAGTACTATTTGGAAAGTTGCCTATATGCTTACATAAAATACAGCTGTTCTAGGAGAAGAAATTAGATAATAAGCGATTTTGGGTTCGGGTGTAAAATCTGCCAATATCGTTCGGACTGGGTACGGTATGGGGTTCGGGATGGGTTTGGATTTAATTTTAAGGCCTGTGCAGACCTCTAGGCAGATTTCTTTGCATCCCCTCAGATTAAATCCTGCAGGCACCAATAGTAAAATGTGAAACATCTCAACAACTCTACCTACACAAACACACATATAAGTACATTGGACAAGGATTAAGCAATTCATTTACGTGATTACCTCATTACATCACAAGTACGTACTTCTAGCATCCTGGTGTTATGTTATTCATGCTCAAACAATAAAATAAAGCCATTTGTAAATGCCTATTGCTGTTTATTACATATTCTATTAAGTTGGTCAATAAACAATGGTGTTTATATTCAGTAGTGTTTCATTCTGGGATCCTGCATGTCAGTATGACTGACAGTATTGATTACATCGTGGATGAGTTTACAACATTGACGTTTTGAAATCGAAAGCACCCAATACAGACACCGATGCACAAACGGGATATGTTCTATGCATCTAAAGCATATAAAGAGAATAAAGTAGTCTTATTCAACTCACCAAAGCATGATTCATAATCTGCATTCACATTAAACAGTAGTAAACTTCATCTTTCAACACATTTTTTTTTGCATGTTTTAATAAAAATATTTTTTAATTGAGCTAGTCATAATTTCCAGTACATTTTGTTTGTTATTAACGAAACTTACATTTTGCCATAGGCTTGTTCAAGTCCTCAGTACAAGCATACTCGTAGTATCAGCAACTCTCAAACTTCGACAGTTATTGGACTGGCTCATTCAAAACTTGAAAAGTTGACTTTTCATTTTGCCTGTAAGTTTAAGTTGTTAATTTAGAGCAGGTTCAATGGCAAAGGTTATAAGTATCTTATAAGAGCCATCTATCCTATATTAGTTCAACTCGTTCATTTCAAACTCTGTCTCAGGGTACTACTATTTTAGGATGTTATTGCTGATCCATAAGTTAATGAAATTCTGATTTCTTGAATACAAACACAACTAGAAGATAATTTGTAATTAATAATAATTTGAATAAATAACATTAAAGTTATTTATTAACATTAAATAACAGTAAAAATGGCTGCTTAATTCTCAAGACCTTCATTTGCAAATAACAGTCAGAAATAACAGAAACAAACATCTGAAGGTTTCAAAATGTTTTACTCAGTAATCCTCTGCAAACTTTGACAGTTAATGGGACCTGCTCATTTGATTATTTTTGAGTCGGACAGTTCAACCTGCTGCATATCCAGTAGCCTGTAGTTTCAGCTGTGCATCTTGCGTCATCAACCTGGAACTAATTTTCTCTTAGTTACTTTACAAAACTTGTATAGAACCATTTAAACTCAGCATAAAAAAGAAATGTCCCTTTTCAGCACATTGTATTTTAAAGATAATTATGTAAACACCCAAATAACTTTACAGATCTTTATTGTAAAGGGTTTAAACAATGTCTCACATGCTTGTTCAATGAATCATGAGCAATTAATTAACATGCACCTGTCAAACTGTGGTTAAGACACTAACAGCTTACAGACGGTAGGCAATTAAGGTCACAGTTATAAAAACTTAGGACACTAAAGAGACCTTTCCACTGACTCTGAAAAACACCAAAAGAAAGATGCCCAGGGTCCCTGCTCATCTGCGTGAACATGCCTTAGACATGCTGCATGGAGGCATGAGGACTGCAGATGTGGCCAGGTCAATAAATTGCAATGTCCGTACTGTGAGATGCCTAAGACAGTGCAACAGGGAGACAGGAAGTACAGCTGATCATCCACGCAATGGCAGACCACGTGTGACAACACCTGCACAGGTTCGGTACATCCAAATATCACACCAGCGAAACAGGTACAGGATGGCAACAACAACTGCCTGAGTTACACCAGGAATGCACAATCCCTCCATCAGTGCTCAGACTGTCCACAGTAGGCTGAGAGAGGCTGGACTGAGGGCTTGTAGAACTGTTGTAAGGAAGGTCCTTACCAGACATCAAGCAAAACTATGCCTATGAGCACAAACCTACCTTCTCTGGACCAGTCAGGACTGGCATAAAGTGCTCTTCACTGACGAGTCGTGGTTTTGTCTCACCATGGGTGATGGCCAGACGTTTATCATCGAAAGAATGAGTGTTACACCGAGGCCTGTGCTCTGGAGCAGGATCGATTTGGAGGTTGAGGGTCCGTAATGGTCTTGAGCAGTGTGTCACAGCATCATCAGACTGAGCTTGTTATCATTGCAGGCAATCTCAATGCTGTGCAATACAGGGAAGATATCCTCCCCCTCATGTGGAACACTTCCTATAGGCTCATCCTGACATGACACTCAAGCATTACAATGCCACCAGCCATACTGCTTGTTCTGTGCATGATTTCCTGCAAGACAGGAATGTCAGTGTATGCAAATGAGCCTTGACCGGACAAAGGGAGCAAACTCGCGCCCAAAACGGAGGGGTCTCATTGGGTCACTTCTCCCAAAGGAGGTGTGACCTCCCTACCTTTAAAAGTCAGGACCGGCATTGAAATCTCTCTCTTACTTCCCCACTTCACTTCTGGACCTCCCTTGGACTTCTTCTGGATCTCTTCAAGCCATCTTACACTCTCTCACTTCTCCCCCCGATCTTCTGCAACTCTCCGGAACACTCATCAACTATTCAACAGCTACCCTCTCAGACGCTTCGAACTTCTCGAACAACCCTTCAACTCTCTCTTCACGTGAGTTTCAACTCCACGCTCTGGAAACACCGAACCGAAATCCTCCGTCTCAAGAACGGCCACGAGGATACGACATACACGCAGTCTTGCTCAGCAACGCAAAGATCCATTGTGCAAGTATTATTTCACCTGAAATTCAAACGCGTTGAAGTGTGTAATTCCATTTGCTGGCTCTTAAGGGTTGATTGCTGTAATAAGTTGGCTATCCTTATAATAATCCATCTATTTTCCTTGTTGTTTACTTTGCTTATTTTATGTTTATTCTATGTTAAATGTCTGTTTGTAAGTGTAGTGATATATCATAGTGCCTTGTATTAAAATCAATTATACGCTTGATTGTCTGTGGTTGTTGATCATAAAACAAAGCCTCTTTAATGTGCGATTTTAAGCTACGAGCTGATATTATCAAAGTAAGTTAACGTACTTTGATGAGTAAGCTTATGACTAAGAATAAACCTTCTGGAGAATTGATCAGGAGTATTTAGCAAAGTGGTTCGGCGGACGAACTGACTGGTTGTGGTAGCCTACGGGTCAATTCCATTGAGGGTTTATTAAAATTAATATAGCCTGTCTGCATATAATGTATATTCCTAATTAATTATAATTCATTGTGTTTAATTATCTATATATATTTGAAGCAGACTCTTGGACTATATAAGCCCTTTTTGGGGCGTTTTATATGTATTGGTATCTGGGTCACACCGTATGATTAATCATTGATTACGATCATTGGAATTAATTGTACATTCCCCAAACCTGACCTGCATACCCTATAGCAGATAGGAGAGAAGAAAACCCACTGCGAGGTGGAGAGCTTTTAGGTGAAGTCCTGCTCTGTAAGGCATCTGTACCAGAGGTCTGAATACCATTCATCCAACTAGAGGCTGAAGACGGCAATCTTTGAGACATTTTACTCTGAGATAAAGGGGATACACTTGAAGTTAATTGGTAGTACTGTCTGTACATGGGTACGCTTACATACAAGGAAGATACAAATGCATACTGGCTAGAGGGATTTTGGTGCTGGGCAGATGGGCCATCAGTAGAGATACTCCCACCTGGCACAGACATAAGACAACTGAAAACAGCCAGCTGACTCCCAGGCTTCCTCCGAGAGCCCAAACCATATAGACTGGAAGAGCTTTGATCACTGGTAGACTGGGTTGTGACACCAAGGGGTGTGGAACAAAGCTTTGCATATGCAGGGGTTCCTGGTGTATACCGATTAGAGCTGCTTTGAGACTGGGGAAACGGACCACGGTAACTGCCACTTCCTACTTGTGTGGAAACTAATTGACTAGGACCTCCTTGTGAGCACAGTGAATAGAACATACTGGGAGCCTGAGAGCTTTGAGATGGAGAGGTGTTCGGTGACGCTGCTGCATCAGTGGTCTTAAAACCACGAGTAGAGGCTGAAGGCTGCCATCTTTGAGTCATTTGGTTCTGGGACAGGGAGTATGCACAAATTGCTTTGCTCTCCTACTTTGCTAACAGCTTGGGTGATGACATTGGAGCACTTACAATGGAGACCCATGAGAAAAATTGACTTTTGGTTCCTTTGGCTGGGGTGAGGGGTCAACATAAGTGCTACCAAGTGGAACTAAGCTTTGCATAGGCAAGATACCCAGGGTAAAGCTGGTTAGAGAGCACTTGAGATTGGATGGAGCCACTGTAAGGACTACACATTCCCTGAGGGGCAAAATGAGAACTGCCTTGGGAGGCAGAGGCATTTTGCCTGGAGGAGCTTAAAAGACCTAGCAGGTAGGACATGGGAGCAGTTAAATATTTGGTAGGAAACACCGGGGCATATTGACCAGGGACGCGCTGAAGTATGGGAGAGGCATAAATGGAGCTACTCTCTCCTTGCACAAGGACAAAACTATTGGAAGTTGCCAATTTAATGCCAGGGCTACTCAGAACACTTGAAATATACGGACTACGAGAGCTCAGGTCACTAGTGGACTGGCCAGAAATCCTAAGGGGAAAATACAAAGCTTGTGGAACATGGACTAGACATGCTTTTAAGACTGGGGCAAAGAGAGTGTATCTAATTGCAGCTTACTTTATTAAACAAACAAACAAATAAACACAAAGGAAAAAAAACACAATGGGAAAACAGGAAACTTAAACACGATGAAAATCACACTGAGAACTCGGGCAGGGAACATATACCAGGCCTAACAACATTCAACGATTGACAGAGGGGAGTGAAAACAACCGGGTTAAAATACATGGACATGGGAAAACGGGAGCCAATGAACAAACAGAACTCAAACAAGATGACAGGGCAATAAACAGAAACCAATGGCAAACTAACGAGGGCAGGTGAAAACAATGAACAGAGAACACGAAAGCTAACAAGGAGACTATGGAGCTACAAGGGTGACAAAAGTGAAAACTAAGGAACTCCAAAAGTGTCAAAAATGACAAACAAAGGGCAACAGTGAGACAAGACAAGGTATACATAACAGAGCCCCCCTCAAAGGATCGGATTCCAGACGATCCTAAATAATAAAAAGAAACAAAAAGGCGGCACCAGGAGCAGACGGGCAGACCGGGGGGGGGGGGGGGCACGAGAGCAAGAAGGCAGTCCAAGGGGGCACAGAGGGCAGGCAGGAAGTCCAAGGGGGCACAAAGGGCAGACTGGCAGTCCAAGGGGGGTACAGAGGGGACTGGGTCAGGGGGCCTGGGAGGTGGCCACAGGACAGGGACCGGTTCAGGGGGCCTGGGAGCTGGCCACAGGGCAAGGATAGGTTCAGGAGGCCTGGGAGCTGGCCACAGGGCAAGGACAGGTTTGGGGGGCCTGGGAGGCAGTCGAAGGACAGGGGCCGGTCCTGGGGGCCAGGAAGTTGACCACGGGATGTGGATTGGCTTGGGGGACCTGGGAGGTGGCCGCAGGATAGGGACCGGTCCGGGGAGCGGAGCCATAGAAGGCGTAGCCGGGGGAGGCCTTGGAGCCGTGGGGGGCGGAGAAGCCATAGGAGGCGGAGCTGAGGGAAGCCCTGGAGGCTCAGGAGGCGGAGCTGTGGGAGGCCCAGGAGGCGGCGCTCTGGAAAGCTCAGGAAGCTCGGAAGGCAGAGTTCTAGGAAGCTCGGAAGGCAGAGCTCTGGAAAGCTCGGAAGGCGGAGCTCTGGAAGGCAGAGCTCTGGAAGGCGGAGCTCTGGAAGGCTCGGAAGGCGGAGCTCTGGAAGGCTCGGAAGGCGGAGCCCTAGAAGGCTCGGGAGGAGGAGCCCTGGAAGACTCGAGGGACTTGAGAGGCGGAGCTCTGGGAAGCTAGGGAGGAGGAGCCCTAGAAGGCTCGGGGGCCTCGAGAGGCTGACGCCGTAGGAGGATGAGCCGTGGACGGCGGGGCCGCGGCGGAGCCCAAGAAGGCTCTGGAGTCACTGGGGACAGAGCCGTAGGAGGCTCGGGAGGCGGAGCTCTGGGAAGCTCGAGAGGCGGAGCCCTAGAAGGCTCGGGAGGCTCAAGAGGAGGAGCCCTGGGAAACTCTGGAAGAGGAGCCCTAGAAGGCTCAAATTTTGATCACTAGCGCTCTGGAAAGTAGTGGATTGCCAATAAACACTGATCTTAGCATATGTAGGGTAAATGGAAGCGCAGTGTAGTTCTAGCGGGAAGACTAGCAGTTGTACATCATCACATCATTAGCTGGGTAATTCCTAGCCAATCGCATGTAAGCAATTGCTTTATAAGTCTGCTCACAAACTATCACATCGTTGTTGTTTCAGTGTGCTAACATGGCAAATAGACATGTTTCAACCTCTCCAGGCTACAGGAGAACCAGTGCACAGAACATCTCTGGAAGCCCGCCTTCCCTTTCCAACAACGTCGTCACTTCATCTCAACTTCTGCCAACAACAAACCCATGGGGAGTAAACAACCAGTAAACCTTAACTTCACCCATATCTCATTAATTTAGGAGATCTCTCTCAATCGGATTGCATGACCCAGCGCGGAAGGAGCGCGCTCCACGCCAAGTCCGTCAAAATCATCGGCTCAGGCAGCAGCTTGTTTCCATCAGAAATGAGCCAAGTCATTTTCATATCCATCAAATGCATTCAGATTTAGTCATGGGTCTAAGCCTTCCATTGCCATGCTGCCTGTTCATTATAAAGTGGCAATGCTGTCTATTCATCATAACACCTCCGCATCAATATCAAAAGCCAGTGTTTCATGTCAACCGCGCATTCACTCTCACAGTAATGGCAGGCAATCGCGCAATCTCATGAGGGCAACTCGGTCAAGGTTCATTCACATGCCATTCACTATGCGCATGCCCGAGCATTCCCCATCAGGGAATTAAGATAATAATTCAGGCATATCATCATGTACAGTCAGTGTTTATTGAACGGGGTCCCATTACTCCATTCAGTAAGATATCCCCGTTTTGCTGGTCACCTTCGCCCAAATCACGTAATGGGTGCTTTCCAATACAGTTGATCATCCCTAAGCCCTACTTACTAGGAAAGACCAAGCCCATGATGTGGGCATTCCGAGGGAGCATGGAATCACAGTTTAACCCGTCGATGTGCGGCCCCCTTTTTCAGTATAAGCCATGAAAATGACATACCTGAACTTAAATGGTTGTATTTACTGGAGCCTTTGGAATATGGACACAGTTGTAGTATCATTTGAAAGAAGACACTTTGGGCTTTATCTCCCAAGTTTCAGAATTAATATATATTGTTATTTTTTAAAGTTGGAGAACTATGAATTTATAGTAATGGAAATATTTTGTGCTGAACATGTTTTTATATAAACAAATTGCTGTTTTTGGAGGATTGCTATCACGCAACAGAGATCGGATATCAACGTTGAACCCTCAGACCTTTGAAAAGATGTATAATTGGTTCACATTAATTACATATATAGATGGTAAATTATATATTAAATGTAAGCAGAGTGACGTCACTCCCGAGTGTGAACATATGCGTATTAACAGGTTAATATAGCTTTCACCAAAGCCTTGTGTAAGGGTCCTTGGTGAAATAACATTTCAGTGATGTTCACCGAGAGCCTCCAAGGGAGAATGAATGCCCATCCATAAATGCAGTGTTTTCTTATGCTATACGTACTTCCATGTTCTCATCGCAAGCACGAAAATGCACCTCTGATGCCGGGTATCTTCAAGCACTCTGGGCTTTATCCATGTTCAATATTTCAAAGCCCAGAGTCTAACAGTCATGTCAGCCCAACTACATTACTTTTAAGCATCAAAGCATCTCGATATGAGCCGTTCCCTTTTAATGAGCATGGTCAGGGACATTACATTTTAGAAGCAGGTAAGTAGGTCTGTCAATCATTGGATAAATCCTGTGATGAGTCAAGCTCATTAATATAATCTGTTACCATTAAAGGAGACCTAATAAATCCCAGACGTCTCCAGAATGTGTCTGCAAAGTCTCAGCTCAAAATACCCCACAGATAATTTACTATACCATGTTATAAATGTATCTTTAGGGTGGAATCAAAACACGCTGATTTTGTTCATGTCTCTTTAAATGCAAATTAGATGCCTCTCCCCGCCCCCTTTCCGGAAGAGGGCCGTGCCTTTTCAGCCCCCACTTAAGACACTACAGCAGCAACAAATCAGAACCATTATGATTGACAGCGTAAATACCGGAGTTCAGCCATATACGTATGAATAAATATGTATATCCGGTCTCCACGAATGCAGTCAGAGACATGGTAACCTTAGCGCATTAGCCATGGAATCAGCTATCAAGCACATTCGGAAAGGAGATTTGCTAATATTCACAAAATATAAAGCGCAATACTTGCATATTCAGGTCGTAAAGCTGGGACTCGAACAGTTGGTACTGATCCATGTTTGATAATCATTTTGAAGATCCAGATTTATATTGACACACATTCACAAAGCAGTCCGGTGTAAAATGGTTTCCACAAACATACACACATTTTGTATGTTTTGGGGCACATGAAACTCCCATGTTCACTTTTACAGCCAACAACAAAACTCTTACAAAGTGGAGACATGATTCTTCTCACTCTATTTGCTCCAGCTCGAGGAAGGAAGAAAGAGAGAAAAAAAAAGGGGCCACATCTCTGGAATTTCTAGGCATCACGCTCCATTCTCTAAACACGCAAGCTTCCTGCCTAAAGAAACACAACAGGATCAGGTCTATTTACACGTCGTTCTCTGGTCAGTTTGGGCCTCATAAGCAATCTCCAGTCCCTACCAGGCCACCTCAATTTTCCCATGCTTATCATTCCTCAAGGCCACTCCTTCGTTTCCCTCCTCCCCATACTAGCTCATTCCATAGACAACCTCTCCTACCTATCAATCGATGATGGCTGCCGCAAATCTCCGGATGACATGTGCCTATTCATGTACGCGGCTCCCTCCACAGGACTCAGGGGTTACTTTCTAGGCTCATGGTTCACAGGAAAATGGACAGAATTATACTTTTTCAATATAGCTTCCTACGCTCCATCCGCTCTCTTCGAAATTAATCCCATCGTTAGGTAATTTCGTCATTTAATGTATTTAATACATTTTCTTGATCTGCAATCCCTGTCTCGATGCGGCTCAGCTGAGGGAAGAAAGATATGACACAGAGACTCAAGCTATCAAATCCTTCCACGTTTATTCATATAGCACTTCATTATATGGTCCAGCTAAAAACAACATTCCACTATACCCTCCAATGAAATGGTTATTTACCCTATATGGGGTAACATATATTTTTGAGTACAGGAATGGGATGTACATTCAGTGCATTCAAGGTATACCTTTTATTAGGTTGTATTTATCCAGGGAATCAAACCTATGGTGTTGGTGTTGCTGGTGCCATACACTACCCATTGAGCTACAGGAAATTTCAGAATTATGCTATAAGTCCTTCCCATTATCCTATGTATTGACTTGATTCCTTCAACTATTTTGTGAATAACTAGTCAGAAAGACATTACTGAATTAAAATTATTTAGAAACGTTTGACATTTTCCATTGAGTCAGCTGTGCGTGCAGAATGCAGACATGCATTAATAAAACAAATCAACCATTGTTTGCATTCACATTGTTCAATCAAGCATTCATATGAATACTCAAATTGCAAATCTATAGTGAAGGTGGTGATTGATGACTCACATTTCCATCACAAGATCTGGTTACCCAGTGTAATGTTTAATGTGTGTGTTCATGTGTGTTCTGATGGTTCATGTTTCCATGTCTTTTATTTTGAAAAGTCTAGTTCCTGGTTCTTGTCATGGCTTTCCGTTGTCATGTGATTTCATGTTTCCCTCCATGTTCATGTGTCTTGTTTTCATTGGTTCATTGTTTTATTACTTTATTATTAGTTCTAGTTTGTCATTGGTTTTAGGTTATTAGTCTTGTTATCTTGTTTATAGTTCTGTCTGTTCATTGGTTGTCTTGTTACTATGTCTGTGTATATAAGCCCTCGTGTTTGCCACAGTATTGTCTTTGGTCAAGTATTGTTTGTAAGTGTAATGTTGTAGCCACATTTATGGCAAGCGTGTCTAGTCTAGTCTAGTCTAGTCTAGTCTAGTCTAGTCTAGTCTAGTCTAGTCTAGTCTAGTCTAGTCTAGTCTAGTCTAGTCTAGTCTAGTCCTCACTTTTAGTTAAGGTTTTGGATTTCACGTTTATTTAATAAAACTGCACTTGGGTTCTTCACTCCTTTGTCATCGTCTTCTTCATTGCCAGCAGCAGCAGCATACGTTACAGAATACTTGACCACCATAATGAACCCAACAGTACAGCTCCTTTGCCTACGTCCTGGAGGATTATGTGGAGGACTTCTGCAATTTGGCCTGCCAGGTGGATTTTAATGAGGTGGCTCTCAAGGACCGTTTCCTTTTGGACTGAAAGAGTCAATCTCCACTTTGACGCCTGTTGGATGCAGTTCCCTCAGCCTGGCTCGGTATATTGACTTTGCCCTGCGGATTACTGGTCCTAGGTTCACTGTGGGGGAGGCGGATGACGAGCCGGAGTCCCACACCTGTCATGGTCGACGAGCCGGAGTCCCACGCCTGTCATGGTCGACGAGCCGGAAGCCTCATCCATCCCAGAGCCAGCGTTGTCCGCCTCGTCCGTCCCAGAGCCTGCGGCCAACTTCGGCATCCCAGAGGAGAAAGGCTTTTGTTTCCAAATCTCTGCCCATGTTCACAACCACGGAGGTCATTTCCAAGTCTCTGCCCATGTTCACGACCACTGAGTTCATTTCCAAGTCATCCAGGACTCTTCGTTTCGAGCCTCCCATGGCTCCGCCTTCTACATCTTTGCCCCACGTCATGGCACCCAAGCCCAAGTCGGCTCCAGGCAAGTTGAGTGTTCTTGTTTTGGGGTGTCGGGAGCCGCCCCTAGTGGGGGGGTTTATGTAATCTTTTATGTGTGTCCATGTTCATTCTTTTAGTTCATGTTTTCATGTCTTTTATTTAAAAAGTCTAGTTCCTCTGGTTCTTATGTGGTTCCCTTTTCATTTTATTTCATGTTTCCCTCCATGTTCATGTGTCTTGTTTTTATTGGTTCATTGTTTGATTACTTTGTTATTAGTTCTAGTTTGTCATTTGGTTTTAGGTTATTAGTCTTGTTGTTGTATTGTTTGTAAGTGTAAATTTGTTTTGTTTTAAGTCAAGCCACGTTTATGTTTAGTCATATTTTAGTCATGTTTAGTTCTCATTTATAGTTAGGGTTTTGGAGTTCATGTTTGTTTAATAAAACTGCACTTTTGTCCTTTTGTCACTGGCAGCAGCAGCATACATTACACCCAGCATTACTTTGTAAGAAGTGTAGGTGTGTACTATAAGCCTAATCAAAAAAAAAATTACACCGTGAATTCCAAGTTAAAGCTGCAGAATATCAGCAATCTGAAGCTAGGAAGCCATATAGAACAGCATTTCACCGGGTCGACAAGAACTTTATAAAAAGAAAAACCTGTAATAACTTATATTTTCCAATGGGCAAGTCTGTGCAGTAAAATAAATAATTGAACATAGTTCATCATATACTGTAGTAGGGGTGGGCGATTTATAGCGATAGGCAAGACCTGAACAACAGCGTTTTAAAATGCAGGAGTGAATTTAAAACGCACAGTTTCTGAAGCAATTTATTTCCTGCTGCTTTTTAGACTCTTGTGCCACATGTCAGTTTCAGTTCATGGCTGGATTGAACACGGTCTATCAGGTGAGCTAATGTGTAAGCTGAATGAGTTGGAATAAGTATATGTAGGTGGGTCTGTAATACAAGCATTAAAATGTATTGTTTTTCAGAAGATGCGTTTGGTACTCAGACCTTGCTATTTTGATATCGATATAAATACTTATTTCAATCGGAGTGTAAAGTAATTGTCAGTCATTAAAGTCATGATTTGAAAGTAAATAAATACCACACAGTTGTTGTAGCACCTCTAGTGTTCATTTCACCTAAAAACTGCAGGGAATTGTACCTGGAGAAAGGTATAACAAGTTTTGCAAAAATGTATATAGATTCACGTTTTCACCATAAGGCCAGGTTGTTAGTAACCCCAACTGTAGTAACCAGTATGAGTTTTTAGAAATGTTAAAGATTTATATTAAAACTGCAAAAGGGCAAGGACTAGTCTACTTATATTTATTATAACAAGTACAGTTTTATCTATAGATTTTAAATGTTTAGGCTACTGTTTGTTTCCAAAACAAAATGTTATATTTTTTTTTATAGAAACCATAGCTACATTAACCTATTCAATGATGAGACATCCAAGCCTGTGGTAATTCTTAAATAATAAAACAAATTTTAATCAAATTAAAAAAAATTAAGAATTCAAGGGCTTTAAAGACTTGACCTCCTTGAACAAGGGTCAAGCTATCAGTTTTTCACCCTTATTTGCTTTTTTTCTTTCGTGAAAACGCATCTATCTGAATGGTTACTGGAAGAAATGCTTTAGCCAATAGTTACATGAATGCTACTCATTCTCGAGAAAATAAATAAATACTTATCTCAAAGTCACCAGAATTGAACACCTTGATGTTTTTTGCACAAAAAAATCTCATGGGGGACCATGTCCTCAGATGTAAGGTTTAATAGGCAGATTTAGAACTAATGAAAAAATAAACAGGCCAACCAATCTTGTTTTGCTCACACGCTCTCATGCTAACGGACGAATTAGTGGCCGTTCACACTGAATGTGTTTTTGCACACGTCTGTTCTGTTTTCCCATTGTTTAAACACATGCTAGACAAATGTCTTTGAAATTTGCACCATGTCTCGCACAGGACTGGCACTGTTTAAACACCATGTCAAGTTAAATATAACTTCACATTTTCAAAAATGCATGTTGAGACTCCTGCACTCTGTTTCATTCGTTGCGCTGCATCTAGATTTTTTCTGCATCAGGTGATGTTTCAGCAAATAAACTAAGGCAATGCTTTTTTCTCTTCTGCTCTAGTGTAGTAAGGGGCTGCTGTGCCTTGTTAAAACTGTGTATGTTTACTATTTCAGTACTGTTAGGAAAGTTGCCTATATGCTTACATAAAATACAGCTGTACTAGGAGAAGAATAGAAATAGTAAGTTATTTCGGGTCGGGTTCGTGCTTATAATCTGACAATATCATTTGGGGCAGGTAGGGTCGGGCCACATGGTCTGGGGTTCGGAATGGGTTTCATTCAAGGCCTGTGCAGACCTCTAGGCAGATTTCTGTGCACCCCCTCAGATTAAATCCTGCAGGCACCCATAGGCACTATATATATATATATAATTTTTTTTTACAAAATCTCCATTTGTGTTCTGCAGAAGAATAAAAGTCATTAACATCTGGGAAGGTGTTTTGTGAGAGTGAGTAAATTTTCATTTTTTAGTGAATTATTCTTTTTTTTTTTTTTCACAAAGTGGTGTCATCTCAAAGAGGTAAGAATGGTGTGAGAGAGAGTTTTTTAGATTAGAATAGATCAGAAATGTATTGTTTTTGTACACAGTATAAGTACAGAGCCAATGACATATAGTTAGCATCAACAGCAATATAGCATATAATAACATGTGGTAAAGTGCAACTGATCATCTAAAGGGGTACAAAATGGCACAATAGTGCAGATGACCAAAGTAATCATGGTTCAGGGTAAAATGTTCAAGAAACGTAGGTATGTTTGGGCGAGCTGGTGGGCAGGCAGGCAGGCAGATAGATAGAAGTGAATCTAAATGTATATATGTTTACATTATAAGTACATTAAATAAATACAGTTCCTATACAGAAAAGCCACACAGTTTAACAGTTTGGTCCTCACTATCCACAAGACTCTGACTGGAGGGTCAACATATCAAGTCTAGCTATCAGTAATAGAGAAAGAGTCTTTATTATTTTCCTCCACCCTGAAGCCTTTTCTGAGAACTTCAGCCTTTTCCATATCCAGCACTGATAGGACCTTGTCAGTTTATAGCATCTGTGTTTCTTCTATTTTTGAAAAAAATTATAAATAAAAATACAAATAAAATAAAAAAATTCAGTGTAATATGCACTCTCCTTTTGTTTCTGTGAGAGTTGCGCTAAATGTGGTATAGTCTGCGTGCTGTTGTTTATTAGTAGATACTCTGTTTTGAAGCCGGACCCCAAGGCATTCGTTCACCTTTGAGGATTTCAAATCCTGTCTGTCAGCTGAAAGAAGCAGCACTGGCATTCTGGAGAATCGGAATGGACAGAAGATAAAATACAAGGACATAGAAAAACGGAGAATGAGATTGAGAGGAACAATGGATTGACTGATTCAACACATATTTGTAGTGTGAAATGTGGGTAAAATTTCTAATTGTCCTCTTCTTGACTGGCCCACATTCAGTAAGAAACCCTCAAAGCCTGTTGAGATCTACAAACAAACAGTTTCCGCTTGGGGCTTCGGAGAATGAGAAGAGTATGAAAAGAAACACTCTTATCAAGCGCTCTGCAAATTTGTTCCTACTGCGTTACAAGACGCTTATTCTATACACACTGCGCCCTCTAGTGATAACTAAACTGTAAGACATGTTAGAAATTGGTCAATTGGTTAGTGCGGAAAAGTCACGAAGCAAGGTGACCACAGGTAAAAGGCTGTAAATGGCACCCTATTTGTCACCATTTCCCCTAGAAAGTCTTTCATCTTGGCCAACAGTGTACAGCTCGAGTTCTTTTCTCAGAGACTGCACTAATGGAGGGCCCACAATGATTGCAGCTGCTCAGGCTATCAGAGCTCAGAGGCAGAAACAAAATTTAAAGGGCAGGAACCTTTATGTCTCTTTATAAGGATGCAAGCCATCTAGGTCATGGTGTAAAATAGGCCAAACAAACGTCAGGTGCCTCCTGAAAGAGTGGTTAGAAGGCAGGTTGTATGTTGCCAGGTGAGAAATGGAGAGAGGTGTATGATTCAACATTTAATCTCATTTTGAGATGAATGTGTGCTGATAAGAATGGCAAGGAACCCAACTCTGTTGACTGAAAGATGAGAACATGTAGCCTGGGCGCTTTTGGTCAGAACTTACAGCCACCTCACTTTGAATTTTTGTTGTAGGTAACCATTTAAAAAAAAATTGTGTTTTGATGCGTATCAAGGTATTGCCAACAATTGTTTCACTTTTCATTGGTTACTCACCTGAAAACATTATTTCAAATGATTTTCTCATTTAGCCACTGTTTGACTTTGGACTCTTCTTGATATGACTTCTACCACAAATATAAGCCTACTAATCATGGTTATGTTTTTGTTTTGTTTTTTAAATGAAAAGTGTGTTTTCCTCTCCCTTTGTCTTCCTTTGTGTTCAATGTTTAAACATGTATAGCCTGTTTCTTCCATGTAGTGCTAGCTGAGCATCTAAAGTTATATAAGTATTGTTTGGAACATGTGTGCCTTTTGAGATAAACCCATATGACTTTGTCTTCCATGAAACACAAAAGGTGACATTTTAATAAGTCTTAAATGGGATTAATTTGCCATGCAATGAAAGTGTATAGTGACAGAATGAAAATTAAGTCTTAAATCAAATCAAGAGGCTATGTCAATAACATCAAACCTGCCATATGGCAACATTACGTTTGTTCACAAGATGTGATGAGAACCAGGGACTAAAAACAAAATACTTTTAATTTCAGTTTATTCTGAGTTAGTTTCTAAGTGGAAAGTGTTTTTTTTTTTTTTTTTTTAATTGAACCATTTTGTTCTTCCAGTTTCAAAATGAAAGATAATGCAATGTCACAAAAATGTATGACATTAGACTGGTAGGAGGTGCACGTCAGTCACTAGATTCTGAGCGTTTCTCCACATTATTCATGAGAAGGAACACTTCCATCCAATCACAGTGCTGCCTCATTCATTAGCTCACATTACACCCACAGTGGAGAATCCAAACTCATGACATGGACATAACCTCTGTTTCCGAAGGCAAGAGACTTCAACTGCATTCAGAGAACATAAATTAGAGTGGACATTTATACTAAACACCATGGTCAAATCGAAATCACTCCACAAAATGTTCCACAGTCCATAACAGGACCAGCGCAAGCATTTCTTGGCTGCAGTTGTACTAGTTCTGCTCCAAACACGCTGTTAATGAGTGAGGGCTAAGAGTGCTGATTCCATCACTTCTTCTCTGTGTTGGATAATGGACATGATAAGATTTAAATTACACATAAGAATAGACCACATTCCACTCCATAACTGCACTGGCATGAACATGTTTGTTGGTTGGCTGCTGCCGCACTTCAAACACGAGGCAGTGGTGTATTTCAGGAGTTTTTGGGGAGGCTGTTCTGTTTAACCACGCCAATCACATCTTCTCGCCATGCATCTGATCATAAACAGGACGGCTTGTTCAAAAACAAAAGACAATGATGAAAACAAAAAACTCAAGTCATGTAAACTATTTTTGACCTACTTTACATCAAGTTAACGGGATTTATGCCTAATACTTACTGGTGTTATGTCATCATGACAGTGGAGTTAAAATACTGGATAACTTTAAACAGACATGGTTAGTAAGTGATTTTATCACACTTGAGTTATGTTAAAATATATTATGCTATCTAGCTATACTTTCAAAAACTGTGTGTGTATATGTTTTGTGAACCTGTTTACTTTCATTGTAAGTTCCTTACTTCATGCTATGAAGATGAGTCTAAATTATTTTCTGTGGCAATCATCATTATGCCACAAATACTTCCAATAGACTTTAACTTGTTTTAAAACCAAAACACTCATTGTAATAATAAATATTTATAAATTATTGTAAAGTCTTCAAGCAGTGCTGGTTTTAATAATGGTAATGTCTGCTCGGAGTGCCGTTCTTACTTCATTCTCAAAAGTCTGAACAAAATATCCAAATCTTTTTACAGATTTGCAAACTGTTCTAATGCCTTAACTTCTCACACTTCTGTCCAATGATTAATATACAGTAAAGTGCCCCAAACTCTTTTGTTTTCATCTCCACTCATAATGTGATGTTCAGCCATCTCTGATGTTTGCATTTTTTGGAAGTCAGTCTTGACTCCCTCCCATTTTCCCTCTTTCCGCCCACAATACTCACCCACATTTAATAACTATATCATTAAATCAGATTGTATGTTCAATTTTCCTCTTTATATTTATCTGTTTTTCAATTTTTGTCACAATTTTTTTTACACTGTTTGACTACACCATGGTCTGTCATTAAACACAATGTGTGTTAAAATCGTTTAACGCACACCTAGCTGTGGATTATCCCTTTCATATATTGCACAAAGTTTCATGATTGACTGATACAATTGAATATCACAAAACACTAATGAAAACATTTGCATTAACAAAGCATTTTTTTATTTGAAATGTCAATCATTTTATAAATATGTTAAACTTACTAGAAAACTTTTTGCAACCAAAACATTACTTATGCAACAACTAACACCATGTCTTAACCAGACATGTTGCCACAGCACCCAATAAATATTTTTAAGTTTTTCAATATTAATCCGTTTTTGTCCTAACCAGCCACGGCAAGTGGCAGAAAATTCTGTCGATCGATTGGTTTCTATTTCTGCAGTGTTTAGACCAATTCTCTTTGGTCTTAAGTCCTTCTCATAACAGAACATTAAAGCCGTCATCTCACTAGTGGTTTAAAACAACTTGGTTTTGGCTGAGGGTGTCAAACTGATTTGCTTAGGTCTCACTCTCTTAACAGTGTATAACAAGAGTAGTACTGTGTGAATAATAACAATTGTTATAAACTTACAATTAACTAAATTAGGATGTGAGGATATCTTTGCCCTGTGGATGTGTGTGATTTTGTTTTATTTTTTATTTTTATTTTTACATAATTGTTTTGCTGTTCTGCCATGTTCTGATTTATTTTTTTATTAGTCATTTAAGTGTCGGAGTGGTGCTGTGTCATGTCCCATTCAGTGTGCAGACAAACTGCTTGTTTCTAGAATCGCAACGCAACGTGTCTGGTCAGGACATGGTGTAACAGTAACAAATGGCTCATATACACTAATAAAAATTGGTGTTCTTGATTGGCTGCTAAAAATGAAGTACATTATGAACTACATTTGGCATCATTAAGTTAGTGAACCATTTACAAAAACAAAGTACTTTAAGGTTATACATTACAGTTCACGTAATGGCTGCATGTCATAACTGATTATTTGGCTGCAATTTGTGGGGACAATTATTTCTTATTGCATAAATCCCTTTAATTATGGCTTTTGTTTTGTGTATTTTATGTGAGTCTATGTGAGAAGTTCGGTTTGCAGTTAAAATGTGCATTTGTTTGACGCGCTGGTTCCTGAGGTCCACCCACCTCTGAACTCCTCTGCACACCTGCTAGGGGAGCTATGAGCTCCTCTATGGAAGACAGCTCCAAATCACTCTCCTCATCAGATAGCTAGAACACAGATATAATACATCCAACAGCCATTCAGTCCAACACTATAAATATATTATAACAGTTTAAAAAACAAATTATATTTCAGCTGCTGGATTTCAACGGGTTTGGTAATGGTGCATATATTTGTGAGAATGTGTGCCATTTATTTACCGCTCGCTGCTTTACAATGGTGGGGCGAGGGGAGGGGTTGGAGGCTGGTGGCAAAACTCTAGTCCCGCCCACAGGCTTATTGACTGGTTTACTTAGCTGTCTTTCCAAGCTTCTTGTCAGAGATTGGACAACAGAACCTGCAATCATAAACCATTCATCTTAACTGACAAAACTGACTTTACTAGACAGAAAGTGTTCCATGGGAACCTCTTGCACAGGGAATGAGTTTGACATCACTCACCATGTGGACTGTGAGCTTTGAGGAGTTTGGGTGAGCCTGATGCCTCTGAAACCTCGCTATCCGACCAATCAAGCTCAGCAGTTGGGTTAAGCAGTGAGCCTGATTGGACAAGTCGCACTGAGGGGGAGGGCTTGCCCCGAGAGCTGGTGATGTAGGTGCTGTCCTCAACTGACTCGTCCTCCTCCGAACTGAAAGGAGGTGTGCTGAAGAGAGGAAAATACTCATTAAACATATGCTGATAAGCCGGAGGTAAAATTAACAATAGCTAAAAGCTGCTTGGCCTCTCAACTCTGGCACAATTCTATTTTCATGTTTCCCTGAAGTAGTCTGAACAATGTTAAAAAAGTTTACCTGTTCTTTTTTTGCCGTGTTGGTTGAGTCTGAACCTGAGGAGGTGCTCTGGAGTGTGGGGTGTGTATTGGAGTAAGTGCTTGTGACTGCTGAGACTTGGCCCTTTGAATGGATGGCTTTGAGCTGGATCTAAGCCTTTTGTTCTTCACTGGGGTTGAATTTTTCTTTTCTCCTAAAAATAAATAGTGGCCCATGAAAGTATTTGGACACAATCAATGTTTTACTTGTCTGACACAATAATGTATTAGAATTAGGGCTGTCAATCGATTAACATTTTTAATTGAATGAATTACATGGTGTCCCGATTAATTAATCGTGATTAATCGCATATACAAATATTTGCTGAAAGCCCCTCATATAACAATAATTCAATATATAATGATGAAATAATGATACATAGTTATCTTAAATAAATATATATATATATATATATATATATATATATATATATATATATATATATATATATATATATACAAATACAAAATATTCAGATAATTAAAATGCATTTCATTCTTTTGGCAGAAGAGTTAATCATTGATAAGACAATACAAAAATCAGCTTTAGAATACAATGTATATTATGCATATAATTGAACATAAGCCAATCATTGGCATACAGTTCACAGCAATCCATTTCACAAGTGAATTTGTCAATCAGTTGGAGATTTATTATGAGGGCTTGTTTAAGGGCCCGTCAATGTACACCTGCGTCAGACTGCTTGTGTAGTGTCTCGGGTGCGTTGCGTCATAAACATAACATTTTTAGGTCACTGTGTCAAGTATATAATTTGTATAAATACAGTTTAATACTTAGAACACATCTTGAGATACCTTAGTTTGAATTTGCGCTCCATCAAGTGTTTTGAACGCAAGAACGTAACGTGTTTTCTTCACTGTATAAACTGCACATTGCCACACAGCTGAAATTTAAATGACTGCCCTCTGGAGTAAACAGGTGGTACTACAAGCTTGCATTTCTCAGGAATCTTCCTTATTACGGTCCGGGGGCATTGCGATTAATTGCGTTAATTTTGTTTATAATTGTTATTTTTTTTTAATTAATCACACTGAATTAACGTGTTAAATCTACATCCCTAATTAGAATGTTTCTTTAAAATGAATATGTTGTCTTTTTGGGGTGCCTTTCTGAGCAAATGTTGATAAATATCCAATTAATTGCAATTAAAGTGATAGTTCACCCCAAAATGTAAATTAATTAATTATTTACTCACCCTCGTCTAGTTCGAAATCAATATTGCTTTCATTTTTGGTACACAAAGGGATACATTTTTGAAAAAAAAATATGATAAATAATATCATACAATAGTAGTGGATGGTGATCACCTCTTTAAGCTTTAAAGGGATGCAAAGTATCGTTCAAATTATTCAGTGTGACTCAAGCCTTGTTGTGAAGGCACACGATAAGGTTTGGTGGGAAACAAACTGAATTCTAATGTACTATTTAGTAAAAATCTTGACCAACCTTTGCTCTCCTGTGCACGTTCATGAGAGAGCACAAGAGCAGCAGTTATGCTGCCCCTACTTGCTAGATAGAGTGTTCAAGCGAGAAACCGCTTGTTTGGTACAATCGTACCACCACAAATACTGCATATAACAACAGAAAACCCAACACCGCTGCACACAAACCAGAGAACCAAACTTACAAAACATGTGTGAAGAATTTGATGTCGAAGAGGAGATGCATGTCTATGCCCAGCCTTATCTGTATAAACCGAAGTACTTGGAACTGAGAGAGATTGAAGGGACACACATACACAAAGAAGCCACAGTCTGACAAAGAGCACAGGAGTGTTTTTGAGGTTTTAAATGTTTTGCTTATTGAAAGTGAATTAGAAGAATTGAAAAGTAGAGTACCGGTATATGTCACATCTTTTCCATTCTGAAAAGATGCTGGCTTCAATATGACACAGATTTTAGAGCAGTGCCAGTTCATAGTGAACAGGGCTGCACGATGCGACACCGCAAATAGAAACCAAGCGATTGACAGAATGTCCCTTTGCTCGCCGTGGCTGGTTAGGACAAAAACTCTGATTCATTTAGAAAAGATACCTTTAATTTTGTTTAGGTTCACATCTGGTTAGGACACATTTGTGAGTGTGAGTCAGGTTTTCTGGTTTGTTTGCAGCTGTGTAGTGTTTTCTGTTGTTCTATACAGTATAAAAACATATATATATATATATTAGTACAAAAACAAGCAGTTTCTCACTTGAATGCCACATCTCGCTAGAGGGGGCAGCGTAACTGCTGCTCTCCTGCACTCTCGTGAACGTGCACAGGAGAGCAACTTAAATACAAGGCATGAGTCACACTGAATAATTTATTAGACTTTTGAATTATACTTTTGCATCCTTTTGAAGCTTGAAGAGGTGGTCATCATCCAGTGCCAGTGTATAACATTACTAAGCACAATTTTATTTAAAAAATGTCTCCCTTCATGTAGCAATAAAGAAAAAGTGATATGGTTTAGAATAAGAAAAGGGTGAATAAATAATTAATTAATTTACAATTTGGGGTGAACTGTCCCTTTAATCGCAATTAGGATATTCATAAAACATTTTTTCAGGAAGGCACCCCAAAAAGATAACATATTAATTTTAAATAAATATTCTAATTCATTATTGTGTCAGACAAATAAAGCATAAATTGGGGGAAAAAAGTGCCTTTAGAAGTCAATATATTGTTTGTTTTATTCCCAAATCATGCATTTCCCAAATCATGCAATCAAGTGCATGGTCAAGTCCACATGGAAAAGATGTGTCTTAAGCTGTTTTTGAAAGACAGAGAGAGAATCTGCTTCACAGATGGAGTTGGGAAGGTCATTCCACCAACGAGGTACAGTGAAGCAGAACGTACAGGAAAGTGATTTGGTGCCTCTTTGTGTTGGTATAACAAGGCGCCGCTTATTAGCAGACCGCAGGCTTCTGGTGGGAACGTAGCTCTGTAGAAATGATTTTAGGTAAGCTGGAGCAGATCCAGTGACTGTTCTGTATACCAGCATCAGAGCCTTGATCTTGATACATGCAGCAACAAGCAGCCAGTGTAGAGAGACAAGGAGTTGTGTAACATGAGCTCTCTTTGGTTTGTTTAAGACCAGACATGCTGCTGCATTCTGGATCATTTGCAGAGGCCTAATTGCACATGCAGGAAAGCCTGCAATGAGAGCATTACAGTAATCCAGTCTAGTTATGACAAGTGACTGAACAATTTTTTGAAAGCTTTTGAAGCTTCTAATGTTTTCAGCATCATAAACGCCACATTTTTAAGTTTTAAGTATTTGCATCTTGAGATCCCTTCATTCATTGTCCAACTGTCGAGCACTCATCCTGGCTCTCATTTCGTGCCTGTGCTGCTTATGAGCTTTATTGAGGCACACTGACTGCCCCCTGCTGTGGATTGTAAAAACACCACGTTACATGTACTTCAAGCTTGAATTGCAGGAAATTGTAGAAAAATACGTACTTTGTTTTACAGAATTTACATATGGGTCTATGGAGTTGTCAGGGGCATGATACATTTTGGGGGTTATTTTACGTTTAATTTTTCAAATATATGTAATCAAACTAAGTGAATGCGTAAAACTGATAATGATAAACCTTTTCTAAGGACTGACTTCACTTTTCTATTTCATTACTTTTAAACAACAGGTGCCAAGGTGATTTTTTGTGTATAGTCAGAATATTATAATTCAAACATATTTCTATTAGCATAATAAATAACACATCTGCTTACTCTGTTTCAAAGTGCTGGGTGCTGACTTCCCCTGGCTCTTCTGTAGGGCTTTCACACGCATGGTGACCTCATGTGCCAGGTTGTCCCTAAGGCTCTGAAGGTCTGGCTGCTCTCTGGACCTTTGCAGCCGCTGACCAGTCAACAGTGCACTCAGACTCTTAAAAGTTTGCTTTGAGATGCCCTTGGTACCCTGTTAAAACATCATCACTTCAACTACTGAACAATGCTGTTGAATTACATAATGTAGACTTGTTTTTATTTGGTCTACCTTCCACAGTCCAATTTTCTCCAGTTTTTCCTCCAGAAATTCTTCTACGATAGTTCTAAACTCTCTCATCAGTTCTGGGTTTTCAGTGAATGACTCTAGAATCTTCCCCTGGGCTTCTCCTGAGTCCTCCAGGCCTGGAGGGGCATTATGTTTTTAAATACTGATCACTCAATATCTGATTTGTGTATCTGTATGTGTATTATCAGAAAATATTAACCACATACTCTCTCCATCTTCTTCCTCTTTTTCCTCAGGAGAATCTTTGGCATTCTGAGAAACCACTGGAACTGTTAAATGAGCAGCAATTTTTCATTTTTATTTTATATTATTTTAATCAAGTAATGAGTATAAGTCTACAAATAGCTGATTTAATGCATTACCTGCAACAGGCATGGCTGACAGTTTTTTAATCTGTGATAAAGCATAAATTAGCAAAATGATTAGTGTTCATGAGACATCATCAGATTACTTAACAATAGCTTATTTCTGCAAAAAAAAAAAAAAAAAAAAAAAACTCATTTTGATTAAAAAGAACATTTTTTGCTATCCAGGTTAATATGCAGAGACAACAATAAGCAAGCAATTTGAAGGTTAACTTCCCTGAAGAGTGTAAATGATGTGGCTCTGTGGAGCTTCAAAACATTGCTCTGTTTGAGCAGCCTTACATACTTTAGCAACATTAGCTTAAAGGAATATTCCGGGTTAAATACAAGTTAAGCTCAATCGACAGCATTTGTGGCATAATATTCATTACCAGAAAAAAAAAAAATTTCTTTAAAAAAGGCAAAAATCTGGGTTCCAGTTATGCACTTCCAATGGAAGTGAATGTGGCCAATCTGTAAACGTTAAAACTTCTCACTGTTTCAAAATTATAGCCACATGATATAAACAACATGCATGTTGTTAACGTGATTTTAGTGTGATAAAATCATTTACTAACCTTTTCTGTATAAACTTATAGCCAAATTTTACAACTTGGTTGCCATGATGATATAATGTCTAAAACAACTGTAAACTTTACAGTTTAAATAATGTATTTAATAATATATGATTGTCTTTCTTTTTCTTAACATAAAGGGAGAAATTGTGAAGAAGAAAAAAAAATCTTCTCAGTGATGTCATACAATGCCAGTTTATGGTGACTACCTTTTCAAGCTTCAAAAGAATGCAAAAGTATAATTCAGGGGCGTATTACAGAAAGATCCTGTTTCGTAACCATTGCAATTTCAGTTAGGATCTCATTTAGGACAAAAGCTTTCACAGAATAGTATTTCCTAAGTGCATTATCTTGTCTTAACTACAGTTAGGATCTGCTTCTGTAATATTAATTTGTGACAAATCCTAACTTGACTGATCAGATCTTAAATTAAGATAGGGAGTTTGTAATATTCCCCCAGAAGTCAAATAAATGATTCTATGAGTACTCCCTGTAATCTGCCAGCAGAGGACCTCTCACAGCACCTTTTCCCCTTTTGGTAGGTTCAGAAAGGTTTCAGATATTTGGGCATATTTATTTTCTCTCCTTGCTTGATTCTTGCAAAGCAGACATAGGAAGTTGGTCTTCCCTCCCACTGTCATTAATAGGCCAGGTTAAATTGGTCAAGATGGTAACATTGCCCAAATTCTTATACCTTTTCCAACATTTCGCCACACTTATTAACAAGACCTTTTTGTCACTTTAAATCAGATAATAAACTCCTTTCTGTGGGGCAGGAAGTGTGCGCACATCAAGAGAATGGTCCTTCAACTCTCAAAGTCAAAGGGGGGTCTTGCCTTACCGAATTTTCAGCAATACTACTGGGCCTGTAATATTCCTAAACTTCTTTATTGGGTCAATATCTCAGGAAATTTGGAATTGTTATCCTCAAAATATTCACTTCACTCATTGGTGTGCTCTCAGCTTCCTATAACTGTCAAAAATGTCTCAGATAGCCCTGTAGTCACCAATTCGCTTAAAATATGGGTTCAATTTAGGAAGTACAGTGGCTTGAACAGACCCTCAACTTTGGATCCTACTGTGAACCATCCTTCCTTCCAGCCATCTTGTTCTGATCCAATTTTTTGTGATTGGTCTGCTAAAGGTATCAGGGTCATTAAAGAAATCTATGATAAGGGAATTTTTTTTTCTTACAGAATTATCAACTAGATATTATCTTTCCAACAATCAATTTCTTTTCTCCAGATTAGACACTTTTCCCCCAATTTCCAAATTTTCACAGCGCTTCACTTTTTCCACATTTTGTTATGTTACAGCCTTATTCCAAAATTGATTAAATTCATTATTTTCCTCAAAATTCTGCAAACAATACCCCGTAATGACAATGTGAAAGAAGTTTGTTTGAAATCTTTTCAAATTTATTAAAAACAAAAAACAAAAAAAATCACATGTATTCACAGCCTTTGCTCAATATTTTGTTGAAACACCGTTGGCACCAATTACAACCTCAAGTCTTTTTGTGTATGATGCTACAAGCTTGGCACACCTATTTTTGGGCAGTTTCTCCTATTCTTCTTTGCAGGACCTCTCAAATTCCATCAGGTTGGATGGGGTGCCTTTGCTCAATACTTTGCACAGCCATTTTCAGATCTCTCCAGCGATGTTCAATCGGGTTCAAGTCTGGGCTCTGGCTGGGCCACTCAAGGACATTCACAGAGTTGCCTTTAGCCACTCCTTTGTTATCACTGTGTGCTTGGGGTCATTGTCCTGTTGGAAGATGAACCGTCACCCCAGTCTGAGGTCCAGAGCACTCTGGAGCATGTTTTCATCAAGGATGTCTCTGTACATTGCTGCATTCATCTTTCCATCAATCCTGACTAGTCTCCCAGTTCCTGCTGCTGAAAAACATCCCCACAGCATGATGCTGCCACCACCATGCTTCACTGTAGGGATGGTATTGGCCAGGTGATGAGCGGTGCCTGGTTTCCTCCAGACATGACGCTTGCCATTGAGGCCCATCTTTGTTTCATCAGACCAGAGAATTTTGTTTCTCATGGTCTGAGAGTCCTTCAGGTGCCTTTTGGCAAACTCCAGGCGGGCTGTCATGTGCCTTTTACTGAAGAGTGGCTTCCGTCTGGCCACTCTACCATACAGGCCTGATTGGTGGAGCACTGCAGAGATGGTTGTTCTTTTGGAAGGTTCTCCTCTCTCCACAGAGAAACGCTGGAGCTCTGTCAGAGTGACCATTGGGTTCTTGGGCCCTTCTCCCCTGATTGCTCAGTTTCTAGGAAGAGTCCTGGTGGTTCCAAACTTCTTACATGTACAGATGATGGAGGCCACTGTGCTCATTGGGACCTTCAATGCTGCAGAAATGTTCTGTACCCTTCCCCAGATCTGTGCCTCGATACAATCCTGTCTTGGAGGTCTACAGACAATTCCTTGGACTTCATGGCTTGGTTTGTGCTCTGACATGCACTGTTAACTGTGGGACCTTATATAGACAGGTGTGTGCCTTTCCAAATCATGTCCAATCAACTGAATTTACCACAGGTGGACTGCAATCAAATTGTAGAAACACCTCAAGGATGATCAGTGGAAACAGGATGCACCTGAGCTCAATTTTGAGTGTCATGGCAAAGGCTGTGAATACTTATGTAAATGTAATTTTTTTCGTTTTTTATTTTTAATAAATTTGCAAAGATTTCAAACAAACTTCTTTCACGTTGACATTATGGGGTATAATTTTGGAATAAGGCTGTAACATAACAAAATGTGGAAAAAGTGAAGCGCTGTGAATACTTTCCGGATGCACTGTATATCTATTGTCTTCTTTTGTTGCTGTGCAAGATGTTAATGCTTTTACTATGTTACGGGCTAGAAGGCTTATTCTCTTTAAATAGAAAAATGTTTCTCCACCCTCACATGATATATGGATCAAAGATATTCTGTTTTGTTTAAAATTGGAGAAATTAAGATATTCCTTAATGGGATCTTTAAAAGTTTTTCACAAGACATGGAAACCCTTCTTAGATTGCATTGACACAATTGCCCTCTCACCTGAAAATGCAGAGGAGGATTAATTGATTCAGTATGTAGTGTTTGTTATGATGGTTATAATGTTTTGTTCCCTGTCACTCCTGGAATTTTGGTGTGACATTTTGTGTATGTCTGTAAATGGCTGGGGATAATTGTTGGTTGGGGGCTGACTGGACTTGGGGGGAGGGGGGCTTTAAAGGGGGGGAAAAGCAGAACCTTCAGTTGTGAGGAGAAATTATTCCATGAGACTCATGATTTGTATATGATATATGATATGCATATGATAAGGTTTGGTGATAAACCAAAATCTAATGTATTATTTAGTGAAAATGATCACTGACCATTGATCTCCTGTGAACGCTCTTGATAGAAAAATGAGAGCAACAGTTCACGCTGCGCCCACGTGACATTCAGGTGTTTAAGTGAAAACTAGTTTTGTTTATCTAAAAACAGGTCTGCCACAGCGATAGCGATAACAGAACACAACACAGCTGCACACAAAACAGAGAATAGAACTTACTAAACATGTCTGAAGAGTTTGTAGTCAATGAATTGATGCATTTCTATGCTCAGCCTTATTTTTTTATGTTTTTGGACCAGTGGCAGTACACAGTGGACAGAGTTACACACTAGATGCCAAAAATAGAAAAGAAGCAATCGATAGAATGTACCATTGCTCATTACTGCTGGTTAGGATAAAAACTCTGAATACACCTTTTATCGTGTTTCGTTAGCCATCAGATTAGGACATGGTGGGACTGTAGCTGCCTCCTCTATGTTCCAAAAAATAAAGCTGGACATAGAAATGCATAAATTGTTTGACTACAAACTCTTCAGATATGTTTTGTAAGTCCTGTTCTCCATTTTGTGTGCAGTTGTGTTCTGTTGTCGCTATCACTGTGGTGGACCTGTTTTACGTAAACAAAACAAGTTTTCGCTTGAATGCCCAAATGTCACTGCGAGGGGGCTGCGTGAACTGTTGCTCTCGTTCCCTATCATAAACGTGGGCAGGAGATCAATTGTCAGTGAACATTTTAAATAAATAATACATAAATAATACATACAATTGGATATCTTTATAACAGTCATGAATCTCATTGAATAATTAGACTTCTGAATTATACTTTTTCACTCTTTTGAAGCTTGAAGTAGTCACCATATACTGCACAATTTCTCCCTTTGTGTTAAGAAAAAGAAAATCATATAGGGTTATGACAACACAGGGGTGAGTAAACAATGTCTGAATTATTATCTGTGGGTGAACCAATCCTTTAAGTGTTTATATAAAATGATAAGCTTCACATTTTTGCCTTTAAACCCCCCAAACATTGGCCCCATTCACTTTCATTGTAAGTGCCTCACTGTAACTTCGATTTGTGCTTTTTTTTTAAGAAAAGAAGTGAGGAGTCTAAATATTTTTTGTGGGAATCAACATTATGCAGCAAATGCTGTCGATTGAGCTTAGCTTTATTGAACCTGGAATAACCTTTAACCACACAAGTTAAGAGCAAGACTACCTGTAATGATCTGTTTAAAGGGGAATTTACTACAGATGGGAGTCTGGGGCTTTTACATTTAATGGTTAGTAGATGTCAGTTAATACAGATACAGTTTGACCCCCATAAAATCTAATACTTATTAGATTTACAGTGGGTACGGAAAGTATTCAGACCCCCTTAAATATTTTCACTCTTTGTTATATTGCAGCCATTTGCTAAAATCATTTAAGTTCATTTTTTTTCCTCATTATTGTACACACAGCACCCCATATTGACAGAAAAACACAGAATTGTTGACATTTTTGCACATTTATTAAAAAATAAAAACTGAAATATCACATGGTCCTAAGTATTCAGACCCTTTGTTCAGTATTTAGTAGAAGCACCCTTTTGATCTAATACAGCCATGAGTCTTTTTGGGAAAGATGCAACAAGTTTTTCACATCTGGATTTGGGTATCCTCTGCCATTCCTCCTTGCAGATCCTCTCCAGTTCTGTCAGGTTGGATGGTAAACGTTGGTGGACAGCCATTTTCAGGTCTTTCCAGAGATGCTCAATTGGGTTTATGTCAGGGCTCTGGCTGGGCCATTCAAGAACAGTCACGGAGTTGTTGTGAAGCTACTCCTTCATTATTTTAGCGGTGTGCTTAGGGTCATTGTCTTGTTGGAAGGTGAATCTTCGGCCCAGTCTGAGGTCCAGAGCACTCTGGAGAAGGTTTTCGTCCAGGATATCCCTGTACTTGGCCGCATTCATCTTTCCCTCGATTGCAACCAGTCGTCCTGTCCCTGCAGCTGAAAAACACCCCTACAGCATGATGCTGCCACCACCATGCGTCACTGTTGAGACTGTATTGGACAGGTGATGAGCAGTGCCTGGTTTTCTCCACACATACCGCTTAGAATTAAGGCCAAAAAGTTCTATCTTGGTCTCATCAGACCAGAGAATCTTATTTATCACCATCTTAGAGTCCTTCAGGTGTTTTTTAGCAAACTCCATGCAGGCTTTCATGTGTCTTGCACTGAGGAGAGGCTTCCGTTGGGCCACTCTGCCATAAAGCCCCGACTGGTGGATGGCTGCAGTGATGGTTGACTTACTACAACTTTCTCCCATCTCCCGACTGCATCTCTGGAGCTCAGCCACAGTGATCTTTGGGTTCTTCTTTACCTCTCTCACCAAGGCTCTTCTCCACCCGATAGCTCAGTTTGGCCGGACGGCCAGCTCTAGGAAGGGTTCTGGTCGGTCCCAAACGTCTTCCATTTAAGGATTATGGAGGCCACTGTGCTCTTATGAACCTTAAGGGCAGCAGAAATTTTTTGTAACCTTGGCCAGATCTGTGTCTTGCCACAATTCTGTCTCTGAGCTCTTCAGGCAGTTCCTTTGACCTCATGATTCTCATTTGCTCTGACATGCACTGTGAGCTGTAAGGTCTTATATAGACAGGTGTGTGGCTTTCCAAATCAAGTCCAATCAGTATAATCAAACACAGCTGGACTCAATTGAAGGTGTAGAACCATCTCAAGGATGATCAGAAGAAATGGACAGCACCTGAGTTAAATATATGAGTGTCACAGCAAAGGGTCGGAATACTTAGGACCATGTGATATTTCAGTTTTTCTTTTTTAATAAATGTGCAAAAATGTCAACAATTCTGTGTTTTTCTGTCAATATGGGGTGCTGTGTGTACAATAATGAGGAAAAAAATGAACTTAAATGATTTTAGCAAATGGCTGCAATATAAAAAAGAGTGAAAATTTTAAGGGGGTCTGAATACTTTCCGTACCCACTGTATGTTATAATATGTTATAAGCACTATAACAATATTAATGCTAATAGGACTAATAATTGAATCAGCAATTAGAGAAAGTCCAGGGAGGAGATCCCATTTGGAGATGACCAAGAACAGTTGACTTGCATGGAGGACATGGAGATCCAGATTGTTCATTAAAGGTTTTGCAAAGTTGTGTAGTTTTGTGTATCTGTATATACAATAAATTGGTGTTAAATGAACACTCCTTGGTGTCTCCACGAGTCACAGTGTTAAAAACTAACACTGAATAGAGCTGAAACTGCTCTGTGTTGTGTTGAAACTACTATGTGCTGTGTTAATGTTGAAATGGCCAAACAGATCATCATGAGATCAAGTAGGTGTGCTCTCTGAATAATGACTGATCATTACTGATGTCACCTGCTGATAACAAGTAGAGTCTACTGAAGGATAGAGGAACAACAAGAACAGGAAAACAAGAGAACAAACCAGCAAACACCACAACAATTCAATCTGTCTAACTGAGATGTACATCAGCTGCAAATAAAATGTGCAAGGTTGTGTGAGGATGTTTAAGAAATGCAGGTTATTTTGTTTGTCATATGTGTAAAAAAGAAGTGTCACATGTGTCTCAGCAGGAAACCGATGGAGTGCGAACTCCAGGTAGGGAAGGAGGTATTGCCCCAAGTGAAGGAGTTCAAGTACCTCGGGGTTTGTTCACGAGTGAGGGGACAATGGAGCGGGAGGTTGGCCGGAGAATCGGGGCAGCGGGGACGGTATTGCACTCGCTCTATCGCACCGTTGTCACGAAAAGAGAGCTGAGCCGAAAGGCAAAGCTCTCGATCTACTGGTCAATTTTTGTTCCTACCCTCACCTATGGTCATGAAGGCTGGCTCATGACCGAAAGAACTAGGTCGCGAGTACAAGCGGCCGAAATGGGCTTCCTCAGAAGGGTGGCGGGCTTCTCCCTTAGAGATAGGGTGAGGAGCTCAGTCATCCGTGAGGAGCTCGGAGTAGAGCCGCTGCTCCTTTGCGTCGAAAGAAGTCAGTTGAGGTGGTTTGGGCATCTGGTAAGGATGCCCCCTGGCCGCCTCCCTAGGGAGGTGTTTCAGGCACGTCCAGCTGGGAGGAGGCCTCGGGGAAGACCCAGGATTAGGTGGAGAGATTACATCTCCAAACTGGCCTGGGAATGCCTCGGGGTCCCCCAGTCAGAGCTGGTTAATGTGGCTCAGGATAGGGAAGTTTGGGGCCCCCTGCTGGAGCAGCTGCCCCCGCGACCAGACTTCGGATAAGCGGTTGAAGATGGATGGATGTCTAAAAAGTTATTTTTAAGAGAGGTTTGTTTCTATTTAGTGTTTCACTTGAAGTCACCATTATGGTGATTAGTGTTCACTTTGGTTAGGCAATTCAACTTTATTATACAACAAATACTTTCCATCCAGTGCAATATTGTTTAAGAGAACAACAGAGAAAATTATTTGTCATTCTAATTCTAATTGAGACTGTATATGATAATAAAGATTGGTCAATGTGATACTGTTGTGACAAGTTGAGCAGTTACTATCTTTAGAGTATATAATCATTTGACAATACGACTGTAACAGATACTCCGACTCGATGGTAGTGTTAAACCCGGAGGTGTAGTTTATTCAGAATGAGTGGGGAGCGGGTAAACCTGGGTGATGACTGCAGTTCGCTGGATAGCGGGTAAACCTGGGTGATGACTGCAGTTCGCTGGATAGCGAGTAAACCTAGGTGATGACTGCAGTTCGCTGGATAGCGAGTAAACCTGGGTGATGACTGCAGTGCGCTGGATAGTGGGTAAACGGGAACTAGACGAAGGAGCAGTAGAGCTTGGATCAAGGATACGTAGGAGCGTGGGAGAGGAGAACCAGGAAGATCACGAAGTGTCTCCAGGAGGAAGCAGGTAGGTGAGTCTGTGATCGACTTATGAGAGCAGACCAAGAGTGACAGGAGAGTGGAGCTTATATACTGTGAGGTTGATGAATGTGGGAACGAGCTTCAGGTGCAGGTGATTAGAAATCGGGAGAGGGAGATCGTGGGGTGTGAGTGCTGGGAGTGTCAGGAGGAACTGTGACAACGACACAGACATCAACATTTCATATACAAAACGCAACAACGGTGATAATTAACAAACTAATTTTCAGGCTCATGCCACAGTGCATGCTGGGTGCCAATGTTGAGCACTGTACTATGTGGACACCCACAATGCATTAGGCATGAATCTGAAAATGAATATGTTGACTGTCACCGAAATGTAAACTTTAAGTTATGACTTATATTTGTTGCACTTGAATGATGTCTCAATTAAGTACTTTAACTCATCAAAAAGTATCCTTTTCATAGTGCATCACAACTGTTCTCTTGAACAATACTGCACTGGCTGGAAAAGTGTTGTACTATTAACCAACGTTTAAGTATCTAACCAAAGTGAACACTAATCAGCATAATTGTGACTTCAAATTAACCCCTTAATTCTCAATAAAGAACCTTTGAACACATATGAAAAACAAAATAACCCACAATATTTAAGCATCAACACATGGCACATTAAGAGACTGTTGTCCAATAATCTATTTTATTTGCCGTTGATGTACATCTCAGTTAGACAGATTGAATTGTTGTGGTGTTTGCTGGTTTGTTCTCTTGCTTCCCTGTTCTTGTTGTCTCTTTTTCCTTCAGTAGACTCTGCTTGTTAACATTCGGTGACTATAGATCAATTATCATTCAGAGGGTGTATCTACTTGATTTCATTAACTGTTTGGCCAATTCACAACACAGAGCAGATTCAAAACTGTTCAGTGTTAGTATTTAACTCCTGTAGAGTGGACACGTGAAAACACCAGGGATTTTTATGTGTGCAAACAAAATGTTCATATTTGCTTGAATAAATAAAACAGGCTACTAATACTGATAAAAAGAATCAGTAAAAAGATCAGAATATTTGTGTTGTGACTCTTTTAACAACAAAAACAATAAAAACAACAATAGTAACAATAATAATAACGATAATAATAAGAAATATAGCTGCAAACAGCAGTAACCGAGGTTCAAGTGGCTTAGGGCCATTAAGTGCATGTGCTACAAGATTTTAAAAGTTATTCTGATAGCTCGTAAGCAACTAAAACAACCGTAGAGATTATGTTTTATTTACATGTCTGACTTTTATCTTAGCAAAAACAATAGGTTTTCAGTCCTACGTGCTTGAACCCATAATAATAAGAGCAGCAGCACAATCAATTTTTCATAACATCAAGGATGGTGGCCCTTGCTTTGTATTGTTGACAGAATTTGGCCCTTGGTGAAAAGTATATGTGAAACCTGGAAAAATTCAAAATTTTTGCAATTCTGTTTGGTGCCTCTAACACTTCCCCTTTAAAGCAACTGTTTCTGACAAGACTTTGGTATCATAACTGACTCTATTGCCTATGAGTGTAACATAGCCCACCTTTGCCTCCTGAGATTTGATGAGTCTGTCCCTCTGTCTCAGCTGAGAAGAGAGAGAAAGAACCTGCTGTTGGAGTTTCTGTAGACTGGAGCCAGCGTTCTGCTTCACAGACAAGGCCTTCAGAAGCCTGGCATTCTCACTCTGCAGCTGTAAGTCACACACATAATACAAACAACACAAAAGATGTCATAAGATGATTCAACCATGCTGCACAGATGACACATACCAGACAGACTTGCCTCCTCTTTCTCCTGCTGGTGTCTTTCCTGTGCTTCCTGAAACTTTTTCCTCCATTCTCTTTTCTAAGTGAAAAAAATTATGTAAAATGATGAAACACATTGAGAGACAAGCTAAAAACACAAAGTGAGCACATAAAATTTAAAGGGGCCATAATCATACATATTTTTTATATCTGTTTATTTTTCCCTTTGGGTTATCTTTGTTTGTAAAATAAAAAAATGCCTTCTTAACATATTCAATTTGTTAAGAAGGGCAGGTTCAGACAGGTTCACAAATCAGTCGGAATTGAAATGTGCTGCTGTAACTGTTATGACTGGATTCAAATTATCAGGGATCTTGTTAAAAAATAAAATTCAGTCACTTGTTTCTAACATTGGGATCCTTCAGAAGGATATGCAGAGCAGAAGGTGCTGCACAGAGCAAGGAACGGCACAAAGCAGGGGCAGATCTACTGGGGTGGCAAAGGGTGGCAAATGCCACCCTAAGAAAAAGCATTGGCACCCAATCTGCCACCCCACCATAAGTATACACATGTATTAAATATAAAAGTAATTATATTATAGTTGATGTTGACATTGTGTAAGGTTTATTCATGTCAAACTGCCTAAACTCTCACCGAATGATCAAATGACTACAGACCCATAGCATGATTGATTACAGCAGTAATCAATCCTGTGATTTTTTACAGCAGCTACAGTGGGCTATCACAACATCGACCAATTGCCTACCAACTATTGCAGCGTGTGTACAGTGTTTGGGGTCTTGTGCCATTACCAATGACCACATGAACAAATATGTGGAAAAAAAGAGGTAAAAGATTAATTTCTCAGTTGTTTCCAAGTATTCACAGAATGATTATTAGATGCATCGCTGTCAGTTATGGGTTGAGACAGATAGGACATGTCCTCACCACTTTTTGAAATAGCTTTTTTTCAGGTATGTGTATAATCCAGATGAAACATCTCCAGTTCTTGAATTGTAGTTTCTATTTCATCTGTGTGTGTTTCGACTGGAGATCCGGAGCTGGAATGTGTTATTTTTAATGTTATGATGTTTGTTGCGGCTGTTATCAGTGTTGTTTAGTGTCGGAAGTTTTTCTGCAGCCCACATTCTATTCTGTGTCCCCCATTGTAATGGCCTTCTCTGCCTTATTGTTTGTGTGTATGCAAAGTGTGTGTGTTGAATTTCAGAGTTTGCTGTTTTTACAGTTTACATTTACATTACATTTATGCATTTGGCAGACACTTTTATCCAAAGCAACTTACAGTGCACTTATTACAGGGACAATTCCCCCTGAGCAACCTGGAGTTAAGTGCCTTGCTCAAGGACACAATCGTGGTGGCTGTGGGGATCGAAACAGCAACCTTCGGATTACCAGTTATGTGCTTTAGCACACTACGCCACCACCAATTCAGTTTTATTTAGACCTAACTTCGGGCTAATCTTAGCTTCCAAATGGATCATTCCAGCTGCAACAATGGTGATAGGCCTACAGGACTTTATTAGCAGAATAACATGGGATATGCATGCATTTTCCATAACAAAATAAAATAAAACATTTGGCCTGCATAAGGTGGTGACGTTTAGACCAGACTGCTAGTTCTATATGTGAAGCTTAGGAACATTTCAAATTTGTTGATGTGTTTAATAGACAATGTCTTGGTGTTCTGGAGATATATAATTTGTTACTTATTTTTATTAAGATTTTGTTTTGTTTTTTTATGTTGGCAAATCAGTAGAAAAAATTTTACTATGTGGTTTCTGTGGAAAAGCAGTTGTATCGCAAATTCATGGACATTTGTAATGTGATAGTGACTCCAACAAATTAACTAGTACTTGTTGCAGTGAAGCTTGGTACCTTCAACCATAAGAACTATGCATGGGCGCTTGCTTTAGTGTTGCTACCCCTCATAGTCTGAATGCCACCCCATAAAAACATTTCTAGATCTGCCCCTGGCACAAAGCTTGGCACACTTATCTTTCCTACTTTTTTCTTATTACCTGTAAATGTGGCCATACATACTGTATGTTAATGTATTTTGCAAAGCAATTTCCAGCTCAGTTTCAATAGATTGCCTTTTTGGACAATCTATTGGACCATGATTGAATATTTCAATTATATGAAAGACCCAAAGTTGTAAAACTGTGAGAACTCTCACCTTCTGGACCATTCTCTCTTTTAGCTCTTTCTCTCTGTTTTCTCTTCTTTCTTTCTCATGGTTGCTCTCTTCTTGAAAGCTTTTGTTCTTGTAAACGTTGCTTAATGCATCCACCTCTCTATTTTGCAACTCCATTAGTTTCTATAGTTGAAAAAATGACAAACATTATTATAAAATACAATAAAATATTGATTGATTTATTTTACATCAAAAACATCAAAACACAAAAACAAAACATTATAACCTACTGATAATTGCATTGAAACATAACATGTAGCTTGCAAAACCAGAGGATCTATCTCCATCTATTGGTGACAGTTTAAAATATTCATGTTGAACTCTTGTATGCTCACAGCCTCTATGGATGAGTTCTTGCTTGCCATATCTTTAGACTCCTGGAAAAACAGCTGTCTCAGCTCCCCAATTTCCTGCTGAAAATTTCTTCTCTCCTCCTCTTTCCATCTGTCCAGAGCTTCTTTCTCTAACTGTTCTCTTCTTAGTTGCTTCTCTTGCTCCTGACACAATAAGGTTTAATAGATGTATTTTCTCCAGGAAAATATTATTTTTTGAACAAAATTATTTGTAGTACTTGAACTGGTTATTTTATGACTAAAATAATCAAATATAAATAACTTGCATTTAAAATTCTTACAAGGATCCAAACTCATGAGAGATTAAAAAAGGTGAAAAATGCATAGCAGGTGTTCCAGAGGAATATTTTCAGCTATTTAATTGATGCATTTAAAGCTTCAAGTTTTAAGCTAAAAGTATCCATTTCAACTGATTTTAATAAGTAATTAAAAGTGCAAATTAAAAGTTTTACCAAACAATTTGGAAAAATTTGCTCTAAAAAAGCTGACTTTATCCGAAAAGTTGAGTAGCTTGGATCCCTGAACTAACCAATACTGTCAAATGAGTGAAGTTCAACACTGTCTAATTCCAGCAAATCTGCATTTCTACATACCTGCAATAATGATGGAAATGTTCAATTTCTTTTTAGTAGCCATTAATTCTACATAGACGAGGTACTGTATGTGCCAAAATAGATTTATTTTAAAAATTGTTGCTGACAAGCCTTTAACTGGCTGTTTAATAGCAGGTTCTATTGTGACAACCTAACTCTTATTGGGCATGTTGTCACAAAAGGAAAACATATTTTATGAAAATATTCAATAGTGTTGTACATTAGGTGCAGAAGAATGAACATTTGCTATGCAAAATGACTTGAATCCAAGAAAACCCAACCTTATAACCCTGGAATTCCTCAAAGCCATAAAACTAGGAGACTGCCAAAATGGCACCGTAAAGTCTGGCATGACCCAGCTAAATGAGATGAACCACATCTGGACAATAAAATAAACAAAGGAGACTTGTCTAAGATCACATGCCCGAAAACACTCATGTTAATAATTATCCAAATGACTATCGTCATATGGACTGGCGACCTGTCCAGGGTGTCCCCCGCCTTTCGCCCAATGTTAGCTGGGATAGGCTCCAGCCCCCCGCGACCCTGTACACAGGATAAGCGGTTGACGATGGATGGATGGATGGATGGACTATCGTCATTGTTCAAGATCTGAACTGTTGAACTTTTCTTTAGCAGGACAAACTAATGCTCATAACTTCAAATATACGAATGAACTTGTCAAGTGTATACAAGTATATCTCAGGACATCTCATATTCATTGACACAATTGCAAAACTTACTTTACTGTACATTGTACTTTTTATCCTACACATCTGCCAAAATGCCTAGAACTCTTCTTCAAGGTTTAACCTGATAATATACCCTGACAATCATGTTTCTCATAACATGTAATGTATTATCCAGGTTGTAATACCAATGAATGAACCATCATGTTTTTTACTTACATGTTGAATATTCATGAAAGTATGTCATATTTAGTATGTAAATGCTTGCTTGTTTATGCAGAGAATGTTGATGTTAACGAATGTCATGTCTCTTGCACTGTTTTCAAGATACATTAATAAATATTGCCATATTCTGAGCGGGAAACAGGAGTCTTCACAGATAAAGTCTCATCAATCATCAATCATAAATTACCATGTGACTCTAAAAATCTGCCTTTGATTGGCTTAGAGCCTCTTTGGGGTGTGAACAAAGCAAATGGCCAGCTTAAAAGACGCTTAAAAGGGTTAAAATACCAGCCTGAACAACCCCCTCAAGCTTTTCTCATGCTCCGCACTCTCTTGCTTCTTCACTTCCATTCAGCTCCTCATCCTCCGCCCTCGTGGCTTGCCGAGTCCAGGAAGGCTCGGAGTAAAGCTCAGAGGAAGCCCTTCTCTTCTCTGCACTACGGCACACACATGTCACGGGAGTCACCAGTCCTCTATGTGGAAGGCCTCGCTTCAAAGCCCCACCTCATCATCCCAGCAACAGACATCCACAATCTTAACAGAGGCCCAAAACATTGACGGAACGACCAGAACTTTCTACAAAGAGCCAAAGAACCAAGCAACACAAGGAAACACAAGTACATCTCCAGACTTTGCTGAAAGTGCTTGTGGTCTGCAAATCGAGTTAGACTGAATTATGTATCAAATGGTTCTCAAGGCATTGCCTGCAGGCTTCATAAATTCATTTTCTCTGTATAGATTATTTCCATTCCAGCTACTCTGTTCACTTTACTCACCAACCTATTTCATGTTTGTTTGTATTCAAAGTTAATTTTACTGTGGTATATTATGATAAATAATCTTGTCACTTGATTTTTCAAAGATCTTTGCATCTAAGCTATAACTAACATATTTGTGATATTATTTTCAATAAGCCATGAGAATATTATTATTCCAGTAAGTGAATTAATAATAATTCCCTTATTAAAGCAAATTCCTTTAGTGAGCAGGTACAACAAGTAATTATTTTTGTATTCAGACAAATAATACAATTATTTGTCATTTACCCTCCTTATAATTGCTGTAGAAAGTGACTAATTCCATTATGAAATTGACATAATGACGTAGACATGCGGACAGTTTAATTTAATTCCTAACACACATACTGTTCCCTACAAAATGATGGAGTTAAGCGGGCACGTGTACATTTACATTAACCGAAGCTAAGCTCTATATAGCTAGCCCTTGTTATCTCCTATATAGAAACATACTCTTCTTTTTATTTTGTAGTAGTGCAGTAATTCAAATTCCAAGACACATGATTTAAACAAAAGAAACAGCATTTTCTAGACCACTGATATGACTGTCTTCATTTCATGTGAGTGCACATGATTTTAATCATATTTGTCAAAAGTGTTCTTCAATCTTTATTTGTAAAAAACATTTTATGAGGAAAAAAATTACAGTGCCCCTTTAATCTTAATCAGAAACTTCAATACTAAGAGCTAAAGCCTATCTGCCAATAAACAATAAAATATGGGAAAATGTTTAGCAAGTACAGTATCAAACAATAGAAACAGAGGAGATACTTAAGAGGTTCTGTCCAGTATGAACTATATGTGCTAGACCTTGATTCAAACACAAACTTACCTGGTGTTGCCTCAAACTGTCCATTTCTCTCTCTGCCTGTAGCTGCATCTGTGTCACTCTTAGTCTCTCTTTCAGCTCTTCTATCCCATCCTCCATCTGTTCTACCTGCCTCTTCTTCTCCCTCTCTGAAACACCAAACACACACAATACACAATCTGCCAAATTTAAATGCATAAAATACAAAGGCAGTGATTGAGTTTCATAAAAAAATATTTTCCACCAATCATACATTTCTGATCATTGAAATGTATAGTGTTGGTATTGTGTTATCTGAAATGTATGCAACTTTTGAAGACATTTAAAAGGCACTACCTGCATCTGTGACCTCGGGATGTCGTCGCTGAACATGTGCTTGTAAGTAGGAGTAATTAACAAATGATTTTTCACAGAAATGGCACTGACAAGGAAAATATCAAAAGATTGTTAAAAAATTTGTTTTACTACAAATAAAGGTAATTAAGCTTTGGTAACCACAAAATAACTCATTTTTATAATGGTTATAAAAGAAAACCACCTTGTGAAAATTATTAGAGCTGGCCTGCAGGAGGAGCTGTTGAGTGGAGATCAACTTCTTTTTTTGCCGCATCTCCACCTTGGTTTCTTGCAGTTTTTTCTCTAGTTCTACTCTTTGTTCTCCCTCTCGCTGGGCCTGAGAGAGCATCCCCTGCAGACGCTCCTCCAGTCCTGATAGCTGTGAACCCAGGAAATCTTGACAGTGGAGCAGGTACTCTGTGCTCAGCTGGGACATACGGAGCAGTTTGATCAAAGAAGGATCAGCAGGCCCACGGCAGTTCGGACAACGCTCACCCACCACATCACAGAACGTTACAGTTGTAATGAAATCCTGAAGCACACCGACATCTATTTCCCGCGCAACCCGGTCCACATCAAGGGCAGCAAGACGCCTCCAGTCTACAGACTCAGAACGTGAGCGAAATTGAAAGTGCTGAGGGTGGGGAGCTGGGATCCAGGAAGGTGTGTTGGACAGTGTGGAATAGGGCTCACCGGGAAAGAGATGGCCAAGCATGGTGAAAGTTTTGGGATAGACAAATGACTGGATATGTTGATTCCTATAAAGAGGCTGAATGGGGAGAGACAGAGAAAACAGAAAGTACAATTACAATTTGTTCATTAGGCTGTTTATTTTTAGTGAAGGAAATGCAATTCCCAATACTTTATTTTTCTTATCTAACGCACTCTTGTTAAGCCACACAAACTGTTGTTATGCTTGATTAATATAAATGGTGTGTACAAAGCATTTGTGTCAGCTAATTGGGTCACTGTATTCTTCTCAATATACATCAGGGGTGTTGCGAGGGGGAGGCTTCGGAGGCTTAAGACCCTGATTTTTATTTTCTTTTGTTTTTTGAAGAATCACATGTTTCACTTCACAAATAAATATGTTTTATGACTTTATTCAAACATGTAGTCCGTCTATCTAATGAAAAGCTATGGGCAATGTTAGATTACTGCTTGCACCTTTATTCAGTCCACTGCAGAAATGACTGTGGCCCTCACATTTATAGCCATCTTTTGAACACCTGTTCTGCCAGTAGGTGGGACTGTTGTCACTCAGGTTTCAACAAACCAATATTGTTTCAAAGAATTGGTGATGAGGTAACATGCATGTGTAACCAGGTGCTATCCACTCACTGTTTAATGAAATAGGAGATCTTATTTCTAACTTCTATGCTTAAAGGAAGTTCAACGAAAAATGAAAATTTGCTGATCATTTACTCACCCTCAAGCCATACAAGATTTACATGACCTTCTTTCACCATCAGAACAGGATTTAAGATGTTTAGGAAAGTATCCCAGGTTTTTTGCTTAATCCACTGCAAGTGAATGGACACCGATTTTTGACTCAAATCAGCACTTTCAAAAACTGCACTGGGTACCAAAGTGCTGTACATGGAGTTACAAAAATAAAATCACATGCATACAGCTTAAGAATACAACAAGCATTTAAAACTGACAAAGACAGGATAATAGAAATTGACATAGAAACAATTTATAATGCAAGTAATTAAAAGCTATGGAAAATAAATACGTTTTTAAGGCCCCCTGGAAATACACAATGGAGATAATTTCATGGCTAACGGAAGCTCATTCCAAAGTCTAGGGGCTGCCACCGCAAAAGCTCTATCACCTTGTTTTAAGGTGAGATCGAGGGACCGACAGACACAGCTGATCACCAGAGATGAGAGACCTTGAATGTTGATGCAAAATCAGATATATACTCTGGTGCTAGACCATGGAGAGCCTTCAATTCATAAAGAAACACTGAACTGGATTCTGTAATTCAATACTGGGTTAATATGGTCTCTTTTCCTGGTTCCAGTTAAAAGCCAAGCAGCTGAATTCTGGACCACACCCAGATACAAAGCATTACAATAGTCCAAATGAGAAGACATAAAGGCATGCACAACCTTCTCCAAATCATCAAAACAGAGAATGGACTTTAACTTTGCTATAGATCTAAGATTAATTTGCCGATCAAACTTGAGCTAAGTGTCAAAAATAACACCCAGGTTTTTCCACATAGGAAAGATTTTTCCCTGGAAGCAATGACAAGTTGCCATCTAAATGTACCCCACATCTTCTTTGACCAAAAAGAATAAACTCTAACTTATCCTCATTTAATTGGAGAAAGTTGTTTGCCAACCAACACTTCACATTGGCAATGCATTTATACAGAGACTCAAAAGAGTGTTGCTTCCCATGTTTAATAGGAAAGTAAAGCTGAGTGTCATCAGTGTACAGCATACTCTAGTATGCCATGTTTATCAAAGATCTTTCCTAATGGAAGCATGTAGAAGGAGAATAAAACAGGTCCCAAGATGAAGCCCTGATGAACCCCACATGTTAAAGGAACAACTAATGAAGAACAGTTCTCTAAACAGACTGAAATTGTTCTATCCAATCCAAGACTAAGAGACCCAATACAAGGCTAACCCCTGAATACCAACCTGGTCTCTTAAGAGATCGATGAGAATGTCCTGATCGACTGTATCCAAAACGGCACTAAGATCCAGCAGCACAAGAGCAACAGGACTACCAGAATCCACACCTAATAAAATATAATTTAAAACTCTCAGCAGAGCTGACTCTGTACTATGACCGGCTCTGACACCTGACTGAAATTTATCGAGCAAATTATTGCTAACTAAAAAATTATTTAATTGTGCAAGCACCATCTTCTCTAATATTTTTGACATAAAGGATCATTTTTAATATAGGTTGAATGCTATTCATATCAGATGAATCAAGATTTGCTTTCTTAAGAAGAGTATGAATAACAGCATGCTTGAAGCAGATGGGAACAATACCAGTGGTCAGGCTAATGTTGACAATCGACAACACGCTTGGACCAATTGAGTCCACCACCTCTTTAAACAAAGCGGATGGAATAACATCACACAAAGAACCAGTAGGCTTCATATGTGCAATTGTGAGTTTGAGTTGAGACAGGGACACAGGTACAAAACAGGTCAACAGATTTTGCGGAACAGAATAGGTAGGAGGATAATTACTAACAGGTAAGATCCGTGAGTGTATACAAGCAATTTTAACTGTAAAAAAAAATAAAAAAACTGCTCACATGTGTCCACTGAAGGGGAGATAGAGGTAAGGGCAACTGGATGAAGAAATAATGTAATGGGAGAAAAAAGAACTTTAGAATTTTGACAGTTCTTTGAAATTATATAAACAAAATAGCTTGATCTGGCTAATTTAACTGCTCTTTGAAATTTACTCAAACAGTCTCTCAAAATGTCATTGGAAACTTAAATTTATCTTTAAGCCACTTTCGCTCAGCCTTCCTGCACTCCTGCCTAAGAGCATGGGTATTACTATTCAACCAGGGCTGAGCCTTGACTTTTTTCTTCCTAATTTTTAATGGAGCCACAATGTTAAAGATGCCAGAACATGACGAGTTGAACTGGAAGACCAACTCCTCAGGCCCATACCAGAAAATGGAGACTCCAGCAGTGATTTCAGTGGAGAAACATTAAAAGCAGATGAAAAACTACTAGCGGTAGCGGAAGAGATAAAACGGGATGCGACAGCAACAGGGCCTTCATTAGCCTGATCATTGCATGAAAAAATAAGAGTTAAAAATAACAGTCTTATGATCTGAGAACACAGTGTCAGCAATTTTCACATTAGATAAAACCAGATCAAGGGTATGAGAACATATATGTGTAGGGCCAGCAACACTCTGAAATAAACCAAATTAATCTAATAAATGAACTAACTAACCAGTGGTCTCGTAGGACAACACACATGAATATTAAAATCCCCAAAATGAAAAAGTTATCTGAGCAAGGAATAATATAACTCATTTATAAAATCTTTGTGATATGACAGATGTCTGTAGATGAGAGCACATAACTATTTAAATGAGTTCAGCATAATCAACTGAGCTGCATTTAAACTTGTTTTTAAAAATAACTGCATGGCCCCCACTCCTACCGACTGCCCTAGGGGAGCTAAAGTAGCAACAGTCAGGAGGTGAAAGTTCTGAAAGAGGAGCCATGTTGCTGTTGCTGAGCCAAGTCTCTGTAACAAATAGAAAATCCAATTCATGGGAGAGAGAAAGCTCGTTCAGAATAAAGGATTTGTTAGAGGGAGATCTTGCATTGATCAAAGCCATTGTCACTAAGATAAGAGTCAGACGAAAGTTGAGAAGTACCATATATATTTCCCGACCTATCCAGGGAGCATAGATTTTTTAATTTAGCACTGCAGTCTTCCGTACTGGTCGACATCCTGATCCAGATGAAAACGGAAATACAGGCACCTAGTATGAACCCCTTAAATTCGGCAGCAATTCAACACCATCCAGCCCATAGGCCACAGAGCAGGAGAAAGTAATCCTCAGAGACTTCTTCGACCTCACTAAGCGTCCAGCCTGCTTTTGACGCTTCCTTCGGCATTTCCTCTGTAAGCACAAACGCCCGGGCAGGTGGCAGACTTGCGTCAGCGTGTCTGGCACAGCATGGGAAGGGAGATGCCAGTTGATACTGGGATCATGTATCAAATAGTCAGTTACCTCCGTTCAAAATGTAAAAAGCCAAATGATCATAGACCAAAACAGAGCAAACCGTGCAAGAAATAAAGCCAATGAAAAAGATAGAAACTAGAATTAAAACGGATAAGTCACGATGGCCATGACTGTAAGCCAGCAAACAACCTGGCACCATCATTCCATCGATAATGTTAGCAGGTTCTAGCAGGTTTAGCAAATAATGTTGACGGTCCAAAACGCACACTTAATCAGCATCAAAGTAATCCACAAGGCTCCTGCTGATCAAGTAATGTTTTCTGAAGTGAATCAATACATTTGTGTGAAAAACGAATCGCTAATTAAAAATGTATTACCTTAAAAAAATAAGTTCCTGTAAACACAGAATGCCTCATGCCGCTGTCATGTGACGTTATCACATTGGTGCGTTCACGTGAGAAGTCAGAAGTTTCGCTCCATCTACCACAGAGGAACGTACTTCGCGAGAGTTAGGTCAATTCAAACAGCTACAGAGAGCTGGTGGAAGCGCCAATTTAAAGATAAAAAACGTTTTAATTAGCGATTCGTTTTTCACACAAACATATTGATTGACTTCAGAAGACATTACTTGCGTTACTCGTGTGGATTACTTTGATGCTGTCTAAATATGGTTTTTGGACTGTCAAAAATTGGTGTCCATTCACTTGCATTGGCTGAAGCTAAAAACCTGGGATACTGTGGAGCAGGACGTGGTCGTGTGTCAGTCAGTAGGGAGACAGAAAGCGGTAAGAGCAATCACCTGGTGATTACTGATACTAAACACCTGTGTCTCATTTCAGTGACAGTGGAGATGGGCTTGAGAAGGCCGGCAAAATGCCAGAGTGGCAAAGAGAGTCTGAACCAGACACACCCCATAGCTGTAAGCTGCAAAGCGTTTATTTAGTACTTTAAGTTTGTTCTGACAGTTATCAGTGAAGCTGTGTCTGCAAAGTGAAAAGATTTGCTGAAAAGCAACTATTTGAGTTAAACCTGTACAATAAAAAATCACACTTACGTGGACTGCAACAGGCTCCTGCTTCCTTCTTACTAAAACCTCACTCTCTCCCTGCCCCTCTTGTCCCTCCCTCTACTCCTTCTCGCCATACACCCGCTCCCCACAAACGGGGAGTGTTTTCACCCAAACTGGCGCCCCGCCTCCCCTCCCCCTCACATCGCCCTTCCCAGGATGCTGCCTCCACCACCACGAGTGCAGCTGGGGAGCCTTGGCTGGTCTGTTGGAATTGCGTGGAGCCAGGACACGTCCAGTAATGGAGGCGGAGACATGGATCCGGGTCCCTGACACGCCACAGACTGCCTCCGATTGAGCAGGGACATACCGCATACTGGTAAAAAATTAAGGGGCGTACAAACCAAGCCCTGGTGGATTCTGGTTGTAATCAAACCTCGATTCACCATGGCTTGGTTCATGACGGTGCTTTGGGTGCAAAACACAAGGTGATGGTGAGGTGTGTGCATGGAGATGCTCACAAGTATCAGGTAGCGACAGATGTTATTCAACTCCGGGGGAAAAAGCATAGAGTGGAGGCCACGGTTAATTCCCACCTCACCCATCCACTGATTCTGGGGACCAATTGGCCAGGGTTTAAAAGATTACTAAAAGCATTGTGTGTGGATGAGTCCTGTAAACTGAAATATTGGTGTATGATGTTTGATGGCTGGGGAGGCGGAGCTGGGGCCATCCACGTCTGCTCAGCATCAGAATGATGCAGATGGGGATCCTCTGGCATTTGGCTCCATCTCTCTTCGTTGAGCCTCTCCTGGTTCCACCTGCCTTCGTCGAGCCCCTCCCAGCTCCGCCAATGGAGTCTTCCATGGCTCTGCCGACAGAGACTCTTCCTCCAGCGGCTCTGCCCGCCCCCTCAGAGACTACTCCTACAGCCATACCACTGCCTGAACCAGTCCCTGTCTTTTGGCCACCTCCTTGGCGTCTTGACCCTGTCTCATTCTGCGGCCACCTCCCAGACCTCCTGACCCTGTCTCGACCCTTCAACTACCTCATGGGCCTCCTGACCCTGTCTCGGTCCTGCGGCCTCCTCCCAGACTTCCTGACCCTGTCTTGGCCCTGTGGCCGACAACCAGGCCTCTTGATCCATTCCCTACTCTGAGGTGGTCTCCTTGGTCTCCTGGCCATCCATCTGATCTGCTCTGGTCTTCTGGGTCTCCTGGCCATCCACCTGATCAGCTCTGCTCTCCTGGCCATCCGACTGACCTGCTCTGGTCTCCTTGGTCTCGTGGCTGTCCACCTGATCTGCTCTGGTCTCCTGGCCATCTGCCTGAACTTCTCCGGTCACCTTAGGGTGTTCCTGGAGGGGGATTTCCCTCTAGAGCACTCATGTGACGAAACCCTTAGGCACACCTTTGGCCAATTGAGAGTAATCAAGCCAGCTGATCTAGTCTGATGTCGCCCTCACATATCCATATTTTTCGATTATTAGGGACCAGTTGTATCGAGTGATGCAGGGCATTCAAACCCATGAAAATGCAACCCAGTTATTAGTCCAGAGGAGCCGTCGGGAAACACTTTTCCAGGCGGCTCACCTTAATCCTATGGTGGGTCATTTAGGACAAGAAAGAAGACAGCACCAGTTAATGGGCCGCTTTTATTGTCAGGCATTCACGGAGGGATGTGTGCATATGGTGTGCGGCATGCCGCAAATGTCAGTTGGTGAATCCACCAGCCACCCCAAGAGCACCTGTTCCCGTTACCATTAATCGAGGCCCCCGTCGAAAGAATTGGTATGGACCTCGTTGTGTCATTAGAGCAGTTGGCACGTGGATATCAGTTTATGTTAGTCCTGGTGGATTATGCAACGTGATGTCCAGTACGCAATATCTCAGCACGCAGTGTTGAGGAGGCACTCTTCAAAATGATCTCCTGGGTGGGGATTCCGAAGGAGGTCCTCAGCGATAAAGGTACATCATTTATGTCCTATAGTCGCTTAGGCAGGACGGGCTCACCCGAAAAAGTGCACAATTGAATGGGTGGAAGTATGATATCTGGGCTTCCACTTGGGTCATGGGCAGGTACGGCCCCAAATTGATAAGACTGCAGTGATAGCGGCCTGCCCATGTCCCAAGACCAAAAAGGTGGTGAGACTGTTTATGGGGCTGGCTGGCTACTACCGAAAGTTTGACCGATCTCACAAAAAGGGGGCATCAGATCCGGTCAATTGGACAGTGGCGTGCCAACAGGATTTCACAAGAGTGATATATGATCCAAACTTCTCTCTCCAATTCATTTTGCGGAAGGATGCATCATAGATGGGGTTGGGGCCCATGCTCTCACAGGAGGTGGAGGGGGAGGAGCATCCCGTGCTGTACATTAGTTGTAAGCTCACTTTGAGGGAGACTAAGTATAGCATGATTGAGAGAGAGTGTCTGGCCATCAAATGGGTTGTCCTAACCCTCCGTTATTACCTGCTTGGGTGAGCTTTCATCCTCTGCTCAGATCACACCCACTTCAGTGGCTCCACCGCATGAAAGATACCAACGCACAGATCACTTGTTGGTACCTGGCACTTCAGCCATTCAAATTTAAGGTGATCTACTGGTCGGGGCAGCAGATTGTTGTGGCTGATTTCCTCTCCAGGAATGGGGGTTAGCAGGCCAGATGGTAAGAGCCATCACCTGGTGATTATTGATACTAAATGAACATTATAGCCATCACATGTTTCCTGTCTACACTCCTAACATTTCCTTAAATAGTACTTACAGTTAATACAATTAATATATATGTTGATTTCCTCAAAGTGATTTGGTCATGGTGAACAATGGGGAGTTGAGCAAAAGGTTTTTTTCTGGTAATATTAACCATTATGTTACTATAGTAATGTTGTAGTAATGTTTTTAGGCAGAAGCCATAGTTTTAATGCAATTAACTATGGTGTTACTACAGTAATATGGTGTTAATGTTAATTAATTAATTAACAATGGTAAATATGATTTTACTACAAAATACCATAATGATACTATGGTCACTGTAATAAAACTGTAATGAAGTAAGTTGGGATCCATCAGCAGTGTTTAATAGAGTAAACAAGTCGTACAGGCAATGGTCAGGTGGCAGGCAAACAGATAGATGAGGGGCAATCAGAAGTCAGAGTCAGAGCAGGCAGGAAATCGGGGCAGGCAACAAACAACGAGAAACTATGAACAAGGCTAGGTAGGTACACGAAAAGACTGAGAGGTAAACAGGGATAAACGCTTGGAAACGCAAACAAGACTTCGCAAAGAGTGACTGAGCTGAGTTGGTTTAAATAGAGCGTGGAAAACAGGGAACAGCTGTGGGGTAATCAGACCTAGGTATGCAAGCTTATGGGAAATGTAGTCTTAGAGGTCAATACTCCGGAGAATCTGATCTCCGATGACTGAAGGGGGAGGCGCTCTCTGTGTTCGTGACAAAAACCATGGTTAATTTTTGTAAGGGAAGGTTATGTATAGGTTTAGGGGTAGAGGTTGGTGTAGGCCTGGTGTCTGTGAGACTCCAAATAAACAATAAACACATTGCATTGATACCACTATACTGCATGTTAGTATTTAATTAGGGGTGTAAATAGTCTCTGCCACTACTTACATTTTTACTATACACTCCTTTTAACACTATTTGCACTTAGTGCAAAGTCCATATTTTTTTTTACTATTTACACTTAATGCAATATGCTCTGACTTAAAAAAATGCATCTACTCATGCGTTGTGATTGCGCAACATACGTGATGCAAGTATCTTTTTTGCCAGCCCAGCACATTGCTAGGTGATGTAGCTAAATGATACCTAGTAAAATGAATACTATGCTGACTAGCACATATCAGGGGTCCACGATTTTAGTTCATTACTTTTTAAATCGCAGTTTGAAACATAATTTGCATATAATGTGAGATGCATAGGGAGTTTTAATTGTGATGGTATAAGTTAATACATTTTAATGGCAGGTGTCACTGCACTGATGCGGCCAAATAATTTTCAACATTCCCTCAGTAATTTTCACTTGCATTTGCTCGCACCCTATGGTCCTGTTATTTCATTGTCAGCATGGTTAAACTCATTTCCTGAAGAAAAAAAAAATCATGCAAAAGTCTCAAATTTTACACCTTGAGCTGTCTGTGCAATTGCACAGATACTTTTCCCATAATACTTGAAGCAGGCCAGCAATGCTGTACCTGCAATGATGTGCAAATCCAGACACAGTACCGGCAGCTATTTTACGTACCAGCAGCTCTTATAAAGTGCAGTTACTGTGTCCTATAATCTATGTTTCGGAGACGGGGTACGGGGTATCATTCAACAAAATGATGTTGAATGTTTGGAGGGGTTTGCCACTCTAAAATGTTTGTGAACCACTGGCTTAGAGTACATCTGAAAAGATGTGAAGACATTCAGAAAATAACTACATTTTTCAGAAAATAGACAGACACTGCCAATCAGCAGGAGACAGGGAGCTCAAGAGTTCTGACATGACCCAAGACAGACCAGTAAATTAAATTATACATGCAGTTGTTTTTTATTTCAGCATTTGTTTTTATTAACAAGTGAATAGTCATCCATACAATGTAAATACATTACAGTTCGTCTTTAACCTTCATGCCATATAAAAAATGAATATTATTTCAGACAGATCAAGCATCAGTGATTTGGTCAGCGAGGGTCAGCATTCAGAAGGCACTTCACTGGCAGCAGCACTAATTCAGTAATCTAATTCAGTGGTTCTCAAACAGTACCTTGGAAGGTGTGATGGTGTGCCGTGGAATTTGTCCTTACAACCTAAATAAACTTTTTAAATTATTCAATTAAATGTGTAGTACAAATGTTTTATATTTTAACAGATTTTGCCACAGATATAATAAAAAAAATTTAAAAAAAACTAAGCAAAGAATATTAAGTAGGCCTAATCGAACTATCTAAATAGCCTAAAACAAAAAAGCTGTAACTTCCTCCCTCTCACTCTCTCCTTGATCCCATGGCAACGTGATATTGCTTACTGTGCATGCTTTTCAAATAAACAGTATTGATAGCAGCTAGTGAGCAAGCTAACTAGGCTTAGCTAATAAGTCCTGCACCATGGATAGTAACCTAGGCCTTACAGCAGGACAAAGAATCAACCCCTCCACTTTGACCACTGTGCATATTTTGCTCCCAAAATATGATTTAAAAGATCTTTTCACTCAGAAAGATCCTGATGGTGTCATCGGTGGCTAATTTCTGATTTCATTTGATAACGAGATGAATATATCGAATTCTACAACAAATTTGCGGAGATTCTCAAGGGGTCATGCATGGAATACGTGTTCAAGTAAACAGTAGGATAACATTTATATAACATATTCAAATTTTATCACCTAACTTCATGTTTGTATTGAAGCTACTGAGAAGATCAAAATGGATTATGTCTGGGAGCACAGAAAGTATTTTTCATCAAGAGATGATTGTGTGAGTCTACATAATGACATTATCCAAAATGTAAGACTCATTTTAAGTAAAGTTCTGCAATTAATCCTTATCAAAATGATTATTTCAAAGTGTGAAAAAAACTGTTCAGCACCACACCCTTTTGACTTGTGTGATTGCTTAAAGCCAAGAAAGAGGATAATAACCAATATAGATATCAAGAGTACTGGCAATCATAATTCAAATTACGTTCAATAATTATACATGATAAAATATTACATGTTCAAATTGTTTACACATTTTAACATATTTCAAAATTAATTATGGGGGACACCCCTGATATACAGTACATAAGCTCTATTTGAGGATTAGAAGGCAGACAAGAATAGAAAGTAAAAGAGTCATTCTCTATGACAACAACTGTCTGTTCACAATGGCCAGTTGCATGTGGCAACTCTTTCAGAAGCTCTGTTGGCATGATTTTTGTATTGTTTTTAGATCTACTACTGTACAGTTTTTTATTAAAACTTCAGCAAAAAGTGCATGCCTTCAGAATTGTAAAGAATAAAATGTTTGTGAAAGAAAGGCATCCATTCCTTTATGTTCTATGCACTAGATAAACAATGATACCTTTATACGTTATCATTGACTAGAAGAAAGTCAGCTAAAGAGCACAGAACAAATCATCCAGATCTATTAGTTATTAATTAAGAGTCCTGTATATGAGATAATCATAACATGTACATATTGTTTACTAACAGTTAATTAAAACACACACGCTGTTTACCTGAAAATGCATTTGGCAAGGTATCATCTTGTTTTATGTCATAGCGTCTTAGTCTAATGCCTCTGAGTTTACATATCAACAGTCTCTCTGCAGTTTGAACTGTATTGTTCCTCAAACTAAACCGCCCACAGCACTGGTTAATAGTATTTCACTCCCCTGTTTCTAAACAACCAAAGCCACGCCTTTAATTAAATGATTTAACTGATTGCATGATCTCAATAGTTTACCAGACTACATGCAATAATTAATCTGTAATAAGTGAGAAAAGGTTTATCAATTTTCTCATGGTTGGATGGACAGGTGAATGTCCGTAATTTTTGAAGGTAATTATTGTTATTTTGATATATATATATATATATATATATATATATATATATATATATATATATATATATATATGTATAATCACATGAGAAGAATAAAAAACCTGTTTTATTCTATATGGAGAGGGTCCCCTCATGGGGGAAGCCATATTAGAATCACATGACCAGCCAAATACCTGCTTAATCTCATTAATTAACCTGTTATCAGACACTATCACTCATGGATTTAATTAATCTTTTTTTTTATCTTGGACTTGGACAGAATACTTTTCAGTTATTTTTGTCATTGTAGTGATTTTCTACAATGACAACAATAACTGAAAAGTATTCTGTCCAAGTCCAAGATAAAAACTTTTTTTTTTTTTTTTTTTAAAGATGAATTATACAAATAAATAAAAATACTGACTGCACCTTTAACATTAGGAATTCGGTGATCGATTATAATCATGAGATTTCATGAGAACCATTCTAGTTGAGTTTCAAAGTGTGTTACTGTAAAAACTAAAATACAAACCGTTCTGTGTATAAGGCCAGAGTAAAAAGTATAAGGCTTTTTTCCATCAGTTTTACCTTATGTAAACAGATATTTTTGTGATCAACGCGAAATTATAAACTGTCAACCAAGTACACAAAAGTTGAGTCCGCCTTTCGATTATGTTTCTGTAGAGATTTCAGACGCTTACCTCAGTTTCAAGTTAAAAGAAGAAAACCGGAACAATACATGATGTCAGTTGAAAAGTAAAAAGTGAAGGTAAAGAGTGAAGGGAGAGATTACTGTAACAGCTGGCGACTGTTGCTGATAGGCGGGGCTAATAGGAAAGCGCAACATGTTGCCATGGAGACCACTGACTCATGACCTCAGGTGCCAAAGCTGGGAATATGTACAGAAGAGATAAACAGTTTTCAGGAATTGCAGTTGTAATGCCTTTTAACAAAAAAATTATGGATTTTAAACAAACTGTTGAAAACAAAGTGTTTGGTTACGCTATATTTGACATTTTAAAATCTTGTTTCATTTTGAAGAGAAAGTGGTGGGGGAGATGACATATTTAAGCCTGGAATGATCATTAAATGAGAAGTTACTTACTTCCACTCCACTCCAATGAGAATATTCACCATACAAAATTCGCTCTAATGCATCTTGTCAATACATAGACATTATGTGATGAATAATTATTTATATATTAAAAGGAAGAAAGAAAAAAATAAATAAATAAATAAATAAATAAATAATTCAAAATCATATCACAATAGGCAATTTTATTTATTTGTTTTAGAATAGAAGGGATGTGCATTTCTTAGGAAATTCACACAATTCCTTGTGCATAATATTTCTTTGTTGGTGGCTTTACTTCTGTGTTTGTATGTTAGTGTAACCAGCTGAAAGATATTTAAACTAAGATCTTACGTTTGAATTATTATTAGTAGTAGTAGTAGTAGTAGTATTATCATTATTATCATTATTATTTGTCTTCTTCTATTTAACTCAAAATGTTTTTAGTATAGTATATCGCTGCCATTCAGCAATCGTTTTGTATCAGATAAACTACAACCACTTACAATTAAAATAATCCATTTATCAAAAATATGCAATAAAATAACTCTAGCTTCACACCTTTCAATCATGAAAAATTAGGATATAATCAGGCTCACTTTCTGAGCTGCCACATAAACATGCAAATGAACACAAGATGGAGCCACTGTATAAGACACGTGGGATTGTTGCAGTAAATCCAGATTCCAGTAGTTGCAATGTGTAAACACTGGTTCACCCAACCAGGACATACTGTATATTCCCAGAAAGTTGTTTAATTAATATTGACCTCGAGAAAAACACAGTGCTTATCATATTCCACTACTGTATTCATATTTTACTGACTGTTTAATAATTTTTTTTTTGCAATAATTTAAACAGTAAAACAGTTATAATAAAACAACCATATAATCATTACATATTTAAAAGCAATGATAAATAGATTTATCAGCCTTTAAAAAATAGGAGGGAACACTTCTGTGACAAGCCTTCATCCTTGAAAACCATAAACAAAACTTGGTTAAAGATTCAATCCAGACAATATTCAACAAGTATAAAAAATATTTTTGCAAACTTAAATCTCATTGCTAGGTTTAATGCATTTAATAGATATCCATGTTTATGCATTTACAAAATTGTCAGGTTCAGCCTGTATCATATTCAAGGGATAATTAATTAGAAAATGTAAATTATGATATCATTAACTTGCCCTCATGTTGTTCCCAACCAGAATTACTTTATGGCTGTATGGTGGGGGTGCAATGAAAGTGAATGGTGACTGAGATTAACATTCTGCCAAACATCTTGTTGATCATATATATTCATCCTTTATCGTTAATCTGTTTTGTGTTCCATGGAAAAAAAAGAGAGACTCAGATGGGTTTGGAACAACATTAGGGTAAATAACAGAATTCTCAGTGAAGTACAGTACATCCAGAAAGAATTCACAGCTCTTCACAATTTGTTATGTTACAAACAAAACCTCATAATGACAACATGAAAGAAGTATGTATGAAATGAAATCACATGTACATAATTATTCACAGCCTTTGCTCAATATTTTGTTGAAGCACCTTTGGCACCAATTACAGTCTCAAGTCTTTTTGTGTATGATGCTACAAGCTTGGCACACCTTTTTTGGTCAGTTTCTCCCATTCTTCTTTGCAGGACCTCTCAAGCTCCATCAGGTTGGATGAGGAGTGTCGGTGCACAGCCATTTTCAGATCTCTGCAGAGATGTTCACTCTGGTTCGATCTGGGCTCTGGCTGGGCCACTCAAGGACATTCACAGAGTTGTCCTGTAGCCACTTTTTTGTTATCTTGGCTGTGTGCTTAGGGTCGTTGTCCTGTTGGAAGATGAACCGTCACCCCAGTCTGAGGTCCAGAGCGCTCTGGAGCAGGTTTTCATCAAGGATGTCTCTGTACATTGCTGCATTCATCTTTCCCTCAATCCTGACTAGTCTCCCAGTTCCTGCCACTGAAAAACATCTGCAGAGCATGATGCCTCCACCACCATGCTTCACTGTAGGGATGGTATTGGTCTGGTGATGAGCGGTGCCTGGTTTCCTCCAGACATGACGCTTGCCCTTCAGGCCAAAGAGTTCAATCTTTGTTTCATCAGACCAGAGAATTTCTTCAGGTGCCTTTTGGCAAACTTCTGATGGGCTGTCATGTGCCTTTTACTGAAGAATGGCTTCCGTTTGGCCACTCTACCATACAGGCCTGATTGGTGGAGTGCTGCAGAGATGGTTGTTCTTCTGGAAGGTTTTCCTCTCTCCACAAGAAATGCTGGAGCTCTGTCAGAGTGACCATCGGGTTCTTGGTCACCTCCCTGACTAAGGCCCTTCTCCCCTGATCGCTCAGTTTGGCCAGGCAGCCAGCTCTAGGAAGAATCCTGGTGGTTCCAAACTTCTTACATTTACGAATAAGGGAGGCCACTGTGCTCATCACTGACCTTCAGTGCTGCAGACATTTTTCTGTACCCTTCCCCAGATCTGTGCCTCGATGCAATACTGTCTCGGAGGTCCACAGACCTTTCCTTGGACTTCATGGCTTGGTTTGTGCTCTGACATGCACTGTTAACTGTGGGACCTTATATAGACAGGTGTGTGGCTTTCCAAATCATGTCCAATCAACTGTATTTACCACAGGTGGACTCCAAACAAGTTGTAGAAACATCTCAAGGATGATCAGTGGAAACAGGATGCACCAAATGCATCAAAATGTCGAAACAGGATGCACCAAAATGCAACAAAATGTCGAAAAAGTGAAGTGCTGTGAATACTTTCCGGATGCACCGTTTCACAATTTTTCATATTGTTTGCCCTATGCAGAATCAGATCATTGTTACAGTATATTAAATAATTTCAATGTTTCCTTTTAAGGACTTTATTGTTTACATTTGTAAAATGTGTTGGGTCGCCACTTGATGTCTAATGTAAAATCTAGGTTCTGAAGCAAAACCAGCTGAGAACCACTGATTTTGGCCTTCTAAATCTGCTTGTTCCTAAAAAGTCAGCTGATGGATTTCTTTACATTTTACAGATTTTTTTAATGGGATGTTTTTTTTATCCCATTAATGCTCTGTGGCTGACTGCCTCTGCCATTTCTGGGGAGCAAGTTCATCCTTCACTGTCTGATTAATGAGGTGCGTGACTCACCTCAAGTGTATGGGTGTAAGAGACTCTCTCCACAGCTCTGTTCTGTCTCCTATAGCAGTATATCTGTCAGGACTTGTAGCTCCTTTACACTACAATCCATCAGATTGTGTTTTTATTATCTATTATAACCACAGAAGGGAGAGCTAGTTGCCACAGTACACTGTAACTGTCTAAATTGTTGCTGAAAATGAATTACATTGCCTATGATACATTTTAAATACAGATATATTCTGGAAGATAACTGGATTTTTAACTTAAGATAGTAATTTATATTGTGAACTAAGGTAATATTTTCAAATCTTTACCACAGGTTTCCATTGTGATAAGCTACCTACATAATGTGTGACAACATGCCCTCATTTTAGGCTCAATATCATAGAAGGTAATAATTTGTTAAATGAACTGTGTTAAAGTAATCTCTTTTTCCATGGGCAACACACACACACAAAGACAAAGACAAATATCCCCCATTTTAGCCTTAACAGATTGTAGGGGCAAGTGCTGTTAGCGAGCACCTATGAAGGCCGGAACACACACACACACACACACACACACACACACACACACACACACACACACACACACACACACACACACAAAAAAACACACAGTCAGTTTATACTAGATGTTTATGAACTTCCAAGGCTGATGTTACTGTGATGTACTGTTAGTGAATCTACATGTAACATCTACTTCACATTTCCCACAGGATCACTCTAATTTATGTAAACTGCTTTTAATAGGATAAGGCCACAACAAACTTTAGAAGTCCCTTTTTTCCTCTGATATTAATAAATTCACATTAAGGCCATATCATTTATAATGAATTGCTAGTTTTGAGAAATAGTACAAGAGGTTAATTGATGTTTGGGCATGATTCATTGTTAATTAGCTGTTAACTTGGGTATGCTAACTAACTTAACAAATGCCTTAATGCTGGTTAGTGCTGTAATCATTTACAATCGTTTAGGACTGCCTCCCTCATGCCTTAATGTTACCCCCTTTTCCACCTTAATTAAAGACTTCTTCAATTAATGCTTCCCACATTTCAAAAATTTGCTGCAGAAATGCAATTTCCCAAAGTGAATAAAGGACAATGTAAAGAGAATGTTAAAATTAAGAGCAATTGAAAATTAATACTGTATTTCCAGAACATGCTTTTAGCAAGTCAAATATAGAAGCTAACCAATACAACAGGGCTGTGCTGATCACAAAATAATGTGGTCCTCCATTCTGTCATAATTGGGTCTTTATGATGTCATAATGTGGTCTTCACAATCTTATAATGGTGCCTCTATGGTATCATAATGGAGTCTTTATAAGGATATAATGTGGTCTCCATGATGTCATACTGGGGTTTCTTTCATGTCATTATGGTGAATTTATGATGTCATAATTAGGCTGGTATGGTGGCTTTGAGATGCAACAATGGCTTCTTTATGATGTCATATTGGGGTTTCTATGATGCCATAAGCATTTATCTATGATGTCATAATTGGGCCCCTTTGATGTCATAATATAGTCTATATGTCATAATTGTACCTCTTATGATATTATGATATCATAATTGGGTCTTTATATGTCATAATGGGGCTTATATAATGCCATTATGGGGGATCTATGATGTCATATATGTGCCTTTTTGATGTCATAATGCAGTCTTTATGTAATAATGGTATGCTATGATATCATAATTGGATCTTTATGATGTCATAATGGTGGTTCTATAATGTCATAATTGGGTGTTTATTAGGCAGTGGTGGATCTACTGGGGTGGCATGGGTTGGCAAATTCCACCCTAAGAAAAAGCATTGCCACCACATGTGCCACACCAGCATAAGTATTCAAATGTATATAAATATAAATTTAAATATATTATCATTGATTTTGACATTGTGTAGGATTTATTCATGTTAAACTGACAAAAATCTCACCTAACACACAAATGACCGATTGTGTTTGATTACTGCAGTAGAAAATCACAACATTGACCAATTGACCACAACATCTACCATGGCAGTGCGTGTACAGTGTTTGGGCACTTGAGAAATAATGAGCTCCTTTCCTCAACAACAAATACCACATTGACAAAAACATGGAAAAAAAGATGGAAAAAATGTAGGCTATTTCTGTTGTTTCCAAGTGTTCACAGAATGATTATTAGATTCATCGCTGACAGTTATGTGTTGAGACAGATGAGACATGTCCACCTCTTTTTGAAACAGCTGTCATCAGTTATGTGTATAATCCAGATGAAACATCTCCAATTCTTGAGTACCAGTTTCTATTTAATTTGAATGTTATAAGTGTTTGCTGCGGCTGTTATTAGTGTTGTTCGTCAGCAGTTTTGCCGCAGCTAATGCTCTTTTCCTTGTCCCCCAATGTGATGGTCTTCTCATCCATATTGTTTGTGTTTATGTAGTTTGTGTGTGTGTGTGGTGTTGTCTTTTTCTCTTTCTCTCCCTCACTCTTAATCACTTTCAGGTGTGACCAGGTGAGCTGATTGTTGACGGGGCGCACCGATGAATAGTGTGTTTCCTCCCTATATAAACTGTGTTTCATGGCTGGGATGTGCTATGGGTGAGGGTTGTTCATGAGCTGTGTCATCTCGTTCAAGGGCGCTCAGGTGTATATTTACTTTTTTTTCGGGTTCCCACTGCTGGAGCTGAGAGTTTGTGATTGTTGCTGTATGAATTTCGGAGTTTGCTGTTTTTTCATTTATACAGAACTGTCAATAAATGTCTGTGTTTCCACTACTCTCGTATCTCTGAATCTGTTGTTGCATTTTTAATATGTAACATCCATCCACTGATGTACAGATGCACTCTTGTTTTATTAAAATAAAAAGTTATACTTGGGCGAATTTGAATCCAAAACTTCTAAAAACTAAAGGCAAAAAGTTATCACTAGATCAATCAGTCATGTTCTTAATCAAAGTGCTGATCTATGTATTCATCTACCGACTAAAAAAATCCCCAGACTGATAGTGGTAGATGTAGAAATGAAATAATTTTGGTGCTAGATCAAAACAGGTAATTTAAAAGAATATTTTACTGTAAATAACATAACTAATATTCATGAGTTTTGCAGAACTGTCCCCCACAGTACAATTTTCTGTACAGTTTATTTTTATTTAAACCTAACTTTGTGTCAATCCATCGCTTTCAAATGGATTATTCCAGCTGTTACAAAGATCATAGGCTTTCAGGACTTTATTAGCAGAATAAAATGGGATATGCATGCACTTTCCATCCATGGGTAGTTAAGTCCAGATTGTCGGTTCTAAATGTCAAGATAAGGAACATTTAGAATTTGTTGACACATTTAAATAGACAATATCTTGTCAATGTGCAAGATTTACATTTTCTTACTTAATTTTTATTTAGCAAAAAAAAATAAAAAAAATCATGTTGGCAAATCAGTAGCAAAATGTTACAATGTTTGTGAAAATGCAGCTGTACCGCAAATTCATGGATATTTGTAATTTGCTAGTGACAATTAATCAACTAGTACTTGTTGCAATGAAGCTTGGTACCTTAATCCATAAGAACTACACATTGGCACTTGCTTTGGTGTTGCCACCCCTCACAGTCTGTATGCCACCCCCTTGCCTCCCCATAAAAACAAAAATAAAAAAAATCTAGATCCTGCCCTGTTATTATGTCATAATGGTGCCTAATTTATGTGACAGATGGTCCTCTATAATGCCACAATGGAGTCTTTATGATGCCATCCTTCCAGACTGAGTGGGGAGCTTAAATGAGATAACATCTTTTAAAGCTGAAGTATTTATTTTCTGCAACACTAGCGCCACTGAACGGAATTGCGAAATTCAAAAGTTTTCAAAACAGCTTTCTGAATACGCCCCTCGTCTGCAGTTATTTAAACAGTCAGGTAGTCCTGGACCAAACTTACATCATTAGTTGAGTAGCATTTCTGGGGTGGGTCTAAGCGGGTTAATCAAAAACAAGCACAGGAATTTTTATAGTGCCACAGAGACACAGTGTTTACTGTTCTGGAGAACATTTACCTATGAATGGCTTGTATATATTTGTCCCTGCATATTAAGCAGAAATAAAAGTACATTTTTAATAGCATCCAATAATTCTATATTTCGGAAGCAGTATTTAGCAGAGCTGAGCACCAAGGAAAGAGATATAGATTTTTTGGAAAGAGTGGGGCTGATAATGAGAGGTTCAAAGAGCTACATGCTTTTCATAATTGAGACTGTTTTACACAGTAAAGAAGTAATGGTTAAAAAACTGTGCTTCTTTCAACAGAGTTCAATAAGTCCTGAAAGAAGCCAAATGCAAACAATCTATACACATCTTCTGCTTGCATCATTGGAAAGTCTGGCAATCGAAAACATTTGACAAACATCCCTTTTGTGTTTATAGTGAGACAGTGGCTCTTTTGTTATCTGCTTACATTGATATAATTACAAATATGCCAAGCAATTAAATTAAGCACTGAATGTATCCTCAGTTTATTAAAGGCATGGTCTTGTAAACATGACAATGCACATGACAGATTCACATAAGTCTGTTTAACAGCCTGCAAGTCATTTTTAAGTGTCAGACTTTGTGATAAAGTGGATCTTTTTTCTCTTAAATGTTTATTCTTGACATCACATATAAATATATATAGTATACATCATATACTGCAGAAACAGTTTCGAACATAGCAATTGTTTATAGAACTGTTGTATAAAAGCAATATTACACTCACAATCATGCTGTTGAACTGAATATTAGCATGAATGTTATTACCTGTGGTAGTTCGCCTGTAGCTGATGTTCTCTTGCTGCCCTCTGATGTCTATCTAATTGTGTAAAAACCTTAGACTCTACCATTAATGTGGTCATGCATGTGGAAGGCAGACAAATATGATGATACATCTCTGCACCAGCTATGTGATAAAGGATCAAATTTGTCATTTTAAGCACCAGCAAAATCCACCTGATTTGATATATAGTAATTTCATGCACAGTTGGTTTCCATCACCCCTCAATGTGCAGTGTGTTGGGAAAACTTGATGGTGTTAGAAGCCATTGGCACAGCAGGGGTGTGTAACTTATCTTAAAGCTAGTCTAGCACATGATGTACATCTGCAATGAAGTTTTCATTCAATCAGCTATTTTTAGGGCTTAGACACATCTACACATACAACAATTTCCATTGTGGATATTGCATGTTTGGAGTAGACAGAAATATGTAGATAGAATTGTTGCATAATAACATACAAATGGAAAGAGATTTACAATTAGAAACTTGATTCACAAAAAAAGAAAATGAGATTTTCAAATATATGTTAGGAGTTTCACAAAAATAAAGTGAATTCACAAATAAATAAAATGAGATTTGCAAATAAAATAAAAATAATTACAAATATATTTTTAACTCACAAACACAACTCTGTCCAGCATTCATTTGTGAAACATGTGCATTTATTTGTGGATCGCTTCCTGTGCATTTGTGGATCGCTACAGATTTGTCGATTTTGACACAAATCTAGTGTCAAGGCGAGCACACAAGTAGGTGGACTCCACCCATCGTCTACTCAAGCTAATCAGATAACGGCCACATTACTCTGACCAATCGTGGCACATTCTATGTTCAACCAATCATACTTCGTTTTACTATAAGGGCTGGATCAGAGTCACAGCGCTCTCATGAGCATGGAATCAAGCTCACACAGATAAGCTCCAAGGCCGTAAACTTTAAGAAACTGACGTCATCAGAGGAATAGAACAGTTTACATCATGTTTACAAATGTTCCAATAACTATGTGCAATACATAGTTCAGTCTTTTTATATATATTTCTAACACATCCAACCTCTCTGACATTCCTCTGGGAAAAAAGAAATACATAACAGATTTGTTTTTTGCACTTTAAATAATAGATAACAGATTTGTATTAGATTTGCTCTACGTATGTGTGAATGTATGTATGTATGTATGTGTGTGTGTCTGTGTTTATGTACGTTTATGTATAATAATTTTGTATTATTTTCTGTGTCTTGCTGCTGTTTTTGAATTGTTTTTGTATTGTTGTGTACTTGAAGCTCCTGTCACCAAGTCAAATTCTGTGTATGTGTTAGCATACTTGGCAATAAAGCTGATTCTGATTCTGAATACTGTGATTTAAGGTTCGTATCATTTTCTCTTGGTTATAAACATGTGTAGTGTCTTGTTAAATGTAAACAGCTGAAAATTGCCCATTTGTAGAGTGTTCTGATCATTAGCTTTATAAAAAACCTGTCTGACTGTATGAGTTTGCTATATTAATTTTATACCAAGGTTCTTGACTAAAATGTGTCATCAAAACCTTTACTCTTAATGTCACATGGCAGATCCAAACAGACACACTACTAGACACTACAAAAGATCAGTAGTACGGATAGTGTCTTTATAAGAAATTAATAATATTAGATGATCATAGGAGCACAAACCATAAGTTAATACCCTATATTACAGAGTATACATAATCTGCTAAGCCAATAATTTGGTTTCACATTATGTTAATGAATTTAATAAAAGCAGTTGTGAAGTAATATTTATTAGAATTTTGCATTTTAGCACATTTGTCTGAATGTTTGAGGAGGTACTATTACAGGGTCCCTCTCTAAAATACAGTATCATGTTCGGACAATGATAACTGATAATTGTCATCTTTTTCAGATGTTTCCCCTGTGTACTACCAATCAACTTTGAGCACTTGGCTCACCTGCTCCAAAACTCAGTGGTTCCAGCTCCAATACTGGAAAACTTTTAAAATGTGTAATATGAGATTCTTTATTTTTCTGTTATGTCAGATTTCTTTTAAGTTACAATGTCATGTCTTGAAATGAAAGTGCAATACACATTTTAAATAAACCTTAGGGTCTTAGGGCTGACTCACTTGAAAATAAAATTCCGCCATTTACTCACCCTCATATTTTTTTAAAACCTGTACTATTTAGTTTCTTCTGTGGAATATGAGAATACATTGAAAAAAGTAGATGCTACTAATGAGGCTAAAACGAAATTCCTGACATTACCTATTGTGTTCCTCCCACAAGTCAGTTGTTTGGGTTTGGAACAACATGAATATGATTATAATGATGATTCATCTTTTTGACAAAATATTTTTTGTCATTTAGTTGACAAATCTTTTATTGAATTCTATCAAGCTCATTTTGAGGTAAATAGGTTTTAAAGCATTTCTGTTGTAATGGTTGCGGCCCCCAGAATAATTTTAAATAATTGAATTAAATAATAATAAATGAACAAATAAATTCAGATGCCAGACAGGAGTAGGCATGTCACCAAGTGTAATTTGACCCTGGATAGCTCTAAGCCACCTGTTACACAATATGTTAAAATGTACACAGTTTTGTTTGAACTCAAAGAATACAAAAAACTTCAGTTCACACTTGTGTATTATTTCAAACGAATAGATCTCACACAAATGAAAGGCAAAAGAATGAATGAATGGGGGGTACAAGAATGAGAGGTTGCTGTTTAGGAGAGTTCACATGTAGATAGGTGTGGTTTGAGGCCCAAGAACGAGAGTATGGAGTAGGTCAGCAAACCTAGGTGATCACCTGGCACGTCAGACACTTGTATCCAACTTAACTCTGATACAGGGCACTTCAGCTGGTCAATACTCTGCTACTCACGCCACTCCATTTTAAACATTGAGTCAACGGTTGGATGGTTTGGTCCATTCTTTGTATCCAGTCAAACAATGTTAAGCACTAGTTAGTACCTCTTTGTTCTTTTCTAACTCCAATGGTGCTCCTGATATCACACATACACTAGGCAAACTTTCTCTAAGCACTAATTCTGTTCACCCCACACTTGTCTCACAGGGTTAAGGGTTAGGGTTAGGGTCATACATCTGGTGCACTCAAATGAGCAGACATTTTATACTCTCAGGTTTAGGTGGTGGATCCTTAAAGTGACAGGGCACATGTTTTTTTTAACACTTTAAAGCAATTCTGTTGGCTAAAGGGTAGGATTTTTTGGTTACTAATTACAGGTTGTCATGCATGTAACTGCAAAAGACAGTACATTTGAGTACATACATTTACACACACAAACACTTGAATTGAACATTACAACTGGAGTGCTTGCATTTTGCTTGAGTTTGTTGTACATGAACATCCTCATTGCCATGTCATGGTGTTGTATCATTTGTCTGGGATAGATACTCCTAGTCAGGGTAAGAGCATTCTGCACAAATTATTGAAAAAAAGAACAGTTACACATTAAAAACAAGTCCATTACTGTATAGAAAAGAACATGTTACACAAACAAGATTGGGCCATGGAGCTTTGTGATGTCTTACCACCACTAGCACAAAATTCGAACAACAGTTTCCATCTTTTTTTGATGTGAAGCAGAGAGCACCAGTTCCCCTTCTGTCACTCACTCGACGTTGTGTCGATAGCGCTACTAAGAGAGTATATTTCTGCTAAAATAATATATTTCCTCTTTAAGAGCAAACATATTGATGTGAACATCTTTTAAAAGACACGTCTATATAAAGATGCCTTTCCATCTTTGTGTGATTCCTGGATGCAGTCTTTATCTCTCTGCCTCTGTTCTCATGACCATGGCAACATTGCAGTCTCTGCTTTCCTTCTTACGGGGAAAGCCACTCAAGCCGCCCCCGCGCTTTGCCTTCTACCTATGGGTACGAGGCCGGCCCGGCTGGAGGCGATTTGGAGAGTTCAATGGGTGCAGTCTCGCCGGGTAAATCCCCACGGACCTCCCTTTCCCCTTCATGCTTGTTTGCTGCTCATGGCCATGCCCCCCCACCTCCTCGGTCCCTTTCTTCACGGAAGTGCATGATGAACTGATGAAGTCGTGGAGGGCACCTTTTGCTTCCCGAAACTGACTTCCAGGTTCGTCCACTCAGGTACACGGAGTTCCCTCAGGTAGATAAGGCTGTCACGGTGCACCTGTGCCCACAAAACGCCGCCACCTGGCGGGATCGTCCGGCACTCCCCTTCAGGGCCTGTAGGACTTCGTCATCTCTGGTGACCAAATCCTACAGTGCTGCTGGACAGGCCACCTCCACCCTGCATGCCATGGCCTCCTGCAAGTACACCAGGCCAAGGCACTGAAAGGGCTGCACTTGCGTAATTCTGATCCTGGTGTGCTGCAGGAGCTGCGCTCGGCGACCGACCTCGCGTCTTCATGAAAGTCGCAGAGGCAGTTCTTGCCCGATAATGGAAGTGGGCATCCGCATACTCAACCACCTCGACGACTAGCTGATTCTAGCACATAGGGACCTGGTGCTCACACACCTCAGCCGTCTAGGGCTTCGGGTTAACTGGGAAAAGAGCAAGCTCTCCACGGTTCAGAGCATCTCTTTTCATGGCATGGAGTTAGAATCGTGTCGATGATTGCTCGCCTCACAAGCGAGTGCACGCAGTCAGTGCTTAACTGCCTGAGCTCACTCAAGTGGAGGACGGGGGTTCCATTGAAACACTTTCAGATGCTCCTGGGGCATATGGCATCCTTGGCGGCGGTCACACCTCTCGGGTTGATGCATATGAGACCGCTTCAGCACTGAGTTCAGACTTGAGTCCCAAGATGGCCATGGCACCGCGGCACCTCTGCCCCAACTTATTCAGCACTTGGACAGACCTTGCATTTCTATGGGCAGGAGTTTCCCTACAGCAAGTGTCAAGACACATCGTGGTCACCACAGACGCCTCCAAGTCGGGCTGGGGCACCGTGTGCAATGGGCACACAGCTGCTGGTTCCTGGACAGGACCAATGCTGTGTTGGCACATCAACTGCCAGAGTTGCTGGCTGTACTGCTCGCCCTGCAGAGCCTATTGCCATTGATCCGGGGAAAGCACTTGTTGGTCCGGTTCGACAACACAGTGACAGTAGCATATATAAATCGCCAAGGCGAGTACGTTCTCATCGCATGTCACAACTCACCCGCCATCTCCTCCTCTGGAGTCAGACCCTGTGCAAGATCAGGGAGGACGAGGAACAAGTCACCATTGTTGTATTGTCCCACCCAGACTTGGTTCTCTGACCTCATGCTCCTCATGACAGCACCTCCCTGGCAAATTACCCTGAGGAAGGACCTTCTTTCTCAGGGATGGGGCACCATCTGGCACCCACGCCCAGACCTCTGGAACCTCCACTTCTGGTCCCTGGACAGGATTCGGATGACCGAATTGGAGTGGTCTACCGCCCCCAGTGGTAAACACTATCACTCAGGCCAGGGCTCCTTCAACAAGGCAGCTGTATTCCCTGAAGTGGCGTGTGTTCGCTAAGTGGTGTTCTTCCAATAATGAAGACCCCCAGAGATGCACAGTCGAGTCAGTACTTTCCTTCCTGCAGGAGAAGCTGGAGGGGCGGCTGTCCCCCTCCACCCTGAAAGTGTACATAGCTGCCATAGCAGCGCATCACAACGCAGTTGAAGGTAAGTCCCTTGGTAAGCATGATGTGATCATCTGGTTCCTAAGAGGCAACAGGAGGCTGAACCCTCCTAGGCCGCACCTCTTTCCCTCATGAGACATCTCCGTGGTCTTGTTGGGTCTTCAGAGAGCCCCGTCCAATCCCCTACAGTCAGTCGAGTTGAAGGCCATCTCATTAAAGACCACCCTCCTGATCGCGCTCACTTCCATCAAGAGGGTCGGGGACCTATGTCCTCTGCGTCCTCTGTCAACGAAATGTGCCTGGAGTTCGGTCCGGAAGACTCTCACGTGATCCTGAGACTCTGACCGGGCAATGTGTCCAAGGTTCCCACGACCCCTTTTAGGGACCAGGTGGTGAGCCTGCAAGCACTGCCCCGGGAGGAGGCAGACCAAGCCTTATTGTTGCTGTGTCTGGTGCATGCTTTGCGCATCTACTTGGATTGCACGCAGAGCTTTAGATGGTCTGAGCAGCTCACCTTTTGGGCAGGATGTGGTCTCCGTGGGGTCTTTTCCCCCTGAAATAATATGAAAGGAAAAGAACACCTTCCCCGAAACATATAATAGCATTAGATGGCCCCAGCCAAATCTAATACTCTATGGAGAGAAAAGGGCTGGCGCGGCTAGTTACGTGCTAGTTACGTCGCTTCCCCCCCTCAGGGATGTGGGGAACATCATGACGTCATTTGGGGCGTTGGTTACGTTACGTACGCTATTACGCATGCAGCAGCTTGCTTGCACCTGCATCTGCAGTTCACGAAACATGGTTCAGCAGTTGTGGCATTTTTCCACTACATTGACACAATGTCGAGTGAGTGACAGAACGGGAACATTTCGGTTACTGTTGTAACCTCCGTTCCCTGATGGAGGAAACGAGACATTGTGTCCCTCTTGCCACAATGCAGTACTACCTGCTGAAATGGCCGGGACCTTGTCTCGGAACAATGTCTCGGCTCCTTAGCACAAAACCTGAATGAGAGTGGGCATTCCTTCTCCATTTATACCCGTAAGTCCGGGGGGAGTGGCATACAAATTACACTCGCCAATTCCCATTGGCCTTTTCTCAAAGATCAGAGATGTTTGGGGCTCCCCTAATGTCACTACATAGACACAGCGTCTTGTTCCCTCCATCAGGGAACGGAGGTTATGACAGTAAATGAGATGTTTTTTTACCTGTGGAAAAACTGGAAAACATGCATTCATTAAATTTAACTATATTTTTATTTCATTAAAACATTTTGAATGTACTTGGCTACAACAGTTTATAGGATGAATTTAAAATTATGATTTAAAGTGTTAATTATAATTTTATGTAGGCCTAAATTTTAATCAAAAATTTTCAAAATGGGTCCTCGAGTTGGTCGGTTGCTTGGGGCCTCAGAAATTGTAAACCCGCCCCTGCCTGTAAGTGCATTCCAAGTAGATAGGTAAAAACCTAGTGAACTGCCTCCGAAGGCAGTATTTTAAGGCATCATAGGCATGCTCTCGAGGCAAAGGCTGTTTCAAAAGGTAGGCTATGCAACTTAATTATGCTGCCTCATAAGACATTTGATATGTATTATTTGCACGCGCTGGTTTAATGCTAGATTCATTAAGGGAATTGTGCAGATCAGGCAACATTGCAATCGTGCCCACAAACTCGTGGCTCATTCTTTGCTATTCTGATTTTGCGGGCTTGTTCTGAGTGCTCTACAGCGGAGGATGCAGAAGTCCACCGTGATCTGACTGACACACGCTGCCGGGACAGCGTCTGATCTCTTTAACATGCTGAGGTGCGCTTGACTACACCGCACATCTATACATCTCCATTGTTTGGTGAATATTTGCTGATATGATCAAAAGAAAATTCACGAAAATAAAGGGGAGCTTGTCATTAAAACAGGTGTGAAATCTGGTTCACAAAAGATGACAAAGATTAGAAAAAATTAATCTGCAAATTGTTGCACGAAGATAATCACTTGTGGTAATATGAACAATCTGTTTTAAAACTTTAAAGGACACCTATTATGCCCCTTTTTACAAGACGTAATATAAGTCGCATGTGCCCCAGAATGTGCCTGTGAAGTTTCAACTCAAAATACCCCACGGATCATTTATTATGCCATGTTATAAATGCCTCTTTTTGGATGGAATCAAAAATACGCTGATTTCATGTGTGAGCTGCTGATCCTCGCACCCTTTCCAGAAGAGGGCTGTGCCTTTACAGCTCCTGCTTCATATACTACAGCAACAACAGATCAGAACCAATATGACTGACAGTTTAAATACTGGAGTTCGGCCATATATGTATGACTATATATGTATATCGTGTCGCCGTGAATACAGTCAGAGACAATGGTAACTGACAGCAAGAATTTTCGGGTTAAAAATACTTTTGGAAAAAATGGCGGCTGTGTATAGATCACTCAGGGGAGGATCTATGATAATACGGTGTATTCTGTCACCAGTTGTGGACGAGGCCTGCTCTAACGTGACATCACATAAGAGCAGAAATGAAACCCATTCATTTTGACACACTGTTTTTTATTTATAGAAATATAAGAAAGAGGAGTGGGTGGACTTTTAACATTGTAGGTTGGTTGTGTACACACATTCACATTTATGAACAAACACCATATAAAAGTGAATTTTGCATAATCCCCTTAAAAATTAAGCACACTAAAGAATATTATGAAAGCCAAAAGATGCACTCTGTGTTAATTCCGTCTTTTTAATGTTTTTATAAATAGATCTAAAAGTTATATTCTGCTAATTTTTAACAGTATTGGTTTTCCAGAAAAAAATTACTATATTGCAATATAGCCTATACCGTTATCTTGATATACAATTACTAAGAGTGGGTAAGAAATAGATCAATATAAGTTATTTACTGCTATAAATATTCACTTCCACATTCTTCCTCTTTTGTTTTTGCTTATTTGGCTTCTTCGTACATATCACCACCTACTGCAGGGATGAAAATGTATAGGAAAAAAGGACTTGATCTTTGTCAATAAGTGCTTTACAAATTACACCTTTGCCAGATAATATGAAAGACCAAATTACTCTTTTGGAAAAGGTGTGCATTCTTTGAATGCCACTATTTCCAATCATTAACTTATATCAATCCTAATAATTACGTTCCTTGTTAATCTCCTGGAAGGTCTGAAAAATATTAAGGACACATGGTCCTTCCTTGCACTAGCTGTAAAGCTTTTACTTTACTTATGCTATTATCTCATACACTGTTTTTCTTTTTTAAATACTTTTTTGTGAATTGATATAATTTGTATATTGACGTGTAAGTGGAAATGGACATGTAAATGGTCATATCTCTTTGAGAATACATAAATAAAAAACGTAATTCTGTCAATCTCCAACGCGATAGATGGCGCAGCACATACTTTCCCGTTCCACTCGCCTCGCAGAGGAATATAACCACAGTGTTGAGTGACGCAGGAGATCACTGGCCGATTGGAGCTGCTCAGATTTACAACAACTTAAACAAACAGTCAACAGTCCTGACTTTTGGCAAAATACCACCGTCTGCAAACAGATGAGGGAAAGCCCGCGTTTGCACTGATGCATTCGGCTACCACATCTCTAACTTTGCAGTGTTTTTAGTCCGCGCATAACCAAGATCATCTGTCTGGAGTCGATATTGCTGCTCCTGTAACGGACCGACCCACGCTTCTTAATCACATTTCACAGCATGCCATGTTGATAAGCATCTGATACTTTGATGGGGCTCCTGAGGATCATGATGCCACCCAAGTTCCAGCTCCTGGCTGTTCTGGCATTTGGAGTGGCGATGCTTTTTATTGAGAACCAGATTCAGAAGCTGGACGAGTCTCGGGCAAAGCTGGGTAAGACCGCAGCTGTATCTCAAAACCTACTGAGCTTACTAAAGAGACAACTGTTTTGGCAATCATAGGCTTGTTCGATTGTAGCCACAGTTTTTGGTCATCGATTGGAATGCGCCTATGATGGCCAAAATGCTGTCTAGGTATCCTGCTCACCAGGTTATGACACAGCCTGCTGCTGTTTCTTCTTGCATTCTACAAGATATAAAAAACACAACTGCAAGACTCTTCGTCCTGATTTACAGAGAGCATTTGCATTGCACGATCAGAAATGACAAACTACAGTATATCAATATAATTTTTTCATTGATGCAGATAATGAATGCCAGCACAGGGTATGTTGCAAAGGATCCGATTTTAATCACCAAGCTGCCTTTGTTTATAATCAGCAATACACATGCTTAAATACTACATTTGTAAGACATGTACATAGCTTATTGGTAGATATGTTGAAGAGAAGCGAACAAGGTTAATTGATGCTCAAGCAGGTTTTGTTTTGTCCTTTCTTGTCTCATGTTGAAGTTTAGCTTTAAGACTGAATTTTCTTAATCCTGACTCCACACTTAGTCTTTGAACAGCTGAATGTGCAATCTTAGATGCTTTGCTGTCACATATACCTCAACCATGTCAGACTATGCATTAAGTTTGCAAAAAAAAATGTAAATGTGACTGGTACCTGAAACATTTGCAATATGTGTTTTGAAAGAATTTACTGAATAAAAAGCACAGCAGAAGGCAAGTGAATTCATGTTTTGTATAGTTCTTAAAACAAATATACATTGATCAGCCACAACATTAAAACCACCTGCCTAATATTGTGTAGTTCCCCCTCGTGCCACCAAAACAGAACCAACCCGCATGTCAGAATAGCAATCTGAGATGGTATTCTTCTTACCTCAATTGTACAGAGCGGTTATCTGAGTTACCGTAGACTTTGTCAGTTCGAACCATTCTGGCAATTCTTTGTTGACCTCTATCAACGAGGCATTTCCATCCACAGAACTGCCCCTCACTGGATGTTTTTTGTTTTTGGCATCATTCTGAGTAAATTCTAGAGACTGTTTCATGTGAAAATCCCAGGAGATCAGCAGTTACAGTAATACTCAAACCAGCATGTCTGGCACCAACAATCATCCATGCGATTATGTAATCAGCTAACCGTGTGGCAGCAGTGCATAAAATCATGCAGATACAGGTCAGGAGCCTCAGTTAATATTCAGATAAACAATCAATGGGGAAAATGTGATCTTAGTGATTTGGACCATGGCATGATTGTTTGTGCCAGATGGGCTGGTGTCTTTCGAGTCTGCAGCATGAAACACAGCATGCCCAGTGTTTTCCAATTCCTGAACAAAGGACTCTAATGAGCTGGCTCTTTTGAATATACTGCACAAAACACACAGCTCGCCCAGTGTTGTCTAATTGTCGAACGAATGACTCTTATTAGCTGGTTCTTTTAAATCTGCAGGATGAAACACAGAGCATGCCCAATGTTTTTGGATTCCCGAATGAACAATACTAATGAGCTGGTTCTTTCAAATCAACAGTGCAAAACACAAAGTGTGCTCAGCGTTTTCCATTTCCCGAACTAATGACACTAATGAGCCGTAGGGGTGGGCTATATGACAAATCTTATATCACGATAACAATATATATATATATCACAATATAGTAATTTAATATATTAAATAACAATATTGTAATGCCTTAAAAACCAGTCAGTGAATTACATTCTTTATAAATTAAATATACTTTGTGATGAGGAGTGTGTGGCCAGGCTGTGAGCAAGATAAAGGGGAGCCGGAGACGCCAGTTTGAGAGAGAGATTGCCTTGTCTGCTACCCTGGCGGATGGCAGCAGTGAGGATTCCGCAACAGTGCATCCCTCCTCCCTCCTTTATAACAGTATATGGATGGGCAAGGAAGAGGCTGAAAGCAGCTGAATGGTAAATGTAAGTTTAATGTCAAAACTCAAACTCAAACTTAAAACAACATAAAGCAAACACAGACACACATGCAATGCGGCCGCGTACATCTCTCTCTCGAACTGGCATCTCCAGCTCCCATTTATCTCGCTCTCCCGGTGATCAGTTGATTCAGCGCCGGCTGTGCCCTCCTCGTCACATAATTCTTATATAATTTGTAACCAGACAAATAGGCTTATATTCAAAGAAAAAAACAAATTTAAAAATACAACCTGTTTTTAAAAATCAACCTTACGAAATAGCTAAATTTCACATTATGCCACATTTCAATCTATGTTGTTAACCAATATTATTATTTTATTTAGATTTTCACAAAGCAAATAATACGCTTAGTTAAAAAAATCTGAAAATACTTAACAAATAAATATAAACACTTCTTGCAAAAAATTGAGGTGGTAAAACAAATTGCTTGTATTACGACTACTTGTGATTATCGTCTTGTGACAAGTTTGTACATTAAATTTTTCTGCTCTGTGTCGGCTTATGTGAACCCACACCACAGATGTCGCATCTGTTTTAATAACAAGCTCCTCTTCATTTTCATGACTTGTTTGGGAGTCGTCCTGGGGCCGGTTGCATAAACATAGCCATTAACTTAAGACTGCATCTAACAATTAGTTTGACTAGCTAAAGACGCCATAGAAAGCCTGTTGCATAAAACAAGCTCACAGTTGTCTTTAGTAAGACAGTCTAATTTGCATTACATTGTGGGAAAAATGAGACCCTGAACAGCTTAAAAAAAATGGCTGACAGTGGACGCTCAATACATTTTTTATTCGCTGAGAATATTTGCTTATTAGAGGACTACAATGCTTCAAAATGTATTTTAATGAACACATTTAGTGATTTAACCCAAACAATTAAAAACACAACATTTTGTTACCATTTTTGAAGTCAAAGTTTTCAACCAAGTCTCAACTCAAGCCCCTTTCAGCCCCCACTGGCTCAGCGGACGGTTATTTTCAATGGCAAAATGGAATGTAAACAAAAGTTAGCCTGAGGTGTGCTGTCTTACATTTTGGTCTTTAATTAGACTGATCTAAGTTTTTATGCAACTGACTGAAAAAATTAAGACCAACATTTTAGACGACTAACTAGTAAGACTAGTCTAAAACAGTTTTATGCAACCGGCCCCTGTTCTATGGAGATGTCTTTCTCCATTATGGTTTTTACTGGGTCAAAAATTGAGTAGCGAGAGTGATCCTGCTCTGCCCTCTTCTGTCTCTGGAGCAGAAATATCTCGAAGCCTACTGGGTCTACGCGCACTTGCGCGCTTTAGAAATAGCATGCGCCCCATTCACTTGAAATACAGATGTGTGTGTCAGATGAGAAGCATATTTAATGCTTTTGAATGTCATTGACACTTTATATCATCACCAGGATATACAGCTCTGGAAACAAATTAAGAGACCACTGCAAAATGATCAGTTTCTCTGTATTTACTATTTATAGGTATGTGTTTGAGTAAAATTAAAATGTTTGTTTTCTATCAAGTACTGACAACATTTCTCCCAAATGCCAAATCAAATATTGTCATTTAGAGCATTTAGTTGCAGAAATTGACAACTGGTCAAAATAACAAAAAAGGTGTTTTCAGACCTCAAATAATGCAAAGAAAACGAATCGGTTACTAACGTAACCTCGGTTCTCTCTAGATGAGGGAACGAGTATTGCGTAAGCTAGCTTACGCTACGGGAAAGATTCATCTTGTCTGAGATATTGAAGCCAAAAAATTATCCTTAATTTTGTATCCATTGTCAACGCAGTGCAGCAGCTTCAGACCTTGAGCGGGCTAGCTAGCGAGCTCATTGGTTGCTCTGCGGCAACTGCTGTAGCCTATAGACGAGCTTGGGCGAACTCGCATCCAATGAGGGGCATCCGCGTGCTCACTGCATCAAAGCCCGCCAAAAAAGGGCGTGACTAGAGTGCATATAAGCGTAGTTCGTAGGCTGGAACCCTGGTTTTCATTGAATGAAGTGAAAAATCGCTCGTGGCGCGAGCACGGCCGGTTACGCAATACTCGTTCCCTCATCTAGAGAGAACCGAGGTTACGTTAGTAACCGATTCGTTCTCTTACGAGAGGTTCTCTCATATTGCGTAAGCTAGCTTACGCTACGGGAACCCTTTGTCAACGCCGTGCGTGCCAGGCATCCACTGCATGAGCCCCAGGGAATTAAGGGGGACCCGGGGGAGCCCTTGTGAGTGGGGAATTAATATTTGGCCGGCAAGAGTGCGGGACAGTGTGTGTGTAGTACATAAGCACATAGACAGAGCGGCGGTGCCGGTCTGTGTGGACTGTGTCCCATTAATGCAGCTCACCAGGGGAGCTGTAGCGTATTAAACCGCTAGCAGTTTAACCTGCAGAGCGGGTACTTCCAGATTGTAAAATCTGACAAAGGTGGAGGGGGAAGCCCAGCCCGCTGCCACACATATGTCGTGAATGGAAATCCCGCTGGACCATGCCCACGAGGAGGCCATGCCTGTAGTGGAGTGAGCCTTAATGCCTAGCGGGCATGGTAGGTCTTTTGACGCCGTACGCGGCAGCAATAGCGTCCACTATCCATCTGGACAGTGTCTGTTTCGAGGCGGCGAGACCTTTGGTGCGCCCTCGAGCGAAACGAAAAGCTGCTCGGAGCTTCTGAAAGATGCGGAGCGCGCAGTATACAATCTCAGTGCTCTGACTGGGCAAAGGAGATTGGCGTCGCGTTCGCTATCAGATGCTGGTAGCGCCGACAAGGAAATGATCTGTGCTCTGAAAGGAGTACCGACCACCTTGGGGACGTAGCCGTGTCTAGGCTTTAAAATGACCTTGGAGTCACTTGGTCCAAACTCAAGACACGCAGCGCTGACAGCGCGTGAAGGTCTCCCACCCGTTTAACTGATGATAGGGCAGTTAGAAAAATGGTTTTAAGTGAGAGGTGTTTCACATCCACGGGTTGAAGCAGTTCGAAAGGGGGGGCTTTCATAGCTCCGAGAACTATAGAAAGGTCCCAGATAGGAACCGATGGGGGGCGCGGAGGGTTCATCCTTCTAGCTCCCCTGAGGAAGCGGATGACCAGCTCGTTTTTACCCTGTGACTGGCCGTGCAGGGGTTCAGCGAACGCCGCGACGGCCGCCACGTACACTTTGAGCGTGGATGGGGATCTGCCCTTATCCAGCAGCTCTTGTAAAACACGAGCAGCGGCGACACCCCACATGTCCGTGGGTCCAGGTCTCTGTCGGTGCACCATTTTGAAAACACAGACCATTTTGACGCATAGTCTTCTCGTGGAGGGGGCTCTAGCATGTATGATGGTGTTTATTACTCCTTCTGGCAAAGCAACGGGTAGTCATTGATCACCCACGCGTGTAGCGCCCAGCGCTCTGGGTGGGGATGCCAGATCGTTCCGCAAGCTTGCGAGAGGAGATCTGCTCTCACTGGGATGGGCCACGGCGCTGTCAGTGACAGCTGCGTAAGCTCCGGGAACCATGTTTGATTCTCCCAGCGCGGGGCTATGAGGAGCACCGAGTGGCGTGTTTCCCTGATCCTCTGCATTACCTGTGGCAATAGCGAGGCGGGAGGGAAGGCGTAAAGCGGGCGGTTGGGCCAGTCCTGGGCCAGCGCGTCCTCGCTTTCGAGAAAAATATTGGGCAGTGAGAGTTCTCTTCTGATGCAAAGAGGTCTATCTCTGCTCTGCCGAATATGCGGCATAACGTCTGGACTGTTTGAGCGTGCGGGGACCATTCCCCTGGGGAATATTGTCTCTGGACAGTCTGTCTGGGCCGTCGTTCAGGTGGCCTGGCACGTCGCGTCGCCCTCAGCGGCGCAGGTGGCGCTGGAACCAACTCAGTATGCGTTTCGGCAGATGGAAGAGGTTCCTGGATCTGACACCGCCCTGGCGGTTTAGATAGGATACCACAGACCTGTTGTCCGGCGGACCAGGGCGTGGTGACCCTGAATGATCGGGAGGAAGCGCCGCGGCGTGCTCGACCGCTATCATTTCCAGACAATTTATGTGAAGGAGCATTTCCTGAACTGACCATAGGCCAAAAACCGGAGAGCCCTCGCAGACCGCGCCCCAACCCGTGTTGGGCGCGTCTGTCGAGATGACTTTCGCGAGATACAGCTCCCATCATCACTCCCGCTGATACCACTCGGCCACTGTCCAGGGCTGCAGAGCTGAAATGCAGGTCTGAGTCACTCTGATTGGCTGGCGGCCTGTGGCCCAAGCCCGGCGAGACGCGGGTGTTTAGCCAATGCTGAAGCGGGCATGCGCAGTAAACCCAGTTGAAGTACTGCTGCGGCTGAGGCCATGTAGCCTAGCACTCTCTGAAACTTCTTCAGAGGTGTGAGGCTGTTCATCTGAAATGACGTGGCTAGTCAGCTGCACACAGTCGTGCGCTGTGTAGATAAGCGAGCCGTCATTGCCACTGAGTCTAGTTCTATTCCAAGGAAGGAAATTGTCTGACTGGGCTGTAGTGAGCTCTTGGTCCAATTGACTGCAAGGCCCAAACTGTTCAGATGACTGAGGAGAACTGTCCTGTGAGACAGAAGCTCCGTATGTGATTGTGCCAAAATCAGCCAATCGTCCAAATAGTTCAGAATTCGCAAACCCTGACTCCGCAGGGGTGCGGCGCCAGCGTCCATGCACTTCGTGAAAGTACGAGGTGCTAAGGACAGGCCGAGCGGAAGGACGGTGTATTGATAAACCTGGCCGTCGAAGGCGAATCTCAAGAATGGCCTGTGACAGGGATTTATCTGAATCTGAAAGTATGCATCTTTCAGATCGAGATAAATAAACCAGTCCCCCTAGCGCACATGCGCGAGGAGTTTGCTGGTTGTAAGCATTTTGAGCGGTCTTTTTGCAAGCGCTTTGTTCAAAACCCTGAGATCTAATATTGGTCTGAGGCAGCTGTCTTTCTTGGGGACAAGAAAATAGCGGCTGTAGAACCCTGACTCAGCTCAGGGGAGGCGGCACTCTCTCTATGGCCCTTTTGCACAGAAGGTTTGCTATTTCTGAGCGAAGCATGCACGCTGCTTCCGTGTTCACAGTAGTTTCGAGCAGCTCTGAAGCGAGGAGGACGGCGATCGAACTGTAGCAAATAGCCCTGTTTTATTGTGCTTAACACCCATTCGGATATCCCTGGAATATCTTCCCACGCTTTGAAGCGTAATGTTAGAGGGTGAGTGGCCAAATCGCTCTGATTGCCGCACACAGCGTGCTGAACAGAATGTGTGAGCGCGCTTACTGTGCTTATGCTGGACTGCTCGCAGACAGCATGGACAGGCTGTTCTGTGAGTGACTTCCGATTGAGGTGAATGGGGAAAGAGTCACGTCTGTTAAGTGATACGCAAGCATAGTCACGGGCACGGGACTTACATACAGAGAAGTGTTTGCTGGCCGTGTGACAGAGCGGGCAGAGAATGGGCACGTATTCGTGAGCGCATTTATTGACTCTAACACTTGAGTGGTTCGTAACCGCTTTTGAGTGTGCTCTGATGGGGACACGGAACGTGTAATGCTTGTGTGTAGAGGTGAACACTGGATTGTGGGCACATTTCTACACATAAGGCTGGTCGTGTGACAGAGCGGCCAGAGAATGGGCGCGCGCACGGATTCGTGGGTGCGTTTATTAACCCTAACACTCGAGTGGTTCGTAACCGCTTTATGTGAGTGTGCCGTGATAGGGCCACGGATGTGTAATGCTTGTGTGTAGGGGTGAACACTGGATTGTGGGCACATTTTCTACACATAAGACATGTTTGCTCTCTGGTATGGACACGGGATGTGTAATGCTTGTGTGTAGGGGTGAACACTGGGTTGTGGGCACATTTTCTACACATATGGCATGCTTGCTCTTTACCAGATTTATTTGGGTCACCGTGAAAACGGCGTTTGAGCGCAGGCAAGCGGGCGTTAACACCGGCTTGTTGGCTGCTGAATCTACCACTGTAGTAGCCTGAAGGAAGGGGGCTGACAGGGGGCGGAGCTTTGACGGTGGTCCGGCCGCAGCGGGACTGATCCGTCGTTTTGTCAACAAAGCTAGGAGGACTTCGGTTGTTCAGGTTTCAGCGCAATTCTAGTCCGAGGCCCGCGGGGGGGCGGCGGTCTGCGGCGGCTGTCTGAGCGCGATCGAGGGTGGCTGCCCTGTCGACGCTGAGAAGTCTGGCTTTGTTGAGCTGGGCGCTGTGAAGAGGCTCGTGCAGGAGGCTCACGTGGGCGGCCTGCAGAGGAGCTAATGCGACGAGGCAGAAAGAGATTCATGGCTTGTGTGGCTTTTTGGACCTCTGAAAACCGGTCAATGATACCACTCACCGCGGAGCCGAAGAGACCGGATGGAGAGAGCGGTGCGTTGAGGAACGTAGAGCGCTCTGCTTCTCCCATGTCGGCTAACGTTAGCCACAGATGTCTCTCGGTCACAGTCAGCGCGGCCATGCACTTCCCTATAGCTTGGGCTGCAGCTTTGGTAGCGCGGAGGGCGAGGTCCGTAGCACTCCGTATGTCTGCAACCGCCTCTGGATGCCTGCTTTCCTCATCCCACTCCCGCAGAAGATCCACTTGGAGGATCTGTAGGACGGCCATAGAGTGCAGAGCAGATGCAGCTTGGCCGGCGGCGGAATAGGCGCGGCCAACACAGGCGGAAGTTGTTCTGTAGGCCTTAGACGGGAGCACTGGTTTAGACCGCCATCTCGCGGAGGGCGGGCAAAGGTGTGCTGCTACCGCATCCTCGACCGGAGGGATGGAAGCGTAGCCCTTCTCAGTGGCGCCGTCCACCGAAGCAAGAGAGGTGGAGACGTGGGATCGGACCCTGGCCGAGAAAGGGCGCGTTCCATGATTTGGAAAGCTCGGCGTGGAGTTCCGGCAGGAAGGGAGCGGCCCGGGTAGCGGGTGCTGCGCGGCGGCGGCTCTGTAGAAAGCAGCCGTCAAGTCTGTTGGGTGCCTGCTCAAGGGGCGGTGACCACTCGAGCCCGAGGCGGTCGACGGCCTGTGTGAGGAGGCGTGTTAGTTCCCCTTCGACTCCGGCGCGGGTCCTGCTGGATTCCTGGGCCGAGGAGGAGGCATATGAGGCTGTCCGAAGCCATGATGGAACAGCCCTTATCCTCCGCTTCTTCGTCCGAGATGGCAGCAGAGCAGCCACTCGGCGGCAACTGCGCGTCCCGGGTGGGCGGGGAGGGTGAAGGCGATGCTCGAGGGATGGGCTCCGGCGAGGCAGTCGCTTCTACCATTGTTTCCGGCAGCCTTTGAGAGCGGCGCTTTTTTCTGCGCGGCTGAACGGAAGGCGGCGCGGCGGCTTCGGTCCTGAGCGCTTCGAATCGAGCCCGCAGGGTCGACATCGACAGCTCCTCGCAGAGATCGCATCCGCCTTCGGCGAGGGCGAGCTCTGCATGCCCCAGTCCCAGGCAGAGAGCGCAGATGATGTGGCGGTCTATGTGCTGAGAGGAGCACGGCATGAGGCGCAAGTGGAGCGAGGCATCTTAAAAAAGACGCTCGTACTCTTTTGTGAAGTTCTTTAAGAACTAGCTTGCTTTTAAAAAGGATACGTCGCCGGATGGCGTAGCTCGCAGGACGGCTGAAGGTGGCGAAGACGGCCGGCTTCTTCGAGCGCTGTCCACGCTTGCTTGATGCCCCTCGAACGGCGACGCGGCTTCCGGTTCAGTGATGCGAAGAGCTTCGCTGAAGAGATGAAAATCAGGGTTCCAGCCTACGAACTACGCTTATATGCACTCTAGTCACGCCCTTTTTGGCGGGCTTTGATGCAGTGAGCGCGCGGACGCCTCTTGTTGGATGCGAGGTCGCCCAAGCTCGTCTATAGGCTGCAGCAGTTGCCGCAGAGCAACCAATGAGCTCGCTAGCTAGCCCGCTCAAGGTTTGCAGCTGCCGCACTGCGTTGACAATGGATACAAAATTAAGGATAATTTTTTGGCTTCAATATCTCAGAAAAGATTAATCTTTCCCGTAGTGTAAGCTAGCTTACGCAATACGGGAGAACCTCTCGTAAGAGAACATGTTCGTATTCGTTTTAAACAACATAATACTAATGTTTTAACTTTGGAAGAGTTCAGAAATCAATATTTGGTGGAATAACCCTGATTTTCCATCACAGCTTTCATGCGTCTTTCACATTGCTGTTGGGTGACTTTATGCCACTCTTAGGTTGAGTTGCGCCATAAATAGGGATGCACCGATCCGATACCTGGATCGGTATCGACTTCGATACTGATGTTTTTAACCGGATCAGGTGTAGGTCTGATAAGCCCTATTCAAAGCTGTCTGTTAGTAATGGTTCTTACTGTCAAGCTCTAAAAATTACATAAAAGAGCAATAAAAGTACCATTAAAGTAGTTCATATGACTTGTGCACTTTATTCAAAGTCTCTTGAAGACAAATGATAGCTTTGTGAATTGCAAATGGATGCGTTTTATATCTAAATATAAAGTCAGCATGCACAGCCCGTTTCAGTGAATGCACGCTAATGACGCTCACTCATATAGCACCCATGAGTTATCATGATGCATTGATGTTTTCAGCTCTCAGAGCATATGTTAGCGCAACACACAAGCAACATCTCGGATGTTGATGCAAAAAAGGTAGTTTAGCTTATAACATGCATCGAGAACAGCATATAAGATACCTATACTTGTTTTTAGAGAATAGATCATGAATATAAGTATATTTTGTCTTTGCTGCACTTATAACCAAGTGAAAAAATACTCTTGTATACAAAATACACTTATATTTAACATACATTCTCTTAAAGCTAAATCTCTTATATGTTGCTTCTCAAGTAAATGTATTTAGTTTTTTTAGACTATTTTAAATGTAAAACAAGACAAAAAACTTGATAAGAATAGGATTTTTTTTTGTAGTGAATTTCTTTACTGAATTAAACAAAGTATTTTTTTCCCATTAATTCAGTGAATGTCATTTAGAGGAATTTTGAGGAAAGATGATTTTGTCCTCTTGATTATTAGTAAGCACGTTTAATCCAACCTATTACGTTGGGCCACAAGCTGAATAATCGGTTAAGAGCTAATGATTAATCTTTGCAATAATCGTCGAATAATCGTAGATTAATCGATTATCAAAATAATCTTGAGTTGCACCCCTACTTGTGCTGTATGCTTCTAGTAACGTGGTTTGTTGCCTGAACAGATGAGGTTGCGCTTCCCTTCCCCTACTGATTGGAACTCGTAAAAACATGATGGTCATGTTTTAAGCTTGAGTTGCTCTGATGGTAGGAATAGGCCTATCTTGTAATACGTTCCGGGGGCATGATTAATTGCTTACATTTTTTAGCATGTTATTTTTTTAATCAAGCACACTAAATTGATTTGATAAAAGGACAGCCCTCTCTCAATAAGCAAAAAAAAAACCTGACGACAGGCAGCATTTATGTATAGTGACATCACACACACACACACACACTTAAAAAATCAATGAATTAATAAACATGCCACTCTCTGTTACCAGTTCTCATTATGCTGCCATATTTAGCATTTAGCAAAGTTTTTGCATTATGGATGTGGAAATATTAATCATAAGTCTGTCAAGTGAAAAGTTAATTACATTGAAAGAAATGCAGCCTTTCTTGCCCTGTGATGGACTTTTGTTGAGGGTTAGGATGCCAGGAATTAGGAGTGAAATCTGATTTGCCCTGTGCAGACTTTGAATTTATAGACTTTACACTATTCTTATTAGGTTTTCCCACATGACATGGTTCATTAGAAGATGGATAAAGCCCTCAGCTTTGCCTCCCACTCCACTAAGTTACAAGCATCACTGTCAAGCTATAAATCTAGTGTTCAGCTACTGCCAACAGACCTCTTATGGGGTTTGTTCTTGTGCTGTGGATTATACAGAATCGTTTTTTTTATTATTCAGCTACCAGCTGTGCAGCTCCTAAAGAGAAATAAGCAGAAACATATATGCAGAGTAACAAGAGATAGCCCTGCTTTCATAAGCCCATGTTGCACATAGTAGAATTATATTAATGTCATTCTATTGGCAAAAAGATGAATGAGACTTTTTTACAACATAATCACTCCAACATTCTGTAGTTTATAGTTTGCCTCATGGGATTGTTAGAAATGCATTTGCGAGTCATGATATAATGCATTGTAGACATGTGGCCTACCAAAATATTGAGAGACTATTTTTATAAGCATGAAATGAGATATATTTGTTTTGTTTGTGTGAAGGGATATTGACTTATACATTAAGGAAGCTTTGCTCTGATCTCATTAAATGTGAAGTGTGTAATTTTTGTTCTCTATATTAAAATAAAGAACATATCAGTGGAAAGTATTTCAGCCAGGGACTGAAATTCAACATGGGATTTGGGTATTGTGCACAATTTTAATAATTCCTGCAAGTTACACATTGAAAATGAGGGGAATTCCAGCACACTTCTATTCTCTCTTATGCCTCCTACACACTTCACGACTTTCAAAGACATCGGATTGTGGTGCCGTTCATATTAAACAATTGTCTGTCTTGGGATGGAAGTCGTAGTTTTTTCAAATTACAAGAGGAATCGGTGACAGGGTTGAACACATTACAAAATATTTCACTATTGAGGAATCTCCGATGACTTTAAATTTCACAAAAGAGCACACGCGAGAAGTGATACGAGATACGAAAACAAATGCATGATCATACGTTATGCATTTCAGAATATGATGTGTATGTTTTTAATTATATATTTTATTGGTTACAATATGAAAAATTACCTCTTACTGAAAAATCTTCCTATTTGCTTACCTGACTTTCCAAGAGAATTGGTAATTTCTCTCCAACTCTTCTCTTTGTCTACCAGGTTGTGGTACAGTTCTGATGCTAGGGATGCACCGATCCGATATCTAGATGGGTATCGGCTCCTATTCTGACATTTTTAAATGGATCAGTTAACGGTCTGACGATCCTGAGCCAAATCAGATACTGTGTGTTAGTCATGTTTGTTACTGTCAAGCTCAAAAAATGTCAATAATTAAAGTAGTTCATATGACTCATTTTATTCAAAGCCACTTGAAGACGTGCAATAGCTCTGTGAATCACAAAAGGTTGTGTTTTGTAATATATTAAATGCACGTGCAGCTCTAGTGAATGGCGCTGTTCTGTTTGCACACACACCCGTGGCTATTTTTAGCTTTCACGTGGTTTCACACGAACATCATCTCAGATGTAGATGCTCAATAGTTAGGTTCACTTATATACTTTTAGAACAGCACCGGAGGAGCATTTTTTACCAGAATTTGAATAAGCGTAATAAACTACTGTGAACTTGCCTTCAAACAGACACTTACAGGAATTCCTGGAGAGTTTAGAATGTCATAATAAAAGCGTGAGGGTTTAAAAGTTAAAGGTGTCACTGAGAGACTCAGTAGCAGGGCTTATTGAACAGATGATTGGAACAGATGATGTAAACATAGTGAGTAAATCTAGTTGAGCAGAGTGGCAAACAGCAGGTGAGTAATATCCAGACAGGGTATAGACATGATGAACAGATAACTCACAACATGCTTATGATACTAGCAGGCAATAATGAAGACACAGATATGTTTGACATAGTATCTCTGAGACTCCAGACCATTTTACTATCGATGAGATGGTGTGTGTGAAAGCGGGGTATAAATGCAGTCCTTGATTAGCCACTAATGATATACTGGTGCGTGTTATCAGAACTCAAGGGAGTGTGAGCGCTGATGGCAGTGAGGAAGAAAGAGACTCTTATACTATATATTACTAATATAATGTATTATTATTATCATCATTTGTTTACAAATTATAATAATATTTATGTTGAGTGGGTTCCAAAAAATAACTGTGTGAATTAGGGTTAGGCGATGTCCCCTAAATTGGCAGTTGACGATGTTGACAGTAAAACATCACGATGGACGATGATATCGTTGGGGGGGGGATTATATAATTTCATATAATTGTCAAAAATTATATGAAAAATTATAATTTCGTTATATTACTAACCCAAGTAATGACTCGTCGGCACTTTATCAAGAGGTTGCACGACACGTGAAGCATTTTTTTTTTAGCTTTCACTTTAGAAGAGTTGTGCACTATTTATTTTAATATATCTCTTTACATAAATACTATTTTCCACTTAAAAACTATAATTTCGTTATTTTACTCACTGATGAGCAAAAGGTCGAGGCAGAAATGACCATGTACCTGCAGGAAATGGCCATTGATGGGGAAGAGGACCCGCTGACTTGGTGGAAAACGAACGACAAAAGGTTTCCGTTCATGGCAAGATTAGCACGGAAATATCTGTGCATATGTGCTACAAGTACTCCATCAGAGCGGGTCTTCAGCACAGTGGGGTAGTGTAGTTACTCCAATCCGCAGCTTATTAAAACCAGATAAAGTGAATATGTTAGTATTTCTGTCCAGAAACATCGAAATTTAAACATGGTCTATGGTGAAAGATATTAGACTTCTTTACGCATTTTTCGCCATCCGTTGCGGAGCTATTTGATTTTGCATATTATTTTTTAAACGTTCATTTGTGTAGTTCATATGACCACTTTACAATATTTCAATAACATAATTTATTTTGTAGCCTGTGCTGAAGTTAATTGTGCTGCTAATTATAAGTGAAATGTTAATGCCGAGTTTCGGTCTGAGTGTTGTACCCGTTTTCCTGTTCTTTAATTGTTGTTCTTCTATGTTTTAATAAATGTGTGTTATTCATATTCACCTTGTTTCTTTCATTTGATTTGACATTATGGATTTATGGCCAAGGAAATTTTTCTTTAGAAGTATTAACCAGACAAAAGTTATTTGACGTTTGCTGGTCTGGGTTTATCTTAAACTGCCGCTTCAGTGTATACAAGAGCTATGTGACAATGAGCAAGATTTTCTGAGACACTACAACTACTAATAATTAATTAATAAAGGCTATTTTCTTATAGCCTACAACATAAAATATTTTAATCTAAATGTACAGTGTAAGACATGTAAAAAAAAAAAAAGACAAGAAGCTAACAATGTCAAGATCAATATTTGTGTAGCCGGCCTGACACGGTATTTTCACAGACTAACACGTCACGTCTCTGGCATACTACAGTATTTTAAATAGCATATATGCATTAGTTATATTCTCAATTTAATTTACAGAGCAATCCCTGCAAATTTTTAGGTTAACTATAGAAGAGACTAGGATTAGTGAGTCACACTAGCAAGACTCGCAAAAGGGGGCGTGGCATCACGATGGTGGCTCTACATCGTGATGTTGGTCAGCCATCACGATGGACGATGATATCGTCCATCGGCACAACCCTAGTGTGAATGAAAAGTTGACTGATGTCTTACAACCAAATTGAACAAAAGTAAAGATGCAAGTAAAAAAAAAAAAAATGTTGCTGCTACATTATCCAGTATACTATTTAGCAATAAAGATTTTCTTAATAAGCCATACATTTATATTCAAATAATGTGTAGGTAGATGTTTGTGTTTCTTTACATATTAAATAGTAGTCCCAATTAGTTCCACACAATAATGTAATGATTATTCAAAAAAACAACACTGGTATCGGATCGGTATCAGCCAATACTGAGATTTCAGATATCGAAATCGAATCGGAAGAGAAAAAGTGGTATGGTGCATCCCTAGATGACACATCAAATAGGCACTGGTGCTCCTGCCAATGTTCCACAAATTTTTCCTCCATTTCTTCGGCCCTTTCTTCTGAGACTTACATGGCTTACATGAGACTGCAGGTACATCATGACTCTTCCCACTGAAACCTGTGCACCGTTTCATGCTCTCTCATTGGCTGTAGGTCAACGCTGCAGTTGTATTCAGTCAAAACACATTTCACATAGCGCGATTTGGAATAGAAGACAGGTCCAAATATTTAACATTGTAGATATCTCGCTGACATTGGCGACATGTCGGTGCTTCTCTCAGATCATGTCTTTGATAATTCATGCATTGCGTTCGTCACTCACAGACGTGAGCTCTAATTTGCTGACGATTTTGGGCTGAGTGTGAGTGAAAATCGTGCCTAAAATCGTGTAGTGTAAACTCTGCATTAAATGTAACCGTGAATTAGTAAACCAATCACTTCAGTTAAAATTAAATCAATAATCTTGTTTTTGTATCAAACTATAATTCGAGAAGCTGCACGAGTAAATCAGCTCTGTCATGTCATTCTCTACCTCTTTCTCTTTGTACAGCTGTAAGCGGCGCATTGAGTGCTTGTTGAGTTTAGTGTGAGTGCACGGAGTAAACGCTTTGTCGCGAAGTTACTGAACATAAGATGCTACAGATGAACCTTTTAAACCTGTTAATTTGTCATGCAAATGGCATAATACCACATCTCCGTGAACAAGTGACGTGATAAAACTATCGCTTATGTTTATAGGCTAATCATCAAAGTTGTCAACATAGAAATCTATTTTGCCACCTTTCATATCGTGGTGCTCACTTATTAGTCATAATGAAGCACATTTGACAAGATAGACAGATAAAGCAAAAATTATTTGTGTATCTACCAGCTGCATGGTGAAAAGAGACACTTACATACCTGTTACATCTCTCTAGTGTTCCACTTCTATGTGGCCTATACAGGTGTGTTCTGAATCTACAGCACCATGGCAATAATACATTGAAATCTGAATTGAATTGTGAAAGAAATAATCTGGGTGCTGCAAAATAACAGGCCTATACAAATACAACAAATGGATAACACTTCTTTGTGAAAGAAGTAATTCACCCAAATATTATAATTCTTTTATAATTTACTCACGCTTATGCTGTCTTAAACTCGTATGACTTTATTTCTTCTGTGGAACACAAACAGATATTTTGATGGAGAAATTATGTAAATATAGTGCCCTCCATAAGTATTGAGACAGTGGAATTCTTTTCATAATTTTGGCTCTGTAAGCCACCACAATGCATTTGAAATGAAGCAATGAATATGTGATTGAAGTGCAGACTGTCGGCTTTATTTGAAGTTATTTACATCCAAATTGGGTGAACGGCTTAGGATATACAGCATGATTGATACTCAGACCCCCATTTTCAGGTGCTCAAAAGTAATGGGACAATCGACTGAGTAGCTGTTTTATGGCCAAACTGTTCCAAGTTTATTTCATTAATAAAGCTGTTGAAAATTCTGGAGCTGATTCCAAATTGTGGAATTTGCATTTGGAAGCTGTTGTTGTAAACTGTCATAATTAGGTCCAAAGAGCTGTTAATGCAGGTAAAGCTGGTCATCATTGGGCTGAAAAACCCCCCAAAAAAACAAAAACAAAAGAAATCCATCAGAGAGATAGCAGAAATCTTAGGAGTGGCCAAATTAACAATTTAGTACATTCTTAAAAAGAAAGAACACACTGTTGAGCTCAGCAACACCAGAAGGCCCGGACAACCATGGAAGACAACTGCGGTGGAGGATCACAAAATTATTTTCTTGGTGAAGAAAAAACACTTCACAACTTCAAGCCAAGTCAAGAACACAACATGATGTGGGTGTATCATTGTCAAAGTCTGCAATCAAGAGAAGATTTCATGAATGGAAATACAGAGGGTTTCCCACAAGGTGCAAACCACTGGTAAGCCTCAAGAATAGGAAAGTCAGATTAGACTGTCAGAAAAAAGCCTGCCAAGTTCTGGAACACTTTTCATTGGACAGATAAAATGAAGATGAACCTGTTCCAGAATCATGGGAAGAGAAGAGTATTGAAAAGGGAAGGAGTGGCCCCTGATCGAAGCATACCACATCAGCTGTGAAACATGGTGTATTCAGTGTTATTGCATGGGCATGCATGGCTGCCAATGGAACTTGATCACTAAAGGACATTTTGGTGCCGACCAACGTGTTTTGCAATGTAAATGCCATGGACTATACATAATAATGCAATACAGGCTAATTTATAACATATTCAAGTCACCTGAGCTATAAATGTTTGTTCATTATAACTGCTTTTTCTTAAAGAAAAAAAAAGGCCATCATGAACTTAACGTCTAACAACAATAATAATACTACTAATAAAAAAAAATCAGCAATGGGGCAAAAGTAAACTAAACAAATTGTTTGGTTATGTCATATAATTTCTCTTGGCTACTTACCTTGCCTATTTTTCTTGGTTTTTATTTTTACAACTATTTTCATCCTATTTTTCATCGCACAAAAGTCAAATATGTCCAGGTTTCTCTACAACTTGAAATTCACATTAGCCTGGAGTACTTCTCTCCAGCAGACAGCAAAACAATGTTATAATGGAATTCTGAAGTGAGAAACTTCACAGCGGGCAAGCAAGACAAGAATAAGGCTGCTTAAAGAGCAACATGCAGGTTGGACACCCCTATATAGCATAGTGTATGTTGATGATAAAACAACTAGATTTTCTGAACTGGAGTAATATATATTTAGCCATTAACGATATTTTGAGATAAATTGTGATAAAATAACTTCCGCGTCTATAAAGCACTAACCGGAAGTGACGATGGGCGAGGGAGTCTGGTCAAGTTCAAGCTCAGGTTACAATGGATGCGAATGAAGAAACCGAGTTCTCCGGTGTGGACGAACATGCCTATGATGGCCCACAGGCCTATAATTATGAGCAAATTAAGAGTTAAAATTATTAAAAGTAAGACTTACTCTGTTAAGTCCTCGTTTCGTTGCACAGAATGTCTGCTAACGTTAGCACTTTGTCCTCCAGTCCAGCCCGCGCCAAAATCCGGTGTACACTTTGACGGTGGACTTGATTCCATCGAGTGCACCGAGGGAACAGCATCAGTAATCAGCCTCACGTGGTCCTTACTCCGAAATCCCATCCGAGACTCCAACAAATCTCCAGGTCGATAATTCTCCGGAGTGAAATGTGCGCCACAAGCGACCGAGTGTGTGGTAACAGACGCGGCAGTGAAGTCTGCTCTCTTCACCTGCACAAAACGCACTCAAGACCGAAAAGCCTTGTTTTTTCTAGAAGGAAAATGATGGACACGATGTCCTGACAGGCTGGAATTCGTGCAACCAGCACAAACACAATAATTTACCATTATGGCTTCTCTAAAACTTTCTGTCTCTCACTACTGCTCTAACTACATCAACACCCACAATGAGAGCTGACCGCGAGCTCTTTTGTTTGCCTCGCCCTACGTCATATGACGCGTTGATAGCGGGAAAGGCATATTCCAGAACCTAGCACATTTTCATCAAAATCTCTACATCAAATGAGATTTCATTAGTAATTTCTACATATGTGTTTTTAAAAGACCTCTGCAGACAATATAAAGTATTAATTCAGTTATAAATTCAACCTGCATGTTGCTCTTTAAGTTATTATGCTGGATAGTCGTGGATAAGGACTTCACAAGCTTTGGGAAAGTTTAAACCTCCATGGCATAAAGCACGATTATCAATGCATGGCATCACACTACACTTGTGGAATCAATAAAAGTGGTTGTTTACACATCATGCTTATATTTTCACTGGATGTTGTCTCTGACAATGTTTGAATTTGTCGGACAGTAGGATATTTTAACGGTCAAAACTTTTAATTACCGGCTAACGGAAACCCTAGTTTCCACTAGTTTTTGTTGTTATGACTGCTGACAAAGCAGCAGGATGAATGCTGAAGTGTTCAGGGCATCTGCTAAGATTCAAAGATTCAGCCAAATTCTGCAAAACTGAAAGGACTGCGCTTCACAGTATTGATGGACTGTGACCCAAAACATACTATGAAAGCAATCAAAAAGCTTTTCAAGGCAATGAAGTGGAATATTCTTCAATAGCTATGTCAGTCACCCAACCTCAACCCAATTGAACATGCAGTTCACTTGCTGAAGACAAAACTGAAAGCAGAAAGACCCACTTACAAGCAGGATCATAAGACTGCAGTATCGGCCTGGCAAAGCATCACTAGGAAGGAAACCCAGAATTTGATGATGTCTATGGGTTCCTGACTTCAGACAATCATTCACTGCAAAGGATTTTTAACCAATTATTAAGAATATTTAATTTTATTTATGATTATGTTAGTTATGTTACTTTTGAGCACCTGAAAATGGAGTCGGTGTATAAAACGTGCTGTAATTCCTAAACCGTTCACCCCATTTGGATGTAAATAAAGTTAAAGCTGTCAGTCTGCTCTTCAATCACACATTATATATACTCAACCAAAATTTTGAAAAGTATCTCACTCTCCCAAAAGTTAGATCACTGTATATCCTAACAATGCAAGTCTATAGGGTTCAGCACTTCCAAGCTCCAATAAGGAAAAAAATGCAGCATAAATTTAATCCACAAGACTTCATTGTTTTAACCTGTGTCTTCTAAAGCGTTACGATCAGTTTGGTGTGAGAACAGACCCAAATGGAACTCTGCCATCTTCAGATTTTAAGCTCGATTGCACTTCCTCACGCTTGTCACATGTGCAAAGCTGTATTTGTTTTCCAATACAATTCATTTCTTTCTTTTTAAAAGTTTAGTTATAAAAAAATCACTTAAGTGTACCTTTTAAGGCACAGATTAATACTGTTATAATAGACAGTCTTTTTCACATATCTCAGCAAACATTGTGTTATAAAAAATTGAGAAAGGTCTGCAGTGTTCATGATTAACTGTTAACAGATGTATAGATTGGATGTCCCTGTTAGCAGGTGATCATTTCCCATGCCATCCACTGAAATCTCTTGCAGGACAGAGGGACAAACTTGTTACCTGTACGCCCAGGGCTGAGTGGCTAGTAGCAGAGCTCTCTAAATTGGAGACCTTGCTCTGATGACTTTTAAATGGAGTGATTTATTCTGTTTGTCATTACCGCAGCACCTGTTTTCCGTTTGCCTATTATTCATGCCATACTCTGAGAATTTCAAAGTGGACTTCATGTTGTTTGACTAGATGCAGAACCGGTCTAGCTGATGACAGTGCAATAATTTTTTGTCTGCTTTGCTTTTTTGTCATATAAATACACTTACTGGCAAAACAGTGCCTTTGGGATTTAATGTGAAGTGACACAACATATGGATTTTTTATTTTTTAAAGATAAATTAAAAAACATTTTTTAATTAAAACAATTTCAATTAATTTGTATAGAAACATTTATAAGCAAAACAATTTGTAGATGTCCTAACTAAAAGCCATATTACAAAGGAGTAGTTAACTCAGAAATGATAATTTTTAATTATTAAATGAGACTGTTACAATATCTGGAACACTAAACCTAAAATTGAAATGAGTTATTCGAAATGAAGTTACTCTTAACAATTTCTGATTACCTGTGATAGCAGGATTTCTACAACAAGAAATCATTCAGCTTTTCACAAATTGCTTTCAGGCATCAATCAGAAAAAAAAATACATGCATGGGTCAATTCCATTATCCTGCAACCCGCTGGTACTCCATTTCCATGGGAACTGCTAAATTGGTTTAGAAGTTGGCCACACTTTGTTCACCTGCACACAAGCAATTACATTTCTCTTAAGGCCTACCTAAGCCTGATATCACTGACATTCAAACCCAACATCCTGCCTATAGGAGACCACAGTGTGTCTCTGTCATGTTCATTTCTCAGTTTATTCCTCAATATTGATGCAGTTTTTTCTATACCAACTGTAAGTGCAATGACCCACTTAACCCAAATACAAAAAGTCAAGGGCTTCAAAAGAGCAGTGGATGTGACATGACCTAAATGAAGTGATTTTTCCATGCAATCATAAGTTATTATGATAATCTCACTACCAATGCTGCCAAAATGAACATTTGTAATCATTGTCTCACCCTTTTGTTGTGCCAAACCAGTAGCCTTTCTTTCTTCAGTGAAACACATTTACATTTACATTTATTCATTTGGCAGACGCTTTTATCCAAAGCGACTTACAAAAGAGGAAGAACATCAGCGAATCATCTTAGGGAGACAGTGGTACAAAAAGTGCCATATTACAAAGTTTCACTATCATCATAATAGTATACAAAACAGATTTAAGTGCAACAAGAAATGTAAATATTTATTTATTTTTTTTATTTTTTATTTTTTTTATTGACCGGTTAAGTGCTTTTGGAAAAGATGTGTTTTTAGCCGTTTTTTGAAGATAGAGAGTGAGTTAGCTTCCCGGATCGAGTTGGGAAGGTCATTCCACCACCGTGGTATGATGAAACTGAAAGTCCGGGAAAGTGTTTTGGTGCCTCTTTGTTTTGGTACGACAAGGCGACGTTCCTTAGCCGACCGCAGGCTTCTGGTGGGAACGTAGCTCTGCATAAATGTTTTTAGGTATGCTGGAGCAGACCCAGTGACTGTTTTATATGCCAGCATCAGGGCCTTGAATTTAAAACGTGCATGAACTGGCAGCCAGTGGAGAGAGACAAAGAGTGGTGTAACATGTGCTCTCTTAGGTTCATTAAAGACCAGACGTGCTGCTGCATTCTGGATCATTTGGAGAGGTCTAATAGCACATGCAGGAAGGCCTGCAATGAGAGCGTTACAGTAGTCCAGTCTAGTTATGACAAGGGACTGAACGAGCAGTTGTGTGGCATGTACAGAGAGGAAGGGTCTTATCTTCCTGATATTGTAGAGTGTAAATCTACAAGATCTTGCAGTTTTTGAAATGTGGTCTGTGAAATTTAGCTCATCATCAATGGTTACCCCTAGATTTCTGACCGTTTTGGAAGGCGAAACTGTAGTTGGACCCAGCTGCACGGTGATTTTGTGTTCAACAGCCGGGTTGGCTGGAAAGACAAGGAGTTCGGTCTTGGCAGGGTTGAGCTGAAGGTGGTGTTCCTTCATCCAGGCCGAGATGTCTGCCAGACAGGCAGCGATTCGAACAGTCACTGTGGTGTCGTTGGGCTGGAAAGACAAGTAGAGTTGCGTGTCATCAGCGTAGCAGTGGTAAGAGAAACCATGTGACTGGATGATGGGTCCCAGTGATGTTGTGTATATGGAGAAGAGAAGTGGCCCAAGCACTGATCCCTGAGGTACCCCAGTAAGTAACTTGTGTGGCTTGGATACTTCCCCTCTCCATGCTACCTCAAAGGAACTTTCTGAGAGATAAGAGTTGAACCAGTCATGCACAGTTCCAGTGATACCCAGTTTAGAGAGGGTGGAGAGTAGGATCTGATGGTTGACTGTGTCAAAGGCAGCAGAAAGGTCCAGCAAAATCAGAACGGATGATCTCGATTCAGCTCTCGCCTGTCTCAGCGACTTCGATGACAGACAGCAGGGCAGTCTCAGTGGAGTGTCCACTTTTGAAGCCCGACTGATTGTCATCCAGCAGCTTGTTCTGTGAGAGATAGGCGGAGATCTGATTGAAAACTGCCCTTTCAAGTGTTTTTGCCATGAATGGGATGAGAGAGACTGGTCTGTAGTGTTCTATCTGTGTGGGATTAAGTGCAGGTTTTTTCAGCAGTGGGGTTACTCGAGCCTGCTTAAATGTAGTGGGAAAAGTGCCTGCAAGAAGGGATGTGTTAATTATGTGTGTAAGTGCCGGTAGGATGGACGGAGAGATGGCCTGGAGAAGGTGTGATGGAATGGGGTCAAGGGAACAGGTTGTGGGGTGGTTGGAGAGGAGGAGTTTAGAGACCTCAGTGTCAGTTAAAGGAGAGAACATAGGGAAAGAAGAGTTGCATACAGGAGCCAGGTGTTTGACAGGGTGTGGTGCTGTGAATGTATTGCTGATTGTATGGCTGTAACCTTATCAGTAAAAAATGTGGCGAATATATCTGCTGTCAATGATGTGTCAGGTGGGGGAGGGGGAGGGCAGAGAAGTGTGTTAAATGTTCTAAACAAGCTACGAGTGTCTGTGGTGCTGTTGATCTTGGTCTGGTAATATGAAGTTTTTGCAGTTTTAAAGTTATTTGAAAAAGTTGCGAGCAGAAGCTGATATTTACCTAGATCAGCTGGATCTTTAGATTTCCGCCATCTCCTCTCAGCTGCCCTGAGATCAGTCTGATGTTCACGAAGGACATCAGACAGCCAGGGGCTGGGTGGTGTAGTCCGTGCTGGTCTAGAGGAGAGAGGACAGATGTTGTCTAGACAGGTTGTTAAAGTAGAGCTAAGTGTGTCTGTGGCAGTGTTCACATCAAGCATGGAAAATACATTTATTGTGGGAAGAGAGGCAGAGACATCAGTGGAAAGGAGAGAGGGTGATAGGGAACGGAGGTTACGGCGAATGGAAACCAAAGGTGGGGTCGGTTTTACAATGGATGGGAGAATCATGTTGAATTGAACAAAGTAGTGATCAGAAACATGTAAAGGTGTAACAAGAATATTAGAGGTGGCACAGTTACGTGTAAAAATGAGGTCCAGCTGGTTGCCCGACCTGTGAGTTGCTGTGGTGTGTAGTCTTTCCAAGTCAAATGAGGCCAGAAGAGTATTCAGTTCAATGGCCTGGGGTTTGTCCTGGTGTATGTTGAAATCACCAAGAACCACAAGTGGCCTGCCATCCTCTGGCAAGGAGGACAGCAGGACATCCAATTCCTCAAGAAAGCTTGTCAGCTGACCTGGGGGGGCGATAGATGACAACAACATCTAAAAACGTATCCATGTCTCTGTCAGTGCCAGGATGCTGAGGGTGGACTGCGTGGCGAAAGCTGGAATGAAGGCAGCTTTGTTCACAGCAGACTGGCAGTTCCAGAGTCCCACTGAGAACGAGAGTGGAGCAGGTGTTGATGTGCAAAGCGGCCGTAGGTTGTGTGGGTTGCGTTTTGTCTTGCATCTGTATCTTGTGAACGGTCTACAACAGATAACAGGGATGTGCTTGAAGGCATGTGTTATTAGTGAACTAGACATGATAGTATGTATATATAAGTAAAATAATAAAAGAGATAGAATAGAAAAATACTTAAGTGCTTTGGTGAGTGGAGCCTTGTCAGTGTCCTTGCTCGGTGGACTCGCACAGGTAGACTCGCTGGTCTTTACCCAAGTAGGTCTTCACATGAGGGCCACCACTTCCGCTGCCGCTTCCGCGTCAGCATTAAGTCCAATAAATAACCACTTTTACGAGCCGTTCAGTGGAAAAAAGCAGCCACGCCTTAATGCTACTTATCACAACAAAGCTAGTCACGTGGTCACCGAAACCGAAACTCAGGGTTGCTTGCGGGAACAAACGCAACTTCTGTACAGCGCAAATAAATTATGCTGCACTTAGCAATAAATAATACTCTGAAACCAGTGAAGCACTGTTTGCAGACACTAAAACGACGATAGTTTTACACACACACAGGATAACCAACCCGAAGTCTAAGCAAATCTAGCAACGAATCCTACGTGACAAGTTTAAACAAGTCTAACAATTCTATCAGCGACTACTATGGGACAAGTCAACACAAATATAGCGCGCACACACACCAAACACACGTCTAAGCGAAACACAAAAGGAGATGTTTGGCAGAATTTTAGCCTTAGTCACTTTTAATGCATCATTTATTCAGATAATGAGAGTGAATATAATGAAGGCTAACAAATGTTTTTGCGTTCTTCTAACAAAAAATTCTGTTTCCTTTTTGGCTCTTTTCTGGAACTCATGTCTCAAAATAATTGGTTAATGATGGAATATGAGTTTGATAACCAGTGAGTATATTTTTGTAGAGGCATAGCCTGAGTAGATTTTATTTTGTTACTGATAATAGACATATTGACCTACTTTCTGCTTGTGAAAAATTCATTGAACCGCTGCATGTTTGTCTTGTATGATCTTCAGTGTCTTGTGTGCAGCTCTGGCCTACAAAGCCTAGCCACAGTTAACAATTTAACATTAACTTGGTAATTCAACGTAGCTGTTAATGATTCATGCCTAGGTGTTAATGGCACTATCTATGGTCTTATTTGCTGCTCATTAAAAATCACAACAAGGCATATCTTAACATAATGCTCAAATAAATTACTCCCTATACAGTTTAGTTTGCACATTTTTATTAAATTGATTCATTTTGGACGATGCAGTAATTATTTTTGTGTTATGGCCAGTAACATAAAAAACACTGCTTTGAAATAATACTGTATGTATTTTCGAGTTTTGCATAATTAAAAAAAAAAATAAAGCTTTCTATATTTTATTCATGCTGCGAGTAATTGCACAATAAAACATTATTTTGTACATGTAATATAAGATCAATGTAAAATGGATAACAAATAAAAAATATTTATTTGGAATAATAAAAAAAAAGGCTTCCAATATTTGAGGCAGATGCGGATCATTTAAAACAAAAATAATTTGGCTGTAACCAATATGGTCACCAATAAATTGAGCATTTCTTTACATTTGAAAACTAAATGATACATTATTTTTGATAAATCCAGTGTGACAGGCTCTGTATATGCAGCTTATTTTATAAATCTGAATTTATGTCTGCCCAGACAGACTGTCAACCAGTCATTTTATTGTCCAGGTGCTGTATACAGACTTTTGTTTTTTTTTATGCCCTAATTTTGCAGGAGTTCACAAGTTCACGTGCTTCTCTATTATAGATGGAAGTTCACCTTGGCTTTTTTTTTTTTAGATCATTGTCAGCTGGAACACTTACATCCTTGGAGAAATTCCCAACTGTTTCAAGCAATTTTAACTGCTGTTAAGCTGCAGGGTGTTGGAAGACATCCAGAAGCTTAATCTTATCGTTGCCATGATTTAAAGTGAGAGGTGCAGTTGGAGTTGATATTTGATCTATCTAAGCAATGTGGTTGTTTGCTCATGAATTTTAGCTTGAGAAGGACTTGGTTCATCTGTCATATGTGTGTGTGTGTGGAGGTAGTATCTGCCTTTATGCCCACATTGCACACAAAAATGTCAAGCACTGGCTAAAGTTTCTATTCAAATATTTAATTACATGATTTTTCATAAGTACTTGCAGATTTTGAAAGTGCTGAAATGTTACTATACTTCTTGTAGAAATGCATTTATTTCCTTCTTAGAAAAGAAAACCGTATGTAACAATTATTTTATTAACATTTTCCAAACAAAGCAGTCTACAGTATAAATGTTTTTTTACTGTATACCAGTAGTACCAAATATTTTTTTTAAAACTTTGGCACCCCTTTTATAGTGTGTTTTTCCAGCATGGAAAAATAAATACATAAATATATTAATAATAACAAATTAAATTAAAACAAGGTAGTTTTCATGTTTTTCTGCCAGTAATAAAATAAATAGAGCTGTTGAAAAAAAATGTCTCAAAAGAATCCGAATCGATTCTGAGGTCAGTTTAAATCATGGCAGGGCAGTGGTGCGTGCCAAAGACAGATGTAGAAACAAAGAGGCGAGCTAAGTGCATACGCTAAAGTCAAGTGCACAAACACGACTGTTTGCAGACCAGCTGCATCAAACACATGATAATTTGTGCCCGAATGAAACTACAATCCAGACATTCTTTCACAAACCCTCACACATAGCAACGGGAGAGTTTATTCGTGATAAGAAGCCAACAAACAACACGAAAGACGAGCTAGCATCCATAATTGCACTGATTTGCACACAACGGGGGAAAACACTGAAGAAAATAATGGCGAGGCAGCGGTTCGGGAGATATTGGTGATGTTTTCATTTTAATTTTTTTTTTTCTAATAAAAATAATAATATAATCAGTTGAAGTAATAGTATTCAGTGTGTTTTGATGGAGAACCAATATTTTATTTGTGCTTTTAAGAGATCTTTTAAAAGGTTCTAAAGAAAGAAACTGAGATTTATTTAATCTTGTGGATGTTTCCTGTTTTGTTCACAGCTCATACTGAATGTAAAAGGCCAGTTTATGAAATGTGCTGATTTTTAAAACTGCTGTTAAATAAAAAGCTGAAAGGGAAAAAAATAGAGTAAAAAAGAAAGATATTGAAGGACAAGATGCATCATGATGCATCGAGAATCGTTTTATAATCGAATCATTACCCTTTGAATTGTAATCGAACCGTGAGGCCAGTGAAGATTCACACCTCTAAACATAAAGTAATAAAATAGAAAACCGTGTCAACAGTGCTTTTGGTTTTTCAATAACAACAGCCGATAAACAAAAAAATAATTATACATTAAAAATACAATATATTGCAAAGTAAAAAATATCATTACTCTGTGATTTAAATATACATTAATACTGATTTGATGCACTCAGAAGTCAAACACTTTTTCTTGTCAATGTTGGTGTTTGATTCAAATTAAAGATAGACCTATACAGACGGCAGCAGGTTTATTTGTCTGCATTTACAAATTGCACATATTTGATATATACGATTTTTGTCCAGTCTGCTTAGACTCACGTAATTCATTAACGGGTGTTACATTAATATTGCAACGAGATGGCACGCATTTTTGTCCCGTCTGCTTACAATGTTTCAATATTACATTACTGTGCTAACATTAGTATTGTGTCAAGAAGGGACATTTTACCAAGAAGTGCATTTGACTGTTCACATGCACAGCTGCATTCACTACGAAATGCGAGTGCTCTAAACAGCACATGCAGAAATACAGTGCGCATGTGAAAACCTGAAATCAGCCGGATGTATTCAAACAGTGTGCAGGTATTGCTGATACTTTTAACATCTGGCTATTAAAATATTGAATTAAGAAGAGATTCCACATTACCCCTAGCCAGTCGTGGTGGCACCCAGTTTGGGATCCACTGCTGTATACTGCATTAAATGTTTAAAGTGTAAGTGGGAGGTTGACTAATTAAAAGAACAAGTCCCCATTCTTATTAAAGAAATATAATCTAATAAATATATAGTCTGCATGTGCTGCAAGCTTCAAGGTTAATAAACGCTCTGCTTTCTGTCATTCATTACATACACAGAGTGCTAGATACTCATGAGGTTTTCAGTGTAGGAGTGGCTGGCTTCACACATTCCCTTTGAAGCGCGCAGCACTTGCAGACTTATAATTATTGAATAACATCTTACAAAAAATTAGGGATGCACTGAAATTTCGGCCACCGAAAATGACATTTTTTGGCCGAAAGAGAAAAAAGGCCAAAAATATGAGCCGATATATTTGCCTCCCTGCCCCTCAGTGCTCAGGTTTCACTCTCGATCAATCTAATCATAATCGGGTCGCTACCAAGCAAAGGCTGATGTCAGCGGTGTGGATATACTATATAATATCAATAAGCAGTACCGCCACAACTTATACGCATACTACGCAGTCTGCGTTGGACACCGACTCCCTAGGAGGGCACCATCTTTACCTAGGAGGGCACCAGAAAGTCCACCGTGTGCCCTTCCTCGCACGTTATACGTTATTCAAGGACCCGAAAGCAGTTACAGAACACTGTCGATTGTTTCACGCTCATATTGCGAACGCCAGATTCCTCTTGACAACTGACTCACAAAGATCGCTTTCCATTGTTTGCGTGGATTGCACGCAGGTATTTATCTACCCAAGCACCAGCACAGAGAGAGAGAGAGAGAGACTATTCAGTGCACCATCTCATGTTCTTGAGTTGCCAAAAAGCTGAGCAACTTTTGTTCTTGAAGAGAAACCTGACACTTTTACTTAAATAGAAAGCAGTCCAATTTGCTATGTGTATATCAATTACATTAAAATTTGTTTAGCCCTGCAAAACTTTGTTCTTCACTTGAGGCTACATCTGTCGTTTACAGTTGAGTTTGGTTTTAATTCAATTACTGCTGTTTTGCGCAATAATTTTATATTAAAGTGAAAATATGTTTACATAAACAGAATAGAGGCCCTCTGCTGTTCTGTATTCTGCCTATTGTTATCATTAAAATGACTGTGTAGCATATTTAAACTTTTTGTATTTGCAAGATGCTATCATAGAACAGCTAAGTTAATTACTTGACTGCTGTTTTGCATAGCATTAGCTTTTTCTAGAACGTTACATTTATTGGATAAATGGTCAAAGAAAAATCTGTTAAATTGATTGTTAAAGAACTGAATAAAGAATAATATATTTTCTGTCCAATTTTGGTATGTTACTGTAAAGGTATTCAATGGAAAGGAGGAGGTGAGAACCGGCTTTTCAATATAAATAATAGTTTAATGATAAACTTAAAAGAAGACACAAACACACACATGACGGACATGTCCGTAAACAATCTCTCTCTGCCGCACGGTCCCCTGCAGTTAGCCTTTAACCCTCACGGAGGCATAATTATCCTAATACGGGAACGGGTGCGTAGGATCACGACCCGGCACCGCCCTCCGCCCTGCCACATTCCTCCCTCGTTCTCTCAGGCTGTGGAGCCCCCGGCCTGACGTACACCCTCTTTCCCTGGGGAAGGGCGCGCCTTCTGCGCCGTCTGCCGGCAGGTCATCCCCATCTACCTGGGCGAGGGAGGGGACAAGGGGAGGGAAACAGAAATAGTTAAAATGGGGGGTACTTCCTTTAACAGGGTAGTACCCCCCAAAACTGTAAAATTTAAAAGAGGGAAAAGGTGAGAGAGAGATGAAAAAAAAAACTCTTACTCGCCAGTTCTCCGATACGCAGCAGCTTGTTACTCGGCCACTCCTCCACCCTCTATCGGACGACAGCCGCGCCTCTCTGGGCGGATCCGAGGCAGTCCTCCAGCCCCTGGCGGACGGAACACCCCGCTGCGTTCTCCGGGAACAGAAGGGGTCTCCCCCGCCCCTGGCAGCGGTTATCTCGCTCCCGGTGGTCACCAGTGAGCCCCTCCCCGCTCGCGGTCAGCGGTCTTAAACCCTGCCACGTTTCAGCGGCCGGTAGGCGACTCCTGCGCCCCTGGCAGCGGCCCTGACCGCTCCAGGCGGTCGGCTAGGAGCCCCTTCTCCCCTCGCGGTCGGCGGCCATTGTCCTCGTTCAGGTGGCTGGGCTCCTCGTCCCCCGGCAGATGGCCGCGGCTGCTCCGTTGGGGTGGCCGGTAGTGGCGAGAACTCTACTACGGCGTATCCCTCCTCCTTCCCGGGCTTCAGCACCAGTGTAAAGGTATTCAATGGAAAGGAGGAGGTGAGAACCGGCTTTTCAATATAAATAATAGTTTAATGATAAACTTAAAAGAAGACACAAACACACATATGACGGACATGTCCGTAAACAATCTCTCTCTGCCGCACGGTCCCCTGCAGTCAGCCTTTAATCCTCACGGAGGCATAATTAGCCTAATACGGGACCGGGTGCATAGGATCACGACCCGGCCCCGCCCTCCGCCCTGCCACAGTTACTTTCAATAAAAGTGTGATAATTTTAATGATTTGTAGTTTTTCAATTCAGATTCACTAAATTCATGGAATTAATTAAAAAGTTTAATATTAATACAATTATATTTAAGAAAAAAAAAAACTATTTTAAAATAGGTATTAAAAAAAGTCATTTTTGGTTTCGGCCCAGAATTTTCATTTCTGTGCATCACTACAAGCCTTTTGTGGTTTAATCTTCACAATAAAACATATCGCGATTTTTATTTTTTTTTTATTTTTTTTATTCATTGTGCATTCATACATATATTTTATCCCAAATTTGTCAAATTCGGTGACTTTTCATCTTTTACAGATAATTCAGTTTTTATGACTGTATTTAATACGTGTTTTCGTACGTGAAATCACATGGCGCTAGGGTTGAGCTTATTGTTGAAGCCACCATATTTGATTTACAGAGTTTATTAATTATATAATTTTGATTTGAGAGTCAATGAGGATTTAAATTTCAGTCTCTTCATCTTTCAGAGCGATCATATTGATACAGAAGACTTTGAATATAGTGCATGTGTCCTGTTCAGTTGGTGTTTAAGGTCATTAAAAGTTCAATTCTATTTAATGCGGTATATTTACATTTATGCATTTGGCAGACACTTTTATCCAAAGCGACTTACAGTGCATTTATAACAGGGACAATTCCCCCGGAGCAAACTGGAGTTAAGTGCCTTGCTCAAGGACACAATGGTGATGGCTGTGGGGATCGAACCAGCGACCTTCTGATTAACAGTTATGTGTTTTAGCCCACTACGCCACAACCACTCCTGTCGCAATACAATTGAGATGGCGATGCATTAGATTAAACAGATGATATTCAAAATATTTAATAAGGGAGACAGGTATGTATTACTGACCATTAGATGCTAGATCATTGTATTTTTTTTAATCACATTCTTTCTGATAATATCAGGAATGACATATTTCTTTCTTGTCAATGGTGTTTAATACTGCTTGAAAAAAGGTAAATTCTTGGTGCATTATTGGCTGTTAACAGGTCATGATGGAGCATTAGTGGAGCACTCTTGGAGCATAAGAAAACAATGACACTCTGATTTAAAAAATAAATAAAAATAATGCTCCTCGCTGTTGGCAAAGTCATGCCACCATGCTCATATCTGGTCCTGTCACTTTTACTGTCAATTATTTTTATTGTATTTTTTTTATCTTGACATACTTGCGAGCAAAATTTACATGCGTTGTATGTCAAATAAACCCTGTGAAGACTTTTTTTTTTTTTTTATTCCTTGTGTTCCTTGAAAGAAAGTCATAGGGGTTTAAATAATGACGGTTTTCAAATTTGGGTGAACTTTTTTAATAACAAATGTCAAAAGTACATCTATGCTAAACTCTTAAAGGCTGCATTGTATACTAAAGGCCTTTTCAATTAAATCTGACACTTATAATTGTTGCTACTGTTTTACAAACAGGAGACGCACAAGTATCTGCATTGTAAATAAATAAAATCAAGGAATCTCAATGATGATTGACATGTCACATCTACACTATAGAATTAAGTATTCATTTTTGAATGTTTTGACATTGGTGGAATATGTTGAATAAAAGGCCATTTTCCACTGAAGATATAATTTTTTCGTCTCCCAAGATGTGGCTGCCACAACCCCCCTCTTTATGAATAGAAATCCTTTTTAAAAAGAGTGGGTTGTAGCCACTCAGAGACTGAATCTGAAAGCAGGAAACCCATAGAGGCCAGTGTGGGAGCAGCTCAATGGATTTTCCAACTCTCTTCCCTCTCCGCTCCTCCCCTTTATCCTTACACTGGAATACCTCTTGTTCTGTAGTGGATTCCCTGCTCAATCTGCAGGTCTCCTTGGCAAAGCTGTGTTTACTGGGGTAGAGGGGGAAAAAGGGAATGGATGATTGACAACTGCCTCTCATTTTGCTGTGTGCTTCATTCTATTGTGCCACAGAGACTTCCCCTCAGTCTTATCACAAAGGCGGCAGCTCTAAGAAAAAACTCGCCTGGGCCATTGCTAATGATGGTACCTTTTTATGAACGGGTTTTCATTCAGCCTGTTTCTCCTAACGGTTTCAAAATTGAGCAAAGCAAGTCACTACTTGCATGTCATGCTTGAGAAATACAAAAACAAGAGCAATGATTTTGAAAACCATGAAAACTAGCAATATGTTAATGCACGCACATGCATGTAAAACAATTCTGATGTCCATGAGTTTGTTTTTCACAACCCAACCCTTACAAAAACACAGCATGGTAGTACCATCATGGAAAATGTACCATAGTATTTACATGCAAATCCAAAATACTTAATTACCATGGTACAAAAAAAACATGTTGCTTTTGTATTAGTGAAATTAACTTAAAATAGTGAAAGTTTCTTTTTTTTCTTGGTTAGATTGACTATAATTCACAAATGTATTCTGTTGCACAATAATGGCTAGAATGGTATAAATCTTCTGTTTGTTGTCTGTCAGTTATCATCCCTAGTGTTTGGATTGATGCCATTTTCACAGTGCAATAATGAGAGCCATGTTGAAAATACCTTTGATGAATGCAGTGAGAACCAAATGATCTGTAGGTCTCACGTCAAACACATTGTGCGTAATACATTACATGTTTGAGATAAAAATCTGCTTTCTTTTAAGCGTTAAAATATGTTATGCAAAGTATGTTCTGTTGATGATTTTGAAAATCTCAAACTGATTTCAGTTCTCCCAAATAAAGAAACATAGCCTGTCTTAACAGATATCAGCAGTGTCAGGCTTTTTGCAGTGAAGCCAGACATTTTTTCAATGTAGTCATTTACAAAATCAAGATTATAAGAAAAATGATCCATGAAAGTTTGTAGTAATATAATGTGCCATTTAAGCTGGTACATTGTTGGTGAGCCCTGATGTCAAAGCAAAAAAAAAAAAAAAAAAAAAAGGTAAATCACTTTTGGTGTTCATGTGACAAGAATAACTATTTGATTGTTGTAGTGACAGTGGGATGATGCACTCTGAAATGTGACTTTAGAGTGCACAAGAGCCGTTAACGTAAATGGACAGTTTCCAGAGCAGACCAGACTTTGTGTTCAGCTGAGTTTGTTAATTTCTAACTGTTGTAAAGCAGCACAATGGGTAAATGTCATCTGATACCATCCCTGAACCATGGTACAACTACAATTTTGTTAGGGTGCTTTAGTTTCCCCATATAGCTAAGCTGTTTTTTTTTAAAGGGGTCATATAATGCCATTTTTGTACAAGTTAATACGAATCTTTAGGGTCTAAATGAAAACTTTTGTAATATACTTTTATTAAAAATTCTCATTAGTATTTTAAGAAAACACTAATTTTACCTGCTCAAAAACAGCTCTGTTTTCAGCACGCCGTTTCAGAGCATATGACTTTAAATGATAATGAGCTTTGGTCACCCCGCCCCTCCGTACTGGAGTTATTCGCTGTATAACTGTTTTTTTGACATTACTTCTTAATCAGTAACATACAAGTAAACCAGGTGTAACTTAGTGTTACCATGTTAACTGTAACACCTGCGTACACAGTTTTTAATAACACAATAACCAATAACGCGTTATTCATTATAAACGTGGGATTATGAATTATATTGAGAACGTCGTAACGTTATGGAAAACATGCCGTAATGTACCCTGAGTGTAAACATTAGCCACATTCATTGTGAAGCGTGCAAGCGATTTGCAAAGATTAATATAAAGGTTAATAAAACGTTACACTTACTTCTTCTGGAGGTGCAGAGGGAATATAAATAGTTGGTACCGAATCTTTTTTCAGCAGCAGCTTCTTAGCAAAACCAGCTTTATACTGACCCTCGTTTATAAAGCAGTCTGGTGAAAAATGATTCACGCAAACATGAACGCATTAACGTTGCTCGTGGGGAATATTCCCATCATAAACAAAACTCAGCCACTGCGTCTTCAGCGGTTCAGTTTTAGGAACATCAAAATGACTGCTGTGTTCGTTATTACACCGAAGAACAGAACACCACAATCGCTTAGGCGCCATTCTGCTCCAGTGTATCAACAATGATGACGGACTATGATTGACAGCTCGCTCACGAGCGAGGGCGGGTCTGTGTTGAAACACTGCTGTCAATCAACAATCCTGGGAGGGGCGTCCGACCGTGTGACGTCACACGGCCGAACGGCTCGATTTGAGGCAGGGGAAAATATATAAGGAGATTAAAACAAAAACACTGGATGGATTTTTATCATAATAGGATGGTTGTGTACAGGCACAGCCAACACACATTTCAGTACAATCAACTTGAAAAAGTGCATGTACCATTATATGACCCCTTTAAGCTTTTCTAAGCTGACCATATACATTTTCCTAATGTCTGAAGTTTTGTTTTCCACATATCTTCATAGGATTTCCGTCATGTGTGTTTGATGATAGATTTACCTGTGTCTTGAGTATTTGCATGTATATAAGCATGTCTTCTTGTTTCTGTCCTTCTGACCATGTTTAATTGCACCCCCCCCCACCACATCTGCAACATTTTCCCGCTGCACAATTTCATTAATACAAACTTTTCTAACCATTTCACAGCTGAAATCCACTTATCAGTGTCTCTCATAAGGAAATTCAGACTGATGGGACTTTTCAGGGCTGAAATTTATTATCCTTAATATTGCTAAATGAGAATAGCCAGAAATGAATAGCAGCAGGGCTGACCCAGGAATTGCACCGTGTCTGAGATCATTCATTTCCATTCTTGTCTCGCTCAGCCGTCCTGGTGCCCTAAGCCTGAGGATTTTCTAGACTGTGTGATTGTGTTCTTACAGACATTTACTTCTCCATCACCAACCACACATCACACCAGCCTCCATCCCAGCCGGCCTGTCACGTCTGCAGTCTCGCACACAGTCCAAAGCTCACAGCACTGTTGCTGGGGTAAGAGGAAGATTACCATTCACATGTAGTAGTAACGAACTGTTAAGGTGCTTGTTTTGGAGTAGTGGTCGACAGATGTGGGACTTTTAATGAACGACACCAATATCTAGACAGCAGGGGAGCTGACATTACTGATATGATACAATAAATACAAAAGGGCTTGGAATCCCCAACCACCTCACGATATGTATCTCTATACATATCTTATGAATCGATTCAGTATAGCACGATACATCAAAATATAATTATTGGATTGGGATTGTAACGGTGCCAAGAGTGTGTAAGAGGAATAGTGAATAATGCGGATTCAGACTGCAATGAGAAGCACCGGCTAAGTGCAAATAGCTATAGATGATATATCGGTATAGGATCTAAAGTAACAATAAAATATCGTAAGAAAATATATGTCACAATACATTGATTTGATTGTATTTGCACAGCCATAATATAAACTGTAACAATACCAAATGAGAATTACACAAAATACTCAACAATTATATTACACAATATGTAATCAATTCACTAAAAATATTTTAAATACAGAAAATGTGTTATTGGTTGACAAGGCTGTTTTTAGGTGCGATAACCACATGTCGATGATCTTAAATTGTCAAAATATTGCCTAATTAATTGGTCTGGACAATATATCAGTCAATCAGGAGTTTGGAGTGGGTTGTTTTTCTATTTACGATGTTTGTGGTAACAAAAGATAAGACAAATGAAATATACAATACACATGAATTGTTTTTTGAAAATGTATTTGAGTAAAAATACATAGCATGACAGAGTAACAATTCAAATGCATGAACAAGTGGTAGTGTTCTGCTATGAGCAAAGTTATGCTATATTATAATACAGAAGTGATTCAAAGGGTTCATAATAGGACCTTAAGGGTGCTTTCACACTTGGTTTGATTGCTTGGACTGAACCAGAGTTAATTTCCTCCCCCTCCCATTGCCTGCGCTGGTCTCCGTTCAAATGATATTATGTTTACGAACATCAACGTGAGTACAAGTGGTTGATTACATCAACGTGAGTAAAAGTGGCAGCCATTTACCACTGTAACTAGGTAACAACTCACTGTGTTAAGTGAAGTATTATAGTTTGTCTCTGAATGTGCAATGATGTGACGAATATTAGCATTTTTTCTGCCACGAGCCCGCGGATGCGTTGAAAGAGATGTGAAGAATGTGAGCTGCTCTCTGAAGGCGGTGCATTTGGACACAAGCAGGTATGAGAAATGCAGTATACCATAATAATTGTGATTGAGAGCCTGCAAAGACGCAAATTATATGTCATCACAAGGGGTTCACTTCCGTGATTTGGTTCGAATATGTTCATATCTGCACCTAACCGCACCAAGAGTTCACTTTCCGTACCCCAGACCACCTTTTCAAGCGGACCCATGTGCGGTTACCAAGTGTGCACCAGAGTTCGGAAAACGGCATTCACATTATCCAAACGAACTGAACTTTAACGTAATTTGACCTCTGGTGTGCACCAAAAGTGCTAGTGTGAAAGCACTCTAAACATTTCCAAAAGATTGGAGTTTAGTTTTTTAAACTGCATGTTTCGTGCTCCAATTGTAATGTAGCATATTGGTTGGAGGTTTTGACTTGAGGTTTTTAGCAGCAATACTAAACTTCTTTAGAGTATCTCAATTAGTGGTCAATGCTGATAAATTACACAATTTAATATAGTAAATAAAATAACATAAAATCACTAAAACAATTAACAAACTCTTATTTATCACTATATATAATCAATTTCACACAAAACTTTAACTTTTGTAATAAATAAAAAAATTATATTGTATTTTAAATTGTAGAAAGCAGTTTCTTCTGATTTCTGTTTATTCTTCACATTTTAGTAATTTATTTGCACATGAAGAATTTGTTATTATAGAAGAAGAAGAAAATAACAGTACACACAGTAGTTCAGCAACCATCGATGGCATGTCCATGTTAGCAATCACATTTTCTGATTCTGGTTCGAATCCCGGGCCACACGACTCCACATGCCGAAGTGTCCTTGGGCAAGACACTGAACCCCAAGTTGCTCCCAATGGCAGGCTAGCACCTTACATAGCAGCTCTGTCACCATTGATGTATGAATGTGTGTGTGCATGGGTGAATGAGACTCAGTGTGAAGTGCTTTGAATACCGTTAAGGCTTAAAAAGGCGCTATATAAGTGCAGACCATTTACCATTTATAAGCTCAAACGCATCTGCCACGGTTCTGATATGCAGACCGTTTAAATGTGACTGTGTTGCTCACTGGTCTATTATTGTAGTAACATGGTGGCACATAACAACAAAACTAACCATGACTGGTGCTTTACATGTCTCAGTTGCTTCACATGCATGCAGGTGATTTTTGGCGCCCTCAAGAAACAAATCTGCCAAACTGAAAAATGTATCGGCCAATTCAATAATTAAAATAAGTTTGAATTTTGGTGATTTGTCTGTGATTATCGCCCTTGTTTGGTGAGGTTTATTCAAATCCAGAGAGGTGCTTTGATGTATATGATACAATGGTACTCAATTCAGACTGGAAATAATTAAATAAAACTTTCTTGGCCACGTTCCATCACCCATTTTGATATCTTATTCACAAGCTCACAGAAAAACGTATATGACAGCCACTATGTAACAACAGTCTGTTTTGAGATGCGGTGTTGCGTGCTGTGAAGGTATTGATCCAGTGGTGAGGCAGATGATCTCAGGGATAAAGACAAAACAAAGATACTAAATATAACAAGCTCACTCTCTTCCAGAGTCAGTTCATGAAGAATCTCTCATTTCAGCTCACATGGCTCGTTGTTGCCTCTGAGTATTGAGAAGAGGGTGAAAGGAAGAAGGATTGTCATAAATTATTCATTCAACTCTCACACCTGAATGCCTTCTTGGCACAGAAAGGAAAGGCTGGCCACTATCTTTGGTCTTCTCAAGTTTTTGTGCAATCCAAGTAAAACTATTGATGGCTTTTTGACATTTTTTGTCTATAAATAGCAGCTATACAAGGATTATATTTTGAAGGATTAAATATTCTGTGACTTTGATGTGACTTTGGTCTCCTCCCAGCTTATGTGGACAGCTACACCTCGTCCTGTTGAGATCAAAGTTCTGCTCTTGATCTTAAACTCTGCTCCATGAATAACACATTTTAATAATTATTTTCAGTTTTCTGCTTAATATTGAGGCAGTGGTTTATTTTGCAGAAATTGCGTTATGAATAATGGATGTTATTGGACATTTTGCCCTGGTGTGGGACATTAGAAGATGCAGTGTTTCATGCCTCTGTATCTAGACTAAATGTGAAATCACAATTTCTGTTTTAATAACCTCCTTGTGAGTTTGTAGTGCCTCATTTTCTTTTTGTTGAAGTAGTTGGTTTAGGCTTATCCAGTTTGTTTTATGAAGGATGTGACATTGATTGGAATCACCTGCTGATTGAAAGGTTTGGCTGGAGAGGTCTTGAAGGTGAGATAGGAAGTACCTGGGTAGAGTTCCAGGTGGGAAGCTGCACTGGCAACAGAGCAATGTTGATTCTCTCAATGTGGAATTGTGTCTGTATATGAATACTTCTGGATGTAGTTTTTTTTAATTTGTTGCCACACTCCCTCTTGGTGCATTTTGAATAAAGACCAGAACTTGCCTCTTCAGGAGAAAGCTGAGTTTGTTTCACTCTGTGGTCTCCAATAGTTACATCAATCACCTCACAGACACACTGATATCTGCTCACTTTTATTATACACATCTTAGGGGGAGTTAAAAGCAGCCTCTAACTTGTTTGAATAGATCACTGTTCGAGATAATTTACCACAGGTGTCAATCCTTACCGCTCTTCCTCTCCCGGCCTTGCACTCTACAGACATTGCTCGGCCACGCCTCCATTGCCACAACCATGGTATAATAAATTCTGCTTCTTTACCTCAGATTATGCTAAAACAAGAATTTTTCCCAGCTTGTATAGTTAAAGTGCATGCACTTTCTCGAGTTGATTGACAGGCGGTGCCTATATATAAAGGGTTAATGGCTCTTTTACCTGGAAGAAGGACTTCCGTTGACTGTTGGGCATTCCAATTTCTCCCATTGTTTTTCATAGAAGCGGCCCATCTTTGTTAAATAGTCTCTGCTCATGTAAACATTTTCCCACCTTTGCTAATTTGAACAAACCACAAATAAATATTGAAAGATGAATAAAACAATTAAAGCATTTGAACACAGTTAAAATTCCATAATGGGGAGACTGACCCACAGGCTTGTTATCACATTCACCCAAAAAGGGTATTTACTCACCCTAATGTTACTCCAAACCTATATGAATTTATTTTGTCCATGAAAGATCTTATGTATTTAATAAAGAAAAGTGTTTGCATCAATAGGATCTCATCACTTCAAACGTCAAGACCTCATGTTGCACATTTGTTCACGAGAAGTGATGAGAACCAATGAGGTTTGATATTATTTATTGGCCACCATATTTTATTAAAGCACTTTGCTTTATAATTTGATAAAACAACTTACATTTATTGTAGTTCAATTAACATATTGATTATTTTTACTGGGGTTTTTTGAGCTTGACCTAATTCACAGAAGTCACAATTTCTTACATTATTGCAAATAAACCCTTGGAAGGATAAAAATCTACTTTATTGTTCCACCAAGGCAGTCTCATATAATAAATGTATCACTGTTGTGACTTTTTGACTGCATCATGAAAATGTCCTTGTGATGCTGTTCTCCCCTCAGTTTGGACAGTTTCGTCACAAGCTCGGCAGTCTTCGGATTTATTGCACATTTTTAGCCAGGATATTTTATAGGATAGCTATAAGTTTAGTTCGATCATACTATCATATGGACATTTTAGATCCCCGTACCCGACCCAGTTAACCAATATAAAACATGTAATAGGCAGGTGAGGGTAGTCACAAAAAGTTTATTTACATTAAACTATCAGAGCAAAAAAGTTAAAACCCTGCGACATCTTCGTGCTTGCAAGACCTGTGCAATTAGATCTTCACACTTCCTTTATGAGGTCTGTGACATTGTCAAGGTGTCACACTGCACAGCATCCATTAGCATGCTATTCTCACTCACACAACTGTGTAGCACTGACAACAGTCAGAAATAATAACCACTTCCTCTTATAATCAACTGTTAGAACTCATATGCTGCCTATTTCCGGATGTAATTTTGTATTGTTTATTCCATATGGGTCTTGATGCATATGAGACTAGTTTTTGTTGCATCCCTCATGTAAGTGAATTACCTTCATACTTTTGGGCACAGAATTAACTTTTTTTGCCAACAAAAAAACATGTCTCAACGCATGGGCAAAAGAGCATCACCGAACCTCTGAACTCACAGCAAATCAGACACGCATTAACGTCTTATCTTTCATCTGTTCTTCAACATTATGATAAGGTGTGTTTAGGCACATGTTTGTGTCTCTAAAGGCGTTTCTTGTCATATGTCACTCCGAGACGTCTTACAGGTTGAATTGGCAAAATTACCCCCAGGGCACAAATACCTGCAATTGGCATGTGGTGGATGGAAATTTCGGTCACAGTGATGTTTGTATGTCGAAATTCAGTGGGTGAATGTGTAGGCAGATGTGAAGCGTGTGTGAAACCTGCACAAATTACTTGTCAAGCAGCATCTTTTTTTCTGCTGTTTTACACTGGTGGGGAAAAATATTATTCTGTTAACAAATCGCAATTCTTGAAACAACCAATATTTTAATCGTCTCCCTGATGAAAAATCGATTTTAATACACGTTTCGCTTAATATGTTAAATAAATGTACTTGTGCATCTTCTAGAATTACAGTTTGATACAAAAACAAGTTTATTAATTTGATTTGTTCATCTGTATCTATTTTTTAGGTTTAATAATTTTCAGCTGCACTGTAAAGTGAATAATAGTGTGCAGGAATTTCCTGCGCTATGAACTTGGAACTTGCAGGAATTATTAAAATTGTGCGTATATATATATATATATATATATATATATATATATATATATATATATATATATATATATATATATATACACACACTCACCTAAAGGATTATTAGGAACAGCTGTTCAATTTCTCATTAATGCAATTGTCTAATCAACCAATTACATGGCAGTTGCTTCAATGCATTTAGGGGTGTGGTCCTGGTCAAGACAATCTCCTGAACTCCAAACTGAATGTCAGAATGGGAAAGAAAGGTGATTTAAGCAATTTTGAGCGTGGCATGGTTGTTGGTGCCAGACGGGCCGGTCTGAGTATTTCACAATCTGCTCAGTTACTGGGATTTTCACGCACAACCATTTCTAGGGTTTACAAAGAATGGTGTGAAAAGGGAAAAACATCCAGTATGCGGCAGTCCTGTGGACGAAAATGCCTTGTTGATGCTAGAGGTCAGAGGAGAATGGGCCGACTGATTCAAGCTGATAGAAGAGCAACTTTACCTGAAATAACCACTCGTTACAACCGAGGTATGCAGCAAAGCATTTGTGAAGCCACAACACGCACCGAGTACCACTCATCTCCACTACAAATAGGAAAAAGAGTCTACAATTTGCAAGAGCTCACCAAAATTGGACAGTTGAAGACTGGAAAAATGTTGCCTGGTCTGATGAGTCTCGATTTCTGTTGAGACATTCAGATGGTAGAGTCAGAATTTGGCGTAAACAGAATGAGAACATGGATCCATCATGCCTTGTTACCACTGTGCAGGCTGCTGGTGGTGGTGTAATGGTTTGGGGGATGTTTTCTTGGCACACTTTAGCCCCCTTAGTGCCAATTGGGCATCGTTTAAATGCCACGGCCTACCTGAGCATTGTTTCTGACCATGTCCATCCCTTTATGGCCACCATGTACCCATCCTCTGATGGCTACTTCCAGCAGGATAATGCACCATGTCACAAAGCTCGAATCATTTCAAATTGGTTTCTTGAACATGACAATGAGTTCACTGTATTAAAATGGCCCCCACAGTCACCAGATCTCAACCCAATAGAGCATCTTTGGGATGTGGTGGAACGGGAGCTTCGTGCCCTGGATGTGCATCCCACATATCTCCATCAACTGCAAGATGCTATCCTATCAATATGGGCCAACATTTCTAAAGAATGCTTTCAGCACCTTGTTGAATCAATGCCACGTAGAATTAAGGCAGTTCTGAAGGCGAAAGGAGGTCAAACACAGTATTAGTATGGTGTTCCTAATAATCCTTTAGGTGAGTGTGTGTGTATATATATATATATATATATATATATATATATATATATATATATATATATATATATTCATTAAATGGGCTTCTAAATATTGTTGGAATATCAAATCTGGAGATCTGTGGCAATTCTGGGAGAGTTAAGTTTTAAAGAAACACAAGCAAATATGATTCACACATTGTGAATATTCAGTGCATACTGCACTTGTTGTCTGTTGGATTAACAAAAAAAAAAAAAAAAAAAAATATATATATATATATATATATATATATATATATATATATATATATATATATATATATATATATATATATATATATATATATATATATATATATCAGTTGCACATGTTATTGTTATGTTTACACAACATTATTTATCTATGTTTAAGTTGCCTAATTTTAGTTTGTGTGTTCAGGAATTAACCCTCTGGGGTCTGAGGGTGTTTTGGGCCCTGGAGAAGTTTTGACATGCCTTGACATTTGTGCTTTTTTTCAGTTGCTGAAAAACATATTAATGGCTAAAGTCTGATAACACTGTATTCAGCACAAAATGGGCTACAATAATATGTGCGCAACATGTGCGTACATGTTTGCATTTTTGAGAAAATAACATTTATGCATGGTTTTTGAAAAAACAGAAATTGTAAGTCATTGAAATAAGGCCATATAACACATACTAAACATTTGTTCACAAGACTTTTGAGAACTGGATCTTGTAGCCTATATTTTTTGCTACAAAATTATGTGAAAACCATCCTGATCACTCATTCATACAAAACAATTTAGTTATTTAACTTTTGTAAGACACTTTTAGAGTTAGAAATTAATATGCAAGGAGGCGTGAACGATCATGAATATTGATGTAATTCACACATGAGGAGACGAAGACCCCTACCCTGGGCCTATCAAATAGGAATGTGACAGAGAGAGAATGAATTTAAGGAGACTTAATGATCAAAATCAAGTTTTAAGGTAAAGAAGTTATCTGACTATACATTTTCTTTACATTACGACTTAATTTTAGACCTACACAGGCATCCCAACCTGCAAAAAGTCATTTCAGGGAGGTATCCCCCCCCACTTGTATACTTATACTATTTATGTAAACTGCTTTTATATATATTCCATTGCAACTTTAAACAGGTCTAAGGAGTTTATTGTTTTCATGTAGCCTAGGTAACTAGCCGGCCTGAATAATATGCACATGAAATGAAACTTGTTTAACTCACCTCAACATGTCTTTTACAATCATTTAACCCGCCATGGGCAATGCTGAAGTCACTGTTACAAACTGTACAGCGTGCAAGACTGTCATTATGTTTCACTCTTATTAGACAGGGGTACACTTTCGTGTAGTCTGGCGTAAAATGTGTCTTATATTTTCGCTTTTTGGGGCACTCTCCCTCTGCCATGGCGCTCCTGTGTCTAGATACACTGTCCTGATTAATTAAGTTCGGGAGAAGAGATAAAAGCCCGCCCACACTGACAATTGTTTGGTTGATTTACCGAAACAGGCCAGTCAGGATGCTCTCTGTCTTCACTTCTTGATGCACACACACACGGAAGGTCTCTCGCTCTCTGCCGTGCGCGCTATACTGTTTGGAGCACAGTCTAACCGCTCTGCTCGCTCGCTCTTGATTCCGGGAGATTTTAACTAATTTGCGGGCATCAGGGAGCCGCTATCAATATGCGGGAGACTCCCGGAACTTCCGGGAGACTTGGGATGTCTGCCTACACTACCATTTAAAAGAAGTCTCTTCTGCTCACCAAGGCTGCATTTATTTGATCCAAAATACAGTAAAAACAGTATTTAAACAGTATTTTTACAATTTAAAAGAACAGTTTTCTATTTGAATATATTGTAAAATGCAATTTGTGATCAAAGCTGAATTTTCAGCATCATTACTGCTAAAATGCATCTCACTATATGGCCAACAAAGCAAAATTTTGTGACATTCGAGACGAGTAGTATTTTTACTTTTCGAATACTTATTGCAAAAGAATGCTTGAGTATTCGACTACTCATACACATCTCTAGTATTAACAGGCTCAAAGTTTAAGACAACATTACAGTATTACACAATAAGAACTGTGACAGTATAAAGTAAATAATTACTAATGCAAAATTACCCATAAACCATAACAGGGCCATCTTGACTTTGGTCAGTAACATTAATGAAAAAAATAATACAGTGCAAATTTGACAAGGGAAAAACCCAGTACACATGCTATACACGTCACCACAAAAATGAATACAATAAACTGTGGCTAACCTACCCTCTATTAAAAGTTTCACTCTGTATGTGCTGTATAAGTAAGCTTTCTGTGTGTGGGTGTTTGATTTGAAAAATTAATAATGGTCCTTATCCCAAGAGGCAAACACGGGAAACTACCTTGTGTCCGCCTGCCATAACATGGAAACTGCTCACTCATAAGAGTCTGTTTCTGAGAACTTGTGCCTTCTTTGAAAGTGTGCTGCCTTCCAACTCCATGACCATTTTCTGCAGTACCTCAAAGGTATACTTCAGTTCAGGTGGGTAGTTGAGGTTAAAAGTGTACATTAGTTCAAATAACAATGCAGCAGCCAATGCAAATGTATTCAAATTTTGTGAGACCATCTGGCCCTCAAGGACAATCCTGTTGTCCTTTGGTCTGTCATTGGCATCTCTGAGTTTGTGAACGTAGATTCCCATCGTGGTCTCCTCAGTGAATCCTTGGATGAAGGCTTCGTCTGCAGCCTGGAGAATGCACATTCAAAAAATGAGATTCAACAGAACACTGGGCACTGCTCTGGGAATATTATACCAAATGTAATTTCAATAATGAGATATCATGAGAAATGTAAACTTGTATATAATGAGTATGAGAAAGATAAAGTTTGAAAGTTCTGAACATTTCTAATTGTACTCACCACATACTCTCTCACTAAATTGTCCGAGTCCTCGTTGAGGTACACGCAGGGCCCCTTGAAAATACATTCTCGTCTGAATATTTCTAGTCACTAATAATTGTTAGAATAATTTTTCTCCAATCAAATGTGTACACCAAAAACTAAATTCTGTTTTAATTGAGCCATGTGTTCCATGATGGTCTGAAGTCGTCTTTCTATCTGTCCTCCTCGCTTTTGATACAGATTTAGAATTTTGTCTGACAGCACATCTATCTTTGACAGAAATATGGACTGTAGGGGCATGGTGGTAATATGCTTAAATTCAGCATTTATCTGAAAACAAGAGTGATCTCACATAAAAATACTGTCGAAATGCAATTCTGAAAGACACACATTCAAAAAGGGTTAAAATATTTTCCCATTAAAATAGTAAATTCAGTTTAAAAACCTAGAATGTTTTTGTCATAACTTTTCTTATAATATTATGATTGTCCTAGTCTTTAATATAATTTATCCAACCCGCATTTTTTTTGCTGCTGCAAGTAACTTATTTTCAGTCAATATACATGTAAAACAGATTGAAAATCCTGTCTCAACAGGTCCGGCTTTTATAAGCTTCCTGTGAAAACAAATTCAGGAATTTCCAAAAAGGTTAAGTTAAACTTGGGTTATTAGACAAGCCCCAGGTGGTGATTAAAAAAAACAAAAAAACCATCCAAAAAATGGAGTGGTGGTGGTGTAGTGGTCTAATGCACATAAATGGTAATCAGAAGGTCGCTGGTTCAAACCCCACAGCCACCACCATTGTGTCCTTGAGCAAGGCACGTAACTCCAGATTGCTCCGGGGGGATTGTCCCTGTTATAAGGGCTCTGTAAGTCGCTTTGGATAAAAGCGTCTGCCAAATGCATAAATGTAAATATAAATGTAACATCCAAACCAAGAAAATGTTAAACAATTTACAATGAAGAGTTTTGACACTTTCCTCAAAGCTGCCACTACACTGTTAACATATTAAATTCCAAAATACCTGCATTGAAACAATGACCTTCAAAAAAGTTATTTATTGACATACCTCGCTTACGTCAATGAGTGCTGGCCATCTTGCCCTGAAGTCTTGGATCATGGGGGTGTTACGAACCACTTCATATCTCCTATATGCATAAAAAAAAGCCTTTTCTATAGTAAAATTGACCATAAATGTAGTCAATATCTGCCCAGCCTGCTCCTGATTGAATTTTCTTTGTTTTGTGGCAGCAGGCATGTTTCAACAAGTCAACGCTAACATTACATCACATGCCTTCCCCCAACCCGCATTAGTTGGTTTAATTTTTAAGATGTGTTGGTGCCGCCAGTTAACATTAGTCTCTCTCTTACTGATGTGAGTTTGTTCTAGTTAGTCAACATACACAAAAACAATATGCCTGAGGAATTGCACACAATTTGAAAAACTTTTATACACATCATAATATTCAACAGTGGCTAAAGCTAGTTTTATTGTTAACTAACTTGAGCATTAGCACTAACTTTGCCTTTCCATCATGCTGCTTGACATAACCAGTACATAAAAACATTACTTTCGTAAAAATTTACACATTCAAAGGGACTACTCTCTGTTTCTCACTGGCATTTCAGTTTTAAGTATTAATTACCTTCACAGTGTAGAGCTCCGGACCCACAATAACTTTCCCAGTGCGAGAGACCAAATGGCGCAGACTGTGGTGCAATTGGTTTTCCATCATGAAGCGTATGTGTATTCCCAGGGGGCGGAGTTTACGGAGAAAACACATCTACTTTCTTATATGTCAACATGACTAATTCTAAAAGATTGAACATCCTTCAACAATAAATGAATGGAGCAAAGACTGAATGTATGCAAATTCAACAATCTCCCCACTGCCCATTTTTCAGTGCTTACAAAACCTTACCACACAGAGGTCACTGCCAAACCAAGCTTCCTTCTGGTCAACAGCACACATTTGTGTCTTCAAAGTTGACCAAACTTGAACCCTACATAAATTCTTGTAGGGACATTTCCAGTGAATTACTTTCTTATGTGAAATCCCATTGAGACGACTATTTCACCCACAGAATTTAACCGTGCAAAAAGGTAAATGAGATCACGCCATTTAGTCTTACTCCAACAGAAATCTTTTTCAGAGTTTTTTTTTATTTTTATATTTTTATAAAAATAATAATAATATGAACTATTATTTTTTTATATTTAGAAATATACCTCCAAAATGTCTTGGAGAATTTGAGTGTTGTGTCTCTCACACTCTGATACGTCAAGCCATGGTGCTTAGGCTGGCAGTACAAGTCTGGCTCTTGATATCTCCTGTTCTCATTCATCAGTCTTCTTCCCATCATTTCGTTCCACTTATTCTATAATTAAAAGTGTCAAATATAGGAATGTCACTTTGCCCATTTCAATGTTGTGTATCTCAACAGTGAATCTGGTGTCCCATTTAGAGAAAGAGTGGGAGTTACAGACCTCTGATTCATTTAATAAAACCCCCAAAATGAATCTCACTCTTTATTTTTATAACTAATTGATTTTCACGCTTGTTTGCAGATAAGCTAACAAATAATTTGGTAACACTTTACAATAAGATTACCTTTGTTAACATTACTATTGCATTAGACAATATATTGTTTACAGCATTTATTAATCTTTGTTGATGTTAATAAATATACAATTGTTCATTGTTAGTTCATGGTAACTAATGTTGTTAACAAATGGAAACTTATTGTAAAGTGTTACCAATATTCTTTTTTATTAGCTCTTGTCTTCAAGATACCCAAGTCATTGTCTCTATGTATGCGTTGGCCATTTTATTCAAACAATATCACACAAGCAAAAGAGCTGTTTTTAGTTTAGTAGCATGATTTGTAAGTTTGATACTGCTATTATACAGCAGTTCTATAAACAAGAAGTATTGAGTAACTCGTGTTTCATACTAAATTTGTTGGTAGGCTATATTACATTCTTATTTGCTATATTTGCTGCCAGTTTAAATACTTTTTATAAGAAAAGCTTTATTTTTCATTGTACTTTTTATATCCAAGTTGTTTCATTCCAAGTTTGGAAGCAGAAAGAAAGGTAAAATGGTCAACAACTGTTATTTTCTGGACTAATTAAGATGAACCTAAAACTTTAAGTGGTTCCCTTGGCAACATGTCTTAGTTAAAGTGTTCTGAGGTGTGGGTTCAGCAACTGATTCTTGATCTGAGCTTTGCCGACACATTTGAGCTTTTGAAAGCTCACTATGAGGGTGCTATGGTGTCAAGGTAGGTTTGGAGATGCAGTCTGGATCTTTTGGTGCCAGTAAGTTTGAATTAGTCTCCAGTGAATCAGTATTGTGCAGTGTGATGGCTGCTGGGTAATTTATTTTGGGTTCTGACAGAGCTTTGACCCCTATATCTACCTACCTTCCTGCCCTGCCTGTCTGCTAGTACCGTGTGAATATTCACTTGCACTCAGCAACAGGGCAAATATGGTCAAGGCAAGAGAGGCCTAATAAACTAGCGTATGGGAGGCGCCTGCAGATGTGATTAAATAAATGTCAAACTAGATTTGCAGTTGAAGTCAGAAGTTTACATACACTTTAGCCAAATACATTTAAACTCTGTTTTTCACAATTCCTGACATGTAATCATAGAAAACATTCCCTGTCTTAGGACAATTAGGATCTAGGGCTGTCAACGAATATTCTAAATTCGAATATATATTCGAATAGTTTTAAAAAACAGAAATTCGAAGGTGAAAATTAATATTCGAATGTGGAAAAAAAAACGCGCCCGCGGTAGCAGATGTGCGGCTGTCTGCTTTGCGAGTGGGCGTGCTGCCTGAGGGGTCTTTGTTGTCACATTTCTCGGAATTGTGTGCCTCATTTTATTTAACGTTAAACAGAAACATGACTAAAATGTAAGGCTACTGTACTGACTGAATAGATGTTGCATGAATAAGGTAGGTTAGATACAGCAGTTTCATGCACTGCAGGCTTCCACTGGTTTGATTATTTACCGCTTCATGTCAAGGAAAAGTTCCATGTTTACCACAGCACAGCTCGCTCGGAGCGCTCAATGTCGGTTCTATATACTGTAAAACTTCAATTAATGTTAATAATTTGTTTTAATCACTGAATGAAGCCTGCTATATTTGGGACAAGAGTCGCGACCTTATATTGCTTGCACAAAACTCTTGATCAGCACTCAACATTTGTTTATTGTTGTTGTTCTTTTAAACCGTTATGCACAGAGAGCGTGAGGTCGAGAGAGAGAGAAAGAGTGCTCTGCGCGTGCGAGCGAGAGTGAGGTCTTGGCCATTAGTTGATTTACTTGTTTTTGTGTAGGTAATACGTTGTCAAATATGTTTAAACTTAAATAAACTACCTATACAAATAGTTATGTCTCTTTGTATTAATTTGTCCTGTTATTGACGTAATGCGCGTCATTGACCAAATGCGCAACCAGATATTCGAATAGTTCGAATATATGTGTTTTTTTTAGAGGGAATATTCGAATGTCATTTTTGAGCAATTTTGACAGCCCTATTAGGATCACTACTTCATTTTAATAATGTGAAATGTCAGAATAATAGTAGAGATAATGATTTATTTTAGCTTTTATTTCTTTCATCACATTCCCAGTGGGTCAGAAGTTTACATACACGTTGTTAGTATTTGGTAGCATTGCCTTTACATTTTTTTTAACTTGGGTCAAACATTTTTGGTAGCCTTCCACAACTTCTCACAATAAGTTGCTGGAATTTTGGGCCAATCCGCCGTACAGAACTGGTGTAACTGAGTCAGGTTTGTAGGCCTCCTTGCTCGCACATGCTTTTTCAGTTCTGTCTTCTCTTTTCTGAGGTCTTGGCTGATATCTTTTTATTTTCTAATGATGTCAAGCAACGAGGCACAGAGTTTGAAGGTAGGCCTTAAAATACATCCACAGGTGGTACTCCAGTTCAGTACACCTCCAATCAGAAGCTAATTGGTTAACTTAAGGCATTACATAATTTTCTCAGTTAACTTAGTGTATGTACACTTCTGACCCACTGGAATTTTGATTTTGTCAATTAAAAGTGAAACAGTCTGTCTGTAATTTTTTTTGGGACATAAAAGCTTATTACTTTTGACCAACAGGTGTGCTGTCACCAAATGTATATGATGTGGTCAAGATACGGTCATGATGACGCACATAAAGTTTCATGTCAATACGCCAAAGCATTGCCAAGATGGAGCCTGAAAACCATTCTGTCACCGTGCCATCAAATTCATTGTTGTGTGAAACGAAAATGGTCTAGCAACACGAAATCCATAACTTTTTGTCGGTATGGTATTTGGTCTGATTCAATTTTGGTTCAAATCTGACCTACGCTCTAGGAGGAGTTCGAAAAATAGGTTTTTAAAAGTTTTCAAAATGGCGGACAGTAAGTTCGATCGATCATGGTGTAATTGGTATACACTTTTTCGGAATGAACCACGGAATCTACCAAGACTGATCTCATGACAATAGCACAAAATAATAAAAAGTTATTAGCATTTTATGAAAATTTTGTGTAACTTTTGACCAGAAGGTGGCACTGTCCCTTCAGGGCATTGTGCCAATGAAACACATAGAGTTTTGTAAGGATATGTCAATGCATTTGACATATATATGTATATATATATTTTTTATATATATATTAGAGCTGCCAGAATTAACTCGTTAACATTTGCGATTAATACAAATTTTACAAGTATATTTTTCATAATCGCAATTAACGCATTTACCATTAATACAACATAAACCAGCATAAATACTTGTTAGGAAGGGCGGAACCTTTGTGATGTGTCCACCCGGAGTCATTACACTGACGTACACTTCACTACACACACTCCAGAGCCCTACTACCAAGGTGAGCCTACAAGCTTCGGATAAAATAGCATAACGTGGCAATAAACATTTTATGGGCTGTCCTTTCATAACTTAGGAGCTGACCGTTATGCTCTTTCCTATGATAGAGCCGTGGAGGTTCTTATCTCAGTAAATAAAAGAATATCTGCACACACACACACACACACACACACATACACACACACACACAACTGCACTTCTGTGATATAATGATGGAGAAAGGACCTCTTAATGCTATTTGATTTGGCTTGTTTTGTACATCAAGTATTTTTTCAGCTAATGTAAGGGACATTTTAATAAACACTGAAGCACGTCAAGTCTTAACATATCACCGAAATGCTGAATGAGATACTTTGCTGTAGCAAAATGAATAGCCACAGTCTACCAGCAGATTATTATTGTAGAGGATTTGAGTTTAAGAGATTGAATGCCCATTGCAATGAACATTCAGTACAATGAAATGCAACCTATGTGGAGAATAGTTCTTTCAATTAATCAACCTCCCAGTTAAGCTTTGGTAAATGTTTAATGTTAGGCTACTTGAATTGGTGCTATTTTAGTGCATTTCTTTATCCTGTGGAATGTTTCGCTCGCAAAATGTTATTAAGGCATTATACTGTAACATTTCATTTTTGTTTTCTTTACTAAGCTATAATGTCAAATTTCAAGAATAAAAGTACCAATAATACCAAAAAGTACTTTCTATAAGAGCAAAATATGTACATTATTAACATTTGCCCGCCTGTGTGTGTATGTATGCATGTATGTATGTGTATGTGTGTGTTTATATATATATATATAAATAGCATGTCATGTCAAATCTGATTTGACGAGAGACATTCCATGAGTACTGATGGCCTCACATCATCAGCACTCAGACGCTTCACTGTGTGTATCACTCCGCTTGTGTTTGTGCCATTCTAAACTAAAGTGTAAGAGCAGTGGAGATGTGTTAAGAGTCATCTGTCTCTTTACATTTCATTTTGTGTCATTACATATTTTAGCCAGCAGGTGGAGGCAAAAAAATATTTTTGCATGTAATATAAGCCAGTTGGAGACGTGAAGTGAGTCAGTGTCACTCAGTGTTTATATTCAACAGCACTCCATGATCACTCGTATTAATACTGCACTACTAAAGTTAGGAACTAGCTGCTTTAAACTAACAACTTCAGCATTAAGGCTCATCACAGCTGAGAGACACAGCAGACTGATTAATTGCACAAACTCAATGCGCTTACATCTAACCAGACTTTCCACGTTGGAGAGGACGAAATGGCGGAGGACATTGTGGATTCTATAGTGAAAGACTCTTGCACACCAGCTAACGCGAAATAAAGAGGAATGCTTGGATGGCTATTTTTCCACTGAGAAAATAGGATGCATTTCACCAAAATTACAATATCGTCAGAAATCTGACTAACAGACAACAGCATTCTCAACAGGTGATCACACACACTCGCATTCTGTCTCTCTCTCTCTCTCTCTCGTTTCTCCAAAAACATCAAAAAACTAAAACAGCCCAAGCTGTTAATCTAGACATTCGGAAGGTTGGAAGCATCATTTCTTTTGAACCAGCAACTGCAGATTCTAATCCTTTGCGTGAGCAAGTATTTCCATTCACAAATGTGTTTTTTGTGACCATACTCAGTTTTTCAAAAAATTTTAAATGTACTTTTTCATTGAACTGTTGTATATAGGCAATATCACACTTGCAGTCATGCTATATGGCCCTAAATCAGCACTGCTGTGATTACCTATGGCACTTAGCCTGCGGCCGAATCACAGCAGTGCTGATGTAGGGCCGCATCGCACTCTTGCTTGTGTGATGTTGCTTAAATATATGAGGAAATGTGTCTTTTGCTGTATACTGTGATAGGAAGTGGCCCATAATTTTCAGCTGTCCTTGTGAAAGGTTGTTCATGAAATAGAGGTTGTAAAGTCCCTCACAGAACATGAACACACATAAGCTGGAAAATCTGCATTGCTGGTAGGATTTATACCTGCCTACCTCTTTTGAGATCTGGGCACTTTCCATAGGGGACTGTTATTTTATTTAGCCTTAAATAATTACCTGAAACTTCCTTCATTTTGATCAGACTGAGGGGGCCCTTAGATTTTTGAGCCAAGACAATTGTTAATGGATTTTTTGAAATTTGAGTAAAATGATTATTGCTTGTAAAATAGAATGTCTGTAGCAGTAATTTAATTTCCCTGTCTAATTTTGTCAGTCCAGTCGAGTCGCGTTTCGCTATAAGCGACGTCCCGTGGCTGCTTCGGAGATTGCTCTCACAGGGAAGGTTGAGGACAAAGAGAAAGCGTGGTGTTATGGTAATAACTAGCTACAGTGCGGTTAATGTTTGCAAACTATATCTGATCTCTGTGGAAAGTAGGGCTGCACAATTAATCGAAAAACTAATCGCGATTACGATTACGGCTGCCAAGATATTGTAATTGTGAAAACTGAAGATTACTGTGTTCAATTTAAGTCTGCTCCTGTTTGATCAATGGTCTCTATTTACAACGTGTTTTTGCAGCGGTTGAGTATTCTAACCAATAAATAACATTTCTGTTGAGCAATGAAACGGCAATGGCCAATCAGAGCCGCTTAGGAGATTAGTCCAACTGACACTAATGTGCAAGTTTTAAACTGTCTGAATGCCAAGATGCTTGCTTTATGTTCTAGCTCTGTTCATGGTGGCACACGTAAATTAATACTGAAGAAACATCACCTTACACTTGAAAAGAAACCATAAAACAAGAGCGAAAAGCACTTTGTAGTTTTTTTGGATTCGTTGCATATTTCAACACTCGCTTTGAACGTAGATGTTAAATACACTGCAAATGAGCAACACGACAAAAATAAATGATCTCATTCTAATCAAAGCACATATGCGGTGTAAATAATTGATTTATAATGCTGATTAGACAGCTTTGTTTGTAATAAAAGTATTCGTGTGAGTTGTGTGAAGCATTACTGAGCTGAAATGCAGGTCTCAAACAGTGTAAACCTGCAGTGAGTGACAGCAGTCATTGTAATGGAGAGTTTGTCGCGTTGCTCGATTTCTGTGTACAATTTATTAAATATTTTTTGTTTTGTCATGTTATGTAGGCCAATGTGAATTTGATTTGTACAAAATGGCAATAAAGTAATTCAGCTTAACTGTTCTAAGTGTGTTTTGGAGGTGCAGCCCACATAAATAATATGGCATTTATAGCATATTTCAGGATTCACCGTCATTGTTATCATGTCTGCTCTAATAAGACTCATTTGCCATGCAGCTGGTATTGGTAGATTTAAAATTTTTACGAATCGCACAAACTCTGATAGCAAATGATTGTTTTTAATTTCCAAAGTGCAACCACTGAGGCCAAAAATGATCTAACGATGATCTTACATGAACAAGATAACCATTGAAGATCTAACTGGTTGAATGGTCCCCTGTCTTGCCACCAAAGGGCTTAATGAACTTGGTCGATTTAAATCGGATGTTAATAAGTTTGTTTATTGAATATGCCATATTATTTTTCTGTACGTGGTCTAATAATTTAGGCAGTAATTTAGCAATAATTTTATTTATTCTATACCATAGATATTCATTTAAAATATTTGTATTTGCCTTACCTTAACAAACATTATTACAATATAAATTACAATACAATATATAATGCTTAAAATAAACTAGGGCGGCGATCACATCCACCATTGAAATCTGATACTCTGAAGAACCACACGGTTGGTTGCTTACTTTGTGACATCATGGTAATTTCATATTTTAATCGACATTAATAATCGCAATTACAATATCAAGGGCAATAATCAACAATTATGATTTTTGCTATAATCGTGCAGCCCTAGTAGAAAGTCAATCAGTTTTTTCATAGTGTAATATAGATTACCGGTATGTCTATGTTTTTGGTGCTGAAGTGCATGTGATGGTTATGCGGCATCTTTAAACTCCTTTTAATAATTTTTAAAGAAAGCAGTGCTCATTAGCTTATTAAACTTCCTTTTATAAAAACTGCGTAATGAAAGGCGGTTTTACATGGTTCCTCAGTAGCCGTGGGTTCTGTATGTTCAATGGGAGAAAGGTGGCAGTCAAACAAACAGATGAAGGTGGTTCTTTTCAAGCTTGTTTATGAGACATCAGCCGCTTTTTCTTGGACTGCTTACGGCACATATTGCGCAAGATAAATAAAAAAATACCTTTTAGCGTCTGCTTAATGACATGTCATTGGCGATCTTGCAGAGATTACTTTAATCAGCTGGCATTTAGCTTTTATATGTTCAGTTCCCTTAAACACAGCCTGATATGATCAGTCATTCCCTGTTCCCTATGTAGTGCATTGTGTGCCAGTCACCATATTGGAAATTGTGAACGAGTGAGCGATTTCACATTTATGCTGAGTTTGTTGTTAAATTAATTTATGAAAAATACAAACCATTTCATTTGATACATTTTCTTAGATTTATTAGTTAGCACTGAACACTGAATACAATATTTACAGTAATTGGCTCATTCAGAAATAGGCTATATGTTTTCATTCTCTATTGAGATGCTATGGTTGCTGGCAAAAAATTTAAACAAAGGAAAAACTCTTAAGTGATTCGAAAGCATTTAAATGTATCCTTAATGTTTTGAAAATTTGCTAAAAGACGAAGAATTTTTATTTTCTACAGGCTGTAATGTAAATAGTGTTTTCCATTTTGCACAAGTAATTTTTACCAGATCTCAATCCGATCACTCTGGAGACATTGGACTGCAATGTGTAAATGCAATGCAGCTAAAAGAAATCTGAATACTATCCTGATATGAAATGCATGTTAATGCAAGCTGTAAATGGGTCATATTTGTCACTGTTATATATTTTATGTTCCATGTGTTATTTATGTGTTCTTTTGCAGTTATTGCTGAAATCAGGTCACGAAAAGAGAAATAAAGATTGTGAGGGAGAAAGTGAGAAGAGCTATGGTTTTTACTGAAATATGAAATATCCAAGGGAATATTTAGTCCTGTGGAGTTGATAGTCTTCTTTTATGTAGGTGAATTATGATCTCTTTGATCCAGGTAGTGGGGCTTTGCCTACACAGCACAAAAACAGGAACAGAGGGGCCAGTGTGTGCATGGCCCTCTTTGAAGTGTTCCTTGCCACAGTCTCCCATGTGCTTAAGGTTCATCTGACTGCTGCCGCACAGGATCTGGCAGTAGGTTTAGTTTTGCACAATTAATCACATCCGTCAGGACATATTCTCTGGCACAGCTCCTTGAGCAATGCAATCGGAAAGTGTCTACAGAGGCTGTGGATATGACATGCAGTGAAATATGCCTCTTATATGCGTTACAGTTTTCCACAAGTTACGGCAAAATAATTTGTTTGGAGTGTTTTCACAATTAAATATAGACACATATTTTGCAGGGCTCGACATTAAGCATTGTAAATTGGTCATTCACTTGTCCGAGTAAAAAAGTTACTTTTCCGGGGAGAATAAAGGACATTTAAGGTACATGCTCAATTAACATGTTAAAGTTTGTTATATATTTTTCAAAAATGTATGTTATATATTTTTCTAAAATTATGACCGATGACCAACCAAATAGTGTACCTATGCAATCAACTCAGTTCTATGCAACAGAAATGTAAACTGCATTGGGTGGAGGAGGCTATATGATCATTATTGTGTTACGTATGGTAGTCAAATAAAGAAAAGCCTCCATCGCCACCATTTACAGCGGGGATGTTCACACTTCTATAGACTTTTTTTTTATCATGTTATTGCAGCAAGATGTACAAAAAGGCTATACATTATCACAAACCAAAAATGTCAGTAGTCGTTAGTGAAATTTGACTATTTTGAATGCCAGCTTCAAAATCTAACACTAATTAATATGTTCATTATGGGAGAATGGTTTCTAATTCTTAAGTAATTATTTAAGACTAGTAAACCGTAATAAAATAACAATAAAAAACAGCAATGAATAGAAATAGATAAAAAATAATAGAACAAAATTACAAATTAAGAGAATTCAGATTTTTTAAGTTTTTAACAGCAGTAGGCTACCAAGCATTCAGAATGAATTGCAAAATAGAACTACTACTGGTCTTCACTGTATGATTATAATAGTAAAAGCAGTCTCATTTACTTGTCCTGCATTTTAATAAAAATCAGCTTTTTTCTCTGCTGTTTACATTCACTTTAGACATCACTTATGTGTTTACTTGAATACCTCACCAAGACGGGCATTTTGGCGGAATTGGAAAAAAATTATAAAAAAAATTATTTAACCATTCAGGTCGTTTTTCAGGTCATTTTTGCAAGCATTTTTGGAACACACGTACACGTTCAGCACACACACCTACGAAGCCTGTTGATGAAACTGCGCAGCGGTTACTAGATCACAAACAAATTATTAAATTACATGCTCTTGATTACTTTCAACAGCAGACAAAGAATATTAACTTTCTAATAAGTGACACCTACCTAGGCTATCACATATATAGCTTGTTATTTTTTTTGTTATTGACGTTGTAACCAGTCTGCTTGTCCGATCAGGCCCCTTCAAAAATCCACTTTTCCCGGACAAGCAGACAAGCGATAATGTCGAGCCCTGGTTTCTCATATTTATGCCAGTTTCTTTCTAAAGTCTGCTCAATGCTGTAGAATGAAGAAAGACAGAATCTTAAAGCTCTTCCTTCATGCGAAATAAGGGCTTGTGGTTTTAAGATAATGTACAGTGCATCCAGAATGTATTAACAGCGCTTCAATTTTTCCATATATTGTTGTGTTACAGCCTTATTCCAAAATGGTTTAAATTAATTATTTTCTTAAAAATTCTACACACAATATCCCATAATGAAAACGTGAATGTACAGAGACATCCTTGATGAAAACCTGCTCCACAGCGCTCTGGACCTCAGACTGGGGCGAAGGTTCATCCTCCAACAGGACAACGACCCGAAGCACACAGCCGAGATAACAAAGGAGTGGCTATGGGACAACTCTGTGAATGTCCTTGAGTGCCCAAAAATAGATGTGCCAAGCTTGTAGCATCATACACAAAGACTTGAGGCTGTAATTGGTGCCAAAGGTGCTTCAACAAAGTATTGAGCAAAGGCTGTGAACTATGTACATATACGATACAGTGATTTTATGTACACGTTTTTTATTTTTTAGAAATTTGCAAAGATTTCCAACAAACTACTTTCATGTTGTCATTATGGGGTATTGTTTGTAGAATTTTGAGGAAAATTATTAATTTAATCCATTTTGGAATAAGGCTGTAACATAACAAAATGTGGAAAAAGTGAAGCGCTGTTAATACTTTCCGGATGCACTGTATAAAAGTGAAGAATTTAGTGCAGAAATGTATTATATTCAGGTCTCAACACTAAACATTTTTTCAACTAGCCCAGTTGGGCCAGTGCTTCAGATTTTTACTGGTCCTGCCAAAGATTTTTACTGGCCCCAACACAGAAATGACAAATAGCTGTTTTTACCATCATGGCTTTAAAAAATATTTCCGATTTTTGGCATATCTTATGTTTGTAATACAATGTCCCCCAGGGGCCTGGGTAGCAAGATGCTGACTACCACCCCTGGAGTCACGAGTTCGAATCCAGGGCGTGCTGAGTGACTCCAGCTAAGTCTCGTAAGCAACCGAATTGGCCCTGTTTCTAGGGAGGGAGAGTCACATGGGGTAACCTCCTTGTGGTCGCTATAATGGTTCTCGCTCTCTGTGGGGCGTGTGGTGAGTTTTGTGTGGATGCCGTGGAGAATAGCGTAAAGCCTTCAAACATGCTACACCTCCACCACACAGATTGTCACTATGCCATGAGGACTTAGAGCGCATTGGGAATTGGGCATTCCAAATTGGGGAGAAAAAATTAACAAATACAGTGTCCCCCAAAATTTGATCACATTTATAATTTGCAAGATATTATTTATGCCTTATGTAATCCCATATATCCCATATACCTCAGCCGTCCTACCATTTACACATGCGTTTTTAAGACAAGAGTTCTGTGGAGGAGATGATGGGTTTTCAGTAATTCGTTTTGTCATGCAGTCATGCAACTTTTGCCCATGTGCAGTGGTTTTACAAGAAGGATCAAAGATTATTCAATGAGTTCAATATTTGTTTATTTGCTGAGAGAACAGACTTGCTATTAAATCGGTTGTGATGTGTAATATACAGTACACTGTAACCCTTTACTGTAAATTTACAGGTAATTTCTTACAGTATTGAACTGTATTTTCATAATACAGTATTATGCTGTATTTTTTACAGAACAGCTGTAAATATACAGCACAATTCTGTTTTCATCCTGATAAATTCGTAATACAGTATTATACTGTAAAGGCATTGCATTGTGGGATTGATTTTTTTCGCGCTCAGATCAAACGTGACGCGAACTGACAGTACAGGCTTACTTGATTTTTCAGCAGGACTCAACTGCTTTAATTCCTTGTATCAATACAGTGTCTGTGAATTTGTGAGCAATCTTGAAGCTTTGGTTCGTGTGAGCTTTTGTGAGCATCTTTCAAACATAGTTGCCGTGGACGCAGCAGAAAATTTTAACGTCACATGAAGACGGGAGGAAGAATCTGACAACTAAATCTAACTTGCGCGGTGACCAAAAGTGGATTTTACAGCTTGACAAGATTGTTCAACTGAGTGATACTGGTAAGCCAATCTATTTTTTTTTTTTTTGCGTTCAGCATCTCTATATAATATTGTTTACACGAATGGTTTGATTTTGCTGAACGTGGTTTGCTACCGCGAAAAAAAAAACATTCTGTTCCACCTCTTTACAAAGTAACTTAACTTCGATATTTGACATAGGCAACATTTACCATGTCATTTGCATGACCTGCTTTTAATTAATATGTATTTTTTTCGTTTCAGGTTTTGTAATCTGATGACGGTCCAGTGATAACGTAAGTGTTTTATAGTGGTATTAACGTTACATAACAAAAATGCCATGGTGTCAGTTCTGTGAATATGCTTTTGAATCGTTGTCAGCATTTTGCCAGCACATGAAAATCCATAGTCATATTCCTAATACTGTTTTCAAATGTGGTATTCCTGATTGCACCAAAACATTTAAAGTTCACTGCTTTCAAGGCTCACATATTCAGGTATCACAAAGACAGGCCCTCAAAGACATCTGTTGAGCCATTAGGAATTGATGCTTTAGTCTGTGACATTGGTACTTGTCAAGAAAAGTGCAGTGATTTGAAAAACTTTGTTGAAAACTTCAAAACTCATATCAAAGAAGGCACCAGAGTGCCATGTCCATTTACATGTAATAAAAGGTTTTCTGTAGCATCTACATTGACTTCACATTTATCCAGGAATCATCGAAACTCTTCAGCAGAAAGGTTGCGTCATAATATAACGTTACTGCAGTCAAATGTTTCAGTACAGAGGGCGCATGGTGAGGTATCTAACATGGCTGAACACTCACATCCACAGTCTGAATTCTTTGATTGTGGTGATGGCATAGAGCAGTTGGATAATGCACTATTGCCAGATAATGCAGACGAATCTCTTTTTTTGAAAAACATGGCTCTATTTTGAAATTATATTATAATTATTGTGAAATTGACCGCCAGACATTTAACTCAGCTCCCCTAACAAAGGCAGTATTGTGTGGTTGTGAAGTCCAGCTGTAACTAACTCTAACACTACTTTAATTTCACCAGGGAGACTATTCCTCTAATTAGGAAATTGCTCATTGCTATAAATTAAATGATAGTATTACTGTATTGATGAACCATTCTCAAAAACACTACTAAAACAGAATGAAATGGTGAATCCTGTGAATGGTGTTTCAGAGTTATTTTAACAGTTATGTAGAACTATGAATAGACAACTACATAGAACCACAGTGGAACCCACAATAGTTATTTTAATTATTATTATTTATTTATTTATTCATTCTTTTTTCTTTTCCATTACAGGTCAATCTCTAAGCAACCAGTGCTGGATGTTAAGTTTGGAAGGCCAAGTTGTGTGTGAAGGAGCACAGCCCAACTTTATCACTGGCCTGGCAGCGCTGTTTGCCGCCTCCTATAACTTCAACTTGCAGTACCAGGAAGAGGCAGCATGCACCCTTGAGTTTGTTCAGAGGTTAGTCATTAGTCATAGGCAATTATTGCCTATAATAATTAGGCAATTATTATTATTATTATTATTATTATTATTATTATATATTTTAGACTGAATTGTCACTAACCTTGTCTTGACAGTATTTGTTAAGGACTGGTTTCACAGACAGGGCTTAGCTTAAGGAGAACTCGGTCAATTTTAACATTGAGCTCATTTTTTTGTAAATTTGGAGTGCTGTCAGTACAGAGAACAATGACAAAAATCAGTGTTGCCTACACCGTGTTATCCTCTTTTTAAAATTTGCACCCTGTTGACTTAAATGGGGCAAGTTTTAAACCTAAGGATAACACGGTGTAGGCAACACCGATTTTGTCATTGTTCTCTGTACTGACAGCACTCCAAATTTACAAAAAATGAGCTCAATTTAAAATTGACCGAGTTCTCCTTTAAAGAGATAGTTCACCCAAAAATTTAAATTCTGTCAGTAATTACTCACCCTCATGTTGTTCCAACCCCGTAAGACTTTCGTTCATCTTGAACACAAATTAAGATATTTTTTATTAAATCTGAGAGCTGGATCACTCCTCCCTTCTATAGGATTGAAACTTGCGGCCCAGAAAAGTTATTAAAGACATTGTTAAAATAGTCCAAGTGCCTACAGTGGCTCAATGTCTTTAATAACTTTTCTGGGCCGCAAGTTTCAATCCCATAGAAGGGAGGAGTGATCCAGCTCTCAGATTTAATAAAAAATATCTTAATTTGTGTTCAAGATGAACTCCGACTTTTGAGACTTTAGCTTATTCACCGTATCCCCCAGAGTTAGATAAGTCCATACATACACTTTTCATCTCCGTGCGTGCTGTAACTCTGTCTGATGCACACACCGCTAGCCTAGCTTAGCACAAAGACTGGAAGTAAATGGCTCCAGCTAGCATACTGCTCTCAATAAGTGACAAAATAAGGCAACATTTTCCTATTTATATGTTGTGATTTGTATAGTCACAGTGTGTACAAATAACAAGGTCATATGAGACACAGGCATCTTTTAACCATATACATACTGGGAACTATATTCTCAGAAGGCGAAGCACTGCTACTTGGGTGGAGTGATTAGCGCAACACCCTGAGCGAACTCTCTGCTCCTCACTACGGGGCTTCTCAGGTGCTGCGAGCAAATCACTCCGCCCAAGTAGCAGTGCTTCGACTTCTGAGAATATATACACACTGTGACTATACAAATCACAACATATAAATAGGAAAATGTTGGCGTTATTTTGTCACTTATTGGGAGCAGTATGCTAGCTGGAGCCATTTACTTCCAGTCTTTGTGCTAAGCTAGGCTAGCGGTGTGTGCGTCAGACAGAGTTACAGCACGCACGGAGATGAAAAGGTATGTATGGACTTATCTAACTCTGGGGATGCGTGAATAAGCTAAAGTCCCAAAAAGTCAGCGTGTTCCTTTAAGCCAGGTCTAGGCCTTAGTAAAAAAATAGGGTATTTAAAGGAGTAGTTCACTTTAAAATGAAAATTAGCCCATGATTTAATCACCCTTAAGCCATCCTAGTCATATATGACTTTCTTCTTTCAAACGAATACAATTGAAGTTATATTAATAAACACTCTGATGTTTCCAAGCTTTATAATGGCAGTGGATTGCTACCATCAGATTGAAGCTTAAAAGTGCATCCATCCATTTATATAAGTACTCCCCACGACTCTGGGGGTTATATAATGGATGGATGCACTTTTTGAGGTTGAGTAAATCATGGGCTTATTTTTTTTTACACATTATCTGTTTTCTCTCTCTCTCTCTGTCTCTCTGTATGTATGTATATATACACTCACCTAAAGGATTATTAGGAACACCTGTTCAATTTCTCATTAATGCAATTATCTAATCAACCAATCACATGGCAGTTGCTTCAATGCATTTAGGGGTGTGGTCCTGGTCAAGGCAATCTCCTGAACTCCAAACTGAATGTCAGAATGGGAAAGAAAGGTGATTTAAGCAATTTTGAGCGTGGCATGGTTGTTGGTGTGTTTCTCAGAAACGCAGCCTGAGAAAGCCAAACTGCTTGTGTTTTAGCGACAGGCAGTAAATATAAAAAATTCCTCAACCTTATCGTGGATTTTCTTTATTGTGATTATATATTATATATATTATATATGATATTAATATATCGATATAATTTTATCGCCCAGCCCTAGTCTAAAGTGAATGTAAAGTGACAAAAATGTTTTGTCAAAATTTCAGATCTGTGCAATAGGCTAATGTGTGGCCATCTTAATACTATTGATACTGTGAGTGCTGACATTTTAAAACAAATTGAAATGTTGATTTCTGCAGAACTGAGGAGGGTGACTGGGACTTTTTGGTCTCTGAACTGAAATGAGAAAATAGGATCTCTGAAGAACCAATGGATCCTCTCTCTTTTTTTTTTTTTTTTTTTTTACATTTCTGTATATTTGGGAGCTGTCCTAATGAGCATTTACACTAATGGTGTGTGAAACCTGATTTATATAATGTGCGCCCTAAGGGGCAATTGTCCTATTATTAGGGCATTGTCCTGTTGTCATGCTTTTATATATATATATATATATATATATACAAACACACAGCATATTTAAGCAATGATCAGAGACCCTTGATGAGTAGCTACTGTTCTGTTCACCTTAGAGAAAACAGAAGAAAGATCTGCGACAAGGTGAATAGAGGAAATATGATTGACAGATCTGAAAATAGACTGTGATGTAGAGATGTCTCTGCAGAGCATCCATCTTATGCTGTGATGTGATTCTTCACATGCCTGAACTGACTGCATACACATGAGCTTAACATTTGTAGGACATTCTGATAAATATTACACATTTGAGGTGGAAGGACAAAAAATCAATACTTCAAAGTATTACATTATTTTACCTCATGACACTATGTCTATATTCTAACACAAGACTCAATTTTGTTACATTTTATCACATTTAAAGCTGAAGTGTGAAATTTCTGGATCACTAGTTATGTAATTGTAATTGCAAGTTGCGCTATCCATTAGTTTATACACAGATAGGAATGCTTTAAAAGTGCCATATTGTTATACGTTTTGGCGAAAACAACATTCAAGTTTCAAATTACACAGTCCAGTGAAGATGAATGAGAAACAAGTGGGTAAATTATCACAATATATCACAGTTCTGAATCACAAAACACTACACAATCACACTATAGTCACATAACCCATATTGATATGACATATTGCCAGGTCCCTACTGATTTCCACCCCATTACAGACAAATGTGACACCATTCCCACTACAATCACAGAGAGGTTGTGTCAGATGAACCACTGATAGGTACTGAAACACCAAGCAGAACCAGGCAGCAGGTGCCTTTAAACAACCGTAGAATTCGATTTACTTCTTGTATCTGCACCTTGGTCACATTCAAAGAGTGCGAGAATGAAAAGAGATATGAATTCACAAAAGTCCTTAGGGGAAGAATGAGTGAGGGAATGGCTGAGTTTGTTGGGAATGATGCATGATGGACAATGAGAAAGAGATGGCAGAGGCAAGGGCATATCAGCCAGGGGGGACGTGGGGGACACATCCCCCACACTCTTTAAAAAAATGTTATTCGGTCCCTCATACTTTTCCAAGCTAAACCCATACAGAGTCCAAATGGTGGATTTGTATACAGTTTTCCTTGCGTTTTGTTACTTTGGGCTGATTGAGCAACCATCCAGCCAATCACAGGTGAGTTTCATGAGCCGAAACCACCCTTACATAATAGGACGTCAGTCAGGCAGTCTAATCAACATGGCTCTGTTCAGTTCTTCAAGTTGTTTTCAACAATGCTCATTTATCCATGTTTTTTATCTGCATTTATGTGATCTAAATTAATAATCTAGAGACGAGGAACAGGCAAACGAGTGTTATTTAGCGGCATATCGTTCTTGTTTGGCAGATTATGTGAAATGCAAAAACACTGCAGAAAAACTAAAATAAAGGACAATCCATCTTTTAATCACACATTGTAAGTGGAGTTTATGTCAGTGCCTGTGTCTTCATTAAGTTATGCTTTTTACATCATGTTTGTGAGATAAAAGATTGAGCGGTTCTTTTTGTAAATTTTTTAGATCTGTGTTAAATATGTAAAGCTATTTTTCCTATCAGCTCCTATATTTAAACTATATGTTGGTGTGCATTCAACAAACTGTAAGAAGAAAAGATAGCTCTGCTGTGTTCTTAGAACACATGCTTTTTCTGAAGTCAATAGATATGTAGACATGCTTTTTTTTATACATAAAAACTTATGGATATTATTGAAACTCCTAATATAAGACTACTATTGTTGTCTTTTGATAAGTCATGCTCAGCAGCTCACAAACAGTAGGGAAGTGATAGATTTGCTTTGTTCTTGTTATAAAACCTCTACTAAAGTCTGTTTGTAGGTCTTTAAACATACACATGTTATGGATTAAAATTTTCTTTTGATTGGTGATTCAGTGACTAACTCATTTCACACAAGACATCACCAGGTGACATCACCAGAAATGGTCACTGAATAATTAAATGGATATGAACGAATTTTGGTGAACGCAGTCAAAACACTCGAGTCACTTGGATACATTTACATCATACAATGCATAAGCACTAGGGCTGTCAAATTAAAATTTGAATTTTGAATATTGAATATTCGAGTTTTAAAAAATGCACATTCGAATGCAAAAACTGTGTGGAGTCGGAGAGGATCTTACTTGCACCAAAACAGCTTAAAAGTGCTGTGTGGCACATCTTCGGTTTCTGGAGTATCGAAGGCGAGATTGTTGATAAAACCAACGTCATTTGTTAGTTGTGTAAGAAACTGCTGCTATATCACTCCACAATATCTAACTTGAGAACACACGTGCAGTCATCTTATCCCTTATCTCGTCTTATAGTTTTCTCGAGAATTTCACGACGAGGGGCCATTATTAAAACATTCAAGGGTATTACTGGCACATCGGTCCAAACTGAGTTTTCATCAGCTGGAAACATTGTCAACAAAAACGTAAAAACATAATAGTCTTTTATTGTCAACTGTTGATAGGACCGGTGGTAGCTGTGTCTCAGCTGTACGGCCAACAGTTGAGACACTTCATGAAAGTCTTTCCGTTTCATTCGTCGCTAACGAGAGGAACGTCTGCACCTCATTTATTGACCACGGCTTGGTTTTGCGCACAGCCATTTCTTTTTACAATTCGAAAGTCGCATGAACAAATGATACTGCTATCACTGTAGCTAACTTTAAAGCTAGCGGGTCCCGTGTCGAAAATCCAGTGATTGATGGTAGTGACGATTCTCTCTGACCAATCAGTGATCTGCAGGGTTTTGACATCAAATTTATTATTGGCTCGGCTCGCTTGGAAACTCGACCTAGGTGGTACTAAAAAAAGTACCGGGTACTGTCCACAGAGGAAATCCCCCTAAAATCGAGCAGAGTCGAGTTGTACCGTGCCCCATAAGTGTTGGGTCTGTGCGAGCCACATACTGACATCTGTGTCCCCCCCACTTTTAAAATGACTGCTACACCCCTGGGCAAAGGTACATAAATTTGCTCTCCTTCCAAGGAAAGATTAATCTTAGGTGTCAGTTGGATTTGCCTCCATATTTATCATTTATAGCATGCAGGAATCCACAATGAACTGCAGAAACCTTTGATGCTTGGAAGTGCAATTTCCACAGAAATAGAGTTTGATGATGTCATGCACATAAAAAACCCACCCTCATGCATGATTTATAAGGAAAAGTAAAATTGACTGATGACAATGAAATGTGTTTTATAGGAGCTGAACATAATTATGCAAGGTGGATATAATAATCTTTGTTGAGAGAGGGGTTTGTGTTTTGTGCGGTGGATTAAACAATTCATGAATTCTCTGCAGTTTTCTCCATGCAAATTTAGTGTGGTGAACAGATCTTTCATGTGCTTCATTTGTGGAAGTGCTCGGAGGCTCTGAGGGTGAGCATGCTTCACAGAGGCTATCAACACCCTGGCTGACCACAGCCTTTAATCATTCTGTCAGATTAAGAGATCCATTTTGTCCATCTCACCCTTACGAGGCTCAAGTTCTTTGAACGTTTATATTACGCTCCATTTTAAATATCATCACAGTCTTTAATATCTTGCCGGTTGTCTCGCATAGAGGTCACTGCCAACCCAAGCAACTTCTTATTGGTCAAAGCTGCAAATTTGCATGTCGCAGTTCATCAAAATGTATCCTTCGCTAAGCTCTGCCCCCTCTTGGTTACCGCTGCTCGCTCTGATGAGCTTTGCAGAACTTCTCATAGGAATGAATGGAAGATTGTCGTGTGTGGCATGGTTTTTGGCTAAATATTTTCATCAACTAAATTGATAATATTCTTACGTGTGCTTGTCTGATGAGTGACATTTTAAATCATAATTATCTAAAGTGTTTGGTAAAACAAAATGGTAAATTACACAGTAATTTCATTGAGAAATGTGGAGACTGTGAAGCAGAATTGAGGCAAACGACTATCACAGTCACTTGAAAAGAAAAAGTGCCATTTGATGACATACACACCTGATAAAATTACTGTAAGTGAACGGAACTGCTTATAACGTCTCATAGCACTCTTACTATTATGCCGTGAACTGTTTATTTACTATCGCCTTTATTAAAACCTGAAGCAATATGTAAATTAATTAATGTTAAGTTATGTGCTTTAATTTACCTTGGAACAAATGTAAGTGTCCTTGCTGATGCTATACATGTTCATTTGGGAATGAGAAGTGACACAGTTTAATCCATATTGTTCTCTTCTCGAGGTTTAGAAAAAAAAATTGTGTATCCTCTCCAGGTACCTCGTGACACTATTACAAATTGCCCAATGACAACGTTTAAAGAAAAATTATAATAATTTTTAACTGTAACAGTTAAAGATGGGCAAGGAGGAGGTGGGACCGTAAACGTAAGGTTTAGTGATACAATTGAACTAAAAACAACATAAAACGTAAGGTCACACAGATACATATGCAGCACGGCCGCGTGCATGTTTCTCAAATTGGCGCCTCCAGCTCCCCTTTATCTCGCTCTCCCGCTGATTCAGCAGCAGCTATACACCATCACGGCCCGGCCATGCCCTCCTCCTCGTCACACTCATTCCCCGCCCGAGACCTACACCCCCCCCACCCCCCTCATCTCTGGATAGGAGACACTGTCGTTCTGACCCTTCCATCAGCCGGTGGTCCACCCCGCCGGCTGAGACGAGAGGAGGCGTGGGGAGAGAGAAAGGGTGAGCAGAGACACACCGAGAGGAGAGAGAGAAAGGAACTTGCTTGCCTGCTCTCAGACATACTATCGTCCAGTCCTCAACCTCTCCTCCGCCCTCTGTCGGACATAAGCTCCCTTCTCCCCTGGTGGACAGCAGCAAATCCTCTGGCCCCTTTCAGACGGAACCACTCCTCCCCTTCTTTGGCGGACTGCAGCGGTTCCTCCGGATCTCTGTGGCCAGCAGCAACCCCTCCATCCCATGGCAGATGGCCGCGACTGCTCCCTTGGTGGATGGCTGCGGAAAGGACTCCGTGACAGCGCATCCCTCCTCCCTCCCTGGTTTTGGCAACACAATAACGGTTAAAGGTCATCCAAGGAGGAGGCGGGAACTGGCTGAGCAGTAAACAAACTTTTAATGTCAAACTTGACTAAAACAAACATAAACACAGACATGCAAAATATGCGGCCGCGTACATGTCTGTCTCTTTTGAATTCCATTTATCTCACTCTCCGCGCAGGCATGGTGCACGGCCCGGCCAAGCCCTCCTCCTGGTCACATGAACATTTCTATAAATTTCCAGTTGAAACCACTCAAACACACATTACTTCCGTAGACTTTTGTTGTAGAAAGGCAAACACTTGTCAGAGAAATGGTTCACAGCAACAGATGTTAAGAAAGGATTGGTCAGAAATGCTTTTAGCGCGGGCTTGGCGAAGGGTCAATTGATCCCCATGTGAAATCTGCTTAGGGAAATTTCTCTACTATTGGAAGTCCATCAACTAAAATCCCTTACTGTACAGATTCCCATTGATGGGCATGGCCTACTAATATTTCCATAAAACTGTTTTTCATTCTTGGAATTTTGCAGTGCAAATGGGTAAATGTGACCTAGCTTTTAGTGGCAGTGAGTGTGGTCCTCAATCCAGTTTATTCTGGCCAAGAACCATCCACATAGGCTGGCAGAGACTGTCTAACTGGCATGTAAAGCGACCAATGACAGTTAGTTTTGTTTTGCCATTTAGGGGCGGGGTTAACTTAAATTATGAAAAACAATACAATGACATGGGGTATTTGTGTAGACTTCTATTTAGATTTATGTTAATCTAAAAGTAGTAAGTGCTGATTATTTTGCAGCCTTTTTTTCACAAACAGTAAACAAAGTTGAATGTGCATTTCTGCTTGTGGATATGTAGTTACATTTGAAGTAAATAGTTTACATACACTTAGGTGGAAGTCATTAGTTTTTAAAACTAATTTATAACCACTCAACAGATAGCCACAGAAAAATGAGTCCTATATCGACATAACCTGAAAGGCTCCTCAGCAAGGAAGAAGCCACTGCTCAAAAACTGCCATAAAAAAGCCAGACTACAGTTTGCAAGTGCTCAAGGGGACAAAGATAGTTCATTTTGGAGTTATGTGCTCTGGTCTGAGAAACAAAATTTGAACTGCTTGGCCATAATAACCATCATTATGTTTGGAGGAATAAGGGTGAGGCTTGCAAGCCAAAGAAAACTATTCCAACCATGAAGCATGGGGGTAGCAGGATCATGTTGTGGGGGTGCTTAGCTGCAGGAGGGACTGGTGCACGTCACAAAATAGATGGCATCATGAGGAAGGAAAGTTATGTGTATATATTGAAGCAACATTTCAAGACATCAGCCAGGAAGTTAAAGCTCAGTCGCAAATGGGTCTTCCAAATGGACCCCATGCATACCTCCAAAGTTACATAAAAATGGCTTAAAGATAAAAAAGTCAAGGTATTAAAGTGGCCATCACAAAGCCCTGACCTCAGTCCGATAGAAAATGTGTGGACAGAACTGAAAAAGCGTGTGCGAGCAAGGAGGCCTATAAATCTGACTCCGTTACACCAGTTCTGTCTAGAGGAATGGGCCAAAATTCCAGCAACTTATTGTGAGAAGCCTTTGGAAGGCTACCCAAAATGTTTGATCCAAGTTAAACAATTTATAGGCAATGCTACCAAAAACTAACAAAGTGTATACTTCTGACCCACTGGGAATGTGATGAAAGAAATTAAAGCTGAAATAAATAAGTCTCTCTACATTTATTCTGACATTTCACATTCTTAAAATAAAGTTGTGATCCTAACTGACCTAAGGCATGGAATGTTTTCTACAATTAAAATTTAGATGTTTTGAAAAACTTGAGTTTAAATGTATTTGGCTAAGGTGTATATGAGCTTCTGACTTCAACTGTAACTGGATATTAAGTGCCTCAAATAAAACACTTGTGTATCTTTGATGCCACTAACCTGGAGAATTTGAGCTAATCCAATTATTAATTCTACCTCAAAAGCATCCATTGTATCAAACCGTCTCTTCAAAACCAATACAAATCTGATGAGTTAACTTCCATGATTATGTGAAATCCTGTTAAGTAAAATGTTTTCTTCACTTAATGAGGCTTATAAAAACTAAAAAAGGAAGCACCTAAAATTGCTTCAATGATTGCAGTAAGAAAGGCAACAGATGTTATGTGCTGAGTTTTTTGTTGTTTTGGGCTTCCAAACTTCTGTATGTGAACTGTCATGTATGCATCTCAAACAAACTCCTGACTTTGTTTGAGCGATTGGATTGCTATCCATCTTGAATGTGTCATAGAGGGCACTTGTGTATTTTTGTTTTATTTTTTTGTTTTGTTTAGAGAGCTAACTGATCAGTTAAAATGCATGAAATGACCAAGTTGAAATGCCTCCTGAGATTTAATGCTGGTTATTTCAGCAGGAAGTAGTTATCTCTGTGCAATCTTTCTCAGTTTTTGTCATCCCACACTCCCGACTGTACCTCTTTATTCCAGCACTGATTTCCAGCAACAATAATGCAAATTAGCTCCCCCAAGGTTAAGGTTTCCAGTCATAGTATCCCATCATGTGTCTTTATGTCTACTTCTGATGATGCATGAGCCAGCAGCAGTGCCAGGAAACCCGCCGCCTGTCAAGAAATCAATAGGCCAATTAGACATTGCTGCCCTAGTCAGACATGGTTCTTTGCCAGCTAGTCTGTGTTTGAAGGATCATTTTAGTTGCTGTAGGGGTTACTGCTGAGGTGATAGTGTTTGATTTGGGCTGTTTACTGCCTGATTGATTTGGTGAGTTTCTATTTGGACAGAACCAACTTCTGCTTGTTTCTGATCAGAGCTGATATCCTGGGTGATTTTGATTTCAGAGGTATCTGGTCTGACACTCTCTTACGTGACTTGGGTTGATTGAGGTGCCCTAGAGAAGGTAGTCTGTGACTGTGTGAAATTAGAGAAAGAGAGGGGGTTGCTCTTTGCTTTGGATATTCAAAGCCCAGTTGATAGGGCCTCAGGGACTGTTTTATTTATGAAGGTATAAGTAAGCTGTAGGGCTGCACTATTTGGGCAAAATGTCATATTGCGATTATTGAGGTTAATATTGCGATATGCGATTCACAATATAATAAACAAATGGTATCAAAAGTCAACTTGATTTGTTATCAAGGAAAATGCACAAATAGATTACTGATAATACTGAAATTTGTATTTTTCAACTCAAACATACAAACTAGCAACAACAACAACTATAAATGAATAGTGTTTTCAAATTAAAATAATATTTTTGCATTACTGCAAACTTGTTATTTTCTCAATATTACACCTAAATAAAATAGAACAATAAATAAGAACATAAACATTTTCACAAAAATACGTTCAAACAAACAGACATTTAACCCTCTGGGGTCGACGGACACGCTCGTCACGTCCTGCTGGATATTTTCGTCATTACAGCGGAAACAACTTAAAATACTCCATAGTTTTTGGGTATACAGATACAAACAGAGACATTTAACCCTCTGGGGTCGACAGACGCACCGTCACGTCCTGCTGGATATTTTCGTCATTACAGCGGAAACAACTTAAAATACTCCATCGTGTTTTGGGTATACAGATAAGTATATCTATAAGTAAGACATCATTAGAATCTATAAAGGGTCTACTTTTATTTGTGTACACTCACAATAACAACAAAACCTTGTGCTTTTGTAAAATAAAGAAAATATAAAGGGTGAGCTTTCAGCAGTCTCTGTGTTCACGAGCATATTTCTGAAACACGTCACAAAAATGAACTGAAACTCCGCAAACATGTCTAAAGAAAGCTTAAAATGTTTACTTTTAAATAAAACAATTCAAATTTAAAACAAATATTCTCCTGCAATGTAATCTGTATGAAACAAAGCGATGTACAGTTTCTTCTGGCTCAACGCATTAAAGCTAATGCGATCACACCCACAAGCAGAGTGCGCCGTTCATACGCTAATGTGCTGAGGTGATCAATGCAAATGGTGCACGCCCCCGACAGTGAGGTTTAATGTAAACACAACACAACTCAACTTTTCTGTGTGTTTTTAACGATACACAGGCGATGAAACTCCTGGATAGTAAGGAAGTGTTAACCGTTTCCTCAGAAGAAGAGCGGGACTCCGATGAACATTTGTATTTTGAAGAGAGACTTGATCCATGCGAGAATACAATTTCTGATGAGTAAGTCGTTTTGTTTTCATTAGTTGACGTGCTATTTTGTTTAAACGTACATATTTTACTAGTGGGACTGTTTCCAGACTTGCCAGCCAGGATTCAGAATATTGACATTTGAAATATGTTCTAATAAGCAAGTTTAAGTTACATTTAAATGCTGTTTCGCTAAAGCAGGTATTTAAATTGTATGCTGTATGATATAAATATGATATGTAATATGATATGAAAATAATATGAATGTTTAGATTATATTTTAACTAGCGTTTATGCTGCCTCATTATCATCAACAAAGCTTGTGCTTGCAAATATGTGTTCAGGTTAAATGAGTAAAATGCACTTTAAATATGCCCATATTAGAAAATCAGCATATTATAATGATTTCTGAAGGATTATGTGACACTGAAGACTGCAGAAATGATGCTGGAAATTCAGCTTTGATCACAAATTGCATTTTAAAACATATTCAAATAGAAAACTGTTCTTTTAAATTGTAAAAAGAGTTCACACAATGTTTTTACTGTATTTTGGATCAAATAAATGCAGTAATGGGGAGCAGAAGAGACTTCTTTTAAATGGTAGTGTAGGTATAAAATTAAGTAAAGTCTTTATGTAAAGAAAATGTATAGTCAGATTACTTATTTTAACTTAAAACTTGATTTTGATAATTAAGTCTCGATAATTAAGTCTCCTCACATTCATTTCCTTTCTGTCACATTCCTCATTGATAGGCCCAGGGGAGGCGTCTTTTGTCTCTTCAGGTGTGAATCACAATCCATATTCGTGATCGTTCACGCCTCCTTGCATATGACCTTTCAACACTAAAAATATCTTACAAAAGTTCAGTTACTATATTGTTTTGTATGAATGAGTGATCAGGATGGTTTTCACATCATTTTGTAGCAAAAACTCTAAGCTACAAGATCCAGTTCTCAAAAGTATTCTGGACAAATATTTATTATGTGTTATATGGCCTTATTTCAATGACTTAAAATTTTTGTTTTTTCAAAACCATGCATAAATGTTATTTTCTCAAAAATACTAACATGTTCACACATGTTGCTCACATATTATTTTAGCCCATTTTGTGTTGAATACAGTGTTATCAGACTTTAGCCATTAATATGTTTTTAAGCAACTGAAAAAAGCACAAATGTCAAGGCATGCCAAAACTTCTCCAGGGCTCAAAACACCCTGTAAGCAGGATGTAACATGTACTTTCTATAAACTCTTTTGAAAAGGAAACTGGATATAAAAGTGTGGTTCTCTCAAACCACTAAAACTGTTGTTGTTGTTGTGTGTGTTTTTTTTTTTTTTTTTTTTTTTTTTAAATGACCAACTGGTATTACCAAATCCTCTTTCTAAAAAGTTCTACTTATTGCTGGTACCTCTCGTCCCATGTGTGGATCATTTTCTGAAATCCCACTTTGCTAACGGTGCATCGTGTCTCTTGCCAAGCATTGTGTTATGGAGTCAGTGATTTCTTTATATCTATGTGAAGACTTGTCTTATGGCGTGACACTCGCAAACGTATCTGTAATTGTGCTTTGTTTTGTTTGGCTTACAGGTTGTTGTTTCAGCTGTCTCTTTATTAATCTGGGCTTTCACCATCATGCATTCATCATACTTTTCTCTGTGCTGTTTCAGGTGCTGATATAAATTTGTTGTGTTGCAATGTGATGTAGCAACTTTTTTGCAGATTTTGCACAGTACCCCTCTCTGCTCTGTCGAAGAGATCTTAAAGCCAAAATATCACCATTTAACCAGGCTCAAAATGAGGCGGAGGTGGTACTCTACTGATCAAAAAAGTGACGTTAAGAACACGTAAACGTTGGCTTTGCGTTAATACGCTACTAATAACCTGGCAACTGAACACTAGTTAATTTTGTCATCTGTTTTTTTATTTAGTCTTAGTCTTAACTAGGGATGTCCCGATACCACTTTTTCCACTTCCGATCCGATTCCGATAATGGAAATCTCAGTATTGGCCGATACCGATCCCGATCCGATACCAGTGTTGTTTTATTGCATAATCAGTTTATAATATCTTTACATTATTGTGTGGAAATAATTGGGTGTACTCTTTAATATGTAAAGAAACACAAACCTTTAACTATACATTATTTCAATATAAATGTATAGCTTATTAAGAAACACTTTATTATTAACTAGCATACTGGATACTGGCACTCCCTGAGTTCTGATTACACGCAACTGCATATCATTAGTGGCTAATCAATGACTGCATAAATACCCCGCTTTCTCGCGCGCGCGCACACACTCTCTCTCTCTCTCTCTCTCTCTCTCTCTCTCTCTCTCTCTCACTTTCACATTCACATTCACACTCTGTGCCTGTTCTCATCGATAGTAGAAAGTTCTGGAGTCTCAGAAATACTATGTCAAACATGTGTCTTCATTATTGCCTGCAAGTATCATAAAATTGTTGTAAGTTATCTCTTTCATCGTGTCTATACACTGTCTGGATATTACTCACCTGCTGTTTGCCACTCTGCTTAACTGGATTTACTCACAATGTTTACATCACTGTTTCAATCCTCTGCTCAATAAACCCTGCAGAGTTCATATCTCTGCTGTGAGTCTCTCCATGACAGCTTTAACTTTTAAACCCTCACCCTTTTTATTCACATGTAATTCGCTTCTTATTTATATTCTTTTTAAATGCACCTCCAGTGCCGTTCTAAGTCCATATTATAAGTGAACCGAACTGCTGAGCATCTACATCTGAGATGTTCGTTTGTAGCGCTCAAATATTGTGCACGTGTGAAGGCTATAAATAGCCGTGTGTGTGTGTGTGTGTGTGTGTGTGTGTAAACCGAAGCACCATTCACTAACGGGCTGAAGCTGCGCGTGCATTTATATGTTTACTTATTAAACACAGCCTATTGCAATTCACAGAGCTATCGCGTGTCTTCAAGTGGCTTTGAATAAAATGCACGAGTCATATGAACCACTTTAATGGTGTTTTAACAGTTCTTTTATGTCATTTTTTAAGCTTGACAGTAACGAACATGACTAACACAGAGTATCGGATTTGGGTCGGGCTCGTCAGACCGATACCCGATCCGTTTAAAACCTCAATATCGAAGCCGATACCGATCTAGGTATCGGATCGGGACATCCCTAGTCTTAACTAAAAAGGACATTTGACACAGGATTTTTATCATGTTTAGTCAACCTTATCCTATTTTAATTAGATTTTTTTTTTTTGTCAAGTTTTAGTCATTGAAAACTGTTGACACACACACATTTTATTGTTGTTGTCATTTTAGTGTTATTTTTCACATAAGATTGATCTTATCATGATGATCTCATGATGATGACATTGCGAGCTGCAGATAGCGGGGATGAGAGAAGAGCGTCTCCGTGTTAGAGTGCACATCAGCTGGCGGAACTTTAAATCTCGACTCCCGCCCAGATTGAGTCTCTTCTGCGACTGGTTGAAACGGCTCTGACCGCACAGAGAATGACAGTTTTGGAGTTTGTGCTTATTAACATGTCACACCCCGTATTATTTTAACTTTAATTATTAATGAAATAAAGCTATATCGCCACGCTGTGATTTGTGTTATTTTTTTCTGGCCACCAGTTCAGTGTCGGTCTGCTCGGCATCCATCTTCACCTGAATTCCACGCTGAACACCGGAAACTCACATGACATGACAACACATGCCACTCCCTAAACTGAGACTGGCTGGTCATTTTTATTAGCAGTGTAGAAAATGGGCAAACAGCTCTCAGAGAGAACGGGCTGTCACGTCCACACATGCACTTATTTATTTATTAAAATCGCAGCATTTTGCCGTCATATAATCACACTGGCTGACATTGCGATTGCAATATGATTAATCGTGCAGCACTAGTAAGCTGTCACTGTCTTCTACACTAGATGCTGCCATTTTAACGTGGCAAACCTATTACGAAAATGCAATCTTCTTAGGTATTTGACCTTCATTAGTTGACATTGATAGTTCTTTTGCATTGATACTTGATCAAACCAATCAAAGAGGAGGTTAAAGGCTATAGCTGTGTCCCAAATAATGCTCTATGAAATTACACTATACACTGCATTCTAGGGTTGGGTATCACCAGCCACCTCACGGCACGATACATATTGTGAGACACTATTCGACATATCATGATTAGAACTGTGTATCACTAAAAACACAATTCACTAGAATTTGATTGAAAAGCTTATTAAACTACTGTGAACAAGCTGACACACAGTCGCTCTATGACCGCTGTTTTCCTGGAACGTTCCATCAAAATTAAAGCCCCACAATTTTTAGTTAAGAAATTACTACTGAAAAACATTACTGTTGTATAATACAATTCTAATAGCATATTTATTATTGTTATTATTAATATAAATAATAATTATTATTTAGTGTCACAGTACCAAAATTTCAGTAGTCTGTACTGATACCAATGAAATTTCACAGTTCTCGATACGAATTTTGGTAGCACAGCATAAATATGCTAATATGACAATGTGCTATTGAACACACCCATTTGGCCTATTTAAAAAGTTACATTTCAATGCAAATAATAAATGAAAAGAAATACATGTTTCCTTCGTGTTTCTCAGTCAATGATGCATTGCCAAAAAAAGTATTTTTAAGGTTTTTAAGGTTATACTGAAATCTGTTTTATACTTTACCAAGTCATGTTTTCCTTTTGATTGTTTATTATTATTATTTTCCAGAACTCCATGTTTACGGTTCAATTTAATTTAATCATCAAAATGGTGTCTAATCAGTTAATTCTTAAAACATCTAACAAGTGAAAATAGAACTACTGTGAACATTTCAGTATTGCTTAATCTTTTTTAATTTTAGTACCGACTTGGTACCGAAGTACCAATATGTTTGACAACACTATTATTATTATTACTTATATTTTATTATTATAATTAGTGTCTAGTTAAAGATAGACATTTTGAATTTTTGTTTTGATTTGGAATTTTATAAAATAATAAATGTATTAATGATACTGTAGATGTTATAATTTTTTGTTTGTTTAGATTTATGTAACATTTTATATCAATTATTGGATTGCATTTATGCCTCTAAAAAGTATGCTAAAGTACCTTTTACAAGAACTGAATCAAATTTATTTCTGATTTGGTATATCTGCTCTGTAGGAATATGAAATGTATCCCTTCATTTGGGAACAAGCAGTAAATTTGATGGCAGTAAATGCAATACGAATTGCATTTCTTATTTCTAAATAATTCTTCCTAAAAAGCACTGAAAGAGTTGTTAAGAGGAAGCAAAACCGAAATCGTTATGTGGAATCGAAAGTCTGTTGTTCCATTGTTTAAACGATAAAAAATGCTTCTATTTTGCATTTTTCTAATTTAATGCAGTTTATTTTTCCAACATACAAAAATTGGGCAAAACTTGATGATCCATATCATCCAGCATGATTTGTGAAATGTTCAATAGAGCATCATGAATCATGAGGAAATTTGACCTTTTGTGCAAGGTAGTTAACAATTAATGACACAAATATGCTTATTTGATTAATAACCTAGAAATGGTGTGTAATCTTTAATATTTCTTACTCATTTAAAGTAATGTAATTGTCAAAATCTGAAACTTTGTCAATTTCCTGGTTTAATTTAGATTTTAAATCAGACTTTTCAACTGCACTATGTGTGCAACCATTTATTTGTTTTAGTTCATTTTCCATACCAGTCAAAATAAAATAATTAATGGCATTAGCAATACAAACCTTAAACAATTTGTCTAAACAATCTATGTGAAGACTTGTCTTATGGCGTGACACTCGCAAACGTATCTGTAATTGTGCTTTGTTTTGTTTGGCTTACAGGTTGTTGTTTCAGCTGTCTCTTTATTAATCTGGGCTTTCACCATCATGCATTCATCATACTTTTCTCTGTGCTGTTTCAGGTGCTGATATAAATTTGTTGTGTTGCAATGTGATGTAGCAACTTTTTTGCAAATTTTGCACAGTACCCCTCTCTGCTCTGTCGAAGAGATCTTAAAGCCAAAATATCACCATTTAACCAGGCTCAAAATGAGCTGGAGGTGGTACTCTACTGATCAAAAAAGTGACGTTAAGAACATGTAAACGTTGGCTTTGCGTTAATACGCTACTAATAACCTGGCAACTGAACACTAGTTAATTTTGTCATCTGTTTTTTTATTTAGTCTTAGTCTTAACTAGGGATGTCCCGATACCACTTTTTCCACTTCCGATCCGATTCCGATAACGGAAATCTCAGTATTGGCCGATACCGATCCCGATCCGATACCAGTGTTGTTTTATTGCATAATCAGTTTATAATATCTTTACATTATTTTGTGGAAATAATTGGGTGTACTCTTTAATATGTAAAGAAACACAAACCTTTAACTACACATTATTTCAATATAAATGTATAGCTTATTAAGAAACACTTTATTATTAACTAGCATACGGGATACTGGCACTCCCCGAGTTCTGATTACACGCAACTGCATATCATTAGTGGCTAATCAATGACTGCATAAATACCCCGCTTTCTCGCGCGCGCGCACACTCTCTCTCTCTCTCTCTCTCTCTCTCTCTCTCTCTCTCTCTCTCTCTCTCTCTCTCTCTCTCTCTCTCTCTCTCTCTCTCACACTCTGTGCCTGTTCTCATCGATAGTAGAAAGTTCTGGAGTCTCAGAAATACTATGTCAAACATGTGTCTTCATTATTGCCTGCAAGTATCATAAAATTGTTGTAAGTTATCTCTTTCATCGTGTCTATACACTGTCTGGATATTACTCACCTGCTTATAATTTTTTGTTTGTTTAGATTTATGTAACATTTTGTATCAATTATTGGATTGCATTTATGCCTCTAAAAAGTATGCTAAAGTACCTTTTACAAGAACTGAATCAAATTTATTTCTGATTTGGTATATCTGCTCTGTAGGAATATGAAATGTATCCCTTCATTTGGGAACAAGCAGTAAATTTGATGGCAGTAAATGCAATACGAATTGCATTTCTTATTTCTAAATAATTCTTCCTAAAAAGCACTGAAAAGAATTGTTAAGAGGAAGCAAAACCGAAATCGTTATGTGGAATCGAAAGTCTGTTGTTCCATTGTTTAAACGATAAAAAATGCTTCTATTTTGCATTTTTCTAATTTAATGCAGTTTTTTTTTCCAACATACAAAAATTGGGCAAAACTTGATGATCCATATCATCCAGCATGATTTGTGAATGTTCAATAGAGCATCATGAGTCATGAGGAAATTTGACCTTTTGTGCAAGGTAGTAAACAATTAATGACACAAATATGCTTATTTGATTAATAACCTAGAAATGGTGTGTAATCTTTAATATTTCTTACTCATTTAAAGTAATGTAATTGTCAAAATCTGAAACTTTGTCAATTTCCTGGTTTAATTTAGATTTTAAATCAGACTTTTCAACTGCACTATGTGTGCAACCATTTATTTGTTTTAGTTCATTTTCCATACCAGTCAAAATAAAATAATTAATGGCATTAGCAATACAAACCTTAAACAATTTATCCATCCACCGTCTGCTGGCAACGTGAAGTGAAATGTGTCCAGTGTTTTTCTATGACCCGAGATGTGGATAAGCCTGGTGACCATTCTCCAGAAGGTAGCTACGCAAGGCTGTTTTAACACAATCCTTCAGTGAGAAGTCTCTTTCTTTTGCCAGGCTACTTTTTCCAGTGTGGCCCACTCTTGTCTTTGCAAAGTATCAAAAATGAAACCTCTCATAACAGTGAAGCCATTGCCTAGGGATTAGCTTGGTGTAAATATTTTCACCAGATATTGTGTCCAATAATATTTGAGTTTATCAGACACTGGGATAGTTTAATGGTCAAAATTATATTTATAGATTACAGAGCCCTATTGAGTTTACATTTCAATTGTATAGATATGATGGAGTATTTGTTGACCTAATACCAATAACCAATACATTTGTCAAATGTATTATCAATGTAATTGTGAAATATCCTATGTGACTTTTTCTAGATGAGGCCAAGGTTATTGCAGTGTTGTAGTGTGCAGGATGTGTGCTCATAGTCTCCATTGAATTCACATGGAATATGGTGGATTCAATAATCAATGAGAACATTCAAAGAGACAGAGCTGTCCAGCCTGATGGCACCATCAAATGCCCTTTTCACTCTACCTCCTCCTTTCTCTACCTCCCTAACTGCCTGAGTTGGTTCCCCAAAGTCTACAGCCTGCACATTCTTTAAAAGTTGCTTAAGGTGTAGGTGTAGATGATTTGTTGTGTAGGGGCCCGTATGCTGCTTTATGGTGGATACATTTTTGATGATTGCTAGACCTATTTAGCTGGATTGCTTTAACTTTTAAAAACTTGAAAAACCAAATAAAAGCAGCATAAACATGTAGAATGTATACACATAGTACTGATACAGTACCAGCAGACAGAAAAGACCCCACTAGTGTTTCTTAAGGACATTGGTAGAACAAGACTGTGGTTGAAGTTGCTCCAGGGTAGATTATTATGGAAATTATGTGCAGAATTATTAATTCCATACTCAAATCCTCTTCCTGTCACTGCCTCCAATGAGTCCAGCTTGAGTCTGATAACAGCCTGGCGTTTTTGAATAGTTCATTTAGGGGTTTGGAATTGCTTGTGATGGTGGCTTACAAAGTGTGCAGGCCATTAAATGCTGCTGGAAAATCTCCTATAGCCTTCTGCATATTGACAAATTTCATTCTCTGAAAGTACTTCCTCTGGCCATTTTTGTACAACGTTACCATGTTGTTTATCTAGTCTTCTGTAAAGGTGGAACCACAAATAGGACTGCAGTTACAGTACTAATTCTGGGTTGAATCCACCTAGCACCCACACAGAACACCCCTAGCAGTGCCCTAGTAATCACCTTAAACACCATAGCAGCTGCAATGACAACATGCTAACAACTACTCTGACCAATTAGCAACCGCATAGCAACACTGTGGTGACCACCCACAACACCATAACATCATGACAGCTATTTTCTTGGACAAGCACCACTTGGTGTATTTTCCAGAATGTAAGTCCTGTGACTTATTGTTCAAAGTGACTTATTTACATAATTTATACATACTTTATGTCGGTCAGTGAAACACATTACACACCAAAACAGACATGCTTACACACAGCTGAAAACCTCACTCATAGAGATGGTACTACCATTTTAAAGTAGCTATACAGAGTATTTTGGCTTATAAAGTATTTTATGCAACCAGTTTAAGTATTCCGTCCATTGTAACATTGTTGTGCAAATCAAATGCAAATCCTCACATCCCAACTAATTACGTTTCATCACATCCCTCGTGAAAACATAATTTCATTGAAGTAGACAATGCAGTGCAGACAGTGCATAGCAAATAGGGTTGCAAAAATCTGAAATATCCATGATTGGCAGTCTTTAAAGCTAATGAAATAATAGAATACATCACGCATATTGTTTCACTCAAACACAAAGCTGTTAATTTATATACAGTATCATTATATAACAGTATAAGTAGACTTATATATGTTATAAACACGTGGCTTATTTTATGTTTTTTTTCATGACTATTATAGAATATAAAAAACCTATTACACACGATTACTTTAAGCAGATGCTCCTGATTAAAACAAACCAAAATACAACATGATGTTGACCCCTTGAGGTAATCTTTAGGGGTGTAACGATGCATCGATCCAATAACCAACGATCCAAGGTTATTAATACAATGCGTAAATATCAATTTAGGCATTTTTTAAGATGTATCTTTATTTTAATTCTCTCATGTCAGCCACTTCCATACACATATTTGTCAGACGATTAAGCAACCTTATTACATTCACTTAAATTTATGAGCACTAAACATGCTTTTTATGTGGGACAAGTATGTGCACAGGTTCTGAGAAGCCAAATTGTGCTCTATCTGTGCATGCGCATTAACCATTCTTCCCGTGAAACCCTAGCTCCAGTGACTGGATCAGTGTGAGCATGTCAACCGGGCGCTCCTTTAAATGTGAGCTCTCATGACAAACTTAGAGCGGCTCACAAGTGCAATTAATTCGGGCTTCCATCTATATTGTTGTGCATTTGACTCGTTTGAGTTTTACATGAGAATTTGCTATTTAAAAGTACCATGGAGCAGTTCAAACATCATGTGAAACGTCTCGACAGTGGCTACATTCTGAACAGCACTGATGAGGGAAAGAGAAACACCTGCTCCACAGTAGCATCAAACTTTATTTTTTATATTATTTATTTGTATAAATTATTTATTTTATTTGTAACATCTGAAGTACCTTATTTTGTTGTGGATGTCCCAATGTGGATACTAAATTTGCACTTTTCAGAGAGCTCAATAAAATATTCAAAATATATTTTGTTTGCATCTGAGGGCAACATTTTTTGTATTAATTGTGTAAAATGGGCATCTAAATCATATCGCAGCAGACTTTGAAGTATCGGCAAATATCGGATCGCATGCCAAGATCATATCATGATAAATGTCCGATTTACAGCCCTAGAAAGTCTTCACAGAGAGGCTTCACATGCTGAGGAGAAGTTGGCTGTTCCCTTGTCCTTATACCTGCCTTATGTAACCTGTCTGGTTATCAGTGCATCTTTTACACAGATGCAACTTATCTTTGTTCAAGAAAATTGTGTACATTTTCTTCAATAAATAAATAAAATCTTGCCATGGAAATATTAGCAGGCAATCCCTAGTTTTCAGAAAAGAGTGCAGGAAGTAGGCAGAGCTGAAGCTCTGATCCCATGTGTGGAGCATGTTTATTAACGATGGCAAGAGTTTATTGTCTTGACGGAGGCCTGAAATCAAACAGCCTCAGGCATTCTCACAGAGAATACTGAGGGAGGATCTGGCAACGCAAGAATTAATTTAAATATATACTGACTGAGATGATATGGTTTCCTTTCATATCTTATTGCTATCATTGCTTCAAGTGGAAGATGTTTAAGGAAATTGCCGCCCACTCAAATGCCGCTCAACACTGGAGTGTAATGTAGTTATAGTGTGACCCGTACTCAAAGAGATGCTGCTCTTTTCATATTGTTATACCTCTTCGCATGCAAGTTCTCACTTTACTGACTGATCCCCCAGCGTGAGTATTTCACATTTCAAAGCAGACATACTGGTGGAAGGAATTTAATATGATTAAACATTTGATGTGATTTTAAAGCTGAAGTATTTAACTTTTTCAGTGTTTCAGTGCAAATGAGGGGCATATCCTTTATCGTTTTGAAAACATTGTTTAAACCTTTTTTTTTGCAATTTCGTTCGGTGACTAGTGTCACAGACATTATATATTTCAGTTTTAAGATGTTTATAGTAATTACAAATATGATTGCTGGTATGTGTGCCACTATGTTGTTTAGATCGCAATGCTGCATGGGATTCTGAGTCACAGCAAAGATGGTTCTTAAACATTAGTCCATCTACTTTGTTGCACCAGAAGTGGTGAGAGTGAGTGATGGGAGAAGGCTCAAGTGGACTAACTAGTTTATACATTCTTTGTTTGACGTCAGAAAACAGCGCTGCATTAAAGCAGCCAGCTCAGACAGTAACTGGTTTAAATGTTAATTGTGTGATTATTTGTGTGTGTGTGTGTATGGACTGTCAATCGATAAAAATTTGTAATCGAATTAATTACATAGGGCTTGCTTAAGGACACGCTGCATGTGTAGCCTTGTGTAGCATGCCTTAGATCGCATTTGCGCTCCAAGTGTTTTCTTCACTATATAAACTGTGTGTTGCTCGTACAGCTGAAATTTCACTTACCGTAATTTCCGGACTATAAGCCGCAACTTTTTTCCCACGCTTTGAACCTCGCGGCTTAAACAATGACGCGGCTAATATATGGATTTTTCCCGCTTTAAAATTTTATAACAAAAAATAAAATAACATTCTGTGACGTGCTCAGTTTTTTGGCAGCGTGAAGCTTTCATTAGACCAATGAAATTGCCGAACGGGTTAAGGTCAAACAAATTTTTTTGTTTACTGTTTAGATTAAATCGAGAGCGCTCAAACTTCCCATCATTCTGATTCTGATTGTCATTTTGTCACCCTCATCATGGCAAAGACACGGAGAAATGCATATGATGCAGCTTTCAAGTTGAAGGCGATTGATCTGGCTGTTGGAAAAGGAAATAGAGCTGCTGCCCGGGAGCTTGGTCTTAATGAGTCGATGATAAGACGTTGGAAACAGCAGCGTGAGGAATTGACTCGGTGCAAAAAGACAACTAAAGCTGAGGCTATTCTGAGGCTATTCAACTCCGACACCGAAGGAGATGACTTCAGTGGTTTCAGTGCACAGGAGGAAGATAGTGACCAATGACTTTCTTAGTAAGCTACTGTTTACTGCAAATTTTTTATTTTTTGTTACAAGCCGTGTGTGGCAGCTGGGGCGTGGTCAAGCGCCCGTCCGGGAGAGAAAAGCTGTAAGGCGCTTACGCCTGAGCTAAATTATGTCTAACACAAGTGTCTAATTTCAAGTGCCCTGCTTCACGTGTCCTTCTTGGGAAAACTGTCACACTGGCACCAGTGTGACAGTTTCAGCAGGGCACTTGACGTTCCAGGTAAGGCTTTTAATGGCCACAGCAATGTTTACAATCAATTTTATGAAGTTTCTAAATTCTTGGTCTTCTATGCGCCAACACTAGACTGACGTGTGTCACTCTCTCAGCTCTGTGGCTGCTGCCTTTTTATGCCGCTCTCCCCACGCTTACTGAAATTAGACACAGGTGTTAGACATAATTTAGCTCAGGTGTAAGCGCCCTTACCGCTTTTCTCTCCCGGACGGGCGCTTGACCACGCCCCCGCTGCCACAACGTGTTTCGTTAAAGCTTATTTGTTTTTGTTACAAGCCGTGTTTCGTTAAAGCCTGTGTAAAATTCATTTGTTTCAATGTACCGGTAGGCACCTGTGGCTTATAGACATGTGCGGCTTATTTATGTTCAAAATATATATATTTTTTTAATTCAGTGGGTGCGGCTTATATTCAGGTGCGCTCAATAGTCCGGAAATTACGGTACTGCTTCTGGAGTAAACAGGTGGTACTACAAGTTTGCATTTCTCAGGAATCTTCCTTATACGTCCATGGGCATGCGATTAATTGCGTTAATTTTTTTTAACACGTTATTTTTAGTAAAATGAATCGCACTGAATTAACGTATTAAATCGACAGCCCTAATATAGATATAGATAGATATATAGATATAGATCTATATTCTGTCCACAGAACTGCCGCTCACTGGATGGTTTTTGTTTTTGGCACCATTCGGAGTAAATTGTAGAGACTGTTGTGCATAAAATCCCAGAAAATCAGCAGTTAAAGAAATACTCAAACCAGCCCAAATCTAAAACAAAATTATAATATTGGTTAACATCATATCAGATTGAAATGTGGCATAATGTGAAATTAAGCTTTTTCGTGAGGTTATCAACAATCTTGCCATGGTTCAAATCACAGAGATAAAATTTATTCCCCATTCAGATGGTTGATGTGAACATTAACTGAAACTCCTGACCCGTATCTGCATGATTTATACACTGCACTGCTGCCACATGATTAGCTGATTAGATAATAGCATGATTGATTGTTTGTACCAGATGGACTAGTTTGAGTATTACTGTAACTGCTGATCTCCTGGGATTTTCACACACAACGACCACTAGATTTTACTCAGAATGATGCCAAAAACAAAAAAACATCCAGTAAGCGGCAGTTCTGTGGATGAAAATGCCTTGTTGATGAGAGAGGTCAACAGAGAATGGCCAGAATGGTCACACTGACAAACTATATGGTATCTCAGATAACCGCACTGCACCAATATGTTGAGAAGAATAGCATTTCAGAATGCCATTCTAAGATGATGGTTGGCGCTGTTTTGGCGGCACGAGGGGGACCTACACAACATTAAGTTTGTGGTTTTAATGCTGTGGCTGATCGGTGTGTGTGTGTGTGTGTGTGTGTGTGTGTGTGTGTGTGTGTGTGTGTGTGTGTGTGTGTGTATATACATACATACATACATACACACATACACACACACACACACACACATATATATACATACATATACAGCCGTGGCCAAAGTGTTGGCATTGACATACATTTTGTGTTTCGCATATATTTCTGCTTCAGTTGTTGTGGTGTTGATTCATATCGTTTCTAGATTATTGTGCAGAGTGATCAGATGCATTTTAAATAATTGCAAAAAGCTTCATTGGCCAAAAAAAATTAACTTTATCACAAAAAAAAAAAACTTCACGGTTTTTTGGTCCTGGCACAAAATGACCAGCCAACATCATTTCACTAATCATATCAGCAGCAACTGGGAGAGTGTGAACGAGTGCTAGTCAGGTGAAATCACTATCATTCTGATTGGATTATTAGAGCAGACTGTTTGCTATAAAAGGAGGGAAGAAGTGCTTCCAATCGTTGTGTTCTTGTTACCAATGGTTACCTCTAAAGAAAGATGTGCAGCAATCATCGCTTTGCATCAAAATGGCCTCACATGCAAGGAAATTGCTGCAAAGAATTTAGCACCTGAAAGAACCATTTACCAGATCATCAAGCACTTCAAGTAGAAAGCTTCAACTGCAGTAAAGAAGGCTTCAGGACATTCCAGAGTGTCCAGCAAGCGCCAGGACCATCTCCTCCTGAGGAGTCAGCTACGGAATTGCGTCACCACCAGTGCAGAGCTTGCTCAATATTGGTAGCAGGTTGGTGTGAGTGCATCTGCACAACAGTGAGACGAAGGCTTTTGGACAATGGCCTGGTGTCAAGAAGGGAAGCATAGAAGCCACTTCTCTCCAAGAAAAACATCAAGCACAGACTGAAATTCTTCAGGAAGGACAAGGATTGGACATTAGAAGACAGAAGATATTTTCTCTGATGAAGCCACCTTCTGACTGTTTGGAACATCTTGAAAATCGATAGTCCGGAGAAGCAAAGGTGAACTCTACCTTGAGTCCTGTGTCGTGCCAACAGTGAAGCATCCTGAGACCATCCATATGTGGGGTTGCTTTTCATACAAGGGAGTGGGCTCTCACAATTCTGCCCAAAAACACAGCCATGAATAAATAATGATATCAAAATGAGATCATTACATTGAAATTTTGGATCCGTGGCCAGGCAACTCCCCGGATCTTAATCCCATAGAGAACCTGTGGTCAATCCTAAAAAGGCGAGTGGACAAACAGAAGCCCACATATTGTGATCAAATCTGAGCACTAATACGTCAAGAATGGATCGCCATCAGTCAGGATTTGGCCCAGAAGCTGATATCCAGCATGCCAGAGGGAATTGCAGAGGTTATGAAGAACAAGGGTCAACACTGTAAATATTGACTCTTTGCATAAATTGTTTGTGGTTTTGCCAATAAAAGCCTTTAAAACTTATGAAACACTTATCATTGTTTTCCAGTCTACCATAGAAACATGTGAAAAAAATAATCTACAAATACTGAAGCAGCAAACTTTGCAAAACACTACATTTATGTCACTGCCAGTACGTATATGTATGTGTATATTTTTTATATATTTTATGAATTTATCTAATTAATTGCACGGTGTCCCGATTAATTAATCGCATATACAAATATTTGCTGAGAAAGCCCTCATATAACAATAATGAAATATATATTTATATCAATATATAATTATACATAGTTATCTTTAAATATAAAAAAAAGAAAAAAAAATATATATATATATATATATATATATATATATATATATATATATATATATATATATATATATATATATATATATATATATAGATATACACACACACACACACACACACACACCACTCTGATCCCAACCTAGTGTAATCTCCCCGGAATGATAGTACGTGCAAAGAGGTTAAAAGACATGAAAGGGAGACTGAGAAGGAAATATGAGAGATGGCTTTAGCTCTGTAAACAGGAAGGATGGCAGGTTGGCTGCTGCAGCAAGAGCTAAATGGCATCTTTCTAATTAGTCCCAGGGGACACTGCAACCTGCTGGCCAAAAGAGATGCATTTCTCCATCTCTACCATCGATACCCTCTCTTCTCCTTCACACTTCATTGATCTCTCAGTCATGTGTGTCATGGCCGGTCTGGGATGAGAAACATCTGAGAGAGGCATGATAGCCCTCTTTAGCCCTGTCATATACTGCACTGTGCACTCCACTGACCTGCTTTATTTCATGACACTCTGCCCATTCTCACTTTGCACACTAATGGAGCGTATGCAGCATTTCTGCTAGCTCTATAATGGGCCGACAATAACTGACACTTAAGTCTTCTCTAAATCATTTAAACACAATAGGCTCTTTGTTAAGATAAGTGTTTTAGTTTCAAGGGCAAATAAAACATTAAGATTGGTATTTGTTGACTTTTGAGTTTAATTAATTTGGTCCAGTACAGTACCCTTGTACAGTGTTTCCCAAAATTTTTAACTACACTTTTTACAACAAAAAAATTATTCGGCACACCGCTATCCCACATAGGCTAACCATCGTCAATATTTTTCCTTTTCAAGAACTTGTCCATGTTTTCTGTCCATCTTAGTAGCATGTTTACTTGAAATTCGACTTTGCAAAAATCTAAACAAAAAAAAAAAGTCACATAGGTAGGCTAAGCTGTGTGAGGTCACAGGTGGTAAGAGCGCTAAATGGATAATGAAAAACAACAAATTTGCTGCTTGCAATGTCACAACAAATTACAGTGATGCAAATTCATGAGGGGCGAAAAAGGTAAAACAATCACTAGTCCCCGGACATTTTTTCTGGGGATATTTATTTTGAAGAATAAGCTAAAAGCACCAATTCCAGCTATTTTAGTGATTCAAGTTTAAAGTTGTGCAGAATTAGCTGCAAAATAAATAGTATTTTGGTGAGGCTTCCTTCTGTTTCATAAATTAGTTCAGTGACCCCTTCTGGAAATGTCACTAGATGGTGACAAATGAGCATCTTATGTGCTTTGAGTGAGTCAGTGAATCATTTTGAGTCATTCATGACCACAATCTACCAAGAGACTTCTATAGTGTTTAAGCATTAAATGAACAAAGCAGATCTATAGTCTTCCTTCAGTCTGAGCATTATTTTTCATCCAAAAAGACAACAATAATAGTCTAATAATATTGAGTTTCAATAACGTTCTTACCTTCTCCTTTATTAAAACTTGCTTACCTACAAATCTGACTTCAGTATAAGAATTATAAACACAAAGCAGATATATACGGTATCATTTAAACTGCTGAGCATGGCTTTTATCAGAAAAGGCCACAATAATAGACTAATAATAATACGTTTTAGTTTCAGTAATGTTCTTTCATAATTGTAAAGTGCATTTCACATGAATAGAGTCGAGGTGTCAACGCTCTGTTCAATGCCAGCGTCAAACACTGCATTGCCCTCCACATGAAAAGAGTTGCAGAAAGTGTAACGGGCGATTTTACGAATTTGCCAAGTACAAAAGCGGGAGGTATGCACAATAAACATTGAAAACATGTATTTGGAAGAGAGAACAAAAGTTGCAGTTGCTTTGATAGCAGAAAGTAATAAAAGCACTTGTTTAGGTCTAAGCGTTTACTTGGTGAATTTAAATGAGTTCAATAACTGGGGTCTTTGATATTCTTAAACAATCAGGTAATATTTAGTTAAAAGAAATTATGAGACATTCAGTGTATCTCCACAAATTTGGACAGTTTTTAAATATTTTATTGCTTAGAACTCTCAAAGACATTATTGGTGAAGCAAAAACGTGTGTGTGAATAACACTTCATAGACTTCTATGTATTCTGCAGCTCTGACGCAAATCATGTGGAAGACCTTTAAACATGTATAAATATCAGTAATTTTGCACATTAATCATTGCTCATCACAATCACAGAAGTCAAGTCAATTTTATTTGTATAGCACCTTTCACAACACACATTGTTTCAAAGCAGCTTTACAGAAGTATCAGGCATTAACAGATATGAGGTGCTATGACAGATGATTGCATAATTCCAATTTTATTTCTGATTATTTCAATCTGTAAAGAAATTCATGAAGTCATTACTCTTGTGCTGCGACGTAATATCTGGTTCTGTTGAGACTTTATTCCAACCAATTTAGCCACAGTACTGAATAAACATCTAGGTTTGTTGTGGTTATTTTCTATGAGTTTACTAAAATATGCTGACCTGGCAGCTTTTAGTGCCTGTCTGTAGCTACAGACACTTATCATTCCATGCACCACAAAATACTTCTAATTTTGTATTTTTCCACATGCTCTCCATTTTCTGAGCTGCTCTCTTGAGAGCATGAGTGTGATCATTTTACCATAGTGCAGGCTTATTTCTTTAATTTTCTTTAATCGAAGTGGGGCGACAATATCAAGAGTGATAGAGAAGACTGCATTTATATTTTTTGTTACTTCATCAAGTTCTTCTGGGCTTTGGGGTTTATTGAGTGTATGAGATAGATCTGGAAGATTATTAGTGAACCTATCTTTAGTGGCCGAAAGAATATTTCTACCTGAACGATAGCGTGGTGTAGATTGAGTAACGTTAGCTGATTACAGCATACAAGAGACGAGGTAATGATCCGAGATGTCACCGCTTTGCTGCAGAATTTCTATATTATCAACATCAACTCCATATGACAGAATTAAATCTAGCGTATGATTATGGCGATGAGTTGGTCCTGTTACATTTTGTCTCACTCCAAGAGAGTTGAGAATATCGCTAAATGCTATTCCCAATGTATCATTTTCATTTAGGGCTGGGACGATTAATCGACATCATCGATTACATTTTACCAAAAACGTCACTGTAAATTGTAGCAACACCTCCTCCTCGACCCTTTCAGACGAGGTTCATGTTTATAACAATAACCTGGGGGAGTAGATTCATTTAAACTAATATATTCATCCGGTTTAAGCAAGGTTTCAGTCAAACAGAGCGCATCCAATCTATGATCTGTAATAATTTCATTAACAATTAGTGCTTTGGTAGAAAGAGATCTAATGTTTAGTAGCCCTATTTTTATATGTATACATATTACATATTACAGTGTCTAACATAGTTTTTGCAAATTCACACACCTCTTTAACATTATCTTTAGTGATCTCCGACTGGCGAAGCCAGACATCGCTTTTGCCGACATGGATAACAATTTTAGATAATCTACGTTTAGCATTAGCCAGCACTTGTAAATTTATTTGATGTCAGACGCTCTGGCCCCCGAAATGCAATTAACAATAGTGGCTGGAGTCTCTATTTCCACGTTCCTTACAATAGAATCACCAATAACAAGGGCTCTTTCAACATGATTCTCAGTGGGTGTATCACTGAGTGGGGTGAATCGATTGGAAACCCTAACAGGAACGGGAGAGTGGTGTCTATTTGCTGAGCAAGTATGCCGCCAAGACATCACCCAAATGCATTTACATTTACATTTATGCATTTGGCAGATGCTTTTATCCAAAGCGACTTACAGTGCACTTATTACAGGGACAATCCCCCCGGAGCAACCTGGAGTTAAGTGACTTGCTCAAGGACACAATGGGTGACTGTGGGGATCGAACCAGCGACATTCTGATTACCAGATTACCAGTTATGTGCTTTAGACCACTACACCACCACCACTCCAGCTGCAGGGGCTTTACAGCTGGAACCAAAGTGTGTATGTTGCTCTCTGTACTACTCGCATCCAAAACAGTACCTACCGGCTTCTCTTTCTCACTGACCTCCACTAGCATTCGGATGCGAGTCTCTAACTCATTAACCTTCTGTTATAAACATGTGACATGCAATGCAGGAAGAAATAACATGAGCGGATGCCATGACTTACCGCAAATTGTTTGTTGTTGGTTGTTCCTGAGCGGTGAGGGTTTGAGATTGATGTGAATCCCTCACGCAATTGTTTGTTGTTGTTGGTTGTTCTTGATAAGCGGTGCTTTGAGATCGATGCAATAATCTGTGTACCGCAGAGTAGAAGAAATGGGTGCGTGCTGAAAAAATGCACGCAGTTTAATCGTGATAAAAATAGAATGCAGATGCAGGTAGAATATGCACGCAGTTGAATCACAATAAGAAAATTATACGAGGGAAAACCCGATGCGTGCTTAAAAATGGCAGATGTTAAGGATTAAAGGCTGAAAACAGATATATAAAAAAACTAGCAGGCTACAAACACAGACTCTAGCTAGGTGCCAGCAGCAACAGGTAAAATTCACTCAGATGAAACAGTAGAAAAGGGGAAAAACCTGAAACTCTGTAAAATGACAAAGGATATAACGATGAGCGATGAATATAACGACGAACGTTTGAGAATAAGAATAAGTATAAGCAATGCTAAGCAGCCTAAGCAGGCTACAAACAAACACTCGTGCAGCGTGCCGTCAGCAACAGGAAGTCCAGTGACGTCAGAATCACACCGTCGATGGATGTAGAAAAAATAAGAGTGACCGATTATGGTTTCAAAGCGGCAGTTATTTCCAAAAGATGAGGAGCATCTCATAATTTTCATGCATTTATTTATTTTGTCTAATTTGATAATTTTCCACTGCACACTTGACAGTCTTTCAAAGCACACTAGTGTGCCTCAGCACAGTGGTTGGGAAACAGGTACCTATTATTTTAAATTTATTTAGGGTGATTGTATTATGCTTGTTTGCACTAGCAAGAACACGTAACACCAAATCGTTTTCACTAATCATAATACACTCTTCATACAGTAATTTTCTGTTATTTTTCCAACACCAATTTTCTTTGTGCATAAACTCCTTTTTAAAGGTAAAGTGTGTAAAAAAAAATAAATAAATAAAAAAAAAAATTTCAGTGTTAAACAACCAATGGCATGAGTTTGGAGCGGGACTATCTAGCTATATGTTGTATTTTCGACCAGTGGTGGACAAGGGCAGTGTTTAAATATTACACCGTTCACCTTTAACTTATAAAGACATAAATAGAGCTCCTTTTATTTTAGTGGATGAAGTGATTAATTGTCATAGTTTGGTCAGGTCTTGTAATTAAAAGGACATCTCTGGAGATTGAGGTGGCTGATGTAATGAGTCCAGCATGGTTTCTCAGTGTCCTTCATTTCACATTCCTCCAGTACTGCACAAAAAACACAATCTCTTTATTTTCTATGATAAAAAGAGTCCTGGTACACTCTCAGCTGTTTAACATATTACTGTCACGCTTGTCACAGAATAGAACATAAATGCATACAAATTTATATAAACCTCTGCTTCAGTCATTTCAGGATTGTTGTATGCGTTGCAACAAAAAATTGAATAGAATCTTCACCCACTTCACACTTGCGAAGGTAATGAATAATCTCTAAAGAGGGTAATACTCCACACATTGATACAGTGTGAACAAGAATTAGGCCAGTCTGCTGTCAGCAGTTTGGGGGCGCAGAGAGACTCTCACGTTCCCTGAGTCAGCAGTGTAAGCGAGAAAAGGAAAACAGCTGCGCCATCTTAGCCTGAAAACTGTGGGCTGTCTGATACTCTAAAAGTATTTGCAAAAAGATAAAAATAGAAAATAAAATTAAAAAAGAAAGAAAGGAGAGAAATTGGGTTTAAAACATCTTATCTTTACACTGTAGAGTTAAAGGAATGTTTCGGGCCCAATGCAAGTTAATCAAAAATAATAATACAGCATTTGTGGCAGGCTATCGATTACCTCAGAAAATAATTTTGGTTTGTCCCTCAGTAAACAAAATACCAAAAAATTACATTACAGTAGAAGTCTATGGGGGCAGGTTGATATAATCTTTTTAATGCACACTGTTCCTAAAGTATTAAGACAAGGTTTAAACATTCGATCACTTACTTCCTTGTCCGTGTAAAGTTATATCTGGATTTTCAACTTCAGTGTCATGACCATGTAAAGCCAGTAAACCTGGTTCCTTTCACATGATATGCTTAAAGATACCAGAAAAGGACATGGCATAGCTATCCACAAAGCACTGTTTGCATGGAGCCAGCACTCGATCATTAGATCATACTTACCATCGACATTGGTAAGTATTCCCACCTCAGAAAGGATGATTTAGACAGCTTTACAGATCAAATGATAAACCTTTTTTTATTTTTTTATTATTCATATAAGTACTTGTAACTTGAACAAAAATACAAGTTTCACAAAACTGCTTTTAATCCTTCAAAATGCCTTGCCATGTGTACTTTCATTGAAAGTGCCTTACAGTAACTGCAATGCTTTCTGCAGCAGATTTCAGTGTTGGAGATGGGCAGCAATGCAGTTTTAATATTCTTTTAAGCATCATATAGATTAAGTTACTGTTTACAAACAAATGCACCTCTCTGCCACTTTCGGGTTCTTTTGGCAGCCTAGAGAAGAGTAGCGTTCAATAGGTGCTTTGCACAAATTGAGCTGAGTATGCCCAACGGGTGTTGTGTGTGGGTTTGAAACACCCAGTTTCCTACATATTATGGAGATTAGATTTATTAAATTTTTTTCCCCTTTCTCCCCAATTTGGCATGCCCAATTCCCATTGCGCTCTAGGTCATCGTGGTGGTGTAGTGACTCGACTCAATCCAGGTGGCGGAGGACGAATCTCAGTTGCCTCCTCGTCTGCGACAATCAATCCATGCATCTTATCTCATGGCTTGTTGAACATGTTACCGTCAAGACATAGCGCATGTGGAGGCTTCACTCCATGGCGTCCACGCACAACTCGCCACGTACCCCACCGAGAGCGAGAACCACATTATAGCGACCATGAGGAGGTTACCCCAACGTGACTCTACCCACCCTTGCAACTGGGCCAATTTGGTTGCTTAGGAAGCCTGGCTGGATTCACTCGGCACGCCCTGGATTCGAACTTGCGACTCCAGGTTTGGTAGTCAGCTTCTATGCTCGCTGAGCTACTCATGCCCCTTGAGATTTGGGCTTCTTTAAATTTCCATCAAGATCAGAATTTTACATAATTAATTATATTTCATTGTAACGACCTTCCCAAGGAGGACAGGGAAACTGGGGATCTGGCACAAGGTAAGTCTTTTAATGGTTCTTTATAATGTGCAACCATACACACACACACACACGTAAGCACAGGAACGCTGAGTTGCTGTACGTCCGTCTCCCTCTGCTCTGTGGCTGCTGGCTTTTTATCCGCTCTCCTCGCTCTACTGTAATTAGAGACAGGTGTTAGACATAATTTAGCTCAGGTGAGAGCGCCCTTACCGCTTTTCTCTCCCGTCAGCGCTTGACCACGCCCCGCTGCCACATACCCCCACCGCCCGACTCAGGCCGAGGCGTCATCCGGCCTGCCTACCACTCCCCCATTTCTGGAGAGGAAGTCAGCGGCAGCCATCTGCACCCCGGTCTGTGGACCACCTTGAACTTAAAAGGCTGGAGGGCCAGATACCAGCGGGTGATCCGGGCGTTAGTATCTTTCATGCGGTGGAGCCACTGCAGTGGGGCATGGTCCGAGCAGAGGGTGAAGGCCCGCCCAGCAGGTAGTACCGGAGGGTGAGGACCGCCCACTTGATGGCCAGACACTCCTTCTCCACGGTGCTGTACTTAGTCTCCCTTAGGGAGAGCTTCCGGCTAATGTACAGCACCGAGCTCCTCTCCCTCCACCAGCTCGTGAGTACGGCCCCCAGCCCTCTGTCAGAAGCGTCCGTCTGTAATAGAAAAGGAGAGAGAAGTCAGGTGCATGCAAAAGCGGCCCCCACAAAGTGCAGCTTTAATCTGCGTAAGCGCCTGTTGGCACTGCTCCGACCACTGGACCGGATCTGGAGCCCCCTTTTTAGTGAGGTCAGTCAGCGGGCTGGTGGCGTCCGAATAATTAGGCACGCGAATCTCCTGTAATAGCCAGCCAGCCCCAGGAACTGCCTCACCCCTTTTTGGTCTTAGGTCTAGGGCAAGTCGCATGTCGCCATGGTCTTATCAATTTGGGGGCGCACCTGGCCATGACCCAAGTGGAACCCCAGATACCGTACCTCCACCGCCCAACACGCACTTCTTAGGGTTTGCTGTGAGCCCGCCCGCCGCTAGCGATCTCAGGACGGCCCTCAGATGTTGCATGTGCGCTGCCAATCATTGCTATAAATGATGATATCATCTAGATAAGCAGCGGCGTACGCGGTATGCGGTCTGAGGATCCGATCCATGAGTCGCTGAAGCGTGGCTGGTGCCCCAAACAAACCGAAAGGAAGCGTTACGAATTGGTGTAATCCAAGCGGCGTGGTGAAGGCTGTTTTCTCGCGGGACATTGGTGTCAAGGGGATCTGCCAATAACCCTTTGTTAAATCCAGGGTCGAGTAAAATCGAGCAGTACCTAACCCGATCGAGCAGTTCATCAACACGGGGCATTGAGTGCAGCGTCAAATTTAGACACCGCGTTGACTTTTCTGTAATCCACACAGAACCGAACAGACCCATCACTCTTAGGAACAAGAACAACCGGGCTGGACCAATCACTGTGGGATTCCTCTATTACGCCCATATCAAGCATTGCATCTAATTCTTCCCGAGCGATTTTCTTTCTATGTTCGAGTTAGCGATAAGGCGACAACGCACCACAGCGCCCGGTTCGGTCTCGATGTGGTGCTGTATGAGGTTTATGCGGCCCGGGAGAGGGAAAACACGTCCGCAAACTCCTTTTGTAACTCAGAAACCTCTGTGAGCTGCCGCGGTGAGAGTTGGTCTCCACAAGTGACCGGAGTGTTGAGATTGTAGTCTTTGTTTATCTCCGGTCCGAGCTCCGCCCTCTCGGAACTACCGTGGCCAGCGTCACAGAGGCCGCCTCCTCCCTCCACAATTTCAGGAGGTTGAGGTGATAGATTTGGCCAGCGCCCCTCTATCGGTGCGTATAACCTCATAATCGAGATCCCCACTGTCGTCGTGTGACCTCAAAGGGTCCTTGCCACTTGGCGAGTAATTTAGAGCTTCGATGTTGGGAGTAATCACGAGTACCTTGTCTCCGGTGCAAATTCCGTAGCCGAGCACCCCTGTCATACAGCCGGCGTTGGCGTTCTTGAGCTTGGAGCAAATGCTCTTGTGTTAATCGCCCCAGTGTGTGGAGCTTTGCTCGAAGATCAAGAACGTATTGAATTTCATTTTTGGCATTAGAAGGTCCCTCCTCCCAATTTTCACGGATGACATCGAGGACACCGCGGGCGTCGCCCGTACAGCAGCTCAAGCGGGGAGAACCGGTGGAGGCTTGCGGGACCTCTCGTACCGCAAATAACAGGGGTCTAGCCACTTATCCCAATTTCTAAGCGTCATGCGTGCGCGAATTTACTGAATCATGTTTTTGAGCGTTTTATTAAACCGTTCCACTAGGCCATCTGTCTGAGGATGGTAAGCGCTAGTCTTGAATCGATTTAATGCCCAAGAGCTCGTAAAGTTAGCGAAGTGTCCGTGACATAAAAGTTGTGCCTTGATCGGTGAGGATTTCTTTCGGAATCCCCACCGGGAGATTATCTTGAAGAGTGCCCCTGCAACACTACGTCGCGGAGATGTTGCTCAGAGGCACTGCTTCCGGATATCGCGTCGCGTAATCCACTAGGACTAACACGGCGATGTCCGGCGTGCTGACCGTTCTAATGGCCCGGCGAGGTCCATCCCAATTCTTTCGAAGGGGACCTCGATTAATGGTAGAGAGCGCAAAGCGCTTTTGGGGTGGCGGTGGGTTTACCAGCTGACATTAGCGCACGCCGCACACCACCTGCGGGCGTCACCGCCAATGCCCGGCCAATAGAAGCGGGCTATTAGGCGGAGAAGTGTTTTTCGTTCCCCTAGGTGACCGGCCATAGGATTATAGTGAGCCGCCTGGAAAACCATTTCCCGGCGGCTCCGTGGAATCAATAATTGTGTTACTTCCTCCTTTGTTTGGGCGTCCTCGTCACCCTGTATAGCGATCTTTAATAAGCGAAAAATCACGGATATGAGACGGCGACACCCGGCCGGAGTTGTTGACCATCGATTACTCTCACTTGGTCAAAGGCGTGCTTAAGGGTATCATCCCGCGACTGCTCCAAGGGAAGTCCCCTCCGGGAATTCCGGAGAGGAGGAGCGTCCACCTCGCCCTTCCCACGTCACTCGGAGCAGTCGAGGGCGGCCCTGGCTCCGCCTCCCCGCCAAAGCATCGCACATCACACACCCCTTCACTCTCGCGCAGGACCCATCCGCACAAACTCCCTCCAATAACTTTCTAAAATTCGGCCAATCCGTACCCAAAATTAGCGGATGGGTGAGTGAGGGACTAACCGCTGCCTCTACACTATGTTTTTCTCCCTGAATTTGATCGCCAGAGTCACCACGGGATATTTGTGAATATCCCGTGTACACACCTACCCTCACCAGTTTAGCTGAGCCCAAAGCCCGGGTTGAACCAAGCGTTGGTGGATGGTGGTCTGGTTACAGCCGGTATCCAACAAAGCTTGGTATGTACCCCTGGATTCTTACCGAATCCGATGCGCTCCAGCCCGATCGGGGGCAGCCTGTGGAGCATCGGAGACCCGTACCACCGCCCCTATTTCCATCAGCGGGCACTGATCCCGGAAGTGGTCCGGTCTCCGCACCTCCAGCAGACCGGCCCAGGCGCTGCGGCCGCACCCGTGCTGGCGAGCGCCCCACCTGAGGAGGAGGCGGCTGAAGGATGGAGAAGGGCTTGGTGGGCGTTCCCAAGACCGGGGAGCTGGGCGCTGAGCGCTCCACGCCTGCGGGGGGCAGGAGCGGACCCTGGGGAGAGAGCAGAGCGAGAGGGAAGAGGGGAGGGAAAAAAACAGGGGAAGACACAGGGAAAGGGGAGACAGACAGAGAGGGCTCATCCGCCCTCGGAATCGCCGCCATGTGGTCCTCCAGCGAGTCGGACGGCTTCCTCCAGCGATGCCGGGCGGTGGCACTGGACCCACTCGGCCGTCTTCTGGGGCAAGCGCTGAACAAACTGCTCCAGTACCACCTGGTCGATTAGTTCCTCGGCGCCGCGGTCCCTCGAGAGCAGCCACCTCCGACAAGCATCACGGAGCTGCTGGGCTGAATGCAAGCGGGCGGTCGGACTTATCAAGCTTCAAGGCCGGAAGAGCTGGCGACTTTCTTCGGGCTTCGACCAACCCGTTGCAAGATGGCCTTCCTCAGATCGGGATAAACCAGGAGGCTTGTTGCCGGCAGTTGTTGCGCCGCGAGCTGTGCTTCCCGGACAAGAGAGGGACTAGCCGGGCTGCCCACTGGTCTTGGGGCCACCCCAAACCTCCGCCGTTCGTTCGAACAGGTCGATGAATGCTTCTGGGTCATCTGCCGGCCCCATCTTCTGTAACGCTGGTGGGGGCAATGTGGCGCTGGTGTCCGGGGTCGCGGCTGCGGCTGGAGCGGCCTCCTGGCTGAGGAGGCTCGGATGGCGTGCCGGTCCTCTGCTTGAGCCCGCATGATCTCGAAGAACCGACGATCCTGGTCTTGCGGAGCTCAAGCAGGGATTGTTGGTGGCTCTGATGGAGTGTAGCGAGGGACTGGAGGACTTCCGTCAGCTGGGAGGACTCTATGGGGCTGACTCTGTTCCATCATCAATTTTTCCCGGTTTCAGCACCAGTGTAACGACCTTCCCAAGGAGGACAGGGAAACTGGGGATCTGGCACAAGGTAAGTCTTTTAATGGTTCTTTATAATGTGCAACCATACACACACACACACACACACGTAAGCACAGGAACGCTGAGTTGCTGTACGTCCGTCTCCCTCTGCTCTGTGGCTGCTGGCTTTTTATCCGCTCTCCTCGCTCTACTGTAATTAGAGACAGGTGTTAGACATAATTTAGCTCAGGTGAGAGCCCTTACCGCTTTTCTCTCCCGTACGAGCGCTTGACCACGCCCCCGCTGCCACATTCATGGATCACAGTCATTATCACATCTGCTCTATTAGACCCAATTGACCCACAGCTGCTGTTGGTTGATTTGAGCAAATAAATCACACAAATGGCTTATTTAAATTTCCAAAGGGCAATCACTGCTATGTACATGAGGCCAAATTTTATCAAACGATGATTGTATATGAACAACACCAATGAAAGGTATAACGTGAAGAACTGGACCCCGCCTTCACCATTTTGCAGAGCTGAGGCTACAATTTGTCTAAGAATAAGATAATAAAAATAATGTCGTACTGCTGAAATTGTATTTGCATTTATTTTGAATACATTAAGCAACACATTAAGTAAAAAAAATACTGTTATTAAGTTTGAACATGGAATATGATGATATTGATGTCATATTATTATTAGGTTATTTACTGTAAGTGCTTTAATAATTTAAGCAGTAAGACATATATTGTATGTCTGATGGTAGTTTTAATTTTATATGCCACATTCCTCTGGCTTTAGAAGTGTGTTAAGCATGTGAGGATGTTTATTCATCAACCTGTAACATCTCCAATTTAATCAAACAGGCCTATTGTATCATTTATAACTTTTTTTTTCTGATAATTTAGTAAGAACCTACATTATTTCTTCACTTTAAACCATGGATATCCCTTTATAACTTTTATTGGCATCAACAGTCATTTGTACATTATGAGATGCTTAAAAGATTATTAAAACTGTGGTTCAGCCCATGTATAACACTGAAATCTGCTGCTCAAAAGAACCCGGAATTGCTGTTGCCTGCTGTGTGACGTCAGAGTAATTTAATCTATAGTGTAGTGATGTCTGTAAATGTTAATACAATTATTATAAATGTATGTCTATGCCTTACAGTGAAAATGTTCATTCTGAAATATCAGCAAAACATGTTTTAACTTTGTTCAATGGACTTGTATGATTATGTCAGACGTCCATTTCTGTACAATTGTTACTTACTGCATTCAAAATTAATGCAAATACAACATTTTAGCAGTATGATATTGTTTTTATTTGCATATTCTTTAAACATTAGCCTTTGCGTTGCAGTGTTAGAAATGGGGTCCTATACTTCCCGTTGGCTCTTCCACTGTGGTCTTGTTCATCTAAGGTCATCATTAGATCATATTTGACCTCAAATTTGTTACAGCTGTTGCACTTTGTTCATAAAAAAAAATAAAAAAAACAGCAGTTTGCAATCGGAGTTTGCACGATTTCTTTGTTCAAAAGTTCAAATTCACCAAAATCAGCTTCACATCATTTGGGTTTAAAAGAGCAAATGTGATAACAATGACGATGACCCATAAAATATCATTAATCATGTCAATTCTTGAGTTTTTCCCAATTCAACAATAATGTTGGAAATTTTAAAGAAGCCCAAATCTCCAAGATTCTGCAGGAAATAGGGTGTTTCAACCACACAACAGCATCTTTGGGGCATTTTCAGCTCAGTTTGAGTGAAGCACCCATAGACAGCAGTTCCTTCGTGAGCTTCTAAAACAAGGTTGTGCAAAATTCAGAATTTTAGAATTAACCTTTCAATTTATGGGTTGGAATTTGAGTTCAATTGGCCATGCTCCATAGGAAGTTGAATTTGAATTTTAATGATAGGAAGTGGAATTTACTGAATTGCAATTCAAAGAAATTCATCACAGTCGCACTACATAATTTAATTAGTCCAAGATATATTTTAAGACAAAAATGTACCTAATTATTTTTTACCAAGTATGCTTATTTATTCCTTAATGGGTAGGATAACATTTTTAACATAAATCTAACATTTAAATAAATATATATATATATATTTAAATGTACCATTATTAAAAAGATGTTGTTTTTGATGTACAGCATCAGAAATGGTCCACCACATTGTTTTCAGACAACTTTTTAAAAATAGATTCAAAATATTGAATATTTTGTGAAAATATAGAGCATACCTGTACATTTAAAGCTGTTCCTTGTTTCGAAAGCTGTGCGCTTGATAGGATGCATCCTTTGAAGGCTACATTATACAGAGCGTCCTCCTTTAACCAAGCCTCATTTAAATGAGACTGCCTTCATGGGACAAACGGAAACAGAATGTAACATGGTTGCTATGACGGCATGCCACTTTAACAAGTGCGAGCGCTTTGGGTGAGAAGGGAACAAAATCCCTTTAGAAGGGAATGTATAAGGTAAATTTTAGGACATTTATAATGATGTAAAGAGAAAAGAAAAGATTTTACGCTGAACCACCACTGGAGTTGTGAGTTCAAATCCAGGTTGTGCGGAGTGACTCCAGCCAGGTCTCCTAAGCAACCAAATTGGCCAGGTTGCTAGGGAGGGGAGAGTCACATGGTGTAACCACGTGGTCGCAATAATGTGTGGTCCTCGCTCTCAGTGGGGTGCGTGGTGAGTTGTGCATGGGTGCCAAAGAGAATAGCGTGAAGCCTCCACACACACTACGTCTCCGCAGTAATGCGCTCAACAAGCCACATGATAAGATGCGTGGATTGATGGTCTCATACGCGGAGGCAACTGAGATTTGTCCTCCACCACCCGGGTATAGGCGAGTCGCTACGCCACCACCAGGACTTAGAGCGCATTGGGAATTGGGCATTTCAAATTGGGGAGAAAAGGGTAGATTTGACAGGTGTACTCTTAATCTATAATAATTTTAATAATATATTACTATAATTATACATATTATATACTCTGCACCCATCTACTGATGTATTCAATTTCGTATTAACATTACTTGCATTTGAACATCATATTTCAAGCAAATTGCTGTCATTTTATTTCGAAAAATGAGGTTAATTTACTTTTAAGGAAAAAATTGTTGGTTGTGAGTGCCCACGAAGGATAAACCTCATGCATCCTGCAAATTTCTGTGACAAAGTCTCATTTGGAGTGTCCTACTCGCTTTTCTTAAACGAGACAGCCCTGATGACATATGTAGCCTAGAAGTGCGAACAAACTGTTCAATATTGTAATTGTCTTATGTATTTCTATAAACATATTTCATGGAGAGTGATGTGCTTGCTGTTTAAAACCAATTATGTCACATTTTTACTCCACATGAACACGTATGAGAAAAAAAGATAAAGTATTTTAAAATGACAACAATAAACAAATTGATAATTTTATTAGAGAAATAAACTCATCCTGACATTGCAAAACAACAATTTACCTACCATGATAACATAATCAACAACAACAATGTAAATAAAGCCATGCAAGTGGCCAAACAATGCAGCCGTATTATCCATGCTCCAGTGCTTGCTGAGAAGAGGGCAAATTGGACTGAACCACATACAAATTTTGTGTAGGCCAATTTGAACTGAAATAATTGCATAATCCAGCTCGCTGTTAGGCTGGTTGGTTTGACCAAGTATGTTTTAATAGACTTTTACAACATACTTTGATGTATTGAGATGCATTAAATTCCTTAAAGGTGTTAAGCCAAAAAAACTACAATAATACAAATTTTCAATGTTTTTTCAGCATTTGTTACTTGTTCTAAGAATTTTTTTTAATGTGTAATGTTTCTAGATACCCTATTCATTATGTATATACCCTATTCATTATGCATATGATAATATGAGAACATGTTTCAAGTTTCTCTGAAATGTATTGTTAAAAATGAAACTTAAAAAACAGTGAATTTCTTTGAATTTCATTCCATTTTAATTATAATTATATTCCAATGTGAATTGCAATTCTACATCTTTTGTGCTACCTCAATTCAAATTCACTCCAAATTCAGGAACTTTTGTTTGTAAATAGTAACTTCATTTATTGAGGTGACATTGCTGGAAGTGAGAATTTTAATTCTGAACATTCTATTTCCCTTTTAAGTCCCTCTCAAGGTAAGTTATACCACTCGGCTGCCATCTTACCACAACATTAAAACCACTTTCCTAATATTGTGTATGTCCCTCTCGTGCCGCCAAAACAGCGCCAACCCGCTTCTCAGAATAGCATTCAGAGCTGGCATTCAATAGCATCCTGTTCTTCTCACCACAATTGTACAGAGCGGTTATCTGAGTTACAGTAGACTTGTCAGTTCTAACCAGTCGGGCCATTCTCTGTTGACCTCTCTCGACAAGGCATTTCCATCCACAGAACTGCCCCTCACTTTTTTTTATCTGCACCATTCTGAGTAAATTTTAGAAACTGTTGTACATGAAGTACGTGTACAGGGAATGGAATATATAATATAACCTTAATGGCACAATAACTGGAGAATAACCTCCGAATTAAATTGCACTTGACCAAACCCATTCATGCTTTGTGCTCGCTATTTCTCCAATCCACTAACGCTTAAGACATAGAGCACGCTTACACGAAAATACCAAAGGTTCTTGGCCATGCCCACCATATGTATGATGTATTGCATAGCACTGCGGTTAAGACGTAGTGACTTAAAATAAAGCCCATAGTGTCTTATCAGTGGATTAAAACCACACACATTTTTCCAAAATGTCAAAATCATTTAGGTTCTGTCTGTTGCACAAAGGCTTTCTTCTCTGACCAATTCAGTCATTAGAGCTGATTGTCTTGTCAGTTAATTATCTTGGCGCTAATGAAGCTGAATGCTGGGGCTTAATGATATTTAATGAGAAAATAGCAGGGTGCAAATCAATGTATAAAATTAGCAAGACTTTTTGTTCCTCTTTATTTTACCATAGATCACAGCAAACATTTTGCCTTAAATCAACTTTTTGTTATAAACATTTTGTTTTCTGTCCCGAATATCACTTCTTCTGTGTCCACAAGGGAGGTCTTGTTAGAATTTGGATCACTGTTGTGTGTTTATGCATTGTGCATCATCTTGGGGAGTTAAGAAAGCAGGGGTGTAAAAAGTACTCAGAAATTATAATTAAGTTAAGGCATGAATACTGAGTGAAAACTTTACTCGATTAAGTATCTAGACAAATATATTCTTGAGTGAAAGTAAAGTTCACATTAAATTGTTGTCTTAAGTTTTAAAAAAGTTACTTAATTCCAAGCTGTAATGAAATCAAGAGAACATATTGTGAGAGAGGATGTTGTTAAATTTGATTGGCTTAAGTGTCCTTTTTACCGTCTCCGAGTATCCTTCAAAACATTCCGATATCGATTCCGATCGATACCGATACCTAAACGATATTTTTTCTGATACCAATTTTATGAAATCCATTTTAACAAGATTACAAACATCACCTCAAAAACGTTTTATTTTTTTCAGTTTGTTGACTTTTTTTTACAGACTCAAAGACTCATCTCCTGAGCCTTCTGGTCTCCTCATGCCAGGGTCGGCAGGGGCAGAGGCTATAACATTAATGTGAAGAGGAAAAAGAACAAACAAGAAAGCTAAACTGTTAATTCAACCAACCCTAAGGATAAGTACGGTTTAACAAGATAACTAGTTTAAGGTGAGTTAAACTTGATTAGTTACTGTCAACCTTAAAGCATTTTTAGCATAGATATTGCTAGCTATCTATTGCCATACGTCCAAAGAATATCTAGCATTACGTAGGTCCCAGTTTATAGGACTATGACTGTGCACATAAACGTTAATTTAACAAGTACATAAGCATGTACCGGGCGGCACGGTGGTGCAGCGGTTAGCACTGTCGCCTCACAGCAAGAAGGTTGTGGGTTCAAACCCTGGTTGCCCCGGCCTTTCTGTGTGGAGTTTGCATGTTCTACCCGTGTCTGCGTGGGTTCTCTCCGGGTACTCCGGCTTCCTCCCACCATCCAAAAGACATGCAGGCTAGGTTAATTGGTGTCTCCAAAAATTGCCCTAGATGTGGATGTGGAGGTGAGTGTGAGTGTATGTCTGTCTATGTGTGGCCCTGCGATGGACTGGCGACCTGTCCAGGGTGTCCCCCGCCTTTCGCCCAATGTTAGCTGGGATAGGTTCCAGCCTCCCGCAACCCTGTACACAGGATAAGCGGATGACGATGGATGGATGGATGGTTAAGCATGTACCACTACAAGTTAGCCGATTTTGTTTGCAAAATGTTATCTTAACCTGTCGGAGTCCTTGTCATAGTGCCGCTGCATTTATCAGTGGTTTTGGAGGAGGACTTGTGGTGGGCATGTTCAAGGAATCTCTGTGGCAGGAGGATGCTGAGAGGATGACCGCACCGGCTTGGTCTTCTTTCAGTCGAAGACGGAGCAACTTTCTGCTCTTAAGTTTATTCCGTGCACTGTCAAGTGCTTAATCAGGTTTGTCGTGTTGCCGGTCTTGGCAGCAATTATCTTGTCGCTTATATTGCATCGCACGCTGTTGGCATCGAGCCTGGTGAAATGTAGCCACACTTTTGATATTTTCCAAATTTTTTACATCTATGGGGGTTGAAATCATACACACTACAGCCTCATGTGTGAGCCGTGTCTGTGGGCGTAACCGGTGTAAACTAGTGTTTTTCCTTGATGCCTAAACAGCCAATCACAGGCAGTTTTGGGCACATCTAGCATGCTATATGCTTACCACTGACGTTGACGAGGTTAACCCCATAGGTATCAAAATTTGGTACCAAACGACAAGACATTTCTTGATACTCGGTCGGTGCCTAAAATGTATCGAACTCGATACCCAGCCCTACAGACGACTGTCATATTTCTCACTCTTGGCATTCGCAACCTTGTCATAGGATCATGTTACTATAACAAAATCTTTGCACATTTTTATGTGGCCTGTTGTACATTACACAGCAATTTCCTTGTGGAATGAACACTAGCGGTGCTAAAACACCAATGACTTTTATCCCTTTTACACAAATAATGAGTAAAACGGCAGATTATCAGTTAATAAACGCATGCTTTTCACTCTGTTCCACACATAATGCTGTCTCATGACATCTAAAAACTTTTACTATAGCCCATGACTCATTTGAATGTTTGCATTACACAATCAAGTACATTAACAAGCTTGTTTTAGTGTGATGAAATTGTGCGCTAGCTTAACAGATAGTGTTTTGCATATATGATACAAAGCACCTGGGTACATGTCTTGAAGAGCACAAAATTGTTACCACAGTCACGCAATATTTGTTGCATGGGAGAAGGCACTCACAAATTGTGATGTCAGAGCATCCAGCCCCTTGAGACATAGAGAAAGATAAAAAAAAAATTGTAATCAAGCTTTCAAGAAATGTAGTAGTGTTGTTGGTTTTGTGAATTATTTTCTGAGGTTTTCTACCAAACCTTGGTGTTGAAAAACAAAAAAAGGTTTACAGTGGTCAAAGAAACAAACATTGGACAACAGATAAATGAAAAAGAGTGTTATGGATTTTAACCCCATTGAGCTTTTGTGGGATCAGCTAGACTTAAAGTGTTCGACAAGTGGTTAAGGAAGCGTTGGGTGAAATGTCACCTGAGTATCTGGACAAACTGACAGCTAGAATGCCATGGATCTGCAAAGCTGTCATTGCTGGACATGGAGGGTTTTTTGATGAAAACGCTTTAAACTTTTGTGATTAAAAGTACCAATTTCTTTCCATAAGAGCAAAATATGTACATTATTTCAAACATATTCGTCGTGGCATTGTTTTGACAACCTTATGCAAGGTCACAACATTTATTCCCATCCAAAGTTTTGGCTGAGATCTTGTATTGATGACAGGAGAGTCAAACTACTCCATAAAGTCTTCTCAGACACATCCCAAAGACTTTCAATGGGGTTAAGGTCAGGACTCTGTGGTGGCCAATTCATGTGTCAAAATGATTCCTCATGCCTCCTGAACTGCTCTTTCACAATTTGAGCTCGATGAATCTTGGCATTGTCGTCCTGAAATACGCCCGTGATGTAAGGGAAGAAAAAAACATTGATGGGATAATCTGGTCATTCAGTACATTCAGGTAGTCAGCTGACTTGATTTTTTTGCTGCATAATGTTGCTGAGCATGACTTGATCATAACACTGCCTCAAGAAGCTTGAACTGTGGGCACTATGCACGACAGGTGCAGCACTTCATGTGCTTCACTTCTAACATGCCCATCGCTTTGGAATAGTTTAAATCTGGACTCCACATGACCACTTATCCTTTATCCATTTCTCCACAGTTCGATCTTTATCTCCCTAGCAAAGTAAAATAATTTTTTCCTATTAGCCTCACTAACAAGTGGCTTTGTTGTGGCCACACAGCTGTTTATTCCCAATCCTGTAAGCTCTTGTTGCATTGTGTGGGTGTAAATGCTCTTACATTCACTATTAAACATAGCCTTGAGTGAAACGACAATTTATTTATTTATTTTTGAACAGGCAGTGTATTTGCAACGTGAATGATCATTTCTGGCTCTATAACTATCCAATCTGTAGAAGTAGCAGGTGTTTAGAATACAGCTTAGAACAAAAACCGGCAGTGTTTTTTTACTTTGTGCTCATAGTTTTGAACAATACACATTCAGTCAGGCGGTCACATACGGTCTAGTCACACAAATATTTCCACGTATCCGAAGCGCAATTCAGATCCAAAATTCCGCCTCTGCAGATGGTCGGAACTCCACACAGCCACCGTGCAATACTCCATTTGAAATGACTGGCCTCTGGTCGTTTGTCGGATGTGGTGAAAAGGCAGCTTCAGACGAAAGAAAATTATCTGCAAAAATATAATAAGTACTGTTCAACTTTAAATAAAATTGTAAGGAGTAAAAAGTAGTATTTTTTTCTATGGAGATGTAATTAAGTAAAAGTACAATTATTCAGTTTAAATTGCACTCGAGTAAAGTAAAAATACCTAAAAAATTATACTTAAGTACTTCTACTTAATTTTACACTACTGTATGTGGTTGTATTTGTTCTTCAGCAGGTTTATTCCCTAATAAAATTCCATAATAGTTTTCTGGATAGTGGGCACATGACACATTCATGGACTTTTTGTACATTAATACATTTGTATAAATATATACATGTGAAAGTGTATATCTTAAGTACTGTTAATGTTCAGCATTTCTTTTAGGTTTTTACCATTTTTTTAATCTCTTTGTTCCCTTATTAAATGTCTATAAAGGTTTGTCTAATGAAAACCATAATAATCACAAAAGAATTAGCAAAAAGCTGTTTAAAATAGGTAAAGTATAGAATGCCACCCTACTTCTAATGCCATAAATCTGTATAAATAATTTTATTACATATTGACATTAGAAAAGGACTTTAATATTTGTCAACATTCCTTTATTTGAGAAACACATAAAGGCCAAGGCCATATACCATTGTTTTAATTTAATTATTATATTGATATTTAACTTAAAATAAGAAGTGCCTTAAATATCATATTAGTGGTATTGCTATGGCATTGAAATTATTGAGAATCGTGAAATGTCACTGGTTACAACAACTGGCATTACTATCGACTACTGAAATTTTGGTATTGCGGCAACCATATAGCACTCTGATTACATTGATAAATCTCAGATGCGTAAGCAGTAATGTTAGTGGCAGATAACATTAATGCATGGTGCAATTAATCTGCAGGAGTCTGAATGGTTTCATGGTTGGGGTTTAGAAAGATGGTTCGAGGGAGGTAAAATCTAGGCCACTGCACAATGAGCTGAGGATTTGGCCACTCTGCCTTGCTGTGTCTCACTTTGCTCCCTGTAGAGTCTCATATAATCGCTGTAATTTCATTAAGCTTTGAGCTTTCCCCTCACTATACAGTGGAACACTTGCTAATTGGGAACAAGCATAAGCTGGGCTTGTCTTGTTTGCTGATTTGAAAGGGAAGAGAAAGTGATCGCCCCTAGTGCTTAAACTCTTGGGGCTGAGGGGGCCCTAGTGCCATCAAAGCCCTGACTGTGCTTTAATTGGGACAAGAGCATATACTGAAGCTATCTTCTAGTCGGATAAGACTGATGAAGGGAGAAATTGCAAACAACAAATTTAAGTCTTATCTGTGCGACAGTCACATATGAGGTTCGTTTATCATTCATTCATACCATAATTTTGCTCAAAAAGTTAATGCATGCCAAAGTGAAGTCAGGACAATTGAGGCTATATGTCCACATTAATCTTGATACATTTGCAAACAGCGTTTTCATTTTTAAACGCTCTCCGTCCACACTGCCGTTTTCAATTGTTTTCCAGAAGTTTCTCATCCACAATGAAACTCTTAAATCTCCTCACTGCACATGTGAAAATTTGCCATTCCATGTGCAGTTCAGTCATGCCAACTCTCTGAAGGATTTAGCATCTGAAAATGTGGGTGTGAAATGTAGATCGGATATTAGTCTTGATGGACTAGATCTGCTACGCTGCAGAGCAAGTACGAAGACTTGCTACAGTTAGAAAAATAAATACATACAGAGTTAGCATGTGGACATGCTGCTGCTGCACAATGAGACAAAACGCAAGACATTCTGCATCGAGCATGTGTTAAATGCTGCTGCACTCATTGACATAAACAATCACTGTGTAGCAGATCTATGCAGGTGGAAGCTGGGGTGGAGGAGATTCAGAGAAAAACGCTCGGTGCGCTGCAGAGAAACCAGCTTAACTGCAATTTAAATAAAACACATTGAGAGAGATGCAAGATGATTGGCTGCCTGATAACAAGTCAGAGAACCAATCAGCTTATGCCATGTGAGCCGATTGCCTTAAGATGTCACATGTGAGCGAGCTGATTGGCTAACAGATAACATGTCAAAAAACCTTGCACCACATAGAGTTGCATGGCTGAACTTTGGACATTTGTCCTCCTGTTTTGGCACCAGACAGCAATTCCGAGGAAAATTAACATCTCCTTTGAAGAAACGTATTGTGAAGGTTGTACAAAGTAACATTTATCTTTAACAACACTATCAAAATTAATATCAAGCACAACAACGCCACTAAAACATGTGCCGCCATCTTGATTTCTTTGGGTTGAAAGGATCACATGACCACAAATATATTATCGTTTTCAGATATCTCCATTTCCCCTGTCCACACAACTGTGAAGATTCCATTTTAAATGTATCCACTTGGGAGAGTGTTTTTGAAAAGCTCCTTTTTCGCAGTCAAATCTGCTGTCTCAGTGTGGATGGAAGGCCAAAGCATAGAGAAAAAGATGCGTTTTCAAACTAAAACGTATTAGTGTGGATGTAGCCTCTGAAGAAATGTTTTATTAAAAAATTAAAAGTTTCGTCTACAAGGACACTGGAGACTGGGCTTGTTGTTTTACATTCCAGAGTTTTCTTTTTTGTTCATGTTTCTTGTTTTTTTGTTTATGTTAACATGAAAGGTTTGACAAATTTTAGGGGTTTCTGAAACAGGTGGGTGGGTTACATCACACAATGCACTGGCAGGTGCCACCTGTTCCTGCATCTGTGATGCTCAAAAGTACAAATAATCAACCATCGTTGACCACCCCAGTTGGAAGTTGACCCGTCTTGGATTTAAACCTGGAAATATAGTCCAATCACAAATAAAAGTGTAAAGGAAAATGTCCTGATTCAAAAGAAATGTATGTTAAACTGAATAAAGCATCATGTGATAATTCATTACTGTTTAGGTCTGCCCCCTAATAGTCAACCAAACATTAGTCGATGAGAACACTCTTGGTCGACCAAGTTTTGATTGGTCGTTTGGTCGCAAAAAAAGAACAAAAAAAATACAACTCCACAGGAAACCAACGAACACCGCTGGTTGGATGCTAGATGGTAATTTTCATTAAGCAGGTTTAGGGTCAGGCCTACACAATAAAGACATTTTTATTTATTTTAACAAAAAATTCAAATGAAACTGGAAAAAAATGAAGTGTAGTTAAAATGTGCTTTGTTCAACTTTTTGAAAGATGGATTTACAAAGGTTGTGAATTTCAACATCTCTTTGGAAACCGACTTCATCTCTGCATTCTCTACCGGTTGGGTATTTCGCTGTCCACAATAATACATCATGTGTGTGAATATATTAGTTTTATTCCCTCCTTCACAAGATAGATATAGAGGTGGGTAGAGTAGCCAAAAACTTTACTAAAGTAAAATTACAATTACTTAAAAAAAATTATTACTCATGTTGAAGTAAAAGTACTAACAGAAATAATTACTTGAGTATGAAAGTATCCAAATAAAAGAGTACTCATTAGTGATTAACTTGTTTCTTTCACAAATGACATAATAGACGTTAACTCCCCTATATTCCATAAAAACAATTTCCTCCATATTTAGAAAGTGAATGGTTACCGATACTGTCAGTCCCTTACATTCTGTCTAACATATTTTGTGTTCTACATAATGTCAAAGCGTCACACTGGTATGGAATGATGATGACAACATTTTTAATTATGGCTGAGCTATCACTTTAAAGAGATTTTACCCAAATTTTTAAATTTGGGTAAAAATTTTCATTTTTACCCAAAAATGAAAATTCTCTCATTGTTTACTCACCCTCATGCTATCCCAGATGTGTATGACTTCCTTTCTTCCGCAGAACAGAGGCCAAAATGTTGATGCTCAAAAAAGCACAAAGTCAGCATAAAAGTAATCCATAACACAAAGTATCCATGTCTTCAGAAGTGATATGATAGGTGTGGGTGAGAAACAGATCGATATTTGTCATTTTTTGCTAGACAACAGGTGCGATATGCAGAGAATGTGAATCACCAAAAACCCAAGAAGAATGTGAAGGTGATCTGTTTCTCACCCACACCCATCACATCGCTTCTGAAGATATTGATTTAACAACTGGAGTCTTATGGATTACTTTTATCAGAATCAGAATCAGCTTTATTGCCAAGTATGCTTACACATACAAGGAATTTGTCTAGGTGACAGGAGCTTCCAGTCAACAACAATACAAACAGTACCAAAAACAGCAGCAAGACATAGGTAATTAAAAACAAAAAAGAACACAAAATAAATAATTATACATATACGTACATACACTCACCTTCATACATACCCACATACACACACGTAGTGCAAATCTAATACAATCTGTTATATAAAGAACAAAAAACTGTATATTATGTACAGAGCAATGTAAGTAATGGCAGAAGTGGATAAGTTGGATAATATAAATTAAAATTAAAATTAAACTGTGTATTGCACATAATTATTGCTCAATGGGGCAATTTAATTGTTCATTAGATGAATGGCCTGAGGGAAAAAACTGTTCCTGTGTCTGACGGTTCTGGTGTTCAGAGCTCTGAAGCGCTGGCCAGAAGGCAACAGTTCAAAAAGTTAGTGGGCTGGGTGAGTGGGGTCCAGAGTGATTTTACCAGCCTTTTTCCTCACTCTGGAAGTGTATAGTTCTTGAAGGGGGGGCAGGGGGCAACCAATAATCCTCTCAGCAGACCGAACTGTCCTTTGTAGTCTTCTGATGTCTGATTTCGTAGCTGCACCAAACCAGACAGTTATTGAAGTGCAGAAGACAGACTCAATGACTGCTGAGTAGAACTGTTTCAGCAGCACTGGTGGCAGGTTGAACTTCCTCAGCTGGCGAAGGAAGTACAACCTCTGATGGGCCTTTTTCACAATGGAGTCGATGTGTATCTCCCACTTCAGGTCCTGTGAGATGGTAGTGCCCAGGAACCTGAATGACTCCACTGCTGCCACAGTGCTGTTTAGAATGGTGAGGGGGGACAATGTTGGGGTGTTCCTCCTAAAGTCCACAATCATCTCCACTGTTTTGAGCGTGTTCAGCTCCAGGTTGTTTTGATTGCACCAGAATGCCAGCCGTTCAACCTCCTTTCTATATGCAGACTCATCATCATCTCAGATGAGGCCGATGACAGTGGTGTCATCTGCAAACTTCAGGAGCCTGACAGAGGGGTCCTTGGTGGTGCAGTCATTGGTGTACAGGGAGAAGAGTAGTGGGGAGAGCACACATCCCTGGGGGGAACCAGTGCTGATGGTACAGGTGGTGGAAGTGAATTTTCCCTGCCTCACAAGCTGCTGCCTGTCCGTCCGAAAGCTGGTAATCCACTGACAGGTAGAGGTGGGAACAGGGAGTTGGTTTAACTTAGTCCGGAGTATATCTGGTATGATTGTGTTGAAAGCCGAGCTGAAGTCCACAAAAAGGATCCTTACGTATGTCCCTGGTCTGTCCAGATGTTGCAGGATATGATGCAAACCCATGTTGACTGCATGTGATTTTGTTTAGCTTTAAAATTTTGCCACCCATTCACTTGAATTGTGTGGACCTACAGAGCTGTGAAATTCTTCTAAAAATCTTCATTGAGTTCAGCAGATGAAAGAAAGAATGAGGGTGAATAAATAATGAGAATTAATATTTTGGGGTGAACTATACCTTTAAGGCATCTTGTCAGATCTGGATGAATTGGTCAATAAGAAGAGATGTTTGGAAACATTTCTAGTAATTGTTATGGTGAAAATGGGAAAATGTCCCACAAGTACATTATATATAATGCTGAAATATAAACTAGAGCAAGATTGTGCTTTATTAATGCCTTTTCGCTATTTCATAGCTTTTAAAGTCCTGCGTGGATTCTTATTTCAGTGAAGTTACAGTTTTCAGTGTCAAAATAATTTAGATCATTAGTTCTGTATACTCCACTCTCTAAATGCAGAAATGAGAAGAATAAAAAATTATTATAACATTTTAAATAATAATTTGAATGATGTTAAAAATGACTGAAATATAAATCATGGTTTGAGGTGAATGTATTTTTGTATTTAATTTTTTGATTACAGATGTATAGGCTTCAAGTCAAAACATCTCCTGAGCTTTGTGCATAGTTGATTCTGTTCTTGCAAAAAAATAAAAATAAATCAGAAGGCAGAAACAAAGAAAGGGTGAGAACCTTTTACATGTGCGTTCCAAGAGACTGCACGCCTTCATACAAACAGTGTGTTATACATGTGCATAGACGTTTTTTCTGTCATCTGTTCTTAATAATATAATAAAATGCGTTTCGTCAAGCGCATGTCTGTGTGCGGCGGGGCAAATTATTTGTAATATTAATTTGATATTGATTATAGCCTAATAATAATTATTATTATTTAATACATTAATGGGAAAACGAGCCAGATATCATCTTGACATCTCAAAGGGATCAGCCATTGGCAATCACTCTGATCATCGTCAATCCCCAAGATTCGTCTGTTGGCCTAAAGTGCATTTCTGTCTATAAATGAACAAAATGTTCAGACAGTTCCTTGCTGATTTTTCTGACACATTCAGAATCATTATCACTTTTGCCGGTGTCGCTGCAGCTCGCTTTGTACGTGTGCTTTAAAATGTATATTTAAAGACTCATTATTACTGTTTGGTATTTCTCTTTAATGTAGAACATTGTTAGCAATGTTACTTATAACATTCGTTCTCAGCCCTGGAATGCAAACCATTTTCCGACTAGGAAAATCTTTGGTTATGGGCAACCCTATTGCTCTTTGTGTGAATGTTGGTCCGCTTCAGTTTCCAAAAGTGAAGATCAAAGCTTTATATTCTCACCATAACATGGCAGAATTTCATGGAGGATGAGTTCTACTTTGTGAAGTTTAGTACTGTTTGTTTGTCTGCTAAATGTCAGGGGAACCCTCAAGAGTGAAAAAGCTTTTCAGTTCAGTTGTGGGCCAAACTTTCCTGTTCCGTTTTGAATAAATAAACAGTTGGCATACAGACAGAGAAATATTCTGCATTGAAAATTAAATGGGTTCAACAGAAGTTCACTTGCTGAAAGCTGCAGGTTTTTCTATTTCCTGCTGTCTTGAGGCTTCACTTAGGCTATGTTCACAGTTGACCCATGCAGATTAATTTATTTTTCATGGCTTATCTTACTAAAATCTATTTAGATTTTTGTAGTCCGAACAGGACAAAAACACATCAAATCAGCCATCACGTAGGTGGTTTGAAATCAGATTAAAATCAGATTTTGTTATTGGGTCTCAGTCTGAATGGTCGGATCGTATTTCAGGTGATTTATTTTATTTTTTATTATTGTTCATGATGGGTTGTTACATCAGGTTTTGCGACAAGAAGACGTACTGTGTTTCAAACAATGTAAATGATATGGGACGAACATCCGCTTCAAGCTCCTCATCGTATGACTCTTCAAGCATTTTTCCACTTCAATACAGGACATTTTACTGCTGGCTTAAATACGGGACAATGGGCATACTGTATGGGGCATTGTCATTTGGCACAATATGGGACGTCCCAGATAAAACAGGACAGTTGTCAACCCTAGCAGCAATAAACTGCATATGCCACATCTTCCTGTTTTAAGCCCTTGTCTGTGATGAATTTTTCATATTTGGATAAAAAACAAGCATTGGCAAAACATGAATTGCTATACTCTCACGCAAGGTGAACCTACGCAAGTTTGTAGTGTTACTGTGACAACTAATGTGGACGTATTGGCAAAAGTGACTGCAGTCTGAACAGAAAAAAAATCTTGCCACATATAACTTCCTCCATTTAAATCATCTGCTGTTGACTGAATGATGAAATGATGATGCAAACCTCATTGTACCTCTGACTCCTCAAATTTTTCTTTATTGCAGGTTTGAAGGGGATGTTTAAGCTATTCAGCTTTCTGTCTCTTTGGTTCCCTTGGAGTCTTAATCAACTATATTTTCACATTTGACCAATTTTACCCATGTCAAACGTGCCTACACACTAGTTTTTGGGTGCCAAGACATTGGTACAGTTGCTAGGTTCTTTTGGTCTTCTGGTTTTCGTGTGGTTGCTTACTGACCTAATTCAAAAGAGCCCAACCCTCCGCTTGTGTGAAGTTTTTAAGGTCAAAGTGATATTTTAAAAAGCTCTGAGTCAGTGCAAAGGATAGAATAGATGTGCTGTATTTGTCTTCTCCTTTGTCTGTGAAGTCTTTTTGAATTGAACTACCAAGTGCCAAGAAATCAAAGGTTGTGTGGTCAAGGGTCCACAGGCACCTTTTTTTTTTCTTCTAAGCTGATCTGTCATGATAATGAGCCTAATTTCAGACCTGGTCTGTAGTTAGTTTAGCACCACTCAACTCAGCCTGCCTCTGACATTCATGGACCATCTCTCATCCCTCAGATAACTGCCTTGTTTTTTTGTCATCTGCTGTGGACGTAAAGTGTCCTGAATGGGCAGTGACTGTCATCTGCAGTGTTTATTGTTTATGCTTTGGGAGTCATTTAAAGGTGTTGGGCCGTAATGGAATTGGTGAATGCTCGTGAACAGAGTTTCTTTTTTAATGGGCATTATGAGGATGCTTGCCATGCTTTTCAATCACATCTTGATTGGTAGCAAGACACAGGATTAAATGATGCTTTCAAGCTCTGTTGAAGTTACAATCAAAGAGAGGACCATGAAAAGAGATGTTAAAGCTCACCTTGGACTACAGAAATGTAGTATTTTGTACTCTATAGGCCAAAACTCTGAAGGACTTTAGAGGCAAAGCGTGGGTTCAGGTCATTGTACTTATTTCAGCTTAAAGGTGCACACATTATTGCTCAGTCATTTGTTGTATTCAATCATTGCTGTAAAATCAAAACTGTTTAAAGACCCCATGAAATAAAATTGAGACAAAATTAGATTATGGATGTTAGTCCATATGTTTAAGTTTTGACACCATATGTATGTAGGGCTGGGGGTATGGCTAAGAAAAATATTCAATATTCAATATTCAATATATATCTGTATAATTATGTATTTGCTCTGAAATGGCTCAAAATTTAATTTAGTATATATATATATATATTTTTTAATCAGAGGAACCATAATTTCATTCAAACTGTAGCCAAGTAGATTCAATGTATTAAAGGCTATTCTATTAATCTATAATCTATTTTAAAATAATGAATGCAGGTTTTCTCAAATTCTCACTAAATTAACACCAGGGAGAATGAGATCTAATAATTTTCATTAATATGCACATTTACATTTTATATACAATGATACATAATAGGTTAATAAAAAGCATTATTTACCTTCACATATTTTTTACCTAAACATTTTTTGTGAATTAACAAGTTGGAACTTTTATTTTGACACGTCACTTCACATGCAGCTTTTATTTTGATACGGAAAGTGAAATCTGGTGAACCGATTTCATCTCCTCCGTTTGTTTTATACTGTGTCTCTTTTGTAGATTTGTATAATAACTTGTAGTGGTTACTAATGTTTGGAATTGTGAATGCCAAAACCGACAGTACTTTTTATTTCACAATACACATGAACTGCTCTAAAAACGCTAAAAACACAAGCCCATGAGCCCAACACGTACACAGAACAGTGCACTTTTTGAAGCGCACACAGACATGTTTATCTGTCTTTCACTGCAGCCTTTTGCAGTTTAATAATCACATATGACCATAAAGCCATTTTGATTTTATTTTGATTAATGGTTCAGCCCTGAAGGATTGTGAAATTAGTCAAATGATGCTCTTTGTGAAACTAAATGGCCAGATGGAAAGCATATTAAAATCATTGTGTGATAATGCTTAATTGTAAATCGTCAGCAAAATCATCACGATTATATTGTTAATATTCAATATATCGCCAACCCTGTATGTATGTTAGTGGGGGGTAAAAATAACATTTACAGTCTTTATTTGCATTATGATCTGAGAAAACAGACCACGAATATTGATTATTCATGTAGTCTAGAATGAGAATGTCCTCCCTCTACAACTGACCACCAACATGCAAGTTATTGTTCATGGCACTAATGCCAATTGGCTATTTAAAATAAATAGATAAGCCCTTAATGTCCTGCCCAAACTTCCTGTTTCAATAGGGAAAAATGCTTCATTCAATTAATCTCTGAAAGTCTGAATTTCCAACTTTCTACTTGGAAAAAATTACCTTAAAGTCAAACATTTAAAACTTCATTATAAATATAAATATACATATTTTGGCACCCAGGGAAATTTGCACAGTAAATATTAAACATTCACTTTTATCCAAGTGTATCATTGAGTCAAAGTTCCTACATTCCACTCCTGGGCAAAAAAAAAAAAAAGCCAAAATAGCAAAATATTAAGCTTTAAATTGGCGTAACGAAAAATCATTGGTCAAGAAATTAGCAAGAACTGAACAAATAATAGTAACTTAGTATGGGCTAGTTTTTCCCTTTGATTTATTTAAATGTTTAAGCCTTGCGGACAGCATTTAAAAAAAAAAATATCCAGAAAGAAGAGTCAATGTTATTCCACTCAATGTTGATGGCTTCAAACAGTTTTGTTGTTGAGAAGCATTTCCCATTCAAATCTGGAGTCTGACCAGGCCAAAACATGAGCCTGATGGACTTGTTCTCAAGCGACTTATTGGTGGTCTCTGAAGTGTGGACACTGGACAGGAGCATTGTCTTGTTGGAAAATAACATCTGATTGTTCCTCTTTAGAAAATATATTTTCAATTGTGGCAAGCAAGCCTTTCAGTATTCTCCTGGGCTCCAAAGCATTAATTAACTTTTCACAGTGAAGCAGCTCACCAGTACCAGCTGCTGAAAATGATCCCCACACCTCTTACTCCATGCTTCACTGTGGTAGAGATGCATTCACTTTTGTATTTCTCACCAGATCTTTGACGACACCTCTCTGGACCTTCACCATTCAACTCAAATCATAATTCATCACTCCACACAACTCTGCTGAACCACTCCATATCAGACTTTCCATATTCTGCCAAAAACTGTGCATGAAGAGGCTTTGGGCCTTCCAGATCCTTTCCTTCTGGCAGCATCACCTGTTGTTTCAAAGCTGTTGATGCATTCTCTTAATAGCTGATAGTAGGGTTGGGCGATGTCCCCTAAATTGGCAGTTGACGATGTTGACAGTAAAACATCGCGATGGACGATGATATCGTCGGTGGGGCGGGGGGGGATTATATAATTTCATATAATTTTCAAAAATTATATGAAAAATTATAATTTCGTTATTTTACTAACCCCACTAATGACTTGTCGGCGCTTTATCAGTAGGTTACACGACACGTGAAGCATTTTTTTTTAGCTTTCACTTAAGAAGAGTTGTACACTTTTTATTTTAATATATCTCTTTACATAAGTACTATTTTCCACATAAAAACTATAATTTCGTTATTTTACTCACTGATGAGCAAAAGGTCGAGGCAGAAATGACCATGTACCTGCAGGAAATGGCCATTGCTGGGGAAGAGGACCCGCTGACTTGGTGGAAAACGAACGACAAAAGGTTTCCATTCATGGCAAGATTAGCACGGAAATATCTGTGCATATGTGCTACCAGTACTCCATCAGAGCTGGTCTTCAGCACAGCGGGTAGTGTAGTTACTCCAATCCGCAGCTTATTAAAACCAGATAAAGTGAATATGTTGGTATTTCTGGCCAGAAACATCGAAATTTAAACATGGTCTATGGTGAAAGATATTAGACTTCTTTACGCATTTTTCGCCATCCGTTGTGGAGCTATTCGATTTTGCATATTATTTTTTAAACGTTCATTTGTGTAGTTCATATGACCACTTTACAATATTTCAATAACATAATTTATTTTGTAGCCTGTGCTGAAGTTAATTGTGCTGCTAATTATAAGTGAAATGTTAATGCCGAGATTCGGTCTGAGTGTTGTTCCTGTTTTCTTGTTTTATTTGTTGTTCTTCTATGTTTTAATAAATGTGTGTTATTCATATTCACCTTGTTTCTTTCATTTGATTTGACATTATGGATTTATGGCCAAGGAAAGTTTTCTTTAAAAGTATTAACCAGACAAAAGTTATTTGACGTTCGCTGGTCTGGGTTTATCTTAAACTGCCGCTTCAGTGTATATACAATTTGATAATGAGCAAGATTTTCTGAGACACTACAACTACTAATAATTAATTAATAAAGGCTATTTTCTTGTAGCCTACAACATAAAATATTTTAATCTAAATGTAGTACAGTGTAAGACATGTAAAAAAAGACAAGAAGATAACAATGTCAAGATCAATATTTGTGTAGCCTGCCTGACACGGTATTTTCACAGACTTACACGTCACGTCTCTGGCATACTACAGTATTTAAAATAGCATATATGCATTAGTTATATTCTCAATTTAATTTACAGAGCAATCCCTGCAAAGTTTTTAGGTTAACTATAGAAGAGACTAGGATTAGTGAGTCACACTAGCAAGACTGGCAAAAGGGGGCGTGGCATCACGATGGTGGCTCTACATCGTGATGTTGGTCAGCCATCACGATGGACGATGATATGTCCATCGGCACAACCCTAGCTGATAGAGAAATAGGGATTTAGGGTCTTTATGGACTTGCATACTTCTGAATAGCTACAGTTGGCCTGATGCAAACCAGCTATGCAGTTTTTGAAAGCAACCTCTGCATGATATTTTGCTTTTTTTGGAGATTATTTTCTCACTCCTTGGGACTCACAACACTGCATATTGTAGATCTCTCTCTACTCTCACTCCTGGTTCCATTTATGAGCTTGTTATCAGGCCTTTGATGGGCTGCATCAGGTATGGCAAATCAGCAACTAATGACTAATCTTTTAAGAAAACAAATACATCCCTGTTGTAGTTATTTTTTTATATTGTGCACCCAGACATTTAAATTTTATATCAAATATTTTAATCATGATCATGATTTTACCTTTGCATACAAGAAGACTATAAGTGAATTTCCCTGTTCCCAGTTTTTTCTCAAACAGTTCACTGCAGCAAAAGTTAATGAGCAAATGGTGTCACAGAAGTGCACCAGGAGTGCATTTTTTTAATTCTCACAAATTTCCTGACCAGTGATTTGTTGTGGAGACCATTAAAAGCTTGAATTTTTTGCCATTTTGGGCTTGGCCCATTTTTTTGCTCAGGAGTGTACATGATAAAACTGGTTTTGCAAATGTTTGCAGAGACAGTTTTGTTAAATGTTAAATTATACTCACTTTTGTTTATCGTACACATGTACAGCAGAAAAAAATGCTAGTGTTGCATTGCATTATTTATGTGTTTTATATCCTATATGTTTTCTTCTGAACATAGTGGAATAGAATGGTCCAAGATCGGCATAATCAAGTCGGAATACCTCACATCCCAATCTAAATGGAACGCAGCATAAGTGAACACAGAACAGAAATTTGCATTCGTCAAGTGATTTCATGGGGTCCTTATACAAACTCAAATAAACCGATTGGCATATTTGAACATGGGCTAAAAAGCTGTTTGTAGGTACACTAGGAACAAATTGAGAAAGAGACCAATGAGAAGTTTGTGTTATAGCTGAAATGGTGGAGTGTGTTACAATAAATTTGGAAGTTTGGAGGTGAGCGGCCTGTCGATGGTATTGGTCTGTAAGAGAGGCAGATCTTTACTGAGCCAGATGCTCTGAGATAACGTTCTGCCTCTTGGATCCTGTCCTCCGCTCTCTTCCTCTATGACAATGTGGAGTAGTGGTGAGTGATATGACCAAAATCTTATATCATGAAATGAATTATTTATATCATGAAAACAATATATATCATGATATAATTTTTCTGGAAAATCAATAAAAATTGGTTTATATGTTAAATAAACATATTGTATTCATATTATAAATACTTTATAAGTGAAAACTTCCTTTTTTGTAATAAAAAAAAATATATAAAATACAAAAATCAACCTTACCATAATGCTAAATTTCACATTATGCCACATTTTCATCCATGTTCTTGAACGATATTATATATTATTATTATTATTATTATTATTATAAACTTTCCTAAAGAAACTCAATATCTTCATCTAAAAGCAATGCAACAAAGAAAATTGCATTGGTAAAAACGAAATGGAAATAAACATTTATAGGCTTTTTTGTTTCCTAATATCTAACATCTTTCAAACAGAATTTTAGTAAGGGTGCTGTTTAGTTTCACAGGGAAACGTCCACAGAGAAAACATTTTGTAGTATTTTTAGTAGTCAAAAAGAATCTATGTTTTATTAGCTCCACCACATAACCCAAACCCTAAACCTAACCATCAGTAGAGTAAAAATATATATTTTTTTAGCTGAAATGCAACTTCAAAATGTGATTACCCCGGTACTTCCTGGTTCTCTTGAGACCACAACTCGTGTCTCAGAGGTTGGTTACGTAAAGCTTTATCAATTGGCAAGTTGCATATGACGGACATGTTTTATTTCTGGTTTATCAAATTTGGTCATCGCCACTTCCGGTTTCGCCATGCACTGGTCCAGAGGCTGCAGAAAATGTCATTTTATATGATGCGTTTACAGAAATGTGATTTAAAAATGTATTGTTGCTTTGAAATGAAGACACATGAGGTCAATCTCATAAACCATGTGTTTATTAAAGGCTGTTGTTGGTCACAGCCATGCCGTACACTCAGTAGCTGTTTTGAGAACCACACTTGAAGCAGCGGTGAACCCCTTCTGCTCAGTCTACCCCTTGCACACCCTGAGTGGGTCCTCCCCACACACATATCCACGAAACATTCAGGAACATCTCTCAATGCCAGACATTACAAGCCAGTCAAATTCATAACCGGTGTTTTTCTTTGTAGCTGTTACTACTGTATATTGTGAATTTTTGCATTTGTTGAATTTTATATTGACTAATCAGCATCCTAGACACCAAACTATCGGTATTATAAGTGACACTACAGTCATACTCCATCTGTCATTTCCGAAAAATTGCCTTTATCTACTGTTTTCTTCGTGAAGGTGATATAAAAAGAAAAGCAATTGATTTAGTCACCGTAAAATGAGGGTTATTTTTCCAGTTTCAAGCAGACAAATCAGTCTTTTGTTTCTAACTGTCATGGTTGAATGAGCTTCAAACACAGTCAGGGATGGAGAATTCTTTCTAAGTGTGCACTGTTTTGTAGGCCTTCTTGTACACATTAGACTCCTATCATTGCTCAGAGATGAGAGACCTACTCTCCTGATCACAAACCTCTTATTCTAAGCTCATGGTATCTGAGATGAACTCCAACACTGCATTTCAATAAAAGCTCAAAATCCCACAGCTAAACGCATGATATCTGCACCTTTTCAACTATTACTGCATAGAAGCATATGAGTTCCCTGGAGCTTTTTCTTTTGAGGAAAGGTACTGGATTAGAATGTTCAGTAAAGGTAAGGCTAGGGCACAGCTATAGGGTACATAAAAAGGCAAGCAAGTTGTTATTCACACTTGAATGTGAAAGAGAGAATGGGTTTTTGAGAAAGGATAGATATCAAAATGGTAAGTTAAAAGGTGTTTCTGTTTCTGTCTTTCCCTCTGCATGACTTTTCTGACTCCTCTCTTAACTTGCAGCATTTTTTCCATCCTTGAATATTATTACATGCAAAGATTTTTTCGAAGATTACATGCTGTAGTGATGTCCACCTCTGCAGAGCAATATAAAAACCTTTCATTCGACTACAAAAGACTCGCACAACACTTAAGGTCTGCCCTCAAGTATATGAGGAGTGAAGACTAATACAGGCACAGGTTTAGCTATGACTGGTGTTGATTGATTTACAATTTAGCACCTGGTAAGTGTACACATTGCTCAGAGAAGTGTCATTACTGAGGATCACTTACTGGAGTTTTTACGATGGAATGGAGCCCCCCACATGAATTGAATGGATAAATGTTAAAACTCAAACACAAGTAATAGAGGAGGATATTCAGGCAGGGTTGGTGCACATAGCATGCATCTTTTTACATATGGGGACAAATCCTCTGGTGCTTTAGTGATTTGTTCATGGACTGCTTCTTGCTGGGTTCAGAAGTACAAACTTTTAGCTTGCAGCCCAAATCCTTAGCCATTAAAACCAAAGTATTCTTTGGTTTTCAGTCAGAGTGACGCATATTTCATCATTAGAACAGTACACGCAAACTGTCCGTGTGCAGCCCAGTTTTTCTAGACTTGCAAAAAGTCTGTGTCAGTGTGCGTTGTCTGCATATGCACCTGCTGTTCACTTCACAAAACAGTTTCACAAAGCCACCTTACTGAGCATGCATCAAGCGAGTATGTACAGGCTTGCAGTGAACCAAATATACAGTACATCTAAAGGCTTGAGCAGTCAAATGTGCATGAAACAGCAAACGGAAAAGCAATGTATTCCATAGCCTTAAGCCACACTATTCATTTAAATGATATACACACTACATACAGTAGTAGAGATTAAAGCTACACCGTTTATAGTTTACATTAATAATTTACACTAATAATAAAATCAGTACGAGTTATACAGCTTTGTCCAGTTTTTGTATCTTCCCACCATTCATTGCACTCTTATCTCACAATGATCCAAGCATCTTCTAGCTCCTCAAATTATTTGTGCTGACATAGAGAGGTGTTTCTAGCATCTGATTTGTGGATGGCAAAACTCCAGGAAACACACAGGTGTTCTCCCTGTGGGGGAAAACTTCTCCCAGAGCACCTGCCAATTACACAGCTGCCTGGCAGCAGGATACTGCCCTCTACTGTGCAGAGTGGAAATTAGAGAGAGAGAGAGGAGAGAGACACTCAAAGACTTTAATGAGCTCCCATCAGACCATGATTGCATTATAAAAGCAAAAGACCAAAAAACAAAGAAGCTTCACTTGTAATTATGCATCATTGAAGGCTTAATCACCTGCAAATGTGTTTGTGTGTCAGGAAAAACAAGGTTGTTACTAATTAAGAAGAGCTAGTGCAGCCATGCACTAAACTGCAAGACAGAATATAAGAAATGTATCCCAGTTGTGAATGTGTAAAGAAGCTAGAGGTAGTTGAAAGGACTTTAATGGACGCTGCGTGCAATGACACAACCAAACCTTGTCCATCCCTCTCTATTACGAGCTGTTTCAGCCGTCTGTCAGCACCTGCAGAGGACAAACAAAATACCTTGAGTTTCAGGCTTCATCGCTTCTTACCTACCCCCAAACAATCTGTATGCTGTCCCTGCCCCTGATACATCTATCATCCATCCAACTGATGCATTGTGATTCTTTCTAAAACAATGGATCAATCAGGAATTTCATTATTCAAATTTTAAATTAATTAATTCTGGTTATTGAAAAGCATATGCATGAACCCAAAACATTACAGAGATGCAGATGAGTGTGAAATATAAACAAAAACACACAGTGGCATTTACAAAAATGTGACCAAACGTGGAGGTAGACCGATAAATCGATTTTACCAATTAATCAGTGCCGATAGTTGCTTTTTGAGCTATTGGTTATTGGCCAAAATATATGCCGATTGTTGCCAATATTCTTATTATTTTTTATAAACCTCCTCTCTGGCCGGCGCTAATTTGATTAGATAATCAAATAATCTATATTGAAGTGAGGACATTAAAGTACCATGGTTGATGCTAGGTGGTATTATGGGGTAATTTTCATTAAGCAGGGTTAGGGTTAAGCCTACACAATAAAGCAAGACACCTTGATTTCAAACTTTGAACTTTATTTATTTTAACTAGAAATGTAAATGAAACTGGAAAAAATTAAATGCAATTAAACAGGGCGACATCTCTCTGGCAAATGAAACAAAAAAGCAAATTAAAATAACAAATTGATCAAAATAATTATATGGATATATACAGTGTGTGTGTGTGTGTATATATATGTATATATGTATATGTATATATGTATGTATATGTGTAATAAATATATATATATATATATATATATATATATATATATATATATATATATATATATATATATATATATATATATATATATATATATACACTCACCTAAAGGATTATTAGGAACACCTGTTCAATTTCTCATTAATGCAATTATCTAATCAACCAATCACATGGCAGTTGCTTCAATGCATTTAGGGGTGTGGTCCTGGTCAAGACAATCTCCTGAACTCCAAACTGAATGTCAGAATGGGAAAGAAAGGTGATTTAAGCAATTTTGAGCGTGGCATGGTTGTTGGTGCCAGACGGGCTGGTCTGAGTATTTCACAATCTGCTCAGTTACTGGGATTTTCATGCACAACCATTTCTAGGGTTTACAAATAATGGTGTAAAAAGGGAAAAACATCCAGTATGCGGCAGTCCTTGTTGATGCTAGAGGTCAGAGGAGAATGGGCCGACTGATTCAAGCTGATAGAAGAGAAACTTTGCCTGAAATAACCACTCGTTACAACCGAGGTATGCAGCAAAGCATTTGTGAAGCCACAACATGCACAACCTTGAGGCGGATGGGCTACAACAGCAGAAGACCCCACCGGGTACCACTCATCTCCACTACAAATAGGAAAAAGAGGCTACAATTTGCAAGAGCTCACCAAAATTGGACAGTTGAAGACTGGAAAAATGTTGCCTGGTCTGATGAGTCTCGATTTCTGTTGAGACATTCAGATGGTAGAGTCAGAATTTGGTGTAAACAGAATGAGAACATGGATCCATCATGCCTTGTTACCACTGTGCAGGCTGGTGGTGGTGGTGTAATGGTGTGGGGAATGTTTTCTTGGCACACTTTAGGCCCCTTAGTGCCAATTGGGCATCATTTAAATGCCACGGCCTACCTGAGCATTGTTTCTGACCATGTCCATCCCTTTATAGCCACCATGTACCCATCCTCTGATGGCTACTTCCAGCAGGATAATGCACCATGTCACAAAGCTCGAATCATTTCAAATTGGTTTCTTGAACAAGACAATGAGTTCACTGTAGTAAAATGGCCCTCACAGTCACCAGATCTCAACCCAATAGAGCATCATTGGGATGTGGTGGAATGGGAGCTTCGTGCCCTGGATGTGCATCCCACAAATCTCCATCAACTGCAAGATGCTATCCTATCAATATGGGCCAACATTTCCTTGTTGAATCAATGCCACGTGGAATTAAGGCAGTTCTGAAGGTGAAGGTGAAAGGGGGTCAAACACAGTATTAGTATGGTGTTCCTAATAATCCTTTAGGTGAGTGTACATACATATATATACACATATACATATACATACATAAATACATATATATATATATATATATATATATATATATATATATATATATATATATATTTTACATTTATAATTTTTCATTTAAGTAATTTTCCACCAGCATGATGGATACTTGTTTGACAGTAAATTTATTTACTGTCGAACAAGTATCCATCATGCTGGTGGAAAATTACTTAAATGAAAAATTATAAATGTAAAAATTAGAATTAAAATGATTATAATAATCACTGAAATATAAATAATGATTTGGAGTGAACATGTTTTTGTATTAGTCTATAATTATTTATTATTTGTATTTATTTAATCACAGATGTATGGGCTGCAGATTTGTGGTCACAATTAACTGCTCTGTGGAAATAAATCACACTGAAGTCTGCGCTGAGATGTCTGAGGTCATTTGCAGCACTCAGATAATACTCCAAAAAGAATTCAGGAGACAGAAACAAAGAGTGAGAACCTTTTACATGTGCATGTTCCACTAATGTTTGCCAGAGGGGAACTGGCCCTTGGGAGTCTGGTTTCTCCCAAGGTTATTTTTCTCCATTAATCTACATCTTATGGAGTTTTGTGTTCCTTGCCACAGTCGCGTACAGCTTGCTCACTGGGGTTATTAATACAATTATCATTTAATTATTTTTAAACACTATTAAAAATCGTATTTTATCTAAATTACACAATGATAATTAATCGACTTTATAGACATTACAGTTTTATCGTCTGTTAATGCTGATATTCTGTAAAGCTGCTTTGAAACGATGTGTGTTGTGAAAGGCGCTATACAATTAAACTTGACTTGACTAGACTGCACACCTCCGTACAAACAGTGTGCCATACATGTGCATAGATAGTTTTCTGTCATCTGTTCTTAATAATATAATATAATAAAGTGCGTTTCTTCAAGTGTGTGTCTGTGTGCCATGGGGGCAAATTATTTGTAATATTAGTTTGATAGTAATAATAATAATAATTTAATACAGAAATGGGAAAACGAGCCATATATTGTCTTGACATTGTTAAAGGCATCAGCTATCACTCTGACCGAGATCATTGTCTGTTGGCACAACCCTAATGTGCATTTATCTCTATTAATTAACAAATTGTTCAGACAGTCTCCTTGCTGGTTTTTCCAACGCATTCGGAATCATTACCACTTTTGCCGGTGTCGCTGTGGTTCGCTTCGTGCGTGCACTTTTTAAAAAGGCTCATTATTACTGTTTGGTATTTCTCTTTAATGTAGAACAGTGTTAGCAATGTTACTTATAACATTCATTCTCAGCCCTGGAACTCAAACCATTATCTGCTGCCCCACAAAATATATATATATTGAAGTAATTAAATTAATATAATAAACGTGCGACTAGTCGACTAATGGTTTAAACGAACGACTACTAGTTGACTAGAAAAATGTTTGGTTGGGGTTAGCCCTAATACATTTAGTCTCCAACTTCATAGTGAATAATAAGTGGTGGTGGTGGTGGTGTATATAATGTATATACAAACTCTACATCTGGTGAATATATAGGCTATTAAAAGCTTATTGAGGTAAATTCTTAAATATTGAGCTTTGTAACAGAGCCAAGACTCCGTCATTACAAAATAAGAGTCTCTTGTGTGTTTTGGGTGTGTATATAGTTAAAATCCAACAATATGCACCAAATCTTCATTTGAATTTGGCATTTTATGGATGTTGATCTCTTGTAGCATCTATGTCTGTGCCTGTTATAATATAGACTTTGTTTTAAAATTCTTCAAATCAAATTTAAAAACTATCTGCAGATGAATCAGTTATCGGCCATTTTTCACCATCTTAGTTTTCGTTTTTGCCGAAATACGCTATCTTTTATTAAACTGTGCAAAAAAACATACAAGTGAGCCTTTGGATGATTTTAGCTGCCATGTTCAAAAAAGCCGATGAAGTAAACAACCAGCCAATATTCTGTCATGTACTCTATTTAATGCCCCCACAAACTGCCATGTTGTGTCACTCCCTTGGGTTTGAGACTGACTCAGTGATGTTAGCATCCTCATAGGTGGAGGATGGTGTAAGTAATACAGCTGATGCATGGAGGCTTGTTAAGACTTGATCAACATTTTAAGTGGCTTATTTTATGCACTGGTAGACATACACTGTTGAAGACTGATGAGTCTATTAGTAGACTGAGCTTTGTGTAATTGCTGTATTGAAAAGAGTGTTTGATTCAGTGAAATGACTGGGGATGGTTTTCAGAAATTTTGGGTTGCCTTTTAAATAGTTAAATAATTGGATAGTTTAGTATGTTCAAAGCCAAGGTGATGCCTTACCTCGGGCAAGAAGATGATAAACTTGTCCCAGCTAGGGATGTGCATCTCCATAACTGAGGCCAATACGATACCAATGTTATCGATACAATGGGTAAATATCAACAGACATTTTTTTTAAGATCACCTTTATTTTAATACTCTCATGTCAGCCACTTCCATACACATTTCCATCAGTCGATGAAGCAAACTTATTAAAATAATTATTGGATTGCAGGCCAAGAGAATCGATATAAGATCGTATCTTGGTGAAACATCAGATTTACACCCCTAGTAATCAATGATGGTATTGCATGTACCCACTAAGGTAATTCCATGGTAATTTTTTATTTGTATTTTAAATAAATTCTGTTTATGTCTTGTTACACTGAAGTATGGAGGGTTTTTTTTCACTCTCTCTGTGGAGTAGGGCTGCAACTAATGATTATTTTGATAATCAATGAGTCTAATGATAATTAGAATGATTATTCGACTATTCAGCGATTATTGCAACGATTTATCATTAGCTATTAACCAATTATTCAGCTTGAGGTTGACTAAATAGGTTGTATTAAACACGTTTACTAACAATAAAGAGGACACAATCATCTTTTAAAAATACCTCTAAATGACTTTTACTGAATTAAATGACAAAATTCTTTTTATTAAGTTTAATTCAGTAAAGAAATCCACTGCAATAAATCCTCTTGTTATCAAGTGTTTTTCTTTTTGTCTTTTTCTCCATTTAAAATAGTCTAAAAATCCTTAAAACATGATACATTTACTTGAGAAGCAACATATAAAATTTCTTTAAGAGAATATATCTTAAATATAAGTGTATTTTGTATATAAGTGTATCTTTTACATGGTTATACTTCTGCCAGTGCTGTAAAGACAAAATATACTTGTATTCAAGATCCATTCTCTAAAATTCAGCCTAAATAACTTATATGCTGCTTCTCAGGTGAATGTATCATTTTAGATATTTAAAAGCATTATAAAGCATTTTTAGATATTTACAAATATTTGTATTTTTTATATTATATTCAACATTCTCAGATAAATATTTTTTTCTTTTGCAGTATAGTTGCTATATTAAATGTATGTTGTTTTAAAGGAGTTTTAGATTGGGAAAACAAACAAAAACAAATCAAAAACTTATTTTGTTGCGGTGTAAAATGGGGTGAAGACTACCCTCTCTCACCTTTCTGTTCACTTCAATCAATCTTTAACTCACAAAGAAACAAACTCTGTCTCATTAATATAGCTGCATATTGCACATTTTCTTCAGGGTACGAAATGCACAGTGACATATATTATGATTCAATAAGTCAGGAGCTATGGAAGGCCAGAGAGTTTTTTGTTTGTGGACACAACATGTACAGACGACAAAACGTGTGTTCGCATTATTGTGCCCAAACACGTAATTTTATGTACAGATGTCTATGTTTTGTCCAATGGCGAGCCCGAAAATATAAACAATGTTCATAAAATGTATTAACTATGTGATGGTGACCTCAAAATCTACGTAGTATTATGTTACTAATGAATCATGTGTATGAAGATGACGTGCCGTCATTCGTGACATTGTACGTAGTCGTATTCTCAACGAAATTTCATGAATAATTGCAAATGTGTTTTTCAAGAATGCGCTCACTTATGTATACAATTTTGCAGTGCAATTCTTATATTAATAAATGTTATTAATATAGTAGATTATGGTAGCATTGAATCGAGTCTGCATTTGTAACATTCCTTTTTAATTGCATCATTCACATTTAAATCAATAAGCATCTGATAAAACTCAAATTATCCAGCATGAAGATGACTGAAAATAAATTCATCATCATTCTTTGAGCTCGTGAAAAAGAGTCTCTCCACTGGATTTTACCTTAACTTCCAAAACTTTCATTCAACTAGATGACACCGGTGCAGGACCATTTTTAACGTGTTTTCAGGTCCATACGGTTTCGTTTTCTTATACCTTTTATTTATTGATTTTATTTTTCTATGTTAGCTAAGAGTTTTTACTACCTATTATTTAATTTTTAGTTATGCCCATAAAATAAATTGTGCATATTTGCTTGCTGTTAATATTGAGTCTCAAAAATAATTATTAATGAGTTGCATATGAATATAATACTTGCATCTGTGTAAATAACAATAATTAACCATTTGTTCATCTGGAAGTTTTTTATGGAGGGTGAACATTAACATTTGGTAGTAGATAATTGCAATTTAATCAAATATTTTGTCTTGAATGCAGGGGTTAAATTGAGATTTCGTAGGTGGAGAACTTTAATCGTGTGGTTGCTGTTATAACATGCATACAAATAAAAATATAGACGTCCAAATATGTTTATATTTATAGGCCTGTGTAGTGTGTATGGTATGGTGTGTGTGTATGTATGTATGTATGTATGTATGTATGTATATAATATTTTATTTATTTTTCTATCAGATGAATCTCTTTGACTGGGATTATGTTATATAATTTGTCTATCTTTTTTTTTTTTTTTACTTCATTGAGAAAATAGGTTTTTGATTTACATTAAATTACAAAAATAAATTATTAAAAAATATATTTTAATAATGATATCAGATGTATTGTATATATTTTATAAAAATCAGTTGACAGCTGGGACTATTGATGGTAAGATCAATAGTCAGTCCATCAGTCCATCCATTTTCAGCCGCTTATCCGAAGTCGGGTCTTGGGGGCAGCTGCTCCAGCAGGGGGCCCCAAACCTCCCTATCCCGAGCCACATTAACCAGTTCTGACTGGGGGACCCCAAGGCGTTCCCAGACCAGTGTGGAGATGTAATCTCTCCACCTAATCCTGGGTCTTCCCCGAGGCCTCCTCCCAGCTGGATGTGCCTGAAACACCTCCCCAGGGAGGTGGCCAGGGGGCATCCTTACCAGATGCCCAAACCACCTCAACTGACTCCTTTCGACGCAAAGGAGCAGGGGCTCTACTCCGAGCTCCTCATGGATGACTGAGTTCCTCACCCTATCTCTAAGGGAGAAGCCCGCCACCTTTCTGAGGAAGCCCATGCGGGCCGCTTGTACTCGCGACCTAGTTCTTTTGGTCCCAGCCTTCATGACCATAGGTGAGGGTAGGAACAAAAATTGACTGGTAGATCGAGAGCTTTGCCTTCTGGCTCAGCTCTCTTTTCGTGACAACTGTGCGATAGAGCGAGTGCAATACCGCCCCTGCTGCCCGATTCTCCAGCCAACCTCCCGCTCCATTGTCCCCTCACTCGTGAACAAGACACCGAGGTACTTGAACTCCTTCAGTTGGGGCAATACCTCCTTCCCTACCTGAAGTACGCACTCCATCGGTTTCCTGCTGAGAACCATGGCCTCAGATTTAGAGGTGCTAAGCCTCATCCCAGCCGCTTCACACTTGACTGCCAAGCGATCCAGTGAGAGCTGAAGGTTACGGACCGATGATGACATGAAGACAACATCATCTGCAAAAAGCAGCGATGAGATCCCCAGCCCACCGAACCGCACACCTTCCCCACCCCACTACGACTCGATATCCTGTCCATGAATATCACAAACAGGATTGGTGACAAAGCGCAGCCTTGGCGGAGACCAACCCCACATGGCATGAACTCGACTTCGTGCCGAGGACCCGGACACAGCTCTCGCTTTGGACGTACAGGGATTGGATCGCCTTAAGAAGGGACCCCCCCACCCCGTACTCCCGCAGCACCTCCCACAGTCTCTCCCGGTTGACCCGGTCATACGCCTTCTCCAGATCCACAAAACACATGTAGACCGGATGGGCATACTCCCAGGCCCCCTCCAGGGTCCTTGTGAGAGTAAAGATCTGATCTGTCGTTCCACTGCCAGGACGAAAACTGCATTGTTCCTCTTCAATCCAAGGTTCGACAATCGGCCAAACCCTCCTCTCCAGCACCTTGGAGTAAACTTTACCAGGGAGGCTGAGAAGTGTGATTGGCACACTGTAGTTGGCACACACTCTCTGATCCCCCTTTTTGAAGAGGGGAACCACCACCCCGGTCTGCCACTCCTTAAGCACTGTCCCAGATTTCCACGCAATGTTGAAGAGGCGTGTCATCCATGACACCCCCTCCACATCCAAAGCTTTTGGCATTTCTGGTAGGATCTCATCAATCCCTGGGGCTTTGCCACTGCGGAGTTGTTTGACAACCTCAGTGACCTCCCCCAGGGAAATAGAATCTGATCCCCCATCAGCCTCCGGCTCTGCCTCTAGCATAGAGGGCGTGTTGGGATTTAGGAGTTCTTCAAAGTGTTCCTTCCACCGCCCAATAACCTCCTCGGTTGAGGTCAACAGCATCCCATCTTTGCTGTGTACAGCTCGGATGGTTCCCCGTTTCCCCCTCCTAAGGTGGCGGACTGTTTTCCAGAAGCACTTTGGTGCTGACCGAAAATTCCTTCTCCATGGCTTCTCCAAAATTTTTCCAAACCCACTGCTTTGCCTCCCTCACGACCGAGGCCGCAGCTTTCGGGCCTGTCAGTACCTTGCAACTGCCTCCGGAGACCTCCGGGACAACAAATCCCGGAAGGCCTCTTTCTTCAGTCGGATGGCTTCCCTGACCACCAGTGTCCACCACAGTGTTTGTGGGTTACCACCCCTTGCGTCACCTAAAACTTTGAGGCCACAGCTCTCCACCGCGGCTTCAGCAATGGAAGCTTTGAATATTCCCCATTCTGGTTCAATCTCCCCAACCTCCGCAGGGATGCCTGAAAAGCTCAGCCGGAGGTGTGAGTTGAAGATCTCGCGGACAGGGACCTCCTCCAAAGTTCCCAGTTCACCCGCACTACTCGCTTGGGCTTCCCAGGTCTGTCCAGAGTCTTTCTCCACCCCCTAACCCAACTCCTCACCAGATGGTGATCGGCTGACAAATCTGCCCCTCTCTTCACCCTAGTGTCCAAAACATATGGCCTCAGATCCGACGTCACGTACAAAATCGATCATCGACCTTCGGGGGTTGTTATAGATAATCCATAACTAGCACAGAAGTCTAATAACAAACATCCACTTAAATTCAGATCAGGGAGGCCATTCCTCCCAATCACGCCTTTCCAGGTGTCCCTGTCATTTCCCACGTGCGCGTTGAAGTCACCCAGCATCACTATGGAGTCCCCTACTGGGGCCCTATTCAGGACTCCATTCAGGGTCTCCAAGAAGGCTGAATACTCTGAACTACTGTTCAGTCCATATGCACAGACAACAGTCAGAGTTTTCCCCCCCACAACCCGTAGGCGTAGGGAGGCAACCATCTCGTCCACCGGGGTAAACACCAATGTAGCGGCGCTCAGCCGGGGGCTTTTGAGTAGTTTTTTTTTTTTGTTTTTTTGACCTACAAAGGCCTTTTTGTGAAAGGTCCATGATTTAGAAGTCAGAAGGCACTTAATTTGTCTGTCTGAACCAAAGAAATAAAAGCAAACTATCTGTAGCCTACCTTATTGATTTGCATAGCATCATATTTTTCCCCATTGCATCGTATTGCATTGAATCGCATTGTGTTGAATCGAATCGGATCGTACCGCATCGTAATGGAGTGAATTGTATCGCATCGTATCGGTAGCTGCTTCATATGTATCTTTAATGTATCGTATCCTTGGCTATGCATCGAGATGCGTTTTGTATTGGCCTCAGTTATGGAGATGCACATCCCTAGCTGGCACAAGTTTATCATAATTTTGCCCAAGGTATGGCATCACCTTGGCTTTGAACATACTAAACTATCCAATTATTTTACTATTTAAAAATAAATCACATTTTTAAGGGGTGTACAGATTTGAAATAAACTAAGTAAAATTGCTACTGAATATTGATCTCAGAAATGAGTGAGCAGTTGATTCCACACAGTATTTTGTGATTTTTATGAATTAGAGACCACAGAACCATAGAGAAGCCTTACGCTGCAGTTCGTTCACCCTTTGACTTGGAAATATATAGAAAGACTGTATCAAAGACATCAAAGTCAGTATATGTTTAGCATGTTTTTGTTTAAGTGTCAGTTTTTGCAATGAAGCCACATAAATAATTACAGACCATGGAACTACAAAGTCTACACTTAGAGTAAGATTTTAGTCACCTATTTGTTTCAAACATCCTAATTTAATAATTATGTTAATTATTACAATATATATATAAATATATTCTCTTTAACATAAGTTAACAGTACAAAGCCCTCTATCTAGCTATTCTGGCAAGACTGGTGTGACACAAATAAACCATCATAACAATAAAAGAGCACATTAACCTTTCAAGTTTATTTTAAGTTTACAACAGAAAAACTTCTCTGAATTCTCTGGCTAAGACACAAAGCATATATATATATATATATATATATATATATATATATATATATATATATATATATATATATAGCCTATTGGCTTTAGTTTCGTGAGAATGTTTGAAAATGTCCCCACAAATATAGTGAAACGTCAAAACATTTGAGATTGCTATACAACAGCAATCTTTATGACAATTTATTGGATTACCTCAAATCATGTGAATTTCAACATCTTGGGTAACTGATGTTTGGGGCATAAAAAGCCCCATAAGTACAGCAAATGCATATGTAACATCCTTTAAATCACTAAGAAAAATCTCTTTGAAAACCAATGTCACGTCAGTGATGATCTTTAGGAGATGGTTTGCAGGATTCCCTTCTGTAACCACTAAGAGTGGTAATGAATTCATCCATGTCACCACCTTTTTGTCATCGGTACGTTATTCAGAGAATTTAATTAATTTTTTTTAAACAAACATATTTCAAGGCATTTTGGTGAACAGAGAATCATTTATAGACTGAGTTGAGTACACATTAGTGAGGGTTAGTGAATCATCCATAGTGTGAATATTAAATGTGCATTTTTATTTTTCATTAATTTACAAATTATACATATATTTATTTTAAATTGACGCTCTTTAGCTGTATATTCTATATAATATAATATAATAATAATAATCATTTACTCACCCTGTTTGTTACAACTCAAGTGAATACGTAGGCCTGCTAGTGCTTTCAAGGTCTAAAATCAAAACAAAGAGACACATTTTTCTTCTCATTATTAACTGATAATAATGGAATCTTTACTAGTCTAGACACGTTGTCAGATTTATGAAATAGTCATTATTTTGAGTCTACTCTTTTTAATGAATCTGTTATTACAGTTCAGTGTGTTTCCCAAAGCATCTTAACTTAGGTCTTGAAAATTATTACAAATCTTCAGGCGCTCTGGATTGGAGTAATGGTAGACTGCCAATTGCACCATAAATTAATGGACTCCTTCAGGACACATAATCAACAAAATTACACCTAAACATAATGCAGTTAGAATGCTTACACTCTGTGCAAATGTAATGAAATTAATCTTTGTGTTTTATTTTATTTTTAGTTATATGTAATATATTATTAAATTTATAATTTAAATATATAAATTAATGTATATCATATTGAGTTAATATCACTAAATAATATCAAATAATTTATATCTAATCTAATATTTAGATTAAAATCTAATTATAAGTATTAAATAATATTATATACATGAAAAAATATCAAATGAATGAATAGATAATATAAAATACATAAAGACAGTAGCCTACACTGTACTTGTACCTAGTTTTTACAAGCAAAGTGTTGTCATGATAGCTGCAGACAACTGTGCAAATGACATTCTGAGGGAATGGAGAGATTATATTCTATATCAATGAGTGGTTGCCGTGTTAGTTTGTCAGAACATCTTCCCACACATTTTACAGCCGCCTCTTATTCCTCACTGACCCTCACCATGCACACAATGTAAAAATTTGTTTTGTCTAGTAGCCCATCAAACATGGTTCATGTCGTAACATTTCAATTAACCAGTTTTATCCTGACAAAATTTAAATTCACCAACAAACATAATTTTTTTAAGATTAGATATGGTAGATATATCTCCGTAAGAGAAAAATAGCCTGTTGCCACTTTTTAATAAATATTAAACATATGAAAAATATTTAAATATAAAAACAAAAGCTACAATATATTAAATATGATCCATATTAAGTAATATAAATGAATATACACAAATAAATACATAAAACTGCAGGGTTTGCATTGATAGTGGATAAGACTTTTATTTTGACAATGAAGTCTTGGTGTTTACACACCTACTCACAATTACGCATCCTTGCATTGACGCCTGTACACAAAATTCTGTTTAGATGCTATAATGCATACTCGTGGTATTGATGTCTTCATACGATATTCATCTTTACATTTAATGTCTGTATACATTACGCCTAAAGACGTTTTTTGTCTGTCTGGCCTTCCAAGCATGTGCATTCGAGTGATGAGCATCCCCGCGACAGTGTGTGCCTCAGCCGGACGCAGTTTCAATCTATCCCACTTAGATACGGACATTCGCGCAACTCATAGAAGAGGTGCTGCCTTCACAGAAATGCCAGTTTCGGAGTTTGTAGTTATTTATATGATCTGCTTCCATATTATTTGAACTTTAATAAAGCTATATAAAGCATAAAATATAACTGCATTTACGGTGCATCCGGAAAGTATTCACAGCGCTTCATTTTTTCCACATTTTGTTATGTTACAGCCTTATTCCAAAATGTATTAAATTCATTATTTTCCTCAAAATTCTACAAACAATACCCCATAATGACAACGTGAAAGACGTTTGTTTGAAATCTTTGCAAATTTATAAAAAATAAAAAACGAAAAAAATCACATGTAGGCTACATAAGTATTCACAGCTTTTGCTATGACACTCAAAATTGAGCTCAGGTGCATCCTGTTTCCACTGATCATCCTTGAGATGTTTCTACAACTTGATTAGAGTCCACCTGTGGTAAATACAGTTGATTGGACATGATTTGGAAAGGCACACACCTGTTTATATAAGGTCCCACAGTTAACAGTGCATGTCAGAGCACAAACCAAGCCATGAAGTCCAAGGATTTGTCTGTGGACCTCCAAGACAGGATTGTATCGAGGCACAGATCTGGGGAAGGGTACAGAAACATTTCTGCAGCATTGAAGGTCCCAATGAGCACAGTGGCCTCCATCATCTGTAAATGGAAGACATTTGGAACCACCAGGACTCTTCCTAGAGTTGGATGCCTGGCCAAACTGAGTGATCGAGGGAGAAGGGCCTTAGTCAGGGAGGTGACCAAGAACCCAATGGTCACTCTGACAGAGCTTCATCATTTCTCTGTGGAGAGAGGAGAACCTTCCAGAAGAACAACCATCTCTGCAGCACTCCACCAATCAACCAGACGGAAGCCACTCCTCAGTAAAAGGCACATGACAGCCCACCTGGAGTTTGCCAAAGGCACCTGAAGGACTCTCAGACCATGAGAAACAAAATTCTCTGGTCTGATGAAACAAAGGTTGAACTCTTTGGCCTGAATGGCAAGCGTCATGTCTGGAGGAAACCAGGCACCGCTCATCACCTGGCCAATACCATCCCTACAGTGAAGCATGGTGGTGGCAGCATCATGCCGTGCGGATGTTTTTCAGTGGCAGGAACTGGGAGACTAGTCAGGATTGAGGGAAAGATGAATGCAGCAATGTACAGAGACATCCTTGATGAAAACCTGCTCCAGAGCGCTCTGGACCTCAGACTGGGGTGAAGGTTCTTCTTCTAACAGGACAACGACCCCAAGCACACAGCCAAGATAACAAAGGAGTGGCTATGGGACAACTCTGTGAATGTTCTTGAGTGTCCCTGCCAGAGCCCAGATCGAACCAGAGTGAACATCTCTGGAGAGATCTGAAAATGGCTGTGCACAGACGCTCCTCATCCAACCTGATGGAGCTTGAGAGGTCCTGCAAAGAAGAATGGGAGAAACTGCCCAAAAATAGGTGTGCCAACCTTGTAGTGTCATACACAAAAAGACTTGAGGCTGTAATTAGTGCCAAAGGTGCTTCAACAAAGTATTGAGCAAAGGCTGTGAATACTTAATGTACATGTGATTTATTTATTTATTTTTAATACATTTGCAAAGATTTCAAGCAAACATCTTTCACGTTGTCATTATGGGGTATTGTTTGTAGAATTTTTAGGAAAATAATGAATTTAATCCATTTTGGAATAAGGCTGTAACCTAACAAAATGTGGAAAAAAGTGAAGCGCTGTGAATACTTTCCGGATGCACTGTAAAATGTAACACCGGGGTGTTTCCTTTAAAGAGCTCTGCGTATTCCACAACAAGAGTGCTTCTGTATTTACATATTTGTATTTTTGCATTATAATTCCCTAATACTACATCACCTGAAGCTATTTGGAAAGTTTAGAGTGCATCTGGACTGTGAGCTGTGTAATTCTTCCTCTCCTCGTTCAGGTGTGAGCGGCAGTGCTGTATGTTACGTTAAAAGATATGAAACGACTAATCGACAACAAAAAATATGTCAATTTTTTTTTATTGTCGACATTGTCAATAACGTTGGCTAATCGTTTTAGCCCTTCTGAGGAATTATCTATTTATGGAGTTCATCCTGAACTCTCTTGGGTCCACATAAACCACAAGAGAATTCTTGTTTTTTTCTTGAGTACTGGTCCCTCATGAGGCTTTTTAAATCACCCCCAGGAGAACAAGAGTTATGAACCTTGCTTGCTTTAGAAGGTAGAGGGTGTACATAAGTCGTTACCACTCATCAGTTAGCAGTTTGTCCAGAAAGGAACAGATTTAAGAGTCTAAATGTATGCTCTTGGATCTCATTTGTACCTTTTGTCCTTCACTTATAACACTCATCTAAGCTGTCCAGTGATTTCAGATATCTCTGTTTCACAGCTGTGATACTGAAGGTTTGGTGGTAATAGTTAGTTTAAATATGAAGTATGTAACTTTTTATGTGTCAAAATACTTTTAGATAAAACTGTAATGTCTATATTGTCTATGAGTCATCATTGTGTAGTTTGATAAAATACGATTGTGAATTGGGTTTAAAAATAAGTAATTAAATAATAATTGTATTTATAACCCCAGTGAGCATGCCGAAGGCAACTGTGGCAAGGAACACAAAACTCCATAAGATGTTGGTTAATGGAGAAAATACCATTGGGAGAAACCAGACTCGCTATGTGGGCCAGTTCCCCTCTGTCTAACATCATGAATACCATGCCAATATTACTTATGTTTAGTGCAAGTCATGGTTTAAAATTAAACTAAGTAGGTGTTAAGGGTCAGTGTTTAAACAAAGATTTTGTATGAACTGTAAAATGAATGACTAATGTATTTGAAATCCATCCTGGATTAACTGCAGAAGTTCACATAGATTCAATTGTCCTTGTTAGTTGGCTGATGAAGGGTTTTGTTGGCAATTGTGTAGTCCACATTAGACCTAGGTGAATGCAGGCAGAGATCAGTGAGGTGCATCGCAGTTCAACCGGCCAGTAATTTTGGTGAGGTCTATCCATACTTCAGCTATAAAAATGCTCGCTAAAGTAGCCCTAAAGCTTGATAAGATTCTGCATGAATTATTGGTGTCTTTCAGTGACAGGGAACTAAGAAAGGTTTACTCCATTTCCCTTTTTATGTCATGGAACCTTGGAGTGCATTTGCATATGCAACCTGGAAGCCACACTGATTTAATTTATATATATTTAGTTTTTTAGACCAAGGTTTCTTTTTCCTTCAGTTTACCTTCTGTATGCAACCAAACAGCCACATTTAAGCGGAAGCATAGGCGTTCTTTGCCTCATGAGTAATGGTGATTCATTCAGTTAAATTTACTTCAGAAATATTGAACTCTTCTTTTTAAATTGGCTTGAGCTGTGCAAATGTCTTTGCGATTACCCTGCGTAATCTTTATTTCATCATAGTCATAGAAAATTGCTACACCTCCCACATTGTAATTGAATGGCTGTGAAATAAAAGATGGCTAAACTTTAATATAAGAACAAGGAGGCATCTGCTGCTTCAAGTTATAAACCATTAAGAGAGATTGAAGAGCATAACCATCCAGAAACTTAATAATAGATAGAAGGTGGGATTTTTAAACCTTCCTACAGTTTCTGAAGGAGGATGCTACTAAATGAGAGCTATAGAAGAGGGACTTTATGGTGCAGAATTCTCCTGACATCTTCATACTGGCAGTGGAGTTATTGTGCTTGAGTGTGTTAGCACCTGAAGCAGATCACACTAACTCTTCTGCTGAAACTGCTTGCTTGTATCCTCTTCTCGCTCCATTATTCAATTCTTTTCATCCTGCTGCTGTTTCCCTATGGTTTAAATCAACATTTAGCTGAAGGGACCTGCTCGGAAGTTTTACAGATCTTTAGCTACCCCAGATTTATAGGCTGTATCTCTCTCTCTCTCACTCACTCACTCACTCTCTTTCACTCACTCACTCACTCTCTTTCACTCACTCACTCTCTCACACACACAAACACACACAAACACACACACACAGACACACACACAAACACACACACACACACAGACAGACAGACAGTGGCACCATCTTTTCTACCCCCTAAAAGTTTGCATACACATTTAAATAAACCAATACTTAACTAAACTTTGAGAAGTGTTAAAAACACAGTAAAAAAAAAAATTTTAGGAATGGCACATAAAAAAATGTCAACTCGCATGTACATATATGCAAAGCCACCCATCCATATACCCATTTTTGCAATGCTATTTGTGTCATGTGTTGTGTTTGTCATGTGTTTGAAGTCCCATAGTGAAGTATTCAAGATCAGTGTTCATTGGCGGGGCTTTGAGTATATAGGTTGCACAATTGAAATACAATTTAAATCGTTGCATTTTCTGTAATTAAATACTATATATTTTTTAAGGTAATAAAAAGCATAGAAATCCGTGGTTATTGTCATATTTACACTTTTGTCCCATATGTTTCTTTGGTGAAAGCTTGATTGAATGTAAATGCAATCTATCTTCTATCTTCTCTCCTGCAGAACGCACCATAGCCAGACACGAGGTGCGAGAGGTGGAACAGAGACAGACACGGGACAGCCTACGGGACTCTCCGGCATTGGCTGAGAGTGACGATCTGGTCATCATCTATAACCGTGTGCCCAAGACTGCCAGCACCTCCTTCACCAACATTGCATATGACCTTTGCGGAAAGAACCACTTTCATGTTCTCCACATCAACACCACCAAGAACAACCCAGTCATGTCACTACAGGACCAGGTGATATGGCCATTAAATCACACACATCCATGGGGTTGATACTGTATCGAAGCCGTGTAATGCTATAATATTTCAGACCCCTTTTTAAGAGCTCTACATTGGCACCTGGTAGACCTGTAAACATTGATCCAAAATTCAGCTTTCATAATTAAACATACATTTTTTATGATTGGTTGTGATTGTGCTGCATTGCACAGCAGATCCATGTTCAATGTGGACAAATTGCTTGTTACTGGAAACCTATAGCTTGATATCTGGTTAGGATATGTTTGATATAAGTAGGTGGGTCGGTTTGGTGAAGTGGGACATGTTTGTCAAGCAATAGCGATATAAATGACGACAGACCATTTATAAGAAGTTGGTCTTTTAAACTTGCGGTGTTATTTTGGAAAGTCAAGACAAGCATTTACCATTGTGGCATACACCAAAGTCCCTTTAAAGGCAAGACAGTCCACTCGGCGGCCATCTTTGCAACTCCTGGGTAGCTATTTTCTATGGATACAAGGTTCATGAAAGTACAACTCCTATCTACTTAAATGTGGAAAGACCATAATCATCAAAACGGTTGTTCAAGATTGCAGACCAATGAACAGTAAAATCTGACAGCAATGGTATCATAAATTGTACTTCTTTACCTCCGATGACGCAACAAATTATGCTATTTTCCCAGCTGGTGCAGCTAATGTGCATGCTCATTTTCAAGTTTATTGACTGCCGATGTTTGTATCTAATAGGTGATTGGCTCTTTTAGACTGAGGCTTTCGATTATTCATCTGCCATATTTGTGGTTACATAACATACAGTATATGCTGTTCCAATGCAGTGTATGTCTGCCTGCATTATATTTTCACAGTGAATGTGGTCAGGAAAATATTAAGGAAAAAGGGGTTATTAAATTCAGTATAGAATTTATTCAATACTACTTTTTTTATTAGTTGCTATAAACAACAAAAATACTGCATAGTAAGCTGGAATGTATTTTGCCTACAGGCTTTTAGAGTTTAAAATACTCGCTTTTAAACAAGCTTGCACTAGACAATAATTAAATAGAATTGCCAAATATAGCCTGCTGCAATGAATATGCTGGTATGCGCATTTCCCAGACCAGCTCATAAGAAATATATTTTGCAGTTTGGAGCAGAGATATAGGCTGCTTGAACTGATGACAGTATGATGGTCTTTTGCTCTCTGTCAGTTAATTTTCACTCTGACAGTCCAGGTGATGTCAGCGCAGTGGCCCTGTGTCTGTAGCACATGCTTCTTCTAACAAACTGTCTCATCTCTGACTACACTTCCATTATTCATTATCCTCTATCAATATCCACGCTGCTACCGTGACTTTGTGTAGTTAGCAGGTTCAAAGCTGTGTTGAACAAGCTTGAACCAAGAAGAATGAGGAACAGTCCTTCATGATGGCAACAATGAAATACCATTGACTTATTAGGGATGGGTCGTCCAACAACCGACTAGTCGATTAGTGAGGTCGAGTAGTTTGTTTATTTTTCATATGTACAGTATACACATCCATCTTTCTAATAGAATGCTTAATATTTATATTTATTTATACTACAGTTTATTCCGCTCCGCAAAATTGGATTTGCTTAGCATCACTATTTGTGTCATTCTGCTTGTGTGTGTTCATGGCTTTCCAAATAGTGGTGAAGATTTTGATTCATCATTCATTTTAAATTCCTTTAAACAGCACTGAGATGTGCATGACCATAACAATGAAAGTGATTGAGAAAATATTAATTTACGATAACTGATTCATTTACCAACTCGTTCTGCTGGCAAAGAATTGCACAAACTAACAGATACATTTTTGTGGTCCTCCTTTATATTAGGTGTCTTTAACTACTATGTACTAACATTAAAATAAATACAATACCAAGTATTTATTGCTTAACTACATATTGTTCTGCAAAATTCTCAAAAACTTAGACATATTTGCTGCTACTGAGGTTGAGGTAAGGGTAGGTTAAGAAATAGGTTTTCTTTGGTTTAGGGTTTAGTGTAACTACAAAATAATTAAAATGCAGGTACTGTAAATGTAAGTATAATGCAACAACATGTATGTACAGAATATGTACATTGTATTAAAAGCTAAAGTACATTAGTTAAAGACACCTAATATAAATTGGTTCCATTATGTCAAACGTACGTTTTTCAATTTTATTTGCTTGATTGTTGAACTGTTGTGTATAAGCAATATCACTCTTGAAGTTAGGCTGTTGATCCGAAAATAAGCACATCTGTGATTACCTATGGACTAATCACGAATATGCTGATATTCAGAACAACAGGAATCTTGATTTTGTGATATTGCTTAAATATATATTTGGTTTTGGTATTTTTAGTAGTGCTTCAGTAGCATGTCGACCGTGTGCAGTTATTTAGCCATTAGAAAGTTTGCATGGTAAAAGTCTCTGAAAAGTTGTGTCTTTTTAAATTCATCCCATTTAAACAGCCATATAAACAGAAAATTATAAATATATGACACTTTATACTTGCATTTGCAAATAACAAACATTATTTTGGTAATTCTTAACAGATTAGTAGTTCATCAACACTCAAATATATAAAATCAAACTTTCATGTCATTCATAACTATTTGAATGTAGTTTCAATTGAAACTATCCCTGTTAAGCGTTTTATCATCCAATAATGCTTAATGTTCCCACACGTCCTGGAAGTCCTGGAAAACCTGGAATTTTGCAATGCAATTTTCCAGTCATGGAAAATTTGAAAAATATTTAAATGTCCTGGAAAATAATTATTTGTCCTGGAAAATGTATAACTAAAGTTTGATTGCGTCATTTGAAACTTTGCTTTTGTCACTGCCGGTGACCGCGCATTGGGAAACAACATCAACATCACGAACGAAGTCCTGCCACATACATTCTCTGCTCATCTTCTGTCATCTCTACTTTGCTTTTACGAGTTTAAGTATAGATAGAGTACAAAATATAATTTTTTTTTCATTCCAACAGTGTTGTAGTTTTAACTACAGAAACATTTGGGTTGTAAACTATAGACAAAGACAACGGTGCGACCACTGTTTTTATGAAAATTAATTTACACCCCTAGGTGGTAGCTTGTTGATTCTGCCTTTGCACCACAGGTGTTAGGAATTCCTTATCTTGTTTCACTGTTGCCCTCTGTCTGCCATTTTTGTCACCTTTGCATTCCATAGTTTTGTCCCTTGTTTAGCTCCACTGTCTCACTTGTCATTGTTTAGAACTACACTTCCCAGAATCCACCTGCCATCATCACTGCCATTTTGTTCATTGTTTTTACCTGTGTCTCATTCTGTCATCACTCACTGTGTATTTAAGCCCTGCTTTTTGTTCACTCCTTGTCGTTCGTTGAATGTTGTTAGCCTGGTGTGTGTTCCCTGCCCGTGTTTTCTATGTAATGTTTATTTCCCCATTGAGGGTTTTCCTTTGTGTTTTGCCAGTTTGTTTATGTAATAAAGTTGAACTGCAACTGGATCTGCATCTCCTCGTCTGCCTTCGCTGCTCGTTCATAACAGAACGAACAACCACACTATGGATCCAGCGGTTCAACGAGCAAACTTCCACCTGCTCTGCTTGAATCAAGAGGACCGCCCTATAGAGGACCACATCCGCGACTTCCTTAAGCTGGCGGGTATCTCGGATTTCCCGGACTCCTCTCTGGTGGTCTTCTTCAGGCGCAATCTGCACCCCGCACTTAAGGAGCGGTTGCCACAGGCAACGCGGCTGGACGCTCCACGCGTTCGTGGAGGAGACTCTGCTGGCCTGCGGTTCGCCGTTAACTGTGGGCGCCATCGAGGAGAACTCTGCCACTCCTCCCACAGTAATAACCCTCCACTCGCCCGTGGTTCGTACCTTCACGCCTGCCTTGGTCAGTGAGCCTGCACAGTCCACTTCGTCTGCCCGGCGGAGGAGGAGAAGAGGAAAGGCTTCTGCTCCCCAGTCTCCGCCTGCCACGGCCAGCGAGCCAGAGCCCACGCCTGCCACGGCCAGCGAGCCAGAGCCCACGCCTGCCACGGCCTGCGAGCCAGAGCCCTCGCTTGCCCCGGCCTGCAAGCCAGAGCCTTCGTCAGCCACGGTCAGCGAACCCAAGCCAGCGCATACCACAGTCAGTGAGCCAGTGCCTGTCGCCTCAGAGGTCAGTGAGCCAGTGTCTGTCGCCTCAGAGGTCAGTGAGCCAGCGCCTGTAGCCTCAACCGTCCCTGAGCCAGCGCCTGTAGCCTCGACCGTCCCTGAGCCAGCGCCTGTAGCCTCGACCGTCCCTGAGCCAGCGCCTGTAGCCTCGACCGTTCCTGGGCCAACGCAATAGCCAGGACTGACCAAAAGCCAGCACCAATGGTCATGCCCTCGAGCCTCCCGAGCTTCCCAGAGCTCCGCCTTCCGAGCTTCCCAGAGCTCCACCTTCCGAGCTTTCCAGAGCTCCGCCTCCCGAGCTTTCCAGAGCTCCGCCTCCCGAGCTTTCCAGAGGTCCGCCTCCCGAGCTTTCCAGAGCTCCGCCTTCCGAGCTTCCTGAGCTTTCCAGAGCTCCGCATTCCGAGCTTCCTGAGCTTTCCAGAGCTCCGCCTCCCGAGCTTTCCAGAGCTCCGCCTCCCGAGCTTCCTAGAGCTCCGCCTCCCGAGCTTCCTAGAGCTCCGCCTTCCGAGCCTCCCGAGCTTTCCAGAGCTTTCCAGTGCTCCGCCTTCCGAGCCTCCCGAGCTTTCCAGAGCTCCGCCTCCTGAGCTTTCCAGAGCTCCGCCTCCTGAGCTTTCCAGAGCTCCGCCTCCCGAGCTTTCTGAGCTTTCCAGAGCTCCGCCTCCCGAGCTTTCCAGAGCTCCGCCTCCTGAGCTTTCCAGAGCTCCGCCTCCTGAGCTTTCCAGAGCTCCGCCTCCCGAGCTTTCCAGAGCTCTGCCTCCCGAGCTTTCCAGAGCTCCGCCTTCCGAGCTTTCCAGAGCTCCACCTCTCGAGCCTCCCAGGGCCCTGCCTCTCAAGCCTCCCAGGGCTCCGCCTCTCAAGCCTCTCGAGCCTCCCAGGGCTCCGCCTCTCGAGCCTTCCAGGGCTCCGCCTCTCAAGTCTCCCGAGCCTCCCAGGGCTCTGCCTCTCAAGTCTCCCGAGCCTCCCAGGGCTCCTCTCGAACCTCCCAGTGCTTCGCCTCTCAAGTCTCCCGAGCCACCCAGGGCTCCTCCTCCCAAGCCTCCTAGGGCTCCGCCTCCCAGGGCTCCATCTCTCAAGTCTCTCGAGTCTGCCGGGGCTCCTCCTCCCGAGATTCCCAGGGCTCCGCCTCTCGAGCCTCCCTCTGCTCTGCTCCCTGAGCCTCCTACGGCTCCGCCCCCTGAGCCTCCTGAGCTTTCCATGGTTCCTCCTCCCTCGGCTCTGCCTCCTGAGCCTCCCACGGCTCCGCCCCTGAGGCCTCTGAGCCTCCAGAGCCTCCTTCAGCTCCGCCTCCAGAGCCTCCCTCAGCTGAGCCTCCCAAGCCTCCTACGGCTCCGCTTCCCGAGCCTCCCACGGCTCCGCCCTCAAAGCCTCCCGAGCCTCCTACGGCTCCGCCTCCCGAGCCTCCTGCGACTCCGCCTCCCGAAACTCCTGCGGCTCCGCCTCCAGAGCCTCCTGCGGCTCCGCCTCCAGTGCCTCCAATGGCTCCGCCGCCAGAGCCTTCCAGGTCACCGCCTTTAGGGCCTCCTCCCAGGGGTCCTGACCCAGTCCCTGACCTGTGGCCTCCTCCCAGACCTTCTGACCCTGTTCCCATCCTGTGGCCTCCTCCCAGGCCTCCTGACCCAGTCCCTGTCCTGTGGCCTCCTCCCAGGCCTCCTGACCTGGTCCCTGTCCTATGGCCTCCTCCCAGGCCTCCTGAACCAGTCCCTGTCCTGTGGCCTCTTCCCTGGCCTCCTGACCCAGTCCCTGTCCTGTGGCCTCTTCCCAGGCCTCCTGACCCAGTCCCTGTCCTGTGGCCTCCTCCCAGGCCTCCTGTCCCTGTCCTGTGGCCTCTTCCCAGGCCTCCTGACCCAGTCCCTGTCCTGTGGCCTCCTCCCAGGCCTCCTGACCCAGTCCCTGTGCTGTGGCCTCTTCCCAGGCCTCCTGACCCAGTCCCTGTCCTGTGGCCTCTTCCCAGGCCTCCTGACCCAGTCCCTGTCCTGTGGCCTCCTCCCAGGCCTCCTGACCCTGTTCCCGTCCTGTGGCCTCCCCCCAGGCCTCCTGACCCGGTCCTTGCCCGGTGGCCAGCTCCCAGACCACCTGAACCTGTCCTTGCCATCTGTGCCCCCTTGGACTTCCTGCCTGCCATCTGTGCCCCCTTGGACTTCCTGCCTGCCATCTGTGCCCCCTTGGACTTCCTGCCTGCCCTTTGTGCCCCCTTGGACTTCCTGCCTGCCCTTTGTGCCCCCTGGACTGCCTGACAGAATTTCACATATTTAATACACAAATGTATGTCTGAATGCACAGTTTATCAAATTAAAATCGCAATATGTCCTACTGGGATTATTAAACTGCAAAAGGCTGTGATTTAATGAAGTATATAATGTGAATGTTCTGTACTCTTCAAAATAAAGCCAGCCGCACATACACTGAAAACACTCCTCATGATTATCATGCGCTTTGCGTGTGATAGTAGAGGACAGCGTTCTGAAGCACACAGCACATACAAGTATGTTTTTTTTTTTTTTTTTTTTTTTTTTATTAAATCACAGCTTTTTGGGGTTTTATTAATTACACTGTAGCAAACTGGTTATCCAAAAATGGCAAAAATAATACCTTGATTTAAATGGATGCGCTTAAATGATACAAATGATGAGATCCTTTAAGATCCACAGAGCAGATAAAACAATCATAAATAAATATAATACAATTCTTTTAAAAGGTGTTTACTAATTATTTATAGACCTAAATCCAATCCAATAATTGATCCCAACCAAGATGGCTCCTTTGGGTTGGATGGTAGTGGCGACGACTCTACGACAGTGTATCCCTCCTCCTTCCCGGACTTCGGCACGAAAGTAAAGTTCAATTGAAAGGAGGCGGCGGGAACTGGACAAAGCATCAAACTAATGTTTTTAATAAACTTAAACACAAAGACACACAAACGTAAATGCATACAGGGCAGCTGCCTGTAGCTCTCTCTCTCCCGTTGCGCCTATCCCTCTTCTCGGCTGATTAGCCCGATTGGGGTCCATGCGTGCGTAGTCATGGCCCAGCCCCACCCTCCTCCTCCTCATAGTTGGTCTCTGCGTGCGCTTGAGAGAAAGAGAGATAGGAGAGCATTCACAGTCATGTTGGAGTGAGAAATCGGAGCTCTTAATGCAAAAAGAACTAATGTGCTACTTTTAAACTTTTCATATGATGTTAGATTAAGAAGTTTATGTTGTGATGGTAGGCTATAATAGAAAGTTCATAATGTCAGATGTTTGATCACGCATTAATATTTAACATTTGCATGTACTTTTTACTAGCAAATGTGAGTAGTCTAGCTGTTTTTTTTTTCTCTCGTAAAAGTGACTTTTTTAAATTCCCCCAAAGATACATCTTATTGCAGTCAATTAAACCCAAAACCAGCCTAATTGCATAGGGCTACCTTAAGATTGTTTAGTCGACAAGTTGTTCTGGCAACTCATAGAATACTAGATTTAGAGCCTTTTTTGTAAATATAAAATCATATTAAAAAATATGTAGTTGTGCACGTACCTATTTTTTATTCACCAAATAGGTTGCTATATAGGTCAACAAGTTGTCAAGGAATGGAAATCAATCATAAGACGAATGCAGCTGTTTCATTTGCAAGTTTGGAAGTGCTACTCTGGAAAAACTTTCTTATTTAATTTTGCCCTGTGACTATTCATATTTTATGTGTCTGTCTGTCTGGGTTTTTTTTATTTTCTGTTTGTGTTTTTGCCTTTGTATTCATGTCATCACTATCTGTGCATAGAAAGGGAAGGTGTTATTTGTTTACATTTTAGCCCAGGTAATATTCAGTCTAGCCTGGCAACAAAGACTGACAATGGTACAAATGACACAACCTCTTCCCTGAGGAGCTGTACAGTAGGACTGAGGGGAGGATGTTTGGAAAATATATCAGTGAAAGGTGTTTGTCTCTGGCATATATTAAGTGTCAGTTGGCTGGTTTGTTCAACAGCTCAAGATAAATATGCTATTTTGAGATGGTTATTTGAGATTTGGATATTGGATAATGGGGCATGGCATATCGCACATACACATACAGTATAAATACATTGGCCACAAAAACATATTTGGACACTTGTGGACAATTAAGTCACACTCAAAAATGTTTGAATATTATTGCATTAGGTAACAATATGGCATGTGCAAACAAATGATGGTAGTCCTTTTCTCAGGAATAACTAATCTTTTCTGAGCCATTTTTGCAATTACTTTTTACAACAAATGGTCTTAAAGCTAGAGTGTGCAATCCAGAGAGGCTAGCAGTTAGTAAGCTAGCTTTGAAAGCATAGAGCCCACCCTCGATTCAGAGGTGTCTCCAAAGCTTCGCCGCCTCTATCACACATATACACACACACACACAGAGCAGAGTCTAAGCACCAGGAGGAGAGTCGTGTTGGTGGATTTTTTTTTTTTTTTACATTTAGACCATTTAAATTATTGATTGCTATCAGGATGTGAAGAGACTTTCAACCAGTATAACAAAAAAAAAAAAAAAAACATTCTGGAAGAGATTGCACACCCTAGCTTTAAAGGTTTAGTTCAGACAAAAATGAAAATTCTCATTTACTCACCCTCATGCCATCCCAGATTCATATGATTTTCTTTCTTCTGCGGAACACAAATGAAGATTTTAGAAGAATGTTTCAGCTCTGTAGGTTCATACAATGCAAGTGAATGTGATCAGATCTTTCAAACTCCAATAATCACATAAAAGCAGCACAAAAATAATCCATATTACTCCAGTGGATAAATCTATGTCTTCAGAAGCTATTTTATAGGTGTGGGTGAGAAACAAATCAATATTTAAGTCCTGTTTTACTATAAATCTCCACTGTTGCCACTGTTCACATTCTGAAAGTGAACGTGGAGATTTATAGTAAAAAAAGGATCGAAATATTGATTTGTTTCTCACAAAGTGTTTGAATCAATTTAGAAGACAGATTTAACCACTGGAGTTGTATGGATTACTTTTTTGCTACATTTATGTGATATTTGGAGCTTGAAAGGTCTGGTTTTCACTTGCATTGTATGGACCTACAGAGCTGAAATATTCTTCTATGCCACTTAGTTTGATATTTTGTGTAATGCAAAACATAAATATAGTTGTAATTGTGGCTTAAGTTTCCAAATACTGTATGGGACCACTGTATATATTATAAAGTGTGGAAAGACAACTCTATTTCGTAATCTTGTGCTTACAGATGAGGTTTGTAAGGAATGTGACATCCTGGCGGGAAATGAAACCAGGTTTCTACCACGGCCATGTCGCCTACCTGGACTTTTCAAAGTGAGTCATCAATGATCATATACAAAAACTGTGTACTGTACTTTATTGTACTGTAGTTCAGGTACTATGAATTTATTACTTAAATTATGTGATTATAACCAGTGTTGTCCCTTGCTGGAAAGGAAAAAAAATAAAATAAATCCATCAGAATGCTACTTTAGTCACAGACATAAGATATACTGAAGTGCTGCTGCACTCTAGTGGTTGAAAATGGAACATGATTTCTTTTGCAATTCACTGGATATACAGAATTTGTAAACGGAAGAATATTTTTAAAGATTCATACTTTCCCACATAGGTTTGGGGTTAAGGGTAAGCTAGTTTATATCAACATCATACGGGACCCCATTGAGAGGTTGGTGTCATACTACTACTTTCTGCGGTTTGGAGATGATTACCGACCCGGTCTCAGACGGAGAAAGCAGGGGGACAAAAAGGTAATGGCCTTTTCACAAAATTTCAAATCGAATCAATATTGCATGCCCTTAAATGTATTTATTTGTTCAGTAGCCAATATAATAACCAGGATAAAGTACAATCATCCTGTCTTTATCGCAAAATCAACGCCTTTATTCCACTTAGTGTTAGGGTCCTAAACACCCAGTCTGTGTTAATTTTGCAGTTTGACCAACTGACTGTACATTAAACATATTTGTAACAATATTTGATAAATCAACCACTATTCTATTGAACCAATATGAAAAGTTTTGATGAAACAACAATTTATGTTCTCAACATGTGTATCCTGATATGTAATTCTGCGTCACGCTGTGTTTCAGACGTTTGATGAGTGTGTGTCATCCGGAGGTTCTGATTGCGCACCTGAGAAGCTATGGTTACAGATCCCGTTCTTCTGTGGCCATTACTCTGAGTGCTGGTGGGTAACATGATGCAGTGTGAAGTTTTCCTCTTAACAAAGTGCGCTTTCTTATTAGACAAATCGATGAGGTCAAAGTTACTTGTATTGATTCATTTTCAAAACCATGTAGGTCAGTGTTTCCCAACTTTTTTTGTCTCATGTACTTCCTTCCACAGCCCCTTCAGTCAGACTCAAATACCTCTCCATGGACACCAAACCATAAATGTGCTTCTTTTAACTCTTCTTTTAAAATGAAACTAGTTAAACCAATCATTTTTGCCATTGTTAATGAGAATACCATCAGTGTTCTTTTGCGGCATGCCAACAACAAAACATATGTTATGTATGTAAGATTAAGACCATGAAGAGTGGAGAAAGATGATACATTATTTATTTATTTCAGTGTTGCATTGAGTTCAGTATTTTAACAGATTGTTGTAGAATTGTGAAAGAGAGAGAAGTGCAGGTTAAACATGTAAAGAATACTTATGCATAATTCCACCTTTGTCCATTGTCTACCCACATATATTTTCCTACTAGGGTGACCCACAACAATGTACAAAACTTACACACATGTTATCTTCCCTTAAAAGGAACTCGAAGATCCCAGGACATTATTTACTTTTTGTTATTTTAATCAGTTTGTCACACTTTCTGTTTTATAGTTTTAATCAAGCAAAAGCAAAATCAAAAGTACCCCATGAACATTCTGAAACGGATATTTCTCCCAAACTCACCCTAATAACGCTCAAAACCTGTATGATTGTTTAATCTTCTGTGGAATACAAAAGGTATCATTTTAAAAAGTCTCCACTGGGTTTATTTGCCATAATGTAAGTGAATAGGTACTCTGGTTTCTCAGGCTTGGAATAAAAAAATAAAAAAACTGAAAACCACAGTAAAAGTAATCATTTCATGCACTATATTCCAAGTCTTTTGAAGCCATATGATCACTTTATGTGATGAGCTGAATGAAAATTTAAGTCTGTGTTCACTCTGAAATCAAATCATATAATTAATATAGCGCTTCAGTAAAATATGGGGGCTGTGTTAACAGTGGTGACTCAGGCTCAATATTTCTGGTGGGGCTCAAACAATCATTTAACACAGCATGAATTCAGGGGTTGCATTAACCTAAAATTCTGTCATTTTCCGATTTTTGTATTTGAAGAATAATTCCAAATGCTGTTTGTCATTTTTACAGATGAAAAATAACAAAACTAAAATAATTTCAACCTAGTGCATCAGTATTGACTTTAAACTCTCTCACACACAGCGGGAGTGCATGTATGCCATGTGTATTCCCTGGTATTAACAGGTGCCATTGCAATTTACACCTGGTATTATCCACCTCTTTTGACTAATTGTGTTTGGATTTCATAATGTCAGTGTGTTACTGCATGATAATAAAGTGCAAAAAAGTATCAGTCACACTGAATAAGTTCCGTGAACTTGTGCATATATTTATACGCATTTTCAAATTTTCAGATCAGACAAAATCTTGTTTTAGCATAGTGGTTAATTGGTAGAACTTTCTCCCTAGAACTCATTGGTTTCATCACACTATATGATAGAGTCAAAAATTTATCATATAAGCCTATCCACTGTAATATATTTGCCATTATAATGGAAGCTATCTCCCTCAATGTTGCCGTAGTACTTATAAAATGAAAACAAGTATAACAGATAAAATAGATCATGATCGACCTTTTACTTATTACATGTGTGATGGATAAAACATTTTTATATCGCAACTTTTGAACATGATTCCACTTAGAAACATCCCTATTAATTTAATTCTTAGCTCAAACCACCACTAAAATATGCATATCCATGTCAAAAAGCTCAAGTGACTTTGAAAGCAAACCAGATATATGCATATCGTCAAAGGCTGTGCAAGCATATTTTCTCACGAACTTGCATAACAAAACTTATCAAAATGAAAGCCTGAATATTTTGAAGTTATTTGTTATGTATTACAATCCAATGTATCAACAGTACTTAAAAGCAATGGCATTTGAACTGTACTTTATCTAAGCAAACCAGCAGCACATTAAGATAAGTAGTTTTTAAAACTTAACAATGAAGTTCACTACGCAGGTTGGCAATGAAGAGGTGTCATTTCCGAGAGCCATGTCAGCCTGACATACGTATGATCAAAGCTTTTGATTGGCTAGGGGCAAAGGCAAATGTGCCCCTCAGGCTATCGTTGAATGATTGTTGCACATGCTCATGATATTATCTAGGTCTGCCTTGATTAACATATAGGACGATGGGCTAGCCCCACACACAGAATATGAGAATGATTAAATGGCTTTAACGCAACAGACCTTTAATAATAGTATAATTTATCAAATGAATATATTCTGTTGTCTTGACATAAAACAAGTTAAAGATGCAGAAATTATAACATCACAGAGCTGAATAAACAATGACTGAATTTTATTTTTGGGTGAACTATCGCTTTAAAATAAATGTTTGAATATGTCACGCATTTTGCACAACAGCACCGCATCTGTTGAGGTTCAGCCCCACTTGCCCTTAATGTAGAGATGCCACTATATGTTAGTAACATCAAATGTCATTAGTTGCACATTTAGTCACAAGATGCAATGAACCAGTTTGATGAGTTACTATTCGCTCACAGTTTGGCAAATAAACCCTGTGAAGACCTTTTTGTAAAAATTTACCTTTTCTGTTCTATGGAAGAACATAAGAAATGTGTTTAGAGCAACAGTAGGGTGAAAAAATAATGAGTCAATTTCATTTTTAAGTGAACTATTCCTTTAAGGGACCCTCTAGGCTACATATACCCCTGGTTGTGAATTTGTTTAAAAATATTTTTTTTATTTAACCTTTATTTAACCAGGAAAGTCCCATTGAGGTTAAAAACCTCTTTTTCAAGGGAGTCCTGGCCAAGAGGCAGCAAAAACACAATCAATTACATTTATAAAGGTTATACAACACAAATAATTAAAAACATTTACAATTTAAACAGGTCATTTCAGGTTCTCTCAATCTGGACTTAAAAGCATTTAAGGAAATGAGCTCAGATAATTTCAAGTCTTTTTGCAAAAAGTTCCATGCAGAAGGAGCGGAGTAGACAAAAGCCCTTTTCCCCAGTTCTGTTTGGGCAAATGGAACAAAGAGCAGCAAGTGATCATTTGATCGCAATGAATAAGAACCAACACTTCTCCATGTGATTAAACTATTGATGTAGGATGGCAACAGACCAAGCATGGCCGTATAGATAAAAATATGCCAATGCCCTGATCTCCTGTTGGACAACGATGGCCATCCCACTCTGGAATCTAATTCACAATGATGGGTCATATTTTTACAATTCGTAATAAATCTCAGAGACGCATGATAAACAGTGTCAATCTTATGCAGACATTGTGCTGAAGCGGTCCTATACACCAGGTCACCATAATCTAAGACAGATAAAAATGTTGCAGTGACTAGCTGCTTTTTTGCTTTAAAAGAAAAACAAAATTTATTTCGAAAGAAAAAAGACAGTTTAAGTTTGAGTTTCTTCACAAGGTTGTCTATATGAGGTTTAAAAGTGAGAGCATCATCAAGCCAAATGCCAAGGTACTTATAAAAATGAACCACCTCTATGGCACTTCCAGTCAAAGTGAACACAGAAGGAGGAACTTTATAAACCTTCTTAGTAGGAATCACTGTTTTAGATGGAAATGTTTTTGTATGTGCAGGAATGTTGGAAGCAGGTGGGCTCTAGAGCAGGCCAAGTATAATTTGGTGAATGAGTATCTGCTGGTGGGAGTAACAGAGGAGCTGGAGGATTTTATAATGATGCTTGAGGCAGCGCTGCCACGGTTCTTCAGAGGAGCAACAGAACTCTACCGCACAGGTACATGTTTGTCATCTGAGGGTTAAACAATCTAATGCTATCGCACTATTGTCCTCTTGAGCAAGGTACTTGCTGTTTCATCAATAACTTTACTGTTAGTTGCTTTAGATAAAAAGCATGCTCTAAATGACAGGTAACGTTAAGTAATTTTGCACTTCTAGTGGGCGATACAACAGTTAAAATGATAAACCGTTGTTTGTACTAATTTGTCAATTAGTATATATTTTTGAGTCTAATTTATTTAATGGAAATGCAAAACATGTCTGCATGGTACGGAATTGCTTTTTAATCACCTAATATTCAGCCACCATGGGCTACATGCACAGAAGAGAAATGGAGGATGAAGGCCGAGCAGCAACACGTGTCCTTCAAATCTCTGCAAAGGAGAAAATGAGAAAGAGCTTGTTAGAAAATAGGCATGCCCTTTGCTAAGCCCAGTTAAAAAGAGCGAAGCCTAATTTTTGGGTTTGGCTTCAGAAAAATCAAGATGAAATTGTACATATTTTTGTTCAAACATTTCTGTTTACATGATTATTAAAAATATTTTTGAATATGTGTACCTTTACTTTGAGTATTGATTTATGGATCAGTCCTAAATAAGAGATGGGAATCATAAGAAATGTAAAGATTCCGGTTCCAATTCATCTTAATTGTTCCGGTTCCAGTAACGATTCTTTTAATACTTTTGAGGAATAATTATTTGGAAATGAGAGATGACTGCCCTCAGCAGTCTGTTGCCAAATGTTTCTACAGGGCAGATTTAACCAATCTGAAATAAATGTAAAACACATTTTGTAAAGATTTGCATAAATGCAATACAATAAGTGATCCTTACTATATTTAATAACTCAAAATCAAAACAAGGAATAAATTTGATAGCATATTTAATATGTCCATTAATTATTTTATAAAACCATGCTTTTACTATACTAATATTGTAGTAACTACAACTGTAGTAATGTTTTTTTGATGTTTTTGTCAGAAACCATGCCTGTAGTAAACATGGTTAATTTTGTGGTTACTATGGTTTTACTACAAATACCATAGGTAAACTTTAGTTACTGTCTGATCTATAATATAGACACTGAATAAAGATCAGTGGTTACTGTAGTAAAACCATGTTTAATTTCCATAAGGTTAAACAAAACAGAAGTCTAATCATTTTACATTTTGGGCCAATAAATGTGTTGGGCACTTCGTTCAGGAGCGGGTTTGGTTATTAGCAATACTTAATAATTATCAAGAATGCTCACCATTAAAATATTAAATCAGTAATATTGAAGTCTTGAGTTTGACCAACTCCATTATCGTATGTGTTTAATTTCACCTGCAGGTAAGAAGTCTCACTTGAGGAAAACGAGTGAGAAGAAACCTCCAGCTAAAGAGTCCATCTCAAAACTGCAGCAGTCAAACATATGGAAGATGGAGAACGAGTTCTACGAGTTTGCCCTGGAGCAGTTTCAGTTTGTGCGTGCTCACAGTGTTAGGGAAAAAGACGGAGAACTCTACCTGCTGGCACAGAACTACTTTTACGAGAAGATCTATCCAAAAGTAAACTAGAGCAAGTAGATGTTGAGTAATATTGCTTATAATATTATAAGCTTGTGTCCTTTGGCTTGTTTAAGTACTGTTCAGTCACATGTTCTGGGAAAAGAAGAACACGGACACAAATGTCGCAGTGCAGACATTGAGACACTGTATCAACCAGCAACTTTGAGACCGGAATCGTTTTATGGACTTCCAGACAACAGTGATGGCACTTCTGATGTCAACTTGAAAACAAAATGAAAGACAAAAATGAGTTTGATTTCATTATGCCTTCCAAAAGAAAATGTCAGCAAATGTTTGGCCATCTGTCACTGTTGTGAAAGGTACATTTCGAACAGGGTACTGCTTTTTGTACCAGACATTTGGTACATTAGGAGCACTTCCTTATTTTACTACTAACTGATGTTTTGTGGATTTATAACACTTTCTGCATTGTGTATATTCATTTTTAATAGAATGCCATGAACAGTGTTTACAGACTTAAGTAAAGGTATTGAAGCCAGAGGATAAAAAGTGGTCAAAATTGTATTTACAGATATATTTTATGTAATTGGACCAAATGGTTGTAAGAATTTCAGATGTGTTTAGTTTAAACTTAATGAGATAGAACATAGACATTGTTTGGGGGATCTTTTTTTTTCTTTTCTATTGCTCTTTTTCATCCCAGTTCCCAGGTAAAATATTCTAAAAAGTAACAGAAAAGAAGTTACACTGACCTCTGAGATGAACTGTCAAGCCATTTAACAGACCATGTTTAACAGTTCAAATAAACAAAACACAGTTTGAGTAGCAGTCCTTCATCATGATTTTATCTGCTACTGCAAGTGTGAGGCAGATTTAGAAATCTAAATAACATGGTAGGTTCCTTGAGCAGTAACTACTGGTATCATCTTGTAGCTCAGTATAAGCTCAAGGTAACTTGGTCTCTACAGACCACTGCCCCCTCAGCATTCATAAATACAGGTTTGCTGTGGTGTGTTTTACCAGAAGACCTGGGAGGAAGTCATCTCTATATCTGTCTTTGTCTCTGAATGTCATTTAGGTCACAGGGTTCAGTTGTGAATGAAAAGATCAAGGCTTAAACCAACATTAGTTTTACACTCAATAGTGCCTTCATAAATAACCTTTCATCACATGCCCTGGTTTTAGCAATTGTTCATGTATTGTTTCAAACTATGTCTGTACTTTAAGTTTGTTTTTTTAAACTGCCAGATATCTTTTTTATTTGGGTTGTTCCATTTGTTTAAATATGTATATATGCACACACACACACACACACACATTGACAGCCAAAAGTTTGGAATAATTTGTACATTTAATTCACCAAAGTGGAATTCAACTGATGACAAAGTATAGTATAGTATCCAAAATATAGGACATTACTGATGTAAAAACAACAGCACCATCACTATTTTTGTTTTATATCAAATCTAGATAGGCTCCATTTCCAGCAACCATCACTCCAATACCTTATCCTTGAGTAATCATGCTAAATTGCTAATTTGGTACTAGAAAATAACTTGCCGTTATATCAAACACTGCTGAAACCTATTTGGTTTGTTAAATGAAGCTTTACATTGTGTTTGAGTTCCCACAGTATGCAATAGACTGGCATATCTTAAGGTCCATATTAGGTCAATAACGGGTAGGGAACCTATGGCTCGTGAGCCACAAGTGGCTCTTTGTTAAAAATCAAGTGGCTCGCCGGGTGTCTCACCATTTACCAACATATTTCAAACTTTCTAGAGATAATTTTCCAACAGAAAGTGTGGGTGTGATTGCAAAGCTTGAAGTCAATAACAGTTTTGATTTCCTTTAATCTAAATTTGTCATATAGCTAAATCATGCGCTTGAAGAAACCCATTCTATTATATTTTTAAGAACAGTCAAAAGAAAAGCTGTCAGTGCTGGAGACTGAATTGCTGTTTGGCAAGCAACGGGAAACTGTCTCGTGGAGCAAGCACATCTAAAGAGTTATTATTTGTTTTTCTCTGTTTCATTCAACTGAAAACTGTTTGGAAGAATAATGTAATCTATGAGAATGCAGCAAATGATCTCTGATCATCTCGTGAGGAATTGCGAGTTTAGTTCGCTCTTACACATTGTGAATGTGACACTGCAGGTTTCAGTAATATATAAGGTATGTTTATATTAAAGAAACAAAGATGAAAGTGATTCAAATATAAAATAATTCAAGACACGTTCACATTGAACCTAAAATTGATTTCTATTTTCTTTTCTTTAGGGAGCATAAGCTGTATTACCAAAATGCAATAAAACACAATTGGCTGCATTTTTGGGAACACACAGGAATTTATTAGGCTTATTTATTATGATGATTATTATAAATATATTTACAGTTATACTTGTCTTTAGTTCTTAATTTGTATGCTATTAGTAATTTTTCACCTGGTGTTGTTGACTGATACTTGCTTGATGGCAAATGGGTCGTTGGAGATGGTGAATGTTTGTATTTGGGGAGGTGGTTATACGTTTCTTTGATAACTTTGTTATTTTATTGCTTTTTTCATTTCATTTAAAGTGCAATTTGAATTTATAAATGTCTTGGGTTTAAGTTTTACGTGTTTCAATAAGTAAATTTTTTAACCAAAATCAATCAAGCAAAAATATTCATCATATAATCGGATATCCCAATATTTTAAATGCGATTATCATTCAAATATTTTTTACATATCACCCAGCCCAAACGCGAAGTAACATTTTTCATGAAGAATTGTAAATTCATTTTATGGAGACCCGCACAAATATGTGTACTCAATTCCATATTGGAACATATTACCTATAAATGTTTGCATATTTGTTTGTTTTTGAGTAGTCTGCGGGCAATATAAACGTCGTTTTTGAAAATAGTCAATTATTCGTTTGTGGTATGTCTCTTTCGAAAAAATGCATCAACCAATTTTTTTTTTAAATTGGCTACTTAGTGAAAAAAGGTTATCGACCTCTGCTCTAGAAACTCATCACTCAATCTTTAGCAAGGCCAGAAAGAGATGTGGAAGGCCCAGTTTCATGTACAACAGTAAAGAGAAGACTCAGGGGCGCAGACCTTAAGGGAAGAATTGCAAAGAAAAAGCCTATTTTGAAACAGAAAAACAAAAAGAAAAGGTTAGAGTGGGCAAAGAAACACAGACATTGGGCAACAGATAATTGGAAAAGAGTGTAGTGGATCTTAACCCCATTGAGCTTTTTGTGGGATCAGCTAGACTGTAAGGTGCGTGAAAAGTGCCTGACAAGACAGCCACATATGTGACAAGTACTACAGGAATTATATAGACAAACTGACAGCGAGAATGCCAATGATTTGCAAAGCTTTCATTGCTGCACGTGGATAATTTTTTGATGAGAACTCCTTGAAGTAGTTTAAGAAGTCTATTTGTAAGTAATTTTTCACGTTATTAATGTACTGACTATATTTTGTGATCAGTTGAATGCCACTTTGGTGAATTAAAGTACAAATTTCTTTCCATAAGAACAAAACCTGTACATTATTCCAAGCTTTTGGCCGCCTGTGTGTGTGTGTGTGTGTGTGTGTGTGTGTGTGTGTGTGTGTGTGTGTGTGTGTGTGTGTGTGTGTGTGTGTGTGTGTGTGTGTGTGTGTGTGTGTGTGTATGTATGTACATACATGCATACATACATACATACAGTTGAAGCCTTAAGTTTACATACAACTTAGCCAAATTCATTTTCACAACTAAATTTTATCATAGAAAACATTCCCTGTCTTCGGTCATTTAGGATCACTATTTTAATTTATATGAATGTGTAATGTCAGATTAATAGTAGATAGGATGATTTATTTCAGCTTTTTTTTCTTTCATCACATTCCCAGTTGGTCAGAAGTTTGCATACAATTTGTTATTATTTGGTTGCATTGCATTCAAATTGTTTAACTTGGGTCAAACATTTTTGGGTAGCTTTCCACAAGCTTTTCACAATAAGTTGCTGGAATTTTGGGCCATTCCTCCAGACAGAACTGGTGTTACTGAGTCAGGTTTGTAGGCCTCCTTGCTCGCACACAGTTTTTCAGTTCTGCCCACAAAACATTACGGTCAAGGCTTTGTAATGGCCACTCCAAAGCCTTTGCCACAACTTTGGAGGTATGCTTGGGGTCATTGTCCATTTGGAAGACCCATTTGCGACCAAGCTTTAACATCCTGGCTGATGTCTTGAGATGTTGCTTCAATATATCCACAACTTTCCTTCCTCATGATGCCATCTATTTTGTGAAGTGCACCAGTCCCTCATGCAGCAAAGCACCCCCACAACATGATGCAGCCACCCCCATGCTTCACGGCTAGGATGGTGTTCTTCGGCTTGCAAGTCTCACCCTTTTTCCTCCAAACATAACTGGTCATTATGGCCAAACAGTTCAATATTTGTTTCATCAGACCAGAGGATATTTCTCCAAAATGTAAGATCTTTGTCCCCATGTGCACTTGCAAACTGTAGTCTAGCTTTTTTATGGTGGTTTTGGATTATTGGCTTCTTCCTTGCAGAGCGGCCTTTCAGTTTATGTTGATATAGGACTTGTTTTACTGTGGATATAGATACTTGTCTACCTGTTTCCTCCAGCGTCTTCACAATGTCCTTTGCTGTTGTTCTGGGATTGATTTGCACTTTTCGCACCAAACTACATAATCTCTAGGAGACAGAATGCGTCTCCTTCCTGAGCAGTGTGATGGCTGCATGGTCCCATGGTGTTTATACTTGCATACTATTTATTATTTGTACAGATGAATGTGGTACCTTCAGGCGTTTGGAAGTTTCTCCCAGACTTGTGGAGGTCCACAATTATTTTTTTGAGGTCTTGGCTGATTTCTTTTGATTTTCTCATGATGTCAAGCAAAGAGGCACTGAGTTTGAAGGTAGGCCTTAAAATACATCCTCAGGTACACCTCCAATTCATTACACCTCCTTTCAGAAGCTAATTGTCTAAAGGCATTTTCTGGAATTTTCCAAGCTGCTTAAAGGCACAGTTAACTTAGTGTGTTTAAACTTCTGACCCAATGGAATTGTGGTATAGTCAATTAAATGTGAAACAGACTGTCTGTATACAGTTGTTGGAAAAATTTCTTGTCATGCACGAAGTAGATGTCCTAAACGACTTGCCAAAACTATAGTTTGTTAAAATGAAATCTGTGGAGTTAAAAATGAGTTTAAATGACTTCAACCTAAGTGTATGTAAACTTCTGACTTCAACTGTATATTTCAAATAAACATTGCTGTCTTTAAGACCATGCTTTTATCATTTTATCAGTGTCGACACATTACTGCTTAAATTTAATTCTCAGTCAGCTGTTGGTTTCCTAAATCCAAACCCATGACTGACTTTCTCTGTAGAACACAAAAATATATATTTTAAAAGAATGTAGCATTAACTGATATCAATACAATAACCGGTGACAATGACTCACATTAAAGCTTAAAAAATAAATGTAGTCCATACCACTTGTGTGTAATATTTAAGGTTTTCTTGAGTGCATATAATCACTTTCTATAATGAACAGATCATATCATTAATAAACTTCATAAATCCAATGGCAACATGTCAACATCAAAACTCTTTGGTTCTTACATGTCTTGTGACCAAGCGTCATGCCAATGTAGTACAAAGTAATTGTATGCTGCAGAAGACTTGTATAATATGATGTTGCATGTTCTACATTTATGACACTTTTGGGTGCTTTTTTAATCTTTAAAGTGAACTTTGAAGGTCCAAAATGCATATAAATGCAGCATAAAAGTAATCAATTTATGACTCCAGTGGTTAAATCTACTCCATGTCTTTAGAAATGGTATGATAAGAGTGTTTGAGAAACAGATCAACATTTAATTCCTGTTTACTATAAATTATCCTCCCTACCCAGTAGGTTGTGTTATGCACAAAGAATGCAAATTGCCAAAAACAAAAGAAGAATGTGAAAGTGAAAGTTGATATTTATAAGATAAAAATGTCAATATTGATCTGTTTCTTACCCACACATATCATTTCGCTTCAGAATACATTGATTTAACCACTGGAGTGGTTACTTTTATGCTGTTTTTATATAAATCTTCATTTGTGTTCAGCGGAAGAAAGAAAGTTACACACATTTGATATGGTTACTTTTGTGTGGAAATATCCCTTTAAAATACTACAGTACTAATTTAAGAATGTAAAGTGTCCTTGAGTTCTGGAAAAGCACTATAAAAATTAAACATTATTTATTATTATTCTACTGTGATCTGAAGAAGAAATAAAGTCATATGGGTTTGGAATGACATGAGGGTGAGTAAATAATATTTTTTTTTAAACTGAACAGAAACTATTCCTTCAAAATATTCCAAGGACAACCTTGACTGTTTGACATTACAAGTTAGAAATATGAATAATCTAAACCAAGTGTTACAAGGCATTTTAGCTTTTCTGATAACTTCTAGGGAAGTATAGGTTTAACTTAGAGAAGGATTTGGACAGACACAGTTTCTGTAACATGAGGCTGATTTAAGCAGTGAATAAGAGCAGACATATTCTGTTTCTTCATAAGGACACTGCCAAACCCATCCTTCCAACTAATAGTCTGTCTGTCACGCCATCAAGCTTTCAGTGGAGGTGTTAAAACGTAAAAGCAATCTTCATCAATCTTTTCTGAGCATCTGATTTCTAGTCATTTGCATTGCTGAAATGTAATGGATAGTTAAAAAAATTTTTTCTGTGAATAAGATCAGGATGATTTTCATACTTTATTGAAATTTTAGCTTTCTAGCCTTTATTTATAGGATAGTAGATGGACATGAAAGTGGGGTAAGAGAGGTGGAACAGGATCGGGATATAACCCAGGCTGGTTTTTAATGCAGGTCCTAGTGAGTAAATGGCTTTTGTATGTCAGGAGAGCGTGCTACCTTTGCACTCTGCATATCAAACAACTTGCCTTTTCAGCTGACACGTCAAGTACAACTCACCCACCACCTCGCTTAATTCTGCTGTAATTCCCACTTTTTTTTTATCAAGTCCTGCCCAAGCAAGTATGCAAGTAATGACCCACACATACCCTGGTTTGTGACACTCTACATAAACAGTTTATTCATCCCAGTTAATTTTAAAGTTACGCTTTTACCCCTTACAAAGGGAAAAATAATATGGAATTTAATAAAGAGTAGGCTATCAAGGTGACTTGTAAAAAATATAGGTAATCTCTCATTTTGAAACTGGTTATTATTGTGTGGTAGTGGGGGAAAAAAGTGGGAGGAGAGTGAGTGTGACCAATGGGATCAGTGTTGAACAAAAATCCAGCTTCCATCTCCACAAAGAGAGAAAAACAGCAGTCCCAAACAAATTTGATGCACCAAGACTGCAGCTACAAGAAGAATGTCTGTTTCAAGAAACAGAACACAATTAAATTTTTGTTGGTGCTGCAGGTGTAACAAAAGCTTGTTTCATTAAGCAGATGAATATAATATGATACGTACTCCTCAATTAAAATGAGCCTTTACCAAGTATTAATTTGTGAGGAAGGAGGTTAATTGGGAGCACTGAGGTTCTCTGTGAGCTTTTGTTTTAGCACTGCAATCGTTTGTTTTGTTTTTTCCATGACAATGAGTATCCTGGAAAGAGATTCAATTTTTATCTGAGTTATTATTCAGAATACATTCATTTTAAAGATATTAAGCATTAAAGTATCACTGAAGGGTAAAGTATTACTTTTAAAACACATAAGCTATCCCATTCAGAGAGTCTGAAAATAAAGTTAAATTATGCCTAAAAGTTGTGACATACTGTGTGACCAATTGATTATCTAATATCAGCATTTGAGTAGATTTGTAGCTTAGGAAAACATTATAATGTACCTTGATTATGTTAGAACAATGTTTACTTCCTTCCATGTTATGATAACATGCATTTGATCCTGTGAGCGTCTGAAATCATTATGACTGGTCCAACTCTCCCTCTTTCCTCTAGAGGGAGTATTGTGTCCACTGAGCCATGTCCTTCTCTTTGAATCAGATCAGCTGGAACTGTTCAACAAGCCCCATTAATGCACCTGTGCTGAGCCAAATGGACCAAACGAATGGGGCATTACCATTAAGAATACAGATTGCTCTATTAGAGCTGCACCGGCTTTCAGATTTGGTGGAGGCTATAAATAAAGCTCTTTACATCAGCATTGGCAATTTGTGCCCCTCTCTCTGTGCTCTTGCATAAACTGCACAGTGCTGTTTAAGTCACTGTGTGGAATTGGTTGATTATTTGGCCTTTTTTTCTTGAGAATAATTTCTGTCACAAAGTCTTTTAAGAAGCTTTTACCGAAATGAGTGATTTACACATCAAGGTCTTTCAATGAGCCAAGCATACGAACTGGCATTGTTAACTGCCCTATTTGTTAAATTACAGCAGGAGGTGTGTAACAATGATTGGTTGTGCTTTTAATAATAGGTTTGAATGAGTTTGCTCACTTTAGGTGTCAAGAATAAGATTTAAGCATACTTAGAGCGCTACTTCTTTGGTCAAAAGTAAAGCTCACCACCAATTAGACTAGTACTGCATGTCACTGTGCTGAAATAACCTCTAAATCAGAGTCAAAATAATGACCTCATTCTACTAATGAAGGCTGGCGGGTTTGACAACCATAACCTTCTGGACTTGGGATAGAATGCCTCTTTTTCTGAGTAGATCATAGGAGACCACTGAGCTGTGGAGTAAAACTGGCCACAGTGTATTGAAACTGGTGCTCCATAAAACAAACAGAGCAGACAGGAGGAGAGACACTCTGATCTCCCACTCTCTAGGACAGAAGGCAGGACCTCTGAGCACTTGGCTAAAGGGACGCCTTCTAATGGAAATGTGGTGATCTAAATTGGATGATGGGGTGGGGGGTGGAGATGAAACAAAGTTTAAAGTCAATGGCTGGCCAAGGTAAACTGGCACTTTACTTGGGGGCACTCAGGCTTCCTTAATTTTGCAATCTAAATATAGCAGTTAGGAGAATTGTACCCATTATGTGGAAGGATCATTTGGAAAAGCTAAAATTGTAGGATGTGGCTTGACTTTACTATGTGGGGCATATGACACAGGTACTGGAAAAATCTGATTGCTCACTGGAAATAAGATTAAAGTAAACCGCTTGAAGACATTTCAGTGTAAACACTGAATGATGGGTAATTTGTTTAACATCTGTGATTAAGGCTTTGGTCTATCCAATTTGTTTTTATCCAATTGCTGTTTAGATGTCTGATTATTTCTGAGAACATGGAAAAGACCTCATAAAATACTCTAGTCTGTTTCTACAATAATGGAAGTCTTAGAGTTGGACACTGGATTTGACCTTTGACTTTTAATTAGACTCGTTCAATATGGATGTTTGACATTGAAAAAGATTCTACACTCCTTTCTCTGTCTTCCTCTTTCTTCTTCATGCAGAATTCAGGAAGTAAAGGGTCTAGCAGGCAGAAAGAGATGCAATCAGCAATTCAATCGTGCCCATTGTTCAGGCTTACTGATGAGCTTTGCAGAGCACATAATGGAGTAAATTATTTACCCCTCTGCTTTCTCTTCTTCTGTGACTTCTCATTGTCGTCAGTATACCGTTGTAAAGCTGTATGGTCACAGGATGAAGGCCTGCATCACTTCCTGCAGTTCTATGAAAATCTTGTTCATCCAGTCAGCATATTTAAAATGTTCTTTTCTCAGCTAATCTGTCTCCCTTTTCATGTTCTAATTAAAACCTAAACAGATTAGTTCACACAAAAATAAGAATTATGTCATCATTTACTCACCCTTGTGCTGTTGCAAACCCATGTGATGTTCTTTCTTCTGTGGAACACAAAAGGAGATGTAGGCATGTATCTTCAGTTTCAGTAACCATTCACTTTAGCTGTGTGAAAAAAGATGCAATGTACATTAATGGTGATCAGTGCCTAAAATTAGCCATACAGTATTTGTAATAGCTTACCACCATACTGATTTCACTATTCATGCAGCATATAGATTTGAGTAGTATAGTAGCATGCTTTCTCAACACAGCAAATTGAACATTCTAACAATTCATACAGTTTTGGAACAACATAAGGCTGAGTAAATGGTGACAGACTTTATTTATTTAGTTATATTGTTTTTTATGGGGGTAAACTATTAAAATCCCTTTGAGGGTGCACTCTACTTTTTTCCTCATTTAAAAACATTTTGTATGTAAAGAAATCAATAGTATTGATATTTTGAAAAATATTCATATAAATCACATACTCACATGAGATAAAGAGTCCAGTCACATCATTTTCCAAATAAAAGTACAGCATGTGGTTTAAAAAAAAAATGCTCATCACAAATAACTCATATTTAAGCACACTACAAGCTATACAAATAATTAATTTCATCCATCAAAGTGTGTTCTGGTTCCTCCCAATCAATATGTTCTGAAGGGGGAGCAATTAAACTTAATCATGTTTATAATTAAATTTGCACAGACTTTACTGCATATGCCAAGTACAAAATGTATTCCCGCATTCAGATAGATTGCCTGTGTTCATTAACACAAGGTCTGAAAATGTCTGCATTCACAAATTCCTCACACAAGTCTTACTCTTGAAAGATTCAAGTATAAATTGACCTCTTAAGAAAATGGACGAGTTGCTCTAGTACTTACGTTCATCAGCCACTAGGTGACACTGCTCCCTTGTTGAACCTGTAATATTTCGTTACATGAGTCAGATAAGGGTAGAGTTTTTTTCTTCTTCTAATATTTGTGTCTATATTTGATATGTCATCCTGTATTACTGGATCGTTATTCTACTCTGTTGATATATTGGGATATGTTGAGTTAGCAGAAGCTATACATATATTGTCGTCTTTGTTTTGAATTTTCCATCGATTGGTGGGCAACCTTCAACACTGAAGTAGCCGAACTCTGTGAACAGAAAAGGAATGTTTTGTTAGTAGTTGATAAAACTACTGAATCCTACGAAAAACGAATGAAATAGACCTAAATCATGAAAATATATTTTATGCTGTCACTGAAAATTTACACTGTACTAATTATATTATCCTATACACTATACTTACTATACATTATGCTACGCTATGTTATACGATGGTAACAGTAAATCTATAAGTCTACTAATATATATAATACCCTACACAGTTCTATACTATACTATGCTACTTCTAGTAGTTCTAGTAGGCTAGTGAGTATTCTGGTCAATTCAACTCAAATGCACCATTCCAATTCCTTTACTATACTATACATTATAAGTATATATTTGGAAACATAGGCCTACATTGTATTCAAGTGTGTTGACATTATGGCAATATTGGGACAGACTACCACACCAAAAAGTAAAGTTTTCTTACCACACACCCTCTTGTCACAAAAAAATAAAATAAATAAAAATCACCTTAACTTTTAGTATCATACATTTAAAAACTGATGTGTCTGCTTCTGCCTCGCATTCTTTGTCACTTTTCTACAACTGTCTAAAGAGAAGCATCACAAACTTGTCATCTGCTGTGCATGGGATTGTTTAGAACAATAACCGAAAAAGCATGCACTGATGTACACTTCAAAAATCCTCCAGAAACAGTCTAGCCTACCATCTGGGCATTGCCACCTTTCAAATACTATTTTCAACATACTATGATTTAAGACACTCTAATCTCGCACAGTACCTAAAATGGATAGCATGTGAATTGGGATGCAGCCAAAGTTTATTTAACAAATGCACTGCAATACAGCATTAATTACTGGCAATTATGTTCTTTCTACAAGCTCCAAAGAAAATAGAAATCACAAAATTAAGCTAGGGAAAAAGAGCAATTATGAATATGCACATGTAAAAATTTACAAATACACAAATATGCTTAATGCTATGAGACTATGGAAATTTTTATGTGACTGCAGTACTATACTATACTATTCTAACTTTTATTTAGTTTTTTAAACTAAATAAAGTGAAATAAGTGACTTTTACTATCATGTTACTGCCTTGCAGAAGAACATCAGTTATTCAGATTTTACTCTCTTGAGGCCACAACAAAGCAGGAATGTATCCACATGTCATTACAGAAGTGAGTGATGTCTAATGGTGACCCAGCAGAAGCTTTCTCTCCTGCTGTGGAGAGGACACATGGCTGCGGGTTCTCTGTGCTTGAGTTCCAGAGCTTTGCTCGGGTCACACATTTCTGGAGGCTGCTTCCCTGACAACTGCCAACAAAAGGGGCATTGAATCGAAGCACTTTGATGCCTAATCTACATGCGTTTGTACAGAGAAACCGGAGCCGCTTTAAAGGAAACAGGTGCAACTAATTACAATGCTCTACAGTCCTTTCTCTTTCCTTCTCACTCGCTCTGTATTTCTCTTTGTATTTATCGCTCTCCCTTTCATGCAATGAGTATCACAGGGGCCTCAGTGTGAGGGAGTTAGAAGCACAAATGTTAGGGCACATAGAGGGCGCAGTCTCTCTCAAACACTGGACATCAAAGCTGGCCACTTAAAAACATTCCATGACACTGCTGGCTGGCCCTGCTCACCAACATCAAGCTGGATGTTCTGGAATATCTTGAGTTAAACTGTTGCCAAGTTAAATTAACCCACTTTTGTTTCTCTCTTTTCAAAGTCTTGTCTGTAAATTCAAATATGTAAAATAGGATAGCTAAGCAAACAAAGCCTAGCCATTATGGGTTAGTTCACCCCAAAAAAATCTGTCATCATCTACTCATCCTCATGTTGTTCCAAACCCCTATTCCTCCATAGAACATACACTGATCAGCCAAAACATTATGACCATCTGCCTAATATGCTGTTGGTCCTCTGCGTGCTGCCAAAAGAACACCAACCTGCCATAGACTCTACAAACCCCTGAAGGTGTCCTGTGGTATCTGGCACCAATACATTAGCAGCAGATCCTTCAAGTCTTGTAAGTTGCTGTGGATCGTACTTGTTGGTCCAGAACATCCCACTGATGCTCAATCCTATGGAGATCTCGGGAATTTGATGAACTGGGTAATTTTCTATACAATGATTATGAATAATTCATTTTTGGCTTTTTTTTTTTCAGCAGTTTATTATGTTAAGAGTCTCATTATTTATCATTATATATATATATATATATATATATATACACTCACCTAAAGGATTATTAGGAACACCATACTAATACTGTGTTTGACCCCCTTTCGCCTTCAGAACTGCCTTAATTCTACGTGGCATTGATTCAACAAGGTGCTGAAAGCATTCTTTAGAAATGTTGGCCCATATTGATAGGATAGCATCTTGCAGTTGATGGAGATTTGTGGGATGCACATCCAGGGCACGAAGCTCCTGTTCCACCAAATCCCAAAGATGCTCTATTGGGTTGAGATCTGGTGACTGTGGGGGCCATTTTAGTACAGTGAACTCATTGTCATGTTCAAGAAACCAATTTGAAATGATTCGAGTTTTGTGACATGGTGCATTATCCTGCTGGAAGTAGCCATCAGAGGATGGGTACATGGTGGCCATAAAGGGATGGACATGGTCAGAAACAATGCTCAGTTAGGCCGTGGCATTTAAACGATGCCCAATTGGCACTAAGGGGCCTAAAGTGTGCCAAGAAAACATCCCCACACATTACACCACCACCACCAGCCTGCACAGTGGTAACAAGGCATGATGGATCCATGTTCTCATTCTGTTTACGCCAAATTCTGACTCTACCATCTGAATGTCTCAACAGAAATCGAGACTCATCAGACCAGGCAACATTTTTCCAGTCTTCAACTGTCCAATTTTGGTGAGCTCTTGCAAATTGTAGCCTCTTTTTCCTATTTGTAGTGGAGATGAGTGGTACCCGGTGGGGTCTTCTGCTGTTGTAGCCCATCCGCCTCAAGGTTGTGCGTGTTGTGGCTTCACAAATGCTTTGCTGCATACCTCGGTTGTAACGAGTGGTTATTTCAGGCAAAGTTGCTCTTCTATCAGCTTGAATCAGTCGGCCCATTCTCCTCTGACCTCTAGCATCAACAAGGCATTTTCGCCCACAGGACTGCCGCATACTGGATGTTTTTCCCTTTTCACACCTTCTTTGTAAACCCTAGAAATGGTTGTGCGTGAAAATCCCAGTAACTGAGCAGATTGTGAAATACTCAGACCGGCCCGTCTGGCACCAACAACCATGCCACGCTCAAAATTGCTTAAATCACCTTTCTTTCCCATTCTGACATTCAGTTTGGAGTTCAGGAGATTGTCTTGACCAGGACCACACCCCTAAATGCATTGAAGCAACTGCCATGTGATTGGTTGATTAGATAATTGCATTAATGAGAAATTGAACAGGTGTTCCTAATAATCCTTTAGGTGAGTGTATATATATATATATATATATAATTTTTTTTTTTTTCAATGATACAAAACAATTGACCCTCTTTGTCTTTTTTTTGGTCAATTTTGAGCATACCACTGAAACAGGAAATCTTTAAAAAAAACTTAGTGTTAAGCATTAAAGTGATTTTTATCCAATTTTGTGTTTTGCAGGCAAAAGAAAGTCAGATGGGTTTGGACAAACATGGTGAGTACACTAAATCAATTTTTTTGGGTTAACTATTCCTTTGAAGGCATTATGTTAGAATGTCTAGATCCCTTCCATCTTTCTACTTTAGTTGTGTATTAATTAACCTACACACTCTCATGGTGAAATCGTAAGGATTCATACAACTTTTCTCAATTTGGTTAATTCGTATGATATCGTACGACTGCAGTCGTATGAATTCATACAACTTTCACTACATCCAGTGACGTTGCTGGACATTGTTTCCATCTAATACGTGACAATTATTGCTTCTGTCACACACAACACCTTCCTATCTTGTTTTGGTTAGGTTTAGATCAAGTGTTTGTGTAAGGGCATAATATTAATAAGCATGTCCTTAATGCCTTGTCCGTTAAGGGCATTTGCATAACGGCATTTGTACGTGATGGAATCATTCAAATTTATACAAACAAACTTGTACAAAATCATACAAATAGCCAACTCATAAAAGATGATACTTTCATGATACTGGGTTTTTATTAACAGAAACATTCAAAAACATGACGTAAGACGTTTAGTATGACAGTTTCTCAGAAACAGTCATACTAAAGCTCTGATCAACACCTATATGTATATATCCATGAACCAGGGGCCGTTTATTCTCACATACACTGGCCAAAAGTTTGGAATATGTACAGGTTTGGAATATGTACAGGTGCTCTTATGGAAAGAAATGCGTACTTTTATTCATTGCAGTGGCATTCAACTGATCACAATGTATAGTCAGGACATTATATTACAATAAAAAAATAAAATAAAAAAAAATCAGAACTTCTTAAACTACTTCAAAGAGTTCTCATCAAAAAAGCCTCCACGTGCAACAATGAGAGCTTTGTAGATCCTTGACATTCTAGCTGTCAGTTTGTCCAGATACTAAGGTGACATTTCACCCCATGCTTGCCATATATGTGTCTGTCTTGTCGAGCACTTCTCATGCAACTTATAGTCTAGCTGATCCCACAAAAGCTCAATGAGGTTAAGATACATAGCACTCTTTTACAATTGTCTGTTGTCCAATGTCTGTGTTTCTTTGCCCACTCTAACCTTTTCTTTTTGTTTTTCTATTTCAAAAGTGGCTTTTTCTTTTCAATTCTTCTCATAAGGCCTGCAACTCTTCTCTTTACTGTTGCACATTGAAACTGGTGTTAAGCAGTTAGAATTCAATGAAGCTCTCAGCTGAGGACATGTGAGGCATCTATTTCCAGAATTCCAGACTCTGATGTACGTATCCTCTTGTTTAGTTGCATATCTGGCCTTCCTTGTTAAAGCCAGTTGTCCTTTGTGTCCTGACTATACTTTGTGATCAGTTGAATGCCACTTTGGTGAATTAAAGTACATTATTCCAAACTTTTGGCTGCCAGTGTAGATGTAAACACAAGCACACAGGTGATCACTCTAAACCTGGACAACTGCATTATGAGTCAAAATGAGTCACATCTCAGATCTCAAGGGCCAGCAGCCATCTACAGGTCCACCCAGCAGATGTAAGCGGAGAGGCTTTCAACCTCTTCTTCCCATATTGCCTGTACAATAAAGATGTGTGACTTACCCTCAGTTACAATGCCTCTTGGTGTCAAGTTCAGTCTGTGGACCACCCCTGCTATTCTGTTACTGTGAGCTCCCATGTACATACCATCCTGCAGGAACAGCTGGGATGGAGGCATCAAAAATCATGTGTATCATTCACTGGACTTTGAATGGGAGTCAAAATCAGAACAGCTCGGACCTGTCTCTCTGACAGGTGTCACGAATCAAAGCTGCTTTCTTATTGAGGACTACGTGCTCAGAAGAACTTCAGAGCCTTTTGATAAAACACTATAAAATCTGACTTTGCAGTTGGGTTCTTTCTCTTCCAAATGGAGAAAATAAGAGTGTGAACATGAATGAGTTCTCCTTAGACGCAGAAGATATAAATTCCGAGTCTTATTTATGCCATAGCTTTTTATTATCCTGCTGTCATGGTCCTGTCACTCTGTCGGTCTGGGTTTTTGTGTGGTAGGACCATGACATCATCGTTCTATGTCTGTCTTGCGTTTCATTTTCTGTCTTTGTGTGAGCGCACGGCTTCAGTTGTGATTTCCCTGCCGTGCGCTCCACGGTTGGTTTCATGTTTCATATTCAGAGCATGGTGTATGGATCCTGACTTCCCTGTGTGGTTCGGTTTCAGTTGGTATCGGCATCCGGACAGGCATGCTCCATGTTCTGTCTGTTATTGGTGTGAGTGCATTGTCATCTTGGTTGCGTGCACTCATGTCAATGGTTTATGTATGGTCTCTCGTGACCACGAATGTGCTTCGCGTTGCACTGCTCGACCGGGTCACAAGCTGTCTTCACGTTGTGCTGAGGTTCGGTCTTTATGGTCTGAGGTGTCGGGTTTGTGTGTGGCCGAACTCTTGCACAGGTGTCCTGTCTCGTTTTATCGTCTGTTGCGTGCATCACATGGTGTTTTCCTTGTGATGTACGCTCAGGCTTTGTCTAGTGTGAGAATGCATGGCATTGCTTTGGAAGCATTGCCATGCATTCTTTCGTCTTATCTGTCGGTTGGCATGAGCACATGTTGCCTGTTGTCTTGGTGATATGCGCTTGTGCCATTTGGGTGTCTGTGTCTTGTGAGAGCATGTGGCTTTGTTTTGTTTCTGTATTGCCACGTGTTTCTCAGTCTTGCTTAATACCCCGCCTCCTTGTTTGCCCATAATTAGTTAATTTGTTTTGCCCTGCCCATTAACCTGTTTGATTTCCTTCCCTATTTTAGTCTCCTTGTGTCAGTGCCAGTTCGTTTTATTTCATATTCATGTCAGTCTCATCTCTGGTCCCCATCCCTAGTCAGTCCTTTTTCCCCTATGGGGTAGTTTTTGTTTGTTCTTTTTTTTTTCACTCTGCGATTGACTCCTGCCTCTGCTTCAACCTGTGACACCTGCGTTCACCTTCTCCATCTGAAAGCAGGAATTTGATGCAAAGGAAAATGGCCAAATCTGTAGATAAATCACCTAAAACATATAAGCTGCTCAAAAACATGTTGCATTATAACTGGAAGAGAGTAGCTGGCAATCTGTAGTGCACATAAACTTTATTTACAGATTTCTGAAAACAAGATTATAAATTGACCTTACCATTTGGTTAGATTGTTGCTTGTAAGAGAATTGCCATTTTGGTGGCAGGACATTTTGTGGCCATATAACAAGAGACAGATATAAGCTCCAGCAATGCCACTTAGCTTTAAAGATCTATTTATAACATAATTTTGCACAATGGATGCCTGTCATCAGGACACCACCGACTAACCGCCAGTCACAAATGACTGATAGACACACTTTGTAAATCACTGTCTCCACTTCAGGATGTGGATATAAACCACAAGGGGCATTCGAGTGGCCACAGTCAAATTTGACTTTGTTTTAAACTACGTGGGCTGGCACTTCCCCCAAGCACTGTCTGAGAAGCATGTTTTTCTACCATATGAAATGGGACAGTAAACTCATTGTAAATCACACATTAGTGTAAACCTCTGCCTGGAATGTGGGTCCAGCAGAACATGAGTTACATTCTCATCTGTGTTGGTTCAAGTCCAGTATACTGTAAGTTTCATATTTTGTACACTGACTGATTAAGTAGAGCATTAGAGAGAGGAATGCAGGTCTGAGTTTGGGTCCCTGGAGGAAGGGATGAGGAGGTAGAAGTTGGGTCAGGGTGGGGATTAGGTCGCAGGACATAGCCGAACCTCTCTCTCAGGCTTAGTTATGTCTTGGCCTTCACTATTGCAATGTTGAAGTACTCAGGCTGCTATATAAATACTAGAAATGTTTTATCTTTGCAGAACAATTTAGCTTTGTTAATGTAATAAATAAATAGCTACAGTTATTAAAACATCTGAGCATTTATTTGGATAGAGTGCTTTTGTTCTTCATGGAATCTACCAGCAACAATGCTGATGTTCTAACCACACTATAAAAAGTGGTAACCTGAATTTCCTTTTAAGAGCTATTTCAACCTGATCTAAAATATGTTTTCTTGGTGTAACCTAATGTAGTCAGGTTGATTCAGTTATGTTAAATAATATTTTTGGCTTAAGAGAAAGAAAAAAAACCAAACATTTAATTTAGATGTTAACACACAAATCACTTTTTTTTGTTTACCTACAATTGTGATTAAAACATATGTCACCTTACACTTCACATCAGATGCACTTGAGGATAGATTATACACTTATTGACCACTTTATTTGGTACACCTGCAAACCTACTTATTCACGAGATTATCTAATCAGCCAATCATGTGGCAGCAGTGCAATGCATAAAATCCAACAGATACGGGTTAGGAGCTTCAGTCGATGTTCACATCAACCATCAGAATGGAGGAACATTTTTTATCTCAATGATTTCAACCGTGCTATGATTATTGATGCCATGTGGGCTGGTTTGAGTATTTCTGTAACTGCTGATCTCTAGGGATTTTCGCAGACAACAGTCTCTTCAGTTTACTCAGAATGGAACCAAAAACATCCAGTGAGTGGCAGTTCTGTGGATGGAAACACCTTGTTGAAGAGAAAGGTCAACAGAGAATGGCCAGACTGGTTTGAGCTGACAAAAAGGTTACGGTAACTCAGATAACCACTCTGTACAATTGTTGTGAGCAGAATAGCATCTCAGAATGCACAACCTTGAGGCGGATAGGCTATAACAGCAAAAGACCACATCAGGTTCCACTTCTGTCAGCCACGAATAGGAAGCTGAGGCTATAGTGAGCACAGGCTCTCCAAAATTGGACAGTTAAAGACTGGAAAAACGTATCCTCGTCTGATGAATCTCGATTTCTGGTGAGGTACACAGATGGTTGGCTCAGAGATTCATCAGACCAAACTATGTTTTTCAACTATGTCAAGTTTTGGTGCGCCTGTGCCCACTGCAGCCTCAGCTTTCTGTTCTTGGCTGACAGAAGTGGACCCCAACTTGTACTGGCACAGACCTGACAAAACACGGGACGAGACCGACTCAACCCTGAGACTGTAGAATCTCACAAAGGTATTGGGTGTTGCCCAGCCCGCTGCTCTGCAGATGTCTGCTAGGGAGGTGCCATTGGCCAGAGCCCACGAGGATGCAACACTTATCGTCGAGTGTGCTCAAACCCACAAGGTGGTAGGCACGGCCAAGGTCTAGTAGGCCAGGGAGATAGCATCAACGACCCAGTGAGCTAACCTCTGTTTGGAGACGGCATTCCCTTTCCGCTGTCCGCCGATGCAGACAAAGAGCTACTCAGAGCATCTAAAGCTCTGCATGCAGTCCAAATAGATACGCAAAGCAGATGCCAGACACAGAAACGAAGGCTGTGTCTGCCTCCACCCGGGGCAGCTTGCTTGCAGGTTCACGACCTGGTCCCTGAAGGGGGTCGTAGGAACCTTGGGTATGTAGCCAGTGGGTCTTAGGATGACTTGAGTATCTGCCGGACTAAACTCCAGGCAAGTGTTGCTGACAGAGAAGGGTCGATGTCGAGGCAGAATAGAGACGTGGAAGTACACGTCCTTCAGGTCTACCGCTGCGAACCAATCTGATGCCAAACAGGTTAAAATCTGTTTCTGCATGAGCATTTTGAACAAGAGTTTGTGTAAAGCCCGGTTGAGAACTTGCAATTCCAGGATTGGCTGCAACCCACCGCCTTTTTGGGGTACAATGAAGTAAGGGCTGTAGAGACCCTTCTTCATCTCAGCTGAAGGGACAGGCTCTATCGTGTCTTTGAGTAGCAGAGTTGTAATCTCTGCCCATAAGTTGCTGACATTTTTGCTGCTCTTTGAAGTGGAGCGAATACCACTTAGGAGCCTTCCAGGTCCTAGAGGAAGTCCTGGAGACGGGGGGTGTGTGCCGCCTGCGAGGTGCTCGACGGTGGGGCTGAGAGCTGGGCCCGGGTTGAGGCAGAGCTGCCTGTTGCTTGGACGCATGGGGATGCCCTCGGCGGGTAGACGGGGCGCGGACCGTGCTGGGGCAGCGCCACGGCATGATGTGTGAGATCGCTTCCGTCTGCCTCCTTACTGCCGAAGACTAATGGCCGAAGTCGTTGACTGTGTCGCCGAAGAGGCCAAGCTGGGAGATGGGGGCGTTGAGAAAGCGAGCCTTGTCAACGTCGTGCATCTCAACCATGTTCAGCCATAGGTGACGTTCCTGGACCACGAGGGTGGCCATCGCCTGTCCGAGTGCCTGCGCTGTCATCTTTGTGACTCTGAGAGTGAGGATGTCACAACCAGCACCTCCTCTCCTCATATTGCCCCCCACTTTTTAAAACAAAGTGACACCCATGTAAACAACTGAAAATATGTCACTTGGCACGGGTGCGAGACAAAAGGTTAGGACAAAAGCTCAGATTTCAATGTATAGGTTTAGGGGTTGGGTAAAGGTTAGGAGGATATTAATATATTTACTACTGAAATATTTAGTAAAATCTGACATGATATGCCTTTGATGTCACATCCATTCAAAGAAGTAAATAAAGGACACAGTTTTGGTCTCAATACTAGTATAATTACTGTAGACCAACCTCTATGATTGGCATTATTTTGTCTGTTTGAAGAACTACTTAAATTCAGCAGCATGACCTGGTAAGCCCATTGCCCTTTCACAGTTTCCTGTTATAGTTTATTTATTTTTCTGGAAATGGGGGCAGGAAGTTGGTGGAAGTGGCGGAGGTGCTTGACTGACATACCCAGTGTTCTGTTTGAAGTTAAATGCATTTACTGTTCTATCCTCTCAAAGAGTAAGGCCCAGTATGATCCTAATGCACCCGAGAGCCCAACAATGGGCTGGCTGATGGCTCTGAGAGAAGATCTTCCTGCACCCCAGTGTCCTCTGTCCATTAACTTGCCAATGGCAGGGCACTTGTCTCTCTGATCATGTGTAAGAGGCTGGAGGGGACAGAGTGAAAATAAAACATATACCCCATAGATCAGGCCTCTTTGTGTTTTGTGACTTTCAAATTTCTTTCAAAATTGTCTTCTTTTATAAGGGCTGTAACCACCATAGACATTGAGGGAGGCAGTGAGATTATTGGTTGAGTAAGGATTTTTCAATAGTTTATTCTTAAATTGTTACATTACAGTGATGACAACTCTCAGAATAAATGTACGGTGTTATAATATATATGATAATTTAGTAGGTTTGGTCCAGACAGGCTAGATCTGCTTAGGCTACAATGTACACAGACATGCTGTGTTGAGCATGTAATACATGCTGCTGCACAATTAGACATTCATACGACATGCTGCATCAAGGATGCAGGACATGCTGCTGCTACAAATGAGACATACGGTCCCCTTGAAGCAGATCTAAACCAGTGGTACCGGGGAGGAGGAGGGTTTCAGAGAGAGAACTTGTGTAGCAAGCTGCAGTGAAACTGGCTTACCTGTCAACAATTGAGGCAACCTACCAGGTCATGCCATGTAGAGTAATGACTGAAATTAGAATCATGAATATATGGTTAAATCCTTGTCTTTTATGATGAGTTGTGTGGGTCCTAGTTGTACAAGTATTTGTATGAATATTAAAAGTCTTTCACTCTTAATTTGTTACTTGTTCTACATATGTAAACAGGGCTGGTGTTCTTACATCATTGTAAATTAAGATGTGCTTGCTTGGATCTGACTAGGTGACAAAATAAGTACATTTGTCTCTTTCTATAAGGTTTTAGTTGAGAAAATCAATTAAGGTTGCTCCGTCTAGGCGTTCTTGAGTGCTCATCCAAATCAATTAAATGAAGAGAGACTGAGTTTCTGTTGGTGTGAGCTAAAGTTAAAAACAATAATTGCTGTTTTCGAAGACAAATGACTGAATCTGCTTACACAAGAAAAATAAATGTTGGTTTAAGCCTTTAGCCTAGTATGTGTACATTTTTAATAACCTTGTACATGTAGAGTAGTACCACACCTCATGTTCCAAACAGAGAGCAGTATTCTCTCATTCCCTCCACCCCATCAAAATTAGTTCAAACAAAAAGGAAAAACTAGATGAAAATAGGCCTTACACCAACAGAACGTTTATTACTTTGGTATGAATTTGGTCAGGACAGTTTTCTAGCCACATCTGCAACTAATCCATGACCTGCTGGGATTTGTAAATAGAGTACAGTGAAGAGTTTGTTCCACTAATGCATTATAAACATTGAGGAGGGCTTGGGGCCTTTGAGTTTAGAACTACATTCAATATGGAATTGAACACTGCCCTGATGAAACACTTTGCACATGGCTCAACGTTTTGGAATTATTAATTTTCTGATTAAATATCTGTGTAATTGTTCAATTGGTAGATCATTGATTTTTGCACAAAAACAGAGAGAAAACTAGCCATCTGTCACCTCATTTCACAAACTCACTTTTTCGGAAATGGGAAGAAAAAAGGAAACACGACTGGTACATAAATCGCAGAATCTTTCTCTTTTCCTCACTCTCGCTTTCTCCATTTTTTCTTGCTGTCTGTTTTTCTCTGTGTTTTTCTCGAAGGCCCCGCTTAAAGTTGACAAGAGGAGCATTAATCACAGCCATGGCTGCACACAAATAAGGAAACTCACTCTTCGACTGCAGTAACACGACAGCCACCCCTTCCCTGCTGTATCATCTTAATGAAAGATTTATCTTGTTAAACCACTAGTAAAACCAGCCTCTGAGAATAAATCAGCCCGTCTTTACCCTCAGAAAGCTTGTAGAAGTCATGTAAATATTCTGAAGTGTTGTGAAAGGTAGCCCACCCTGCTCTATCTCTTTCCCAGTCTTTTTTTTTCTTTCTGTCTATCCATGCTGAAGTTTGCCTTTGTTTCAATGATTCTGTGCTTAGGCTAAAGGCCATTTTCCCATGCTGCTCAAAACCATCAGCTCAAACAAGACGCACCTTAATGAGAGTTAAAAGGACATCAAAATTGGTCTGCTGTCATCAAGGTTTGGTCTTATCCCTATTTGCTTTTCTCCAACTGATCCATCAGCGAGGTCTGATCAAAAAGGGATACCATGTCTTCCAGCATTCCTAATTCCCAGGGATGAGTGTCCCTGAATGTCCCTCTGCCACCACTTCTTGTCAGCCAAGCCTAAGACAAAGACCTCTCTTTCTCTAACTCCCATTCTGCTTCTACTCTGTAAGTCTTGCTCGCTCTATTAGCCTGAGCATTGGGCATAAAATGCCATATTTATGAGATTATCTACTGTCTCATGTTTCATTTACATGTACGAAAGGAGAACATTTTTCATTCCCTTTGATTGAAAACATGAAAAGGACAAAACGATTCAGGTACTGTTGTTGTCCTCCGTTCTCCAAGGGGAAGTTCATTCACATCGATCTTGTTTTGCACTATTCCCCCCAATACCATTAGAATGATAACAGCCTAAAATAATGCCTCCTATTCCACCTCCCTCCAGACACATACATACACACTCACACAAACAATCTGTATAGAGATAATCCCAATAGATGGATGCGCACAAAAACAGCCCAAAATGAAAAGGTCACTGAATTCTAAGCCGATTCAAAATGAAGCAAGTGAGGCTGTCAGCACGAAATGCAGCACAAGACTTCTTTTGTCTCCAAAAGTTGAGTGATCAGAGAAAAACTCAGAGAGGGGGAAACGTGCCCTTAAGCAGAGGGATGAATGGGGGGTATTTTATTTGCTCCAAAATAAAATGTGAGTGAAAACATAGAGGGGAATGAATGTATTTAGGGTTAGTGTGTTCCAGCAAATGTAACACACTAAGAATTCCAAACAGCTTGTCACATATGGGTATTCCATGTAGCCATTAACCTGAGGTCAAATAAAAGGGAGAATGTAGGAGGACTGTGTTTATGCAGCATTACTTTGTGTCTCCACAGGTCCAGGGTTTGCTAATGTGTTTTTAATAGAGCGAAAGTGTTCATAATCTTTCTAGTGCTGAGATCAAACTGTCTGTTCAGGTAATAATGTATAAAAAGCTGTTGGCCAATAAAAAACAGTTTTTTATAGAAGACAGATCTAGAAATGTTCATGTTAATGTAATGTGTTCTGTTGTTTTGTTTCTTTAAATGGTATACACCTGACTGGATAAAACAATGTCTGTGCCAGACAGAGACCATGGTCTAGCATCATCAACCCAAAACATGCCTGTGAGCATCTAAATGTATATAATGGAAATACTGCACATACACTTGAAGATTAATCCATTTTGTCTAAAAGGGAACATATAGGCTTTTTAGTTAAATAATCCAGATTACATTGCGCAGGCGTTTGTCAAGCACACGAGATAAGAACTCCATTTCCTGCAATCAAAAGCTCTCCCTCAATATAAGCCTTTATAAAAAGGCACTTACTCTCTATTTTCAGTCCCTAGTTATATTATATGTACAAGGCCTATTTACAACCATTATCCAATTGGACTCAGGAAGAGGAACTCATAGAAATTAGGAAACATTTTAAAAAGGGACAAAATGAGAGCATGACTAAGAGGCTTTTAAAAAGTTTGAAATCATTGTGCATGACTGAAACAAAATTGTTACAATTTAAATCAATGCATTGTGCTTTGTGATTATGTGACTGAAATTGGTGTTCTGAAGGCTTTAGAACTGTTCCATATAAGCAACAGAACAGATGCTGATAGTTTGTTATGTGAATGCAAAAATACTAGAACATGATTTTCACCATTGAGTGACTATAATATCAAGTGTCAAGTTGCCCAACAATACCTGACATTTATTCTTGCTGTCTTTGTTTTGAAAAAGGCAAAATTTTATTTCAATGCAACTGTTCTTTCAGTGAATGTTGACCTCTGAAACTGAGTTTTTAAGGGATAGTTCACCCCAAAATAAATATTATCTCATTATTTACTTACCCTCATTCCATCCCAGATGTGTATGCCTTTATTTCTTCCACACAACACAAACAGAGATTTTGAGAATAATATTTCAGCTGTGTAGGTCCATACAATGCAAGTGAATGGTGACCAGATCTTTTAAGCTCCAAAAATCACATATACTCAGCATAAAATCAATCCATATGGCTCCAGTGATTAAATCTTTGACTTCAGAAACTATTTAATAGGTGTGGGTAAGAAACAGATTGATATTTCAGCCCTTTTGTTTTTTACTATAAACCTCCACTTTCACTTTCTGAAAGTATGTGATACTTTATAAAACATATTGATCAGTTTGCAGATCAGCAAGTGAATGCATCATTTCAGAAGACGTATTAAACCACTGGAGCCTTATGGATTACTTTATATTGCCTTTATGTGATTTTTGGTGCTTGAAATGTCTAGTCACCATTCACTTGAATTTTAAGGACAGATCTGTTTGTATTCAGCAGAAGACTTCTGGGATTGCATGAAAGTGAATAAATGATGAGAGAAGTTTCATCAAGTTTCAAGTTGTATTTTCTGCATCATGGTCTCAGAGTATCAAATTACTATAACTACATTCCTATCGGGAAGACATGCAGGCTTGAGTGAAGTTTAAGATGCCAATTATTTGATTAATCTAAAACAGAAAGCAATGTCTCTCTCTTTGGCGTAGGCCCCGTCCGGCGGTCCGAGGGAGTTGTGCCCGGAACCATCATGTCCTGCCGGAGATAGGAGGCAGGGGCGAGGAGCCTACCCCCAAAAAGAGAGAAAGTAGTATACTACCCCCAAGACGAACCAGGTCTTCATTCTGGAGAAGAAAAAATAGAGATGTGGGCATCAGAATTGACATGACATTTTTGATATCTCTGGTAAGGTTGTGTGAAGCCTATGCAATGGGAAAGCAGTTTTTTCTCCTCGAGTTTGATTTCGTCCCTGTGCATTTCCTCTTTGTCCTCGAGTGTGATTTTGGGCACTCCGTCAAGAGCCCCTGGTTGAGCAGAATCTTAGCTTTAGACCGGCATTGCTGTGCAGTGTCTTTGTTGAAAGAAATGACATTTGATATGAAAACCCTCCGGCGAGGGAAAAGTTGTTTGAGGCATCTTTGCCGAAGGGGACTACATGTGTAGAGCCATACGATAATGGCGACATTGTGTGCAGTCCCTTCGTTGAAAGACATTTGATATGAAAACCCTCCGGCGAGGGAAAGTTGTTTGAGGTATCTTTGCCGAAGTGGACAACGTGTGTAGAGCCATACGATAATGGCGACGTTCCATGACGTTCTATGACGTTAACGGCATAGATATGCGCTATCCTTGCGAACGGTGGGCCTGCTTGAATTGAATCATTGTGTAGATAAGGATGAGCTGGGGAAGAGCCACCAACCACCACCAGATATGCATGAGAACTTATGGCTGATGGGGAGTTGAGCTTGTTTGATGATTTGGGTCAAGTTGACCATTTCAGGTACGATTAGGGAGAGCAGCGGCCGAGCATCTTCATTGTAGATTCCAGTATACCTCGAAGGGTGCCCGTAGAAGCTGGTCTGTGTAACTCCTGCGAAGCGAGGCAGGGGGTCAGAGACTACGTTGAAAAAAAACAGGAATGTGTCTGGCTGGGATGATGAAGTTACAGGAAATGCTCTGCCATGTCGGACGTCTCATAGGGAACATGATGGTTCGAGGAGGGCCAGCCTTTATTGATTGTAGTGACGACTGCGGAATTGTCGCATGACTACGATGCGTTTGCGTTTCTGGAGGGAACCCATATGACGCTGGCCGTGACGATGGGTGTGGAATAAGAAAGGCCTCTTTTAAACTTGTCTTTTAGATGTAGCTTGCGGTGTCATCGCGAAACAAGGCTGCAGTGGTTCTGGGAATGTATTTCCTATTTCTGTACTTAAACATATATTTTACCCCATATAGGGTAAAGAACTATTTCATTGGAGGGTAGAGGGGAAGGTTGTTTGCTGGACCATATGATGAAGTGCTGTACGAATGGCGTGGAAGGATTTGAAGCTTGGGTCTCGGTGTCATTTCTTTCTTCCCTTCGCTGAGCCGCATCGAGATGGGGATTGTAGATCGAGAACATTTATTAAATACATTAAATTATGAAATATCTAACAATGGGATTACTTTCGAAGAGAGCGTCTGGAGCGTAGGAAGCTATATTGAAGAAAGTATAATTCTGGCCATTCCCCTGTGAACCATGGTCCTAGACGGCAAACCCTGAATCCTATGGAGGGAGCCATGTCCGAGAATAGGCCTGATAGGGCTGGAGATTGCGTTAAGAGACCCAAACTGACCAGAGAACGACATGCAAATAGACCTGATCCTGTCATGTTTCTTTAGGCAGGAAGCTTGCATGGTTAGAGAATAGTGTGTGATGTCTAGAAATTCTAGAGACGTGGCTCGTTGTGTTTTTTTTTTCTCTCTCTCTCTCCTCCCTCTTATTCCTCGAGCTGGAGAAAATACGGTGAGAAGTATAATATCTCAGCTTCATGAGAGTTTTGTTGTTGGCTGTACATAAGAGTCTTCATGTACTCCCGACATAGAGCCCTGAAGATGTAGTAGACAGTTTAATTTTTGAACGAAGTGTGCCCCAAAATATACAAAAATGTGTGTATGTTTGTGCACATCATTTTGCACAAGACTGCTTTGTGAATGTGTGTTAATATGAATCGGGATCTTCGTGAATGTGATTCTTGAGCATGGATCAGTTCCAACTTTTCATGTCCCACCTTTACGACAGTATCGCACTTTATATTTTGTGAATATTTGCAAATCTCCTTCCGAATGTGCTTGATAGCTGATTCGATGGCTGATGTGGCAAGTTACCATTGTCTCTGACAGTATTCCGGAGACCAAATACACACACGCACGCCTATACATTTATGGCTGAATTCCGGCATTTACGCTGTCAATCATATTGGTTCTGATTAGTTGTTGCTGTAGTGGTCTGACCACGATGAGTGAATGATTTGTGAAGACATGCCAACGAATTTCTGCACTTTGATGATGCCTGAATGATAATAAAATGTACGTTTTCCATGAGATGGGAATTCCTCGCTGTATGACCTGATCATAGCGAAATGCTTTACGCTGGTGATAGATAATCTGATGAATAAGGGGAAGCGGTGCGGAGCCTAACGCTAGGTGTCAGAGGCGCGCCGCAACAGTGGTGCTAGCGATGAGAACATGGAAGTATGTCTGGAGTAAGAAAATGCTGCGTTTTATGGATCGCATAAATGCGCCCTTGGAGGCGCTCTGGGAACCTCATTCGAAATGTTGTACCGAACGAAATAAATTCTTTCACAAGGCTTTGGTGAAGGCTATATTACCCCGTTGATGCGTATTTGTTCGCATTCGGGAGTGACGTCATTCTGCTTACGTTTAATATAATTGCATTCTGATATATACATGCATGCCTGTATATTTAATGTAAACAGATTATACGTCTTTTCGAAGGTCTAAGTGTTCAACGTTGGTATCCGATCTCTGTTGCATGATAGCAATCCTCCAGAAACAGCCATTTGTTTATTTGCGCCGGAAGTGCGAATGCGACTTCATACCTTATTATAAAATCGTGATCGCCAGATGAGTCCAGTTCAGCCTGCTTGGGTCAGTTGTCCGTGACAGAGTTCATTCTATAACGTCCAGTAGCACTTTTATACATAATTATAAATCTTGATATGTTCTCCATTGTTTACACGAGATCTCGCCTGGAAGAATTACACTTCATCGTCGTTCTTCGAAAGACTATGCAATCTGAGCATGAGCCCATCTCAAATTTTATTTTTTTAAATGGTGTAGTTTTCTAGCTTTAAAAATAACAACATATATTAATTCTTAAACTTGGGAAATAAAGCCCAACGTGTCTTTCAAAAGATACTACAGCTGTGTCCATACTCCAAGGGTGCCAGTGAATATAGCCATTTAAGTTGGGTATGTCATTTGCATGGTTTGTGCTCAAAAAAAGGGGGGAGCCCATCAACGGGTTAAACTGTGATGTCATGCTCCCTCAGAATGCTCACGTCATGGACTCGGTCTTCCTAGTGAGTAGGGCATAGGGATGATGAATTGAAAAACACCCATTAGGTGATTTGGGCGAAAAACGTCGCAGTTTCCTGGTGAAATGAACACTAGAGGCAGAGCAACAACAATTATGTGAAAGTGATTTGAAACATCATACTTTAATTACCTTTCACACAAATCACGAATAAATGGCAGGTTTTTAGTACATTAAACATACTTTTCTTGTGATGTCTTAGCAAAATTATATGGTTGCTTCAACAATTGCATTTTTCATTTAACATTTGCTTTTTTTGGCACTATTGATTTGGTTTACAGTAGGTTTAAGGTTTAGGGTAGGGTTTTGTTGATTTACAACCTGATAGAGCATTAGCCTTGAAAACATCTTCTGATTTTCATCTAACATTTTGTTTTTATGACACTATCGGTTATAAGGTTTATGGTAGGGAGGTAGTTAATTTAAAACTCAATAGAGGATTAACCTTAGAAATCTCATTCGTTTGGGGGAAATTTTAGTGCAAACCAGTGTAAATTTCACCTCGGAACCACAGCAATATATGTTAGGAAACAAGTAAAACAGTCATACTGAAAATAACTGATATTCTTTGAAGCAAAGAAGCAGAAAATGCTTTGTTTGTTCAATGTCAAGCCTTGACATTTTCCATATTTGATATTAATTTGAATTTCTCATCAATTAATTGCTCATTAACTAGGGAGGGTATCATCTGCAGAGGAATTAAAAATGCAAATTAGGTATCATCTTATCTCAAAACAGTTTAGGTGCTGACAAATGATTGACAATTCTTCCCCACGTTTTATTCTAATCTAGTGTTGCCTTGGAAACCTTGATTCACTTTCTGTGATTATGAAAATACTAAATCCTTTCCTTTCTTACCAAATGTTTGCATCAATATCCTTGACCCTGACACACCCCTTACGCTCATCCAGAACAACATGAGTTATTAGGCCTAATGTGAAGGATATTTTAAGCATTAGATGATAGACCTGCTGTTGCTGTCGGTTAGTGATGCTGAGCAGTGGTGCTTTGCTGCAGTAAATGGGATGGTTGATTGAAAGATTGGGGCATCTGGCTGGGAGTGGCAGACCAGAGCCAAGTGGACTCATCTGAAGCCAGGCATCAAAAAAGCTTTAGACGCCCCTGGTCTGCCAAATGACCCAGGATAGAACCCGTGTCCAAGAAGATTGCTTTCGGAATGCTTAGGCTCGGTCTAGGAGGGAGGGAGTGCGCTTATCTGCGGGCAATTACCGTCCCACACACAATAAATGAAATGAAAGGTAGCTCAACAATCTCAGGTCTGGCAAAGTGTAGATAAGAGTCGGTGGATCAGATATTAGCAGTCGAGATAGATCTATCTGCAAATATGATGCATGAGGTGTGCAATATTCATTCAGGTTTAAGGCTTGACAGCTCTTAGATTGAGCTGTCTCTGTATAGTCTATGTTTAATTAAGAATTTAAAATCACATTGGGTAGAAGCAGCAATGCTCCTCTAAGATTCCCATGTTTAATCAGGACTTCTTGAGGGACGACTTGGGCTATTCAGCCATGTTTTACTGCCTCTGGCAGTTAAAGCTGCATCTAATCTAATATCTTTACAGCATGTGAGGATCCTAATGGCCTAAGGGTCTTTGTGAGCATGATTTCCTCTCTCTTAGGTTGGACATTGTTATTAACTATATGCCTCAAACAAAAGCAGCCAGTTATGGGACCATGATGAGAAACTGGCATGACCCGAGTGTTTCATTTCAGGAAGAGCTTAATTGGAATCGCTCTACATTTCCCTAAGGGGCAAAATTAGAGCCTATTCCTTTTCTTTCTTTCTTTCTTTCTTTCTTTCTTTCTTTGTTTCTTTCTTTCTTTTTTTGTCTTTGTTATGTTCACGTTGTCTTGCCTCATTATTTCCGAAGGCATTTCAATTTGTGGTAATGACAGTTGGTGTCCACTGAGAGAAATGGCAGTTTAGACCAAAATATCATCCCCTTAGTTTAAAAAGGGCAAATGAAAGACACCTTTTCTAAGTTAGTAGAATATTAGATTTTTGGGGAAAGCAAGACAAGTCAGCGCTGTTACACAAACATAGAATGCATTGTATTGATATAACCATTATATTTTATCCACTAACCACAATAGAAACCCAGGTTTCTGTGTTGTTCCTACTTAAATAAGTTAACTTATAACCCTTAATAAAATAAAATAACCCTTCATTAGACAATACCATGTTAAATTATGAAAGCCTCATGAAAACGTGAGATCCCTTTCCAACCCAAATTACAGCAGCTCTGCAGCCATTCTGCAGTGCATCAAAGATGGCAGAGGCAGGGGGGCCTTCTCCACAGGAAGTTCCTGCAAACAGAGTGCACCCACTTTTTAAACCCCATTTGTCTTGTTAATGGGCCCCACTGATTACCTGATTGCACTGGATGACTGTGGAGAAATCTGATTGCGTGAAATTATACAGAGTAAAAACTTTTGATTGGGGAATGGATCTGGGATGCTCGTTGCTACCATTTGACAGGGCCCCTGTGAAATTTGGCCTCATTGATTTCAAATCAGCAAAGTATAGCGCATAATTGTAATCAGAGCCTGCGTTCAGTGAGCAGTCTATTTTAAAACCCAACTTCCTTGCTGTGCAAACTTTTGAGCCTTAACAGTATGACAATGGCATTAGACCTGGTTAATTACATGCCCTTTAAAATAACTATTATGAGGGCTAAAACCTTCCTGCCTGAAAGACCATATGAAGCATTTCAGCCATGAGGGTCACTGCCCGGTACAATACGCCTTTATTAATGATGAATCCAACTGATACTTCAGATCTATTAATCCAATGTCTAATCAAGCCAGTTCAGTTGGTGGAGTTATTTTAAAATCAGGAAGCTATATAACAAATGGTGTGCCTTTCACATCTAACATTTTTGTCTTTTTTTCACCTTCAACAGCATTAATTCGCCATTGTAGATAAATAGTCTGTTTTATCAAATTTTCTTTACAGTTGTAAAAAAATAATTATTTATTTTTAGGTCTTCGCTGAGCCAATACAATATCCCTTTATGGCAGGGCAGAGGGCGGGGTCATGATTCCACACACCCGGTCCCTTATCAGGCTAATCAAGCCTCTGAGAGGGATAATGGCAGACTGCGGAAGATGGTGCGGGAGAGAGAGATCTTTTACGGGCATGTCCATCATGTGTGTATTTTTATCTTTAAGTTTAAGTTTATCATTAAAATATTATTTACATTGCCAAGCCGGTTCTCACCTCCTCCTTTCCATTGAACTGCGTTACACTGGTGCTGAAATCCAGGAAGGAGGAGGGATGCCCGTCGCGGAGTCCTCGACACTGCCGTCCACCCAGTGGAGCGCCGCTGCCATCCGCCGGGGATGGAGTAGACCAACCGCCCGGACGCGGTGAACGGCCGCCGTCCACGAGGCGAGTGGGGACTGGACTCCCCGACCACCTGGAGCGATGGAGCTGCTGCCAGGGGCGGAGGAGAGCCCTGCCATCCCCCAGAAACGCGGAGGGGTCGAAAGAAGATCGCCGTCCGCGAGGGGAGGAGGGAAGTGACTCCCTGACTGCCTGTAGCGGTAGGGCCTTCTACCAGGGGCTGAGGAGTGTCCCCACGAGTTGCCGGGAACGTGGAGGGGCTTTTTGTCCACCGGGGATCGTGGGTCTGACTCCGGTCCGCCCGGGGAGGAGCGGCTGTCGTTCACCTGAGAGGGTGGAGGAGTGATCGAGGACCATGTGACGGTGTATCAGAGAACTGCCGAGTTTTTTTTTTTCATCTCTATCTCTCTCTCTCGCTCTCCTCTCTCTCTCTCTCTCTCTCTCTCTCTCTCTCTCTCTCACTGTAGCTCCGCGTTGGTCTTCTCCCTCTCTCTTTAAAATTTTAAAGTGTTTTTTGGGGGTACTACACTGTTACAGATAGTACCCCCCCTATTTAATTATTTCTGTTTCCCTCCCCTTGTCCCCTCCCTCATCCAGGTAGACGGGGAAGGCCTGATGGCAGACGGGGTGGAAGGCATGCCCCTCCCCAGGTAAAGAGGTGGGGGTGTACATCATGCCGGGGGCCCCCAGCCTGAGAGAACGAGGGAGGAATGAGGGCGGTGCTGGGTCATGATTCTACACACCCGGTACCTTATCAGGCTAATCAAGCCTCTGAGAGGGATAAAGGCAGACTGCGGAAGATGGTGCGGCAGAGAGAGATCGTTTACGGGCATGTCCGTTATGTGTGTGTTTTTGTCTTTTGTTTAAGTTTATCATTAAAATATTATTTACATTGCCATTCCGGTTCTCACCTCCTCCTATTCATTGCACTGCGTTACATCCTTAATCAGTTTTTTCTTGATACATAGGAAAAAGGCTTGATTGAAAAGCATCTTCACATTCCACAGAAGCTTATTCCCAAAACATTGTGACAGAAATCACAAAAGTTGTGAAAATTTCCCACTCTTTTATGGATATCTTTAAAAATGCATACACTCACTGAGCACTTTATCAGGAACACTATGGTCCTAATAAAGTTCCCAATGTGATCTTCTGCTGTTGTAGCCTATCCACTTCCAGGTTCAATGTGCAATCTGAGATGCTATTCTGCTCACTACAATTGTACATAGTGGTTATCTGAGATACCGTAGACTTTCTGTCAGCTCGAACCAGTCTGGCCATTCTCTGAACATTAATTGAAGCTTCTGACCAGTATCTGCATGATTTAATGCTCTGTACTGCTGCCACACAATTGGCTAATTAGGTAATCACATGAATAAATAGGTGTACAGTTGTTGCTAATAAAGTGCTCAGTGAGTTTATATCTTTTAGAGCCATAATACCTTTATATAAACAGAATAATTCATCCAAAAATGAAAATGTATAAATGTCATTCCAAACCCATGAGACTTTCTTCTGTGAAATACAAAAAGAGATATTTGTAGAATGTCCAAGCGGCTTTTCCATACATTGTAAAAGTAATCCATATGACTCATGCACTGTTGTCTTCTAAGTAGTTATTCTCTAATATCTTCCCCTCCAGCGTAGCTCTCAAATCTCATTTACCCTTGCCCATTCAGACTTATGACTAAGTTATATCAATGAATGCTGACTTTAATTTTCATTTTTCACACAAAGCCATTGAATGGCTTCAGAATACCTGAAACATAAGTGCACAAGTTGTATTGATATGCTTTTTGTCCTTTGATAGCAACTGGTCACTTTGCTTTTATTGTATTAAAAAGGTCAGCGGGAAATTCTTCAAAATTTCTCATTTTGTGTTTTACAGAAGAAAGACAATTGTACAGGTTTAGAACAGAATAAAGGTAAGAGAATGATGATAGAATTTTAATTTTAAGTGAACATTTTCTTTAGGGTAGTAAACAAAACCAAACAAAAACAACATAACCTTTTTAAAATGTTTCTGGTTGTCAGTAGTAAACAAGACTCCGACACTGATTTTTTGCGTATTCTTTAAACGAAAAAGTGTTGGTGTGGACGTAGCCTAAATTAACTGCAAGCCATAGAAAAGAAGCAAAAGAAGCCTCTCTTTTGTGTCTAGCCACAGCGCTCTGAGCAGTATCAGGAACATGTGCGCCATAGGAATCAAGAGCATCTGGCAGTTCTGCTCACTTCATTAATTAACTTTCCATTGATCTGACATTCAGTGCTTTCAAGTCATTGTTTTTGTGCACACTGTTTGCAATGTCTTTACTTTGCCATGGTCAAGTTTAACATTGCCATGGTTACGGCACTATATGGATAGAACCCTGCTGAAAAAAATAAAAAATAAGCTTGTTTTCTGGTTTTAGCTGGTTTCAAGCCGTGTTAGGCCAGTCTGATCTGCTGGTTTTAGAAGGGTTTGGGCATTTTTCAGGTGGCCAGGCAAAACAACTGTTGTTCTAAGAAAAGGTTGAGCAGACTGTGAGACCAACTAGACCAGGTTTGCCAGTCTAGAAGACCATCTTAAACTTAAAGCCAGCATAGGTTTCAGTACATAGATTCAGAATTTATAATGTACCATTTTATTTTAACATGGTTGGAAGTGATTGGATGATGCAGGCCATTACTTTGAATAAGAATTATATATGCTAATTTCTGATTAGTAAAATGCTTTAGCACTAGCTATCACTTTTTTTGACAGTGTTTAGCGCATTGAGATTTTGTTGCCAAAGTAAACATTGTAACATGAAAGTCAAACCAAGTAAAAAAATAAAAAAGGAGAATGCACACAGCAGTTACGTTGGGGTCTCAGGAGGTTAAATATATGGTTTTATATAGATTATGTTTATATTATTTTTAAAGATAATTTTATTGATTAAAAAATGTATGCATTTTTTTCAGTATGAGGAAAATTCAGGCCAGTTGTCTTCGTATTCATATTCCTGCCCCATCAAAGTTTCAACTGTGCACCTGCAAAAACTTCTCATGAAACCATCACTTTCAGAGAGAGTTTGTGAGGGAGGAATCGGGGGAAAATGTTAACACAGATGTCCAAATAAGAGTGTGAATGATTCATTCCGCTGAGATTAACCTCCGTCTCCAACAGCAACTTTCCCAGGACTCAGGAACTCTGCCTTTCAGTGCAACACCCAGGATTGTCATCAGAAATTGATTTTCCTCCAGAAAGACAAATTGAATTGCATATGAAATAAAAGAGAAAGAACAAGAAAGCGCCTGTCTCTACTTCCCCCCCATGCCTCATTCCCAGTATACCTCTCACTTCGTCTCGCACCCTTGTTCCTTTCTGTCCATCCCCCTCGTCTCTTGTATCTAAGTGATCTGGAGTGTTCAAACCTAAATTAAGATCTGTGGTGAGATACACGGTTCCCATAGCTACTTCTCAAACAGTGTTGTGATTGCATTATAATCCGGCAGTAATCAAATCAAAATGAAACAGGGGTGATAAGGATGCTATTTTCAGTCTGTTTTTGTGAGATGGAGTGAGTGTGTGTTTGTGTGGGTTAGTGTGTGCATTGCCTTTTTCACTTTTTATTACCTTCAAATCAGCTCAGCCTCACAGCAGTCTTTTTTCATTACTTTGGACCATTGTTTTGGACAAACATTGTTGTAATGAGCTGTAAGAAGAGGAGATTAGCTTGGTCAAATGATACGGTCTAACCAAAAGGGATTTCACACACAAACAAACCACATCCTCTGAAATCCAACTCTTCTTAAATTAAACCATATTGCCCCATAATAAAGTTAATTTACAAATAAAAATTATTTCATAATTTACTCATCCTCATGGTTTTCCAACTATATATATATATATATATATATATATATATATATATATATATATATATATATATATATATATATATATATATATGTATGTATATATATATATATACTTATACATATTTATAAGCAGTGAAAGTGAATGGTGACTGAGACTAACATATGGTCTAACACCTCTTATTTGTTTTCCACATAAAAATAGAAAGTCATACAGGTTTGGTCAATTATGACAGAATTTTCATTAATGGGTGAAATTTCTCTTTAACCATAAATTTGGAAATGTCATATTTGCACATGGTAAAACTTGGACTTGTGAGAGCAGAACATTTTAAACTGCATGTGAGGGTTGATATGTTTAAGAATATAGCCCTTCTTAGGTTGTAGACTAGATGTGGACAAATCAGCACATTATGTCTGTCATGGTTAATTTTTTTTATTTTTTATTTAACCTTTATTTAACCAGGAAAGTCCCATTGAGGATAAAAACCTCTTTTTCAAGGGAGTCCTGGCCAAGAGGCAGCAAAAACACAATCAATTACATTTATAAAGGTTATACAACACAAATAATTAAAAACATTTACAATTTAAACAGGTCATTTCAGGTTCTCTCAATCTGGACTTAAAAGCATTTAAGGAAATGAGTTCAGATAATTTCAAGTCTTTTTGCAAAAAGTTCCATGCAGAAGGAGCGGAGTAGACAAAAGCCCTTTTCCCCAGTTCTGTTTGGGCAAATGGAACAAAGAGCAGCAAGTGATCATTTGATCGCAATGAATAAGAACCAACACTTCTCCATGTGATTAAACTATTGATGTAGGATGGCAACAGACCAAGCATGGCCGTATAGATAAAAATATGCCAATGCCCTGATCTCCTGTTGGACAACGATGGCCATCCCACTCTGGAATATATGTGAATTATAATTCACAATGATGGGTCATATTTTTACAATTCGTAATAAATCTCAGAGATGCATGATAAACAGTGTCAATCTTATGCAGACATTGTGCTGAAGCGGTCCTATACACCAGGTCACCAGAATCTAAGACAGATAAAAATGTTGCAGTGACTAGCTGCTTTTTTTGCTTTAAAAGAAAAACAAAATTTATTTTGAAAGAAAAAAGACAGTTTAAGTTTGAGTTTCTTCACAAGGTTGTCTATATGAGGTTTAAAAGTGAGAGCATCATCAAGCCAAATGCCAAGGTACTTATAAAAATGAACCACCTCTATGGCACTTCCAGTCAAAGTGAACACAGAAGGAGGTTAGTATTACTAAACAGCATCAGCTTGGTCTTATCAGCATTGAGAACCAGTTTAAGCTGCATAAGCGTGTGTTGAACCACATCAAAAGCTTTCTGCAAAGACTCAACCGCTTTAGCTGGGGACGATCCAAAACAATAAATAATCGTGTCATCAGCATAGAAATGCATATTAGCATCTGACACATTTTGGCCCAATTCATTTATATACATAATAAACAGGAGAGGACCCAATATTGAGCCTTGTGGCACCCCCTTAAATTAATGAATTTAAACTGTTAAAAAGTGTGTGGTGTTACTTATCATTCTGTAGTTGCTAGTCATTGCCTTTGCTGCAGGCAAACAGCAGTATCACTTTCACGGTTTCATCCCTAGCCTGGCCTTGACTGAGCTACCTTGTAACTGGAGTCCTTTGTGCTCTGATTGCATTGTTTCTCATGACTTCACTTGTCCAAACTATTCATTTTATCAGCTCTGTCTTGTCTCTTCTTTTTCTGTCCTTTTGCATTATTAGGGAAATGTATTCCAAAACACTCTCTGCAGAGCATGGAATTTTTTTAAATACATTTATGTGCCTCTTGTCTTTTAAGTAAGTTTTTCAACTATGAGGACTTTTAGAAAATAAACTTTCTTAACAAACAAGTTTCACACTCTCACTAGTTTATTTAATTTGTCCACTAACAATGTCTACAATGTATATACATGTATCAAAGTAGAATTCTGTCAGTTTACTGAAATGACATTCATCAACAATGTAATTTCTATGACTTCTCAAATTATGTGTTGTGTTTAATAACATTCAGTGATGGAAATTATATTAAACATTTACATTTTCTAATAACATGGTAGAATCCCTTCTTGTGCTAAGGTTAATTTCATTATAAACATTTTATACGTCCTAAATACACATAATTTATTATTGTTTTACAACTATTTACATACAAAAATGACAGCTTAATCGGAAATGAGGCACAATACAAATGTTCTGTTTAAAAGTGGTACCTTGATTTTTTTTTCACACATCATAGGGCTTTTGACACTGTACTGAACCCTTTGTTAATGTCTTTTTTAAACCCTGCTTTAACCCTGGGTAAAGCAACGTTTCACACTTAACATTTTGAAAGAAGTTTATGCTGCCTTCAGGTGCTAGCAGAATTATCCTACTTCCCACTTCTGAAGTGGTAATAATAAGTATGTCACATTCAAGTGCTTTATTGTCAGAAAGAACAGAAAACATGGACGATGGTTCATTCATATGTATTTTTTGAGAAACTTTTATTTTGACACCATAATACAACTTACTCAGTTAGCCTGCTAACGAGAATGGAATTTTGGTCAAATACAATCTATTTTCATATATCCTTGACCATGATGAAAGTTTACGACTCATCTCTGAATTATCTCTTAGTTTCCCATTCATGTGTAACTTCTGAGTGGGAAACTCATATTTACGATAATTCCGATATGTGAAGGCAGCATTAGCACCACTTTTTTCCCAGGGTAATGAAACCCTCCAGAGCAGGGTTAGCACCTCATTGGTGGGGATTATCCCGCAATGTGTCACCAGAGGTGCACAATGTGAAATGATGCATTGTTAGAAAGTTTCCAAAAGGTGTTTAGCACCACACAACCAATCATACAAAGCCTCATTACTTACCTCATTGAATATTCATGTGCTTTGCACAGTCACCAAAACATTCGCCAACTTTCAAGCACTGTTTACATTCTCCGTCTTAGGGAAACTTGTATCAAACAGTGATGGCATATGCGACAACTGGTATGATGCTTGTCCAGTATTCCTTTTGCATTTGTTTTCGTGGTGCGTTTCAGTATATGAAGGACAAACCTGAATTGCTGGCAAAATGTCCACTGAAGAGAAGCTCCATTGACAGGTTGCGTGTCCATTACTAGCTGTATTTGTCGAATCATTGTTTTTTAACACCGCAAATAGGAATGTTAAGCTGGAGTTTACGAATGTCCAGTGTGAAACATCGGAACATGAATACCCAGGATAAATTTTTAACCCAGTGTAATGTATGAACAGTGTAAAACATGAAACAGGATAACCCAAGATTACATTTTTCCCAGGTTTAGAATGACCCGGGGTAAACAATTTCAATAAAAGCCCTCATGTGTCTAAAATTTCATCTTAAACATGCTCCTAATTTACAGTTCTTAGTAACCAAGTAAACTAACTATTGATAGAAAAAATGTAGTGGCAAAATTGTTGGTCATGATGGAAATAATGCCACAATAGAGGTACAGTGGTAATTTGTATAAAATTTTATTTTAAGATTCATATTGAAAGTCTGGGCTTGCAACAAGGGTAAAAAAAAATCTTAAATCTATACATAAAAGGCACTTGAAAACTAGCAAAAATAAATGACGAAAGCATGATAAAAGGTTTCCATTACAGTTTGTGACCTTCATATTGGAAAAAAGTTTGAAAAATGTGTTATTTTTAATAACTATCAACCCCTGGGACATAAAATTGCCTGTATTTAAAGAAACACCCAAGGACATATTATATCTTTATTAGTATTTTTCTATTTTAATTTTATGTGTATTTTTCATTTATTTTTTGTCATCAGCTATACTCAGCTATATTTACTAATGTGTGAGTGACATGCCCGTTTCTGTTTGTTTGACATGTCTGTGCATGAGACAGAGAGAGTAATCCTGCCGAGCACACACCCTTAGGCATTCAAGGAACAAACAAGGCCAATGTGTGTGAGGGGGACCCTAATGTCCATCATCCTGGCAAAATTATACCTCCTGTTGCAGCCACTGATCTACCGACACATACGTTTGCAGCTAGACATGAACACGCACAATGAGACTCTTTCATATTGTCCTCATTTTAATCAGCATTAGAGAACTGGGGAAATCACATTTTCTCATCTTTTCCTGTGATAGAAGCTCCTAATAACAGAAAGAATGATAATTAGAGTGGATTAGAGGTTAGGCCTATTGAAGATGACTTACATGACAAGTAAGAGAATAGCCATGGATAATACTTATGACCTGGTACAAAAAGCTAATTTAAATAAAATAAAATAAAAATTAGTCAGCCATTGCTGATGCCATATTTAAGCAATACCACACAAGCAAGAGGACCATGGTACTGAAAATCAGCATGGCTGTGATGCTGATGCTTGCGTCGTGCCTAAACATCTTCAGCATTTACTATATTCACAATACCTCTCATACCTTATTGCTTACATACAACAGTTCTAGACACAATACATTTATATTTAATTAAAAGTTCACCCAAAAATGAAAACTTTCTCATCAAGTACTCACCCTTATGCCATCCAGATGTGTATGAGTTTCTTTCTTCTGCAGAACAAAAATGAAGATTTTTAGAAAAATATTTCAGCTCTGTAGGCCCATACAATGCAAGTGAAGTTGACCAATTTGAACCTCCAAAAAGCACACAAATGCAGTATAAAAGTAATCCATAAATCTACAGTGGTTTAATCAATGTCTTCTGAAATGGTCCAATCAGTTTTGGGTGAAACAGACCAAAATTATTACCAAACTCCTTTTTCACTATAAATCTTGACATCAGCATTCTTCTTGGGATCATTATTTCAAGCTGATTGCATCACTTCACTTTTATGCTGACTTTAAGCACTTTTTGTAGCTTCAAAGTTTTGGTCACCATTCACTTGCAGAGTATGGTCCTACAGAGCTGAGATATTCTTCTAAAAATAATTTATTTTTAGAGGAATATCTCACATTTTCATGCGTTTTGGGTGAACTATTCCTTTAAGAATGTTTCGACACAACATGAACATTTATTCCAAATGAAGCCATAGCAGGATCAAGCATTGCGTCTCGCCTAGCAACGCATGCAATGCGCAGTCTAAATAAATACATTAGGAACAAAACCCATTTGTAAAATCCAAGGATGGCTTCTGGGTAACCCTGATGATCTACAAGTTTTGACCATGTATTCTCTTCCCAAAACCTGTAAAATACTCTAAAAAGTGAGTCAGTATAAATAAACGGATAAAAGCAGTCCTTGAATGAAGTGAAAATACAGCCAAGTGAAATATGCTCCCAATTACTGCAATGGCTGTAGAGGCCTAATAAAGTAAACGTCTCAACAAGATGCTGCTCTATAATGGAGCCCGGCTAATTTGCTTTGACTGATGAATTTTTGTCTCCCGACGCGCTGGGTTGAATAATTATGATATTTATCACAAGACATGGCGACTCATTAAGGATTAGCAAGCTTTCATTAGAGTGATGTTGTTCGGGGGCTGTGGCTGTTCTGATCATCATAATTATTAGATCCATGAAGGGAGGGCCAGGCAATGTGTCTTTTTGCGTGTGGTCAAGGCAACATGAAAAAGCTGAACTTATACAACACTATGGCTGATAATAACAACGCTTATGCTAATATCTCATCAGAAAGATAATTTCATTAACAATCTACTTGGGTAGCACATTCAGCTGCTATGCTATTCTTGTTTCTTGAATTTGTCATGTACCATTTCCCATAGCTTTTACCTTTGCCAGTTAAAACAAGGACAGGATCAGTTGGAGCTGCGGACTAGTGGTTAGTGCATATGCTCTGACATGTTGAGCTGTTGTGCTCATGTGGGAGAGACAGGTTAGTCTCTAGCCTGCATCATGATCCTTCCCCCTCTTTCTCTCCATAGCTTCTTGTCTACTCTCCACAGTCTCTGCAAATAATAATAATCAAACATGAGCAAACAAAGGATCCTGACATTTTATCAATATATTACAAATCATAAATTTTAGAAGGGTTTGTTTAGGAAACATAGGTGTTTCTACACCATGACATCAACCGAATGGAAATTAAGATACAGTGTGCATCTTACTGCCAGTTTCCCAGATATGATTGTAAAATAATTTTAGACTAATCTACTAAATGTGTTGTGTGGAGCCAATTATCCAATTGCATGCATGAGGACACAGCTTTATCATTGTTTACAACAATGTAATTACAAAAAAGCTTTGCCAAAAAATGAAGGAGATTACATATTAGGACCTCTAATTGCATTTAAATGACATGCATAATGTATAAATGCTCACCAAAGATGGAGAGCTGAATTCTTGATGAAGTTTCCCAAACGTTTAGCTTAACAAATGCTCCCCAATTAATTCTGTTGTGTCTTTTTCTCAAGTCCATGTGCTATTTGTTACGGAATTATCGATTTGTATTTAATTAAGCTCACTTACTTGCTCGATGCTGACACAAGATTGATCACAGCAGTCAATAATGGCATATTAAAGAAATTACTTTGAGATTTTTTTTCAATATTTATGAGGGTATAGAACAAACTATCGGTCTTGAAATATGCAATTCAATATTTCAGAGTGTCACGCCACCCGTCTAGGTGCTGCAGGCATGTTATACTCACCTGGGTAAAGTACATTCTCCAAGCTTGTAATGAAAAACAGAGAAGGGTTAGCAAAATATACTCACATAGAGGATATTAGTCCAAAGACCTCAGGCACCATTGCATTCACATTTGAAAAGTAATTTCTTGCTCTCCTTAGCCAGTTGACTTTTCATTTCATTTGGTCATAGATCACCTCTCTACAAAGGCATTATGAACTCTTTGGAGGTAAATTCAATGAATTATATCCATTTTGAACCACTACCCCCAACATTTTATAAAAGGAATTTGATTTACAAATCAATAATCCATTAACTCTGTATTAATGTAAGGCCTTGACATGAACATAGTTACATTGTAACTTGAAGTAACATTGTGCTTGAACGTGCACACGGGCCAGGAATGTTATAGAATGGGGACAACACAGCAATTGTCCCAGGCCCTTTCATTCAAGTTGTTGACACTGTTGTTTTGTACTTATTTCACGGAGTAAGGGCACTGATTTGTATCAGGTGGTGTTTCTGTGGATCTAAGAGGCCTTTTCAGGCTATTCCTTTGCTGTATGATAGAAAGTCACTCAGTTTAACCCTTTCAGCTCAGATGGGCCCACTGTGAAAAAAAGAATGATCAAAATATTAATAACTACAGTCTTGACCAACACAAAATAGGTATAGTTTTAAAGCTTAGAAGCTGTACTTTACAATGCATGAAGGCATTATGACCAAAAGTGAACAAGTGCTTTGAAATTTGCAGATAAATCAGAAATGTTCTGTTTCGATAATTTATTCATAATTTTGCACGGCACATATTACTAATCGGTAAAAACATTAAACTGATAAAATATCCATGTGTCATATGCTGTTGGAAAGCGCTCAAAAAAGTAGAATACAACCAGCCTATTTGTTTTAATCTCTATAGCGAGTAAAAGCTAAGTATATGTCTTTTACATACATGTTACATGTAAACAGGTGTTGCTTATTTGCCACATTTTCACTTATAACTTCCCGAAAAATTAACAGAACATAAAATATCACATACCATTTGAGGGTGTGATTATATTTAAAATGAGCCCACACACAACGTAATCTGATGAACATATAAAATATCATTAGATTATGTACACACAGCACATAATTTGCTATCTGGATAAAAACATGTTAGCTTTCCCTGATCAGATGACTTCATGGGAAATTATGTAGTATGTTGACCAGCATCATGGAACACTAAACCAGTCTTATTAGGATTCAGATCGCTGCAACCAAAGGTAGGAAGTCATCCAAATATGGGCAGAGAGGATCGTTCACTCTAATTGTACATGGCCACCATGAAATGACACCAAGTACATGACACAGACTCAATGAAGGCTCAAATGGAACTGAATGAGCAATGTTGTAGTACTCCTTGACTCGAACTTGAACAAGTGTGGTCTCTGACTTAACCCTGAGTCCAGTCAAGTCCCTTTTAAAAAAATATATAGTGAAATGCTTCGATTTATCTGACAAACATTTTTGAATGATAATGTCAGAGATCCTGAAGTCATCTCCCTAATTTCAATCTGCTGAGTAGAATCAGAACCAGTGATGCCCAGTTCTTGGTCAGCTCTTGTCAGAATTGTTAGCAAAAAGGTCTGAATCAATCAGATATTCAGTCCAATTCGATTGTTGGATAAAGTGAACATTTAGCTACATCAACAAAAGACTGATTTTGAGAGGTATCAATGAGAAACTTCCATTGGCGCTTTGTCTTGTTAAGAAGGTGTTGTTCACACCAAATGTTTTATTGCATCCACCCAAGCTGTTTTTTCTGTTGCTTTTCAATGTAAACATGCCAAACAAATGTCTTTAACCATTGCGTTACGCATCACTGTTTCGTCTCGAGTATGAGCGCTACATTTTATTTTACGTTCTTTTTTCAAGTTAAAAAGAACATCAACTATTAAAAACATGTCTCGAGACACCTGTGTTTTACTCTTTTGTGTGTAGCACACATACAACACCCAGACATCTATTTTATGTATGTTTACATCTGAAAGATGTCTATTTCAAATTGTTTGCTCATCTGCATATATAAATACGCATTTATAAGACGTATGTCAATAAGTATGTCTTGGATGTCAATAAGACATTCCGCAAATGAAATGTTTATTATTATTATAGAATGAAATCTGATCTTTTTAAGGTGTTTAGCAGATGTTAGATGCTTTCCAGATGAAAAGATCTAAATCAGACATCTCTGAGATCTGGGTTCATTGCACTGTGTCTTTTAGAAATGCTTTAGCAATTTGTTACATGAATACACATACTGAAGAAAATGTAAAAATACTTCTCTCAATGTCTTTAGAATTAAATGGTTTCTGGAAAAAAAAAATTATGGTTTCTGTGCATGATTGTGAAATGAAATCTTGAGGCAAAAGTAAGAAGAAACGCTTACTTTACTTACAATTAATGAAATATAATAGTGCAATCGAGGAAGTTATTAACTAATGTAAATGTTTATTTCACTTTCTGTGAAAACATTGTCTTTTTAATACATTATTGTTTGGTTTTTAGGCCCATTTTAGTTATTGTACTCATAATCACACAGTTTTGTCTTGTAAATTTGCTGCCCACTGAAACTCACAGCAGAGCATTACACAACATTTTGCTTTCTGGTCTTTCTAGTTGGAATATTGAATGAAGATTGTTCTCAGAGTTACAAATTAATATAATATTTGATATATGTGCCTATAGTTCTTTAAACTATTTAATACATTCATAAAAAACTATTTTCTTAGACTCAGCCTTTACTGGTCTCTGTCTCTACTCTACTCTGTATAAATGGTCTTGTCTCATACTAGACCTTTTTCTGGTCTCGGTCTTGACTCTAGCTCGACCTACACTGGTCTCGACTTCAACACTGTGAATGAGATCTCATCACTCATGCCTGCATACTTTGGAGAGAGAACATACATTTAGTCATTGTTATATTTGCATGTTTAATTAGTTCTTATGTACAAATATTATGTTTTATTTGTTTGGAGAGGCTTTTGGACACTTGGATACATTTTGGACACTAGAACAAATAATTTTTGTAATGCTAATACTTTTGATTGCTTTTTTGTATAAACACAATTTTTTCTCAGTTGCAGGGGACATGATTTGGAACAAAACAAAGCAGTTTTCTGAGCTACCTTATTTACACACTAAGTTTCTCAGCAGATTCTTACGTTGAGAATTTATCTTAATCTATAACAGTTTTCTTTAAAATGATACCAAACAATTGACCCTTTTTTGTTAAAACACCTTAAGAGCTTAAAGGGTTAACAGCATAATAATGAAATATCATGAGGGGATAATTTCAGATTTTACGTAAACTTCTGAGGTCTTTCTCGAACACTTTGGGGATATCAATACGTTTACCATCTCTTACTCTATCTTCTGTTTAAATATTTAACTGGCGTTGCTCTTAAGTTTGTGTCCGTGTATTTATTTTCATTTCATTTGCACAGTTTGTAAACATATTATTGATGCTGAAGGACATCAGGAGACACAGGGGCTGGGTGTTGCTCTTTTTCATGGCATCCCCTGAGCACCCCCTCCTCATTATTGTTTGCAAGTATCATCTTGCAAAAGGAAAAGAGAAAGAAGTATTTTTTCTTGCCCATTTGTGAAAAGCTCATTAAAACAACCCAAACAAAGCTTTTCCTCTGAGGCTCCCATTCAGAGTCATCCCATAATTTCCCACTAGTTTTAATAGTTGAGATAAATTAATTATTCCTTCGTGGAAAATACATTCTTTGCCATCTTTGGCTCATTCTTGTTGGAGAGAATTGAGCCCAATCCTGTGAGAAATACAGTTGCCTTTCCTGCAGGGAAATCAAACTGCTCACTGCAATCACCCTGGACCGACAACATTTAAACCATTAGTATCTAGTATAGGACACTCTTTACACAATGTACATCTTACTAATGAATCCAGGGGCAACTCATAATCACACAGTTTTGTATTGTAAATTAGCTGCCCACTGAAACTCACAGCAGAGCATTACACAACATTTTGCTTTCTGGTCTTTCTAGTTGGAATATTGAATGAAGATTGTTCTCAGAGTGACAAATTAATATAATTCAGAAGCCATGATAAAGATACCATTTGAAGAAGTCCTTTTGCTTGCTTTGATGGTACATTTTTCAGATGAATTGTATTCATGTCTTTGAGACAGAGTATAATATCACGTAAAATAGCATTTCCTTTACAGACTGCACATGACTATAAATATCGAATACATTTAATGAATATAGGCCTATTTAAATAAGCTTATAAAAAATAAGCTATTTGCCAGTATCAGGTTCCTCAATTGTGAAATGACAAACTTTAATCAATGCTTTACAGCAACATAAGCAATAAACACCCAAACACAAAATAAATTGGCAAACAAATCATCTCTGAAGATAAGTATGTATTTCTGTCAAATGTCTTGCTTATAGAGTCTTGAAAGTTCTTGAAAATATTTTCACTAAGTCTGTGGAGGTGGTTTATTAAGATAAAACATCCAAAATAGAAAACCTCATATTTTATTCTTATTTTTTGAAAATTAAGATGTTAAGTGAATTATCAATTCATTGCTAAATTATTGAAATTATTGTAGCTTTTCAGGATTGATTCACGTTGTATGCTTCAAATGCTTGAAATGGTCTCCATGTCAGTATAAAATCGCGGCGCAGAGCATCAAAGAAAAATTGCAATTTTAATGCAAATATTCCACATCCTCCTGTAGCTATAACAGTTTATGTATGACAAAGTAGTCTCAGCAAAGTATAAAAATCTATTCGTTTTACCAAAATAATTGATTTATTGTTGTGGTTCTTCTTTGCACCAGTTGATGGCGCCAATTTAACAAGGAACATAATTTAGAGAGTAACAACAGTTAACCGTTGTTAGACGGAATTTTCACCTCGTCCACGAAGCCAAATGAGTACTTCTGTATTGTATAGTCAACCCCTAACATTTCAATACAGATAATTAGAAATGTTTCTTTTGCATAGGAAAACACAGACATTTAGGTAGCAAAACCTTTCACCATAGTAAAATAACCCTGACATGCCAACATATTGGAAATATTTTCAGAAGTTTCGCATACGGTTTGGTGAGTTTTTACATAAACAGGTCGTGCCATTGCCCTATTTGATAACAATCAACCTCAAAACACAGAACCCACTCAACTGCAATCTCTCATATTTTGACCAGTGCGTGTCTAATTCAACCTCGCTTTCTTCTGATTGGCTGAATGTGTTATTCCGCCTGAATGGAGTACGTTGTGATTGGCTGCAGCGTGATTGACGTCAGCTCTGAGAGGAGGTTTACTCGGGGCTTTTTTCTGCCTCTGACACATGTGAAGTACAAGCGACAAGACGTTAACGTGCGCGAGAGGAGGGTCGCAAGCAGAGACGCTCGCTTTTTCACATACTCGTTCTATGGAAATTACAGAAGACATTCCCGAATTCTCTTTCTACAAGACTGTCTACTAATCTTACCAGCGATAGCTAGAACAACTAAAACGGGGACGGCAACAGTGGAAATATAATCTGAAAACTCCATTTGCTTGACTCAGCCTTAGCAGTATATACAGTACAGAACAGTGAGAAGTGTTCATGCACGCGCTCCGTCAGTAATTTTTTTGGACTGCGCGTTATTTTGTATTGTCTATAGAGAAAACAGACTGCTATACATTTCTCACCAACCATTCAACAATTACATTTAAGATAGACAAAAGAGGTGAGTGGATCTTTGCATAATTATATTTATTTAAACTTTTATATTATTTGATGATGTAATGAAGGGTGTATACATTTGTTACGGAGCGCCACAAATGACAAATAACGTTGCAGAATATTAAGAAAACAGAAACGTTACAGTGGTGTGGAATTATTTATTTAAAATGTTTTTACAGTAGGCCTATTATATATGTATATTTTTGGTGTTAATGTCCTAGTGTAGTAGACAGGGGTTTTTGAGTGCTTAGACCTCACTTTGAGATATGTAATCAAGGGTGAAGACTTCACCCTAATAGCCTAATTTGTTTTATTATTTTATAACAACATGTTAGTGAAACAATGGAGCAGAAGTCCATGCATAGGATACAGATTAGAAAGAAACCAAAGTAAATGTAAGTGCATTCATAACTGAGGGATCATGGTCGCTGTAATGTAATTTTGTATCTTTAGCTAGATTATTTGCTTTGTCCAGTGGGGTTGTAGCAGCAGCTGCATTTAGGCTCCACGAGGACTGTGATCTGTATTACTGCCCATGGGCTGCTGATCTGTTTTATATTTCTGCACATCCCCTCTCTTAAATTGCCTGTCCGTGTAATTACTTGAGTTTGCCCATTTCACTTAAAAGCCACCCCTCCCCTTTCTCAGATCCCTCTTTCCTTTTACTGGGAATGAAACTTGACGATGGTCCGATTTTATTTATCTAGGAGAGTCACTGTCGGTCTCTGATTCATCTCCCTTTAGATTTAATCAGCACTAAGGTATTGCTTGTCCCTAAGAGCCTCCACTAATGGGGTTACTGAATGCCTCTCTCTCTCTGTGCAATGTTTTCTACCCCCTCTCTCTCTTCTCCTCTAATTACCTTTCAACAAAGATTTGGCTTACGGCCTTCCACGAATATATCTTAAAATGTAATCTCCCCTAGTTTGGTCCAGCAGTCCTCTTTATGAAACCTGGGAAAGATTAAAATGGAAGATGTATTAGTGGAAGGATGGAGCAGAAGTGCAAGCATGGAGTACTGATGGATCAACAGAGCAAAGTACAGAATTGCAATCATGAATGAGGGTTTGTGGTTACAGTAATGTGTTTTCTGTCAGAGGCACACTGTGGTATTAAAATACATTTCTGTAGCCTGGTATTAACAGATTATTTGCATATACCGAATGATCCGACATAGCAGGGGTAATTTCACGGGGCAGTGACCAGTTCCCAAAGCGAGCACTGCTGAATATTCTTCACGATGTTGGCTGGAAATCCGTCATCTGATAACCTTAGTGAAAGCAAATGGAATATGTAGACCTCTGAATGGGTCTCAACTTTAAGGGTTCACCAATTAACTGCTCTAGTTCTGACCATGGTTACACTTTGGTTTCTCTTCCCCGTGTTAACCAACATGCAGTATACGAAGGTTCAGGTACAGTAAATGAGCTATTTAAAAGCAGGTAGAAACCCAACAAAAGCCAGTACCTCTTTAATTGTTCCTGTGGTTCGGATGTTATCAGCGGAGAAACATTTATCACAAAGGGACCAAAGGAGCTAACTTCAGCATTCAGATAAAGATCAAGAGTGGCTTGCCACTTAAAACAATTCTCAGACTTGCTTGCAGGCATGAACATTATGGTACTCATTTTAATTATTGCAAAAAAACTGTCAGGAAGCAGTCCTTCACAAACATCCGTTTTAAGTCACTATTCGGGTTGGAGACTTGGAACTCCCAAAACTTTTGTCGGATGCCAAAACTTAAGTTATAATATATCATATATCTGGTAACGTTGTAATATTTTAAATCTTGTTAAGTAAGTTGTGCTGATGTCTATCTGTATTTTTTATTTTGTTTTTGCAAATTTAAAAACTGCCCAAAACACCACAACTAATAACAAAAAAGATACAGCATTTTTAATGCTCCTCCACTTCTTAACTCTTAGTTAACAGGCAAGACATCTCTAACCATGTCTCCTTTCTGTCTCTTTCTATCTCTTTCTATTTCTGCAGACACAATGGTGAACCCTGGAGGAAGTGCCCAGCCCCCACCTGTTGGAGCGGGGTCTCTTTCGTGGAAGCGCTGTGCGGGCTGTGGGGGAAAGATTGCTGATCGTTTTCTCCTGTATGCCATGGACAGCTACTGGCACAGCCGCTGTCTGAAATGTTCTTGCTGCCAGGCCCAGCTCGGAGAGATAGGCACATCCTGCTACACTAAGAGTGGCATGATCCTCTGCAGAAATGACTACATCAGGTCAGTCGCTGCCATCCTTCTGTGTGTTTACATTTATTTTGATCTCTTCATGTCAGAATCACAACCATATTTAGGTGTTTGAAGGAGGTGTCTGTACTGTGGTCTATTTATAGTCATGTTTGTGTGTTCAGATAGACTTTTTGGAATGTTTTGTTCAGATTTCTGCACTCATGAAATTTATTTTAAAATTAGGTCTTTGATAATGTGTACAGATTTTTTGAGGCCAGCGCAATTTAGTCAGGATTCTTACACCATCTGCTTTTTAGAGATCTTTGAAAAAAAACTTCAGATAGTTCATACATCTGGACATTATGACAGTCAAACGACCACATGAAATGACATTAGGCATGAAATTATGAGATGAAGTGATGGATGTCAAGAAGAAAATATATTAAGGAAAAAGTTACAAGCCATCAGGCTTCTCACAGAGTGGAGTGAATTTCCATCGAGAACATGTGTCAAACCCTCAATGGGACACTCTTAAAAAAAGAGGTCAAGTCACTGACATGTTGACAGAGCAGAAGAAGGAGATTCTTTCTCTAGAACATCTGCAAGTATGTGGCTCGCACTATATTTCATCGTTAGGCAAAAGGAGCCACGGTGCAAGATACTAAACTCTATTTGTAAGGCAGAGATGACCTTCGACTCTGCAGGAATTTAAAAGTCTTTTCACATCCTGTCCGGAATGTTTGTTTATCACAAAGAGACCGTTAATTAGCAAAAAGAGCCTTTTTAAATATTTATGTAAGTCTGTCTGACACCCAAAGCAGCGGCTGGGTGGAAGCAGGCTCACTCAGCTGATGTGGATGGCCTGATTTGACAGGCAGATCATTCAACACTTTGACCTCTGTCAGGGCACACAGAGAGCCCTAAGAACCCTCTGCAGAACTTCTTGCAGGGTGATTAATACAGTGGAGCGAGGAGAACTGTGAACAACATAGTGCGAGCGACATAACGTCATGCTGCTTTGATAAAGAAACAGCAATATGTTTTCATATTAAAATAGGCAGGCCAATTTAAAAATTCACTTCTAAAATGAAATATTGTCATGAAAGCGATGTCTCTAAGACTTATCACCATGATGTATTCCAATCTTCCCATTGGAAAGGAGTTCTTTTGGCAGAAGTGCAGTCATTAGTGTGTTTTGAACTTGGCATGCGCTGCACCCTGGATAATTCAGCGAAGCCTCTTGCTGACACTACTGCCGGCAGGCTGGAACAACAGGTGTCAACCAGAGCAAACCTGAGACGACTGGTCCAAATGTGAAGAGTGCCTTCACTCTTTCCACTCCACCTGATCTGAAAGGATCAAGTCCACAAGACTTGTCGCTAGAAATGGGTCTGCAAGTCTAATTAAAATGAGCGGGGAGGGAAAAGTAGCTACACCTTTCTCCTTGTAATGAGAGTGCATCAGGCGGGAGAATGAAGCAAAAACTCAGCTCGTGCAAGCCTGTGATGTAAGGAGAGATAGGAGAGAGGGAGAGAGCGATGAGAGCAGGGGAAAAATAACATCTGACAGTGAGTCCACACAATTAAAAGCTTTAATTAGAGTCCCCATCCATTTTCCTTTAGTCCTGATGGGTTTTATCTAATGAGATCTAGTGCCTGGCTCCTATCCGCTTCCAATGACGTGTCCGAAATGAATGAGAGCCACATTGCAAACAAAACATTTAATTAACCAAATTGGCTTTTGAGAGAGAGAGAGAGAGAGAGAGAGAATAGGGGATTATTGTGAAGGCCAGCCCCCTTAGGGGATTTTAAAGAGGCCTTCCTTATTTTTGTAATGGATTATTAAATTGCCCTTGCTGTGTAAATAATGAAGTTACATATCCAGAATTATATTAATACTACTGATGCAAAAATGCTAAGTGATTGATTGGGATGCCAAAGTAAAAATGCCTCTCATTTTCCCTAATGGCAGAAGGGGGAAATCACATGGGCCGATAGACTTTTGATGTCATTGAGTGAGAGGCCACAAGCAATGTGTGCAAGGGCAACTGCTGCGAGTTGTGCCGCCACCAGCATCGTAGATTTCACTAGTTTTTGCCCCAGAGAAGCAGGAGGGACTCTAGAGTATTTGAAGTCATTTTGTCCATAAGCCAGCACTCATATTATTTGTGTAGGCCAGAGAGAACACCGAGAGATTGAGAGAGAGAGTTAATATAGGGGGTGAACAATCATGTGACTGTTAGGTTTGGGGCGAGGGGGGGTATAGGGTGTGCACTGTCCTTTTAATTGAATAGAGCCAGGTAATTAAATGGCACTTTTCCAATAGAACGTGCTAGATAAATCTAATAGTTGGTTATTTAATATCACTTTGAAGTCTGCCGGCTCAAGCACTATGACAGCGGGAGCATGTGAACAATTAGGCCAGGAAATACTTGGATCTCCAAAATTAATTAAATCGCATGCAATTTAGGGGAAACGTTTATCTTGATTTGTCATAACAGAATTAATTCAAGGCCTTCAATCCACTTGGGACTAGATCTGTTACTCTGAATTAACCGAGTGTCATTTGGCTGCCTTCACCCCCCTCCCCACCCTCCTGCTCTCTTGCCTTGAAATCTCCCCCTAGCCCTCCACCCCACCCACGTACTCTCTCTCTGTAATGTAACATCACCATTATGCAAAGCCCTGCTTAAGTATCAATATGTCCCTGTGCATGTAAGGTGCTTTGGCTGTTAATGTAGAGAGGCATTTTTATAATGGACTGTGTTGCAGAAATCATTGTTGTACCAACTTACATCACTCTGCTCAAAAGGTTCCGCTTAAGAGGCTGAGCTTCTGCCAGATGGCCCTAAACAGCCTTGCTAGGTTGTATTTTACCAAAATTAAATTGTCCAAATTAAATCCTCTAGACATTGCCTATGGAGTGCAGACAGATTTTTTTTCTTGGTTTTATAATGAAAGGCATACAGAGATTGCAGTCTGTCAATAAATCAGTATTCCACGATGTTTCATCGACAAAATCCTCTAATTGATCAAGGGTCTGAAAAGCTGGGAAGAATAAGAAAACAACAAAGTAGAGGCTGGTTTGAGGATAAGGAAGCAAAAACGGGTGGTGTCATTGCAATTAAAGAGTACCTTGGCCTTATTTATAGTGACCCTTGATATCGCTTCTCTCTGCTCCCCTCGTCAGCACACAAGTTCAATGGCGAGCGAGACAATTAGAGGTGAGGAGCAGACTGATAGCAACTTAATTGAGCACCTAAAGCCTTCAGGCCTTTAAATCAAATGTTATCAGCAGCCATCCCCTGCCCAAATAATTAACCTGCTACGCTACATATAGAGCACACTGAGAAAATAAAAAGGTTGCCTGGAGATTCTTGCTATGTCTTCTCGGTTTCTCTAAAAGACTCCAGTACAATTAAGAGGGGAGTGCGCTCTGAGCTTGGGTCCCAAATATCGTGTACTTGCAAGTTTAGGTGGAAGTGCTCAGGAGTTGTCAAATTAAGCAGATGAGATGAGGATTTTTCAAGTGCACATCAGGGCGAGTCAGATTACTTTCTCAAGGCTGGTGGAAGATGTAATTTCACAGGTGAATCAAACTGCAACATTTAAAGACCTCCCCTTGACATTTGACTAGCATGACTGGCCCATCGATGCCATTGAAACCGCGCCATTGTCACAAGCCTACAGCTAATTACGTTTGAAATTGAGTTTTGATTGAGTTGCTCCAATCGATGCCACAGCCAAATTTGTTTTCACCCTCCCCCCACCCTCAAGTCGGCACTGAAGAGAAACTCAAAGCTTCACTCGTGCGTTGTGTAGTGATCTCAATAAACGTTGTTTGTGAACACATGTTGAAGTTGAAGAGGACAGCTGTTTTAATGATTGGAAAATAAAACTGGGTCTCATAGAATAAATTTACTATACTTATATTTTTACAAAATTACTTTTTTAAATAGCTCTTTGTATGTATCGCAGCAGTTTCCTGGTGAAATAAACACTAGAGGTGCTATAATAAAAATATAGCGGTTTGTGCATGTAAAAGGTCTGCAAAGTTACAAAGCACACAAAAGGAGTTATTCTCTCCCACAGAAAACACTGCCTGAAACACCTGTTTTGCAGCCCAGCCATTACTTCCGTGACTTAGCTATGTCACTATGTAATACATTTGCATAATGCCTGCCTAAGGGTTACTTTAAGCTGAAACTCGGTTATGGTAAGGGCCGTTACATTTCTGACACACGCTCTAAGCGGTTGACCAATCACAACGGACTGGGCCAGCTGACCAATCAAAGCAGACTGGGCTTTTCAGAAAAGGGGGCTTTAAAGAGACAGGAGCTAAAACAGAGAGGGTGAAAAGAGGTGCTGCAACAATGTACAGTATGAGAAAAATAATGTGTTTTTTGAACATTAAAGCATGTAAACCTATTCTAGTAGAACCCAAAATAAAATTATGAACCTGTATATTAGCATAATATGGGATCTTTAAAGTTTAGGGTAGATAGATACGTTTTATTTTATTTAAAAATCAACTGAGCATTTACCTTGGAAAAATAAATTCATATTTATTAACTCTAGGTCCTCGTGGTGGTGTAGTGACTTCAGTCTCAGTTGTCTCCATGTCTGAGACAGTCAATCCATGCATCTTATCACGTGGCTTGTTGAACGTGTTAATGTGGAGACATAGCGCGTGTGGAGGCTTTATGCTATTCTTCGTGGCATCCACGCACAACTCACCATCCGCCCCACTGAGAGCAAGAACCACATTATAGTGACCACAAGGAGGTTACCCGATGTGACTCTACCCTCCTTAGCAACCTGGCCAATTTGGTTGCTTCGGAGACCTGGCTGGATTCACTCAGCACACCCTAGATTCGAACTTGCGACTCCAGGTGTGGTAGTCAGCGTCTTTACTCGCTAAGCTACCCAGGCCCCCACTCAATTTTCTTAAGATCAGGCTTGGAACATAACACAGATATACATACTACTAAGCGGTAAGGGGAATGTTATATCACTGTTAGCAACAGAATGTTTACATAGAAAGTATTTTGTTTAGAGGAACAAAATAATCATTGAAGTCTCTTATTATAGTTAATATATAACCGTGCACATGTGGAACACGCTCGCCGTGACACCAACATTTACTTCATCCATTCTGTGGCACTTCTTCACTCTCCTTCCCCATTTCCTTCCCTCTATCCTTCTAACAGTCTGTCTCTCATATTTTGCTTCTCTCTCTCTCTCTTGTCAGATGCTGTGGTCTTATTTGATTGCATAGGAAAAGTGCAGTGATAGAGCAAACAGCCAGTGAGATATGATGACAAATGGGTCCAGATCCCAGTAAATTACTTTCTGCTCAAATCGAAATTTCATTCAGTTTGTTGCTCGGCAAGATGAAGTAATCTAAATTGTGGACTCAGAAGGCAGATAGAACGGAAGCAGGAGCAAGCATTTCATTATCGAGAGAGAGAGAGAGAGATGAGAGAGAGAGAGAGAGAGAGAGAGAGATGAAAGAGATGAGCAGAAGCAAATCTAAAGTGTTGACACCATGATTGAAAAGGTTAACCCATGCACATTATATATCAACCCGGGTAGCCGAGGGTTTCTAATGGAAATGCGGCGGTGACTGAGCACTCGCTTGAGTCCTAATGGCAAAAGCGCTATGTCTCTGCCTAGATGTACAATCAAATATTCTTAGGCCATGATTGCTTATGTTCTATGTTATTATTAGGTTGCAAAAAATGAGCACCAAATGTAATACTTATTCCCAGTGGCAGCAGCTTTTGAAGGACAGAATGCATGATTTTTTTCATTTGGTTTCCTGATATTACTATGATTTTATTTTTCCTACATCAGAATATTGAAGATGGAATTTATTTTGTGTGTGTCTGAAAGAGAGAGGAGAGGCACCGGAAATGATTTAACATGTCTTTGGATTTCAAAGGAGTTCATTGTTACATTATAAACAAAAAGCCAAGCAGTTTAAAAAACTTCTGATGTACACAGAACTATTAATTATATTCAATATATATAAATATTAAAATAAAGAACACATCAATGTTATGAATAAGACCTTTAGATATTGGTACAGAATGTTTAACTAATGTTTGTCTTCTCTGATGTAAATAGACTACCGGTACCCATTTTCTTTTTTTTGCTGGTACCATTTAGCCTATGTTTGAATAGAAATGCATTTTTTTCATTGCTAACTGTTATGATGTTATGAAGAAACTTTCTGGCACGTAGTTCTGGCTAATCTGGTTTTTGTCCACATTTCTGTCATAAATTTTTCTCTATGCTATTGCTAACATGATAACATTTACTGTTCCGCTTCAGGCTTTGTTGTTTTGTTGAAGAATTCATTGCTTGCTCTTTGACATGAATGTGAACATTTGTCTCTTGTTTTGACAATGCTAACACGTCTCTGTTTCTCCTCAGGTTATTTGGGAACAGTGGGGCATGCAGTGCGTGTGGTCAGTCTATCCCAGCAAGTGAACTGGTTATGAGGGCGCAAGGCAACGTGTACCATCTCAAGGTAAGCTTTAATCTTTAGCGTACTTCTGCTGCACTTAAATTATATGCTTCTTCGAGTCATTTCACACATCATAGAGTGTACTTTTCAATGATTGTTTGGTGGTTTTGAATGTTCTATAAAATGTGTTTTTCGTGTGTGTGTGTGAATGATATGTTTTGATGATTTATAGCAAATCAAAATAAATATATTTACATTTAATGCACATGTACAGAAGAAATAAGAAAGGAACATTTCCTATTATTATTATTATAATGAGAAATTATATAATTAAGTAGATCAATATTTAACCTTTATACAAATTTTCTTAGTATATTGTTGTTTTCTAGTAAAAATATCTAAACATATGCATTTACTTGAAGCAAAATGATATTAATAATGTATTGCATCTTGTTTTCAGAGAAATCAAGCTACATTTTGTAAGGTTTTTTTCTTAAAACAAGAAAATAAATCTATTTGTTAAATAAGCAATTTAATAATACAACATAAACGATTCATATTAAGGAGACAGTAGTACTGAAAATTGCTGCATTACATGGTTTCAATTGCAATAGAAAAATACTATCCAAGAATAATATATATATATATATATATATATATTATTATATGTGTGTGTGTATATATATATATATATATATATATATATACACACACACACAACAGTTAGTTCCAGTCCTCAAATCTGATTGGACAAGAGATGTTCCATCAGCACTCTGACGCTTAACTGTGTGTGTATCACTCCGCTTGTGTTCATGCTGTTCTAAACTAAAGTGTAAGAGCAGTGCATATGTGTTAAGAGCCATCTATTTGTCTTTTTTAACGTTACATATGTTAGCCAGCAGGTGGTGGCAAAAGATTTATTTTTGTGTGTAATATGAGCCAGTTAGGCGATGTGAAGTGAATCCACGTCAGCCGTTTACATTCAACAGCTCTTCCTAATCGCTTGTATTACTACTACTAAAGTTAGAAAATAGCTTTAAATGGATTTAAATGAACAACAACTCGCAATCATGCGATATGGCCCTAAATCAGCACTGCTGTGGCCAAATCACAGCAGTGCTGATATAGGGCCATATTGCATTCTTGCTTCTGTGATATTGCTTGTATGTATGTGTGTGTGTGTATATATATATATTATATGATTGTTTGTTCAAGTGCTCATGGAAAAGCAGTTTGCATTTTTTTTTTTTTTTAAACATAACCGTTACACTTAATATCTTTTTGCTTCTCAAGTGAATGTATCTTTTTGTAAGGATGTTTTGATATTTTACTAGAAAACAAGACAAAAAAATACTGACTAAATATAATTGTTTTTGCAGTGTGCTTTCTGGAAATTGCTCCGAGATCTGAAGTAGTTAATGTACTAAGGATTGTGGGTAATGGAGTTCTTTTCATGTTTACCTGCAGTGTTTCACATGTTCTACCTGCCGGAATCGGCTGGTCCCTGGAGACAGGTTTCACTACATCAACGGCAGCTTGTTCTGCGAACACGACAGACCCACAGCACTCATCAATGGCCATTTGAGTTCACTGCAGACTAACTCTCTACTGCCTGACCAGAAAGTGAGACTATCTATCTACTATCAAAGTTTCTGTGTATTTTTTCCTGAAGTTTCACTTACATTTCTCTGATATACCCTTAGGTCCATATATATTTGTTTTTCTCAGTTATCTGTAGCCAAACACAACACTCAATTCTCTTTAGAGGTCCTTACTTTTTATTATTAGGGTTATTGCTTTAGGTTTCACAATTTTAACTGGTAATTTTAAGTAACATGAACTTTTATAGTAACTGATATCACATAAAAACCTGATAGGTTGTAATATGTCTCTATATCTATAAAACAATTTAACCTGCTTAGCTGAGCAGCTTATAGTCAGCCCATAGTCAGGTCTGGAGGACAAGAGCAATTCAGCCTTGCTGAAAGCTAATTTATTAGAAATAATGTTAACGCGCTGAAATCAGAGCACAGCTTATGCAAGCTTTGTGTTTGTTAAGTTAAAAGACAGGTAAGGAGGCTGAAAAAGATTTTCGCTTACCTAACCCTGCCACATTAATATCCATTACCAATTACTTATTGATGATGCCAAGTCATTTATTTACACTACACAAGACCTGAATAACATGTGAAATCCTATTGGCCTAATAAGAATTTTCTGGAAAAAAAATTCTGTTTGTAAAAATAAAAGTAATAGTAAATGGTTTATTTACCCAATCAATATTACTTGGCATTCCTTAAATAAAAAAACTAAATATTTGTTTTTTTACAAGACTTATAAAATAAGGAAAGAAACACTCCCCTCTTTAATCATTTTAGTTGCTGCTAAAGAGATCCTCGATTTTTACGCTGGCGTCAATAATTCTGTCCCCTTTTCCTTTGATGTTTTCAGTTCCACAATTCTGTCTGGCTATTTGCTCCTCCGACGCTGCGCAGAAAGCTTTAAATAAACAAAACCAGATGCCATGCAGGCAAATTATTTACCTAATTCCCCTTCTTGCCTTTGGGACCGTCTGCAATAAGACTTCATTCTGAAGTCGGCCACCAGCCGACTGTATCACTTGGCAGCCCTGAAAAGTAACGGCTCAGTGACACATAATCAGTATTGATATGGAGACAGCGGGGATGTGTGCACGAGAGAGCTCGGACAGTTGCTGAGTATTGTGAACATTTATTTCACCTTCCAGCAGAAAAGATAGGGAAAGGTAAAGATGTAGTTAGTCCAGGAAAAGCACAGGGAAAAGTCTCCATTTAGCTCAGTACTCTGTGAGAGGCCTTTTAAGGGATCGTCACTTTCACAAATTAGCTCCAAGAGCATGTTGTGTTTCAAATTGAATGCCTTTGCATTATCAAGCATAATTTTAAATGTCTGTTAATGCCCCCATCCCTACATTACTCCTTTCTCTCCCTTGCTCTCGCTCCGCTGCTGCCGCTGTGTAAATATGAGGCCTCATTGTTTATTTATGTGCCGACATCAATTGTAGTGAAAACAGTTGAATTATTAATGCTAAAATGCAATATGAATATTGGCCTCGCTGCTTTAATTATAGCAGAGAGAGAGTTCTTAAATACACCCATATGCCCCTCTCCACCAGCAGGAAAAGAGAAGGTCCGTGGAGATACTTACACAATCATGTTTTTGCCCAGTATAGAGAGTGGATTATAATCATTATTAGGAAACTTAGTTCAGCTTTTCAGCCCTGCAGTAAAGATACAGGCTAATTTAAGAGACTGCATGGTTTCTCCACCACTGCTCAAATGCTAGCTGTAATTCTTCAGCCTGTCCAAACCCTATAGAAATTAGCTGGGAACCAAAACAAACCAGTGCATGATCGAAGGAGAGAGAGAGGGACTGACTGAACGCTTCCCTAGACAGATACGAGGCCTCGTCAGGCAGCTATTGTTTTTATCATGTGCAATTTCATGGTGACATAATTGGTGCTGTCCATGTCCACGTCTGAGGACATTTGATGCTCATTTATTAAGTAGCTCCCCGGCTTCTCCCTAATCTCTTTGTTCAGCACAGACAAATTACCTTTCTCATGCTGAGCCTGAACCCAGGGGATCCAAACCTTCACTGCCTCTGTCTCTTTAATTAGCTCTCCAATGTGGGGTGGGGATTGGGGGGGTTGCAATTACTATTACAGTTGCCTGAAACCCCTTAGTAACTTGAGGTAGGATGGGAAAATCAAATTGCCAGGAGAATGGTGAGGGGGAACATTTTGGCATGACTGTCTATGAAAGCAGAATGCAAGTGCTTGGATTTTGGTATAATTTTCTCTGTTCTGCAGCATTGCTCAGCTGCACAAGAACTTCGCACCCTGGGGACCATGGCACATCATTGTTAAGAAATTAGACAAAAATGTATGCTTAAAAAGCGGAAGAAAATAGGGCAGAAGATGGATTTAAAAGCCTGGCTGATCAATAAAAAAGCAGGGGCTTCATTGGGGCCAACGGTCTTTATTTGACAAAGGAAATGGGGGAAGGCTTGTAATCTTATGACTGCCATGCTGTCAAGATGCTGATATTTGATATAATTGAAAACTGTTTGTTCATACATGTCTATAGAGTGCAACAGTCTGGTTCCAAAAGTAAAAATCCCATTCATTTTTTCCAGTAATTTATAAACCTGCAAAGACAGACCTACTCTGTGCTCTGAGGTTGGTAATTGATGATCTGTTCTGTTGAAGTGACCAGACTTTGTTAAATAAAAATAATATTTAATATGGTAATTTCTGGTGAAGAACAGCATTTCCCATGGTTCTGGATCCACAAAAAGTTCCTACACTTTGAAGTGAGTGCCCAATTCCATTATGCACAGTGAATAATGCAATTCAGTCGGTTTCCCTACACTCTCAAACTATCGTATTTTCCAGAATATAAGTGATTTTTTTAATCATCTGAAAGGTTCTATGACATATAGTCTGCAGTGACTTATTTAAAAAATGTATACGTAATTGATGTTGGCCACTTGATGCAGGCACATCAGAAAACTACAAATGTTTTAAATATCTGTCATACAGAATGTAGCCAATTAAAGAGTATTATGCTTTTGCGAAGTAATTGATGCAACCAGTTTAAATATTCTGTCCCATCATACCATTATTGTCCTAACAAACTCTAGACTGCTGTCAAACGCAACTCCTCACATGCCCACAACATTGTTTCATCACGCTCCTTGTAAAAACATTCAGTCAGCGATCTGGATAATAATAAATAATACAAAAAGAGTTGCAAATATCAGAATATCCACAGATAAATTTACTAACTTTAATTAATTAATAGAATAGAATGGCCATATTGTTTTACTCTCAGACTAAAAGCTGTGTATTTGTATACAGCATAGAGTTACATATGTTATGAACAGATGTGACTTATTTGTCAAAATGTTTTTTATGAAACATAATAATAAAAACTGTTACACACGATTTCTTGTACTGTTTTTATTATTATCCTCTAAACAATGTGATTTTTACCAGGTATGACTTTGTCCAGAAAATATGGTACATAAATATTTGTGATTTTTTTTTTATTTAATAATTTGATTATTTCTTTTGCAATGCTTCATGGGATATTAGCTCATTCTCTCATGAATGATGTTAAGTACACCATCTTGTGTTTTTTTTTTTTTTTTTGTCTTATTTTCAAAATACTTGATATCTTTAAATCAAAGTTTTAAATTATGTGATTCACCTCTGAGCTTGTTGGTTTGGTTCATGGTTTAGAACTTTTTTATGAAGTATTTTAATGGGAAAAATACTTCCGAACCAAAACTGCTTTAAAAGTGGTTGGCACTGTTATGCTGTTGGAAATCAAACAAGTTTCAAACAAGGCAGATAAATACATCAAACAAGGCAAATCATTCATTTTCTCATTTAATAAAAGTTCTGGAAAAGTTAGATTTTGTCGTAACGTGCATGTTCTTTCGCAATATGTACCTCTGGTGGGAACCAAGTTAATTGTAATGTTGTATACATTTGTTAAGGTATCAGTGATGCATTAAACACTTAAAAGTGCAAAGGTTATCTGGAATCTAAGATAGCAAATGTATTTGTTTTTGTTAGTTGTATAACAGTGTACATTTGCTGTCCCGTCAAAATAACTCAACACACAGCCATTAATGTCTAAACCACTGGCAACAAAAGTGAGTACACCACTAAGTGAAAATGTCCAAATTGGGCCCAATTAGCCATTTTCCCTCCCCGGTGTCATGTGTTAGTGTTACAAGGTCTCAGGTGTGAATGGGGAGCAGGTGTGTTAAATTTGGTGTCATCACTCTCACACTCCCTCATACTGGTCACTGGAAGTTCAACATGGCACCTCATGGCAAAGAACTCTCTAAGGATCTGAAAAAAAGAATTGTTGCTCTACATAAAGATGCCCTAGGCTATAAGAAGATTGCCAATCCCTGACACTGAGCTGCAGCACGGTGGCCAAGACAATACAGCAATTTAACAGGACAGGTTCCAATCAGAACAGGCCTTGCCATGTTCGACCAAAGAAGTTGAGTGCACATGCTCAGCGTCATATCCAGAGGTTGTCTTTGGGAAATAGACGTATGAGTGCTGCCAGCATTGCTGTAGAGGTTGAAGGGGCAGGGGGTCAGTCTGTCAGTGCTCAGACCATACGCTGCACACTGCATCAAATTGGTCTGCGTGGCTGTCGTCCCAGAAGGAAGCCTCTTCTAAAGATGATGCACAAGAAAGCCTGCAAGCAGTTTGCTGAAGACAAGCAGACTAAGGACATGGATTACTGGAACCATGTCCTGTGGTCTGATGAGACCAAGATAAACTTATTTGGTTCAGATGGTGTCAAGCGTGTGTGGCGGCAACCAGGTGAGGAGTACAAAGACAAGTTTGTCTTGCCTACAGTCAAGCATGGTGGTGGGAGTGTCATGGTCTTGGGCTGCATGAGTGCTGCCACCACTGGGAAGCTACAGTTCATTGAGGGAACCATGAATGCCAACATGTACTGTGACATACTGAAGCAGAGCATGATATCCACCCTTCGGAGACTGGGCCATAGGGCAGTATTCCAGCATGATAACGACCACAAACACACCTCTAAGACGAGCACTGCCTTGCTAAAGAAGCTGAGGGTGAAGGTGATGGACTGGCCAAGCATGTCTCAAGACCTAAACCCTATTGAGCATCTGTGGGGCATCCTCAAACGGAAGGTGGAGGAGCACAAGTTCTCTAACATCCACCAGCTCCATGATGTCGTGGAAGAGGACTCCAGTGGCAACCTGTGAAGCTCTGGTGAACTTCATGCCCAAGAGGGTTAAAGCAGTGCTGGAAAATAATGGTTGCTACAAAAATATATTTACACTTTAGGCCCAATTTGGACATTTTCACTTAGGAGTGTACTCACTTTTATTGCCAGCGGTTTAGACATTAATGTCTGTGTGTTGAGTTATTTTGAGGGGACAGCAAATTTACACTGTTATACAAGCTGTACACTCACTACTTACATTGTAGCAAAGTGTCATTTCTTCAGTGTTATCGCATGAAAAGGTATAATCAAATATTTACAAAAATGTGAGGGGTGTACTCACTTTTGTGAGATACTGTATACTTGATTTCCTGTCAAAATGCACTAATTTCTTTCTTTGGAAAGACAATAAAACGATATGTAACAATGTAATGCTTTATTATACGTGCTTTTGTATTAATTAAATTGTGCCTTATAGCAATATACAAAGGACTTGATATCTATCACAAGTCCCATCTTGGCTTGTTTTGTACAACAAATAATAGGTCCTTTCCCCATCATTTGATTACTGACATGGTTGTTGTGTGTGCGTTTTATGCATCAGTGTAATGACTCTAGGCAGACTCACTGCAAAAGATTCCGCCCTTTTCCGGCCAGTCTATATGCTGGTTTATGCTTTATTAATGATAAATGCGTTAATTGCAATTAAGAAAAATGATCTCGTCAAACTTTAATTCATCAGATGTGTTGAACTTTGACAGCTCTAATTTTTGTACAAACATCTTTTATTTAGATCACAGCAGTCCTTTAGACAACCATGTTTACAGCAAATTAGTAATTTATAATTTTTGGGTTTCAATTTCCTTTGAGTAATGATAACCCTGTTTAAGTGTGTCTAACAGGTCTTGCTCTCTCTCTGTCTCTCAGGTGTGTTAGGACGTAGGTGTTGCTCAAAGCAGGATGTGTGCCTTCATTTCAGCCCTCGCTCATTGCCAATGAAGACCCGTAGGATCGGACCCCGACCCACTCCTTTCCCTAAAGCTCCGCTTTTCCAAACCAGAGCGCCAATCTCAGGCTTGAGCTCCACCTTGACAAACCCTGCAATAGCACCCTTTTTACAGCCCTTTTCTCCCAAATCATGGACAGAAAATGACCATGAAGCCCTAGAGGGGAAATACTAAGGACTCCATGAACTGACCCAGACAAGATCTCTGATCCTGAGTGACTCAAAGACTGACACAGAAAGAAAAGAGATTGAGAGGGACCAGGCAGAGGATGTTTTGGGGTTAAAAGAGACTGATAGTGAAAGGGTGAAAATAATGAGAAATGCAGCGTTTTTTTAAATCTGCGTAACACTTGTTTGAAAATTAGTGGGGGATACTGACTTTCTTTCTTTATATTTTTGTCCTACCTTGTCTATTCTCCTTTTCTTCGCAACATGGTATCTTCTCTTTCTATATTTTAGATGTTGTAAAGGGAATGTGTTTTGGATGATATAAAAATCCAGAAAACTGGGTTCAAAGAAGTATCCGTGGCTTTTTTGTGGAAATCGAATCATGAACACTCTTGGTGTATTTGTAAAGCTACCATGTACAGTATGTATGCATGTAAATGTTTTTGTCCCATCGTGGCTACCGTACATACTACACAGCAAACCCTGTTCCCTTGATCCTGAAATCACGCAACAAACAAAAAATGAAGCTCATAGCTTATAGAGAGAAATCTATTTGTGATATTTTCAGAGACATTTGCTCCAATATGGTGTATTTAATTAATAAAAAAAATTAAGATAAAAAATCTTTCCTTTTTTAAATGCTATTTAAAGCTTCCACTTAATTTCTGTGTTAAAGACACTTTACAATATGTTTGTAGTTATTAACATTAGTTTACTACATAGTTAAAATGGACTAACGATACATTTTACTGCATTCGTGGTAACACTTTAAAATAAGATTCCATTTGTTAACATTAGTTTATGCATAATGAACTAACAATGAACAGTATATTTTTTACAGCATTTATTAATCGTGGTTAATGTTCTTTTATAAAAATCCAATTCTTCATTGGTAGTTCACAATGCATCAATTATTGTTAATGTATACAACTTTTAATGAATAAAATGTATTATGGTTAACCGAACATTAAGTTTAGTTAAAGACAGTACTTTTACAACATTTATTAATGTTAACAAATCCTTTTTGTAATGTATTACTGCATTCATTAACCAAGGTTAATGTTAATTTCTACATATTTCATAAATATTTTTACATTTAAAATTGTATATGTTAGCATTAGTTAATGCAATAAGAACTAACATGTACAATGAATAATAATATTTTGATACATTAACTAAGGTTAATAAATGCTGTGAAAAATCATTGTTAGTTAATGCTACCTAATTGCATTAAATACTTGCGTTAATAACCTTATTGTAAAGTCACTAAATATAAATTATGTTTAAAACGAAACTCAGCATTTGGCTATCAGCCAAATTCCTGATGTGAAAAATTAGATTTTCATGCTTAATGAAGTATGCGTGAAACTTTAAAACCATGTATTTACTCTGGGTTAGGCCTAAATCTTTCACAGGTGTCCTAATTATCATCTGAAATCACTCAACATGAATAATGTTCAGTATCTAAAAGAAAACACCCTCTACATTCAATTTTCCTTGAGACCAAAAGATTCGTATTATCACTGTAATTCACCTCACAAGTTTCTCTCGAGGATGGGCTCATTAGCAAAACTATGCTTTTTTTATTAACCTCCCTGAATGCTGTACCATCACAGACCATCTCTCCATCCCCTAATTGTGTCTGTCTATGTTCTTTTGCAGTAATTATGAATGCAGATGATGGGGTGGCTAATTGAACATGGATAAACATGTATACTTTCTTCTCTTTTCATACGTACATGCTATTCATCTCACAGTTCTTGTTGAGGGTGGGAAGGGGGCCGGGGGTGAAATCTCCCTTTGAAGATTCAATTAACGTAGGGGATGAGAAAGGTGTTGCACCTTTTTGGGCACAGACTGAATGGGCTATTTGCAGAACAAATCACCGTTTGAAGCTGTTGCTCGACTTAATAGGTATGAAGTGGACCTGATTTGCATTCCAGAATGCTTGCCTATAATCCACACTTCCACTGGTGCACAGGTGGAAAGGGAGCATGGTGACAATCTTTCATCATAAACATAATTTTTATTGCATTTTATAACATCCTATGGTCTATAATTGCATTGTTATTAAACTACACAGACTACCTTGTGTTGATAATGTTAACATCTTGGTTACTGTCGTAACCTCCATTCCCTGATGGAGGGAATGAGACATTGTGTTGATGTAGTGACACTAGGGGTCACTCTTCGGAGCCCCAAACACCTCTGATCTTTGAGAAAATACGGGTATAAAAGGAGCGGTTTGCAACCACTCATTCAGGTTTTGTGCCGAGGAGGCAAGACAGGGTCCAGGACATTTCAGCAGGTAGTACAGCATTGTGGAAAATGCTCCAGTCTGCACGTAGACTCCCCCAATGCCCCAAAAGACCTAATGTAGTTCCCCACATCCCTGGTGGTGGTGGGGGGGAGGGGGGGGGGGCGTAACTAGTATGGGAGCAGGCTGCTCCAGCCACGGCCTTTTCTCTCTATGTTTTTTCTCTCCACATAGTATTTAGATTCAAATGGGGCCATCTAACGTTATTTTTCGCGCTGGGAAAGGTGTTCTTTTCCTTTCCAATTCCTTCAGGGGGAAAAGACACCTTGGAGACCACATCATGTCCAAAGGGGATGTTAACATGTGGCAAATACGCCATGTGGGCTCTCCAGCCACACATGGAAGAGGCGCAGTGGTAGGTCCTACCCGAAGCGGAGGAGCACTACAAACACAGCGACCAGAGACAGAGAGGGTTCTTCCCAAGGGAGTCACAGGTATACCGATAGGGAGACCGTAACGCGGATAATACATCACAGGTGCATCGACAAAACCACAATACAGGGCACGCTAGCACATGTTCTGATTCCGGCTAGGAATTCCTCTGCTGAATTTGCCAGCCAGAGGCCTAGGGAAGCCTTGCAGGCTTAACACCTGATCTCTAAAAGGGGTCGTGGGAACCTTGGGCACATAGCCCGGTCTCAGGACCATGTGAGAGTCCTCTGGACCGAACTCCAGGCAGCCTGCAGATCCCCCACCCTCTTGACAGAGGTGAGTCAGGAGGGCCATCTTCAAGGAGAGGGCTTTCAGTTCGACTGACTCTACGGGCTCAAACGGGGCTTTCTGAATGCCTAGAAGGACCATGGAGAGATCCCATGAGGGGAAAAGGCGTGGCCTAGGAGAACTCAGCCTCCTGGTGCCTCTCAGGAACCTGATGATTCTCTAAGGACTTACCATTCACTGCATTGTGGTGTGCCGCTATGGCGGCAACATACACCTTCAAGGTGGAGGGGGACAGCTTCCCCTCCAGCCTCTACTGCAGGAAGGAAAGCACTTACCTGACTGCGCATCTCTGGGGGTCTTCACCTTGGGAGGTAGACCTCTGGTAGACCACTTAGGCCTTCCGCGTCCCATCCAAGGGCCAGACATGGAGGTTCGAGAGGTCTGGGCGTGGGTACCAGATGGTGCCAAGTCCCTGAGAAAGAAGGTCCTTCCTCAGGGGAATTCACCAGGGAGGGGCTGTCACAAGAAGCACGAAGAACCAGGTCTGGGTGGGCCAGTACGGCACCACGAGGATGACCTGTTCTCATCCTCCCTGACCTTGCACAAGGTCTGTGCAAGTAGGCTCACTGGGGGGAATGCATACTTGCGCAGCCCCTGGGGTCAGTTGTGTGCCAATGCATCTATCCCGAGGGCAGCCCTCTTCAGGGAATTCCAGAGCGGGCAGTGGGAGGATTTCTGGGAAGCAAACAGGTCCACCTGTGCCTTGCCGAATCAACTTAAAATCAACTGGACCACATGGGGGTTCTCCACTCTCCCCTGAGCATCACCTGCCGTGACAGTGCATCCGCTGTGGTGTTGAGTTTGCCCGGGATGTGAGTGGCCCACAGTGACCTCAGTCGGGCGAGTTGCGACATGCGATGAGCGTAAGCCACCTTGGCGGTTTATATACGCTACTGTCGCTGTGTTGTCCTTCCGGACTAACACTTGCTTGCCCTGGATCAACGGCAAATGCCTCCACAGGGTGAGCAGTACTGCCTGCAACTCGAGGCAGTTGATATGCCAACACAGTCGCGGCCCTGTCCAGGAACATGCAGCTGTAAGCACGTTTTTGGCAGATCAGCATGATGGCCACTCGATGTGTGCCGCGGCGCTATGCCCATCTCGGGACTCGAGTCTGAAGCCAGTGCTTAAGCGGTCTCATATGCATAAATCCGAGTGGCGTGACCGCCGCTGAGGATGCCATATGCCCCAGAAGCCTCTGAAAGTTTTTCAGTGGAACCGCTGTTCTCCGCTTGAATGACTTCAGGCAGTTCAGCACCGATTGCACGCGCAGTCAAAAGAGACATTAGGCTGGATGCGAGGCATGGATCCTGAATGTCTTATCCCAGAACTGGACCGTTGCAAACGAGCATGCTGAGGAATGGGTGGTCTGCGGGGTATTACCTGGTGGAACCGTACCCATTGGAGCCCAAAATCGCCTCCAGCGTCAACCGACCCAGCCTCGTACCCGGCGCGGGGGTGGCTGGAGTGCAACCACAACATTGTCATGGTCATGTTCTCGCAATGAGAAAATGAACCATCAACGAACACAGCCTCAATGTGATTAGGGCCCAGGCACGTGAGGCAGCGATCGTGGCCATCGGAGGTGGAGAGATAAGGACTGCACCCATGAATTTCACAGAGATAAACCAGAGTTTAAAAAAGATGCTGTCCATCAATGCATGCTCTTTTAGAGGAAAATATACTCTTTGCTCAGAATATATACTCTTTTAGCACTGTCGAAGTGACTGCGCAGAGGGAGAGAATATATCCAATATATCCTGTATATACAATAGCATACGCTTCATAACGAGGTGAATGGGCCGGCAGTGGAATTCAGCTCTCTGAAGAAAAAATTTGAATGAGTGGTTGCGAGCCAGCTCATTTTATACCCGTATGTCCAGGGAAGTGGCATGTCCTTGTCTCAAAGATTAGAGGTGTACAGATACGGAACACATAGTTTACTAATCATGTAAATGTAAAGTGTTACATGTTTAAACTTAGAGATAGTTCACCCAAAAATTTTAATTCACGTCATCATTACTCAACCTCAAGCCATCCCAGGTATAATTTGTAATATATTACTTCTGCTGAACACAAATTAAAATTTTTAGAAGAATAGGTCTGCTCTGTAGGTCCTCAAAATGCAAGTGAATGGGTATCAACATTTTTAAGCTCCAAACAACACATGAAGTCTGTGTAAAAGTAATCCACACTACTCCAGCTGTTAAATCCATATCTTCAGAAGCGATATAATAAGAGTGGGTGAAAAACAGATATACTATAAATTCTCCTCCCTGCCCTGAAGATGGCAATATGCACATATAAAGTGAATTGCCAAAAATCAAAGAAGTGAAAGTGGATGCTGGCTGTGTCTCGCTTCAAAGGCTGTGTGCCACGGAGGTCGCATTTGTTGGCCGCATGCATCACAGAGGCTGTCTCCTTTCAGAAAAATGAGTAGGACACTCTGAATGCAGCCTTTGAATGTGAACCTTTACAGGAATTTGGAGTATGCAGGAGGTGTATCCTTCAATGGCACTCACAACCCAAAATGGTTTGCTTCAATGGAAACATACATTTATTTAAGAAAATTACACAAATTTACCCGAACAAATGATGTTCAAATGCAAGTAATGTTAATTCCCAAGCTGAACTACCTCGGTAGATGGAAGTAAAATATATAATATGTAAAATTATAATAATATACTAGATGGGTACATTTCCTGAAGAAAATGTGAGTGGTGCTTGCCGTGGCAAAACTCGTCAAACAGCATGTTGTAACTTGAAAAGAACAAAAATTATGGTCATAAATAAATCAACCCAGAAGTCTGTATGATTTTCTGGTGCAGAAATATGTGATTTGTTACTCGGTTGCTAGGGTAAGCCCATGTGGTTGCTATGCAGTTACCAAGGTAATACAATACATGGCTCCTTTCCATCCTGAGTGAAATAAGTCAACCCGGAAGTCTGTAGTGTTTTCTGGTGCAGAGATATGTGATTTGTTACTCGGTTGCTAGGGTAACCCCATCTGGTTGCTAGGAAGTTACCATAGTGATACTAATCAAGTCTCCTTGCCATCCTGAGTGAAATAAGTCAACCTGGAAGTCTGTACTATTTTCTGGTGCAAAGATATGTGATTTGTTACTCGGTTGCTAGGGTAACCCCATCTGGTTGCTAGGCAGTTACCAAAGTGATACTAATCAAGTCTCCTTGCCATCCTGATTTAAATAAATCAACCCATAAGGCTGTACGATTTTCTGGTGCAGAGATATGTGATTTGTTACTCGGTTGCTAGGGTAACCCCATCTGGTTGCTAGGCAGTTACCATAGTGATAGTAATCAAGTCTCCTGGCCATCTTGATTAAAATAAATCAACCCATAATTCTCTTCAATTTTCTGGTGCAGAGATATGTGATTTGTTACTCGGTTGCTAGGGTAACCCCTCCTTGTTGCTAGGCAGTTACCATAGTGATCAGTAATCAAGTGTCTTTGCCATCCTGATTGAAATAAACCAACCCAGAAGTATCTAAGTTTTTCTGATGCAGAGATATGTGATTTGTTACTTGGTTGCTAGGGTAACCCCATATGGTTGCTAGGCAGTTACCATAGTGATACTAATGAAGTGTCCTTGCCATCCTTGTTGAAATAAATCAACCCGGAAGTCTGTACTATTTTCTGGTGCAGCGATATGTGATTTGTTACTCGGTTGCTAGGGTAACCCCATCTGGTTGCTAGGCAGTTTCCATAGTGATACTAATCAAGTCTCCTTGCCATCCTTAGTGAAATAAGTCAACCCGGAAGTCTGTACTATTTTCTGGTGCCGAGATATGTGATTTGTTTCTCGGTTGCTAGGGTAACCCCATCTGGTTTCTAGGCAGTTACCATAGTGATACTAATGAAGTCTCCTTGCCATCCTGATTGAAATAAGTCAACCCGGAAGTCTCTACGTTTTTCTGATGCAGAGATATGTGATTTGTTACTCGGTTGCTAGGGTAACCCCATCTGGTTGCTAGGCAGTTAACATAGTGATACTTATGAAGTCTCCTTGCCATCCTGATTGAAATAAATCAACCCAGAAGTCTCTCTGATTTTCTGATGCAGAGATATAGTTACTGCTAAACGGTTGCTAGGGTACTCTGTGTAGTTGCTAGGGAGTGGCTTGGCAGCTGCCAATCATGAATCTCCAAAGGCTGCTTGTCAGTATGAATGATATAAACCAACTCCCATGCCTCTGTGACATTCAGAATGGAAGATATCCCTCTATGGATTTTGGTTGTTAAGGTGCTCGACAATGGTTGCTAGGGAGGGGCTAGGAAGTGTAGAAGTGATGCATGATTGGCTGTTTGCTGTCCCGAGTCAAACGAGACCACCCTTGTGTTTCTATGACACTTCTATCCGGAGATATCCCTTTGATGTCTTTCATTGCCCGGGGCGCGCTCTCGCTCTCTGCTCGTTCTTTCACAAGCGCAGCAGTCATCTATCTATATCTACATCACTCACCGATCAAATAAGTCTAATTCAATGCAGTCTACAGTGCTAAATAAATTTCTTACATACACTATATTTGCATTTGTGGGTTATGATTAGAGAATTCTGTCAGTTGAGCTTGCACTGAAATCAGTTCCCGCCTTCGATTGGCACGCTGCGCTTTTAAATTGAGCAGAAAAGCGTGTGATTGGCTGTAACGTATGTCAGCGCGGAGTTTTGTTAACTTGCATGAAGCCCGTGGATCGCATAAGCGCTGAAAGCTAGGTTATCTCAACTCACTCTTGTCTTGAGTGATAAAGTTACCAGTACACTCATGAAACTCTCGTTATATTATTACAGAGAAAAATGAAATTCTTACATACATGTATGTGCACTTTATGATTAGATAATTCTGTCAGTGAGCGTGCAATGAAATACGCTTCTCACTGGATTTTTCTCCCTGACTAACTCAGTTCAACCGCCTTCATTAGATTACATGCGAAACTTCGACGCTGCCTTTGATTGACACGAGCTGTAGCTGCTTCAATCGACAATATTCATTCTTAAATCTATGCATCCATATGCATGAATGTAAAATAGGCTACAACAAACGCGACTACCATAAGTAACGCTATACTATTAACTTGTAGGCCCTATATCACATGAGCTACCATTGCTTTACACAAACAGCAAAAACCAAAGGACGTAATATACATCAAACACACACAAAATATAATTTTACGTTTTCACACAAATATAGAAGTGTGGCTGTAGACATTAACGTTACTTATCATGCATTAAAGATACCATATTTAAAGAAAAAAATAGCTTCAGTGCTTAACAAAAAATGATATAAACTACAACTCATACTATAATACTAAATAATATTTCCTACATTTACTTCACATAATGAGCTGCATTTGACAATACAAGGCTTTATAAAACAGCATAATTGAAACCAACCGTCTCCACTCACCTCAAGAGAATAGTGCGGAGAATCTGTCAGCCACTGTTCAGTGAAGTCCATCTCTCAGCCAATCAGCAGCGAGCTTTGATTGAACGACCAATAGAATCACACCTTTTAGTGATGATTTGGTCACGAATGATTCGTTCATTGTGAACAAATCTTTAATATGACTCGGAATACCTCGGAGTTGTCTCGAAGGTGTCCGAAACTCGCTCACTCATTCACTAATCCTTATATAGTGAATGGCATTTGAGTGCATTATAGAAAGAGTTTTTTTTATTTATTTTTTATTTTTTTATTAATATAGAGAATTCAAGTACAAACAATAAGGCATAAATCGACGATCATACAGTTGTATTCGTGTTGATAGATCACTTAGAAAAAGAACATAGAAGAAGAAAAGGAGAAAAAAAAAGGGTGAGGGTAATTAGTCCAATAACATAAACAATTCCAAAACGGAAAGAAGTTTCAGGGCATTTCTGTCTGTCATCCAATGAAGAGATTTTACAATTGGCTTGAAGTCATTCTTCCATCCATTGAAATGGGGTATATCGGTAAAGAGTGAACGAAATGAAGTGAGTGAATTCGGACGCTGACGTATACACAGTGCGTCGGAGAGCTTGAGCTGTTGCAGAAACTGCTTGTCACACGTAGTGATAAAACTCCTTTTATCTTAAATGTTACTCACTTTATAAAATAATATTAATAACCATTATAATGACTTTAGTTTGTAATTATATATATATCTCCGTACCAGCTTTGTAGTTTCATCAATTGAATTGGTTTATCATCCTTAATATGTGTATAATCTTTCAATACTATAACTGCAAACAAAAATAAACACATTAACAATGGTAAATTATTTCATGTATTTATTGTTTTTAGTTATTTTTTTAACAATTGTTAGAAACTCGTGGTGGTATGACGTGGTCGTTGAGCGCACTCAGGCGTCCGATATGATTACATTCAAATGAATACACTACCCTACAGATGATTAACGAATATTTTTAAATCATCCACCAAATTGTCATCTCTTTCTTGGAGTTTAATAAGTTAACAACAATGCGACAATTTATTATAACACCTGGCTGTTAGTAAAACACATTACATTGAGTTAATGCCTAAATTATATATTTTAATAAAGAAAATAATATACCTATATAATTTACCTTATTAATATAATTTCATTTAATTTTAAAATGCATTTATATTATATTGTCTCTATATTGCAATATGATTTATTCAAGTAATGATTAGTAAACTCCCTAAAACTAAAATTAAAAAAAATAAATAAAATAAAATAAAAACTAAAACTAGCATGAAATAAATTTATTGTTATTTCTTATTTATTTACTCACGTGTGCCGTCGTCCTAGGGTAACCCCATCTGGTTGCTAGGCAGTTACCATAGTGATAGTAATCAAGTGTCCTTGCGATCCTGAGTGAAATAAATCAACCCGGAAGTCAGTACTATTTTCTGGTGCAGAGATATGTGATTTGTTACTCGGTTGCTAGGGTAACCCCATGTGGTTGCTAGGCAGTTACCATAGTGATACTAATCAAGTCTCCTTGCCATCCTGATTGAAATAAGTCAACCCGGAAGTCTCTACGTTTTTCTGATGCAGACATATGTGATTTGTTACTCGGTTGCTAGGGTAACCCCATCTGGTTGCTAGGCAGTTACCATAGTGATACTAATCAAGTCTCCTTACCATCCTGATTGAAATAAGTCAACCCAGAAGTCTCTACGCTTTTCTGATGCAGAGATATGTGATTTGTTACTCGGTTGCTAGGGTAACCCCATCTGGTTGCTAGGCAGTTACCATAGTGATACTAATCAAGTCTCCTTGCCATCCTGATTGAAATAAGTCAACCCGGAAGTCTCTACGCTTTTCTGATGCAGAGATATGTGATTTGTTACTCGGTTGCTAGGGTAACCCCATCTGGTTGCTAGGCAGTTACCATAGTGATACTAATCAAGTCTCCTTGCCATCCTGATTGAAATAAATCAACCCGAAGTCTGTACTCTTTTCTGGTGCCGAGATATGTGATTTGTTTCTCGGTTGCTAGGGTAACCCCATCTGGTTGCTAGGCAGTTACCATAGTGATAGTAATCAAGTGTCCTTGCGATCCTGAGTGAAATAAATCAACCCGAAGTCAGTACTATTTTCTGGTGCAGAGATATGTGATTTGTTACTCGGTTGCTAGGGTAACCCCATCTGGTTGCTAGGCAGTTACCATAGTGATAGTAATCAAGTGTCCTTGCCATCCTGATTGAAATAAGTCAACCCAGAAGTATCTACGCTTTTCTGATCCAGAGATATGTGATTTGTTACTCGGTTGCTAGGGTAACCCCATGTGGTTGCTAGGCATTTACCATATTGATACTAATGAAGTGTCCTTGCCATCCTGGTTGAAATAAATCAACCTGGAAGTCTGTACTCTTTTCTGGTGCCGAGATATGTGATTTGTTTCTCGGTTGCTAGGGTAACCCCATCTGGTTGCTAGGCAGTTACCATAGTGATACTAATCAAGTGTCCTTGCCATCCTGATTGAAATAAATCAACCCGAAGTCTGTACTCTTTTCTGGTGCCGAGATATGTGATTTGTTTCTCGGTTGCTAGGGTAACCCCATCTGGTTGCTAGGCAGTTACCATAGTGATAGTAATCAAGTGTCCTTGCGATCCTGAGTGAAATAAATCAACCCAGAAGTCAGTACTATTTTCTGGTGCAGAGATATGTGATTTGTTACTCGGTTGCTAGGGTAACCCCATCTGGTTGCTAGGCAGTTACCATAGTGATAGTAATCAAGTGTCCTTGCCATCCTGATTGAAATAAGTCAACCCAGAAGTATCTACGTTTTCTGATCCAGAGATATGTGATTTGTTACTCGGTTGCTAGGGTAACCCCATGTGGTTGCTAGGCATTTACCATATTGATACTAATGAAGTGTCCTTGCCATCCTGGTTGAAATAAATCAACCTGGAAGTCTGTACTCTTTTCTGGTGCCGAGATATGTGATTTGTTTCTCGGTTGCTAGGGTAACCCCATCTGGTTGCTAGGCAGTTACCATAGTGATACTAATCAAGTCTCCTTGCCATCCTGATTGAAATAAATCAACCCGAAGTCTGTACTCTTTTCTGGTGCAGAGATATGTGATTTGTTTCTCGGTTGCTAGGGTAACCCCATCTGGTTGCTAGGCAGTTACCATAGTGATAGTAATCAAGTGTCCTTGCGATCCTGAGTGAAATAAATCAACCCGGAAGTCAGTACTATTTTCTGGTGCAGAGATATGTGATTTGTTACTCGGTTGCTAGGGTAACCCCATCTGGTTGCTAGGCAGTTACCATAGTGATAGTAATCAAGTGTCCTTGCCATCCTGATTGAAATAAGTCAACCCAGAAGTATCTACGTTTTTCTGATGCAGAGATATGTGATTTGTTACTCGGTTGCTAGGGTAACCCCATGTGGTTGCTAGGCAGTTACCATATTGATACTAATGAAGTGTCCTTGCCATCCTGGTTGAAATAAATCAACCTGGAAGTCTGTACTCTTTTCTGGTGCCGAGATATGTGATTTGTTTCTCGGTTGCTAGGGTAACCCCATCTGGTTGCTAGGCAGTTACCATAGTGATAGTAATCAAGTGTCCTTGCCATCCTGAGTGAAATAAATCAACCCGGAAGTCAGTACTATTTTCTGGTGCAGAGATATGTGATTTGTTACTCGGTTGCTAGGGTAACCCCATCTGGTTGCTAGGCAGTAATCATAGTGATAGTAATCAAGTGTCCTTGCCATCCTGATTGAAATAAGTCAACCCAGAAGTCTCTACGTTTTTCTGATGCAGAGATATGTGATTTGTTACTCGGTTGCTAGGGTAACCCCATCTGGTTGCTAGGCAGTTACCTTAGTGATACTAATGAAGTCTCCTTGCCATCCTGATTGAAATAAATCAAGTGTCCTTGCCATCCTGATTGAAATAAGTCAACCCAGAAGTCTCTACGTTTTTCTGATGCAGAGATATGTGATTTGTTACTCGGTTGCTAGGGTAACCCCATCTGGTTGCTAGGCAGTTACCTTAGTGATACTAATGAAGTCTCCTTGCCATCCTGATTGAAATAAATCAACCCAGAAGTTTCTCTGATTTTCTGGTGCAGAGATATAGTTACTGCTAAAGGGTTGCTAGGGTACTCTGTTTAGTTGCTAGGGAGTGGCTTGGCAGCTGCCAATCATGAAACTCCAAAGGCTGCTTGTCAGTATGAATGATATAAACCAACTCCCATGCCTGTGTGACATTCAGAATGGAAGATGTCCTCTATGGATTTTGGTTGCTAAGGTGCTCGACAATGGTTGCTAGGGAGGGGCTAGGAAGTGTTGAGGTGATTCATGATTGGCTGTTTGCTGCCCCGAGTGAAACGAGACCACCCTTGTGTTTCTATGACACTTCTATCCGGAGATATCCCTTTGATGTCTTTCATTAGAAGTCTATGGGACTTGTTGCTAAGGTGCTCTAAATTGTTGCTAGGGCGTGGCTTGATAGATTCAAAATGATCCTGAGATACTGATTGGTTGTCTGAGTAAAATGAGCCCGCCCCATTGTCTCTATGACACTGTGATCCAGAGCTATGTTGAATACAAATCCCAATGCCATTTCATTTCATGGGCCGTCCTACACCATTGTAAGTCAATTGGGGCATTTTTGGGCAGCTCCTGCCCCCCAGGGGTGCAACTTTTACCCCATTTTGAGGTATGCTCTTACAGAGCCTGCCAGCCTCTTCAAATATGGCAAATCACACGTTTCTGCGAAATCCTCGCTCGGAGCTGTGACGCGTCAAAGTTTGTCGCAATGTTAAGTCTATGGGATTTTTCGGCCGCTTTTTTGCCCCTGGGGCAATTACTGTACCCCGATCGCTTATAAAAGTCATAGCACACGTGTCCTCAATAGGTCGTTCGATTTGACACCTCATTCGTGGGTCTACGCCAAACGGTGCGGGACGAGTTAGGTGCCGAAGTTTTGTAACGGAGATAGAATAATAAAAAGTATAAAAATAAAAATAAGTATGTGAGATTACAATAGTGATGCTTTGCAAGCACCACTAATAAAGTGTCATGAAGTAAATATAAAAGTACATGAGCCACAATGGTGAAATATTTAACTTTGTGTCAGCATACATTCATTCTTCATGTCTGGATCTCTTTGAACTTTCTGGTCAGCTTGTTGAGTTTCTGCTAATTTTCAAAACATGCTCCAGCTCCATTGCGAGAGTACAAAACCCATCTTGATGCACCATGTAAAGTTACAGTATTTTCTGGGAATACACTCGGAGGTTTTGAATTCCTATATTGAAGCAACATGGAAAGCATAGTTAAAACAGGTGTAAGGCTTTGCTTTCCTCAGAGCATCAGGAATTCAAATGAGCCATTCTGAAAGCACACCCATCTCCTAAGTGCTTCAGCAGAGTTTTCTCAGTTATAAACTTGAGGAATGTCTGATGGTCTCTTTTCTAGAGAGAACAGAGCTTAAGTACATTTAAATAACTTTCAACAAAGTGATTCCAGAGGAAAATAATATATCTCCCTTTTTTGCATGCGTGAATTCTTTGTGTAAAACCAATAAAGTTGTCCACTGATCTGTACAATGTTCATCTAACCTTCAAGTTAAAAAGTGTCCTCTAGCTATTTTTACCATGTGGTGCCAGTATAACGTGTAACGGATACAGGATCTCCAAAATACTTTTATGAGCAACAGGTGATTGTAGTCCAGCAACAGCTGTTTCTGGAAAACAGTTCTGGTAATATCGGCAGCAGTAAAAGTTGTGATAATTGGTCATGATGATAATAGCGTATTGTCATTATTTCCCAGTTATAATTAGAGTCACACTTTAATGTCAGTATACTGTGCATAACATAGCTTACATACTTGAAAGCAGCATGGTTGTTTCACTGGAGCAAAGGTCAGATTCACATCTGTACAAGTAATTTAGCGTTTTAACTGCAAACATAAGGGCCATGTATGTGACAATTATCTGCTAATGTTAAAGCAATTACCAGAGTAAATTGATCCTAATAAATGGAAATGAATTCAAGATTTCTCCAGCATTTAATCTTTTCCTAATACATTCCATTTTTGTTTCATGAAAGGGTTTTATTACAAAATTGCTGTTTTGTTTTATTTATAAAGTATGTACATATATTTGTGTGTGTATATATATATATATATATATATATATATATATATAGAATACTGTATGCAATCCCATAAACTATTAGTAAGCTCTGCCTTAATTGCTTAACTTGCAATGCAGTATGAATGAGGAATGTTAACATGAAACATTAATGTTTTCCACTCCCAGTGCATGGTAAATAGTGAACATTTAAAAAATGGCATTTCTACACTCATAATCCATATGAGACGTGGATTGTGAAGAAGGCGAGTTAATGGAGCTAAGTCACAACAATGGAGTCACATGTATGGCTTTACTGCTCAGGGAGAAATAAGGCATAGAAAGCTTCCCTTTGTTTCTCAATAAGTACAATGGTGGATAGTGAAGAAGTTAAATAGTTTTTAGTAGTCATTAAATAGTCATTTCTGAAAGGGACAATTCACCCAAAAATGTAAATTATGTCATCATGTAGTCACCCTCATGTTGTTCCAAAGCAGTATTACTCTTTTCTGTGGAACACAAAAGCAGTTTGTTTAGGCAGAATGTTAGCCTCAGTTACATAAACAAAACAAAAAAAAGTATATATTTTTTGAACAACAGTATAGTTAGATATACATGGATATAATTCATTATTCTACTATGGAGATGAATGAGACAGAGGGAGAAAGAGAGAGTGATAGAAAGAGAATCTCTCAGCAGTGACGTTGAATAAGCTTTGGCATGTTTGGGCCTGTAATGCTGTGATATTTGAACAAGTCAAAGCTTGCTTGTTGAAGATTTGAAGATGAAGGTTATATACAAGAAAACAAGAGTAAGGATTAAGAAAAGGAAGTAAAAAAAAATCACAGCAACCCTTCCCCTGATGGGTGCTGACAGTGTAATATATTGTTCTGTGAATAGAGTTGTGCAATATTTTGAAAGTGGAGCTTCTGTGATGTGTGATCTTTCAGTCTGGGCTAAAGGACTAAAGAAGAGAGTATTACAGAGGACCGTTGACTCATTTACCTCAGTGTACTAATTGACCCTCCGCTAAGCTCTGCCTTAAAAAAACAATGACCAATCCTACTTCAGCAAGTGTTGATGTCAGCCATGTTGATGTTCAGGTTGTAGTCCAAAATTAGCATTCTCAAGCCATAGGTTCCCTTTGGACTTTTATATGGGTTTTTATAAATCCATTTTTGAATTTATGAGTAAAATAAGGTCTGTGACCAAAAAAAAAAATTGGTCATTAAGTTCAACAACATAAATTACACAAAGTCATACCCCAAACGTGAATTTTGAAGCCACCGTGTTTTTTAAAAGAATATGTTGCTAACAAGTTGCAAGATAAGGACTACAATGTTTTTTTTTTCAGTTACAACTCTGAAAAGGAGAATCCACATCTGTCATTCAGCAGCTGCCTCTTTTTTACATTTTAATTTTTAAAATATGTTTTATTTATCCAATTTAGAATGCCCAATACCCACTACTTATCAGGTCCTCATGGTGGCGCGGCTACTCACCTCAATCTAGGTGGTGGAGGAGAAGTCTCAGTTGCCTCCACTTCTGAGACCATCAATCCATGCATCTTATCACATAGCTCGTTGTGCACAGAACGTGGCTCCGCATGTGGATGCTTATGCTACTCTCGCGATCCATACACAACTTACCACGTGCCCCATTGAGAGTGAGAACCACTAATCACAACCACGAGAAGGTTAAACCATGTGATTCTACACTCGCTGGCAACCTGGCCAATTTGGTTGTTTAGGAGACCTGGCTAGATTCAATCAGCACTCCCTGGATTTGAACTCGTGACTCCAGGGGTGGTAGTGAGCGTCATAACTCACTGAGCTATACAGGCCCCCCAGCTGCTGCCTCTTGTTGTTTTGAGCGCAAACGCATCATGGACGTGTTCTTTCCCCTATCTTGCCCCTAAGATGTGTCTGGATGGACATCTTTGATGGCAATGTGCATTTCAGTGCAGGATAATACTGTAAACTGGATGTGGATGTGTCTTCAGTGTATTTCAGCGATTCGATTCAAGCTTGGTAAAGGAACCGTTATTGAAGAATGGGGCAGTTAAAAACATTAAGTAAACAGTTCCATGCATAAATATTTCAAATGTCGTGACTGTTTGATAGTTTATGGTGCTGACATCCTGTTTACAGCGACGCGACACAACGGCTTGAGGCTGTATATACTGGGCACATCGACTCAAACTTTCTGAACTGTTTTCTTTTTTTGTGTGTTGTTGGCAGTAGTAGCAACATGGTGTACAAAATGGAATGGGATATCTGTTTACTGATGGAGTGACATGATACAATGGATGCTTCCATGGTAGACAGAATCATTGATTATAATGGGTTCTATTGCTTTTGATGTGACACGACTATCGCATCCGGTCTAGACAGAGTGTGAGCGTTAACAGTTATGCTTGAGATGAAAAGTTTAATATATTCAGATGCAATGTGTTGGATGTCCATTATGTGTAACACCTGAAATTAGTTTTTTAATGTTTTTTTAATGCTTGTTCATTCTCTTCTGATTATTGAGTCGGGTCAGCAACGGTGAGCAGTGAGATAGCAAAGAGAGAGCAGGTCAGTCATGAACAGAGATCCAATCATAACAGTGGGCGTTTACAGTCAAGTCTTAAAGGAGAATGACCAAAACACTGAGTTTCTGACTATGGGGCAGAATGAGAGTGGGAAATGATAATGATTTACAAAAATATAGTGCAAAACATTTTAAAACACTTTATATACTACTAACATAAGGGAACCTCAAGAAAAATATTAAAATAATAAGACAAGGCATGTAATTTCCCCTTTAAAGAAAATCTTTGCAAAGCCACACTTAACTCAAGCCTTTATAAGAATATTAATTTGATTTTTAGCATTTTTTTATCACATTTGACTGAAAACCAAACTGTTTGTGAAAAACTGTGATTCATTGCTATCTCTATAAATCTTGTCTGAGTGAGTAACATGATGAAGGGGAGGAGATGAGCAATGGGTCAATTCACACTAACAGAAACTTTCAGAAATCAGAATGGTAAAGCCATGGCCAAAAGTATTGGCAGTGACATCAATTTTGTGATTCGCAAAGTTTACTGTTGTGGTGTTGATTCGCATTGTTTCTAGATTATTGTGCAGAGTGATCAGATGCATTGTATTGCTCAATATTGGCAGTAGGTTGGTGTTAGTGCATCTGCATGCACAGTGAGTCAAAAACTTTTGGACTGGTGTGAAGAAGGGCAGCAAAGAAGCCACTTCTCTCCAAGAAAAACATCAAGGACAGATCATTACATTGAGATTTTGGATCCGTGTCCAGGCAACTCCCCGGATCTTAATCCCATAGAGAACCTGTGGTCAATCCTAAAAAGGCGAGTGGACAAACAGAAGCCCAAATTCGAGCACTAATAAGTCAAGAATGGATCGCCATCAGTCAGGATTTGGCCCAGAAGCTGATATCCAGCATGCCAGAGTGAATTGCAGAGGTTATGAAGAACAAGGGTCAACATTGTAAATATTGACTCTGCATAAATTGAGAGTTTTTGCCAATAAACATGTTTAAAACTAGAAACATGTGAAAAAATAATCTACAAATACTGAAGCAGCAAACTTTGCAAAACACAAAATGTATGTCACTGCCAATACTTTTGGCCACAGCTGTACAATGTGCATAAAAAAAATAAAAAAACCTTTCAAGGCTGACTCTTTAAACAGAAAGGCTGTATACGAATAATGAGGCAGTAATTAGAGACACTTGTGAAGATTACCAAAGTGAAAAGAAAATACAGTTTTTTGGCATGTTGGATGTTTAGTCAGGTGCTGAGGCTGATGTATAAATGTGTCAAGATGGGTGTAAACTATGTGCACTTATGTGCATTACATTATGTAAGTCAACATTTCAGCACTATCAGTGCACTCATCAGGAAGGAATGTGACACATTTCAAACCCATTTAAATGTTGCACTCAATGTCTTTACAAACACGAAAAAGGAGATTTCCCCCCCATCATTTTGAACAAATAGCTACCATAAGATGGGACACTCTTGATTTTATAATACACACAAGAGCACATTTCTCTACAACAAAAGATAGATTTTTAATGTTGAAATTTTCTTGTATAAAAGCTTAATATGCATAGTCATCCATAGCTCTGTCAGAAATTGCATACTGTCATATGTACTGCATTTGATGAAGGACGCACTTCTCGGCCGGTAAAAAAGTATGTTCTTTAGGTATGCAAAAGTAGGTATGTTTTATGAATGTAGTATGAATATATTCTGGACATACTTCATCCAGGATTGTGGCCATTGTCTTGTGAGCTGAATATATGATGTAATAACAACAACTATGAAAATAATCTAGTCTGGTTTTGTTAAAAAAGCACGATTTAAGCACAAGGAACAACTTTCTTGGTATATACACTCACTGAGCACTTTATGAGGAACACCTGTATAAGTAATTATTCATGCGATTATCCAGGGGCATAAAGTAAATAATTACAAATAATTCCTTTTTCCAAGGAATTGTACTTTTAAAAAAATGGTGTACTTTAACTTGAGTACATTTGTAACTACTTTTACTGCGCTATTTTCCCTCCGTCTTGGTTTGCTTCTTCCCTGCCCTGATTTTATTTGTATGTATCAATGTGATTGGCAAGAGAGAGTCTCGTGACTCCTGTCAAATCAAAACACACATAGAAAACTTGAATGGCAGCAGGCGCCAACTGCTATAAATGATCATGGATGTGGAGGATGCCTCAAGCAGCAGTTCAACACCTGAAAATCCATGGCCACACCTGAAAGGGCTTTTCGCAATGAAGAAGGCCAATTGCTTGATCGTGACATGTGAGTTTAGCTTGCTCAAGCAAGCAAGACATCAGCATGAATTCTGCCTTTAATTGAAGAATTATATAGAGGTAAATTACATATGTCTGCAGACTAGATTCTCTGTATCTATAATGTTGCCTGTAAATTAGCTATCTATCACTTAGATTATTGGGCTGCTGTGAGAGATATCTGCAATGCTAGCAATAGGGGTGGGCGATAAAACCATCTCAATATTTATTGGGGGGAAAACATCCTCAATATTTATTATAAACTTTGGAGTAAATGTCTATATTTATGTCTTAGGGCTACTGCAAGGTCATGTTGACCAGGGGTGCTCATTACATTGGTCACGATAGCAAGATAACAACTGGTTGATCTCAATAAAATCTAAAAGATTTACTTTTTATTTCCTCGCTTCTGTAGCCGCCCGCTTTACATTCACACATGTTCCGACTTGTTGAGCGCTTTTGATACGCATCTTGAACAGTCAAATAGAGTTCATATAGACTTCCGACAAAATGTCCGTCTTGACATGGTAATGTAAGCACAGTCATTATGTCTAAAGTCAATGTTAATAGTGTGATAAAAAGTGGATTTGTCTCAAAATGTCAGACTTGAAGTGTACATGTAACCGAATAGCAATATAGCATCTCAGAATGCACAACATATCTAACCTTCAGGCGAATGGGTTACAGCAGAAGACCATGTCAGGTTTCACTTCTGTCTGCCAACAGAAAGCTGAGGCTGCAGTGGGCCTACCATCTGTGTACCTCAGCATAAATTGAGATTTATCAAACCAGGTGATGTTTTTCCCTTCTTTAACTGTCTAGTTTTGGTAAGCATGTGCCCACTGCAGCCTCAGCTTTCTGTTCTTGGCTGACAGATGTGGAACCCTACGTGATCTTCTGCTGTTGTGGCCCATCTGCCTCAAGGATTGACGCGTTGTGCTCACTACAATTGGTTATCTGAGTTACCGTAGCCTTTCTGTCAGCTCGAACAAGTCAGGCCATTCGTCGTTGACCTCTCTTATCAACAAGGCATTTTTTTTCCAGAACTGCCGCTCACTGGATGTTCTTTGATTTTGGCACCATTCTGAGTAAACTCCAGAGACTGCAGTGGACAAAAATCTCAGGAGATCAGCAGTTACAGAAATACTCATACCAGCCCGTCTGGAACCAGCAATCATGCCATGGTCTAAATAACTAAGATCACAGTATTTCCCCATTCTGATGGTTGATGTGAAAATTAACAGAAGCTGCTGACCCGTATCTGCAAGATTCTATACATTTTATTGCTACCACACGATTGGCTGATTATATCATCGCATGAATAAATAGGTGTGCAGGTGTACCTAATAAAGTGGTTGGTAAGTGTACCAAATACATTGAAAATAAAACATTTGTCCAACTGGCCAATGGAATATTTCTGCTGCAATTTGAAACCAAGTTTAAGTTTTCCTAAATTCAAGTTTTTAGCTAAATTATACATCCACCCAATGTAGAAATTAAAACGTTGATTGAATTACCCATGGCAAATCAATTTCAATTGCCAATCTTTTAGTGTACCTAGATAAAGATTATATGTAAATAAACTAAGCCTAAAATTACCCCAAATATCAATTCAAAATATATAATAATTCTGCATATGATTAGTTCTGAAAATAAAAGTAAAACATTTCTAAATAAAATATATAGGTCCCCGTTCACAAAATAACAGTTTGCAACATTTTTATATTCTAATACCCCAATCAAGTGAAGTAAGCAATTCAACAACTACATTCAGCAGGAAATTGCAGCTAGGTCCAAGGAGAGGAATTCACTCCTGCAGCTTTGCAGAGAAGTTCTGCACCCTTCAGGTCATCTGCTTGCTTTCTTTATCCATGAGGATTTTTTGAAAGGCCTAAAGGGTATATTTAAGTTCTTGTGGATTCTTAAGTTCAGTGCATAAATGAGTCCAAACATCATGGTACAGGCACATACAACAGAGGACAACTCATTTAGTACCTCCACACCATCAATGACAACGCAAACGTCCAGTGGAGTGCTGAGAGCATCACATTCTCGCACAACAAAAATGGCCATGATGGACTGTGCAGTGTCTCTCTCCACTTCATTTCTCTGGCCAGCCTAAATACATACAAGAACAGAGAGTAATTAAGGGAGTATGTAAGTAAAAGAGCACCCGAGTATGTCCAGAGCTAACAGGGTCCCTCAAGGGCTACACAAGGTCTGTATGAGAACCTCAGTGAAGTTGGCACCCCACATATTTAAATCAGCAAAAAAATATAAATTAGTTTATGCTGCAAAAACAAACATCTGTGTTGGTTTGTACTTATTTGCACCGGTTTCTGCCATTAGAACAAACACTGTAACTCTTTCTCTTTCTTAGATATAACATGATACTTTGGGGGAGCAATGACATCACTTTCCACCCCAAATTATCTAAATCACTCCAAACCAGTTTTGTTTTAAAAATCACGAACAAATGACTGACATTGTTTGGAGCGTTTTGGATGACATGGAGTGGGGAGTGACATTACACATCCAAAAAAAAAAGTGTAATACAGAGTCCAAACAGGCACAAATGTTTGTTTTTGTAACTCAAATCAGCATAAACTAATGTCACCATTCCCTTGTTGTCTGCCCTGGGTTTCACTTGTCATTGTTAAATGTACTACACTTCCCAGAATCCACCTGCCATCACCACTGCCATTTTGTTCTTTGTTCTCACCTGTGTCTAATTCAGTCATCACTCCCTGGTTATTCCTTGTCGTTCGTTAAATGTAGTTCAAGCCTGGTCTGTGTTCCTTGCACCTGGCGGGAGTACGTGGGACTCATCTTGGAGGAGTTCGCTGCCGGGGAACCACCTCTCCAGATCCCAGCTCCCGCCTCTGGGCTTTCCTCGCCAGCCACGGTGAGTGAGCCAACCCCCACGCCTGCCGTGGTCAATGAACCAGCGCTGCTAACTTCATCCACCTGGAGCAGGAGGAGAAGAAAGGCCTCTGCTCTCCAGCCTCCGCTAACCACGGCCAACCAGCCAATGCCTGTAGCCTCCTATGTCAGTGAGCCAGCGCCTGTAGCCTACGATGTCAGTGAGCCAGCGCCTGTAGCCTCCGATGTCAGTGAGCCAGCGCCTGTAGCCTCCGATGTCAGTGAGCCAGCGCCTGTAGCCTCCGATGTCCCTGAGCCAGCACCTGTGGCCTCGACCGTCCCTGAGCCAGCGCCTGTAGCCTCGACCGTCCAAGAGCCAGTGCCAGTGGCCATGACCGTCCAAGAGCCAGTACCCCCCACGCTTTCTATGGCTCCTCTCCCAGAGACTCCCGACTCTCCTATGGCTCTGCCTCCCGAGCTTCCTCCTATGGTGCCACCTCAATCGGCTCCGCTTCTAGAGCATCCTACGGTGCCACCTCCATCGGCTCCGCCTCCAGAGCCTTCCAGACCTCAGCCTCTAGAGCCTCCTACGGCGCCACCTCCATCGGCTCCGCCTCTAGAGCCTCCTACGGTGCCACCTCCATCGGCTCCGCTTCCAGAGCCTTCCAGGTCTCCGCCTCTAGAGCCTCCTATGGCGCCTACTTCCACGCCTCCACCTGCAACAGCTCCACCTCCCACGGTTCGGCCTCCTGAACCTGTCCTTGCCCTGTGGCCGCCTTCCAGGCCTCCTGAACCTGTCCTTGCCCTGTGGCCAGCTCCCAGGCCTCCTGACCCTGTTCCCATCCTGTGGCCTCCTCCCAGGCCTCCTGACCCGGTCCCTGTCCTGTGGCCTCTTCCCAGGCCCCCTGACCCAGTCCCTGTCCAGTGGCCTCCTCCCAGGTCCCCCAAACCTGTCCTTGCCCTGTGGCCAGCTCCCAGGCCTCCTGAACCTATCCTTGCCCGGTGGCCAGCTCCCAGACCACCTGAACCTGTCCTTGCCCTTTGTGCCCCCTTGGACTTCCTGTCTGCCCCCTGTGCCTCCTTGGACTGCCTGTCTGCTCCCTGTGCCTCCTTGGACTGCCTCTCTGCCCTTTGTGCCCCTTGGACTGCCTGTTTTCCCCTTGTACTCCCTTGGTCTGTCTGTTTGCCCCTTGTGCTCCTCTGGTCTGTCTGTTTGCTCCCCCCCCCCTCACTCCTTGGACGATTTTTAATTTTTTTTTCATTTATTTTTCATTTATTCTGGAAGCCGCTCCTTTGAGGGGGGGCTATGTCACCATTCCCTTGTTGTCTGCCCTGGGTTTCACTTGTCATTGTTAAATGTACTACACTTCCCAGAATCCACCTGCCATCACCACTGCCATTTTGTTCATTGTTCTCACCTGTGTCTAATTCAGTCATCACTCCCTGGTTATTTAAGCTCTGCTTTTTATTCACACCTTGTCGTTCGTTGAATGTAGTTCAAGCCTGGTCTGTGTTCCTTGCTCTAGTTCTCTGTTTATGTTTATTTCCCCATTGAGGGTTTTTCCTTTGTTTATTTGTTTGTTCATTTAATAAAGAAGTCCTGCATTTAGATCCTCTCTCCTCGCTGCCTCATTCGTAACAACTAATCATATTGATAATTCAGTTATATTGGGTGCCAATAGGGTTGAAATGATTAGTCAGTCTTATCGACAATGGTGAAATTATCGACATTATCATTATGTGTAGACAATAACAAATTGTCTACACAGTTTTTTGTTGTGGAATAGTTGCTTGATATCATTTAACGCAACATGAGATAATTTCAAATGTTAACGATGACAAACGAGAGCAGCACTGCAGCTCCTGCCTGATTGAGGAGAAGGAGAAAACACAACTCACAGTCCAGACACACTAAATTGCTAAAGTGATGTAGATCACAAAGTATGAGGGAATTATAACACAAAAATACAAAATAAGTACCCTCTCACGCAGAGATGCTTCTTGTACCAAGCCGCTGTAATGGCCGAACCTTATTCTCGGCTCCTCAGTGCAGAACCTGACTGAACAGATGCAATTTGGCATTGGCCTTTTTCATATTCAGAGTTATCCAAGGCCCCCGAAAGAAGCCCCTTGTGTCACTACAATCAACACAATGTCGTGTTCCCTCCATCAGGGAACAGGGGTTACACTAGTAACCTGCAAAAACGATGTCAGACACTGTAATATGCTCTGGTCCCCTCCCTGCTCGTCGTGGTGACGAGGTTTATAGTAGATCAGTGTCACTGAATGGCTGGATATCTGAGTGGTGTCTGAAGAATAAAATAGGATTGATAGACAATTGGAAGAGTTTTTGGAGTACACCTGACCTGCTAAAGAGAGAAGGTGCTCCAGGGAAGGTGCTGCTCTCCTCTCTAGTAATTTGGCTCATAGTCTTAATAATAATGATGAGTATTTGACTAACTGGGGCCCAGGTTATGAAGCAGACAAACTGGTTAATCTGAACTACTGCTAGCTGCCTTGAGACATCACACAGGTCACATAAACTACAACACAGAGACAGTATCTCCTAGATATCTCATAGAGACTGTGTCTGTTCCCCGAACTACCAAACACAATACCCTCACTAAATCATTTAGAAAAAATTTGATTAAGGTCAAACTTCAACTAAACAAACAAATTAAAAATATGCATCATATAAAATAGGGCTACTAAACATTAGATCTCTGTCTACCAAAGCACTAATTGTTAATTAAATGATTACAGATCATAGATTGGATGCGCTCTGTTTGACTGAAACCTGGCTTAAACCGGATGAATATATTAGTTTAAATTAATCTACTCCCCCAGGTTATTGTTATAAACACGAGCCTCATCTGAAGGGTTGAGGAGGAGGTTTTTGGTGTTACTCAGAGGACAGGATATAAATCATATCAAGTCTTTTGAACTAATAATGCTTAATGTGATAACATCAGATATAAATAAAAAATCTCTTTCATCTTTTGTCCTTGCTACAATGTATAGATCACCCGGGCCTTATTCTGATTTCCTTGGTGAATTTGCAAATTTGTTATCAGATCTTGTAGTTACTGTAGATAGAGCTTTAATTGTTGGTGACTTCAACATTCACATCGATAATGAAAATGATACATTGGATTAGCATTTATCGATATTCTCAACTCTCTTGGAGTCAGACAAAATGTAACAGGACCAACTCATCGCCATAATCATACGCTAGATTTAATTCTGTTTTATGGAGTTGATGTTGATAATATAGAAATTCTGCAGCAGAGCGATGATATCTCAGATCATTACCTCGTCTCTTGTATGCTGCAGTCAGCTAATGTTACTCAATCTACGCCACACTATCGTTCAGGTAGAACTAAAGATAGCTTCACTAATAATCTTCCAGATCTATTTCATACACTCATTAAACCCAGAAGCCCAGAAGAACTTGATAAAATAACAAAAAATATAAATGCAGTCTTCTCTAGCACTCTTGATATTCTCACCTCACTTCGATTAAAAGAAAATTAAAGAAATAATCCCTGCACCATGGTACAATGATCACACTCATTCTCTCAAGAGAGAAGCTCGGAAAATGGAGCGCATGTGGAAAAATACAAAATTAGAAGTATTTTGTGGTGCATGGAAGGATAGTGTCTGTAGCTACAGACAGGCACTAAAAGCTGCCAGGTCAGCATATTTTAGTAAACTCATAGAAAATAACCACAACAATCCTAGATGTTTATTCAGTACTGTGGCTAAATTGGTTAGGAATGAAGCCTCAACAGAACCAGATATTACGTCACAGCACAAGAGTAATGACTTCATGAATTTGTGTTTGTTATATCCTATACCAACTAAGTTCTTAAAAGAGGTATTTCCTGTAATTTCAGAACCTCTTCTTAATATTAGTAACTCCTTGCTATACTTAGGACATGTCACAAGAAACTTTAAAATGGCAGTTATCAAACCACTTATTAAGAAGCCACAACTTGATCCTGGAGAACTGGCTAATTATAGACCGATTTCAAATCTCCCGTTTATGTCAAAAATACTAGAAAAAGTAGTATCCTCCCAAATATGTTCATTTCTACAGAGAAATAGTATATACTAAGAATTTCAGTTGGGATTTAGGCCTCATCACGGTACAGAGACTGCACTTATCAGAGTTACAAATGACTTGCTCTTGTCATCTGATCGCGGCTGCATTTCTCTTCTAGTGCTTTTAGATCTTAGTGCTGCATTCGACACGATAGATCACTACATTCTCTTGAATAGGCTAGAGAATTATGTTGGCATTTGTGAGGTTGCATTAGCAATATATTTATCAGACCACTACCACTTTGTCTATGTAAATGAGGAATTGTCAAACCAAACAAAAGTAAAATATGGAGTGCCACAGGGATCAGTTTTAGAGCCTCTTCTTTTCTCCTTGTATATGCTTCCCCTGGGAGATATTATCAGGAATCGTGGAATAAGTTTCCACTGCTATGCCGACGATACACAACTTTATATTTCTTCAAAACCTGATGAGATTTCAAAATTCTCCAAATTAGCAGAGTGTATCAATGAAATAAAAGATTGGATGGCCAGAAATGTCCTTCTACTCAATTCTGACAAAACAGAGGTACTAATTATTTTACCAAAAACTCTAAAAAATAAGCCTAAGAACTCTAAAATAAATTTGACTCTCGATGGATGTACTGCTACATCATCTTCAACAGTGAATAACTTGGGTGTTATATTTGATACCAATCTGTCCTTTGAAAATCAAATTACCAATATTTGTAGAACAGCATTCTTCCACCTAAGAAATATTGCTAAATTAAGGCACATGCTCTCTGTTGCTGATGCCGAAAAACGAATTCATACGTTCATGACCTCAAGACTAGATTATTGTAATGCATTACTGGGAGGATGTCCAGCAAGATCAATAAATAAACTTCAATTGGTTCAAAATGCAGCAGCCGGAGTGCTAACGAGAACCAAGAAATATGATCATATTAGCCCCATTTTATCATCGTTACATTGGCTACCTGTTAAATTCCGTATTCATTTAAAAATTCTGTTAACTACATACAAAGCTTTGAATGGTCTAGCTCCGCAGTACTTAAATGACCTCCTACCATGCTATATTCCATCACGTTCATTATGATCGCAAAATTATGGCCTGTTAATAGTTCCTAGAATATCAAAATCCACAAAAGGAGGTAGATCCTTTTCATATTTGGCTCCTAAACTATGGAATAGTCTCCCTATCACTGTTCGAGATGCAGACACACTCCCTCAGTTTAAGTCTAGACTAAAGACTCATCTATTTAGCCAGGCATATACCTAATATATGGAAGCAGAAACCAGATCAACAAACATTGATCATGATTTATATCTCTGCAATAAATTGAATGGCATCTATGGTTATATTACTTTATTTGTTTCCTTGTCTAAACCTCGGGACTCCTATCCTGAGGTCACCAGAACCGGCTGGATCCAGCACCATTCCTGCTTCGCGTTGGACTCCACTGCTACGTGTTGCTGAATAATGATGACTACGTGCAGCCAGTGCCAGCCAAACATCACTTTAGGATGAACTGATGCCAACTCCAACCATAAGACATGGGCTACTTCATATGCCATTGGATTTAGGATGGACCACACCGAACCTCACCGAAATTACCGGCCAGGTTGAACTGCGTTTCACATCCCTGATCTCTGCCTGCATCACCTCGGTCTATTGATCGACTACGATCTTGAAATGGAATGCATAGACTAACAATTGTCAACAAAAGCCCTCATCAGCCAAATAACAAGGACAACTGCATCTATGTGAACTTCTGCAGTTAATCCAGTATGGACTTCAAAGACATTGGTCATTAATCTTACAGTTCAAACAAAATCAATGTGTAAAAACACTGACCCTTAACACTTACTTAGTTTAATCATTTTAAACCATAACTTTACCTATACATAAGTAATATTTACATTATATTCATGATGTTAGCCAGAGGGGAACTGGCCCCCACTGTGAGTCTAGTTTCTCCCAAGGTTATTTTTCTCCATTAATAAACATCTTTTCAACAAAAGTTTTGTGTTCCTTGCCACAGTTGCCTTCAGCTTGCTCACTGGGGTTATTAATACAATTATTATTTAATTACTTATTTTTAAACACAATTAACAACTGTATTTTATCTAATTACACAATGATGATTCACTGACATTATAGACATTACAGTTTTATCATCTGTTAATGCCTGATCTTCTGTAAAGCTGCTTTGAAACGATGTGTGTTGTGAAAGGCGCTATACAAATAAAATTGACTTGACTTGACCTAACCTAGATGTTTTCTTCCCATCGAGTGTTCATCTAATATCTTCCTCTGAAGCACGTATTCTTTCAGCCTGAATCAAAACATCATTAACAGGATCAAAAGTTCCTCTGATTCACAAATCATGACGGTCAGTTTGTGACAATCCAAGCAGGTGATCCAGGTGGTTTAAACTGTCAGGAGATTGCTGCTCGTGCTTGATCCGCATGAGCGAGTGAATGCAACTTTAAAGTAAAAGTGCTTCACGTGTGCTTTGAGTAAATTACTTATTCTCTATGTACTGTATGTGCAATTGGTTTGATTATGTATTTTTGGGTATGATTATTTATTTTGCGATTGCTAACGTGGACATGCCATCCATGGTTCTCGACTACTGTGTGTACTGTTATTTCCTTCTTCCTAATACAGTATATTAATAATTCTTCATGTGCAAATAAATTACAGAAATGTGATGACTAAACTGAAATCAGAAGAAACTACTATCTACCATTTTAAATACGATATAATTTTTTTCAGATTATTTTTACAAAGTTAAAGTTTAGTGTGAAATTGAGTAAATTGAGTTTATGCAATGTTATGTTTATATAAATTTACTATATAACATTGTGTGATATATCAGCATTGTATTGGCCTATCATCCACCCTGCCGCTGGTTATCGGCATCGGCCATTAAACAACCCATAGCAGTGTGACTAATGACAAGCCTTATGCACTTTTTCAGTGAATGTCTGGGTGGTTGATTGCGCAATTTAGCGCTAGAGGGAAAAGTAACTACTGTTGAAATTATACATATATGTCTGACAGGGAATGCCATTTGTCTTTAATTTGGCAGTATGGGTTTGACTTCTGGATAAATTAACTTTCAGAAGCTACACTGTACATGCTGATTTCCCGTGTGATTTTGCATGCATCAATATTGCTGTGTCGAGCTGTTTGGGTCACTCAGACAAACAAAGCAATGTTCTGAGAGTAGCATTCTGCCACAGAATGCTACACTTTTGGGTGAATTTAAAGTTGACTGAAGAAATTCCTTTTAAAGAAAGATTTAGAAAAAAAAAAAACAACTCCAAAAGTGAAAGTATGCTGACTGGGTTCTGGTGACTGGGATCAAAGTTTCTCATTAGGCTTAGAGCACCATAGCACTTAAGTGGAGCTGTGGTAAAACAGCCCATATTGCTCTAAAAGGCCTCTTTTTCCCCAGTCACTTTCTGGGCTAAAGCTCTTTGCGAATCATACATGCAATTACCATTATGGCTAGTCTCACACAGCTAAACTCTCTCAGTCATTAATACAGCTCCATCTAGCCAACTGCATTACTCTGGTATGTCCTCTTAAAAACACACTCTCTGGAAAATATTATCTCTTCCACTTCAGGTACATACTCATACTTTTATGAACATGAATAATTAACCTAAAGGTTTAATAATTTAAAAGCCATGAACATTGTCTTCTCTTTTACCTCCTTTGTCCATGTTTGAACACATAACCCTCTGGAAGGTATCAGTGTCCAGTTTGTCAAAAGGTCAACACTAATCAAGAATGCCACCTTGTTAAATATTGTATCAGGTGGATGAAAGGACCAATGGAAGGACCTGCTGTTGAAACTGAGATGTTTGTAAGATGTGTGAAATCTGGTTAGTAATTGTACTATTTCAACTGTCTTTCCATGGTATCTGCAAACAACTTAAAATAGAGCAGGGGCAGAGGTGCTCAATTACTTAGCAGGGTGTTCAATAACACGAAGAGGGACATGCAAATTTTGGTAAGGCAATTAAGGCTAGTCTTGTTTGCCCTAAAGTAAAGGGGTAACACAATCCTGGCCATTATGGGTGTACTGCTAACACACTTGTGAATAGCTCCAGAAGGGCATGGTTTCTTTCAGCTAATAGGGTTCGCTCCTGACAACGAGAGGGCTCACTTTTCATAAACGACCATCCTGTCCGTCATGTAAATGCTTGTGTAATGCGATGAGATTGAAAGCACCACCCTTTCGCTCTGTCCTTCTATCCCCCAGGGGCAGACAATGGACTCTAGGAAAAGCGCATTTAAAGGCTACTTCATTTTTTCACTACACAAAAAGAAGCAACCCACCTCCATTAGTAACTCTGCTCCCTTTTACTCTCAGAAAGTCTCGACTCACCTTGGAGAGAACTGCACTAAAAACACACACTATTGGGTTTTATCTTGCAAAGTGCAAAAGCATTTAACTAAAAGGTTAATGGTGTCATCTGAAAATGATTCAACCCTATGTTTTTGTATTGAATTTCACATCTACTGCAGTGTGATGTTGTTCCTCTTCCTTTTAAAAGAAATATCAATTTCTTATCAAACTCTTTAAAATCTATAGAATTATCCACAGACCCCTTATTGAAATGGGAAAGTATTAAAGTTAAAGTATGCTTGAATTTATGTGCCACTAGTGTCACAAATCAGATTTGCAAAAAGATTATTTCCAAACATTTAGTCCTGCCCAAAACTCACACCATTGGTTGAGCCATGTCGCTGTGTCGGACTGGTTGGGATGTTATAAAAAAAAGTGGTAACATTTTAATACTTTTTTTGGAAATTAACCTACAAATGGCTTACATATATTTGTTTTTTCATATTAAGCTGGCAAATGAGAAAAAAGTATTTTAATATGAAAGAAATTACACACAAAAAATATTCAAATTCCAAAACTGTCCGAAGGTCTAAAGTCTTTTAGCAGGTCACACATATACTCTGCCCAGCTCCAATGTTCCGAAAGGCCTCCTCTCAGGCTCTTTCCCACTTCAGGGGGAAATGAGCAAAAATACCCATGACCAATCCATACCCAGGCCCAATTCAGCTATTTATGGCAGTATGTTTTCTCAGACTGGGCTTCTGAAAAGCCTTTCTGAGCCTTCACTCCCTTTGGAGCATTCAGTGAGGGAATGTGGTAACAATAATAATGCATTAAGCCAGTCGTGGCTCACGACAACACTCAGTGTGCCATCTCTTAAGTGCTGGGCTGGTCGGCCAGCCCCTGAAAGCATGGCCGACTGCAGACAGACTCCTACAGTGAGACAAAACACACATTCACAATACATTCACAATGAAAAGGTTTCATAACCGGCATTGCTATACAGGGACTATTCCAAAAATGCCAAAGTAAAATCTGATAATTTTAAGCTTAAACTTCCTCTAAGGTTTTTCATTCTCTGTGTATGTGTTTTTGTGTGTGTATGTGGGTGAGTTCTTCAATCAGATCCCCACTGAGCGATATGAATACACTGGTGTTTCTAATATATATTTTTTATTTTACTTTGGTGGATAACTGCATGTCCTGTATATCCCATCCTGGTGCAAGTAAGACCCAGATAACACATGCAACACATTTACCCAGGAGCTGTTCATTAGGTGTCACTCACTGATTTCACCTCTTACCAAACATCAAATACAGTATAAAGCAGTTGCAACCTAAGCAATTCTAGATTGATGACTGTGAGCATCAGACCCCTTAAATGTGACTGTTTTCTCTAAATTGTTACTGAAAACAGTTAGTTTGGGGAATCATCTGTACTTGTAAACAATCATTGGTTCCAAAATAAATGCACAGATTGAGTGGATTGCTCCACCTCTTTCAATTCAAAACAGTTTGCTTGTCAATCCATTTCGCACAGTATGTGCTACAGTCCTGTTTTTGTTTGTTTTCGTATACACATTCATATTCAGCGGTGGACCGTGGCAGAGGTGACATCCATAGGCATGATAAAAACTAAAATAAAATGGAAAAAGTAACCAAATGCTTTATTGTTCCTGATGTACATCCACTGAATATGAAAAAAAGCACACACACACACACACACACACACACACACACACACACACACACACACACACACACACAAACAACAACAACTACCGCCATTCACCACTAAGTGGTGGTGACGTCACCATGACGCTTGTGCCAGGCTATGTGCACGTTTAGGCCACGTGAAGTGTCGAACTCCCACTGGCAGGAGGTCACGGGACAGATCCAACAAGTGACATGGGTCGACTGACTGAGATGACTGGCTGATGCACCACCTGTGCCCCCTACTATGCCAACTTGCTGTGCTTTAGCCACCCGGTGCTCTGCTCGTTGTTGTGAGTGTCGCTCCTCTGCCCTCCATTGTTGTTGGAAGGTGACTGCCTCCAACTGGCCAGTAGCGTCCTTCACAAGCCTCCTCCAAAGAGGCCGATCTTGACACCACTGGTACCAGTCATCGGCAAGTCCACTCAGCTCCACATCCTCCTGTACCACATCACTCCATCTCTTCTCCAGCCCATGCCGCACCCGCCTAGCCCTCTCTATCCTGCTGAACAAAAGCTGTTTAGGCATGCGGTGGCCGGGCATGCGGGCTACATGACCCAGCCAGCGCAACCTTGCCTGCCGGAGGAGCTCACCGATGGGACTTTGTCCACATCTTTCAAGGATTTGTGAGCTCCTCACACAATCCAGCCTGGTTAAACCCAGGATGGATCTTTGGTAGGCCAGCCTAAATGTTTCTAACCGGTGAAGATGTTCCATAAGGGGGGTCCACGTTTCGCAAGGGAGGGAATGACCCTGGTTGAGAATACCTGAAGCTTCGTGCGGAGTGACAAACAGGGTAGCTTCCACACACAGTTACGCAACCAATGAAAAGATAATGCCATTCGACTGATTCAGAGTGAGACCTCTGCTGTCAAACTGGAGCTGGTCATATGCACACTGCCCAGGTATGGAACACACTCCACTCTCTCCACAACTGCCCCATCACCAATTGGGAGCTGTGTGGGTGGAGTGTCCTATGGTACATAATACCCAGGCAGGTGCTTAGTTTTGGCTGGGCTGATGGTAAGGCCCCATCTCTTAGTGGCAAGCTTCAGGTTCATCAGCAGCGCCTCCAACTCCTTCTCTGAGTGAGCAGCAATCACCAGATCATCAGCATATATAATATGGTTGATCAATAGGGAGCCATACCTTGACCGCACCTGGGCATCGATCAACCTCCCATTATATCTGTACCAGATGGAAATTCCTCCGGTACAGCCATTGAAGGCTTCACGAACCACGTGGTCAACATAGATATTAAATAATGTGGGAGCCAGAGGACATCCCTGTCGCACTCCAAGGTGAACAGGGAATGGCTCCGACTCCAGGCCACGTAGTTTTACCCGGGCCTGCTTGCCATCGTTAAGTTCCTTAATGATCACGAGCAGTGGGTTTGGGACTCCGAAAGCATGAAGAACAACCCAGAACCCAGGCCTACTGATGGTATCATAGGCCTTGACCAGGTCAGTAAAGCAGATATTTAGGTCTTGCTGGAATTCCCTACACCTCTGCTGTAGCAGACGGACAGAGAATATGGCATCTGTGCAAGACCGCCCTTTCCTGAAACCACATTGGGGCTCCGCAAGCCTCTCCTCAGCATGCCTGGCAAGGCGATGTTGAATAATCCTTGCCAGGACCTTTACCGGCACACTGAGGAGCGAGATGCCCCTATAGTTGTTACAATCCGCACACACACACACACACACACACACATGCATCCATCCTTGTTTATCCAATAACTTGTCAGAAACAGCACAAGCCGTGATACTATTTCTGAATTGATATTTTTGAATTACTAACGAATGCTTGAACACATCATTTGGTTTGAACCAGCAATGGCAGATTATTATCATGTAATAAAGTAGTTCCATGCACAAATGCGTTTTTATGACCGTACTCAGTTATTCCTAATTTTGTAAAATGTACTTGTTCATTGAACTGTTGTATATAAGCAACATCACACTTGCATTCATGCTATATGGCCCTAAATCAGCACTACCATGATTAGCTATGGCACTCGGCCTGCGGCCGAATCACAAGAGTGCTGATGTAGGACCATATCGCACTCTTGCTCATGTGAATTGCTTGAATATATATATATATATATATATATATATATATATATATATATATATTTTTTTTTTGTGCTACAGTCCTTTTTTGTTTGTTTCCGTATACACATTCCTAGTCAGCAGTGAACCATGGTGTTCCTGATGTACATCCACTGGCTATGCAAAAAAAAGTGCACACACACACACACACACACACACACACACACACACATGTTGGTGCAACTATCATTATGAGGACTCTCCATAGACATAATGATTTTTATACTGTACAAATTATAGATTCTATCCCCTAATCCTACCCCTAAACCTAACCCTCACAAAAAATTAATTTTCAATAAAACATTGTTTAGTATGTTCTTTTAAGCGATTTGAATTATAGGGACACTAGAAATGTCCTCATAAACCACATTTATAGCATGATACCCTTGTAATTACCAGTTTGTACGACCTCTTGTCCAGCACATCTTGGCCCCTGTGTTGCAATCAACAGTCTCAACAGTAGTATTAGAGGATTTGGTAACAGTTTACTACAAGGCTCTATTTGTTAACAATAAAAAAATTATTAGATATCATGAACTGACAATTAACAGTGGATCTTGCGCAATGTTAATATATAAAAATACAATTGTTAGTTCATGTTAATTCATAATGCATAAATTAGTGTTAATGTATACAACTTTTGATTAAAAAAAATATGAGTGTGTTGAAATTAATATAAACCAAGTTTAATAAAATCTTTAAAAGTATTGCTCAATGTCAGTTCATGTTAACTAATGTAGTAAATTAATTTTAATAAATACAACCTTATTGTAACATGTTAGTGAGAAGCTAATTTGCTTTCAGTGCAATGGAACAGACAAGTAACCAGTTTGTTAAAAAAATATTCAATGAACTTTGTTTGATTAGCTTTACATTTTACAAAACAAAGAACTAATATTCTAGAGCAAAGACTTAAATAAACTTATTTTGAAGCCTTTATAATACCTGTGATTCATTCCAAGAAAAAAACAGACAATGTTTAGTGGGGGAAGTGAATATAAAATGTAATTGAGGCCCTGTAGCTAACCAGGATGAAGCAAGACAGGAGCAACAGGGCCAGAGTCCCTGAGCAGAGGGCTGAACCTTCTATAAGAACAGCAAAAGGTCACCAAATGCTTTCATTAATCAGGCAGAATCAGCCAAGATGTCAAAAAAAGAAAGGCCTCATCAGAAATTCTGCAACTCTTCTTATCTCTCTGAGGGTGCTAGTGAATTTTCTCGCTCAGGGCAAATCTCCTAAGCAAGAGACCTCATAAATTTAAGGGTTTTGTGTATTTTTTTTATTTTTGTAAATGTTTAATTTTGTATTTGAATTAGCTAGTATACTATACTAATTAGGTTGGACATATGCTATGTATTTAACTTATTGCTTTTATAAATGTATGCTGCTGAGATACACTTGGTCACCTTGCAGGTGCCCACGCAATATCTGCGTGTCAGTGGGCTGGAACAGTGGTATTGCTTTTGGAGGATTACACAAGATAAGATAATTTAGATATTTTGTTTTTTAAAAGGATTGCTGAGGATTCATAACATAACATAAACTGCAGGACAGGCTTCTATTTATTTTTGGGCTTTAAAGGGGGGCAGAATATTATTGGCCAGACCAGACTCAAACATGCATTACCCACCTGAGCACCAAACATCAACATGTCAGGGTTTCAAAGCATCATGCTGCATCATGGTTACAGGAAAGACTTACTTAGAGAATGAAAGAAAGAAAGAATGAAAGGAATATATGGGGAGGGAGGAAGGGAGCCTGTCAAGAAGGAGGTATAGAGAAAGGCAGTATAAAGCAAATGAATGCATCGCTGTAACAAGACATAATTTTAGCCTGCTTTTTCCACCTGATATAAACGGAGGAGAGAAAAGAAAAGGGAGAAAAAAGAGTGGAAAAATCTCATTACCTATTAATAAAGCATTTGAAATCAGTTCTTTGGGCTTTTCTCTCAAACACTGTAGCTGAGAGAGTGTGTTGGCAAGGACTAATGTATCACATTGTTAAATATATCTATTAATGATTTTTCTAGGAGGCTTTGAAGTTAAGGCCATTAAAGAGCTGTAAATCACCAAACGGTCTGCCCAAGAGGCTGCATGACTTCTTATCTCTGCAATTACATGAAGGGGAGCGGGATCTGCTTAGGATCTATCTGCCCATTCCCATCTCACCCCCATCCCCCCACACACCTCTTAGTCTTCGACCTATAACTTATTTTCATTTCTCTTTGGATGCTAGAGCTTGACCCTGCCTGAATTCCTTTACCCATAATGGTTTTTCCCAGCGATTAGTGATAACATAGTTCAGCATATGATGCCCTGACTACCAGCTCATTCAGTTCAGCCAGTACTTTCAGACTTTTTACATAGTATCCTGCTTCATCAGATATTTAAACTACCAGTCAAAGTTTGGCTAACTCATTCCTCATTACAATTTTCAACATTTTAGATTAAAAGTAAAGCCATCAAAACTCTTAAATAATATAAATGGAAGTAAGGAGATTATGTAGTGATCAAACATATTAGACAAATCAAAATCTTAGATGTTTGCTTCCTCAAAGTTGTTTTGCCTAGTTGCCTCTCTGTAAAGCCTACATGTACTGTAGTTAAATGACAGACAAGCTACTCTTTCCAAAAAGTAGTTAGTTAACTACATTGAACATACACTCACTGAACACTTTATTATGGTCCTGTTGTAGCCCAACCGCCTCAAGTTTCGACATGTGCAGTCTGAGATGCTATTCTGCTCTCTATAATTGCACGGAGTGGTTATCTGAGTTACTGTAGCCTTTCTGTTCTAGCCAATCAGGCCATTCTCCACTGACCTCTCTCTCATCAACAAGGCATTTCAGTCCACAGAACTGCTGCTCACTGGATGTTTTTTTTTTTTTTGGCTCCATTCTGAGGAAACTCTAGAGACTGTTGTGCATGAAAATCCCAGGAGATCATCAGTTACAGAAATACTCAAACCAGCCCGTCCGGCAAGGGTGGATCGAGACATTTTTTATTGGGTGGTATGCAGACTATGAGGGGTAACCAAAGCAAGCGCCAAAGAGTCACTATCAATTAACATATGTCCATTCATTTGTGATACAACTGCTTTTCCACAGGAACCACATTTGCTACTGATTTGCAAACATACATTTTTTTAATGTTTTTTTTTTTGCATATAAAATATAAGTAAAAAAATGTATATCTTCAGAGCAACCAAATCACTGTCTATTAAACACACCAACTAATTCTAAATGTTCCTAGCTTCACATTTGAACTTGCAGTCTGACTAAACGTCACCACCTTATGCAGGGAATTGTTTTTTATTTTAAGGGTACCCATGGATGAAAATGCATGCATATCACATGTTATTTCTGCTAATACAGTCCTATAGGCCTATCATCTTTGTTACAAAATAATCAATTTGAAAGTGAAGATTTACCAAAGATAGGCCTATATAAAAATGAAAACTTGGGGGCAGTGCTGCGAAACTCATGAATATTAATTATGCTATATAAGATTATTTTAAATCATCTGTTTTGATCAACAGTCATTCTTAATGACCGATTCAAGTACTACATTATATGGTAATTTCGTTTCTACATCTACCAATGTCAGTCTTGGGATTTTGTTAGTCAGTAGACGAATGCATAGATCAGCACTTTGATTAAGAACATGACTGATTGATCTAGTGGTAACTTTTTGCCTTTAGTTTTCAAAGGTTTAGATTCAAATTTTCCCAAATATAACTTTTTATTTTAATAAACCAAGATTGAATCTGTACGTCAGTAGATGGATGTTACATATAAAAATAAAATGCAATGAAAGATGCAGGGAGACGAGAGTAGCGGAAACGTCTAAGTTACGGATGTAACCTCCGTTCCCTGATGGAGGGAACGAGATGTTGTGTCGAAGAAGCGACACTAGGGGTCTCTCTTGAGTGCCTTTTGCACCTCTGATCTATGAAAAAAATGATTTGCATGTCCCGCCCCCGGACATACGGGTATAAAGAGAGGGAAATGCGTCTGTTTCAGTCAGGATTTTTCTGAGGAGCCGACAATGAGGTTGGCCGGCAGGACACAACATCTCGTTCCCTCCATCAGGGAACGGAGGTTACATCCGTAACCTAGATGTTCCCCATCTATTGCTTACTTTGACGTTGTGGAAGTCCACGTAGGAGCCTGACCTGTGGAGCACCTATTCCAGTACAGGGTAGACTGAGTACCCGCATTGGATGTGGTCGGCAAATTCCTCCACTGAATTCGTGGACTAGAGGGCTAGGGAGGAGTCATCCAGGGAGCCGAGTTAGTGGGATCTCCTGGGAAAAGAGCGCACGATTTTACCTCAGCAGAGGGAAAGGGCGCTAGGTGCAAGCGATCCACCCGGTCAGTTTCTCAGCATGTTACAGAGTTCTCGCAAAGGTATTGGGTGTTGCCTTAAGGCTTTGAAGGGCTCAAGTCCGCTAATTATCAAGTCAAGTAATTTTTATTTGTATTGTGCCTTTCACAACACACATTGTTTCAAAGCAGCTTTACAGAAAATCATGAATTAACAGAAAATGAAATTGTAATATCTATAAAGTCTTAGAGTCATCATTGTTTAGTTTGATAAAACACGATTGTGAATTGTGTATAAAAAATGGTAATTAAATAATAATTGTATTTAGAAACCCAGTGAGCAAGCCAAAGGTGACTGTGGCAAGGAACACAAAACTCCATAAGATGTTGTTAATGGAGAAAAGTAACCTTGGGAGAACGTCCTGGTTACTTTCGTAACCTATTCACTGATGGAGGGAATAATCGTACAAATATGATGTAGTGAAACTAGGTATTTCCCTTGTCACGAGGAGCGTGAGGTCCGAGTACCAAGTCTGGGTGGGCCAGTAGTGTGCTACTAGGACAACCTGCTCCTTGCACAACGTCTGTGCAATTATTCTCACTACATACTTGCATAGCCCCAGGGGCAATCTGTGTGCCAGTACATCTGTGCTGAGGTTAGCCTCGGTCAGGGAATACTAGAGCAGGCAGTGGGAGGATTCCAAGGAAGCGAACAGGTCTACCTGCGCTTGAGCGAATCGACGCCAAATCAGCTGGACTACATGGGGGTGGAGTCTCCACTCTCCCCTGAGCTGACCTGCCATGACAACACGTCCGTTGTGCTGTGGAGGTTGACCGGGATGTGAATGGCTCACAACAACCTGAGCCACTGCTGTCTCCAGAGGAGGAGATGCTGGGCGAGTTGCGACATGCAACAAGAGCACTGGCCACCTTGGCAGTTGATGTACACTATGCCGGTGTGTTGTCCATCTGAACCAACATGTGCTTGCCCTGGATCAACAGCCAAAGCCTCCGCAGGGCGAGCAACACTGCCAGAATCTCAAGGCTGTTGATGTGCCAATGCAGTTTCGGGCCAGTCCAGGGACCGGTGGCTGCGCGCCCATTGCACATGACCCCCCAGCCACACTTGGAGGCGTCCATCATAACCATGACATGCATGGAGACCTGCTCTAGGGGAACCCCTGCCCGTAGAAATGCCAGATCCGTCCAAGGGCTGAACAGATGAGGGCAGACCTACTTGTCAAGCACGCGTTGTGCACCATGGCACCATGCCCATCGCCGGCGTGGCCACCGTCGAGGATACCATATGACCCGGGCGCCTCTGAAATAGTTTCAGTGGTACCACCGTTCTCCACCTGAACACTTCAGACAGTTCAGCATCAACTGCGCATGCTCGCTAATGAGGCGAGCCATCATTGAGACTGAGTCTAACTCCATGCTGAGAAAAGAGATACTCTGAACCAGGGAAAGCAATGTCTTTTCAGGTTCACCCGAAGCCTCAGCCGGCTGAGGTGCCTGAGCACACACAACAAATCCCGCAAGTGAACTAGAATCGATAATGATGATGCAAATGCCCACATCCCTTAAAGGGGCAAGGGCTGCCTCCACAACTTTCATGAAGGCGTGAGGTGATGGACAGACTGAAGGGGAGGACATTGTACTGGTACACCCACACCTTGAAAGCAAACCGTAGGAAGGGCCTTCGTCGAGGTAAAACCGAGACGTGGAAGTACGCGTCATTCAGCTCTACTGCCACGAACCAATCTTGATGACGGATGCTTGCTAAAATGCATCTTTGTGTCAGCATCTTGAACGGGAGTCTGTGCAGAGGTCCAGTCCAGAAGTCCAAGATTGGCTGCAAACCACCGCCTTTTTCAGTACGATGAAGTAGGGGCTGTAAACCCCTTCTTCATCTCAACTAAAGGGACAGGCTCTATAGTGTCCTTCCGTAGAAGGGACACATTCTCTGTGCGCAAGGCAGCAACATTTTCGCCTTTCAACGAGGTGAAAATGACGTCGTTGAACCTGGGCAGGCTCCTGGCGAACTGAATTACTTAGCCGAGTTGGACAGTCCTGATCAGCTACACTTGGGGGCGTGGATATATATATATATATATATAAATTCTTGCTTATTTCTCATTCATCTGCCTTGGGCATGCACAACGTATCTAGCCTTGTCGTAAGCAAAGAGTGCTGTGAAAAATGTGCTGTGTGTGTTTGTGGGCTGGTTATGGATTAATGTTGTCAGATATATAATTGTTCGGTTCACAAGTCCTTGGAAAAACTGACCAGAATTGAGATTGCTTCTAAAGTTTCCCCGGTAAGCGGCTCTGACATGAGCAGCTGGTGGAAAGGGGTATGTGTGTGTGGCTGTAAACTAAAGCATATTGGCTACATATACATTTAGGAAACACTTTTTTCCAAAGCGACTTACAATTGAGGAACAATTCCTCAAAAATTGTTGTACAAAAGTAAACAATATCTGCAGTACCGCACTGCCAAGTTCTCAAAGTGGCTAGAGTAGTATAGAAGCTAGCTTTGAAGACAGAGACAGACAATATGTATTCATTTATTTTTGTAAAATTGTTAAATATTAAGTGAAGTGCATTTAGTGTGGATTGGTTAAGTGCTCACGGAACAGATGTGTTTTCAGCTGGTTCTTGAATGTTGAGATGATTTTAGCATATTGTGTTGAGTTTGGAAGCTCATTCTGCCACAGAGGAACAGAGAATATGAATGATCATGAAATAGACTTTGTGCCTCTATTGTGACCAACAGGTGCCACCCATTCATATTTTAAAAAATTGGACTAGTCTATTCGACATGTCCCGTCCCCAATTCCTGTTACAGCAGTAAATACGTCAAAACACCAGATTTAACTTGCGCTCGTAAAGGCACTTCATGGGAACTTTAAAACGAGATTACCAAACTAAACGGACAACATGCCTTCTCTCCTCTAGTCAGTCAACAGACGCTTATCCTCACTTGGTCACGATTCAAAAGGGGGAAATGTGATGTATTATTTCAGTGGGTCAAACAAGTGAAATGTTCCTTCACAGTCTGCACTTCAATGCTATTGGCTCACGCTATAGTCAGTCTTTACAGGTGGGAAAATCGACCAAAGCAATCTTGTGCTTTAAAATATTGCAGTGCTGGCACTGTTTAAAAGATTTACATGCTGATTGCAGAGTCACAGATTTTTAGGGGGACTGATATGAAGCCTATGGTTGACAGGTCAATTTTAGATTGGGTGAGATTTTCAGTGAATAATTAGCTATATTTAATTCTGTTCCTCACACAGAACTGTCATAAGGCTTCAGAGGACTCTGGTCACTTGGAACTATCGTTGTATGGCAAGAGCTGCATAATGAATTAAAATAAAATAGCATAATAGCAATTGAAAAGGAACGAGGAGAGGGTGAGTAAATAATAATATAATTGTAATATTCAACTGAACTATTCCTTTAAGTAATCTGCCTATTTTCAACTCCATTTAATTGGAGACAACATTCATGCATTTGTTTATCTGTTAGAAATACATGAATGCGGTTAAATCTCTGAGTTCAAAATGCAGCTGCTTTGATTTTAAAATAAGGGACCAGGTAAGTTGTCATGGAACATGTTTTATATTATGGATAAACGTTTAAAGATATTTATATGTAAAGTGAAACTGTTTAATTAATGCAGTGTTCAGTTGCACCTTGATCAACAGCTAATATGTGCCTGATAGAATACAAGATTAGTGTTAGAGAATACCGGTGAGCATAACTTGGTGTGCACACATATACACTCCCCTAGGTGTTAATTCAGATTAAAATGACTAATATTTACATCACAATGAGTTCTGAGAATCTGTTGGGCCTTCTTCTCTCCATCCTAAGGCAAGAGCACAATTCAATCTCACTAAACTACATGACCAGCACTTACATGGATATGGGGCAATTTAAGGAATAGTTCACGAAAAGTCAATTTATTTATTTACTCAATTGTCCCTCCAAACCCCTATGACATTCTTTCTTCCATTGAAGAAGAAAGTCAAAGTTAAAATAAAATCTGACAAGCTCCAAAAAAGACAAAACAGCACAAAACCACTGTAAAACTCATCATGACCTCAAACCTGCACTGTAGTCGCTCTTTTTGATTTAGGTGCTGCTGTTGGGAGCTGCACTGTAGTCGCTCTTTTTGATTTAGGTGCCGCTGTTGGGAGTTGATCAATGATTTAATTTTAAAGTGAATAACATCTCATGTTATGAATAACACGTATGTGATCTCAACATCACATATGTTTTCATTTTCGAAATGCTCTCTCTCCACACACATTTCAAAAACTTTTCCAAAAGTTGCTTGTCCACACTGAAACATACAAAAATGCTTAAATTCCCATGATGCGCATGAAAAAAGAAAAGACAAAAGTAAGAAGTATGATCCTGCATTTCTTATGGAAGCCCAGGAGAACCATTTACAAAAGAATGAAGGAATAAATTATCAGTCTATTAATTTGAAAATAAAAATGGACAAATAAATAGACACATTTAAATTTGAATAAATAAACTAATTTAAAAATGGACAAATAAATAGACACATTTAAATTTGAATAAATAAACCAATTTAAAAATGGACAAATAAATAGACACATTTAGATGTTTAATTAAATGTTTTAAACTGTACTTACATTTAGCAATAAAACAGCACATTATTAATTTTAAATGGTGTTTTAAAAAGCATTTGGCAATTGCTATTCTTCATCCATCTGTCAGTTTCTTTTCTTTATAGTTTGACTTTTCCTTTTCTTTTACCATTTGGAAATCCATACGAGATGTAGCCCAGGAGTGGCAGTTAAAAAATAATGAAGGAATAAATCAATCGATTAATTTGAAAATAAAAACTTGAATAAATAAATCAGTTTATAAATGGAAAAATAAAAAGACACATTGAAATGTGTGTTTTTTTTTTTATTTATGTTTAAAAATGTCATTATATTTAACAATAATGAAAAATGAAATTGTTCATTAATAAATAATAATTAGTTAATTTTTAAAATGAAATTAAATGTAGCAATAAATACATTTTTAAATGCACTTAAAAAGCACCTTTTAAAAAGGTTGCTTTTCCTCATCCATTTGTCAATGGCTATTCTTTTTCGTTTTTCTTTTCCTTTTCTTTAAACAACTGAGAATCGATTAAAAAAAAATGGCATTGGAATGTTGACTCGTAAGAGCAGTTATTAGACACACTGCCTCTCCCACGTGCCACTCAAAAAGGCCTGTCATTGGACGACGGTACGAACAATTATATAATTGGAGCTGCGCATAAGAAACGGATGCGTAACATCAGAAGTTAATGATGGATTATTCACTGCTGCTGTGAAATCCCTGTCATGACTCCGGCATTTGCCAGTTCATTCTGTTGTTTGTTTTTCTCTTTATAATGTCCCAAATAAAGCTTGTGCTTAATCTTTTGTTGTGGTCATCTTTATAAAGATGTTTATTGACTGACAGGATTTATACACATAGTAAATACACAATTTAAACATTCTATTATCACATTGCTCTTTTACAATTGTAGTCTGGGTCTTATTTTTGAATGTATTTACATTTTAATTGTACCTGCATCGATTATGTTTTAGGCAAAATTTAAGTCTCCACTCTCTGTTGATGTGCCAACCCAGTTGCTGTCCTGACCAGGAACCAGCGGCTGCGTGCCCATTGCACATCGCGCCCCAGCCCAGTTTAGAGGCATCTGTGGTGACCACAACACATCTGGACACTTGCTTTAGGGGAACTCCTGCCCGTAGAAACACAAGGTCTGTCCAAGGGCTGAATAAGTAGCAGCAGAGCGGCAGGATGGCTACACGATGTGTGCCGCGGCACCATGCCCATCTCGGTACTCGAGTCTGAAGCCAGTGCTGAAGCGATCTCATTTGCATCAACCCGAGCGGCGTGACTGCCGCTGAGGAAGCCATATGCCCCAGGAGCCTCTGAAAGTGTTTCAGTGGAACCGCTGTCCTCTGCCTGAATGACTTCAGGCAGTTCAGCACCCAATGCGCATGCTCACTTGTCATTGAGACCAAGTCTAACTCCTTGCCGAGAAAAGAGATGCTCTGAACTGGGGAGAGCTTGATCTTTTCCCAGTTGAACCAAAGCCCTAGATGGCTGAGGTTCCTGAGCACCAAATCCCTGTGCGCGCACAGCAACTCTCTCGTGTGCTAGAATCAGCCAATCATCCCCACTTCCCTTAACGGCACAAGAGTCTTCTTTCATGAAAATGCGAGGGGACAGGGACAGGCCAAAGGGGAGGACCTTATACTGATACACCTGGCCATCAAAAGGAAGGAACAAGGGTCTGTGTCGAGGTAGAACCGAGATGTGAAAGTACACATCAGGTCTACCGCCACAAACCAATCTTGATGCCGGACGCACTTCAAAATGTGTTTCTGCATCAGCATCTTGAACGGGAGTCTGTGTAAGACCCGGTTCAGAACTCACATTCCTTGATTGGCCGCAACCCCCCACCTTTCAGACTGAACAGGGGTGGCCGCTGAACAGGGGCGGGCATCTGGTGAACTGAATCGCATAGCCTAGTCGGATGGTCCTGGCTAGCCACCGCGATGGGTTGGAAAGCGTTAGACATGCGCCCAAGCTCCGGGTGAGGGGCACTAAGGGGATGATCGTGTCTGATGTACCTGGGGTTGGGGCCTCAAGGCAGGGGAGGCAGGCAACGTCATGTTGAGGAGGGTTGCTTCAACTCCTCGCTGCGGCCCAGGCAAGCATGGCGGTCAACTCTGTGTCAGCCTCAGACTGAGCGAGCAGACCTGAAGGTGGCAGCCCAGTCGAGTCATTGGCATACGACATCGACAGTACGCTCTACGATGCAGCAATCAAAGACTCATCCAGCTCGCAAGCTCCGAAAGAGACGTCATGCTGGCCGTGAGGCAGGCTGGTCTAATTTTGGTACTGGACGTGAGAAAACGAGCATGCTGGGGAATGGTAGGTCCGCGGGGAATTACCCGGCGAGACCGCACCCATTGAACTCTACAAAACGCTTCCAGCACCAGCCGGGCCTCATTCCCATGGATAGAAGGTACAGCGCGGGGGGCGGCTAGAGTGGCTTTCCCTTGGACGAAAGAAATCCGCGACCGCAACGTTACCATGGTCATATTCTCGCAATATGAACATGAATCATCCGCAAATGCTGCCTCAGTGTGATCACTGCCCAGACACGTGAGGCAGGGCCCGTGGCCATCGGAAGCAGAGAGATAACTACCGCATCCAAGAATTACACACTGACAGAAAGGCATTTTTAAAAAGATGTGTCTTTAAAAAGACATTCAATGTCAATGTGTGCTCTAATAGAGAAAATATACTCTTTATTAAGAATATACACTCTTTTGGCGCCGTTGAAGTGCCAAGGTGCGAAATCTGCCCTCGTAGTGCAAAAGGAGAGAAAGCCGTTGGAAATGCGTCGTATATCCAACAGCATGGATATATGAATGGAACAGCAGCAGTATTCAGCTTGTTGATTCAGACCGCTCAGCTCCGAATAAAATATCTGAATGGAGTGGGCATTCCAGTTCCTTTTGTACCTGTATGTACATGTACACATCCAAGATTTAGGCCAGACATTTTCAGAGAGTAAAAAGTAATAAACAACAAGTGTTTTCCCCCTTCACTGATAGAATTGTGTGAAATGAAACACTTAACATACATTTTACTGGAAAAAAGACCTTCTGATTGTGTAAACGAAAGATAACACTTTATTAAGCTTTATAAACAGAAACAGTTTAGTAAAGTTTCATCATGTCCCAATGATCACAGGGGGTACAGTATAGGGGCTTTGTTCACAATATGGCAGAGAGAGCGGTCATAATGTAATGAAACATGTGAATAGCTTTAAGGTTAGGCAGTGCAGCAAAGCAATTGCTTTAGTAACCTCCATGAAGTTTGCACCCCATATAATTAAATAATTACCAAATCTATACCATTTGTTTGTGCTTATCTGTGCTGTAAATATGAACGTTTGTGCTGGTTCTGTGTTTTATATATTAGACATCATTTGTCTGACTGTGGGATGTCACTTTCCAGCCCTTGTGGTCCAAATCACTCCAAATATGTGATGTTCATTTGTGCTCAATTTCTGATGTTAAAAGAAACATCATAAAGTTTTCTTTCTTTGTATTTAACAAGACAGATTTTGGGAGCTGTGAAATCGAGCAGGCTAAAACCCATGTCAATCACTCTTACCTGTCTTCGTTTGTGCTCGTAGTGTTTGGTATTAAAGCGTTAAATATTTATTAACTCATTTTACACTTGGGAAAAAAATATCGTGTCAACACTTTCTGCACTGAATACATGAAAATAATTAATCATGACAATACATATGATTTTAAAAACTCATTTATTGCCATACTAACATGTACTGATCGTGATACAAAAAACTGCAACACACTGAGCTGTAAAGAAATAAATTATGAAAAAAGAGTAATTGTCATTCGTGAATGAGTGCTGAGCCTGGAGGTCATGTGTCAAATGAACGAAGACCCAGATCCGAACTCCTAAGACCAACTCTGGAGGAGAACTAATCAATTCTGTTTTCTGTAGAGCCTATGTCACATGATGATCTAAATAAACAAAATTACTTGAAAAACGATTAGTTCATTTTGCTGAACGAGACTTAAAGATCCAAGGCAGAAAATCTGATCTTCCCATCACTATTTTATGGTGTGTTTTTGTCCTTTTCCAAGCTTGACAGCACAGAGTAAAATATTAAAATACAATTTTCTAAATATTTCTTTTGTTTTCTGTGTAAGAGAGAAAGTCATTATTTTGGAGCACCATTATATGGTGAGTATAGAATGACAGAATTTTCATTTTTTTGGTTAATATATTCCTTTAAAGTTATTACTAATGTCTCATATAAGGCTAATATTCACCCTAAATTGAATAAATGTGCAAATGTTCCTGATCAGAATTTTGAACAGTATGAGAGGTGGAATCACAGGTTATGGATATGAATGAGACAGTGGGCACATTAGTGAAAGCCACTAGCTACTTTAGCCATTAGCTGGGATCATCTGATGGGTTGCAGACCCAGTGAGGTCACCTGCTACTGGGTGGTCATGTTTTACAGATGAAATTATAAAGTGCTTCCCCTTTAATCAAATGAGACATAACACATACTGCCATACCTCATGGCAACAGGGTTTATTTATAGTCCCCAAACCCCAATGACCAGTTGGTTTAATTTAATAGCAGCCAATAGGATTATACGAAGAAACAAATTACCTAAGTGGTGCTATCGGGCAACGAAAATCTTTAACAATAATGGAAACCATGGACATCATGTCTGGCTATATTATATCATTACTCCACTTGGCCTCTGTATCTGTTGGGCGCTTACCAACTGGACATGATATGTTGCCATTAAACCTCAACATGCTGTTGTATCTCTATAGTTGGCCCAGAGGGAAAAATGGCTCTTCCCAGAAGCAAACAGGCACACACTCCTTTGCTTTCACACACACCTCCTCAATTTTTCAGTCAGATCCTGGTCCTGATGGGGGTGTAAAGAGAGAATTCAGACCCCCTGGAGGCCTCCAGATGTCTGTCCATTGACAGTGTCTGCCTCACATGCTCAGGAATTTGCTGCCTCTTAGTCCTCCAACACAAAAACTACCAAAGTATCCAAAAATCCAAAATTATTTTCGGCAACCAACAGGAAATTGAAAAGGGCAATTTAAAGGTATAGTTCACCCAAAAATAAAAATTCGGGCATCATTTATTCAGGGGATCGGACATCGTTTTTTTCAAACCAGTATGATTTTCATTCTTCCATGGAACACAAAAGGAGACATTTTGAATAATGTATTGTTAGTTTATTTCTTTATTTATTTACTAATTTCAAGCTTCAAAAATGGTTCTTACAACTTGTACACTATATTCCAATTGCTTGGAAGCCTTACAATATATTTGTGTTAGAAATAGTTATTCTGTTATTTATTTATCATTGTCAATTAGCTGTTAGTTTGAGAACTGCTGATATTTGAGTCTGTAAATTGAACTCGAGAACTGGATCAGTATATACTTTTATGCTAACTTAGAAGATATACTGTATATCATGGATTGATAAAAAATTATGATTTGTTATGCAGTGACATCTATTAAATAAAACCATTTGGCCAGCAGCCATAAGCATGAAATTGAAAGAGTTTTTCTTTTAAAAACATGAATAATACTATAGAACCGCAAAAGAAAAATCACAGAGGAGTGTAAATACATCTCTTTAAGACTGCCGCCCAGACATACATGAATGAATTTAATAAAGTTTAATCTCCAAACTCTGTGTGTTTCATTACCCAAGCAACAGATCACAGGTTCGATAGTGTGGTCAGTGGGTCAGGGGTAGGAGGGAGAGAGAAAGGGGGGGAGGGGGGTCCTCTCACTTGAGTGATTCTGCACCATTAAATCAGATATTAGAGAGAGCCTGTAACCAAAACACGAGTCGCACAGAATGCTAATAGACGTAGCTCTAAATTATTTTCCACTTTAAAAGAGTTGTGCTTGTGACATGTTGTTTTTTTTATCAAGGAATGCAATTATTCTTCAGCCTTAATATCTCAGAGCTTGTCACAGCCTGGCAACGCTTGCCAACTGCAATCAGAAATAACTCTGTCCCCTCAACTTAATGAATAACAAGTACTAGGCCATAAACTTGTAGTCATCCTCTATCCAATCACATTGTCTTGAGTAATTAAAATGATTAGCTTAATTAGCTTAATTAACTACATTTGACTACAGGACATGGCCATATGGTGGAGCAAAACAAAGATGGGAGCTAATTAAAGTTAAAATAATGCAGGTTTTAATTAACTCAACCCTAAGGCATCAACATTTTCAAATTTATCCAAGCTGATAATTAAAAAGTCCTCTTGCCCAAGCAACATTTCTTCTCGGAGCTAATTAAATCTGGAAATGAATTAGCAACATGACGCTCCAAATATTAATTCCTGCTAGAAGATGACTTCACTTTCTAATGAAATTAATTAGGTGCACTGGACTCTCAATCAGACTCAGGCTGTGTCCGTGAGCACAGACCTCATGTAATCAAGTACTGGGCTACAGGCCCCAGGGCAGAAATTTACAATTGAAATGAACACTCTTTAACTGTGTGCCGCTCTTAATATACCAAATGAACATGTAGATCTACTTATGCCAAAGGCATCCTCATGTAATACCAGAGTGGTGGCAGAAGCTAGTTAAAATTATTTTGTATTTTTTCTTTTTTTTCATACTGTTTGTGTGTGTGTACTGCTAAAACCCATGATGGCACCAGATGTACCAGTGTGTGTTCGGCTACTGCATCTGTGTAGCGTGTCTGTCCGTGTTCATGAGTTTAATAGCGACTCGTTGGAATGCTAAAACACACGATAAGGCAATAAACACCTGTGTTTTATAAACTCTGTCTGTCATTTCAATGTGGTTAATTTATATACTCAAGTATATCTGTAAGAAAACTTCATTAGCTCACCAATAAAAAGCTAATTAAACACAATGCATTGTTCTATGGGCTCATCCGATCTTTAAAAAAAAAACAGCTTGGGAAGAAGCTATCAAGCTTGAGACATCTTCTTTGGAAGGGCATCATCAAATGCAAATGCTGCAGTTTGTGAAGGGGAGACTTTTACAAGCACGGCATGAATAAACAATTTGATGGCACTATATATTTCAGCACAAGATGTCAGCTGCTCAGTTTCTGCCTCTTTCACAGCTTCACACCACAGATTTGCATAGATACAATCTCAAGATTCAAATTACAATTTAGACTCATTCCGGAAAGCCGTCACTGTAACTGGCATTGCTTATCTCTATAGCGAGCCTCGGAGAGGACAAAGTGGATGTCTCTCAAGGATTCCTTTGAATTTATCACCCTTTTTTGAGTGTTGTTTTAGTACATTTGCCATCAATTGAACCGTGAATCAATTTAGCGACACAATGCGCACACCCAGATGCTAAGCAAATAGCTAGATGACAAGACAATATTTACTCATGATTGTGCGTGATTTATGGAAGGGCTTTGTGTTTTCACCTAAGCTTATGTCTAATAATTGTCTGCATTCTTGGCCAATTGTGAGGCAGCTAGTCTAAGTGTTATCCATCACTGTGGCAGACACACAATTGCAGTGCCCAACACAAAGATCATGACCCTCTTAAAGTGCTTTGTAGTTAGGATGAAAATGAGGTGCATTTCAAACTTTTCTGAGACCAGTACAGACACGCAGCACACTGGAAGTTAAGTCATTCACTATATAGGGATCAAGAAACCAAGGGAGCATCCTACAGCTCTCTATGCAGCTCACTCATAAACTCTGACAAAAATGTCAGTTTCAGGCAGTTTCGAAACAATCAAATATCGATATATCACAATATTTTTCTGATGATATTTTATCGATACTTTGGATCCATGAACCAATATTTATATAAAACTATATGTGTATTTATATCATGTAAACATACAACAAATTTGGCATACTGTTACTTCCAAATCAATTTAATGAGCTCACCAAGAGACAAATCATGACATTTCGAACTACATGCTCTTCATCAGACAACAGTATATAACATCTACGTTACTAGTGTAACCCCTGTTCCCTGATGGATGGAACGAGACGATTGTGTCGATTGTAGCGACACAAGGGGCTTCTTTTGGGAGCCTCGGATACCTCTGAATATGAAAAAGGCGAATGCCAAATTGGCGAACAGAATTTGAATATCCCACCCCTGGACATACGGGTATAATAGCCAGGGATTGTGCATCTGTTCAGTCAGGTTCTGCACTGAGGAGCCGAGAATAAGGTTCGGCCATTATAGCAGCTTGGTTGAGTGTTGTGGCAGGAGGGACACAACGTCTCTTTCCCTCCATCAGGGAATGGGGGTTACACTAGTAACCTAGATGTTCCCCTTCTGTCACTCACTCGATGGTGTGTCGATTGTAGTGACACAAGGGGTCCCTATTCAATAGTGCCACCTACACTGAACCGTGTTACGTGATCTGCTGATGCTGATGCAGCAAGCTGTAGCGTGGCAAAGGAGCATGAGCATCAGACTGCACGTAACCCTCCCCGACGCCACACTAAGACGTCATATTGTTTTTATTAGGTTCCCAGCATCCGACAAAGGATTCCCTTGAGGGGTGGGAACAAGCGACGTGGCAAGCATGGGAGCAGGCCATGCCAGCCGCGGCCTTTTCCTCTCTATGTTTCTCCTCACAGAGTGTTAGATGCAGCTGGGGCCATCTAGCTATAACACGCATCGGGGAAGGTGTTCTTTTCCAGTCCTATTCTTTCAGGACCCCATGGAGACCACATCCTGCCCAGGCTGGGAGGAGGTAAAAATGTGGCAAATACATCACATGGGTTTATAGAATACATTAATGGCATTGAGCATTCTAATGGAATACATTACAAATGACATTTTACAGCATGTATTCTGTAATTTGTAGTGGAATACATTTCAAAAGTAACCCTCCCTGTGAATAACCAACACTCCTGGAAACATGAGGGTGCAATATTGCTTTAGCCATTCCTGGGGTGAAGTCTAAGCAGGATGGCAAGACAGACAGAGCCTGCAGATCCCCAATTCTTTTTAGAGAAGTGATCGCCATAAGAAAAACCATCTTGAGAGTCAAAAGTTGATCAGACGCTGACTCTAGAGTTTCAAAGTGGGTCTCAACCAGACCCTCAAGGACTATCAAGGACTAAGTCCCATGAAGGGATCCTGGTCCTAGCAGGAGATCTCAATCGTATGGCTCCACGAATGAAGCGAGCGAGCAGAGGATGTTTCCCAACACCCAACATTTTGCTGGAAACCTCTAACTCCCAAAACACCAGAGGCGGCGGCAATGGAGTGGTTTCGTGGGGGTATCTGGAAGGTACAAGTGGATGTTTCACATGCCCCCTCCCGAAGGAGGCTACCCCCACAAGGCTGGGTGCAAAATCGTCAGGGCTTTCTCTTCTTGGAGATGACGGTCCTGAGGTCTTGCTTTGGGGCCGGCGGCCCCTCCCCCTGAGTGCGGAGAGGACGGAATTTCACGAAGGCCTCCTCATGACTCTTCGCCTCCTGGAACCTGGTGATGACCGTGTTCATAGAGTCACCGAACAAGCCAGAAGGTGAAACCGGGGCATTGAGGAGGAACACTTTGTCTTTGTCTCTGATGCCCGAAAGGTTGAGCCATAAGTGTCTCTCCGTGCTGACCAAAGCAGCCATGGACCGGCCAATGGCACGTGCCATCTGTTTGGTTACCCAGAGAGACAGATCCGTGGCTTGACGAAGCTCTGAGAAAGCCTCTTCATCGACTATAGTGCCCGCACTCAGGTCCTTCAACAGGTCAGCCTGGTACGCCTGTAACACTGCCATAGTGTGCAGAGCAGCACCAGTCTGACCTGCAACCTGATAAGATTTACCCACAAGCGTAGAGGTGATCCTGCATGGCTTTGAGGGGAGAGTGGGTCTCTTTAGCGATGATGCCGAGCCAGGCGAGAGATAACCCGCACGTGTCTCTTCTACCGGCGACATCACTAACGTGCTTCAGCACCTACGATAGTCGAATATGTCGACATCGAAGGCACAAAGACACGGTAAGTATAAGGTTTCCTCCATGAATGAAAAAGCTCGTCATGAAGGTCATCAAAGAAAGGAAGGGACTGATGTAGCGTTCCCTTCACTTGGCCACCACACAGAAACCTGTCCTCCAGTTTGGAGCGCTTGGGGGTCTCTTGTTCGCATGGCCAGTCTAACTGAAGTCTGGCCACCGCCCGAGTAACCACCTCGAGTAATTCCTCAGCCGCTTTATTATCATGTGAGGAACGCTCAGAGGTGGGTAGCTTAAAGTCCGCAGACTCAAGAGATTCAACGTACCCCTCATGAGCCGAAGAGGCGCCGGAGCTCGCTTCAGGATCTCGAGAAGGACCGGCTGGATCTGGGGAGAGAGCGAGCGATAGGGACGGACCCGTCTCTGGCTCCTCAGCCAGATCCATATGAGAGCCCCACGATGGAAGGGTGGGCGCTGGCTCTCGGAAGTAAGCAAGATGAGTGCAAAGCATTTTGCTGAGAACAGATCGCAATGCTCGCACCCACCCTGCCTCAATGCAAGAGCAGCATGCTCTTACCCCAAACACACAAAAAAAAACTGGTGTGTGTCCGTTTCAGCCATAGAGCATAAACACGGGAACACACACCACTTGCTTTGCTTAACATTCATCTTTGGAAAAGAGAAAGGTTTTCTGCGCACTGCCTAACAAATTCTAACTCCTAATAGAGGAAAGTAGAAAGTTTGGACATGTTGAGAAGCACAACACTCAGAGTGATCTGAAGACAAAAGATCTGACGATGCACCTGTGGCACATCGATTTATAGCCCCTGTACCGGTGCATCCTGATGATGTCACCGGCAGAGGCTAGAAATTCTAGTCAATTTCAGTGACGTGTCATTGACGTGTTGCGCACATATTCACAGCTGGTCACTCCTAAAGACGTTCCCAAAGCACTAAATCAGTGCAGCATCAAAGTGTATCTTTTTATTCATAAATATTATTGAACTATGTGTTAGAAATTTGACAGTGGCAGGGCGGAGGGCAGGGCCGAGGCATGATCATACACACCCGGTCCCTTATCAGGCTATTCAAGCCTCCGAGAGGGATAAAGGCCGACTGCGGAGGGTTGTGCTGGAGAGAGAGATAGTTTACGGACATGTCCATCGTGTGTGTTTGTGTCTTCTGGTTTAAGTTTATTATTAAAATATTATTTGTATCGACAAGTCGATTCTCGCCTCCTCCTTTCCATTGACTGCTTTACACTGGTGCCAAAACCCGGCAAGGAGGAGGGATACGCTGTATTAGAGTTCTCGCCACTACCGTCCACCCCAATGGAGCAGTCGCAGCCATCTGCCGGGCCGCCTGGAAGCGGATGACAGCTGCCGACCGCGAGGGGAGAAGGGGCTCCTAACTGACCGCTTGGAGAGGTCAGGGCCGCTGCCAGGGGCGGAGGAGTCACCTACCAGCCGCTGAAACGCGGCGGGTCTGAGATAGCCGACCACGAGAGGGGAGGGGCTCGCTGCCGACCGCCTGGAGGCAGCTCACTGCCACTCCGCGTTGGCCTTTTCCCTCTCGTTTAAATTTTACAGTGTTTTTTGGGGGGTACTACACTGTTACAGGAAGTACCCCCCCATTTAATTATTTCTGTTTCCCTCCCCTTGTCCCCTCCCTCGTCTAGGTACACTGGGATGACGGGGAAAAAAGGCACGCCCCTCACCAGGGAAAGGGGGGGAGTGTACGTCATGCCGGGAGCTCCCCTGCCTGAGAGAACGAGGGACGAATGTGGCATACACACCCAGTCCCTTATCAGGCTAATCAAGCCTCCGAGAGGGATAAAGGCCGACTGCGGAGGGTTGTGCAAGAGAGAGAGATAGTTTACGGACATGTCCTCTGGTTTAAGTTTATTGTTAAAATATTATTTGTATCATCAAGCCGGTTCTCGCCTCCTCCTTTCCATTGACTGCTTTACATTGACTTTTGACATAAAATCTTAATGCTAGTTACTGAACCCTTGTGACAACTTTCCAGTGTCACAACTAAACCCAGTCTCCCCTATGTCTTAAAAAGTGAACACACTCATATCTGATGTTTTCATGATGCTGTATGTACCCATCTTTTTCATATGGCCCTTTCAGACATTTACGATTAAATTGAAATAATTGTGTTTACAGACTCTTCAAGCACTGCTCAGTCAACACAAACATCAAACAATTCTGAAGAGCGACTACTATTTGATTTGGTGATATTTAATATTTAATGCATTTCGGTGGCAAAATTGATCCTCTATGCAAATCATTTCAGATAGCATTATACTTTGTGTTGACAAGCACAGTGGCATTCAGAGGATTTGTGTTCACACTGAGCACTGAGAAGCCAAGAACATGTGAGACAAAAAAAATCTGATGAGACTTACTACAGGCTAACCAGATCACATTTAATGTTAACTAGTCTGAGACATTAGTGAATTTCAAATTAAAGGTACAGCTGGCACAAACTTGCTATGTGCCCCTTTCAAAAATATCAGACACATCACATGTCCAAAAGAAATTTACATAGGTCCCATTGAGCCAGTTCCTCTCTCATCTCTCTCGCATGCAGTTTCCATTGCTTAAATATCATTAAGAGGAAAAATAACATCTAGAAGCCCTCTCTGTCCAATTTTCATTATTTAAGAGATTTTCACACTAAAACTAGAGAGGGGTGGTTTAGTTATCTCAAAACTTAGTAAACAAAAGCTTCACTCTACATGGGGAAGGAGTGTCAGAGTATCCGCCATAATTACTGGGGCCAAATGGGGTCTGAATATCAACAAGGTGCTTTCAGACTTCATAGACTAAAGCCATGGAAAAGCTTTTTTATATTTCTGTTTACAGAGTGACATTTACAGTGATCTTTGGTGATCACTCAGGATATGTTTAGTCCACTGCAGAACTCCACCAAGGCACAAAGGATTAATGAGAATGAATGCGAGTGTATAGGCAGACTCCTGCTGGGAGAGCACAGGGGCTACTTGTGCATTAATGCAATGTTAGAGAAAGAAATATAGATTAAAGGCATCACAGTCCAGCTCATTCAATCAAATATTTAGCTTGGCTCAAGTTAAAGGGGAACAGAGAAACAACTCATGAAATTATGGAATCCAAATTAAAAGCCTGATTTATATGCACAATATGCATGTTTGTGTGGGTATCAGCGGCTGTGTTGATGTTCAGATCAGAGGGATTATCTAGGCATCCCTTTATGATGGTCACTGCCCTAACACATTTAAGTATGCTTAAGATCAGGTGGAATGGGTCACGACAGTGCATTTCTCCAGTGATTCCTTTTAGACAGTTCAATGGAGCATGCTTGTGCTGAACTTTAAAAGGGCATTAAAAATGCCATGGGGCTCTCCTGTGGTGAATCCTTGTTGAATATTTCTTAGTGATGCTTTTGGAAATGGAAGAGCTACATCAGCCCCTGCTCACTAACCTCGTGAATCCATCATGCACTTTAATAAGATTGAATAGCACAAAGCATTCATTCTGCAGAACACTTATCACATATACCTGAAAGGAGAGAATAAAGTGAAGTTTAAGCCACAGATCTCTGAATGTTCTTTTGAGTGTTGGCTAAATGATTATTAGCATTAGTCTTTAGTGAAACCTTCCCCACCCAAAGGCAGCATAGGTCAATACATGACAGGGTTAAAAACCCTCTCTTCCCATTCCAACTAAACACCACTATAATTACTAAAGGAGTGACTGCACGTAGGGAGAGAGCGTGGTCGAAAAGTAAACTATAGCATAGGCCATCTCAAAGCAAAAGATAAGTTCTTATCTTAATCTGCTGACTCCTCTAGCCTTATTTGTCAGACTGGACTTGCTGAGGAGAAGAGAAAAAAGCAGGTTACTGGTTTGCCAGTGTTATAGGGACATCTTTCAAGTCTTAGAGTTAGTTAGGGGTTAGGGGGAGGAATGAGGAGGTATGATCATACTCCAAACACTCAACACCAATGCTTTCTCAAAAATGTTATTCCTGCTAAAAGCCCCAAATTAGCACCTTATCACCTGTCAAATAGTTATAGTGTGCCGATTTTATAATAGAATTTATAGTGTTGGTCCTGTGGTTCTGTGACTAAACATTCTGAGTGTTTAGAAAGAGTCCCATTTTGTAGGTTAAAGAGGATTAAACCCAGATTGCACAGTAGAGGTATTTCACACTATTGACTAGCCTAAAATGAAGGTGAATAAAGACTTTGCGCAGTCAAACTCCAAAAAGGACATGGACTCATGCATTCTAAATATACTAAGTCTTCTGAAGCTGTACGATCAATTTGAAACCTAATTGGTTCTAGTTCATGACGTCATGACGTTTGGTTACGAGACACAAGAACCAATGAGGTTTGATGTTATTGACATACTGTATATACTATAGTGGCCATATTTGATTTGACAGCTGTATGCAGGATTTGATCAATAATAAATAAAAAATATTTTTATTTGAATAACAACTTAAATTTTTGTCTGTTCTAGGGTTGTGCCAGGTTGGTCAACTATCAACTGACTAGTCGATAAGTGGGGTCGACTACTAACATTAATATTTTGTGTGGTGTTGGGTTTTAATGGGAGACGCAATTCTCAAATTAATTTAAGAAACTAAAAATTAAATCAAATTAAAAAGAAACTTCATAGAGAGCATTTTTGCATGATAATTAATTGCTGTGCTTAACAGTGAATAACAGTCAGCAGAGTAAATGCCTCTGCAAGGATTTTCATCTTTTTAATGCTTTAGGTTTTGTCTTTTTGTGCACTGTTGATACAGCAAAGTGCAGCATCATCAAAACATTTCAGGACGATCATCGTCAGACATGAAATTCTCTGAAATTAGTATTTGTGAGGTGCTGTGGAGAGATTGAAGTTTTTTGATGATTCTACACTTATATTTAGAATGCTTATTGTCATGAATGAGCCTAGATATTTACCAGCAATTTTATCTTGCAGCTCTGCGCTTTTGAATGTGCAGTGAGGATCGCCCTGAAGCACTCCAATTAGATTGATATATATATATATATATATATATATATATATATATATATATATATATATATATATATATATATATAAAATAAAAAATAAATAAAAAAATTGATCAATTGTCACACATTATACATACATTTCTGCATATACATGGTGAAATTATTTATTTTCACATATCCCAGCTAAGCTGGGGTCAGAGTCAGTGTATATATATATATATATATATATATATATTATTATATATTTATAACCTGTGCTGTTTCGTTGTCTGTGTCATGTTCACTGTTGTCTTTTGTTTTTGTGCTTTTATGTTGAAGTTTAGTTTAGTTCCTGTTTGGTTTTTGTACTCCTTTTGTAGTTTCTTTTTATGATTGGTTTTCCCCTGATTGTTCCTCCTTCCCTGATGGTTTCCCCAGGTGTCCCTCATTCCCTTGTTTGTTCCTTTCTGTATTTAAACCCTGGTTGTTTGAACGACAGACCTCTGTTACGATGTGGACGAAGACAGAGGCAGATGAGGAGGTGGGATCCACGTGGCGGTCTTTATTTAAATCAAAGTGAAGACAAAATACACAGGAACAAAATAAAACATCCACTGGGGGACAAAACTGAAACTATAACAAGAAAACATCGAGGGTACACGGAACTTGATGAGCAACCATAACATAAACATTCAACAACACTCACAAACAACAACCGACAGAGACTGAACAAACAACCAGGGTTTAAATACAGAAAGGAACAAACAAGGGAATGAGGGACACCTGGGGACACAATCAGGGAAGGAGGAACAATCAGGAGAAAACCAATCATAAAAAGAAACTACAAAAGGACTACAAAAACCAAACAGGAAACAGGAACTAAACTAAACTTCAACATAAAAGCACAAAAACAAAAGACAACAGTGAACATGACAGTCTGTGCACATGAGACATCTCCACCATGTTGAGTGTGCTATTCAGCAGTGACTGAGGCTGTGCGTAAGTGTTAATTAGATTTTTGTTAAAAAAGCAATGCAATTGAATGCAGTAAAAGGGGGTTTCAAATAACTCTTTCTTGTATTAAATCAGAGGGGAGAAGAGGGGGACACTTGAACTTTCATGTGAACTGTGGATCATGTGAGATTCTGCATGTGGGGTAACTCCTTTTGATGAAAGATCAAAAGGATAAACAATGCAGATTTTTTTCACAGCCTTCTTTGCTCATATTTACCATGGGAGCCAATATTTTTGGCCACTACTCTGTATGTATATGTATATATATATATATATATATACACACACACACACAGGTATATAGAAGAAGTTTGAAACAACCAGGACTCTTGCTAGAGCTGGGCACATGGACAAACTAAACAATGGGGGGAGAATGGCCTTGTTGAGAGAGGTGACCAAGAACCCGTTAGTCCCTATGGATGAGCTCCGGTGATCATGTGTGGAGATGGGAGAAACTTGCAAAAGGACAAGCATTATTGCAACACTCTACCGATCATCCCAACGGTGAAGCATGGTGGTGGTAGCATCATGCTGTGGGGGTGTTTTTCAGTGGCAGGGACTTGGGGACTGGTCAGGGTTGAAGGAAAGCTGAACACAGAAAAATACATATATATTCTTAATGAAAACCTGGTACAGAGCGCTCAGGACCTCAGACTGGGCCGAAGGTTCACCTTCCAACAGGACAATGTCCCTAAAAACACAGCCAAGACTATGCAAGTTTGGCTTAGTGTCAACTCAACTTAATGTGAATGTCCTTGAGTGGCTCAGCCAGAGCCCAGTCTTGAACCCAATCAAACATCTCTGGAGAGACCAAAAAATGGCTATCCATTGATGGTCCCCATAAAACCTGACAGAGCCCCAAATCCAGATGTGCAATGCTTGTCGCATCATATTCCCAAAATGACTTGAGGCTGTAATTGCTGCCAAAGGTGCTTCAATTAAGTACTGAGTTAAGGGTCTGAATATTTATGCTAATTTATCAAAAAGAAAAAACTGAAATATAATTTTGACAAAGTTAACAAAAATCTGTTTTTATTCATTATGGGGTATGGAGTGTAGATATATATATATATATATATATATATATATATACATATATATACAGAAAAAAAATTACATTTTTCCTTCCTGTTCTTGTAAGCATTAATCTCTAATGTGAATCAGTGTTTTAGGAGAGAGCAGACTTTTTCGACCTCTTTCACCTCTCAGCATTTGCTCTACACCAGAGCCAATTAAAATCACACCAAAGACACACTATCTCATAGCACCTTCCCCCTAAGCAACTATTACATCCTGAAAGTTAATAATACTTCTCTGTTCAAACTTGAAAAATGACCAAACAAATGTTCCGATGTCTGTTCAACTCTTTGCTGGTAGTAGGGTTGTTTTTCCAAATGCGCTGACTAACTGAGCTTAAGATCACGCACGCACAGTCTGTCTAATTTGCAAGACTATGAATTGCATTAGTAACATAATGAGACCAGCTGTGTTTCTGTCAGTCCAGAATGTGAACAGACATATGTCCAAAGCCTGAAACTCAAGAAATAGTTTTCATACAATAAGTCATAGAAGAAGAGCTGAGAAAGTATGAAGAGATAGCGAGAGAGAGAGAGAGAGAGAGAGAGAGAGAGAGAGAGAGAGTTTAACGTGTAAGGAGAAAATCTCTTAAGATTCATTTCAATTGCTCAATGGATTGTGATTCCTTTTTCTTTAATAAATCTTTGAATTATTTTAACTGCTTTGTTAATGCGTTCCTTAAGGGATTGAGCTGCAAGCTTTTTTTGTTTCTTCTTTTTTATAGTGGTAAACAAAAGCTCCAAACAACTCTCTTGACATTCACACAACTCTAAATTTGCCAGTGTCGCCGTGCAACCGTTCATGTCGGGTGAAATTTGTCTCGCTAGAACACTGTGTTACTTGGAGATGATTTCTGTGTTCGGATGAGACAGCTTGACAGAAAATCTTTGAGATTTCAGGAATAATAGTTCTATCGGGAAGACACACAGGCTTGAGTGAGGTTTAAGATGCCATTTATTTGATAAATGTAAAACAGAAGGTAATGTCTCTCTCTTTGGCGTAGGCCCCGTCCGGCGTTCCGAGGGAGTTGTGCCCGGAACCGTCATGTCCTGCTGGAGATAGGAGGCAGGGGCGAGGATCCTACCCCCAAAACGTGAGAAAGTAGTATACTACCCCCAAAAGAGATGGTCCTGTTTGGTACGAACCGGGTCTTGTGTTAGGCGTTCATTCTGGAGAAGAAAAATAGAGATGTGAGCATCAGAATTTACATGGAATTTGTGATATCTCTGGTATGGTTGTGTGAAGCCTTTGCAATGGGAAGGTTTTTATTTTTAATTTTTTTAATTTTTGGTGTGTTTTTGGGCTCTCCGTTGAGGTCCCTGGTTGTGCAGAATCTGGCGAGCAGCGCGGTATGCGGCCCTTCGTTAGGCCGGCGTTGCTGTGCGGTATCTTTGTTGAAGGACGACATTTGATATGAAAACCCTCGGACGAGGGAAGAGTTGTTTGAGGTATCCTTGCCGAAGGTGGGGGACGCCATACGATAATGGCACGTTGCGTGCAGTCCCTTCGTTGAAAGACATTTGATATGAAAACCCTCCGACGAGGGAATGATTGTTTGGGTATCTTTGTTGAAAGAGGTGGGTGACGTGCATAGCCATACGATAATGGCGACGTTGCGTGCAATCCCTTTGCTGAAAGGAAACGTTTAACTGTGAAACCCTCCAAAAGTAGTGATAAAATTAGTGTTTGTTTTTTTTTTTTTATATAACCTGCCGGGGTTATGGCATGCATGGGGCCGTATGATAATGACGATGTTGCGTGCAATCCCTTTGTTGAAAGAAAACATTTGATATGAAAACCCTCTGACGAGGGAAAGTTGTTTGATGGTTATCTTTGCCAAAGTGAAAGCATACATAACGCCATACGATAATGACGATGTTGTCGTGCCATACCTTGTTGAAAGCCATCTCGTTATGGTGAGAGTTTCCGGCGAGGGTGGCTGGTTTGAGCGATCCTTATGCGACGGAACTATGCTTGATTATGGAAGCCCGGCGAGGGGGGGGGACATAGTTATGTACTGTCCTTGCGAACGGTGAGCTTGCTTGAATTTAATCAGTGCAGGTAAGGATGAGCTGGGGAAGAGCCACCGACCACCACCAGATATGCATGAGAACTTATGGCTGATGGAGAGTTGAGCTTGTTTGATGATTTGGGTCAAGTTGACCATTTCAGGTATGATTAGGGAGAGCAGCGGCCAAGGATCTTCATAATAGATTACAGTATACCTCGAAGGGTGCCCGTTGAGCTGATCTGTGGAACTCCTGCGAAGCGAGGGAGGGAAGTTGAGAAACCCGGGAATGTGTCTGGCTGGGATGATGAAGTCACAGGAAATGCACTGCCATGTCAGACGTCTCATAGGGGACATGATGGTTCGAGGAGGGCCGGACTTTATTGATTGTAGTAACTACTGCAGAATTGTCCCATGACTACGATGCGTTTGAGGGAATCCATATGACGCTGGCCGTGATGATGGGTGTGGAATAAGGAAGGCCCATTTTAAACTTCTTTTGTAGATGTAGCTTGCTGTGTCATCGTGGAACGAGGCTGCAGTGGTTCTGCGAGTGTATTTCCTATTTCTGAACTCGAACATATATTTTACCCCGTATAGGGTAAAGAACCATTTCATTGGAGAGTACAGGGGAAGGTTGTTTGCTGGACCGTATGATGAAGTGCTGTACGAATGGCAAGGAAGGATTTGAAGCTTGGATCTCGGTGTCATTTCTTTCTTCCCTCCGCTGAGCCGCATCGAGACTGGGATTGTAGGTCGAGAACATTTGTTAAATACATTCAATTATGAAATATCTAGCAATGGGAATACTTACGAAGAGAGTGTCTGGAGCGTAGGAAGCTATATTGAAGAAAGTATCATTCTGGCCATTCCCCTATGAACCATGGCCCTAGACGCCAACCCCTGAATCCTATGGAGGGAGCCATGTCCGAGAAATAGGGGCGTGTCATCCGGAAATTCATCGATTGGTGGGTAGGAGAGGCCGTCTATGGAATGAGCTAGTGTGAGGAGGCGGAAAAAACGGCGGAGTGGCTTTGAGGAATGAGAAGCATGGCAAAATTGAGGTGGACTGATGGGGCTGGAGATTGCGTTAGGAGACCCAAACGGACCAGGGAATGACGTGAAAATAGACCTGATCCTGTCATGTTTCTTTAGGGGGGAAGCTTGCATGGTTAGAGAATGTGTGTGATGTCTAGAATTCTAGAGACGTGACTCGTTGTGTTTTTTTTTTTCCTCTCCTCTCTCTCGCTCTCCTCCCTCTTATTCCTCGAGCTGGAGCAAATAGGGTGAGAAGACTAATGTCTCAGCTTCATGATTTTAGTTGTTGGCTGTAAAAGGAACATGAAAGTCTTCATGTACTCCGGCATAGAGCCCTGAAGATGCAGTGGACAGTTTAGTTTTTGAAGGAGGTGTGCCCCAAAACATACAAGAATGTGCGCATGTTTGTGCAAATCATCTTGCACGAGACTGCTTTGTGAATGTGTGTTGATATGAATCGGGATCTTCAGAATGTGATTCTCGAGCATGGATCAGTTCCGGCTGTTCATGTCCCACCATTACGACCTGAAGATGCAGTATTGCACTTTATATTTTGTGAATCTCCTTCCGAATGTGCTTGATAGCTGATTCGACGGCTGCTGTGCCAAGTTACCATTGTCAGATACACGCACGCCTAAACATGTATGGCTGGATTCCGGCATTTACGCTGTCAATCATATTGGTTCGGATTAGTTGTTGCTGTAGTGGTCTGACCACGATGAGTGAATGATTTGTGAAGACATGCCAACAAATTTCTGCTCTTTGATGATGCCTGAATGATAATAAAATGAAAGTATGCCATGAGATGGGAATTACTCGCTGTATGTCCTGATCATAGCAAAATGCCTTACGCTGGTGGTAGATAATCTGAAGAATAGGGGAAGTGGTGCGGAGCCTACCTCTAGGTGTCAGAGGTGCGCCGCAACAGTGGTGCTAGCGATGAAAACATGGAAGTACGTCTGGAGTAAGAAAATGCTGCGTTTTATGGATCGCGTAAATTAGCCCTTGGAGGCTCTGGGAACCTCATCGAATGTTGTACTGAACGAAGTAAATTCTTTCACAAGGCTTGGTGAAGGCTATATTAACCCGTTGATACGTATTTGTTTGCGCTCGGGGGTGTAGTCACTTTGCTTACGTTTAATAGATTTGCATTCTGATATATGCATGCATGAATATGCAATTAATGATAACAGATTATATGTCTTTTCGAAGGTCTAAGTGTTCAGCGTTGATATCCGATCTCTGTTGCATGATAACAGTCCTCCAGAAATAGCAATTTGTTTATTTGTGCCGGAAGTGTGGATGGCAACATGCAATATCAAAAACGGGACTTCATACCTTATGAAATAGTGATCGCCAGATGAATCCAGTTCAGCCTGCTTGGGTCAATTGTCCGTGACAGAGTTCATTCTATAACGTCCAGTAGCACTTTTGTACGTAATTATAAATCTTGATATGTTCTCCATGTTTACATGAAATCTCGCCTGGATGAATTACACTGCATCGTCGTTCTTTGACAAACTATGCAATCTGAGCAGCATTTCTGTTGTAAAACTGTATATTATCTTGTATATGAATTCTTCTAACCAGAATGAGCCCATCTCGAAGTCCAAAACTTTTTTTTTTTTTTTTTGTGATTGTGGTTTTTGCTTTAAAATAACGACATGTATTAATTCTGAAACTTGAGAAGTGAAGCCCAAAGTGTCTTTCAAAAGTTACGACAACTGTGTACATACTCCAGGGGAGCCAGTAGATACAGCCATTTAAGTTGGGTATGTAATTTGCATGGTTTATGCTCGGGAAGGGGGGGCGCGCACATCGACAGGTGAAACTGATGTCCTGCTCCCTCGGAATGCTCACATCGTGGGCTCGGTCTTCATAGTGAGTAGGGCATGGTGAAGATGAATTGGATTGGAACACGCTGCGTGATTTGGGCGAATGCGGCCGCAAAATTCGGGGAATCTTACTGAATGAAATAATGAGAGCCCGTATGATAAGCGTTGACCGTACGTGATGATATGCATGAATAATTATCTCAATTCCCCGATGGGAAAGGCTCGGGCATGCAGACTGTGAATGACAAGTGAATGAACCTGGACCGAGTTGCCCTCATGAGATTACGCGATTGCCTGCCATACTATGAGAGTGAATGCGCTGTTGACATGAAATACTGGCTTTTGATATTGATGCAAATGCGTTATGATGAACAGGCAGCGTTGCAACTTTGTGATGAACAGGTTGAATGGCAATGGAAGGTTTAGACCCATGACTAAATCTGAATGCATTTGATGGATATGAAAATGACTTAGCTTATTTCTGATGGAAGCCGGCTGCTGCCTGAGCCGATGATTTTGCAGGGATGCACGCTCCTTCAGCGACGGGTCGTGCAATCGGACTGAGAGAGATCTCCTGAGTGAATGAGATATGTTTGCTGGTTGTTTACTCCCCATGGGATTTGATGTTGGCAGAAGTTGGGATGAAGTGACGATGTCGTTGGAAAGGGAAGGCGGGCTTCGGAGAAGTGCTGTGCACTGGTATGTGGCCTGGAGACGTTGAAGCGTGTCTAGTTGCCTGCGTTTTAGCGCACTGAAACGTTTGGTTACGTATGTAACCTCCGTTCCCCGAGGGAGGGAACGACACGTTGTGTCGGAGAAGCGACACTAGGGGTCTCTCTTGAGCGCCGATATCCACCTCTGATCTATGACAAAAGGCCAATGAGAGTTGGCAGCCAGTATTTGCATGTGCCGCCCACGGACATACGGGTATTTAAGCGGCGCAAATACGGGAGTTCATTCAGGATTTTTCTGAGGAGCCGGAAATGGTCCGGCCACAACAGTGGCTCGGTTCAGCGACATGGCGGAGGAAAGACACAACGTGTCGTTCCCTCCCTCGGGGAACGGAGGTTACATACGTAACCAAACGTTCCCCTTCTGTCACTCTCTCCACGTTGTGTCGGAGAAGCGACACTAGGGGACCCATTCCAATCTTGCCATGCGCTGAACCATGTACGTGAACCGCCGATACTAGTGTGAGGAGGCGGAAAAAACGGCGGAGTGGCTTTGAGGAATGAGAAGCATGGCAAAATTGAGGTGGACTGATGGGGCTGGAGATTGCGTTAGGAGACCCAAACGGACCAGGGAATGACGTGAAAATAGACCTGATCCTGTCATGTTTCTTTAGGGGGGAAGCTTGCATGGTTAGAGAATGTGTGTGATGTCTAGAATTCTAGAGACGTGACTCGTTGTGTTTTTTTTTTTCCTCTCCTCTCTCTCGCTCTCCTCCCTCTTATTCCTCGAGCTGGAGCAAATAGGGTGAGAAGACTAATGTCTCAGCTTCATGATTTTAGTTGTTGGCTGTAAAAGGAACATGAAAGTCTTCATGTACTCCCGGCATAGAGCCCTGAAGATGCAGTGGACAGTTTAGTTTTTGAAGGAGGTGTGCCCCAAAACATACAAGAATGTGCGCATGTTTGTGCAAATCATCTTGCACGAGACTGCTTTGTGAATGTGTGTTGATATGAATCGGGATCTTCAGAATGTGATTCTCGAGCATGGATCAGTTCCGGCTGTTCATGTCCCACCATTACGACCTGAAGATGCAGTATTGCACTTTATATTTTGTGAATCTCCTTCCGAATGTGCTTGATAGCTGATTCGACGGCTGCTGTGCCAAGTTACCATTGTCTCTGACATATTTCGGAGACCAGATACACGCACGCCTAAACATGTATGGCTGGATTCCGGCATTTACGCTGTCAATCATATTGGTTCGGATTAGTTGTTGCTTTAGTGGTCTGACCACGATGAGTGAATGATTTGTGAAGACATGCCAACAAATTTCTGCTCTTTGATGATGCCTGAATGATAATAAAATGAAAGTATGCCATGAGATGGGAATTACTCGCTGTATGTCCTGATCATAGCAAAATGCCTTACGCTGGTGGTAGATAATCTGAAGAATAGGGGAAGTGGTGCGGAGCCTACCTCTAGGTGTCAGAGGTGCGCCGCAACAGTGGTGCTAGCGATGAAAACATGGAAGTACGTCTGGAGTAAGAAAATGCTGCGTTTTATGGATCGCGTAAATTCGCCCTTGGAGGCGCTCTGGGAACCTCATCGAATGTTGTACTGAACGAAGTAAATTCTTTCACAAGGCTTGGTGAAGGCTATATTAACCCGTTGATACGTATTTGTTTGCGCTCGGGGGTGTAGTCACTTTGCTTACGTTTAATAGATTTGCATTCTGATATATGCATGCATGAATATGCAATTAATGATAACAGATTATATGTCTTTTCGAAGGTCTAAGTGTTCAGCGTTGATATCCGATCTCTGTTGCATGATAACAGTCCTCCAGAAATAGCAATTTGTTTATTTGTGCCGGAAGTGTGGATGGCAACATGCAATATCAAAAACGGGACTTCATACCTTATGAAATAGTGATCGCCAGATGAATCCAGTTCAGCCTGCTTGGGTCAATTGTCCGTGACAGAGTTCATTCTATAACGTCCAGTAGCACTTTTGTACGTAATTATAAATCTTGATATGTTCTCCATGTTTACATGAAATCTCGCCTGGATGAATTACACTGCATCGATCGTTCTTTGACAAACTATGCAATCTGAGCAGCATTTCTGTTGTAAAACTGTATATTATCTTGTATATGAATTCTTCTAACCAGAATGAGCCCATCTCGAAGTCCAAAACTTTTTTTTTTTTTTTTTTGTGATTGTGGTTTTTGCTTTAAAATAACGACATGTATTAATTCTGAAACTTGAGAAGTGAAGCTCAAAGTGTCTTTCAAAAGTTACGACAACTGTGTACATACTCCAGGGAGCCAGTAGATACAGCCATTTAAGTTGGGTATGTAATTTGCATGGTTTATGCTCGGGAAGGGGGCGCACATCGACAGGTGAAACTGATGTCCTGCTCCCTCGGAATGCTCACATCGTGGGCTCGGTCTTCATAGTGAGTAGGGCATGGTGAAGATGAATTGGATTGGAACACGCTGCGTGATTTGGGCGAATCGCGCCGCAAAATTCGGGAATCTTACTGAATGAAATAATGAGAGCCCGTATGATAAGCGTTGACCGTACGTGATGATATGCATGAATAATTATCTCAATTCCCCGATGGGAAAGGCTCGGGCATGCAGACTGTGAATGACAAGTGAATGAACCTGGACCGAGTTGCCCTCATGAGATTACGCGATTGCCTGCCATACTATGAGAGTGAATGCGCTGTTGACATGAAATACTGGCTTTTGATATTGATGCGAATGCGTTATGATGAACAGGCAGCGTTGCAACTTTGTGATGAACAGGTTGAATGGCAATGGAAGGTTTAGACCCATGACTAGATCTGAATGCATTTGATGGATATGAAAATGACTTAGCTTATTTCTGATGGAAGCCGGCTGCTGCCTGAGCCGATGATTTTGCAGGGATGCACGCTCCTTCAGCGACGGGTCGTGCAATCGGACTGAGAGAGATCTCCTGAGTGAATGAGATATGTTTGCTGGTTGTTTACTCCCCATGGGATTTGATGTTGGCAGAAGTTGGGATGAAGTGACGATGTCGTTGGAAAGGGAAGGCGGGCTTCCGGAGAAGTGCTGTGCACTGGTATGTGGCCTGGAGACGTTGAAGCGTGTCTAGTTGCCTGCGTTTTAGCGCACTGAAACGTTTGGTTACGTATGTAACCTCCGTTCCCCGAGGGAGGGAACGACACGTTGTGTCGGAGAAGCGACACTAGGGGTCTCTCTTGAGCGCCGATATCCACCTCTGATCTATGACAAAAGGCCAATGAGAGTTGGCAGCCAGTATTTGCATGTGCCGCCCACGGACATACGGGTATTTAAGCGGCGCAAATACGGGAGTTCATTCAGGATTTTTCTGAGGAGCCGGAAATGGTCCGGCCACAACAGTGGCTCGGTTCAGCGACATGGCGGAGGAAAGACACAACGTGTTGTTCCCTCCCTCGGGGAACGGAGGTTACATACGTAACCAAACGTTCCCCTTCTGTCACTCTCTCCACGTTGTGTCGGAGAAGCGACACTAGGGGACCCATTCCAATCTTGCCATGCGCTGAACCATGTACGTGAACCGCCGATACAGAGGCGGGCAGGGATTTCATCCAGTGCCGCACATCGTCTGTACCTGGCTGCAGGTACCCTTCCCCAATGCCCCATAAGAACATCGAGATCCTTCTAGTTACCCTGGGAATGGAACAAGGCGATGTTTGCCAACATGGGAACGGGCCAGCCTGGCTGGGCCACTTTTCTCTCTATGTTTCTCGCATAGAGAAATCACGGCCGGGGCCCTTACACGCATATAGGGAAGGGGGTCTTACCCAGACCCTGCGGAGACCACACCTGCCCTTTTTCTTGGGGAGGAAAAGTGGTAGACACGTCACACAGCTGTCTTAGGGCTCATGTGGAAAGTATGGTGCGGTGGTAGATCCAGCCTCGAAAGGGGGGAGTTGCTACAGCATGGCGACCGGGGCAGCTGTAACTGCCTAAGGGAGACACGGGGGTCCGCTCGTAAGGGGACAGAACCGTGGAATTACACACAGGGGGAGTCCGAGCAGGAGGCGTTACCTGTGGAGCACCTATACCAGTACAGGGTAGCCAACAGGGTACCCGCAGTGGCTTGGGTCGGCGAGTTCCTCCGCTGAACCGCGGACCCGGAGGGCTGGGGAGGAATCGACCAGGGTCCCGACTCGGAGTGGGGCGCCCTGGGAAAAAAGGCGCACTACTTTACCTTGACGTCAGGAAAAGGGCGCTGGGCGCAAGCGATCCACCCGGCCGGTCGGTCTACATGTTAATGAGTTCTACGGGCTCGGACCTGAGGAAACACGAGATGCAACCGACTCAACGCGGAGGTTGTAAAACCTCGCGAAGGTGTTGGGTGTTGCCCGACCCGCGGCTCTACAGATGTCTGCTAGGGAGGTGCCCTTGGCCAGTGCCCACCAGGACGCAACACCCCTTGTTGAGTGAGCTTGGACCCGCAAGGGTAGGGGCACGGCCTGGGTGTGATAAGCCAGTGTGATGCGTCGACAACCCAGTGGGCAAGCCTCTGTTTGGAGACAGCATTCCCTTTCTGCTGTCCCCCAAAGCAGACAAAGAGCTGCTCAGAGCGTCTGGTGCTCTGTGTGCGGTCCAGGTAAATGCGCAGGGCGCGCACTGGACATAGCAACGAAAGGGCTGGGTCTGCCTCCTCCCGGGGCACCGCTTGCAGGTTCACTACCTGATCTCGGAAGGGTGTGGTAGGAACCTTGGGCACATAGCCCGGTCGCGGCCTTAGGATCACAGACGTATCCGCCGGACCGAACTGCAGGCAAGTGTCGCTGACAGAGAACGCTTGCAGGTCCCCGACCCTCTTGATAGAGGCGAGCACGATCAGCAGGGCCGTCTTAAGAGAGAGGGCCCTGAGTCCAATTGTTTCAAGCGGCTCGAAGGGGGGTCTCTGGAGTCCTGCCAAGACTACCAAGAGATCCCAGGAGGGAACTAGGCCTGGCCGGGAGGGATTCAACCTCCGGGCGCCTCTCAGGAACCTGAGGATCAGGTCGTGCTTACCCAAAGACTTGCTGTCTACAGGATCGTGGTGGGCGGCAATGGCGGCAACATACACCTTGAGGGTGGACGGGGACAGCCTCCTGTCCAGCCTCTCCTGTAGGAACAGGAGCACTGACTTGATTGCGCATCTCTGCGGGTCTTCGGTTCGGGAAGAACACCAATCTGCGAACGAGCACCACTTTAGGGCATAAAGGTGCCTGGTAAAGGGGGCTCTGGCTTGGTTGATTGTATTCACAACGGTCGCCGGTGAGCCGGCTAGCTCTTCCGCATCCCGTCCAGGGATCAGACGTGGAGGTTCCAGAGGTCTGGGCGCGGGTGCCAGAGCATGCCCCGTCCCTGAGAGAGGAGGTCCTTTCTCAGGGGAATTTGCCAGGGAGGAGCTGTCGCGAGAAGTCTGAGTTCCGAGAACCAAGTCCAACAAACGCCGCTTTGGCGATTTATGTACGCCACCACCGTGGTGCTGTCCGATCTCACGAGGACGTGTTTGTCCCGAACTAACGGGAGGAACTTCCTGAGAGCAAGAAGGACGGTCAGCAACAGCAACAGGCAGTTGATGTGCCAACGCAGCGGGGCCCCTTTCCAACGGCCCGCTGCAGCGTGCCTGCTGCACACGGCACCCCACCCGGACCGGGAGGCGTCGGTTGTGATCAAAACGCGTCGGGACACCTGCTGCAGGGGCATTCCTGCCCGTAAAAAGCAGAGGTCTGTCCAGGGTCGGAGTGTTTTGAGGCAGGCGGGGGTGATCCTTACCCGATGCGTGCCGTGGTGCCATGCTTGTCTCGGGACTCGAGTCTGGAGCCAGTGCTGGAGTGGTCTCATATGCATCAACCCCAGCAGCGCGACCGCCGCGGAGGATGCCATATGCCCCAGGAGCCTCTGGAAATGTTTTAGAGGGACCACTGTGCCTGGCTTGAAGGAAGCAAGGCAGTCCAGCACCGACTGAGCATGCTCGCTCATGAGACGTGCTGTCATTGAGACTGAGTCTAACTCCAACCCGAGAAAAGAGATGCCGGAGCACCTGGTCTCTGTGTGTGCATAGTAACTCTCGAGAGTGTGCTAGGATGAGCCAGTCATCGAGGTAGTTGAGAATGCGGATGCCGGCTACTCGTAGCGGGGCAAGGGCCGCCTCTGCGACCTTCGTGAAGACGGGAGGGGACAGAGACAGGCCGAAGGGGAGGACTTTGTACTGAAACGCCTGGCCATCGAACGCGAACCATAAGAAGGGTCGGTGTCGCGGCAGAATTGAGACGTGGAAGTACACGTCCTTCAGGTCTACCGCTGCGAACCAATCTAGATGCTGAACACCAGCCAGAATATTTCTCTGCGTCAGCATTTTGAACGGGAGTTTTAACAAGGCCCGATTGAAAACTCGCAGGTCCAGGATTGGTCGTAAGCCGTCGCCTTTCTTGGGTACAATGAAGTAAGGGCTGTAGAAACCCTTCCCCATTTCGGTTGGAGAGACGGGCTCTACCGCGCCCTTGGCTAAGAGGGTCGCGATTTCCGTGCGCAGGGAACTGGCATGCTCGCCGTGTACTGCGGAAAAGCGGATGCCCCTGAAGGGGGCGGGAGCCGGGCAAACTGGATTGCGTAACCGAGTCGAATGGTCCGGTGCAGCCAGCGTGACGCGTTGGGAAGCGAAAACCACGCTTCCCAGCTCTGCGCTAGGGGCACCAAAGGGACGAGTATTTTGGACGTACCCGGCGGGGCCTCGCAGCGGGGTGGAACAGGTAATGCAGCGTTGGGTGTCTTCGTTGCGGCCTGAGGCTGAGGTGCTGAGAATAAACTCAAAGCACTTACCTTGCTCCGCGCGCCCGGCAGGGGGTCCGGTTCGTGACTGAGGAGGAGGTCTGATGTTGGAGTCCTCTGGACTCGTCTGAACCGGCCGGCCGGGGGACAGTCGTGGGCAGGCGGAAGGCGGGATCGCTGCGTCCGGTGTACCGGGACTGTCGTAATCTGAAAGCAGATTGCCGTGAGAACGGCATTTGCGGACCAGGTGACCCAGAGGCAAAGGAAATAGCTCTTTTATTGAGAATGTGGGTACCACAGCCCCCGTCAGGGGGTGTGGCAAATGAAAAAACAAAGGATTCTCCTCCCGGCCCTCCACCGGGGGACGGAGCGGTCTTACCACCTCCGGAGCTAACGTCTTCGGCTCTGGGTCGACTGTCTCAGGAACGCTTGGGAGCCTTCTGGGTCCTAGAGGGGGTTCGTGAGACAGGGGGCATATCCGTGGCGCTCTCCGCCGTCGAGGGTGGTGAGAGTGGAGCGGGTGGCACCTAGACGAGCTGAGAGCGGGGCTCTCCACGTAGACGTCAGCTCGTCATGCACCTCCGGGAAAAGCGGGAACGGGGAGATGCGTGGCCACGAACGGCGCGCTGCCCCCAGGAACCAGTCATCCAACCGTGAAGGCTGTGGGGAGGATGGAGGGTTCCAATCCAACCCCACGCTCACGGCAGCCCAGGAAAGCATTTCAGACATCTGAGCGTCGGCCTCAGCCTGGGCCTGCTGGCCCGAAGGCGGCAGTCCAGGGGAGTCCTCGGCATCAGACATCACACTCCGATGCAGCGGCGAGCTCATCTGCTTCGGGCTCGGGAAGATAGACAGCCAGGCCGAGAGGCGAGCCGCTATCGCCGCGAGCGTGGACGGGGACCAGCGAGCGTGTCAGGGAACGGGAGGTTCGCGGGGGGCTACCCAGCGAAACTGCACCCGCTGCCGCCCCCAAATCGCCCCCAGCGCCAACCGCATCGTCCTCAATCCCGTGGGAAGAAGGAGCAATGCGGGGTGCGGCTGGGGTGGCTTGCTCTCCGTTGAAAGCAAGCCGCGACCGCAACGTGGTCATGGTCATGTTCTCGCAGTGAGAACATGAGCCATCCACAAACGCCGCCTCGGTGTGATCGCGGCCCAAACACACGAGAAAGCGCCTGTGGCCGTCTGAAGGAGAGCACTCTACCGCATCCAGGAACAACACAGGGGCGGAAGGGCATCTTGAAAAAGAAAAGGACGTTCAACGCTGCTTTGTTTTGCTCTTTTAGAGAAATTCACTCTTTTAAGGGAAATAACTATTTTAATACACAGAATGTGTGTGTGTCTGCACTGTCGAAGCGCTCAGGGGCAACAATGCACGCTGTGCAAAGTAGGAGAAAGCCGCTGTTGTGCGCCGTCAAATCCAACAGCATGTAGATCGTCAGAGGAAACAGGAACATAATAGTGGTGTGTAAACTCGCAGCAAACTGCAGACAGACCATCGGCTCCGAAGAAATTTTCTGAATGAACTCCCGTATTTGCGCCGCTTAAATACCCGTATGTCCGGGGGCGGGACATGCAAATACTGGCTGCCAACTCTCATTGGCCTTTTTTCATAGATCAGAGGTGGATATAGGCGCTCAAGGGAGACCCCTAGTGTCGCTTCTCCGACACAACGTGGAGAGAGCGACAGAAGGGGAACAGCAATGTGATAGATTGTGAGCAGACTTATGAAGCAATGGCTTACATGCGATTGGCTTGGAATTACCCTGCTAATGAATTGATGATGTACAGCTGCTAGTCTTCCCGCTAGAACTACGCTGCACTACGTTGCACTTCCATTGATGGAAACAGAATTAAGTGAGGGGTGTTGGAGACTGTATCCCAGCACTTTGAGATATTTTAACATATAGATTTCTCTTAATCCATCCACCTACTCTGTTAAATCCATCAAAGCCGGCTGCAAAATGACACCAAGTTTGTGAAGTCATAAGAAGAAATTAGAAAAAAAACAGAATTTTACAATCACCTCTTTTTAAAGGATTCATCAAAAAACAAAAAAACAAAAAAAAAATACAACACTCCTGCAGTGGTCTGAACCATTGTTGTTTTAGTGGTGGTATAATAGCAGATGAGAAATATTGCCACTAAAAGTCATTATAAAAGCATTTTTTAGGCTTTAAGCCCATCGTGTGTCTGTGTTAGAGACTATATAGGGGTAGAAGCTGGAGGACCAATAGGCTTATCCTCTTTCCCTCTAATGTGTTATGAAAGGGCAGTTGAGCTCCATGCTGGAATGAGAGTGACATTTAGTTTCCGTCCCTCAGACACATGTTTTTGTCAGATGGCCCACACAGCTTCACAAAAGCTAGGCCACAATGGTTAAGGTATAAATATCATAATAATATGAATGAAAATTAAACTTGACCTAAAATTTGCTTTATGTGGTAACATCTTGTTTTTGTTTAAAGCTAATGTAATTTCGTCAGCCTTAGCGCAACTGAACGGAATTGCAAAAATAAATAATGTTTTCAAAACAGCTTTCTGAATATGTCTCTCACTCGATGTAGTGACACTAGGGGTCACACTTAAGAGCCCAGAAACACCGCTGATCTTTGGCCAATGGGAATTGGCGAGTGGTATTTGCATGCCTCTCCCCCGGACATATGGGTATAAAAGCAAGGGATGTGCATACCGCTCATTAGATTTTCTCTTCGGAGCCGAACGGTCGATGCAGCAGAGGTGAGGGATGGAAATCGCTTTCACAGATTTCCATTCCTCACCTCTGCTGGATACTTACTGTGCATTACAGCGGCTATCTCTCCTCTCTGCACTGGTGCACTGCAGAGATCTGCCCTGGGCGCTTCAGCAGATCTAAAAGAGTGTATATTCCAAAAGAGCAGTTTTCCCTCACAAAAGAGTATATATTCCTAAAAGAGCGGCACACATTGGAACGTCTTTTTCAAAACGCGTCTTTTTAAAGATGCCCTTCTGGTTGTGTGTTATTCCTGGTTGTGGTCGACCTCTCGCCTTCTGATGGCCACGATCGCTGTCTTTTGTGCCTGGGCACCCGCCCATGTTTTCCGGCATCCACTTCACCATGGTGAAGGCCGAGAATGCCGCCACCTTGCACACGGAAATCGGCACCTTTCTACGGAAGCATGCGATAGAGCCTGTCCTTCCAGCCGAAATGAAGAAGAGGTTCTACAGCCCCTATTTCATTGTTCTGAAAAAAGGCGGTGGGATGCGTCCAGTCTTGGACCTGCGAGTTCTGAGCCAGGCCTTACACAGACTCCCATTCAAGATGCTGACATTAAGACACATTCTAACGAGCGTCCGGCATCAAGATTTGTTTGCGGCGTTAGACCTGAAGGACACAAACTTCCACATCTCGATTCTACCTCGTCACAGACCCTTCCTATGGTTTGCATTCGAGGGTCAGGTGTACCAGTACAAAGTCCTCCCTTTCGGCCTGTCCTTGTCCCCTCGTGACCCCACAAAGGTCACAGAGGCTGCCTTTGCCCCGTTAAGGCAAGTGGGCGTCCGTATTCTCAACTACCTCGATGGTTATCTAATCCTAGCTCACTCTTGGAATGTGTTGTGTGCACACAGGGTCCTGGTGCTCATGCACCTCAGCCGGCTAGGGCTTCAAGTCAACAGGCAAAAGAGCAAGCTCCTCCTGGTTCAGATCATCTCTTTTCTTGGTTTGGAGTTGGACTCAGTCTCGATGATGGCGTGCCTCACAAACAAGCGCGCCCAGTTGGTGCTGACCTGTCTGAAGGCATTCAGACAGAGAACCGCTGTTCCACTGAAACTATTTCAGAGGCTCCTGGGGCATATGGCATCCTCGGTGGTGGCCACACCTCTCGGGTTGATGCATATGAGACCGCTTCAGCACTGGCTCCGGACTCGAGTCCCGAGATGGGTATGGTGCCACGGCACACATCGCATGGCCATCACGATAATCTGTTGTCGTCTCTTCAGCCCTTGGAACGGTCTCGCATTTCTATGGGCAGGGGTTCCCCAAGAGCAGGTCTCCAGGCCTGTCGTATTTACAACCAACGCCTCCAAGACAGGCTGAGGTGCCACATGCAACGGGCACGTGGCTGCTGGCTCCTGGATGGGCCCGTGGCTACGTTGTTCACATCAGCTGCCTCGAGTTGCTGGCAATACTGCTCACCCTGCGGAGGTTTCGGCCGTTGATCCAGGGAAAGCATGTGTTGATTTGAACAGACAACACGGCGATGGTTGCTTAAATCAACTGCTCAGTGCTTTCCTTTCTGCAGGAGAGGTTGGAGGGATGGCTGTCCCCCTCCACCTTGAAGGTGTACGTTGCAGCCATAGCTGCACACATGACACAGTGGACTGCAAGTTCTTAGAAAAGGACGACCTGATTATAAGGTTCCTAAGAGGCGCTAGGAGGTTGAACCCCTCCAGACCTCGCCTCGTCCCCTCATGGGACCTCTCCGTAGTCAAACAAGGCCTGCGAGGGGCTCCCTTCGAGCCCCTTGAGTCAGTAGAGCTTAAGGCACTCTCCGTGAAGACTGCCCTCCTGACGGCGCTCACCTCCATCAAGAGGGTTGAATGCTGCAAGCATTCTCTGTCAGCAAAACGTGTTTGAAGTTTGGTCCGGGATACTCTCACGTGATCCTGAGTCCCTGACTGGGCTATGTGCCCAAGGTTCCCACAACCCCTTTCAGGGACCAAGTGGTGAACTTGCAAGCGCTGCCCCAGGAGGAGACAGACCCAGCCTTGGCATTGCTGTGTCCGGTGCACACTTTGCACATCTACTTGGATTGCACGCAGAGCTTTAGGATCTCTGAGCAGCTCTTTGTTTGTATTGGTGGACAGCGGAAAGGAAGCGCTGTCTCCAAACAGAGGATCGCCCACTGGATCATCGATGCCATAGCCGTCACCTACCAGGCTCCCCCTACAGGGCTACTAGCCCATTCCACCAGGAGAGTGGTGGCCTCCTGGGCTCTGACCAGTGCCGCCTCACTAGCTGACATTTGCAAAGTAGCGGGCTGGGCTACACCCAAAACACGTTCCATGTCTTAGCAAGAATATGAATCAGGAACTAACGGGTAAGTTCGGACTGACCAGCCAGGTATACCGCTTGTGCCTAACATCTTTCACCTCCCTCGAGCTGAAGAAGTGCGTTGTTGATTCCCAGCAGTGTTCACAAATGTGTTCCCTGGTTGATTTCCTCCTAACCCTGCAGCAGATGGGTTTGCAGAGATACTGCCAGCCCAGTTATTCTGCTAATTACGCCCCGTGCTGCCCCTTGCTATGTATTTTCCGCTGAAAAACATTTCCCGGTTGGCAAATGGTGTGCACGTTCCCTCCATTTATACCCATATGTCCAGGGAAGGGGTATGCAAATACCACTTGCCAATTCCTATTGGCCTTTTATCAAAGATCAGAGGTGTTTCTAGGGTGTCAAGAGTGACCGCTAGTGTCACTACATCAACACAACGTCTCGTTCCCTCCATCGGGGAATGGAGGTTATGAAAGTAACCAGGACGTTTTCCCTGCATATTAAGCTGGGATTTTTTAAGGTTAGATCAGGTAAAAATAGCTCCTTATGGTAACAATTGAGGTTACCACTTTTCACAGTGCAGGGAAAATAGCATCTCGAAACTTTTGTCTTGGAATTTCCAGTCTAGCGGTTGCTATAAAGCTTTCTATGTTGTAATTGTTAAAGTACAGTTAGCTAGTGAAGTGGATTTACAGGTTTTAGAGTTGCCAAAAATTATCATGAGTATTTAAAAGTTTTCAGGGGATGACATAGCTACTGGAAGCAGAAGGGGGATGATTTAAAAAGAAGAGTACTTCATTCATAAATACACAAGACCTACCTTCACGCTGTTGATTATATGCCTCTGTGCTAATAAAACTCCAAGAGACAACACAAAGTCATTAAAAATTTTAAAGTTTGAAATTTCATGTCAACTAGCCTACACATTTTAACACATTTATTAACTAGTTGAAACCTAAACATTAAGCAGAATTGCACATATTAAAAATAAAAGCTTTTATCATAAAACGTGATGTGCCAGGTCCAATTTATATTTGTTGTTCTCTGAAAAACAAACATGACAAATACAGTGACAGCAGAACACCTCACTAGCATTTTGACATAGTAAAGGAATTGTGTACTCACACCATTAACTGCTTCCACAGGTATTCCATTTTGTTCGACTCATCTCAGTAGTTTCAATATGAACAATAAGAGTGGAATGCAGAGTAACAATACGAGTTGTGGGGCTAGAATAAGGTTAATACACTACAAATACCATCTTAGACAAGCACTAACCAGATGGACAAAGCAGCATAATATAGATAAATGCTAAAATGCTGGTCAACCAGCATTAGACTTTCATAGATTTTAATACCAACTTTCCATGCTGGGAACCAGCAATGCTGGTCTTTTCAACAGGGTTAACTGTATTGGCTTGGTTCCTCTATAAGTTAAAGGCCAGACGTCACCTTCCATTGAGGGTAAACCAAAGAAAAATACATAGTTTTAAAATGGCAGCAGGGACAGATCTTAGAGCTAGCATCACATTGCCAGCACACAGCGATTCCCTACCCAAGCCTGTCCTGCATGATGTACGTAACACAGCCGTATCTTCATCCAGCAGAGCTCTGATTGTTTTGATACTTTTATGAACATGTCCTCAATCATAAATCAACAGCAGGGGCTGCAGTTATTTGCTCTCTGTTGCATCAGATTACAGATGGAAGACAAAGTTATCTTCATTTGCTCATGAAGCAACACCTAACCCACCAGTCCAGCCCTGCTAACCCACAACACCATAGAGGTGACTTAGTAATATTTAATGCACTAATTCAGTGCCTTTCAAAATCCACATTGTCCACTGTCTTGACAAAATCTGGAATTCAGATTCAAATTTAAACCTGGAAATTAACAGAAACTTTAAAATTTTGAGACATTTTCACAAGTGGAGTCTTAAATGACACTGTATTTAATGAAAACCTGTTTGATCACAGTTTTGAATTGTAATCCATCAAGTTTTTTTTTTAATTATACAGCTATCTAAAAATCTGATGAACTATTTAGGAATTTGTATTTTTTTTTTTTTGCAATCTCGATGACAAAACCAAGGGGACAGGCTGCAAGAGCTTTTTGCGACGTCAGGCCTCAGTGTCATATTGCTTTAAATGATCTCCACCGACATCAGCCCATTACTGTTGATCCCCTGATTGTATCTGGGCAAGCCACACATAATTTCAGAACCTTTTAAGCGCAATGCCTCAAACATTTGCACTGCAATAAAACCACATTCTGGTTTTGTCTGGCAATTCTGTTAAATTAAATAAAAATGAAATTAACATAATTTGAAATGAAATAAATAAATGTAGTTGGAAACATTGACACTAAACTAAAATAAATTTTCATAGCAGCAATACAAACAAAAAAAACATTTTACATCGAAAGTACAAAATGGCCAAACGTTAGTAAACACCCCCTTTTAATGAAGATGTTTGGCTATTCCATAAATTACACTAAAGACAAATCTTAATCGTAATCCTACAAATGTTTCTGTTCCAGCATGACAATCAGTGTTGCCAGCTTTGCATTTTTTTTTTAAATGTTGAAAACATTAAATTAATAGTTCTCCCATCTTTTACTCACCCTCATGCCATTCCAAATGTGTATGCCTTTGTTTCATCTGCAGAACACAGATGTAGGCCCATACAATACATGATGAAAGTGTATAGGGACCAAATTTTTTAAGTTCCAAAAAGCACAAAAAACTGCTTAAAAGTAATCTAACTAATTTTTCACTGTACATCTTGCCATTGCAGTCTCTAGGCACAATCTTGATTTTAATATCAATTACACTTTATTGTACTTGAGAGTGCTAGATTATGCAAGGAAGTGTAATCGAGTTTGAAATCATGATATTCAAGGAAATGTATTGTGAAAAAGGAGTTATATCTTGGTCTGATCTCACCAAAAACTGATCGGACAACTTTAAAAGACATGAATTAAATCACCGAAGTCTTTTATGCTGCATTTATGTGCTTTTTGGAGCTTACAAATTTGGTCACCATTCATAATTGTATGGACCTACAGAGCTGAGATATTCTTATTAAAATTTTTGTCTGTGTTTCACTGGAAAAAAAGATTCATATGCATCTGGAATGGAATGAGGGTGAGTAAATGATGAGAGAATTTTAAATTTTTGGTGACCTTTTCCTTTAATGATTTCCACCAATTATTATTAATAATAATTGATTTAAACCCATTCTGTGTCATTCTCCATTAAATTCCCTTCATACTCGCCCTTCCACTGTCTGTCCTACCACTCAGTTCACTCATCATCGATAGTCAGGCCATGTCCGCATCTCAGCTTTACTTCATGTCAAACCAAATTATGCTAAACAATATGTGATTTAACTGGGATGAATAGTGTAGTACATGTGTAGTGTGATAGTAAATTAATAATGATGTGCCCCACCAAGTAGCCATGACATGATTATGCATTAACAACTCATCAATTGATGATAGTTCATGAGTAGTTAACAATGAGTTTATAATGATGTGCCCACCAAGTAAATCATAACATGATGATGCATTAACAAGTCATCTTTTGATGACAGTTCATGAATAGTTAACAATGAGTTAATAATTATGTGCCCCACCAAGTAAAGTCGTGTTATGATGATGCATTAACTAGTCATGGATTCATGGCTAGTTAATGAGTTTGTAATGATTCACATGCACTGAGGTGATCCTTACCATTATAAACCAGTGAACTAAAGACCAAGATTTTTTTTAAAGGTCTGCTTATTTGAAAAAACAAATCCACCAGCACATATGACATTAAAAAACTAAATTTAAAGGGAAAAACACCTTTTATGTGAAAAAAAAACAACACTGAAAGACAAGTGTTAATCTTACACCAATATGCTTTAAATGAAATAAATCTATTTTGAAACATACAGACTCAAAAGAAAATCCAAACATACCTGTTAATACATACAAGGCACTTTTAAATGATTTGTAAGGTCAGTTTTGTCTCTCTCAATATCTCCTAATGTCAAATCAGAAATGCTAAACATTTTAATGTTATCATTTAATACGTTCAATTCAAATAACAAAATTAATTAAAATACTATTTAAAACTGATATTACGAAATCTCTGATTTCAGGCCTTAATTCAGTCCAACAAAACAACCAATAATTTTAGATAAAATGTCAGCATTACCATAGGAAATAGTGGCAAGCAACCAACCAACACCAATAGTGTGCCACTTATAAGTGCCCCATCTGAAACAAACTCTCCACATACTGTAGTTCCTGTCAGAAATGTAGCGAACTATCTGCACTTGAAACAGATGAAGTTCACACAATAAATGATTGGATGTTTACATGCACAAATATCCATAGCAAAATTAACAAAACAAATTAGTATTATTATCAACGATGTTGCTGCTGATGATGATCCAGTCATTATCATCATTTTGAATTTTGATTTTGAGTACTAATGAAACACAAAGTAACCAATAATTTTTTTTAGAAATGTATATAACAAAACAAAAAAAAATCCAGCAACATAAAAACAACTTTCCTATTTCTATGGTCTGGATGAAGAACGAATTGAGTGGTAAGGTGAGTATGAAATAAAAGGGTTGGAGAATAATGTACAATGGGATGAGATCAAATGATTGTTGATAATTATTATTTGGTGTTTTTCTAAGTTTATTTTTAATCTTAAAATGTTTTTTCCATTTAAAAAATTGCTGTATTATACTGCCTCATTCAATGATGTTTGTGACAAATCTGCAGACAGCTAAAATCATAAAATATTTTAATTATGACAATATGTACTATTGTACATGCAATAACATGTAATTAAGGTGGTTTAGGGTTATTAAAGCATTAATTCATATGAGTCATGTTGTAGTTAATGTTAGCTCTTCATTAGTTATTGTAATTTGTTCTGGGCTGCATTTCCCAAAAGCATCTCAAGCTTAAGTTGATCATAGAGACCATTGCCGCCAATGGTTTCTATGATCTACTTAGACTTCCAATGCTTTTGGGAAACGCAGGTTGGTTAACATTTAGATCAAAGAAACATTTTCAAATCACCAGTAAAATATGACAACAATGGAATCATAAATTGTGCTTCTTTAGCTCAGAACATGCTAAAAATAGCTATTTGTCAGGCTGGTCCAGCTAATGTACATGCACATTCTCGAGTTAACTGACAGCTGATGTCTGTATCTAAAAGGCGAAGGCAGGACTTCATTTTTTACATCTGCCATATTGGGCATTCCAATTTCTCACATTCATGTTAATACAAGTGCTCTGTCTCAATAGTGAATAGTAGAATAATAGAATAGTATCTGGTCTGGTGTGGAAAAACTTGACTGGCCGGCAAAAAGCCTATACCTGAACCCCACTGAACCCCCTTGGGATGAATTAGATGCCAACTGCGAGCCAGGATCCACCACCCAATATCAAAGCAAATCCATGCATCTATATTCCAGCATCAACTGGAAAGCCTTTTCAGAAGAATGAAATATGTTAAATGGAAGAAAAATCAGCAAAGAGTGTGATTAATCCTTAAGGTTTTTAAATTAAATGTTCAACAAGAACATATAGATAATGAAGTTCAGGTGTCCACAGACATTTAACCACATTGAAAGGACAAATTGAAAATAAAATAGAAATTAAAACTAAACTATAATTTTTAAAAAAATAGAATAATACATTATATCACAGCAAGTCAAACCAGTTATCCAAAAGAGCTCAGATGCAGTGTGTAATCCCTTTAACACTGGGCCGTGAAGACATGTAATAATAGCATGGCCACTACATCTCATTTGCCTCTGTTCTCAAACAGACTCTGAGTTATTTATTTAATTTACTCATACTAGACAGAGGGTTGAGACAGACTGCTTTAAATATCAAGTTGTCCTAGAATTTGCATATATCGCACAAGAATATGCCACGCACATCACAGTAAAATGTCAATAATGATGATCTTGTGGCTACTCAAACTCGCATACATTAAGAAAGATGATGTTACATATTTAACTCTATAACAGTAAATAGTTTTGGATGGCGAGCCCAGTCATTACAGTTATCTTTTTCATAATTTTTAGTTCTTAACGACTAGGATGGTATTCAAGCACTTTTTGTAGTATCCAGACTTATTCTGAAAAAAATGTTTTGTCCCGTATTTCCCCTCCTAAAATTTCTTTATTGCCTATGTGGCTTTCTCTGTCACATGAGTATTCTAATCAAAGGTAGCCAAGGCTTGTAAAACCAATAAAATCACACAAAATTAAATAAATGGTAAGTAACTGGGTTTATATGACGGATAATTCTGGAAGGACCCACATACCTCGGACTGAGCTTTTTGCTGGGTATCCGCAACTTGAGATCCCTTGTGGACAACCAGAACCTCTGTCTCGACTAATAGTTGGGATGGGGACGTCTCCGCCGGTCAGCCTGGAAGTGTTGAGCTCGGACAGCTCACTGTAACCAGACATGTGTGCTGTCCCACACCCTCTCAATTCACCTAATCCAATTGTCCACCGCTGGCACCGTAGAAGGTTCTCCTGACCAAGGGAACATCGGGGGTTGGTAGCCCAGCATGCATTGGAAGGGGGTTAGACCCGTAGAGATATGGGTGAGGGAGTTCTGTGCATATTCGGACAAGGGCAGGAAGTCACTCCATTTCTCCTGTTCATGGCTAAAATAGCTTAGATGGTATCTGCCATTTGAAGTACATGACTGGCTTAAACTATCCAATCTAAATCCCCTATAAATTAGTGAATTGATTGAAGAGTCAGTTTGAAAAATCACACAGATTAAATTGCGACAGGAAAAATGTCAAGGAAGCATGTATGTGCATTAAATGAGGATCTTCAAAAAGAGTTTACATTTCTAAAAAAGGAGTCACAGACAGAGCCTAGTAATGTAATGTTTGAGATTTGTGGAGCTCGCTTTTCCATCACCCATGGAGGCCACACCAACATCGCGCAGCATGTTCATACAAAAAAGTATGCAGATGTTGCTAAAAGAAAGTGTGCCACACCAAGTGAAGTGATTCTTTTGTGAAGCAAAGTTTTGAAGCAAGGTGCATGCAAGTGAAGGACTTTTACTTATCATTATGTGCACAGCCATCGTTTTCAGTTGGCTGACTGCACAGTGAAATTGACCAAGAAATTGTATGATCCGAAAGTTTCTTCTGCCCGCACCAAATCTAAAGCTATAATTTGTAAAGAAATCACTTTTGTGCAACTGGACTTTCAGAAATTACTGCAGCATGGCAACACACATTTCCTATCTCTTGTTCCAGCTCTTGAAAGAATACGTCCTGGTTACTTCAGTAACCTCCAATCCCTGATGGAGGGAACGAGACGTTGTGTCTATGTAGTGACACTAGGGGTCACTCTTGGGAGCCCGAGACACCTTCTGATATAAGGCCAATGAGAATTGGCAAGAGGTATTTGCAAGCCACTCCCTCGAACATGTGGGTATAAAGGAGGGGTGTACATAACGCTCATTCGGGTTTGGTGCTGAGGAGCCGAGAATAAGGTCCCAGCCATTTCAGCAGATAGTTCAGTGTTGTGGCAGGAGGGACACTACGTCTCGTTCCCTCCATCAGGGAACGGAGGTTACGGAAGTAACCAGGACATTCCCTAACTGACATTCACTCTACGTTGTGTCGATGTAGTGACACTAGGGGTCCCCTACAAAAACAGCACAACTAGCTGAACTGTGTTACGTGGATCGGCGGTGCGAGACGGGCAAACTACTGTGTGTCACTTCCAAGGGGAAGACACTGCCGAGACCACACCCCACCCGGGGTATTTAGAGTGGAGATACATCACATGGTCTTGCCGAGTCTAGTCGGAAGTATGTCATTGTGGCAGGGCGGAGGGCGGGGCCGGGTCATAATTCTACACACCCGGTCCCTTATCGGGCTAATCAAGCCTCCGAGAGGGATAAAGGCAGACTGCGGGTGATTATTCGAGAGAGAGAGAGATCGTTTACGGACATGTCTGTCATGTCTCAACTATCTCTCTCTCTCTCGCACAATCCCCCGCAGTCGGCCTTTATTCCTCTCGGAGGCTTGATTATCCTAATAAGGTACTGGGTGTGTAGAATTACGACCTGGCCCCACCCTCTGCCCTGCCACAGTCATGTGGTCAAGTCCCATGGTAGGTCCTACCCAATGGGTGTGTGTAGCAGCAGGGGTGTGTTCAAGTGCCCGTCCGGAGAGAGGGAAGCGGTAAGGGCACTTACACCTGAGGAGGAGAGAGTGACACGCATCAGTCTAGTGTTGACGTGTTCCGAGAACCATGACTAAATGTTAATAGAGGGGCCTCCACCGAAGGAAGACACAGTTTACTAACAGGGAAATGTTTCAGTGAAGATACGCATCACAAGGGGTTACCTACGAGGAACCAGTGCATGTGGAGCACCTATCCCAGTACAGGGCTTAGATAGCACATGTACTGAGATGGCAGTGAGTTCCTCCGCAAACTCGCCTGCCACATGGCTAGGAGGAAGTCAATCAGGGAACACATTTTGTGAATGCTACTAGGTATCAACAATGCACTTCTTCAGCTCAAGGGAGGTGAAAGGTGCTTACCCGGCCGGCTGACCCAGACTTACCTATTTGTTCCTGCTAAAACACAGGATGAAACCGGCTCAACGCGGAGATTATAGAATCTCTCAAATATGTTGGGTGTATCCCAGCCCGCTGCTCTGCAAATGTCTGTTAGAGAGGCGCCACTCCTAAGGACTTACTGCCCACTGTGTCGTGGTGTGCAGCTATAGCAGCTATGTACACCTTCAAGGTGGAGGGGGACAGCCATCCCTCCAACATCTCCTGCAGAAAGGAAAGCACGAGGCCGACTGCACACCTCTGGGGGTCTTCGTGCCGGTAAGAACAGACGCCACTTCAAGGCATACAGGTGCCCTAGCCTGAGTGATCATGTCTACCACAGCAGCCTGTAGGCCACTGCGGTCTTCCACATCCCGTCCAGGGCCAGACATAGAAGGGCGCCTCTACCAAGGGGCGCCTCGGTTAGGGCATACCAGCAGGCAGTGGGAGGATTCTGGGGAGGCAAACAGGTCTACCTATGCCTGCCCATATCGATTCCAGATCAGCTGGACCACCTGTGGGTGCAGTCTCCACTCTTCCTTGTGGGTGATCTGCCGTGACAGCGTGTCTGCTGTGGTGTTGAAGTCGCCCGGGATGTGAGTGTCTCGCAGTGACTTGAGGTGCTACTGACTCCAGAGGAGAAGACGGCGGGCGAGTTGTGACATGCGAGGGGAGCGTAAACCACCTTGACACTTGATATATGCTACCGTTGCCATGTTGTCTGTTTGAGCCAGCACAGGCTTGCCCTGGATCAACAGCGGAACCTCCGCAGGGTGAGCTGTATTGCCAACAAGATGAGGCAGTTGATGAGCCAAGATAGCTGTGGGCCTGTCCAGGAGCCAGTGGTTGCGTACCCATTGCATACAACGCCCCAGCCCATCATGGAGGTGTCGGTCATAACCACGATGTGCCTGGAGACCTGTTCTAGGGGAACAACTGCCCCTAGAAATGCAAGATCGTTCCAAGGGCTAAAAATGCGGCAAGGGCTGCCTCTGCGATCTTCGTGAAGACGCAAGGGCAACAAGGACAGGCTGAAAGTGAGGACTTTGTACTGATATGACCGACCCTCGAATGCAAACCGCAGGAAGGGTCTGTGTCGAGGTAGAATCGAGACATGGATGTACGCATCCTTCAGGTCTACCGCCGCGAACCAATCTTGATGTCGCACTCTCCCTAGAATGCACTTTTGCGTCAGCATTTTGAACTGGAGACTGTGTAAAGCCGGTTCAGTACTTGTAGGTCCAAGATTGGCCCCAAACCACCACCTTTTTTTTGGTAAAATGAAGTAGGGGCTGTAAAACCCGTAAAACAATCCGGGGTGCTGAACTGCCAAAAAGGAATGGTGCATGGTGGTCATAATGATGAGGAGAAGGGGTGCGGGGTCTTGAGCCACTCCGCTTTCTGGGCAGGATGTTCTCTGTTTACTGCTTCACTTTCGAGAACTGCTGGGAAAAGTCCTCAACGGTTTTGCCGAATAGGCCAACCTGGGAAATGGGGGCGTTAAGGAACCATGCCTTGTTGGCCTCTCTTATCTCGACCAGGTTGAGCCAAAGGTGGCACTCCTGGACCAAAATATGGACATCGCCCACCAGAGAGAATGTGCCATGACCTTCATCGCCCGGAGTGCGAGGTCGGTTGAAGAGCGCAGTTCCTGCATCAAGCCCGTGGCGGAACTACCCTCGTGCAGCTCTCCTTGACTTGGTGGACTTGCAGGAGAACCATGGCATGCAGGGTGGAGGCGGTTGTCCAGGGGCATTGTTGACCGCAAGGGACAATGTAAACCTACAGGTGCTAGATGGGAGCTTGGGCCCGCGCCAGGTGGCGGCGGTCTGCAGGCATAGGTGCACTGCGAGCGCCTTATCCACTGGCATCGCCAAGTAGCCCTTGGCCGCCCCACCATCGAGATTAGTGAGGGTGGGTGAGCCGAAAGATCGGGACCGGGCTGTAAAAGGTGCTGTCCTCAATCTTGTCAGCTCCTCATGCACTTCCGGAAAGAAAGGAACTGGGGTGTGAAGTGGCTGTGAGCGGCGCCGCGGACCCAGGAACCAATCATCGTGCCATGAGGGTTCCGGGGAGAGCGAAGGGTTCCACTCTAGCCTGATGCTCGCGGCTGCCCGGGAAAGCACGTCTGTCATATGAGCAGATGATTTCTTTAGTGCAGTGAGAATCTTTTATTCAGCATCGGTTGATTACCTCCAAAATTGGAGCCATTGGAGAACACAGACAAACTTGAGTGGGCCCTATTGTGAGACATCCCAGAGTGGAAAGACATTCAGAGCAGCTTCGAACACTTCTATTCCAAAAATCCCGCTCTCAGTTTGATTGATGAAACCAAGCTCCTCACGAAAAACATTGTCAGTCGTCTCTTTACTAAGTAGAACATGAACAAGACGGCTATGTCTGAGAGTTGGACAGACATTTTCCGTGAGCTGGAAAGCAAGACCATCAACTTCAGAGTCTTAGCCAAGGTCGTGGAGTTTGTTTTATGCCTGCCTGGGACATCTGCATCTATGGAGCACACTCTCATTAAAGAATGCAGCATGGACACCAGATAAATCTCAAATCAGTGTAACATTCATGAAGGCAATTCTTTTTGTTTGTCTTAATTTTGGACTGGACTGCTCTGCATTTTATAATAAACTCTGGAAAGACAAGCGAAATGGTGACAACAGTTACAGATGCAGATGCACCCTCTACTTCACATTGATCTGTGCCTTGGTAAGAATATGTAAATACAATTTTTGCTGGGAGGGGGCTGTCCCGTTTCCACAAGCAGGGAACTGATCACCCTATTAACCACAGAACCATGTCCTTACATACTGGCTATACTTCTAGATATTGTATATCTTAAAATAGTTGAAGGCAGTCACATACTTGACTTCAAAACTATGGATGATATATACATTCCACCAATCTTAATTGTTTAATTAAAAAGGTAGATTTTTACTACATTAATTGACATTGATCTCTCAAGATGCAAGACAGATACAATTAAAATACACAAGTGGTATTTATGGCTTTTAGATTTATGAAGTCAAACCACATGACATGCTTTAATATTGATCAAAAACATTAATTTAATATCCACAGCACTGTAATCATGTTATTTGGTTTCTGTTCTTTTGATGGCGAAATATCATCCCACCGAAGAGACTTCAGATAAGCTATAGCAATCAAACCAACAGTTCAACATATCATTGAAACAAGCAGGAATTTGTGAAATATTTGTAAACTATTGTGTTATCTTGTAGAGAAATTGTTAAAACATTATAAGCTGTAACTGTTAAGGAAGTTAATGGATTATTTTGGGTTCAACACAAGTTAACCTCTAGATAACACATTATAACATTTGTGGTATAATACTGATTACCACAAAAATGTATTTCATCTCATCCCTCATTTTTTTTTAATCGCACTGAAAAGTTATAGCCAATTTTAAATATTTGTTGCCATGACGTTTTAATGTCAATAAACAGTCAAACGACTATAAAAATTATGATTTAAACTTTACAGCTCAAATAATACACAAGTATGTAACGCAGTTCAATGGAAAGGAGGAGGCAAGAACCGGCTTGACGACATAAATAATATTTTAATGAGAAACAAAAGACAAACACACACACATGACGGACATGTCCGTAAACGATCTCTTTCTTGTCGCACCACCGTCTGCAATCGGCCTTTATCCCTCTCAGAGGCTTAATTAGCCTGATAAGGGACCGGGTGTGTTTAATCACGACCCGGCCCCGCCCTCCGCCCTGTCACAGAGTATTAACAAAATAATTACTCTAAGGCCCCATTTCCAGCTGGTATTACGATGCCTTTCAGGTGATCTGATCACATGTAATCAGGTGAGACACTTCGCTGTTTACACCTGGTCACTTAATTGCATCTCCTGTAACCATTGTGTTTGGTTTTGAAGGGGAGTGTCTCGGTTTCTTGACAACATACATCAGTAACTCTCTCAGTGTGTGACTGCATGATAATAAAGTGCTACAAAGTTAGAAAAGACAAAGAAAGTGTGGAAAAAAATGGCACACTGTTTCTCCCAGATGCGGTTGAAATTTGAAGTACAAATGCAACATGTCAAGCAGAATTCAAGCAGAATTCTCTGTTATTTTAGTGGATTACCTTTATTAAAGGAATTTTCAGATAAAAAATTACATATTTTCCGATCGGATGATTATTTCCCTTTAAAGCTGAGTTTGATTGACATGTGAGGGGCAGTGCTTCACTGCTGCTGGGACACATACAGGACAGATTAGCATTTATACCTCAAATGTGATGTGGTCATATGTGTTTTTGATCACATTCATATGTGATTTTTGTGATCCGATCACAAAATGTTTTAGACCGCGTTTAGACCTATATTTAGGGCTGACCACATGTGATCGGATCACGTGAAATGGATCTTAATACCAGGTGGAAATGGGGCCTTAGTGCTTTAATAAAATTCTAAGCTTCACATTTCTGCCTCTGAACCCTCCAAAAACTGGCCCCATTTACCTCCATTGTATGTGCCTCTCTGCGATCTTGGTTTTAGCTGTTTTTAAAGAAAAGGAGGGAAGAGTTGTAATTAATTTGCCAAGAACTCTCAATTTTCATAAGGGAAGTCATACAAAAAGATTCAGTGAATCAAGGGGTCATTTTAGGAGCTGCCATTGCTGAATTACAAAGAAGACATTGTGGGTCAAGAATAATTTCTGTCTAGTGCAATGTAAGCTAATCATTGACATAATGTGACAACAACAGAGCATTTTTAGATGAAGGACGAGACAATACACAAATAAAATCAAATGTCCCTGAGCATTTAGCATTATTGCCAAGCATGCAAATGAACTATCGGTATACTGTATATGCTCAAAAGATGTTAACTTCTCATGCATCGTGAATTTTGGATCCATTTTCAGTTAACATCCCGTGGAAACTAATTATCCAAACCTTTTTGGTGTGAAATTACATAATAAAAGTAAATCTAAATTTAACTATGAACCATTCTGTGTGGTTTTTATGGATACTTTAGTAGGCCTTTCATCCTTCCTAACTTGTTTTTTTGTGACTTGCAGAGCTTGTCTGATATGATCTTAAAACATGTCTAACAGAATGATGGGATGCTCTTTAGGATATCACTCACTTTATTTTAGCGCAGTTAGAAGGTTTTTGCTGTCGAACCAAATGGCAGGTCATTTGACTGAGATAGCCACAGGGTTTTATACATCAAATGCAAATGCAATGTGGCTTTTGTTTAATCTGCCTCATCAGGTAGCAGAGCACAGTGCATATCAAAAATCCTCCACCGCCCTGGACATTTGGCACTGAGGACCTGTCTGCCAAATCTGCACTGGAGCTTCAAAGCGACCTGCTCTTTCACCTGTGGTTTAAACGCAGCGTGTTTGTCCACCTGGACCACACAGGCTGAGATGGCCCTATCTGTTTATCATTGATAAACCCTGCTAATTAAACATAAAAATACACTTCTCCATATTCTGTTATCACAGTGATATTTTTTTTTTTTTACATATCTGGCTTAAGTTATTGTTTTTAATTCTGCTTTTATCATTTATAGGTAATTTTCATGTTCCATTAGCAGACATTTAAAGGACAACTTATTCTGCTGCCGCTTGTACAAAATGAATCAATCTTGGTTCCATGCTGTTTCTCAAAACATCTGAAATGGAACCTCACAAGTGACTGATTTTAAAACAAAGAATTAAACATGAAACACATGCAAATTCCACAATATGGTGTACCTCAGAGTTGTTTCAGAGGCAGAGTGGAACAATGTTAAAATTGGAAAGGATGAGCGGGAACCGGCTGAACCGTCAAAACAATATTTAATTTAAACAAAAAGACACAGAACACAAATGCACACACTGCAGCAGCGTGTGGCTCTCTCTTTCTCGAACTGCCGCATTCCGCTGCACTTATCCCACATACATTCTTTGGTCTTTACACTGTCTGTGTCCTATTATATATTCTATTCCCTGTCAAGCAACGTCGATATAAATGAAGACAGCCTATTTGTACAAATTTGGAAGTGTAAATGGGAGGTATGCAATGCATTAGAAGAATAGAGAATATAGACAATTTGTGTCTTACATTGCTTTGCACAATAATTACATATTTGCTATGAACTCGCACCCATTTTGTCTGCCATCATTCAAGTGCCTGCCTCAAGGAATCCCCTGCTCTTTGACTGTATTTTCTGTCTGTGTTGTATGAGTTCTCTGTCGGCCTTTCTCACCTGCGGTATTGACGGTGACATGGGACACTTGAAACATGCCTTTCTGCTTTCCCATTGTTCATTGATTTGTAATGTATATAAGTTAAATGTTTCTCTGTTTTATGTTTAATTTCTGTATAGCGTCCTTGAGCTTTGGAAAGGCACTATACAAAGAAAACTTATGTTATTATTATTATCATTATTAATCATATTGATCTACTGACACACAAATCATGCCTTTTTTAAAGTGATTAATAGCTCTTTAATATCATATGCTGGTGGAATCCCCATACTGCAAACGCAGGTACTGATTTTAGACTTTGCCCAGAGAATAAGCGTGGTTCTCAGACGCAATGACCTATTTATCATGAAAATAGCAAATTGCGATTTGTGCCACTTCATTAAAATGCTACACCCACAGTTTGCATGCATACACCCACAGATAGCGCAAACACTTCCACTCATGTCCACATTTGATTTGCGTTGGCACAAAAACGGTTGTTGCGTTTAGAGCTGCACCTGGCACGGTCATGAAAATAGAGCCCAATGTGACTAATGTGTAGTCCTTCAATTTGATTGGATTCAGGAGAAGTTAAATATAAAAGAAAAAGGAAGAAAAACAAGAGCTACACTGTTCGTTGCACAAGAGATTGTCATCTGTGGGTTAACAGCAAGTTATGATGTCTGAGCCCATACAAGACCCAAGCTGATTATATATTTGACCTGCAGTTTAATGGTGAGAGCATTTTTGTTAAATTTCCAAGAGGGAAGAGGAAACACTGCACTCCATGGAAATTGAAAAGCACTTGAGCCACATGACCAGTTTATCTCACCACAGTAATGAAGGGGAATGACAATGCAGGTCATCCCACAGAATTGGCCAAGAGACAATGTACATCAAGTATGCTCCATCTTGGACACAAACAAGCAGTATGGTGTGCATTTTCTATTTAATTACAATTCCTGCAAATCACATTATCTGTTGTAGTAGATACTAAGCCAGCTTTTGCTTATTTAGATGATTGCCTGGAATTAAAATATATTGTATGAGTCATTATATGCAATGTTTTGTTTTAGGTGCCAGATCATATGTTTTGTTTTAATATGTCAATCTAAGAACTTCAGAGCATTAAAGAAAGGAATGAGCCTGTAATCTCAATCAAAACTCTTTCATTATTTACTCACCCTCATGTAATTCCAAACCCGTATAAACACAAAATGAGAAATTTAGAAGAATGTACAGGTCACTCTTTTTCCATGCAATTCCAATGAACAGGGACTGGTGCTTTTAAGATTTAAAAAGGTTTCAAAAATACCATAATAGTATCATAAAAGAATGTGTGCTATATTCTACTGCACTATAAGTCTTCTGAAGCCATACAATTGTGTGAGTTAAAAGAACAAAGTTATTATTCATGGAAAATCGTGACAGCTGCCCTTGCCTTTCCAAGCATTCATGAAAAAAGTAGTGGTGTCTGATTCTTGAAAGAATCTGTCTTTTGAAATGTATTTTTCAATAAAACAGGTTTTCCAGTTCACAGTACTGTTCTGAATGATCCAATTTTCCACTTCAACTCAATGACTCTATGACCTCGTTTACACATGGTATTAAGATGTGTCCCAGGTGATCTGATCACATGTGGTCAGGTGAGACACATTGCTGTTTAAACCTGGTCGCTTAAATGAGTCTCCTGTGAACACTTGTTTTTGGATTTCTAGGGGAGGGTCTCTGATTACATGATGACATACATCAATCACTATGTCAGTGTGTTACTGCATGATAATAAACTACAAAAAAGTCATAAAAGACAAAGAAAGCTTGAATAAACGGGCACGCTGTTTCTTGCAGATGCGGTTGAATTTCAATATATGCACATTTCTTTGTTATTTTAGTGGAGTTAACCATATTAATCTGAGCTTCAGGTGTGTGTGCTTGTCATCTTTGTCGCTGTATTTGGTATCAGCTCACTTTCAAATTTTCTGATTTCTTTTTAAAGCTGCCCGTAACAGGCAATGTTTAAACTCTTGATTTATCACAGCGATTTATTGACAGGTAAGCTGTGGCACTTCACTGCTGTCTGTGATGCATTCAGGACGGATTAGCATTTACACCTTAAGTGATGCGTTTTTGACTGATATGATATGTGGTTTTTGTAAATAGATCACAACACATTGCACACATTTACATCTGATTTAATGCTGACCACTTGTGATTGGATCACCCAAAAGGCATCTAAATACCAGGGGTCAATGATTCAGTTTCAGTGCTTCTCCATTATTGGATGACATATTTGTATAAAACATAACTTTTGACAACAGGGGCTCTATCGAAAACTGCAAATACTTTTGCTATATATGAGAACATCCATGAGGTCAAAGGCCTGGCTGTTTTACTAACTATAATATATGTAGGTTAACTAAATGGCAGAGTGCTATGCAACGATCCTGTTGCTGTAGCTGGGGCATGTGACCTTTTCATTTGGCATTTGTGCTAGTTCTCTACTGGAAAACATGGCTGTCAGAAGACGGGGTGGCATCGCCCGCCTCTCTCTCCTACCATAGTCTGCTGTGCCATGTGGAGACCCAGATGTAGCAGACAGAGTAATCCACGCTCACGCACTCATGAAAGTGCCCATCTGGCCCTGTATGTTCACACTAAGCCCTGAGAGCACAGACGCATGAAGGCATGAGCAGACTAGAGGCCACACTGATGTTAGTGTGTCTGCTGTGGCATTTACTGATCTCTGTATGATGTTGAATGTGAGAAGTAAGGCTACATACACAACAAAACAAAATTACAGATATGCCTATACATATTTGCATATGTATGCATGATTACATACAGAGTAAAGCATTAACTGTAGCCTACACAATATGTGGAAAAAACAAGTGTGTTAGAACTCTACAATGGGTACACAAATGCACAGACTTAACTGTAGTGAATCACAATAGATCTGTTCGGTCATAACGTCTATTTGTTGGCCAACTCGATTCTTGATTCTTGATTCTTGAATTCTCAATGGGTTTTTAGAGAAGAGATTAGTAAAATAAGGTCTGTGGTTAACATTGTTTGAAGAGACTTTTATGTTTTGTTTTACAACATAAATTTTACAACATAAATGACACAGTCGTACTTCAAATTTGAGTTTTAAAGACTGTTTTTAAAATGTAAGTTGCTAACAAGTTGCTACAGTGGTTGTTTGATTGGTCAAGCATGTAACCATCATGTGGTTGTGAGTTTAGAATGCAGCTTCAAAATTAATTTTTGAGGGACAGTATAACTGTGTGTTATATATGGTTGTAGAACAAAATGTGAAAGCAGGTCCAGCTCCACAGGAGGAACTAGGTTTAGAAAGCAAGCTTGCACATAAGGACTTCCTGCGAAACAAGCCCACTGAGAGCTATCAAAATGAAAAAAGCATCAATTTTGAGTACAAAACTCTGTAATACATATACTCACTCTACAGATAAAGAAAACAGAGTCATGTTTTTAAAGAATTGTTACATTATTCAGTGCTGCAAGTTATATTTTAGAAGAAATTTTTTTTTATTTAAACAGGATACTCAAAATAAATGTTAACATGTTGGTATTTGCACTGCTTGAACTTTATCCTGCAATTAAATCAGTTTAAGGAATCTTATTGGATTTTGTGGTAATTATTTTTTTTAAAGATCAAAGATATTTTTAAAAATATCTTTAAAATGCAATCAAAAAGAAAACCGTTTGTTTACGTATGTAACCTCCGTTCCCTGAGGGAGGGAACGACACGTTGTGTCGGAGAAGCGACATTAGGGGTCTCTCTTGAGTGCCGATATACACCTCTGATCTATGAAAAAAGGCCAATGAGAGTTGGCAGACAGTATTTGCATGTCCCGCCCCCGGACATACGGGTATTTAAGCGGCGCAAATACGGGAGTTCATTCAGGATTTTTCTGAGGAGCCGGAAATGGTCCGGCCACAACAGTGGCTTGGTTCAGCGACATGGCGGAGGAAAGACACAACGTGTCGTTCCCTCCCTCGGGGAACGGAGGTTACATACGTAACCAAACGTTCCCCTTCTGTCGCTCTCTCCACGTTGTGTCGGAGAAGCGACACTAGGGGACCCATTCCAATCTTGCCATGCGCTGAACCATGTACGTGAACCGCCGATACAGAGGCGGGCAGGGATTTCATCCAGTGCCGCGCATCGTCTGTACCTGGCTGCACGTACCCTTCCCCAATGCCCCATAAGAACATCGGGATCCTTCTAGTTACCCTGGGAATGGAACAAGGCGATGTTTGCCAACATGGGAACGTGCCAGCCTGGCTGGGCCTCTTTTCTCTCTATGTTTCTCGCATAGAGCAATCACGGCCGGGGCCCTTACACGCATATAGGGAAGGGGGTCTTACCCAGACCCTGCGGAGACCACACCTGCCCTTTTTCTTGGGGAGGAAAAGTGGTAGACACGTCACACGGCCGTCTTACGGCTCGTGTGGAAAGTATGGTGCGGTGGTAGATCCAGCCTTGAAAGGGGGGAGTTGCTACAGCATGGCGACCGGGGCAGCTGTAACTGCCTAAGGGAGACACGGGGGTCCGCTCGTAAGGGGACAGAACCGTGGAATTACACACAGGGGGAGTCCGAACCGGAGGCCTTCTTATTTTACCTGTGGAGCCCCTATACCAGTACGGGGTGGCCATCAGGGTACCCGCAGTGGCTTGGGTCGGTGAGTTCCTCCGCTGAACCGTGGACCCGGAGGGCTGGGGAGGAATCGACCAGGGTCCCAACTCGGAGTGTGGCGCCCTGGGAAGAAGGCGCACTACTTTACCTTGACGTCAGGAAAAGGGCGCTGGGCGCAAGCGATCCACCCGGCCGGTCGGTCTACGTGTTACCGAGTTCTACGGGCTCGGACCTGAGAAAACACGAGACGCAACCGACTCAACGCGGAGGTTGTAAAACCTCGCGAAGGTGTTGGGTGTTGCCCAACCCGTGGCTCTACAGATGTCTGCTAGGGAGGTGCCCTTGGCCAGTGCCCACGAGGATGCAACACCCCTTGTTGAGTGAGCTCGGACCCGCAAGGGTAGGGGCACGGCCTGGGTGTGATAAGCCAGTGTGATGGCATCGACAACCCAGTGGGCGAGCCTCTGTTTGGAGACGGCATTCCCTTTCTGACGTCCCCAAAGCAGACAAAGAGCTGCTCAGAGCATCTGGTGCTCTGTGTGCGGTCCAGGTAAATGCGCAGGGCGTGCACTGGACACAGCAACGAAAGGGCTGGGTCTGCCTCCTCCCGGGGCAGCGCTTGCAGGTTCACTACCTGATCTCGGAAGGGTGTGGTAGGAACCTTGGGCACATAGCCCGGTCGCGGTCTTAGGATCACAGACGTATCTGCCGGACCGAACTCCAGGCAAGTGTCGCTGACAGAGAACGCTTGCAGGTCCCCGACCCTCTTGATAGAGGCGAGCGCAATCAGCAGGGCCGTCTTAAGAGAGAGGGCCCTGAGTCCAATTGATTCAAGCGGCTCGAAGGGAGGTCTCTGGAGTCCTGCCAAGACTACCGAGAGATCCCAGGAGGGAACTAGGCCTGGCCGGGAGGGATTCAACCTCCGATCGCCCCTCAGGAACCTGAGGATCAGGTCGTGCTTACCCAAAGACTTGCCATCTACAGGATCGTGGTGTGGCAGCAACATACACCTTGAGGGTGGACGGGGAAAGCCTCCTGTCCAGCCTCTCCTGTAGGAACAGGAGCACTGACCCGATCGCGCATCTCTGCGGGTCTTCAATTCGGGAAGAACACCAATCTGCGAACAAACGCCACTTTAGGGCGTAAAGGTGCCTGGTAGAGGGGGCTCTGGCTTGGTTGATTGTATTCACAACGGTCGCTGGTAAGCCGGCTAGCTCTTCCGCATCCCATCCAGGGACCAGACGTGGAGGTTCCAGAGGTGTGGGCGCGGGTGCCAGAGCGTGCCTCGTCTCTGAGAGAGGAGGTCCTTTCTCAGGGGAATTCGCCAGGGAGGAGCTGTCGCGAGAAGCCTGAGTTCCGAGAACCAAGACCGAGTGGGCCAGTAGGGGGCCACTAGCGTGACTTGCTCCTCGTCCTCTCTGACCTTGCACAGCACCGGTGCAAGAAGGCTCACTGGGGGAAATGCGTACTTGCGCAGCCCCGAGGGCCAGCTGTGTGCCAGCGCGTCTGTCCCGAGGGGAGCCTCTGTTAGGGCGTACCAGAGCGGGCAGTGGGAGGTTTCCTGGGAGGCGAACAGGTCTATCTGGGCCTTGCCAAACCATTCCCAAATCAGCTGGACCGACTGGGGGTGAAGCCTTCACTCCCTGCCGGGCAGGCGTTGTCGTGATAGCGCGTCCGCTACGACATTGAGCTTGCCGGGGATGTGAGTGGCACGCAGCGACTTGAGTCGCTGCTGGCTCCATAGGAGGAGACGGCGGGCGAGTTGTGACATGTGGCGGGAGCGTACGCCGCCTTGGCGATTTATGTACGCCACCACCGTGGTGCTGTCCAATCTCACGAGGACGTGTTTGTCCCGAACTAACGGGAGGAACTTCCTGAGGGCAAGAAGGACGGTCAGCAACTCTAGGCAGTTGATGTGCCAACGCAGCGGGGCCCCTTTCCAATGGCCCGCTGCTGCGTGCCCGCTGCACACGGCACCCCACCCGGACCGGGAGGCATCGGTTGTGACCAGAACGCGTCGGGACACCTGCTGCAGGGCACTTCTGCCCGTAAAAAGCAGAGATCTGTCCAGGGTCGGAGTGTTTTGAGGCAGGCGGGGGTGATCCTTACCCGATGCGTGCCGTGGTGCCATGCTTGTCTCGGGACTCGAGTCTGGAACCAGTGCTGGAGTGGTCTCATATGCATCAACCCCAGCGGCGCGACCGCCGCGGAGGACGCAATATGCCCCAGGAGCCTCTGGAAAAGTTTTAGAGGGACCACTGTGCCTGGCTTGAAGGAAGCGAGGCAGTCCAGCACCGACTGAGCACGCTTGCTCATGAGACGTGCTGTCATTGAGACTGAGTCTAACTCCAACCCGAGAAAAGAGATGCTCTGAACCGGAGTGAGCTTGCTCTTTTCCCAGTTGACCTGAAGCCCCAAGCGGCTGAGGTGCCGGAGCACCTGGTCTCTGTGTGTGCATAGTAACTTTCGAGAGTGTGCTAGGATGTGCCAGTCGTCGAGGTAGTTGAGAATGCGGATGCCGGCTACTCGTAGCGGGGCAAGGGCCGCCTCTGCGACCTTCGTGAAGACGCGAGGGGACAGAGACAGGCCGAAGGGGAGGACTTTGTACTGAAACGCCTGGCCATCGAACGCGAACCGTAAGAAGGGTCGGTGTCGTGGCAGAATTGAGACGTGGAAGTACGCGTCCCTCAGGTCTACCACTGCGAACCAATCTAGATGCTGAACACCAGCCAGAATATTTCTCTGCGTGAGCATTTTGAATGGGAGTTTTAACAAGGCCCGATTGAAAACTCGCAGGTCCAGGATTGGTTGTAAGCCGCCGGCTTTCTTGGGTACAATGAAGTAAGGGCTGTAGAAACCCTTCCTCATTTCCGTTGGAGGGACAGTCTCTACCGCGCCCTTGGCTAAGAGGGTCGCGATTTCCGTGCGCAGGGAACAGGCATGCTCGCCGTGTACTGTGGAAAAGCGGATGCCCCTGAAGGGGGGCGGGAGCCGGGCAAACTGAATTGCGTAACCGAGTCGAATGGTCCAGTGCAGCCAGCGTGATGCATTGGGAAGCGAAAGCCATGCTTCCCAGCTCTGCGCTAGGGGCACCAAAGGGACGAGTATTTTGGACGTACCCACCGGGGCCTCGCAGCGGGGCGGAACAGGTAATGCAGCGTCGGGCGGCTTCGTTGCGGCCTGAGGCTGAGGTGCTGAGAATAAACTCAAAGCACTTACCTTGTTCCGCGCGCCCGGCAGGGGGCGGGTTTGTGACTGAGGAGGAGGTCCGACGTCGGCGTCCTCTGGACTCGTCTGAACCGGCCGGCCGGGGGACAGTCATGGGCAGGCGGAAGGCGGGATCGCTGCGTCCGGTGTACCGGGACTGTCGTAATCTGAAAGCACATTGCCGTGAGAACGGCATTTGCGGGCCAGGTGACCCAGAGGCAAAGGAAATAGCTCTTTTATTGAGAATGTGGGTACCACTGCCCCCGTCAGGGGGTGTGGCAAATGAAAAAACAAAGGATTCTCCACCCGGCCCTCCACCGGGGGACGGAGCGGTCTTACCACCTCCGGAGCTAACGTCTTCGGCTCTGGGTCGGCTGTCTCAGGAACGCTTGGGATTCTTCCGGGTCCTAGAGGGGGTTCGTGAGACAGGGGCGTCGCCGCCCTGCGGGGTGCTTCGACGCTGGGGCTGAGAGCTGGGCCCGCGTTGGGGTGGAGCAGGAGCTGGTTTCCTCGCCGCAGGGGGACGCCCTCGGCGAGCAGATGGGGCAGGGCCTGTAGCGGCAGGTGTGCGGCGAGGCATGATGTGAGAGATGGCCTCCGTCTGCTTCTTCACCGCGGAGAACTGTTGGGCGAAGTCCTCGACGGTGTCGCCGAAAAGGCCAATCTGGGAGACAGGTGCATCCAGGAAGCGGTTCTTGTCAGCCTCACGCATCTCGACCAGATTGAGCCAGAGATGGCGTTCCTGGACCACTAGGGTGGCCATCGCCTGTCCGAGTGCCTGCGCTGTGGCCTTCGTCGCTCTCAGGGCGAGGTCGGTCGCTGAGCGCAGTTCCTGCAGCACAACAGGATCAGGTCCACCCCCGTGCATGCTTCTGAGTGCTTTGGCCTGGTGGACTTGCAGGAGGTCCATCGCATGCAGGGCGGAGGCAGCGCGTCCAGCCGCACTGTAGGCCTTCGCGTTGAGCGAGGATGTTGTCCTACAGGGCTTGGATGGGAGTACGGGGCGGCCACGCCAGGAGGTAGGGCTACCGGGGCATAGATGGTACGCAACTGCCCTATCGACCTGGGGAATTGCCCCGTATCCGTGGCGCTCTCCGCCGTCGTGGGTGGCGAGAGTGGAGCGGGTGGCACCTAGACGAGCGGAGAGCGGGGCTCTCCACGTAGACATCAGCTCGTCATGCACCTCCGGGAAAAACAGGACCGGGGGGGATGCGTGGCCGCGAACGGTGCGCTGCCCCCAGGAACCAGTCATCCAACCGTGAAGGCTGTGGGGAGGATGGAGGTTTCCAATCCAACCCCACGCTCACGGCGGCCCGGGAAAGCATGTCAGACATCTGAGCGTCGGCCTCAGCCTGGGCCTGCTGGCCCGAAGGCGGCAGTCCAGGGGAGTCCTCGGCATCAGACATCACACTCTCCGATGCGGCGGCGAGCTCATCTGCTTCGGGCTCGGGAGGATAGTCAGCCAGGCCGTGAGGCGAGCCGCTATCGCCGCGAGCATAGACGGGGACCAGCGAGCGTGTCGGGGAACGGGAGGTTCGCGGGGGGCTACCCGGCGAAACTGCACCTGATGCCGCCCCCAAATCGCCCCCAGCGCCAAACGCATCGTCCTCAATCCCGCGGGAAGAAGGAACAATGCGGGGTGCAGCTGGGGTGGCTTGCTTTCTGTTGAAAGCAAGCCGCGACCGCAACGTGGTCATGGTCATGTTCTCGCAGTGAGAACATGAACCATCCACAAACGCTGCCTCGGTGTGATCGCGGCCCAAACACACGAGACAGCGCCTGTGGCCGTCTGAAGCAGAGAGGCTTCTACCGCATCCAGGAACAACACAGGGGCGGAAGGGCATCTTGAAAAAGACGTGTCCTGAAAAGGACGTTCAACGCCGCTGTGTTTTGCTCTTTTAGAGAAATTCACTCTTTTAAGGGAAATAACTCTTTTAATACACAGTATGTGTGTGTGTCTGCGCTGTCGAAGCGCTCAGGGGCAACAATGCACGCCGTGCAAAGTAGGAGAAAGCCGCTGTTGTGCGCCGTCAAATCCAACAGCATGCAGATTGTCAGAGGAAACAGGAACGTAGTGGTGTGTAAACTCTCAGCAAACTGCAGACAGACCATCGGCTCCGAAGAAATTTTCTGAATTAACTCCCGTATTTGCGCCGCTTAAATACCTGTATGTCCGGGGGCAGGACATGCAAATACTGGCTGCCAACTCTCATGGCCTTTTTTCATAGATCAGAGGTGGATATCGGCGCTCAAGAGAGACCCCTAGTGTCGCTTCTCCGACACAACGTGGAGAGAGCGACAGAAGGGGAACAAGACATTTATATGTTAAAAAGTGTAAAAATGGTAACATGTACAATACTTTGGTAATATTTTATAATAATAATTATTTAATGCTTTGGGTATCATGAACTAACAACGATATATATATATATATATATATATATATATATATATATATATATATATATATATATATATATATATATATATATATATTAACATTAACTATGTTTAATACAAGCTTAATATGTATTGTTCATTGTTAGTTCACATTAACTAATGTTAATAAACAAAATTTATTGTAAAGTGTTACCAAAACCTTTTATAGCATTTATTAATCTTTGTTAATGTTAGTTAATGAAAATAAAATTGTTCATGGTTAGTTTATTTTAGTTCATAGTGAATTAATCAGTCCCTCGATTTTTTTAGTAATTCAGCGATCGTGGAACACAACGCAAAATAAACTAAATATATAATTTTTTTGTGATCCTGCCTAATAACCCCATTTTTATGCATAATTATTCATTTAACCACAAAATGATCACAACTAAAATAGGCTGCAGATGATCCCTTATTTAATTAGAGTTAACCTACTAAAATTCGATTTTCACAAGGCTACAGATGACACACGTCACACACTAGATGTCATCAGTCAGTGGTCTGTGTGAAACATGGCAAAAGCAAATCCTTCTCACCTGCCTTCTCAACCAGGCAAAGCAGTATCCCAATGTATTATTATATGAGAGTGGGGGTAAATTGTTTTGTAGTCCTTGTCATAAAATGTTGGATCACAAAAGAAAGTCTTCTGTTGACTACCATCTCAGCAGGAGCAAACACCTGTGACAACTGGACCTGTGGAATGAAATTAAATGCAGGCAGTCAATGATGTCTGAGATAGCTGCTAGGATGAAGCAAAAGTGATCTTGGTTTTAAAGTGATTGTAATGTTATTAAAGCTAGACAGTACACCCTTAGCCTAGCTAACTATCTATTAGCCTAACAATGTTGCAAAATTATTCATGTTATTGTTATTATGTTTCAGATTTGGGAAGAATGGTTAAGGCTATGCTCTGCAATAAATATCCCCCTTTCCAAGTCTGATCATCCTTTGGTGAGAAAGTTTCTAATTGAAAAGGTCACAAATGGCGGCAGCATCCCCCAGGAGAAGTGTACAAACAGGAGAAGGTTCACCTTAAAGAAAAACTTTCAGGGCAGCCAGTTGCTGTCATCTTTGATAAAACTCTAGACGTGGAGGGAATATGTGTGCTAAACATATTGATAGCACCACTAAAGAAAGATGAGTCTGGATGAATCCTTGCACATCTAGTGAATACCTTAGGCTAGGCCTTTTTCAATTTACCATTCACAGGAGCCAGAGGCATTTCTACAACATCTCCTTGAAAATGAATTTAAAGGAATAGTTCACCCAAAAATTGTAATTGTCACAACTCACCACGCGCCCCACCGAGAGCGAGAACAACATGGGAGTTGTGATTAGCTGAATTTTGCATGCTTGGACTGTTGGCTTGACACCAGCGCTGGTTTCTTGTTCTCAAAACACAAATCTAAAAATATGCCAGCGGCAGACGACATGGAGGAGATCAAGCGATCATTAAACTTTATGTCTAGTGAGCTGGCAAAGGTGACGTCGCAACAGGAGCGCTTGCTCAAACTTGTGGACGAAGTGACAACATTGAAAATCATGATGAGAGAAAAAGACGCACGGATCTCTACGCTGGAGCAGCGGATTGATGAACTGGAGCAGTATACGCGGAGGGACGATGGGGTGATTACTGGGATCAAGACACGACACCGTACCTACGCCAGAGCGACAGCTAACGCGGAGACGACAGAGGACGCTCCGAGGGAAGAGCTACAGTTACTGGAGCAACAGGTGGTGGATTTCCTTAACAGGAACAACATAAACATTCGCAAAGAGGCAATATCTGCTTGCCACACATTTCCCAGTAAGTACGAGAACTCTGTATCTGCTGTAGCAATTCGATTCATTAGCAGGAAGGAATGATGTACTAATGCAAGCTAAAAAACTGAAAGGAACGAATGTGTATATAAACGAACACCTCACAAAGAAAAACGGAGGTATCGCAAGAGAGGCGAGGATGCTAAGGAAACAGAAGAAAATTATTGGGACATGGACTTGGAATGGATATGTGTGGATCAGGGAACAATATGGTTTAGCGAAGGTTATCAAAACTATGAAGGAACTTGAGAAGTATAAGAATCGACATTCACAGCGGGAGTGATGGAGTCTCCAGCTTGGACGGACGGACAATGGAGAAATCAGGTTGGATATACTTGGACATATATTGAATAATGGATGTAGACACTAACAATGATAAAATTTATGATTTAGAAAACTATATTGAACATGACTTGCTAACTCCTGAAGAAAATGTATGTAATTATTATACTGTACAACAATATAATGTTGAAATCAGCAAGGTGCTTAATGAAGCATTATCTATCATACATTTTAATAGTCGAAGTTTAAAAGGTAATTTAGTAAAAATAAAAGAACTACTTTGTCAGTTAGATAAAAACTTCAAAGTGATTGCTATAACCGAAAGCTGGTTGAAGGACTCTGACTGATATCAATGACGTTATGATTGAAGGATATAATATGTTTTATGTCAACAGAGTAACTAAAAAGGGAGGGGGTGTGGCCCTCTATATCGATTATCATTTAAAATGTAAAATTATTGAACAAAAAACAACTGCTGTGGAATATTTGATGGAATTGCTTACTGTAGAAATAACAAATGAAATTGGCAAAATATGTTGATTAGTTGTGTGTATAGAGCACCAGGGTCTAGTGTTTGTGTGGTGACTTTAATATAGATCTGGGAAACCTTACAGCATCAAGTGAATTTACGAATTGCATGATAAGTACAGATCTATACCCAATGATAACTAAACCAACAAGGGTGACCACACATAGTGCCACTATTATTGACAATATATTTACAAATGTACGTGGTAAATTAATTAGTGGTATCTTTATGACAGATGTGAGTGATCATCTTCCTGTATTTATAATTTATGAGAACAAATCTTTAACATCATACAAGATGAATTTACAACATTTATTCGAGATAAATCTAGTAAGGCTTTAGAGGCCTTTAGAGAAGATTTGAAGAAACAGAGCTGGGATAGAGTGTACACAGATAATGTAAATACTGCATATGAGGTTTTCATGACGACATTGATTAATCTATATGATAAAAATTGTAAAATAACCAAAGCAAATGCTCTAACCAAGAAAAATACTGTTAACAATCCATGGATGACAAATGGGCTGAAAAATGCCTGTAAGAAAAAAAACTATTTGTACCAATTGTTTCTAAGATCAAGAACTGAAGATGCTGAAGTTAGGTATAAAAAATATAAAAACAAATTAGTTGGAATCATAAGAAGGCAAAAAAGGACTACTACACTAAATTGTTAGACAAAAATAAAAATAGTACAAAAGACACATGGAGTATTATAAATTCTGTTATGCAAAAAGGCAAGGTAAAAACTAAATTTCCAAATCAGTTTACAAAGAATAATGTTGACATTTGCAGTAAAACTGAAATTGTAAATGAATTAAATAATTACTTTGTAAATATTGGCCCTACTTTGTCACAACAAATTCAAGATGGAAACACCAATGGTGGCACAGTACCAGATAATGTTAACAGTGTTTTTCTTACAAGTGTACAAGCAAGTGACATATTGACAGTTGTTCAGAAGTGTGCCAATAAAAAATCAAATGATTGTAATGATATGAATATGGTACTGATAAAGCAAATTATAGATGTAATTATTGAGCCTTTTACCTATATCTGTAATTTGTCATTTACTTCAGGGATATTTCCAGACTGCATGAAAATAGCCAAAGTAATTCCATTGTTTAAAAAAGGAAACAAAACTGAATTTTCTAATTATAGACCAATATCATTACTTCCACAGTTCTCAAAAATTCTGGAGAAGTTATTTGCGATTAGATTGAATAAATTTCTAAATGAATTTAAGATTTTAAGTAATAGTCAATATGGGTTTCGTCCTAATCACTCAACTGCTACAGCAATTATGGAACTAACTGAAGAAATTACCAATGCTATAGATAAAAGGCACTATTTAGTAAGCATCTTTGTGGATCTTCAAAAAGCATTTGATACGCTGGACCACAAGATATTGTTGCATAAATTATATAAATATGGTATCAGAGGTGTGGCACACCAATGGGTTACGAGCTATTTAAAAAACAGAAGTCAGTTTGTTGAAATTGACAACATAAAGTCTAAAAATTGTAACATAAATTGTGGGGTACCACAAGGATCGGTCCTAGGACCTATATTTTTTCTTCTATATGTAAATGACATTGTGTCTGTGTCTCAGTTATTTAGGTGCATTCTGTTTGCGGATGACACCACTTTATTCTATTCAGGAAAAAATATAAAAGATGTCTTAACAATTGTAGAGAATGAATTTCAGAAGATTATGAAGTGGTTCAATGCCAATAGTTTGTCCCTAAATATCAGCAAAACTAAATTTATGATATTTTGTAGTAAAAAGAAATATGTTGAAACATCATTGTTTATTAATGGATTAGAAATTGAAAGGGCACATGAGATTAAGTTTCTAGGTATTATGTTAGATGAACATTTGACATGGAAATCACATATAGATAAGATTAAAGTAAAGGTATCCCAAATAATAGGGGTGCTGCATAAAGTTAAAGATTATTTAAATAAGAATACATTGTTTTTGTTGTATAACTCATTGATTGTTCCATATCTGACCTATTGCATTGAAGTGTGGGGAAATGCCTGCAAAACATACATTAATCCAATTTTACTCTTACAGAAAAGAGCGATTAGAATTACCAGTGGAAGTGGACACAGAGATCCAACTAATCCTTTATTCACACAACTAAAAACTCTGAAATTTAATGAATTAGTAGAGTATAACCTTCTAAAAACCATGTATAAAGCTCATATGGAAAGTTTACCAAACAATTTGCAAAACAAATTAACCAAGAGGAAAATTATATATGAGTTAAAAGGTACTGAGATTTTTACAAAACCCAGGTTCCGATCGGCTGCAAAGGAAAAATGTGTCACAATCAAAGGAGTCAGTTTGTGGAACAGTCTTGATTGTAAAATTAAAACTTCAAAGTCCATTTTTGTAATTTAAGAAGTATGTTAAATTATCAATGTTGCAGAAATATAATACTGCGGAATAGTAGATCAACTTTATTGATGTAATTTTGTGTTTTGATGTCTTGATGAGGAAAAGAGACGGCTGCATGAGACAGCTCAAAAGAACTGGAACTGTAAATTATTTTGTGTTGATAGGGGGCAGACTTTATAAGTTTTTACTTCTTTCTGCTACTTTTCATTCATGATAAATGCTGTCGTTGTATTTGTTTTAAATGAATGATATAAATAAATTCAATAAAAAAAATCAATAAAAAAAAATACAGTTTTCATGGAGAATTGCAATCAATCCACTATTTCGATGGCTGTTGTCAAAACTCTCCAAGAGTTTACCATTGCCAATGATATATATATATATATATATATATCATTTAACATGAACTAACAATGAACAATATATATATATATATATATATCTGAACTGTATCAGTCTTTTGGAAAATCCTTGATAAACGGCCTCAGAAGTTCAGCAAATCCCTTGAAAAGCTGACTAAAAAAAATTGACATGTGCAATGAATTATGCAAAACTGTAAAATGGCAAACGTGTTTGAGGATATTGATAAAGTAAAACAATAAAACTTTGTACCAACTGAACTATAATGATTAAACACATTTTTGATCATAACATCATCCTCATGTGCAGTAAGAGCAATAAAGCATCCATCCATTTTCCACCCATTTCTTCCCTGTCCATGTGTGGGAGTGGCATCATCCATTTGAGTTTTGTCAGCTGAAACTCTGCAAGTGGTGGCAGCAGGTGAGAGCTCCAACGTTAAAATACAGTAAGTCAGTCTGATTTTACCTCCTTCACCACAGGTTTAATTCCCTCAGGTCAAACAGAATAGTGGCGGCCCTGATCCTCTTCGCTCAGAGCTTACATGAAGTGCATCCTCTCTCCTGCCACTGGCTGTGAGTCTTGACCTTTGAACCCTGCTGTGGTGCACTGCTTCAGACAAGTGTGGATTTCATGTTCCTCAGATCTATGAGGCTGGAGGCTAAAGGAGCTTTGCTCTGCCTTCTGTAATCGGTGGCTAAAGTAACAGCACATGCACCTTTGGAAAAAGAAGAGAAGTAAAATTAGTCACAAAAAGTGGAGGCTTTCAGATGTGCCCTCTGAGATTTTTGAGAAAAAAGTGAGAAGATATAAGAACAAGGGTTTAAAGAATGTGCATACTTTAGGTTTTCAGGTAAAGATAGCTATAGTGCAGAATGGACATTGTTCTATTTCACGTCCTTCAATTCATCATCATATTTTTTGAATTAGCCAAAGAAAAGTACATGACAGCTGTGTACTTTTCTTTCTCCTCTAAATTCCCTGTTATTTGAGCTATTCCCATACATAAATTGCTCTTTTGTGTTTAAACAGCCTTAATCTCATCATTACCCATTTTGCCTTCCCTCTCTCTTACAGCGCCCATGGGAGCCCTGAGTAAGCCTCTTGAGATCCATAAATGACCAGTGATGGCTCCCCACCACAATTTATTCTCTGCTTACCTACCTCAGACAGATCATACTGTATTGGATTTGGGTGAGAAATAATTGGTAGAGGCATATTGTGCTTAAGTGAAATATCATCCAAACTGTCACATTTAAGTAGCTGTATAATTACAGAAACCGTTTAAAAAGTGTTGAGAAAATATAACACGAAAGGTAGCAAACCTGACAGAATTTGCTCAGAACACTTTCAATGTTAGATGCCCATGTATGAGGTGATATGAAAGTGCAAATTACTACACTGATGCCTGAATGACAACATTTACCATGTATATTCAAATACTTGAAAGAGTGATTAAAAGTTAATTGTATGCGTCTCTTTCAAATTACATCCTGTATAATTCAGTGTGATCTGGTGTCTCAGATGGCACACTCACAGATTGCCTCAGTCCGTCTCATGCATATTACAATAAAACAGGAAGGCACTTTCTTGATCTGGCAAGCTCTAAACTTATTGGCAGACTTTGTGCAACTTGCAGTTTTTAGGGCATGCAGGTTTTTCATCAGTCCACCTGGAAACAAAATCATGTTTACACGGAACCGGGTTGATACAATGAGCGATTTTGAGGAAGAACTGCTCACAGGATTTTCCAGAGTTGGCAAAGCTTATAACATTTAAAGTTTTGTTTAAGCCATTTAGTAGCTAGTAAACTAGATGCCAATCAGATGGCCTCTTCCTGTCTAAGTGTAGACAGCCTTAAGCTGTCACATCACGTCAATGGACACGCTCTGTGTAGATGGTGTAAAGCAATTGCAAAAACCTTTTGATTAATCACAAAGATATGAGAACAACAAATTCCTGATTTTCAGTTTGCTTTGTCATTTGATTCAAAACCCAAAAGTGTAGAGACTGGCTGTCATGAGTTATCATGACACAAGATACCTTGGAGTCTCTGAAACCTCGAGAGGGTGCAGACAACTAGAAAACATTCAGAGAAGCATTCAGAGATTAATTTCAACAGTCCCTCACCCCAACAATCAAGGGCCTCTCCATTTGAAGAGTTGGGCCACTCACATGTTGCCAGGCAACCTCAAAGAAAGAGTGGAAGTGTGACAATTGAGGAGTGTCATTTAGATGACTCCCAGGTTACAGTGTACTTCAAAGCTTTGATAAAGTGTTTACTTCATCTGAAATTGTAATTAATGGAGCGGCAATTTGTTATTTGATCACTCTTGACCCTGAAAAACATTATTGCACTCATTACATTAGAATGTCTCTTTTTTCCCGCAGCCTTTGAGTAACAAAATACACAAGAAGATTCACAAATAGCTAACCACATTTCAAGAAAATCCTCAGATGTCAGATCATAATTAGCGTACATAAATGCACCCCAAATGAGAAAGAGAGGGAGGAAGAGTGGGAACACATCCTACTTTATCACATTGTATTTTCTGTCTGTGTGAGGATATTTGTCCTTTAAAAGGGTATGTTGAATCTCAGGTATAAAATATTAGTTGTTTTGCACATTTTGTGTTGAAAAGTACAAGGCAAACTTTGCAGCCAATAAATAATCCAAATCACAGACCAAATCAAGCGTTCCTCCAAACTCATTTTCAAGGCCAGTTATTTGAGAATTATCAGGAGCGATCGCACAATTCCGTAATGCAGTCTATGGGGACAAAGGAGCGCTCCATTCTCACTGAATTGAAAAACACATTTCTTGTTCTTAACGGTAACTAAGCTGTCAACAGATAAGGACGTTCACAGTATCGCCTCCCTGGTTATCCATCTCATGATTGCTCCCCTTGTATTTTCTTTCTAAACAGCTTGGAAATATGGTTTTAGGCCTTTGCCAAATGTCACTCCAAATGCTCCCACATTGAAAGATTTAAAATTGCGGAAACAAAACTGGAGCACACAGAAGGAGCACAGGAACACAATGTTACTACACGCTAATGACCACCATGTTGCCACTTTTATCTCAGTATGAAGCCAGATTTGTATACATATTTGCTGAAAATCTCACAGCTCAAGCAGGTGTTTACTTTTATAATCATTATTACTGTCATTATTACTATTAGCAACTTTTTCTACTCATATTCCCCAAAATGTAATTATTAAAGTGATAATAAAGAGTAATAAAGTCCATTGTAATCTGTTTTAGGCAGTTCAGCATGTGGGAGCACTCCAAAGTAACTGTAACATGTAGGAATCCTGTAGAGACTCTTAGTTTGAAAGTTTGTTAAGACTAAAGTTCATCTGTTTACCTCCACTGTCTCTGTCTTCAGTTCTTTTGCACAAATTGTATCACAGGTGTTCCTCGTCATCTTGTTATCATTTGTATATATCCTCAAATTTCTTTGTTCTTTTGTTGGTTCTTGTTGGTATGTAGAGTGTTAGTTGCCAGCATACTGCTGTTTCCTTCGTTGTTGAGTTATCTCCTTCTGTTTGTTGATTATTATTAAAGTTCTGAATTTGGATTCTCACTCTCTCATCTCTTCCCCGCACACACTGTGACAGAATAACTGGCTGACAAAATTGACCCAGTGAAGGCAATGGGACTCCTGCTCCAGTCTGGCAGGAACCAGCCTCCCATGACTCTGCCTTGGGAACCAGCGCCCAAACCTGCTGTGGTCAACGAGCCGGCGCCCACGCCTGCTACAGTCAAAGAGCCAGTTCAGAGCTAGAGCCTGAAACCTTGTCCATCCCAGAGCCATCGCAGGAGTTCCAAGCCATCTTGACCCCGAACCCTTCAAGCCCCCAGAGGCTTCTGAGACTCATCCTCCTGCAGCTCCGCCTACACCACCTATAGCTGCTTCACCTGCTCCACCACCAACGGCTCTGCCCGCTCCACCTTATGAGTCTTATGAGGCTCCGCCCTCCATGACTCTGCCCTCTGTGACTGCCCTCCGATCTTTCCTTGGCTCCTTCCTCCGAGCTCTCCTTTGCCCTAATTGTATTACAGGTGCTCCTTATCGTCTTGTTATCCTTGTGTGTGTGTGTGTGTGTGTGTGTGTGTGTGTGTGTGTGTGTGTGTGTGTGTGTGTATATATATACTCAGTTTCTTTGTTCCTTTGTCGGTTCTTGTTTGTATGTGGAGTGTTAGTTGCTAGCATACTACTGTTGAGTTTATGTTTACCTTCTTCGTTAAGTTATCTCCTTCTGTTTGTTGATTGTTATTAAAGTTCTGCATTTGGATCCTCACTCTCTCGTCTCTTCCCTGGACAAACCATGACAGAAAATATAAGAAACTCAGAAAAGGTTTCTCTATTGGATACTGTCTTTTTAAATACAATACCTTAAGGACAATTTATTCATGTACACAACATCAATACCACATGCATGCACACACAGACCCACACACACTAAGATCTGACACTAACATTCCCCTAGTTATTCTACTCCCTCCTCCAAACCACGAATGCTCACCATATTATCTGTCAATGCAGATTAAATAATGTTGTTAATGACTTCATTAACATTTCTATTATCTATTTTAATAAATCTCAACCAGCGTAATGAGTGATTTTAACCTCCGGGTGCTGGCGTATGAAAATGTTCAGCACTGTTTGGAACAATTGGGGGAGTTTTCCTGTGTGACAGTGAGACGGTGGGACAGGGAGGAGGTGGGGGGGGGGGGGCACTTGAACAGAGAGCTCAAGGCTAGTGTCATCAGACTTGCAGACTATGCACGATGAGAAACCTCTGGCAGCAGCCTGTCCTCACTCATCAGAGCTGTCATAGAGTAAAACTTGCATCAGAATATCACATTTCAAATAGCATCATCATGACAGTCTTTGGATAACAGTATTTATATAGAGATCATTTATATAAATGATTTATACAATGATCAGTGTGAATTGTATTACTTGTATTTGTCTTTTTTTTTTTTATGAAAATGGGTTGTACTGCCTTTCCAAATAATTTCCAGTGTTAAAAAAAATTAATACAAAAAACTTTGGAAAACATGGGTTGTGAAAAAAAGACAAAATTACGTTATGTCATGTTATTCCAAACCTGTATGATTTTGGAAGAAAGAAAGTCATACACATCTGAGATGGCATGAGGGTGAGTAAATGAATTTTCATTTTTTCAGTGAACTCTATCACTTTAATCACAATTATTCTGTAATTTGAGCACATTTTCTTTTTATTACAGGGCTGTACAATTTGAACAAAAATACATAAATAATAATAATTAGTAATTTAATAAGTTAAAGACAATTTTAAGCTTAATTTAACAAATTAAATAGCTTTCAGCTGTGTTTGATGTAATGGTAAGTGTTTTCTAGTACCAAATTATCAATTTACCAGTATTACTCAAGGATAAGTTGTTGGAGTGATTGCTGCTGGAAATGGGACCTGTCTAGATTTTATCAAAAAGTACTTTTTTCAGATAGAGATGGTGTTGTTTTTACATCAATAATGTCCTGACTATACTTTGTGATCAGTTGAATGCCACTTTGGTGAAGTTGTGTACCAATGTCCTACCGAAACAGAACATTATTCCAAACTTTTGGCTGCCAATATATTTATATATATACACACACATACACATAGAATTACATTAAACAGTATATTTCATGCTGATAGAGGTATTAAAACTACAAACCAGTTAGTGATTCCTTTTCAAGTCATGTTTCGACCATGGTTTACTGCCAATAGATAGACTCTGTTGGATGTTCACACATGAGTACTCTTTAAAAGATAAATTTTTAAATGTTCATTATTATCATTATTATTATATTACAATATACAATAGTAATAAACAATAGTCATATATTTATGTGACAATTTAACATGCTGCATTGCTATTCAGTTTAAAACCTTTATTTGGGTGGAAAACTGATACGTTGTTGTTGTGTAGTTGTTTGTCTTGAAAACAGCTTTATGCTCCTTCCATACATGGTGAAATACTTTTATCTCCATTTTAGTCCACAAGAAAACCTTAAGAAAAAAAACATTTTAACTTTTACCTTAAGAAAAAACATTTCCACCCCATCTGCCACCCCCTCATAAGTATGCAAATGTAGTAAATATAAATGTAGGTATATTATCATTGATTTTGACTCTCACAGAATGCACAAATTACTACAGACCCATTGACTAATTACAGCAGCAACCATTCCGGTGATTGTTTACAGCAGCAGCCAATCACAGCATCAACCAGTTGCCTACCAACTATTGCAGCGAGTGTACAGTGTTTGGGCTCTTGTGGGTTGATGAGCTTATTTCCTCAATAACAATGACCACATGGACAAATATGTGGTAAAAAAGAGGTAAAAGATTAATTTCTCAGTTGTTTTCAAGTATTCACAGAATTATTTTTAGATCCATAGCTGTCAGTTATGGGTTGACACAGACGGGACATGTTTTGACTGGTGAGCTGGTGCTGGAATGTGTTATTTTGAATGTTATGTTAAATGTGTTTTGGCTGTCATCAGTGTTGTTTAGTGTCAGCAGTTTTGCAGCAGATTACACTCTTTTCCTTGTCCCCCATTGTAATGGCCTTCTCAAAGTATTGTTTGTGTGTATGTAGTGTGTGTGTGTGTGTTGTCTTTTTCTCTTTCTCTCACTCTCTCTTAATCATTCTCAGGTGAGCTGATTGTTGATGGGGCGCACCGGTGTGCAGTGTGTTTCCTCGCTATATAAACCGAGTGTTTCATGGCAATGTGAGATGGTTGTTCGTGAGCTGTGTCATCTTGTTCACGGGCGCTAAGGTGCATATTTACGTTTTATCCAGGTTCCCACTGCTGGTGCGGAGAGTTTGTGGTCTGAATTTTGGAGTTTCCTGTTTATCTTATACAGAACTGTCAATGAATGTCTGTGTTTCCACAACTCTTGTATCCCCGCATCTGTTATTGCATTTTATTTTTAAAGTGTAACACCCATCCACTGATGTACAGATGCAATCTTGTTTTATTAAAATAAAAAGGCAAGAAGTTACCACTAGATCAGCCATGTTCTTATGTGCTGATCTATGAATTAATCTATTGACTAAAGAAAAACCAAGACTGATAGTGGTAGATGTAGAAATTAAATTACCATATTATATGAAATATTTATTTGGGTGCTTGAATCAGACATTAAGAATGACTGTTGATCAAAACAGGTAATTTAAAAGAATATTTTACTGTGCATAACATAATTAATATTCATGAGTTTTGCAGCACTGCCCCCCCCCTCCCCCAGTACAGAATTTTCTGTACAGCTTATTTTTATTTAAAACTATCTTTGTGATAATCTTCACTTTAAAATGGATCATTCCAGCTTTTACAAAGGTGATCTGAATAACATCAGACATGCATGCATTTTCCATCCATGGGTACACAAAGATGATGATGTTTAGTCCAGATTGCCAGTTCTATGAAGCATAGGAACATTTAGAATTTGTTGATGTCTTTAATATATAATGTCTTGGTGCTCTGGAGACAGAAATTTGTTACTTATTTTTGTTATGCAAAAGTATATATATTTTTAATGTTGGAAAATCAGTATCAAAATGGTTACTATGTTGTTCCTGTGAAAAAGCAGTTGTGTCACAAATTCATGGTCATTTATAATTTGATAGTGACTCCAATGAATGAACTAGTACTTGTTGCAGTGAAGCTTGGTACCTTCAACCATCCATTTCCATTTCCATTTATGTGTTTGGCAGACACTTTTATCCAAAGTGACTTACAGTGAACTTGTTACTGGGACAATACCCCCGGAGCAACCTGGAGTTAAGTGCCTTGCTCAAGGACACAACCTTCTGCTTACCAGTTCAGTGCTTTAGCCCACTTCGCAACCATAAGAACAACGTACTGTATAGGTGATTGCTTTAGAGTTTCCAAACCTCATAGCCTTCATGCCAACCCCTTGCCATCCCATAAAGAAAATTCTAGATCCGCCCTGTGCCACAGGTTACTTAGATGAGTTTAGAAACTTGTAGTGGCCAAACATATGTGGAATAACTCAAATGTAATTAAATATAACGCGGTCAGCGCATGTTAGTGACGTGCATTAACCAAACTCAGAGTACAGCTATTCTATGTATAACACATAATCAAAGGACAAGATGGAATTCAGTTCATGTGCATCAAGAACAGAACCGCTCTGAGACTGCTGAAACACCATATAGTTAACCCTTTATGTGTGTTCTGAGTATGTGTATTACAGTACAGTTTAGAGCAGCACATGATACTCCTTAACATCTGCAATTTGCAACTTTACTTGGCTGATCATTTCTGCTTGCTAGCTCACTAATACCATAGATGGTTATGCTTAGTTAACCGTGATCGCGGTTAAGATACAACTAATTGTGCAGCCCTAGAACAGACTCTACTTGTGTTCCACACTGTCTCATTTTCATTCAAGTCAAATTAAATATGGCTAAGGTCCATTGCTCCAGAGTGACAACTGTCAAACACATACACATGCATGGTTGTCAACAAGCATCCTGTACGGATATAGTCACAACACAACTGATCTGGCGTGACTTCACTTGGATATTGGAGTTGGAGTTGTTGTCATGTTAAATCCATTTCAACCGTAATTGAGGTTCCTAATAATATGGAGAAATGCAAAAAAAAAAAGGATGTACACTTAGCCATCAAGTATTTGAATGCCTAGCATAAAGAATATGTATTGAAAAAATACATGCCAAGAGTGTTAGTCAAGGTTTTACAAATTAAGTAAATATTTTACTATTTATTAAAAGTTAATATTTTTGCGTGTAATTGCTGCAGTGTTGTTGTTTGATTTTTTTTTCTTAAAAGGATTAGTTCATCCAAAATTAAAATTATTTTATTTACTCAACCTTCCCAAAGGTCTTCCCAAACCCATTTGTTTATTCTGTGGAATAAGAGGGAACTTTTTAAGAATGTTGACTCTGGTCTTTTTTTCATACTAAGAAAGTGATGGGGACTGAAGCTGTCTATAATTTTCTGCTAAACATCTCCTTTTGTGTTCCATAGAAGATAGAAAGTAACACAGGTTGGAACAACAAGAGCGTGAGTAAATAATAATGACAGAATTTTCATTAATGGGTGAACCATTCCTTTAAGATGGAGATTAATAAATTAAGAAAATATTGAAATAGACCCTTCAAGCAAACCCTGAGTAGTTAGTCCTGATAAGGATCCACTTCTTTACAGCCTGAGAACTCACAAGAACCTTAATGTTTATCATGTGTGCTGCCTGAACCTAACAGACCATCAGCAAATGCATTAAAATTACTGGGCCTACTAACACAAGCTGTAAGTACAGCGCAATACAGTCTGTGTTTGTTCAGTTTTATGAGGTGGGATTTAATCATCAAGATCAGGAGGCATTCTCTTCTGTCATATGAATAGGCTTTATTACTTGCTGGAATATTTGAAGATCAAACAGACAGAGTAGCCTCAAGCCTGGGGGGAATCTTTATCTCATCTCAGTTAGGACAAAAGCACCCAACAACCTTTGTTATTCAGAAAGGCCAAGATACTGTTGATTACAGACAAGACATTTCAGCAGATAATTCAGTATCTTTAAACCCTGAGGTACCTGAAAAGTAGTACTTCAGATTGAGAGGTTCAACAAATATAACAAACCTGACAGTGTCACTCTCCACAAATTGTTTCCAAAAAATGCCACAATTATTGTGATATATTGAATGTCAGTGCAATTTTTGCCTTGGGAAAACATTTTAATATTACCCCTACAACCCCCTACATTAATTAAAGCAATTCTGATAAATAAATAAGTAGTTTCCTAAAATGAGATGAATATAACAAGGAAAGATCGGGAGACATGCAGAAAAGAGGGTGTTTTTTTGTTTGTTTTCCTAAACGTTTGTCTCCGGGTGCTTTTCCAAAGGCTAAGATGACTGAAGCTTGGATGAGATGCTGAAGGTAGGTGGGAGGGGCTGGTCCCCAAGTGGAGCCTCCAGTTCCCTAAGGGTCCTCGCTGACTGAAACGCACCCTGACAGTAGGCAGCAGGACACTGGCACACAATGGGCAGCGTGGGCACCATAGGGCAAATCCCTTTTCTCTGAGCTTCTCTCTTTCTCTCTCTCTCTCTCTCTCTCTCTCTCACACACACACACACACACACACACACACACACAGACGCACGTGGACACAAGCACACATCTCAACTTTAGACATATTATAGAAAATCAAGACAGAATAGATTGAAAGTTGGAGGGTTACTGTTGAGAAACAGCATAAGGATCAGAAATAAACAAGATGGGAAGAGGGCCAATGAGTGGAAGTTCAGGAGAGAAACGGACTGTTATACAGTTCATCATAATGCAATAACAGAATGCCATCACACAGCAATAAGGAACATGATGAGCCCTGTTCCAGCCTCTTCCCACTTCAAGCTTCCATTCTGACTTCCCACTCAACTCCAATGTTTGATGATGGATTAGTTTGACTGGTTTTCATTTGCATACCACATTGTACAGTAGTTCTTTCCAGGAACGATGAGATAACTAAGAGTGACACATTCTAAATGTCATCAGCCTCTCAGCCTTTTGAATATGTTTTATGTTTTTAAGAATAAATGTATGTGATATAATTTGAAAGAAAGCATATCAACTATCAAAATAATTGGATTATTGTTGTCACACACGACTCTATGAAAGAAATCCATTGAGTTTTTTGGCTGGTGGTTGTACATGTGACTTTATTAGTCATTCAGTGTTTTAGTGAAAAAGAGATTTAAAATGAGCTAAAATGACCAAAATGTAAAAAAATTTCATCTGTTTAACAACATTAACTTACAATAGTCAAAGATGACTTCTCTGTTTGCTCACGTCTTGTCTCAGGTAGATTGCAGCTGTCTGTCAACACCAAGGAGCTCTAAAATACGGTCGGTACTTGCAGGCTGTTGGGTTAATTAATATTGATCACGTTGTCTGTGTTTACCCGAACTGATTACCATTTGCTGAATCAAAATGGGGAATGTGACATGAATGCACTAGCCAATGGGATTACCACTTTTGTGTTAGTTCCGCACACTGCTGAAGCAACCAGGTATTATTATTTTATTTTTAAAAGTGAGGGGGACATAATAATACTGTGGTTCTTAACTGGCTTTGCTTCAGGACCCAGATTTTAATAGCAAAACATTGTCCTTATAAAACACAGTTTATTAAAATTTTCTTAACCTTGCATAGATTTGTTCATATTTGATATGTGACGAGGAGGAAGGCAGGGCCGGGCCATGACTAAGCACGCCCAGACCCCAATCAGGCTAATCAGCTGTGGAGAGGGATAGAGCGGCGAGATGCAGCAGTTCTGGAGAGAGAGAGAGACACACGCAGCTGCCATGTGTGTTTATGTCTTTTTGTTTAATTAAATATTATTTTGATGCATCGTCCGGTTCCCACATCCTCCTTTCCATGGAACCCTGTTACATTGGTGCCGAAACCAGAGAAGGAGGAGGGATACGCTGTCGTAGATTCCTCGCTCAATGGTACAAGAGCACCAGGTCCCTGTGCACACACAACACGTCTCGAGAGTGAGCTATGATTAGCCAGTCGTCGAGGTAGTTGAGAATCCAAATACCAATTTCCTTTAGCAGGGACAGGCTCTATATTACATGTCCACTGAACCTGGGCGGGGCCTGGTGAACTGAATTGTGTAGTCGAATCAGACTGTCCGGTTCAGCCATCGCAACGGGTTGGAAAGCGTGAGCCATGCGTCCAAGCTCCGTGTGAGGGGGACAAGGGGACAATCTCATCAGACGTACCAGTGCATGGGCATGGGCCCTGTGGCCGTGATGAGTCAGTGGGCAGAAAATGATTTTGTGTGACTCTGGGGGTCTCAGTGGTCAGTTGGTAGGCCACCTGAAGCTCGAGTTCGCCCCCTATTTGTGTCCATTTGCCCATTAAATTGGATCCCTCGAGCATTACCCCGGAATTGACCCCAAAGCCCAAAATGTCCATATGGCCAATGTAGCCATGGCCACAGCAATGGAAGCCATCTGCGAGGGGAGGAGGGGCTCACTGCCGAGCGCCTGGAGTGGTGGAGCCAATTCCAGGGGCAGAGGAGTTCCCTACCAGCCACCAAAACGCAGCGGGGCATTTCAAGGGTTGGAGGACTCGCTCCGGTCTGCCTGGGCAGGAGTGGCTTTCGTCTGCCAGAGGTTCGAAGAATGGTCGAGGACCAGAGGGCGGTGTGTTTGGGAACCGGCGAGTAAATTTCTTTTTCTATCTCTCTCTCTCTTTCGCTGTCGCTACGTTTGCCCTTTCCCTCCTTTTGATTCTTTTTACCTCCCCTTGTCCCCCTCCCCAGCTAGAGAGGCATGGAAAAGCCTGATGGCAGATGGGGGGTTCTCCCCTGGCTCACAAGGGGAAGACACCGCGGAGACCACACCCTGCCCAGAGAGAGAGGGAGGGGGGTATTGTGGTCTTGCGGAGTCTAGTCGGAAGTATGTCATGTGGAGAAGTCCCATGGTAGGTCCTACCCAATAGGGGAGGAGGCTGTACAAACATGGTGACTGGGGCCTCTGCCCAAGGAAGATGCAGTTTACCAACAGGGAAATGTTTCAGCGGAGATATGCGTCGCAAGGGTATACCTACGGGGAACCAGCGCATGCAGAGCACCTATCCCAGTACAGGGCTTAGATAGCACATGTACTGAGCCGGCAGTGAGTTTCTCCACAAACTCGCTTGCCACAGGGCTAGGAGGAAGTCAACCAGGGAACACATTTGTGAAAGCTACTGGGAATCAACAATGCACATCTTCGGCTCAAGGGAGGTGACAGGTGCTATGCGCAAGCGATATATCTGGCCAGCTGACCCGAACTTACCTGTTTGGTCCTGCTTTGACACGGGACGAAACCGGCTCAACAAGGAGATTATAGAACCTTGCAAAGGTGTTGGGTGTAGCCCAGCCCGCTGCTCTGCAAATGTCTGTTAGAGAGGCACCACTGGTCTGAGCTGAGGAGGCTGCCACACTCCTGGTAGAATGGGCTTGTAGCTCTGCTGGGGGTGGCACATGCTGAGCTTGGTAAGCGATAGCTATGGTGTCAATTATCCAGTGGGCGATCCTCTGCTTGGATACAGCATTTCCTTTCCGCTGCCCGCCAAAGCAGACAAAGAGCTGCTCAAAGGCACTGAAGCGTTGTGTGCGGTCCAAATAGATGTGTAATAGATGCGTAAGGGTGGGTCTACCTCTTCTGGGGACAGCGCTTGCAGGTTCACCACCTGATTCCTGAACGGGGTCGTGGGAACCTTTGGCACGTAGCCCGGTTGGGGTCTCATGATCATGTGAGAGTAGCCCGGACTGAATTCTAGGCACGTTTCGCTGACAGAAAATGCTTGTAGGTCCCCTACCCTCTTGATAAATGTGAGTGCCATCAGGAGGGCAGTCTTAAGAGAAAGTGCTTTAAGCTCTGCTGACTCTAAGGGCTGAAAGGGAGCTCCTCGTAGGCCTTGCAGGACTACAGAGAGGTCCCACGAAGGAACGAGACCCAGTCTGTAGGGGTTCAACCTTCTGGCGCCTCTCAGGAACCTGATGATCAGTTGCAATTTCCTAAGGACTTACCGCCCACTAAGTCGTGGCGTGCAAATCTAGCAGCTACGTACACCTTCAAGGTGGAGGGGGACAGCCGTCCCACCAACCTCTCTTACAGAAAGGAAAGCACCGAGCCGACTACGTATCTCCGGAGGTCTTCGTGCTGGGAAGAACACCACTTAATGAACAGACGATACTTCAAGGCATATATGTGCCTCGTAGAGGGGGCCCTAGCCTGAGTGATCGTGTCTACCACGGCAGGCGGTAGGCCACTAAGGTCTTCCGTGTCCCATTCAGGGGCCAGACATGGAGGTTCCAGAGGTCTGGTCGTGGGTAACTGATGGTGCCCCATCCCTGAGGAAGAAGGTCATTCCTCAGGGAACTTTGCCAGGGAGGGGCTGACATGAGGAGCGTGAGGTCCGAGAACCAAGTCTGGTTGGGCCAGTAGGATCTTACAAGGATGACCTGCTCCTTGTCCTCCCTGACCAGGGTCTGTGCAAGCAGGTTCACTGGGGAGAATGCATATTTGCGTAGTCCAGGTGACCAGATGTGTGCTTGCGCGTCAATACCGAGGGGCGCCTTGGTCAGGGCATACCAAAGCGGGCCATGGGAGGATTATGGGGAGGCAAAAAGGTCTACCTGTGCCTGCCTGTATCGACTCCAAATCAGCTGACCCACCTGAGGGTGGAGTCTCCACTCTCCCTTGTGGGTGTCCTGCCATGACAGTGCATCTGCTGTGGTGTTGAGGTTACCTGGGATATGAGTGGCTCGCAGCGACTTGAGGTTCTGCTGACTCCAGAGACGGCAGGCAAGTTGTGACATGCGAGGGAGCGTAAAAAACCTTGGTGGTTGATATATGCTACCGTTGCATTGTTGTATGTCAGCACATGCTTGCCCTGGATCAATGGCAGGAACTTCCACAAGGCGAGCAGTATTGCCAACATCTGGAGGCAGTTGATTTGCCAATGTAGCCGTGGGCCCGTCCAGGAGGCATTGGTCATAAACACAACACGCCTGGGGACCTGTTCTAGGGGAACACCTACCTGTAGAAATGCAAGGTCTTTCCGAAGGCTGAAAAGGCAGCGACAAATTGCCGTGATGGCCATGCGATGTGTCCCGTAGCGCAATGCCCATCTTGAGATTCGAGTTCTCAGCCAATGCTGAAGCGGTCTCATATGCATCAACCCGAGCGGGGTGGCTACCACTGAGGATGCCATATGTCCCAGGAGCCTCTGAAATAGTTTCAGTGGAACCGCTGTCTTCTGTCTGAAGGCCTTCAAACAGGTCAGCACCGACTGGGCACGCTTGTTCTTGAGGCGCCCCATCATCGAGACTAAGTCCAACTCCAGACCGAGAAAAGAGATGTACTGAACCAGGAGGAGCTTGCTCTTTTCTCAGTTGACCCGAAGCCCTAGCCGGCTGAGGTGCAAGAGCACCAGGTCCCTGTGCACACACAACACGTCTCGAGAGTGAGCTATGATTAGCCAGTCGTCGAGGTAGTTGAGAATCCAAATACCAACTTCCTTTAGCAGGGACAGGCTCTATATTACATGTCCGCTGAACCTGGGCGGGGCCTGGTGAAATGAATCATGTAGCCGAATCAGACGGTCCGGTTCAGCCATCGCAACGGGTTGGAAAGCGTGAGCCATGCGTCCAAGCTCCGTGTGAGGAGGACAAGGGGACAATCTCATCAGACGTACCGGTGCATGGGCATGGGCCCTGTGGCCGTGGTGAGTCAGTGGGCAGAAAGTGATTTTGTGTGACTCTGGGGGTCTCAGTGGTCAGTTGGTAGGCCACCTGAAGCTCGAGTTTGCCCCCATTTGTGTCCATTTGCCCATTAAATTGGATCCCTCGAGCATTACCCCGGAATTGACCCCAAAACCCAAAATGTCCATATGGCCATTGAGCCAACTGTCAAATGGTCAGTACACATACCTGGTATCGTCCCTCGTGCCCATGAAGCGTACAATGGCAGGTGAAATGAATGGGCAAATTTCCACTATCCCTCTAAGTTCCCTTACCCTCTGGCCGAAATGAAGAAAGGGTTTTACAGCCCTTACTTGACCAGTACAAAGTCCTCACTTTCGGCCTGTCCTTGTCCCCTCGCATCTTCACGAAGGTCACATAGGCTGCCCTTGCCTGACTCCTGATACTCATCAGTGGATCGGTCGAGGATCAGGGAGGAGGTGTTTCGCCCCCACGGTCCGTCAAAACCATCCGGGAGTGTGTTTGTGCCACAGCTTGGTGAGCAGGGGCGGGAAACCACCGGCGAGACGCTGGACCTGCCAAAAAGGATTGGTGAACAGTGGTCGTAATGACAACTGCACACACCGGTTATGTGACCCAGGGAATAAGGAAACCACTCTTTTGTGGGTACCACAGATACTTGAGCATGTGCCGAAGTTAAATGAAAAAGGAACATAAGGTTCTCCTACCGGCGCCCCACAGAGGGATGAAGTGGTCTATTCATCAGCTCCGGAACAGCTGGTCTCCTTGTCCCTGGGTCACCTGTCTGGTTTCTGTGGGGCACTCGACACCAGGGCAGAGCTATGGGGTGAGACGCAGTGGAGCTGCCGCTGCAGTGAGACGTCCTTAGGTGATGAAGAGAAGGTGTGCGGGGTCTTGAGCTATGCCGTTTTCTGGGCAGGATGGTCTCCATCTGCTGCTTCACTGTCGAGAACTGCTGGGCAAAGTCCTCGACAGTGTTGCCGAATATGCCAGCCTGGGAAATGGGGGCGGTATTCGACAGTAGTGAGGGTGGGGGAGCCAAAAGATCGGACCAGGCAGTAAAAGGTACTGTCCACAATCTTGTCAGCTCCTCATGCACTTCCGGAATGAAAGGAACTGGGGCTGTGAGTGGCGCCGCGAGACCAGGTACCAATTGTCGAGCCGTGAGGGTTCAGGGGAGAGTGGAGGGTTCTGGTTGATCTCACACAAACGGGTAACCCCCAAGGCTTTCGTGTCTGACTGGACAAGCCAGCTCTCCAATGCTCTTGCTTGAGAGCTCATCACCTTTGTGGGCACCGAACAAGAGGTCGAACTCACCCTGAGACGAGCCAGCACAATCATCCGGAAGCCTAACCGGAGCAAACAAGCATGCTGGGGAATAGGAGGTCTGTGGGGATTTACCTGGCGAAGTGGTCCCCAAAATTGCTCCCATTGCTAGCCGCGCTGGCCTCATACCTGTTGGTAGAAGAACCAAGGCATGGAGCCACTGGGGTGGCTTGCTTTCTTAGGAAAGCGAGCTGTAACCGTAACGTTGCCATGGTCATAGCCTCACAATGAGGACATGACGCATCAACGAAAGATGTTTCGGCGTAGTCACTGCCCAGGCACGAAAGACAGTGATCGTGGCCGTCTGAAGGCGAGAGATATCGACTGCATCCAGGAATAACACACAACCGGAAAGGCATCTTTAAAAATACCCATATTTGAAAAGACATTCCCATGTGTGCCACTCTTTTAGAATGTACACTTTTAGGTGGAAAATAATGTTTTAGAATATATCCTTAGTAGATCTGCCGAAGCGCCCAGGGGCGCTCTCTGCAGTGCACCCATGCAGAGAGGGGAGAAAGCCGCTGGAGAGAAAATGCCCAGTAAGGATCCAGCAGAGGTGAATGGAATCTGTGGGAATTCATCTCGCTTATTTTTCAATTAATTAGCAACCGCTCTGCTCCGAAAGAGAAAATCTGAATGAGTGGTATGCGCACCCCTCCTTTATACCCGTATGTTCAGGGGAGTGGCATGCAAATACCCCTCGCAAATTCCCATAGTTTTTATAAAAGATCAGAAGCTCCCAAGAGTGACCCCTAGTGTCAGTTCATAGACACAACATCAAGTGAGATAGGAAACTGCTATTATACATACAATGAGACACGTACAAATAATTTTGCATAAATCTTAGTATAGTAACGTGATTCTATGAGACAAGGTTGGTTTATTTTGTTGTCCTAACAGCACAAACAATTATAGTGTGCTATAAAGAGTATATTATTATTTGCATTTAGCATAATTTTATCCCCACTGTCCACAACCCTATCAGAACAGACCTGCAACCCATTTTTAGGTTGTGACATATAAAAATCCAGAAAATATTGCATGCTCAGCAAAAAAAAAAAAAAAATGAAATGAATAAACCTACTATTAACATTTCAATTCCAAAAATACTTTTGATAAACACAACATTCTTCATGCAAGCTGCACTTAATCAGATGAGACGTCAACTTGTTATACAAGGCCGATCTTGCACAAGATATCAGATAGCTTTTAGGTGATAAATAACTCCCCTAGCAGTTATATTAAGAGGTGGAATATGTTATACAAAATGCTGCAATTGTCTGCTCATTTGCATAGATTGCACCCGGGGTACAATGCATCAAAATGCTATTCCTTCTGCCCTGCTGGTAATCACACACATATGCACATGCAGATTGTTACACACACATATAAATATGGTTCACATTTTCCTGTGTTGTGATTTATACACATACAAATTTTCAAATCAAGTTTCCTTTTGAATTTAGTCAGAGCTGACATAACTGGCCACTTCAGACAGGACAACCTCCATCAAATAAATACTTTATTCACTTACAGACAGTCAAAACAATCTGTTGGTGTTAGCAGTATGTCTCTGTTCTGGGCAAACTCTCTGCCCATCCTGGGCAAACTCACTGGCAAGTGCTTTCATGATCAAATCTTATCTATTATAATCAATTATTATAAACATATAAAACATCTAAAAACCACACGATATGTCATTAATCTGATCTTCAGAGCACCTGCTCTGATATAATCTGTCCTACAGTGCGTATGCTGTGAAGTGTAAGGTAAGATTGTTTTAATTACAGCATGCATTAAAGAACTCACGCTAGGGGATCCGTCAGTACAGGAGAAATTCACATGCAAAAGATTAAATATTCATCTGTTTCTTACACACACTTATCATAATGCTAGTATTTAACCTTAAATACGAGTCTTATGGATAACTTTTATGTGCTTAATATTAAATATTTATGAGTTTTTTGGACTTTCAAATTTCTGTCAACCATTCACTTGCATTGTATGGACCTACAGAGCTTTTAACCCATTACAGTGTCATAGAGGTTGCTCATGCAATGTGCTATCCTTAGCACTACAGGACAATGTGAACACATTTGAATTGATGCAAAAACATCTGATGCGAGATGGCACTTGTTAGTAATTCAGCAGAATGGGGTTGATTTCAGGGTAGGCCTACAATAGCATTCGGAACCAACATGATGATTTCCTGTGTGATTATGTTGAGAGGATAAAGTCCCTGATTTAAAAGAACAATGTTATACAATAAACATCACAATCATCTACGCTGAAACCCTAATGCTCAAAATAATTAATTATTTGAGCGGGCCAATTTGGTTGCTTAGGAGACCTGGCTGGTGTCACTCAGCACGCCCTGGATTCGAACTCGTGACTACAGGGGTGGTAGTCAGCGTCCATGCTTAAAGGGATAGTTCACCCAAATTCACTGAAAAATTAGATCATTTTTGCAATTAGTCCACAGAATGGTGAGTTTGTAAATATGAGTGGGAAAATTGCGAGTGACAGCCCAAAAATGCACCAGAGGGGTTATGTGCTGGGATGGAAAGAGTACTAAAAAATAATACTCAATTAAAGTACTGTTACTTCTTAAAAAAATTTTGTTAAACTACTCAATAAGTTTAAGAGAGAAGCTCATTTTAAAGTACTCATGAGTAATGAGTATTGAGTACTGAGTTGCGAAAGCTATGCCACTCTATAATAAAAAATATATGCTGAATTTAAAAATGTAGCATACATACCATAATGTACATTCCCTTTTATGGCTGTTTGCCAGAAAGAATAAAAAACATAGGTAGTTTATAGGTGTTTGCGACTGACAACTTTTAAAATGCATCACTTATCTATGATACTGTAAACACTACATGAATATGATGGAAACATATACAATTGAAAGGGTGACATGATTACAGAAATGAAAAGATGAAAAATTTATTTTCAATACAATGATCTCCGCATCATGTCCCTCCCAATAAAGGGGGTAGAGCATTTGTTTGGTATAGGGGCCACATCAGGCTTCAAAGGAATAATTCACACAAAAATAAAAATTCTCTCATCATTTAGTCACCCTTATGCCATCTTGGATGTGTATGACTTTCTGTCTTCATCAGATCACAAATAAAGATTTAAAGAAGAATATCTCAGCTCTTTTGGTCCATATAATACAAGTGAATGGATGCAAGTTAAACTCACATGACACAGTCAAGCAATTGGCCTTTTTCACTGCTAAAAGCCCTTTCAGGTGCAGCCGTGATGTTCAGGTGTTGAAATATGTTTGAGGCATTCTCCACATCCTACTGTTCAAGTTTTTACATGTGATTTGAAGGGAGTCACGAGACTCTCCCTAGCCAATCATGTTGAAGGATAGAAATAAAATCAGGCAGGGAAGTAGCGAATACAGACAGTGGGAAAATAGGGCATTAAAAGTACAGTTACAGCACTTCAAATGTACTCAAATAAAAGTGAAAATATAAAATGTTTAAACTACTTAAAAAAAAATTATTACTGGGAAAAACTACTTAATTACAGTAGTGTTTGTATTTGTAATTTTTTACTTTAAACCCCTAGTTATGTGCCATCAAAATGTACGAGTTAGCTTACACAATATTTTAAAGTTAAGAGCAATTAACATGCATGTGTAGTACAAAATGACAATCTGAAAGTTCCATTAACTTTCACTTGGTAACTATTAACCGATTACCTCAAATTCTTTGAGTTCTGCTAGCTTATTGGATTTACAATGTATGAATGCTGTATATTAATATGGTGAACAGGTGTTCTGTATCAAAAGTATATCATGGATTTTAACATGACCTGTAACACTGCTCTGACCAATCAGCATCCTGGATTGGAACCATAAAGGCCTATTTTATACTTTAATACAAATGTGTTCATCATGGTAAGTCTGAACTTAAATACGATGCCTAATAGAAATACTTACAAAAGTCCTTCCTTGCCCAAAACACAAGGTGAGATATGAACAGCAAATTCAGTTCATTAGCCTGATGCTTCTCTCTAACAATTTAATGTGTTGTTTAAACATAAACCAATTTCCCGTTGTAAAATTACAGCTCATTACTAGTGTGGATAATGGCTGGAACAACAGTATAATGGCATGAGAGCAAATTACCAGCACAGTCACAATATTAATTACCAGTTCACAAGGCACATTCCTCACTGAAAAAAGTGTTTAATAAGAAAACCCATGAGCCTTCTTAACTTTATGAAATACCCCCCCAAACAAAGAAATTAATGGGGAGGGGAGTATTGGAACAATAATGTACATAACACAAAATGTAATTTCCCTTGTTATTCTGAAAAGGCACCCGAGGTGATTTTGCATTTGCAACCCCCACCCCCAATATTATCTTAAATGTACACAATTTGCTGCATGACGTTATAGTTGAAGTGAAGCAACATCATTTTTGTTCCATTGTGGATACAGAGCAGAGTTGATCATGTTTATTTCAGGATTGTAATGCATTATTTACAAGTCGGATGCTAATAAAAGCAGACTGCTCATTTACTAATGACTTGAAGCACCCGGAGCATTTTTCCAATTACTTATATTAAAACTGAAAAACACTCAAATAAAACCTAGCAGAATAAAGAGAGAGAGAGAGAGAGAGAGAGAGAGAGAGAAGAGAGAGAGAGAGAGAGTAAGCAGAGTGGGAGAGAAAGCATGTGTATCCTGTTTTCCAGTTTAATTAAAACAGTTCAAATATTATTTCACTGTATTCAATAGACAAACCTGAAGGAATCAAATACAAATATGATACATGAAAGCTTGTCTCCTATTGAAGGTTAAATGAACAGCGATGCTCAGGCCCTTTCTTTTAACAAACAGTCCCTCTTTATGACCAGTTCATTTTTTTAAATCTTTATACAGGGATTCAGAAGCAGAGAAGAGAGTAGTTGTCATACATTTTAAATTAATGTAATTTATTAACCTGTTCTCTGAGGAAAACAACGATTCAGATTAATGTTTTCTTGTCAGTTGTTGACGGGACAAGCCAAGCAACTTATTACTGTTCGATCTGAAAATGAAAGAAATATATATTACAGTAATTTTTTCAGTGGAAATGAAAGACATTTCAGAAATATATACAGTGGATAGTCAGATAATCAGAAATGAAAAAGAAGGAAAAAAACTATTCTCCATTATTGGATTATGGATTTGACACTGCCTATGCTTTTCTGAATCAGAAGGGAAGAATGTGAACAGTTTTGTAGCAACACTACCCAAATGGCATAAAGCCAAAAAGTGGGAATTTTTATGATTCATGCAGCTTTTACATTAATGAGATCTCTCATTTATTTTTGGATTTGTTAATTTAATGTAATTTAATCTCTTTTTATTTAGCAAAAGAGTAAAACATCTGTTTATTTTTTCTCTTACTCTGAAGTTCCCCTTCTGTCACTCACTCGACGTTGTGTTGATTGTAGTGACACAAGGGGTCTTTCTTGAGAGCCTCACATACCTCTAAATTTAAGAAAAGGCCAATGAAAAATTGGCAGACAGAATTCGCATGTTCCGCCCCCGGACATACGGATATAAAGGGACGTGCGTCTGTCAGTCAGATTTTTTCACGTTCCCAGCGTTTTTCTCTTTCTCTGCACGCTGTGCAGTTCAGCGCTTCTTTCACAGCAATTCTGTAAAGAGTGCATACCCTCTAAAAGAGAAGTATTTTCCCCCTCTAAAAGAGAGTATTTTCCATTCTTAAAAGAGTAATACACAGCAGGCATTGAACATCCTTTTCAGGACGCGTCGTTTTAAAGGTGCCCTTCCGGCTCTGTGTAGTACCTGGATGCTGTCGATATCTCTCCAAATCTGACGGTCATAGACGCTGCCTCGTGTGTCTGGGAGCAGCGGGCTCGGATTCGCCGGGTATGTCCCCACGAACCACCCACCCCAGCACGCTTGCTTGCTTCTCTCCAGGTTGGAGGTGAGGGCGGCTTGCCTCACGGCCAGACCGCGTTCTCGGAGAGCTGCCCGTGAGGCCGCTGCATCGGAGAGTGTCCAGGCATCTGACGTAGAAGACTCGACTGGGCTGCCACCTTCGGGTCAGCCCGCCAAGTCTGAGGCTGATGTGCAGATGGCCGATTGGACTGGGACCCTTCGTCCTACCCCTTCACAGCTTGACGATTGGTACCTCGGGTCAGGGCGCCGCTCTCAACCACACCTCCCCCCCACCTCCGGTACCTTTTTTCCCAGAGGTGCATGACGTGCTGATGAGGCTGGTACCTTTTACTACCAGGAACCAACCTACTCTCTCGTCCGCTCTCACTACCCTTGACGGGTACACCGAGGTCCCCCTGGTGGATAGAGTGGTTGTGATACACCTGTGCCACGAGAACACCACCACCTGGTGGGATCGTCTGGTACTCCCCTCCAAGGCCTGTAGGATGACGACGTCGCTGACCTCGAAAGCCTACAGAGCCATTGGTCAGGCCGCCTCCGTCCTGCATGCCATGGCGCTCCTACAAGTTCACCAAGCCAAGGCACTTAAAGATCTGCACTTGGGTAGTCCTGACCCCGACGTGCTTCAGGAACTGCGCTCTGCCAATGACCTCGCTTTCAGAGCCATGAATGTAACAGCGCGGGCACTCGGATAGGCGATGGCTACCCTCTTGGTCCAGGAATGTCACCTGTGGCTAAACCTGGTCGAGATGCGTGACGTTGACAAACGGGGTTTCTCCCACTGATTCGGGGCAAGCATGTCTTGATCCGTTCAGAGAACACTGCGACGGTAGTGTACATAAATCTCCATGGTGGAGTGCGCTCTCTGCATATGTCACAACTCGCCCGCCATCTCCTCCTTTGGATTCAGCAGCGACTCAGGTCGCTGCACGCCACCCATATCCCGGGCAACCTCAACATGGCAGCGGACGTGCTGTCGCGACAGGTCTTGCTCAGCGGAGAGTTGACGCTCCACCCTCAGGTGGTCCAGCTGATTTGGGACCAGTTCGGCATGGCACAGGTAGAACTCTTTGCCTCCCAAGACAATTCCCACTGCCCGCTCTGGTACTCGCTAATGGAGGCCCCAGTGGGGACAGACGCGCTGGCACAAAGCTGGCCCCGGGGACTGCCTAAGTACACATTTCCTCCAGTGCACCTTCTTGCACTGGTGCTGTACAAGGTCAGGGAGGACCTTAGTGCCCTCTTACTGGCCCACTCGGACATGATTCTCGGATCTCACGCTCCTCGCGACAGCACCTCCATGGCAAATTCCCATGAGGAAGGACCGGAAGATCTGAGTGACCTACTACAGGTGGTTGTAGACACGATCAACCAAGCCAGAGCTCCCTCTACCAGGCAGCTTTACGCCCTTAAGTGGTGCTTCTTCGCAAATTGTTGTTCTTCCCAGTCTGAAGACCTGCAGAGATGTGCAGTTCGGTCAGTGCTTTCATTCCTGCAAGAGAGGTTGGATGGAGGCTGCCCCCCTTCACCTTGAAGGTGTATGTAGCCACTATTTCTGCCCACCATGACGCAGTGGACGGTAAGTCCTTGGGTAAGTACGACCTGATTATAGGGTTACTTAGAGGCACCTGGAGACTGAATACTCCCCGGCCAAGCCTGTTCCCCTCCTTGGATCTCTCAGTGGTCCTCTTGGGCTTTCAGAGAACCCCCTTCAAGCCGCTTGACTCAGTAGAGCTCAAGGCCCTCTCCTTGAAGACGGCCCTCCTGATAGCACTCAGATAGATACTCATGTCATCATAATACCGTGACCGGACAACGATTCCAAGGTTCCTATGACCCCCTTCACGGACCAGGTCGTGAACCAGCAAGTGCTGCCCCAGGAGGAGGCAGACCCAGCCTTTTCGTTGCTGTGTCTGGTACGTGCTTTGTGTATCTATTTGGACCACACGCAGAGCTTTAGATGTTTTGAGCAGCTCTTTGTCTGCTTTGACAGACAGCGAAAGGGAACGCTGTCTCCAAACAGAGGTTAGCCTACTGGTTCATTAATGCCATCTCTCTGGCCAACCAGACCCAAGCCGTGCCCACCCCCTTGCTGGTTTGAGCACACTCGATGAGAAGTGTGGCATCCTTGTGGGCACTGGCCAACGGCACCTCCCTAGCAGACATCTGCAGAGCAGTGGGCTGGGCAAAACCCAATACATTTGCTAGAGTCTATAATCTCAGGGTTGAGTCGGTCTCGTCCCATGTTTTATCAGGTCCGAGCCGGTAGAACTCAGTAACGCGGAACAACTGACCGTGTGTACCGCTTGCACTCAGTGCCTTTCCCCTCCACTGAGGCGAACATGTGTGCTCTTATCATAGGAGATCCCACTGACTCGGTTCCCTGGATGACTCCTCCCTAGCCTTCTGGCCTGAGAATTCAGTGGAGAAATTTGAGACCAGACTTAGCAAGCAGCAGGTCAGCAGCAGTACTTGCCGGTGGCGAAAATCAGGGCAACTATTTGTTTGTCATGGGGGCCGTAACAAGGGGGCGGCCACCACAAAAAAGACAATGTCATATTGGGTGAGGGACGCTATTACCCTTGCCTATGAGGTACGTGGTCAAGCTTCGCCAGTAGGCATCAGGGCTCATTCTACCAGGGGGTGGTCACTTTATCTAAAGTTTTGGCGGGGGGTGCCCCTCTGCAGCATGTTTGTAATGCGGCAGACTGGTCCTCTCTGCACACATTCATAAGATTTTATAGTTTGGATGTTCATGCCACTCCGGGCTCTAACGTCCTTGAGTCAACATCACAAGCTCATGTCTGAGATCTTTTCGTGTTCTTGTGTGCACTGGGGTCCAGACACCCACAGTGCGGCAGCGTGGGTATTCTCGATCCCAAAGCTCTGAATCAAGTGCAGCATCAAGTGTAGCTTTTGACAGGGAACGTCTCAGGTTACTTAATTGTAACTCTTGTTCCCTGAAAAAGCGGAACGAGATGCTGCGCTTCATTGCTGCACTGAGGATTTCCCAGGACTGCTCTTCAGACAAATATACCTGACGATGCACCTGTGGCACATCTTTTTATGGCCCTGGTACTGGCGCATACTGATGATGTCACCAACAGAGGCTATAAAGGTTCTAGTCAATTTCATTGATGTGTTGCACACATATTCACAGCTGGTCACTCCTAAAAGACTTCCCAAAAGTGCTGAATCAAGCGCAGCATCTCGTTCCGCTTTTTCAGGGAACAACGGTTACAGTTAAGTAACCTGAGCCTTTATACGTTATTCAAGCAGTTGCGGAACACAGACGATCACTTCACGCTTATATCACATGAACCCTCCATACCCCACTCCCCCGGAACTCTGCGTAAAGCATTTTCTGATTAAAATAGTGCACTACTTATTAAACTATGTGTCCATACATGTGCACATGCACAAGTATGTGTCCATACATGTGCACATGCACAAGACTAGCCAATCAAACCACAGAACACACACATTGTATTCACAAAAGTGTTTGATTGTCATTTCTGTATGTCATGTCAATAATTAAGGCCTTGTAAAAAACAATGTAATGTGAAAATAATGTTTAGACTAGCAGGTTTTCTGAGTGAGATTTCATATGTGAGCTTTATGTGTCATCCATCAATTAATCTTATGACTTTTCTTAACTGATAACATCTAAATGAGTTACCTATTATCTTCCAACGCTACGTTGGAAAATATAGGAAAATAAGTTAAGCTTGGCTATTGATATACTATATACATATATTACAAATGAATGAAGGGGGAAAAGGATCAATATAGCTTTTAATTTTACACCTCATTGATCATGTCAATATCTTGCACACCTTCAATAGGAAAACGGACTCTTTCTTGATTTCAAAGCTGAGCATGTATGACCTCTGAGCTGAGAATACTAATACTGCATATCTCCTTAAAATGAAAAGAAAAAGATTTGAGCGTGCAAATCGACATTGGCTAGTTCAGCACCTTGTCATGCAATCTGAAAATTAATAAAGAAAAAGGCTCAATAACAGACACAAAAAAAAACACTACATAACCCCATAATTTGATGTCCCTTTTAGGTTTTAAAGCTTTAGAGGCACACATTTATTTATTTTATTTTGTGAGAGCGATTAGATATGTTGATAAATTAGACAAACTATCATCTAACATAAAGCTGAGCTAGCATGCTCATTTTAAAACTTCAAATGCCTGGTTATTTTAGCCTATACAAGCTCTGAGGTCTTGATCTTGAGTGTTTCTAAAACTTAATTAAAATCATTGATTAAAATCATACAAAGTCATACCCTTTACATAATTAAATTGTGGAATTGATATTCAACTAATTGAAGTAAACTGTATGTAATTATGAAAAATTTGTATTGCAAAAAATTTGAGTATTATTTACCTGCGTTTTTTTACCCCTACATTTTGCACACAACCCTGTTGCTGAATGTTCCCTTTACAAAAAGCTTCACTAGGATGCTGCGCTGAGAAAAGTGCTTTGGGAACAATCCTACATTGTGACCAGTTGTGAATATGTGTTTAACACGTCAATGGACATTGACCGGAATTTATAGCCTCGGCTGGTGAGATAATTAGATGCACCTGCGCCAGGCTATAAATAGACGCGTCACCGTGTCGTCAGATACATTTTTTTCAGAGCCCATTCTGTGTGTGTGTGTGTGTGTGTCTCACAAACATGTCACAAACTTTCTTTCCTCTGCTAGGAGTTAGAATTTGGTTAGGCAGTGCGCAGTGAACCTTTTCTCCTTTCTCTGATTTATATATATATATATATATATATATATATATATATATATATATATATATATATATAAATAGAGAGAGAATGACTGAGAAGAATGTAGCTTTCAGAGTTTGTTTGTTTGGGGGTGCAAGCATTGCGATATGCTTTCGGGCAGAATGCTTTGCACTCGCCTCGCTTACTTCCCAGTGTCAGCGCCCACACTTCATTCATGGGGCTCTCACATGGATCTGGCTGAGGAGCGGGAGACAGGTTCTTCCCTTTCCCTCGCTCTCACCAGCTGGTCCTTCCCATGATCTCGAAGTGTGTTCCGGCACCTCTTCGGTTCATGAGGGGGACCTTGAATCTCTACCCGCCTCCGAGCGTTCTGTCCGTGATAACAAATCAGCATAGGAATTGCTCGATGTGGTTACTCGTGCGGTGGCCAGACTTCAGTTAGACTGGCCACGCCAACAAGAGACCCCCAAACCCTCCAAGTTGGAAGATAGATTTCTGTCTGGTGAACGGGGGAAGGGAACGCCTCATCAGTCCCTTCCCTTCTTTGATAACCTCCATGAAGAGCTTTCTCGCTCATGGAGGAACCCATATACTTCCCGTGTTCGCATACCCTCGATGTCTTTATACTCGACTATCGTGGGTGCTGAGACACGGGGATATTCAATGATGCCGCCGGTCGAAGAGACGCTTGCGGGCTATCTCTTGCCGGGTTCGGCATCATCTTTTAAAAAGCCCTCTCTCCCCACAAAGCCTTGTAGGATGACCTCCACTTTAGTGGGGATGGCTTATCAAGCAGCAGGTCAGGCTGGTGCTGCTCTGCACACAATGGCTGTATTACAGGCTTACCAGCCTGACCTGCTGGACGACCTGAGTGCGGGCACTGCGCTCGAAGAGCGTGCTTTTTCTGAGCTTCTTCGAGCCACAGATCTTTCTCTCCACGCGACCAAACAAACAGCCCATGCTATTGGCCAGACTATGTCTGCCTTCGTCAGCGTGGAGAGGCACCTTTGGCTAAACCTATCGGGCATCAAGGACAAGGATAAAGTTTTCCTCCTTGATGCCCCGGTTTCACCTTCTGGTCTATTTGAAGCCTTCGGGCAGTTCTTTCCGCACTCAGGGGGCAGTCCATCGGCCACCCAGACCCGCCTCGGTTCTGTTAGAAGGGAGGCTCAAAAGCAAAGTGTGGCGAGTCGTGCTTTCCCTCGCGGTGACTGGGGACAGTATCGTCGCCCTCAGCAGCCCCCAAAGCAAGACCTCAGGACCCTAATATCTAAAAGAAAGAAACCCTGATGGTCTTGCGCCTAGTCTTCTGGGGGTAGCTCCCCTCGAGACGGGGCGCGTGGACCAATTCGCCCCTCCGAAACCTCTCCATTCCCACCACCTTCTGTGTTTCGGGAGTTAGAGGTTCCCATCAAAAAGTTGGGTGTTTCGCTGCTTTCTGCATTTATCCAGGACACGGACACACTCAACACCCCCTCAACAGGAATTGTTAAAAAAGTAATACCCATCTCTGAGAACCTGGCAGCGTAGAAACTTCTGCCAGATATTTTACGTGGGTCGTAAGATCAGTAGAAAAGGGCTACAGAATTCACTACCATAAAACGGATCAGGCATGTCTACTGTGGAACGAACTGCAAAATGTCTTGGTTAAAGGGGCCACAGAACGTGTTCCCCTTCCAGAGAGAAGAACTTAGGATTTCTGCCACAACACAGGAAGTTCCTGAGGTTTGCTTTCGGGGGCGAAGCCTTCCAGTATGGGGTTCTTCTATTCGGCCTAGCCCTTTTTACATGCACATTCACAAATGCAGTTTGCAGTGCCGGCTCCTTTGTGACTCCGGGGCATCCGCATTCTGAATTACATAGACTACTGGCTGATCTAGCGCAGTTCCAGGAACTGGCAGTTCAGCACATGGATATCGTCTTAACTCATCTAGTTTCTCTGGGGTTGAGGCTCAACGCCAAGAAAAGCGTCCTCTCCCACTCTGGACACTGTCTTTCAGGGGAACGTATGGAGTTCGATCATAATGCAGGCACAACTGTCTCCCGCTAGAATCGAGTCCATCCAGAATAACCTGAGTGAAGTCAGGCTAGGTCGAGGTTGTACTAGGTCTCAAGGCGACTGTGATCCCTTTTGACCTTCTGCGCATGAGACCATCTTTGTTGTGGCTCAAAGCCAGGGAATTTCTTCCAAGGGCCAAATCCCCTAGCCTAAAAAGGGTTACGTGCCGTGGGCTTCGTTCCCTTTCTATGTGATTCAGACCCCGGTTTCTTACCTTGGGTCCCACTCTAGGTGCGTCTCATTGTCGCAGGCTGCTAACGACAAATACCTCCCTGACGGGCTGGGTAGCGGCTTTAAGTGGTCGTCCAGCTTAAAGGGAATAGGAGGGTTGTCAGGGTAACGAATTGATGGCTGTATTTCTGGCCCTGACATACTTCCTCCAGAGGCTGCCATGTCTTGGTGCGTGTGGGCAATACAGTGGTAGTCTCTTACATAAACCATCAGGGAGATCCACGTCCATGTCAGCTGAATTTCTGGCACGTCGGATTCTCCTTGTGGCCCAGGGAAGCTCCTGTCACTCAGGGCAGTTTATATCCCTGGATACCCGTGTATGTGAGCAGATTTACTGTCCAGACAGAAAATACCAATGGGGGAGTGGAAACTCCACCCTGAGGTAGTGGGTGAGATTTTTCCCAGGCAGAAGAGGACCCCTTCGCCTCTATGAATAGCGCAATGTCTCCTCTACTTCTCCCCAAGTCACCCAGCCCCCTTGGGTCTGGACGTAATGGCACATACATGACCCGGAATGAGTCTGTATGCGTTTTTCCCCCGGTTTTTCGGCTCCTGGGAGTCTTGGCCAAGGTTCGCCAGCAAGGGTCTTGCCTCCTACTGATAGTCCTGGACTTTCTGTAGGAAGAACTGTCAGCAGGCACATGCTCCGCCACTCTCAGGTTCTATGTGGCACCCATTTCGGCTTGCCACTCCTTGATGGACGGGGTGCCCTTTGAGAGGCATCCCCTGCTAGGACCATGACCTCTTCACAGGACTTAATAGTCCTTGAGGGTCTGGTTGAGACCCCCTTTGAACCTCTAGAGTCAGCATCTGACAGACTTCTGACTCTCAAGATGGTTTTTCTTATGGCGTTAAGAGTTTGGAACCTACAGGCTCTGTCTGTTTTGCAAGCCTGTTTAGAGTTTGCCCCTGGAATGACCAAAGCAATTTTACACCCTCATCCTGAATACCTGCCAAAGGTGCTTTTCGTGACCCTACATCAGGTCACGCTCTAAGCCTTTTGCTCCCCACCGTTTGCAATGCTGGAGCAGCAAAGACGTCACAGACTGTGTCCAGTCTGTGCCCTTTAGACTTAGGTCCACAGCATTAGCCAGTGGCATAAGTCAGGGCAACTATTCGTTTGCCATGGGAGCTGCAACCGGGGGGCGGCCACCTCCAAGCAGACTATGTCGCATGGGGTGAGGGACGCTACTGCACTGGCCTACGAGGAGCGTGGGTAAGCTTTGCCAGTAAGTATCAGGGCTCATTCTACCGGAGCGCTCACCTCCTCTAAAGCCTTGGCTAGAGGTCTTCCTCTGCAGCGTCATGATGCAAGTTTGTGATGCGTCAGGCTGGTCCTTTCCGCACACATTTATTAGATTCTATAGTTTAGATGTTCATGCCACTCCTATGCCCTCGAGTCTTCATCTCAAGCTCATGTCTGAGACCTCTCACGAACACTTCACAACCGTAGGGGTCTGGACAGCCTCAGTGCGGCTCAATGGGTATTCTCGTTCCCAAAGCGCTTTTCTCAGCGCAGCATCCTAGTGAAGCTTTTTGTAAAGGGAATGTCTCGGGTTACGTGGTGTAACCCTTGTTCCCTGAAAAAAGCGTAACGAGATGCTGCGCTTCTTTGCCGCACTGGGATGTCCCAGGACTGCTCTTCAGAAAAAATATCTGATGACACGCTGGTAACGCATCTTTTTATAGCCTGGCCACAGGTGCATCCAATGATCTAACCAGCCGAGGCTATAAATTCCGGTCAATGTTCATTGACATGTTACACACATATTCACAGCTGGTCACAATGTAGGATTGTTCCCAAAGCACTTTTCTCAGCACAGCATCTCGTTCTGCTTTATTCAGGGAACAAGGGTTACACCACGTAACCCAAGACATTTTTACTTGTAAATCTGTTACCCATTCTCATGCAGTTTTTTTTTTGTTTATTTATCTATTTAAATTGTATGTTTATTTCATGTTTATTGCTAGAAAATAATGACAAAAAAAAAAACATTAAAAGGATAGATCACCCAAAAATGCAAATTATTTCATTATTTACTCACCCTCAGATGTGAAGGTGAAACTAAACAGGCACCACATGTGGCTTTCATATGTGAAAGTGGAGGTTTGGGGTATATTAAAAAAATGACTTAAATATTGATCTATTTCTCACCCACATCTACATTTCGTTTCTGAAGATATAGTTCCCTCTCGAGAGGTCTCTCCTATTGCGTAAGTAGCTTACGCTATGGGAAAACTCCGTTTCTCGAGAAATATTGAAGTCTTTATGTAAAACGCATTGCAGCTGCACAGCAGACAGCAATGAGCGAGGCAGCTCGGTCATTGACTGTGCTGCGGCAACTTGCTCAAACCAATGACGGGGCGACTCGCGCTTCGCACTCGCGCGCTCAGAGCCCGCCAAGACGGGCGTGGCTTAGGGCTATATATTAGGCGCCCCGTCATGAGAGTTCTTTAGATTTAATCTCCTTCAGCAAAGACCTTCTCTTCGCTGGATCCTCCGGATTGTTGGAGTCTTTCGCCCGCCGTCTAACATGATAGAATTCACAGCCCGCGGACGGGCCCTTAAATGTACAAAATAAAAGTATGCAATAAACAAAACTGCTGTGTGTTACATTGGTACACATGCCACATATCTTTGGAAAGCTACATTTCTTGATTTTCTATTGATATAAACCATTTTAAGATACAATCACAACAGCAGGTACAATCTATATCTTTGTCAGACCACCAACATATAAACAACCAATAACACAATTTAGGCAACTCACCTATGAAGCATCATAGTATTCCACTGATCCATAACTTCCCGACAAAAACGGTGTTGTTTCATTATCAAATGTCCAAATGATCAAATCAAGTAAAATGTTTAGTCCAAATCACATTATTACATCAATAAATATCCACAGACTCTTGTTGCATCATTTCAAAGCACCTGGCAGCTGTACCTAATCTTTCACATATTATCGGTAATAACTTCAGTTCAGATGTAAACATTTCCTATATCCGGTATCAAAATGGAAGCACGCACTCTGACCTTTCGATTGACACCTCATTTGACCCAATAGGAGCTTCCATGTCCTGTCCAAAGCCTTCAATACCCAACCACAGTCTGTGTCGAATGTAAGGGCATACCCACTTTCATTTGTTTACTGATCAAACCAATTACATCGAAGAGTGGAAATGACTGACGCATCGTATAGCCAATGAAATTCTGAAAACAGTGATATGCAGCTTTAGTGGGAAGATTAGAGCACGGTTCTGTAATGTGTGTGCACAAAATTGCCTTGCCATTACCGAGTGTGTCGTGCGTCTGTGCGTAAAAATATTGGAGAGCTGTTTTGGAACTGTTTACACATTTGGCGATTTAAATATGGTGAAACAGACGCGAAAAACAGGATTTTCACCCCTGGATGTGATATAAGAAGGCATTTACTGTGGAAATGATGAGTTTGGAGATGAAATTTCTGAAAACAATACGGATAATTCGGAGGCAGAGGAAATGTTTATGGAGAGATGAGACATTGCTCTGGACAAGTAAGTGTTTTCTTGTGTTTTATAACATATATACTGTATATTCCGCATAAATAAGCTTTAGTTTGAATAATGAATACACATTTTGTAATTACCCTTTGTCGTGTGTTTCCTCAGTGAGTGTTTGAACCGTTTGTGCGTGTTTTTTGTATTTGTTTGTGCGTGTGTGAGTTCATTGAGTGTTTGAACCGTTTGTGCGTGTTTTTTGTATTTGTTTGTGCGTGTGTGAGTTCATTGAGTGTTTGAACCGTTTGTGCGTGTTTTTTGTATTTGTTTGTGTGTGTGTGAGTTCATTGAGTGTTTGAACCGTTTGTGCGTGTTTTTTGTATTTGTTTGTGCGTGTGTGAGGTTTTAGTTCATTGTTTGTTTCAGATCTATTGACATGCTATATAGATGTTTTGTATATTTACTGTAAATATGTATTTATATATATATATAAATGGACGCGAAATATATATATATATATATAAATAAATCAATAAATATAAGTTGAAAATAAGAATATATGTTGTGTTTGAGAGTCTATTTGTTACAATGCGGGGAGGTGGGGGAGGGGTAGGCCCATCTATTTGTTACAATGCTGAATTCATGGGGGGAGGTGTAGGCCCATCTATTTGTTCCATAGTACATTGGCAAAGTATACAGTATTTACAGTAAATATACATACAATAATACATATTTACACAGTCGAAAAGAAAAACTATATATATATATAGAATACAGAAAAGATGGAAAAGTTGTGTCTAGCTTTGTAAATTACATTTATTTATTCTCACTGAATCAGATAGCAATTTGGAGCCGGATGCGGGCCACATAAAGTGGAGCAGCAGGACAGCACCTCATCAAGAGAGGAGGGCTTTCAGAGAGACCCTTGCTGAGGAGCTGGCAGAGTTGGGGTCTCACTCCACAGCCAGACCCGTATCTCCTGCTCCACGAAGAGCACATCACAGGCCGTTGCACATCACCAAATCTTGCACCGCTGGTCGTCTGAAGTGCAGGCAGTGTCATGCAAAGACACCAGTGAAGTACTCTTCCTGTGATGTGCCTTTGTGCTTTGTACCCAAATGTGACTGCTACAATGACTGGCATGTTGCTAGAAACATGTACAATTTTATAATGGTTTGTAAATACTTTGTGTAAAAATTCATGTAAATAGTTTGTGTATTTTTTATATAAACAAATTGTCCACCATAGCACTAGTTTTGACTCTTTTATATGCACAACATTTAGTTTCAAGAAGGAAAAGGCACTCTAATGTGTTTATGCATCAGTTACTCTGTGTCAGCAAAACTAATAGTGGATCTGGATATGGAATATGATAGCTCTAAGTGTCATCTTTCATTAGAGCCCAAAATTATGACTCTACGTTGAAGCGTTCAAAAGTAGTAGCCTTTTTGTCCTAGGTTACCAAAGGGTCCTTTTGGAGTATCCAAAAGGCACTTTTGTAAAACACCTGGGTGTACCCTTAGAAAAACATGTGTAAAATATTAATTTTTTATGGTATTGTTATAACATTTGAACTTGGACTAGGTAAGGCTTCATGCTGTGATCCCATTGTGTTCTCAAGCTAATAGCTACAAGTTATAGTCATCTGCAGGCATCTGTATGCAAAAAAAAATTTCAGGCGGAAAAACAAACTTCTATTTCATTGTGTTCAAACTTCTATTACTCAAAATCAGTAGCACTTACAGTAATTCTGACTACTGGGGAAAAAACTTCAGAGTGTCCCCTTTCAAATGTGACCAAAACCATGCATGTACTCCAAAGGGTTCAAGAACAGCTTTAAATTTACTTTGGGTATGCCTTGATTAGGCGTTTTAGGCTAATTTTACAGGACTGGGAAGAGGCTAAAAGCCTACAGCAGGACCGCTAAGAGGACGCCGGCGCCTTCAGCCGCCTTCTGCTTCGCCATCCGGCGCATCGCTATATCCTTTTACTGCAAGCGCTCGCATCTGCGACGCTTTTTTGATTAAGTAAAAGAGCAATTTTCAAGGCGTTGTTGCAAATGCCTTCAGCCTGCGCCTCGTGCAGAGGCCCGCTTCCTGATGGGGATCGTCACATCATTTCCACTCACTGCCTGGGACCGGACCACGCAGAAGCTGCTCTCATTCATGGACTCTGAGATCGTCCGCATCCTGTCCAAGGCCGTGGAAGACCTCGGGCTCGACTGGTCTTCTCCGGAAGAACCCGCCCGCAGCTTGCTGGACGAGTGGTTCCTGCAGGGGCACCGGCAGGTCCCTCGACAGAGACCCTCTCCTTTCTTCCCCGAAGTTCACGACGAACTCACGAAGTCGTGGAAAGCCCCGCACTCTGCTTGCCTGAAGCCTTCTTTTTCTTCCTCGCTCTCCTCAGTGGACAGCGCGAGAGAAAGAGGCTACGAGGGAACTCCGCCCCTCGAGGAGGCTGTGGCCAACCATCTGTGCCCACCCTCCACCACTGGATGGAAAGCCAAAGCTTCTCATCCCTCGAAGCCCTGCAGATCCACCTCAGCTCTCGCCGGTCGCGCATACGCCGCCGCCGGCCAAGCTGCGTCAGTGCTTCATTCAATGGCGGTTTTACAAGTTTATCAGGCCAAACTTCTCTGCACCATGGACGAGTCTGGACCTGAACCTGAGGCTTTCAAGGACCTGCGCAGCGCCACTGACGTAGCCCTGCGAGCCACGAAGGCCACCGCCCAATCCATCGGCCGGGCCATGGCTAACTTGACTGTCCTTGAGCGCCATCTGTGTCTGACGCTAACGGAGATGAAGGACGCGGATAAGGCGCCATTCCTTGACACGCCTATCTCTCCAAGCGGCCTGTTCGGACCGGCGGTAAAAGAATTCACTGAACGCTTTACTGAGGCCCGGAAGGATTCGCAGGCTATGCGTCACTTCATGCCCAAGCGCTCCAGCTCGTCTCACCACAGACCGCCTCAGCAGCAGCAGCGAGCCAGGGCGGCGCCTTCCGTCTCCCAGCCAAAGAGCAGACCTGAAATGGACGTTCGACGCCACTCGCATTCCGCTGGCTGAAGAAAGCCGCCTGAGCAATGAGGTCCTAGGCCCAAGATCGTGCTGAACCCAGAGCCTTGTAAGTCTTCCTAGCAATAGGAAGAAAAAGAGAGAGTACGTGTCTCGCAAAGGCCGGACCACTCTCTCTAAAACATGTAAAACATTACCCAGTCCCCTTACAGGTGGCTGGAAATGTCTGTACAGCAGTCAATGGGCCAGTCACAGAACTCGCTCACCTGCAATCAAACGCCGTTTTAACGGCGACACACAGAAATCACGAAAAGAGTCATTTTCTGCCTGTGTCACTAAGGGTTCACATGTCCACACTAAAGTGCGCATTCCCACATATCAGTACTGTCCAAACAGTGCCAAATACTTCCCCAGCTCAAGCTGGACGTCCCATAAATGTAGATCGTGTGCCTATTGTCATGTATGCACCACTACACACAAACACTGTTCCCACAGTTATAAACACTTCCCCAGTAAAAGCGGGAAATACTATAAATGTAGTGCGCGTGCCTGCTGTCCTGCATGCACCCCTACACACAAACACTGTATGCATAGCCAAAAAAACCCCGCCGCGAGCGGAAGACTTTATGAAAGTGGTGCGCGTGCCTACTACAGTATATGCACCCCCAGCCATAAGCGCTGCCCATACAGTTTCAAACAGCTCTCTGTCTCATGCCGCAAGCATCACAGATGCGATGCACGAGCCAAGAGACTCCCCGCTAAGAGCGGGAAGCTTTCTGAATGTGGCGCGCGTGCCTATTACGATGTATGCACCCCCACCCGAAAACTCTGTCCATACAGTTTCAAGCATTTCTCCGACTCATGCTGCAAGCATTTCGGAGATAGCGCGCATGCCTGTACTCTCACACGCACCCCTGCACTCGGCATTCAACACGGCTGCTCAGCGCGCACCTGCGCCTCTGAGAGCTGTAAACTCAGTGTTAGCACAAGGCAATTTGCCGGTAGGGCCAATACGTCACTGCGACACGCCCCCAGCCGGCATTCAGCCCATATCTGTGCGAGCAAAAGCCTGGGAAAAAATCCCCGACATGCCGAAATGGGTTTTGAACATAATAAAACACGGTTACTCACTTCAATTCGCTCGCAGACCACCCCGCTTTTCAGCGGTGGTCGAGACGAAAGTGAGGAAAGATGTGTCACATGTTCTATGCACCGAGGTGCTCAAACTGATAGAGAAGGGCGCTATAGAAACTGTTCCTCCCTCTATGAGCGAGGCGGGTTTTACAGCTGCTATTTTCTCGTCCCAAAAAAGGATGGTGGCCTCCGCCCCATCCTAGATCTCAGACATCTGAACAAAGCTTTAATGATTCGCTCGTTCAGAATGTTAACAACCAAACATATCCTCGCACAAGTTCGCCCCGGGGATTGGTTTCTATCAGTGGATTTGAAAGACGCTTACTTTCACATTCTGATAGCGCCTCATCACAGGCCTTTTCTGAGATTCGCTTTCGAGGGACAGTCATACCAGTACACAGTACTACCATTCGGCCTATCATTGGCCCCCCGTACATTCACGAAATGTATGGATGCGGCACTTTCCCCCCTGAGACAGCGGGGAGTGCGAATACTGAATTACCTCAACGATTGGCTAATCATAGCACAATCAGAGGGTCAGTTAACAACGCACAGATCTTGGATTATCAGCCATCTAGAATGCCTGGGTCTGAGAATCAATTTTGCAAAGAGCGTGCTATCCCCCAGCCAGAATATCTCTTTTCTGGGAATAGTGCTAGACTCAGTGCAGATGACAGCGCCTCTCATAAGTGCTCTCTATTCGACGCCTTGCAACATCATTCAGAACAGGCGCGCGCGCCCCCGTCAAACGATTTCAAAGAATGCTCGGTCTCATGGCCTCGGCATCAGCTGTACTCCAGCTAGGATTGTTGCACATGCGTCCTCTCCAGCGCTGGCTCAAGAGCCGTGTCCCCACTCACGCGTGGCGCTCGGGCCACTTTTCGATCAGAGCGAATCACGGCTGTATAAAAGCCCTGACACCCTGGAAAGCCGTCAACTGGTATCAAACCTGCGTGAGTCTGGGCGTGAATATGCGGAGAAAAATGATCACGACAGATGCCTCCAAAATAGGAAGGGGGTCCCTTTACGAGGGCAGGCCTGTCTCCGGCTTTTGGTCAAACCCGGAAAAGCGCCTACATATAAACTGTCTGGAAATGAAAGCGGTTGCCTTGGCTCTCAGAGTCCTGCTTCCGTACCTGAAAAACGAACACGTCCTGGTCCGAACGGACAACATGACGGTAGTTTCATATATAAATCCCCAGGGTGGACTCAGGTCGAGCTCCCTGCACTCTATGGCCAGGGAGCTCATCTTATGGTCACAGCACCACCTGAGCTCGCTGAGAGCAGCGCATGTGCCAGGCGCCCTGAACCAGGGAGCGGACATGCTGTCCAGAGACAAGGTTCTCCCAGGAGAATGGTCTCTCCACCCCCTGATGGTTCAGTGGTTATGGCAAACCTTTGGCGAGGCAGAGGTCGACCTCTTCGCCTCCAGGGAAAATGCGCACTGCCCCCTTTTCTTCTCAAAGAGCACGGACGCGCTCGACCAAATCTGCTTTTCCCCCGATCGCGATGCTACCTCAGGTCATCAGTCGGATCAGGGAAGTGAAATGTGCAGTGCTCCTGGTAGCCCCACTCTGGAAAAACCAGACGTGGTTTCCAGAACTGATGCAGATGATGCAATCTGCCCCATGGCCGATTCCGTTGAGGCTAGACCTCCTCAGGTAGGCCAACGGGATGATTCTTCATCCCCACCCCGATCTGTGGGCCCTCCATGCATGGCCCCTCAACGGGTTCCCGAGAACCTCCCCAGTGGAGTTTTGAGAACCATCACTGAGGCGCGAGCGCCCTCTACGAGGCGCTTATATGCCCAAAGGTGGAAAGTGTTCAGTGACTGGTGTGATACCAAGAGCTTGAACCCCAAATCGTGCGAGATACCAAGTGTACTCACCTTCTTGCAAGAGCTGCTGGAGGCTGGCCGCACACCCTCCACGCTCAAAGTCTATGTGGCTGCCATAGCGGCGTCACACAATCCTGACAAGGGACGCTCATTAGGGAAAAACGACCTAATCATTCGTTTCCTAAGAGGCGCTAGGAGGATGAACCCTCTTCGCCCCCCCTCGGTGCCGATCTGGGACCTGGCCACGATCCTGGACGCACTCAAGAGTGCCCCGTTCGAACCTCTCCGAACCGTGCACCTTAAACAGCTCTCGCTCAAAACTGCGCTCTTGCTGGCGTTCGCCTCAGTCAAGAGAGTGGGCGACCTGCACGCGCTGTCATCAAGCGCTGCTTGCCTGGAATTTGGACCTAACGACTGCAGAGTTGTCCTTAGGCCAAAGCACGGGTATATTCGTAAAGTGCTCTCTACACCCTTCAGAGTACAGGTTATATCTCTGGCAGCGCTATCGTCTCCAGCAGACGAAAGCGACGCTAATTTACTCTGCCCGGTCAGGGCGCTCAGAGTATATTTGGAACGTTCAGACAGACGGAACAATTATTTGTATGCTTTGGCAGCTGCACTAAAGGTCTCGCAGTTTCAAAGCAAAGAATATCACGCTGGATAGTGGAGGCTATAGCACTGGCTTATGAAGCCAAGGGCCTTCAATGCCCCTTAGGCATCAGAACTCACTCTACGAGGAGCATGGCCTCCTCGTGGGCGTGGTCGAGTGGGATACCCATTGAAGATATTTGTGCGGCGGCAGGCTGGGCCTCGCCTTCCACATTTATCAGGTTTTATAACCTACAGGTCCCCTCATTGCATTCCAACATTCTATCAGCCTGACTATAGAATGGACTAGGGTATGTATATGCTGAGCATTATCTCCTCCCTTATAAGGTCCGTCTCTGACTGACTTAGAGGATTTTTCATGCATATCAGTACATAGAAAAATCAGTACATAAGATATATGCTTGTGGTTTTACAACGAGCGCCCCACCATGGACCACCTTGGCGCAAAGGCGCTCTGTATTACTCCATTATATAGCTCGCCGTTGGCCGGCTTGTTGAATAATCACTTTGCTTTAAGGCTCAGGCATCTGCCTCTGGCTTTATAGAGCGAAGTCAGCACGCACGGCGTTTTGCATGGTGTTCCCATAGCGTAAGCTACTTACGCAATAGGAGAGACCTCTCGAGAGGGAACGACTCGGTTACTAACGTAACCTCGGTTCCTTGAGAGGAGGGAACGAGTATTGTGTAAGCTGCCGTGCTTGTGCTTGGTCAGTTCGCTTCAGTCGATTGAACCTAAAGAACTCTCATGACGGGGCGCCTAATATATAGCCCTAAGCCACGCCCGTCTTGGAGGGCTCTGAGCGCGCGAGCGCGAAGCGCGCGCCCATTGATGACTGCTTTTCACAGTTCCCCTCCAAACACACTATTCAAGACAGCTGCAATCTGCTTTGGCCTGCTTATTGAAGGCCTGTTGATCAAGTGAGTACTGTCTGGGCTGTGTTGATACCTGTCCTGTGGCTAAACACCTGGTTGAGAATGTTCCTAGGAAAACTGAGCTGTTTTACTAGGAACATTCTCAACCAGGTGTTTAGCCACAGGACAGGTATCAACACAGCCCAGACAGTACTCACTTGATCAACAGGCCTTCAATAAGCAGGCCAAAGCAGATTGCAGCTGTCTTGAATAGTGTGTTTGGAGGGGAATTGTCAAAAGCAGTCATCATTCAGTACACCACATATGGCACCAGAGCCAGCAGGGAGACAGCAATGGCTAGAATGGGCCAGGTCTGCCACTGAGTAGCCACGGGCCACTGGGGTGCACACCTTTGTAGCTGATCCTGAGGGACATACAGAAAGGAACTCACATTAATGAGGGTAACCTGAGGGTAGGAATCAAAGGAGACAATTTATAGAAAAAAATCCATTGTTCAGGAAAGAAAGCTAGTACACTGTAAAATTGTGTAATGTTTTCAGTGCAGAGACAACTATTTGAAAGCCATTTGGCTTACTTCCCCCAAAAATGTATATACACTGTGGTTCTGTGGCACTATCAAAAATTACTCTTTTTGTTTGAGCATCCTATCTGGTCCAACACAGCAACACTTGCTCAACCAATGGCATGAGTTTGAGGCAGGGCTATTTGTTTGGCTGACCATTGGAAGATGGGGGAGTGTTCAGGGAACTTGTTTGAAAAAGTCATTAGTTCTGCAATTCAGTTTATTAGCAAGCCACCATTGTGAGGCTAAACATCTCTCCTGACTACAGCTTGTGGCTTCACACCTGTTCTTGCTCTCTCTCTCTCTCTCTCTCTCTCTCTCTCTCTCTCTCTATATATATATATATATATATATCTTTCCCTACCTATCACTCTCCCATTGGCTTCAGGCATGGACAACTCTGTAATGGCCACACATAGAGTTGTGTGTGTGTCTGTGGGTGTGTGTACTGTTGTGCCCTCAGGTACTTTGTTGCTGACATTTTGTTTTATAGCCTGTTTTATTAATATTCTTGCCACTTACCAAATTAATATCCAACTTGGTGAGAAATTTAATAACCACAAAATATTTTACAAGAAAGTATTTACTCTGAGCAAGTAGATGAATAGATCGCTACATCTTCAATTCATCTCAGAAACATAGCAAACAGCTATTAGTTTTCTAATAGATTTTGTAGGCCACATAGAATGTTCACTTAACAGTGTACACATAAGGTATATTATTATTATATTTCTGCCATTATATACTCCCAGTAATGTTGTTTTAATCCCATATGTCTTTCTTTTCTCTGAGGAACACCAAGGGATATATTTAACAGTGCCACAATTTATTTTTATACAATAACAGTTTATACTCACTTTAATGCTTAAAAATGACCCACAGGTGTCTTTACAGTAGTTCATGTGACTTCTTTGATTTCTTTGTACTGAGAACAAACATCATGGTTACTGTTGTAACCTCATACACGTTGTGTCGAATGAAGTGACACAAGGGGTCTTCCTGGGATGCCAAACGTACCTCTGAACCTGAGAAAAGGTCAATGTCAAGTTGGCAGACAGAATTTGCATACCCCGCCCCGGACATATGGGTATAAATGGAAACGTTTTCTTTTAGTTTTTCTGTTTCAAAAGCGGCTTTTCTTTGCAATTCTTCCCATAAGGCCTGCACCCCAGAGTCTTCTCTTTTTTGCTGTACATGAAACTGGTGTTGAGTGGGTAGAATTCAATGAAGCTCTCAGCTGAGGCCATGTGAGGCATCTATTTCTCAAACTAGAGACTCTGATGTACTTATCCTCTTGTTTTGTTGTACATCTGGCATTCCACATCTCTTTCTGTCCTTGTTAGAGCAAGTTGTCCTTTGTCTTTGAAAACTGTAGTGAACACTTTGTATGAAATCTTGCTTTTGTTTGTTTTTTTGCTGTTTCAAGCATTGTATATCCTTCATTCCTTAAAACAATGATTGACTGATGAGTTTCTAGAGAAAGCTATTTCTTTTTTGCCATTTTTGAACTACTATTGACCTTAAGACATGCCAGTCCATTGCATATTGTGACAAAAAAAAAAAAACACAAAGACAATGTTAAGTTAATTTAATAAACAAAATAACTTTTAACTGTTTTTTTATATCATGGCAAGTGCTTTTATAGTACCAAATGAGCAATTTAGCAGCATTATTCAAGGATAAGGTGTTGGAGTGATGGCTGCTGGAAATGGGGCCTGTCTAGATTTGATAAAAAATTACTTTTTTCAAATACTGATGGTGCTGTTTTTTACATCAGTAATGTTCTGATTATACTTTGTGATCATTTGAATGCCACTTTGGTGAATTAAAGTAGCAATTTCCTTCCTAAAAAGCAAAATCTGTACATTATTCCAAACTTTTGGCCGCCAGTGTTTATATATATATATATATATATATATATATATATATATATATATATATATATATATATATATATATACATTTATATAAAACACTGTATATATATATATTAGGGCTGTCAAACGATATTTTTTTTAATCGATTTAATGACATGGTGTCCCGATTAATTAATCGCATTTAATCGTATAAACAAATAATTGCTGAGAAAGCCCCTCATATAACAATAACTCAATAATGATTATACATATTTATATCAATATATAATTATACATGGTTATCTTTAAATATTTGAAAATGATATTTAAAATGATATCTGCTACATTTCTGTAGCAGAAGAGTTAATCATTGATAAGACAATACAAAAAGCGGCTTTAGAATACAATGTATTGTTCACTACCATATTATTGAACATAAGACAATCATTGGCATACAGTTCACAGCAATCCATTTCACAAGTGAATTTGTAAATCAGTTCGATATTTATTATGAGGGCTTGTTTAACGGCCCGTCAATTTACACCTGCGTCAGACATTTTGGGTGTGTTGCGTCATAAACATAAAATGTTTAAGTCACTGTGTCAAGTTAAATATAGTTTAATACTCAATCTTTAAACACGTCTTGAGATTCCTTAGATCGCATTTGTGCTCCTTCGAGTGTTTTGAACGCAAGAACATAACGTATGTTTGTGTTGATCTGACAACTGAAGTGTTTTCTTCACTGTATTAACTGTGCGTTGCTCATACAGCTGAAATTTCACTTACTGCCCTCTGGAGTAAACAGTTAGTACTACAAGCTTGCATTTCTCAGGAATCTTCCTTATTATTGTCACGAACCCTGCTCCCTCGCTCTGCCCCCTCGAGCTCCCACGCTCGTTCCGCCCCCTTGAGCTCGCATGCTCTTTTTGCTCGCTCGAGCCCTCACGCCCACTTTGCTCCTACTCGCTCACATGCTCGTAGGCAATCTCCCTTCCTCGAGTTTCTCACGCGTTTCCAATCCCCCAGAACACCTGCACTTGCCCCTATATATATCACTACCCTTTCGTCTCACGGTTGTTGGTTATTGTATTTAGTTTCCCGTGTCTTTGCCCCCCGCTAGTCTCGTCTAGTTTTGACCCCCTCTCGTTCACCTCTTAGCTTGCCAGCTCCCCTTGTTCCCCTGTCTTTTGCTCCCACTTGTTATTCTTATACTGATTACCCCGGCTTTGACCCCCTATACGCTCTCGTTGACCACTCTCTCCTGGATTTGCCCTGTTTTTGTACTGTTGCCTGCTTTGTTGGAATAAAGCAGTTTTCTCCGACATTGTGACTGTCTCGTCTTGTGTTTGTGTGTGCGGGTTACAATTATGGTGCATGGGCATGCGATTAATTGCGTAATTGTTTTTAACACGTTATTTTTTGTAAAATGAATCGCAATGAATTAATGCGTTAAATCGACAGCCCTAATATAAATATATATATATATATATATATATATATATATATATATATATATATATATATATACCGTATATATGTGGCAGGGCGGAGGATGGGGCCGTGTCATGATGCTACACATCTGGCCCCTAATCAGGCTAATCAAGCCTCAGAGAGGGATAAACGCCGACCGGAGATGGCAGTGCGACAGCAAGAGAGATTTACGGGCAGCTGCCTGACACCTGTGTGTGTCTGTGTCTTTTTGGTTCAGTTTATTATTAAACTCTTATATATATACTGTCAAGCCGCTTCTCGCCTCCTACTTTCCATGAATCCCTTTACAATATATATATATAAATGCATGTATCTTCAGAGATCCTTACATACGCACTCTTGACTTGCACATCCACTGTTGTTGTTTTTACCTTCGTCTCCTGGTGTTTAGCAGCGATTGCATTTTCTTTTATCTTCTTTGTGACAGCAATGGCTCAAAATTTAAGTATTAAAACCTTGTGGACCAATTATTGGTGCAAATAACTACAGGCACATGCACATTTTGGGCATTCAAAGTTTCATCTGACCGAAATATACTTTCGGGCTTTAGTCACTATCAACTATTATTGAATGGAAGTCAGGGTAATTGCGGCATTATTAATAAAAAAAATGTCAGTCCCACTTTACATTCGGTGTCTTTAACAACTATACAGTATACTTAAGCATTTGATACAATGTACATTATGTACATCAGTGGCGGCTGCTGGTCTTTCAAAGAGCGGAAGCTCATTTTCGGCCTACATTATAAACTTATTTAAAAGTAAATTCTGCCCTACGTTCCTTTTCGCGAAAATGCACTGTGACTCTGTCGTACCAACTAGGCATCTTTTCAAGTGACTTGACCAGTGTCTTCTCAATGGCCAGCAGAGCTAGGCTGCTTAAACGACCTTGGCCCATTGTGTTACGGGTGTAGGACTTGAGACGCTTTAAACAGGAGAAGCTCCTTTCTACACCTGCAGATGTAGCTCCAATTGTTGCCACTAATGAGAACAGTTTGTAAAGCTGAGGCATTGCACTGTCCAACTCCATGTCTTTGAGGAACACCAAGTAATCACACAGCTTTCCCTGTTACCCTGCAAGTCCTGATCTGAATACAGGACTTGAAGTTCAGACCTCAGTCTCCCTGAATCAAAGTGATGGCCATAACTTTTCAGGACACTTTGGAAGGCCTCCTCTGGAAATTCTTGTCTCATGTCATCAAATTTCCCTGGATTGACTAATTCTAAGAAGAGCATACTTTCCAAATTTGAAAAACGTTGAGGAATCTCCTCCAAGATGTTATCAAGGATGGCCATGTAGAGATTTCTGTAGTGCTCTTGGGGATCCTGCAATTGGGTCAGACGGCGCTTTCTCGTGGGCTCATCTCGTGGGTCTGATGTGAGATCTGCTGTTTTGGCATAAACAGCTTGGAAAGCCCCCTCTGACATTTTCTCTTTGACAAATGCAAGAAGAGATTCAATTCTTTTCTTGCAGTAAAAAACATCCATCGCCCTCTGCTGGACAACATCAAAGACCACATCAGTCTCAGTGAAGATTTGTTCATATGTGTACAACATGAACACAAACTCAAAATCCTCCAGTTTCCTCAGAAAGCCTTTGGCACAATCCAGTGTATCATCATCAATTGTTGTGTCTGCAATGATGTTTTCAAATGTCTGCAGGAGGCCATCATAATTGTTTGCCACAGTGCTCACTATCCGTGATGTGAAATTTCATCGAGTAGGAGCGTTTCTGGGCAATCTTGAACAGCCTGCAGACTCCAGAAAAGACATCCTCTTTGTGGAGTTTGAAAAAAATGTGCCAAACCCAGAGAGTGATGCAAAAAAATTCTGCACTCAGGCAAGCATTTAGCCCCCTGTGACAGCACCAGATTCAGTCTGTGTGCATAGCAATGCACAAACATTGCACTTGGGGCTATTGCTTTCACTTTGGCCTGCAGACCATTGAGTGCTGAAGCCATGACAGCAGCCCCATCATAGGTCTGTGCCACAAGCTTATCCTTAAAATTGTAGGCCTGCATGTTCTCATTTAAAACATCAAAAACGGATTGAGCATCTCGCCCTCCAGAAACATCAAAAAATCCAATAAAGTGCTCCTGAATTTTACCTGCACTATCCACATAGCGAACAATGACAGAGAGTTGGGCACGGCAACTCAACCCTGATCCTGCCCATGCAACTTAATCTTGCACATGCACTCACATGTTCATTGCTCTTTTCATGTCTTTTATATGCCCTGTCAAATTTAGACAGATCTCCAAACCCCACTTTTGACCAAACAACACATCCGTGAGATGGTTTCATCAAGAGGCATGGCCACCAGTACATTTTATTTGTCACAGCACTTCCAGTCAGCCAGCTAACTTTGTCATACCAGGAGAGCTGAAAAGACCTGTTATTTTTCCCTATTTTTTGCACTAAATCAATCTTAGGTGTTGATCAGCCCTGCTGTTTAATTCGAATTTTTTCCTGGTAAGGAAGACTTTCAAATGGCTTCGCCAAAATCAGGTCGACGATATTAGCACCGTCTGCCATCGTGCGCAGTTTCACCCGTACGACGCTAGCCTAGCCTACTGTATGAATGAATGAATGAACGAACGAACGAACGAACGAACGAACGAACGAACGCTCTAAAACAAAATATATTAAACTTGGTAAAACTGAAACAAGGAATGTGGTGTATAATTGTGTGAAATGTATTATGCAAATTGACTAGCAATTTCGCCAAACAAATATAAAGAAATAGGTTGCAGCAGTTTGTCTTTCGACTACACTTGAGAAATCCGCGATGGGACTGAGCGCGAAATAGCTTCAGTGACTTCTTATAGTACAGATTCGCTGTCAATCAAAAGGAGATGCAGTCTTTCGACAGATCCTCCAATCATCACGCGGAAGCCCGGAGTCCGGGCCAGCCCACTCCGAGTCCTCATTCACCCCCAGAGACGCTGAGCGTCCGTGGGCTGGACATAATCGCAGCATTTATCCAATGACCGTCTATTTTCGGAGCACTGAAAAAACTGTTCAGAGCAGCCCCATTGAAGTCAATGGACGCTCGGCTTCAACAGGGAAATGCACTGACGCTACGGGAATGTATGAGAAGTAAATCGAGTCAGCCGACCTGCTATATGTAATGTAGCTGATTCTGAACGAACTCGTCTTCGAGATGAACGTGTTCTAACGCATTTTTAGTCAATAAATTGTTTACACAATAGTACATATTTGACCATTATTTTTTTGACATTATAGGGGAAGCTGAGCTTCCCTTGCAGTATTAAAGAAATCCCCACTGATGTACATACAGTATATGATGTTGCATTTTACTTACATTTAAAGTACCTGCATTTAATAACATTTTTAGTTACTTTGTTAACCGTAACACTAACTCTAACCCCAACCCTAACCCTAAACCTACCCTTACCTCAACCTCTGTAACAGTACATTTGAATCTGGTGAGAAATCTGCAGAATAACATGAAGTTACACAGTAAGTACATTGTATTGTATGTATTGTAATGTTAGGACATAGTAGTTAAGACACCTACAATAAAGTGTGACCAAAATACCCTTTATTTTCCACATAAGAATAAAACAAATTAGCATTTGAACATGGGGATCAGTAAATACTGACAGAATTGTCATTATTTGGATAAATTATGCATATAAATCTCAGTAAGACAAAAATATAGTCCTCACCAGTGTTGCTTGAGTATTTTTGTAGATGAGGAGAAATAAATTCCCCTAGAGAAAAAAGGAGCTTGAAAAAAAAAAAAAACAGACAAGCTAACCACTCATGATGTGATATCTGGAACAGTGTTTAATTAGTCTCCCTGCCCCATCTGCAAATGCATACCACCACCTCTCTTGTGTTAGGACAGCTATTCATTAATTAGATTCTTTGTGGCAAGTGCCACTGAACTATCTGCAATGTTTAAGGTTGCATCAAGCCGCAGTAAGTGCTTTCCTGATAGTGTGATGCATCCATCTTCATTTCTCAGCCACTCTGTCTGACTTTGCCTTTCAGCCAGAGGGAGAAAGAGATAGAGAAGGGAAGAAAGAAAGGGAGCTTCAGAGGACCTGATATGACTCATCCCAGGCAGACCTTGACCTTTCAACTGCTTTTATTTCCACACTGAAGCTAATTAATTTACAGAGGTAAAATTGGTGCCCACTTGTGGAGGCTTACAACAGCTACCATGGTCTAAACTGAAGTGGGCAGCTGTACCTCTGCACACAGTGGTACAGATACACAACACAATTCTAAGCTTTTCAGGGTTTCACTGAAAAAAATCATAACATCCATACAACATAAACAGGCCAGATTCCTACTGCATGTATGTATGGAGAATTCCCTAACTTCTTAATCTGTCCCACTAGCACACATAAACTTCCTGAATGGCATTTTATCCCTCCCTGTGGTTCTATCTGCACTGTGTGCAACCCCTACACAACCCATATGTCTGCCTAATATTAATTGAAACAGCCCTGCACCACCTGAATGTAAACAGTAGATACTCTGTTCATCAGAAGTGTCCTCTGCTCCTCTGGGGTGTTTCACATTGCAGTGCTCCAGGGGTAATATGGCATGATATTGGGGGTTTATTTAGTCAGGTAGAGAAGGTGGCATTTGCAGTACAAAATAGGTCTAGTGGATGTGGATGGACCGTATAGCCCCATAAGTTTACTGATGGATAATGGATTTTGGTTTAACTACAGGAGTATTTGATGACAATTTGAAGCTGCTTTAATGTGGGCTGTGTGCTTTGAGTACATCTAAGGGGGTATTTTCACAACCTGAGAATACGGGTCATTTAAAAGTGCGAGGCCTAACGTAAGTGGACCGTCATGCTTGCTAATATGATACATACTGAGTTATTATTTAGATTTTTTTCCTTCACTCACATATATTTTAACTCTTCCCTTAGCATCCCTACTCACAATGCCCCCCCCCCCCTTTTTCTTAAAACAGAAGTGTGTAATTTTTTTAAAGTTAAAGAAAATGTTTGCCTAAAATAAAAATTAAATTCTTTCATTATTTACTCGCCCTAATGTTGATCCAAAACTATATGACTTTCAATCTTACACAAAAGGTGCATTTTTAAAAAGTCTTCACAGGGTAAATTTGCCATTGTCATGTCACACTCTTGGTGACAAGGTGTGATGAGAACCAATGAGGTTAATGCTATTGACATATTTTACTAATATGGTTTGATTTGAGAGTGAATGAGAGTGAAGGGCTTAGAGTGAAGCTGGTTTTGACAAAGAGATTGTATCACTTCAGAAGACTTGGAATATAGTGCACGAGTCATATCAATAATTTTTTACAGTGGATTCATGGTATATTTTTGTTCTTTTTTGAGCTTTACAGACCTAAGTCAATTTTTACTTATATTATGTAAGTTTAAAAATGTACCTTTCATGTTACACTAAAGAAAAAGTAATACCGCAACATAGGCACAAACTAAGGGCAATTTTTGGGTGAACTAATCCGTTGGTTCATTCTCTGAAAAGTATACACACTGTGGTGCTATCAAATCATTGCTCTAGGCAGTGATTCCCAAAAATATTGTTAGCCAACTATGGTCAAATATTCCATTGTTACAAACATAGTTCAACGATTTTCCCGAAACCATAGTTCCAACAAACAGCAACAATATTTTTCTCCTCCTTTGGTTAGAAGCATAGTTCCTTGTTAGTTTGCTGTGTGGACATCATTTCACTTTACAAATGCTTATGTGTCTTTCACTCCATATATACAAATATTTTTTTTCTGTCAAGAATGTAAACGTGAATGCAGCCTTCCTCAAACCATTTAAGGGATTAAAGGCTGTTAAGAGAAGACACTTTAACACACACGGCTTCAGTCGGAGAACACAGCTTATGTGTCCTTGTTAACTCAAAGTGGCATTCTTATAGGTTTTGAAAGAGTGTGGATGTGCACTTTTGCAGTGCAATGTATCTATGGCATTTGCATAGTGCACGCAGCTTTCGCATCTTCAGAAGCTTCCACGCATTAAACAGCTTTCCTGCGTATGTGTAAATTAGCCTTTGGATTTTCCTAAGGAATTTTACAATGGGATTTTTGAATTTATGAGTAAAATAAGGTCTGTGGTAAACATTACTTGACAATTCATTATTTGTTTCTACAACATAAACTACACACAGTCATATCTCAAGCGTGAATTTTTAAGCCGCCATGTAAAAAGTATCTAATTCAATATGGCTTCAAAATTCACGTTTGAGATATGACTGTGTGTAGTTTATGTTGTAAAACAAAATCCAGAGGGAACCAATGGCGAATTAGCCTTCCGGGTTCGCCTGCAAATTGACTTCATGGGTAAAAAGCTCTATTCTGTTGAACCAACGCGGTTCAAAAGATGGATGTGCGACATAGTTACTACAGTTTCAGGAAACAGTAGTTACAAGCTGGTTAATTTCTCTAATGATGTATAGTAGTATTGTGGTTGAGCAATGAGTTCTGCAGTTTATGGGAAACGATCCTCAGATCAACACAGCACCATTTGCTCAACCAATGGCATGTGTTTGAGGCGGGACTATCAGCTTGTCCGACCAATGGCAGATGAGGGGAATGTTCAGGAAACCTGTTTTTAATTACTGGAAAACAGTAATTTTTTGGCAATATTTTTTGGTGATGGTAGTGGTTCAAAAAATTGCACAATTCACCTCTAAATATCGAGGTGGTCAAAATAGGTTGACAGTTTACTTTTTAATGCCACATGCTTGGAGTACACAAAATATTCTATGCAAATTTGATGAAGAGATGAGGCTATTTGAGAATTCTCAAGGAATTTTTTATAAAAAGCTTTCACTTTGCTAATACACTAGTGTGACAGTATTGTCATAAAGTACTGCTTTATAAGTGAAAAAAAAATGTGTACATGCCAGCTAATTCAGGGAAAAAATATACCATTGTTCTTTAGCTGAATATTTACAAAGAACTGAGATTCTACTTTGTTAAATATAGGCATAGTTTTCGATCATCTAAATATAATGGACACAGTTTCCAAGGTAAAAGCTTTTGAGGCCTAATATGTTGTTGAACAATGATACTTTTAATGGAGGCACAGTAAAAAAAGAGAAACACAAAAAGGATGATAAGGGTAGAGAGATGGCAGGGCCTGTTAAAAGTTTTTAATGGCTGAGCGCTGAAACAGAGTACTACTGTGCATCTTTTAGCCTTGTATCTCTATCCTCTCAGTATGCCTCTGGGCCCCTGTAAAATTTGTATTTAAACAATGTCTCTATCAAGGCTGAGGAGACTTGTTTTGGGTTAAAAGCACCACAAAGAGGTCACAAAATACAGCAGGAAAATTTGATTACACTTGAAGACCCACAGAAAATAAGCGGCATTACTGGGATAATCAGTGGAAAAGGGAAAAATAGGTTTTTGGGTTTCCCTCTTTTTCTGTCCCTTCTAGAATAAAAGATTGTACATGTTGTAAATGAACAAGATTTCTTTTGAAAAAGAGTGATGTATTTTAGTAGATAGAATAACATAATAGACAATTTCTTCAACTGAATCAAAAGTAAAAGTCTCCAAAGCACTCATTCCTTCAGCTGTGTCCATATTACACGTCACATTCTTATTCTGATGTGCTACTGATATATTAAAAGTGACAAGACTAATACATATGGGAAAGAAAATGTAAAATAATATTTTACCAAATATAGTGCAACATGATTTTCAAAATAACATAGTTTGTGGAACTGAAACCACAAACACAACATGGGCTGACAAAATAAACAAAGAACAAAAAAATCCATATCTTATTAAAGGTAATTAATTCCCTGTGAGTGGTAAACCCCCAGTTCCCCGTCTGTCGCTCACTTCGACATCGTGTCGAAGAAGCGACACTAGGGGTCTCTCTTGCCTTTTGCATCTCTAATCTATGAGAAAGGGCCAATGAGATATTGGCAGACAGAATTTGCGTGTCCCGCAAACATACAGGTATAAAGGGAGGGAAATGCATCTGTTTCATTCAGAAATTTTCTTCGGAGCCGACTGGTTGTGTATGGAGCGAGCTGCGAGTCACACACTGTACCTCCCATCTCTGAGCGATTGCTGTTGGATCTACGGCGCATATCAGCGGCTTTCTCCTTCTTTGCACGGCAGTGCAGCTTTGCCCCTGGGTGCTTCAACGGCGCAGTAAAATAGTTTATTTCTCTAAAAGAGCATATACACAGCTGGCGTTGAACGTCCTTTTCAGGACGAGTTTTTATAAAGATGCCCTTCCACCCCTGTGTAGTTCCTGGATGCAGTAGAGTGCTCTCTACTCCTGACGGCCACAGGTGCTGTCTTGTGTGTCTGGGCAGCAATCTCACTGCGAGAACATGATCATGGCAACGTTGCGGTCACAGCTTTCCTTCCTCAGAAGGAACGCCACCCCAGTAGCCCCCCGTGTCGCTCTTTCTTCCCAGGGGATTGAGGACAACCCGGATGGTGGTGGAGGCAATTTGGGGATGGCAGCAGGCTCGGTTTCGCCGGGTACGTCCCCGCCAACCACCCGCCCGCCTACATACTTGTTGACTTCCATCCGGGCTCGAGGCAACAGCGGATCTCCTCATGGCCAGCCTGCCTATCCTCTTGAGCCCCCCGAGCCGGATGAGCACACCGCTGCATCGGAGAGTGGTCCGGCGTCTGACGCGGATGACTTGACTGAGCTGCTGCCTTCGCAGCTGGTGATTGGTTCCTTGGGTCTGCTCGATGCTCACAGCCATTCTCCACCCATCACCGCGCCTCTCGTACATCCGCTCTCACTACCCTCGACGGCGGAGTGGCTCACGGGTACACTGCGGTCCCCCAGGTGGACAGAGCGGTTGCGATCCACCTGTGCCCCAACAATGCCACCACCTGGCGGGGTCACCCTGTGCTCCCCTCCAAGGCCTGTAGGTTGACATCTTCTCTGACCTGCAAAGCCTAAAGCACCACCTGACAGGCCGCTTCCGCCCTGCATGCCATGGTCCTCCTGCTAGTCCACCAGGCCAAGGCTCTTAAAGATCTGCACTTGGGTAGTCCTGATCCCGACGTGCTGCAGGAACTGCGCTCAGATACCAACCTCACCCACAGGGCCACGATGGTCACAGTGCGGTCACTCGGACAGGCGATGGCCACTCTCGTGGTTCAGGAACGTCATCTGTGGTTTAACATGGTCGAGATGCGCAAAGTGGACAAAACACGCTTCCTCGACTCCCCTGTCTCCCAGTTCGGCCCCCTGTCTCACGAACCCCTTCGAGGACCCGGAAGGCTCCCAAGCGTTTCTGAGACGGACAACACAGGGACCAAGATGTTTGCTCCGGAGCTGGTAAGCAGACCACTCCGCCCCCCGGTAGAGGGCCGGGAGGAGAATTTTATTTACTTTGCCGCACCCCCTTCAGGCTGCGGTACCCACATTCTCAATAAATGAGCAATTCCCTTTGTCTCTGGGTCACCTGGCCCACAAATGCGGCACTCTGCCGCCACACCTCAACAGTACCGGCACATTGGTCGCAGACCTCTCGCCTCCAGCCCCACGAATGTTGTACCCCGGCCGGCTGGTTCTGACGAGTCTATAGGCGGGTGTGCGGATGGAGGTAAGTGCTTCAAGTCGTCTCTCAGCACCAGATCTTCAGGATCTTTTTTGCTTCCCGACGCCGCATTACCTACTCCGCCCCACTGCGCAGCCCCACCGGGTATGTAAAAAATAATCGTCCCCTTAGTGCCCCTAGCATGGAGCTTGGACACGTGGCTCTCGCTTCCCAATCCATCATGCTGGCTGGCCAGGACCATTTGACTCGGCTATGCAATTCAGTTTGACAGCCCCCCCCCCCTCCTTTGGGGGCGTCCGCTTTAACGCAGTACACGGCGAAGATGCCAAATCCCTGAAGAAGGGTTTCTACAGCCCTTACATCATCGTGCCCAAGAAAGGCGGAAGCTTACGACTGAGAAGCTTACGACAGTTTTCAACTGGACTTTGCACAAACTCCTGTTCAAAATACTCACACAAAGATACATTCTAACTTGCATCCAGCATCTAGATTGGTTCGCAGCGGTAGACCTGAAGGACGCGTACTTCCACGTCTCAATATTGCCTCGACATTGACCCTTTCTACGGTTCGCGTTCGACGGCCAGGCGTATCAGTACAAGGTCCTCCCCTTCGGCATGTTCCTGTCCCCTCGCGTCTTCACGAAGGTCGCAGAGGCAGCCCTTACCCCACTTCGGGAAACAGGCATCTGCATTCTCCAATACCTCGACGACTGGCTCATTCTGGCCCATTCCCGAGAGTTACTATGTGCCCACAGGGACCAGGTGCTCAGGCACCTCAGCTGTTTAGGGCTTCATGTCAACTGGGAAAAGAGCAAGCTCACCCTGGTTCAGAGCATCTCTTTTCTCGGCATGAGTTAGTCTCAATGTTAGGGTGCCTCACCAACGATTGAGCAGTCAGTGCTGAAATCCCTCACCGCGTTCAGGCCGGGCATGGCGGTCCCCTTAAAACATTTCCAGAGGCTCCTGGGGCGACCGCTTCAGCACTGGCTACAGATTCGATTCACGAGATGAGCATGGCGCCACGGCACGCACCGTGTGGTTATCACCCCTGCAGAAACCCTGGACAGATCTCTGCTTTCTGTGGACAGCAGTCCCCTAGCAGCAGGTGTCCCAATGTGTCCTGTTCACCACAGACGCCTCCAAATTGGGTTGGGGTGCCGTGTGCAATGGGCACGCAGCCACGGGCTGTTGGAAAGGGGCCCCGCTGCGCTGGCACATCAGCCTAGTTGGAGGGGAGGCTGTCCCCCTCACCTTGAAGGTGTAAGTAGCTGCTATTGCGGCCCACCAATTATCAGGTTGGAAAGAGGCGACCGGAGGTTAAATCCCTCCCGGCCGAGCCTGTTCCCCTCCTGGGATCTCTCAGTGGTCCTCTCAGGCCTTCAGAGACCCCCCTTCGAGCCGCTAGAATCAGTCGGACTCAGGGCCCTCTCCTTGAAGACGGCCATCCAGATCGCGCTTGCCTCCATCAAAAGGCTCGGGGACCTGGCAGGGTCTTTCCCCCCTGAAAGAATAGGAAAACTGGGAAAGATTGCCTTCCCTGATGCGTAAGATAGCGTTAAGATGGCCCCAGATGCTCCCATGCTTGGCATGTCGCCTTGTTCCCCCCTGTCGGGGGTAAAGAACCAAAAGGCTTTGACAATTTTATGGGGCTTTGGGGAAGGGTACATGCAGCCTGGCACAGCTGGTCGCTTTGGCACATAAAATACCTGCCTCCTTCTGTGTCGCTTCTTCAACACAACGTCAAAGTGAGCGACAGACGGGGAATGTCTAGGTTACGGATGTAACCTCCATTCCCTGATGGAGGGAACGAGACAGCAAATTCTGTCTGCCAATTTCTCATGGCCTTTTCTCATAGATCAGAGATGCAAAAGGCTCTCAAGAGAGACCCCTTGTGCCGCTTCTTCGAAACAACGTCTTGTTCCCTCCATCAGGGAACGGAGGTTACATCCATAACCTAGACGATATACAGCCACCATAACAGTAAGACCCCGATTTTGTAGTTTTCACAGTCATAACCTTGTTTTGAATAGAGCAATTAAGTGCCTGTGTGTCTATTATTTAAATGGGATGAATTCAGACCAAAACATTTATATAGATTAGCTCTCTAATGGCTAATAAATGTGAAAACTGTTCTTTCAGCTTACCTCTTAACACTTTTTGAATACGTACTGTATGTACTATAAATTGGGTGAAATGGAAAGATGAACTGGGTCAGGCATCTATTTTGATAAAAGAGATGCTTTATATGTAATTAACTATTCAAAACATTGGTGGATATTAAGCACAACTATATTCTAAATGATGCAAATGTGTTATTAGTTGGGATACCAGTATAACTTCATAGTTAGTATGCCTCATAATATATTAACTGGTGGTTAACAATCACAGACAGCATTGTGTTCATCACATCCTAATGTTTTATGAAAATGACCTTTAGGAGCTGTTGCAATCAATCAATTAGATGACACAGGGTTATTGATATTATTTAAAACCCAACATCTAGGAAGTAGGCCACTTCTCCTTATTTTACAATCCATATTAATAAGGCAAACTGAGTACATTTTCTACATTTATGCATTGCGTACAGATGACATATTTTTGGGGGAAATGCATTTGAACTGAGGGCCTAACTACACATCTAATATAAATGTGTTTCTGTTTTTTACAAGACACCCTTTTTGCACTAGTGTACACATGCTTAGAAATAAAACTCATAAGTCCAAACTGTGCACAAGCTTTGCCGCTGATGTGGTACAAACAGCACAGAGCCTTTGTCAATCTGTGAACGCTGGGACACAATGTCTATGGAAACAGCCACAATAACATTTCTCTCTGGGGAGCCCATAATGACTGATCAAATCTTTAACATGCTGTAAATGACATTGGCAGCAGAAATAAAGCAAAAAGCACAAAACATAGAAGTGAAGATAAAGATAAAAACACCCTGGAGAAAAAAGACAGGGCTAGAAAAGAGGGGTGGAGGCATGAATAAAAAAAAGCATGAATATATTTAGTCCTTTCCCTCTGGTTGCTCTTTTGCATAGATGTTGCTGTGTTGGCATGGGAGTAGAGGGCTCTGTTAGCTCAGTATTAGCATAAGTTGATCAGAGGGCCTGTCTGAATCTGAAAGGGTAAAGGATGGGCCCTGAAGTAAACACTGTGACCACTACGAGATATACGCAGCGTCCAAATATACATGATTCCCTACTATATAGTATCCTGAAAACAGTATGCCAATTATGTAGTATGTCCGAATACTGTTTTCATTAAACAGAAAGTGAGAAACACCCGGATAACCTACTATGTCCAGCAAGACTTTCTGAAGTGTACATTGACTGGACATTTTGCTATTCCATAATGCCACGGGAGATGAGGAGACATCATATTCAAAATGCTGGATAAAAAAATAAAAACTTCACTAGCGGAGATAAAATACACAAAATATCTGGCCTCTTTAAACAGTATAAAATGTAAGTTGTTCGATGTTAACTTGTTTTTTAAAAGGAAAAGTAATATTCCGGGTTCAGTGTAAGATAAGCTCAATTGACAGCATCTGTGGCATAATGCTGATTACCGCAAAAAAATAAAAATAGGGTTTGTTGACATTGCATCGTCATGGCAACAGCGTTGCAAAATTAGATGTAGCTTTAAAGAGAAAAGGTTATTTAGTTATTTTATCACACTAAAATTGTCATGTTGAAAAAGTGAGTATTTTTACATTTATGAATGGCCCCGTTCACTTCCTTTGAAAGTGCCTCACCGCAACCCAGACTTTTGCTTTATTTAAAGAAAATTAAGGGCAAGTCAAAATAGATTTTTGTGGTAATCAACATTATTCCATAAATGCAGTTGATTAAGCTTAACTTGTGTCGAACCCAGAACATTGCTTTAACTGCAGCTGAAACACAGCCATGTTTGATTCATTACAACAGCCCTCTTGCTTGTTTGGTTTTGCTTGATAAAATAAAAATAATGCAACAATACCAAAGGCAGAATATTTCATGCAAGGAGAGAAGTGGTCATTGGGTGAAGGTTTGTTTTAATGTTTTTATGTAAGGGTAAGTTAAGAGGGATCTCTCTTTTTTCATTTACACAATTCCAATCAGAAGCACTGAAGTGTTACAGTTATTTTTTATTTTCAAAATGTTTTTGGTCTAAAGACAGTTCTAAGCAATTCGTTTCCTTAATGATTTATGGTTTGTTAGTCAATTTCAATTATAATTGAATGGGATGGATGTACCTCAGCCTAACTTTCTGTCTCCGATGGATAAGAGCATGTTTGAACTGTTTCATTAAGCTCAGGGACCTATAGAAACCATGTATTGGTTGTTCTTCAGAACATACTGCATTAATGAAACATATCCGAATGCTCTAAAAGTCTGATTGGGAAACAAAAAAGACAAGTTTAATGACAGCTTTAAATCTTTGGCTCACTTACAAGCAGTCTGTCATAAAAAATTTAAATAAACCTTTAGTCAAATTATTTCAACAACAGGAAACGCCTTGCTAAGCCACCCCAAAAGCACAAACCTCCTCCCTTTGGTGAAACTGTGCCACAAATTACCTCCAAAATCCTCCAAAATGTACTGTTTGCGTACAAAGGGAGCTTTATAGTCACTTTACTAATTTAAGATGGTTTATTTTCCAACAGTATTGCTGCATTATGGAGTTTTGGTAGGAAGGCAATGAGACTCTGTCAGGGCCTCTAAATGAGCTTGTGCACTATTTACAGGCTGGCAGGCTTTTTCTTCCATAGAAAATAATAGAGCATTGGTTTTTAATACAGTTTACAGGATTACATTACTGTTGTGTGTATGTAATAGTTCAACCCAAAATGAAAATTATTCTATTTGCTCACCCTTTGCATCATTCCAAGCTACAAAGAAATCTGTTAAACAAAGTCTGTGCAGCAAAGAAAATGTTTTACCTAAAATAACGCGCATTGTGTGGTAACATCTAAATTAACTGGTTTTGTTGTAGTGAGAAATATTACTTTACCTCACTGAATCAACCTGAACACATTAAGGCATGTCAACAAAACACATTTTAAGGGTTAGAAATGGTTAGCTACTTTATTAGAGCGTATTAAAAGTTTGACAGCTCATGATCTTTAAAAACTGTGAATGTATCGAATACAACTCTGTTTTGGAGTTTGCTGCATTTTGGAGTTTTGTACAGGAAGGCACATGAACACTGACAGGACCTCTAAAATGAGCTTGTGCATTGTTTGCAGACTGGCAGGCTAACGTTCCTGAAGCATGAGAGTAGAGTCCATTAACTAATAGAGATTAAAAGCCTGATGCCTCTCCCCCTCCCTCGGATTACACTTCCACAGCACACGGCTGATTGATGAGAACCAGCAGGCTGCCTGGAATCTCTGCTTTCATTAAGATTTCCATCCACCCATCCCTCCATCCGCTACGCTATTCCTCCGTCCATCCCTGTAGGGGGAGAGGGAGGTAAACAGATGGAGAGGTCTGGAGGAGATAAGTGGCAGCACTTTAGCATGTGCTCTAGAAGGGTTCCATGCATTGAAGGGTCGTTCCTGCCATCTGATGTGATCTACTCTGACATGAAAGAAGTCCACCTATATATCATCATCTGCTTTGTAAAGCTGTGCTTCACGTGATCTTGGAGGTATACAGGTTCTATAATACACAGAGTTGGAGAAGTTCAAACCATTTCTTTAAGTTAACCTGGGCTTTGAGGCCTCACATTGAGGTCTTAATGTGTTGTGGTGCTCAAAGTAGCAAGATGGAATATGTTCAGAAACAGTAGCCAAAATAAAGCATCAGTTCTCCACAAAACAAAATACATTTGCTATGTCCCAAAAAAAAAAAAAAAATAATATATATATATATATATATATATATATATATATATATATATATATATATATATATATATATATATTAGGGCTGTCAATCAATCAAAATTTTTAACCGAATTAATTACATGGTGTCGTGATTAATTAATCGCGATTAATCGCATATACAAATATTTGCTGAGAAAGCCCTCATATAACAATAATTCAATATATAAAGATTATATGTATTAATATCAATATATAATTATACATAGTTATCTTTAAATATAAAAAGTATATATATATATATATATATATATATATATATATATATATATATATATATATATATTATATGCATAAAATGTTTAGGTCACTGTGTCAAGTTAAACATAGTTTCATACTCAATCTTTAAACACATATTGAGATCCCTTAGTTCGCATTTACGCTCCTTCAAGTTTTTTGAATGCAAGAACGTAACGCATGTTTGTGTTGTGTGTCTGGTGAATGTTGTTTTCTTCACTGTATAAACTGCGCGTTGATCATACAGCTGAAATTTCACTTACTGCCCTCTGGAGTAAACAGGTATTACAAGATTTCATTTCTCAGGAATCTTCCCTATTATCATCCGGAGGCAGTGTGATTAAATGCGTTAATTATTTTAACACATTATTTCTTGTCAAATGAATTGCACTGAATTAACGCGTTAAATCGACAGCCCTAATATGTATATATATATATATATATATATATATATATATATATATCAATTTAAATAGTGAACAGTAATTAGTACATCAATTCAATTAATACAAATTCTCTCACCCTCATGTTCTTACAAATCCAAATAATAATAAATTATACTGAATAATAATATATTGTATAAATAACAAATTCAATAAATGCAATACAATAAAACAGTAGTTCTGCCTAACATATCATTCTGTGTTCGTCCATGCATGAAATAAAGTAATACAGGTTTGGAACATGAGGATGATTAAATATTGTCAGACTTTAAAGGGATAGTTCACCCAAAAATAAAAATGATCTTATAAAATACTCATCCTCATGCCATCCCAGATGTATATGACTGTCTTCCATTTGCTGAACACAAACAAAGATTTTTAGAAGAATATTTCAGCTCTGTAAGTCAATGCAAGTGTATGTGTACCAAAACTCTGAATGTCCAAAAGCACATAAAGGCTTCATTAGAGTAATCCATAAAATTCCAGTGGTTATAGTTCCCTGTCTGTCGCTCACTCGACGTTGTGTCGAATGAAGCGACACTAGGGGTCTTTCTTAAAGGCCTCAGTTACCTCTGAACTTGAGAAAAGGCCAATTAAATATTGACAGACAGAATTTGCTTGTCCCTCGCCCGGATTCTACGTCCCTCACTTCATCGTACCCAAGACAGGCGGTGTGTGCCGGCCAATCTTGGACCTACGAGTCCTAAACCGGGCCTCACACAGACTTCCGTTCAGAGGTGCTCACGCGAAAATTTATTCTAACGTTTGTCTAGCATCTAGATTGGTTTCCAGCAGTAGACCAGAAGGATGCGTACTTTCACGTCTCACTTTTGCCTTGGCACAGACCCTTCCTACGGCTCACGTCCAACGGCCCCACTTACCAGTACCAGGTCCTCCTTTCGGCTCGTCCTTGTACCCTCGCATCTTCAATGTCGCAGAGGCCGCCCTTGCCCCACTAAGGGAAGTGGGCATCTGCATACTCACTGATGACTGGCTGATTCTAGCTCACTCTTGAGAGTCTGTGTGCGCCCACAGGGACCAGGTGCTCAGGCACCTCAGCCGTCTAGGGCTTCAGGTCAACTGGTAAAAGAGCAAGCTCTCCCCGGTTCAGAGCATCTCTTTTCTCAGTATGGAACTAGACTCAATCTTAATGACAGCGCGCCTTACAAGCGAGCACACGCAGCTGGTGCTGAACTGCCTAAGTTCACTCAGATAAGGCACAGCAGTTCCACTGTGGCTGTTCTAGAGGCTCCTAGGGCATATGACATCCTCAGCGGTGGCCACGCCCTTCGGATTGATGCGTATGAGACTGCTTCAGCACTGGCTTCAGACACAAGTCACAAGCATGGTGCCATGGCACATACCGTGTGTTCATCACCTCTATTTGCCACCAGACATTCAACCCTTAGACAGTTCTCTGTTTTCTGCAGACAGGAGTCCCCCTTACTGCAGGTGTCCAGATGCGTCGTGTTCACCACAGACACCTCCAAACTGGGTTTGGCTCCGTGTACAATGGGCAGGCAGCCACTGGCTCCTGAACAGGACCACACCTACATTGGCACGTCAACTGTCTAGAGTTGTTGGCTGTACTTCTTGCCCTGCGGAGGTGTCTCTCGCAGATCAAGGGCAAGCATGTCTTGATCCATTCAGACAGAACCACAATGGTGACGTGCATATATCGCCAAGGCGCCATACGCTCTCGTCACATGTCACAACTCGCCCACCATCTCCTCCTTTGTAGACAGCAGCAACTTAGGTCACTGCATGCCACTCATATCCCAAGCAGCCTCAACAAGACAGCGGATGCGCTGTTGCGACAGGAAGCACTCAGCAGAGAGTGGAGGCTCCACCCCCAGGTGGACCTGTTTGCTTCCCAAGAGACCTCCCACTGTCCGCTCTGGTACTCCCTAACGGAGGCTTCCCTCGGGACAGATGTGCTGGCACACAGCTGGCCCCGGGGGCTGCGCAAATGCGCATTTCACCCAGTGAGCCTACTTGCACTGGTGCTATGCAAGTCTAGGGAGGACGAGGAACATGTCACCCTAGTGGCCCCCTATTGGCCCACTTGGACTTGGTCCTCGGATCTTAAGCTCCGCCAGACCTTCTTTCTCAGGGACGAGGCACCTTCTGGCATCCATGCCCAGACCTCTGGAACCTCCATGTCTGGCCCTTGGACAGGCTGCGGAAGATCCAAGTGGCCTACCACCTGATGTCGTAGACACAATCGACCAAGCCTGAGCTCCCTCTACCAAGCAGCTTTACGTCCCGAAGTGGTGCTTATTCACGAATTGGTGTTCTTCCTGATCTGAAGACCCGCAGAGATGCACAGTCAGATCAGTGCTCTCATGTCTGCAGGAGAAGCTGGATGGGAGGCTGAATGGACAGAAGCACGATTCCCTCCTTTTATACCCGTATGTCCGGGGAAGGGACATGCAAATTCTATCTGCCAATTTCTCATTGGACTTTTCTCAAGTTCAGAGGTAATCAAGGCCTTCAAGAAAGACCCATAGTGTCGCTTCATTCGACACAAAGTCTCGTTCCCCCCATCAGGGAACAGGGGTTACAATAGTAACCTAGACAATATTAAGGTTTCTGTTAATGCATGATTTTCTGTAAAGCTGCTTTGAAACGATGTGTGTTGTGAAAGGCGCTATACAAATAAAAATGACTTGACTTAAATCCATATCTTCAAAGTCAATATAAGTATGGATGAGAAACAGGTCACTATTTCAAAAACAAATTCTCACATATGTTATATTATCACTAGATCACTATCAATATCCACTTTCACTTTCTTTTTCCTTCATTTTTGGTGATTCACATTCTTCATGCATATCACCACCTACTGGGCAGGGAGGATAATTTTTTGTAAAAACATGACTTTTTTATAATGCTTTTAAGTGCTTTTTGGTGCTTCAAAACTGAGATGAAATATTCTTCTAAAAATATTAATTTGTGATCAGCAGAAGAAAGAAGTCATAGACATCTGCGATGGCATGAGGGTGTGTAAATGATGAGAGATTTTAAATTTTAGGGTGAACATCCTTTTACATTTTTGGGTAAACTCACCAGTGAAGACAGCACTGTGAAGATTTTTTGTGTGCACCATGAACAAATCCTTTTTTAATTTTTTTTCCCACTAAAATCCATCTGATCTTAGATCTTGGACTTCCAGCATCAGCTCTCAACCAAGGCAGGAGTGTGTGTTGCCTACACATGTACTTGAGAGAGGTGGTTATGTCATTCTTAGGAGGATAAGGTGCCCTGACAAGGCAATCAAAAGTGAAGTGATTCTGCAGCCACGCGGCCTCAGTGCTCTTGTCCCTCACTCTGATGAGCTTTTGACAAATGGAGAGCAGCCGAAATTGGTTTTGTATGAGTGCTTTCAGATCTGTCTCTTAGCAGGATTATTGCCACCTGTCTTCATTGGCTACATGAGTCTGTCTATTCACCTCACTCAAGGCTTTAGCGGCAGAGGTATAGAGGACTGTTTTTTCTGGATAAAATGGCAAAATGGCTATAAAAGCCCTTCCCTTCCACCTCAGCCTGTTATTATACAACAGTTAGCTCCATTCCACAATTCAAATTGGAGAATCAGCACTCAAAGACAGTTGATACAGTCAGTCTGTGAGTTGCTTGGTGACAAACAATGGTTGATCCTGGTTTGGCTTTGGTTAGAACTAGTTTTGTTAGTGGAGCAAAAAATAGGCAAAATAACTTAATGCAATATTAAAGTCTTGTTTATAGAACTGTTGTGTACAAGCAATATCCATGGTGATTTTATTAGTATTCGTTCTGTAGATATTTGTATGTAATGTTTACACATTTGTTGTACATTTGGGTAGATACTGAAATGTACAATATAAACATTGTCACAGCATCTAAAACATAAGAGCTTTTACACAATGTACAGCTTTAGATATGTACAAAACAGGAGGAATCATCTATATACATTGTTTTGAAAGTAGTTATGTAATAAGATGCATAATAAGCAGTCAGAAATTCATTAATAAGAAAGTAAACAGCAAATTAGCTGTTCTGCTGTTCATTTATTCTCACATAATTAAAAAAAAAAAAATGTATGTTTTATATCCATTTATTTGTTTATTTGGCAAGCACTTTTGTAATAGGCTGAATAATGAGGAGTCAGATGGTCATTTTCACAAAATAAGAACTTTTTAGAAAACAGAACTTTTAGCTGAACTTTAGCTGGATTTAAGGCACATCAATATAGTATGTCCATGTATTTATTTATTTCATTTGTAGCTTTGCAATAAGTGGCACTTTGTGGGGGTTTATTTTGCGATAACCGACTGACTGTACATTATCCTTTACGTGTGTGTGTGTGTGTGTGTTTGTGTTCTGTTGCAATTTTTCTAAAACTTCAGATTATTTGAACCCTGAAGGATTCATACACGTGTACATTTCTAAACAGGTTAAAAAGTACAAGGATTTACATTTCAGATACTGTCAATACGTCAATATTGTACATTTTGGTGTCTACCATACAAACCACACAAAATTGTACATGTGACAGAACAACACTTTCTGTATGAAAACGTATGAATACTAATAAGATCATTTTTCAATATCACACTTACAATTTCACTTTTGTACTAAATATCAGTTAAACAGCATGCTTAATCAAGGGCTATTGCTAAAATCTCCCCTCCCCTCTCCTATCTTTGCTCAGGTGACCAAATGACAGAGGTCAACAGCACCACTCCAAACAAATCTGTTCATCACATATCCTCCAAATGTCAACCAGAAGCTGAAACAGCAGGCTTGCGGAAGTACGGGACCTATTACGAAAGACCCATTACAAGCCGTACAATCTGCTTGTGCTCCCTATTAAATTAATGACAGATAGTGCATCGCAATCAATTGAACCTCCATAATCGGATAAGTACTCAATTCAGATAATGAACGCTGAGGGAAACTTTGTCTTGGGGACAATGATATCTCCAGTGATCAATCAAACAGCAGCTGCAGCACTTTAGAAATGTTCTTTTGTCCAATCATTAATACAGCAACAGAAGAGAAACTATTTTAAACTTGGAAACCGAATCAATAGCCATGATCGATAGGCAGATTCACAGACTGCATCACATTTACAAGGGAAATGCAGGTTGAAAGTGTTGAATTGCAGTGACTCAGCTTTGACTTTTGTTTTGATAGTATTCCCACCTCAGGGACTGGAGCAATACAGCAAGAAAAAGTATAAAAACAGAAAGTTGTTACATAAACAGGGCAGTTGTACAACGCAAAATGGGGACAACTGGGAATGTTGTAGGCTCTGTGACACAGGGAACTGTCAATTCCTCATGACTTGTGAAAATTATTAGTATTTATGTAATAATACTGTAAACATATTTTTCAGACTTTTTAGTACGGCATATTTGTTTTACTCAGAAATCACAATTGTGAGAAAGTCAAATAGGGTCCAAAACTTAAAGAACATAAAGGCAGTGTAATAGTGGTTTAATTAATGTCTTATAAAGCCATATGAGAACTATCATTGGGCTTGATTCATACCAGAGATTATTTAGCAGGGACAGGCCACTTCTATTAAAATTAATGGTAGAAATTGGAATGCCATATGGTCAACTGATGTAGAAAGGAAGTCCCGCCTTACAGGTAAAAGAGCCAGTCACCTTTTAGATACAGACATCACCTGTATATCAACCACTGGTCTATATATATAACTGGATTGCTCAAAGAATTCTAAACTGCCAGCAGTAGATGAAGCCACCGGAAGTACTCTGGCAGCCATTTTACTATTCCCTACCAACAGAGGGCATTGCGGCATGTGCAGCGTTTAACTGCGAAACAACACTCACTAAAGGATGTGGCAAAAGTGCCCACAGGTTGTAATTTAGAACAAATGAGTCGCTATCCCCATGTAGAGTGGGCATAAACGATCAATAGTGACATCTGCAGATTGTTACAAGATGCAAAGTTTCTCTGCCTTCATAGTTTAAACCTGTTGATACTCATTGTTCATAATGTTGACAAATTTTACATCTGCATAATTTGCCAACATTATTAAGTCTTTTTTTTTTCTAGATTATATAGTAAATGTGAACTCATTTAAGCAAACTGACATCAGTTATTGGGGGGGATGCACATCAACAAGTTTTAAAGTTGTTAATAAAAACGACTAGCTTTATAATATATTTTTTAATAACCACAATGTTCAACATAAACAAAAGCTACAAAGCATAATTATGTATTCAGAATAAAAACTTTAAAGCCTGCAAAACATATGTTTGAAAATGTCTACTGATATCTTACCTCAGTTTCTTAAACTTGTTTCTATTGAGGTAACAAATGCGCCGCTGAAGGTAATGCTGCTGCAATAAAGAGTAACATAACACGCTCACACTTATAATAAGCAGGGGGAAAAATGAGAGTCCAAATAAATAAGTAATTATATATTTAGGAAGATTGCATTGTGATGCAGTATATGCAGACTTAATTTTTTTTAAGTGACTGGATAGGTAAAAATGACTCACCAAAACAGACGATTTCCCATTGAGACCCATAGGAATACAGAATGCTAGGGAATACCAAGATGGCGGTGCAGTAGCTTCACTGTTGTGACGTCATGAGAAATCCAGTTATATATATAGATCAGTGATATCAACTCAAGAACATGCATGCACATTTTTTTTGTTTTTGTAATCTGAGGTAAAGAAGCACAATTTATGATTCCAGTGTTGTCAAACTTTACTGCTGATTTGAAATATGTTATTTGATGTTGACCAACCATATTTGAGATTTTGGTGTTCCCCATTCAAGTAGTTAGGAGCAGCTCTTTCATGACTGGAAATAGCTTCATGAGAGAATTCCAAAGATGGCCACCAGTGGACTGACTTGCTAGAAAGACAAAGAGCTGTACATGCATGTGTACAGTGGACTGTGTCAGAGCAGCTATTTGTTAGGCTCAGGACCTATACAAATGTGTCCCTGGCCTCCTGAATTCAAGCAACAGACCTGGGAGTGCTAGCCAGTTGACCTTTGTTCAAGTGAAATGATATGTATAAACATGTGAAGATGAAAAGAACTAGTATTTACTGAAGGTTAATCTGACACCTGTGTCCCTTGTGTAAGCATGGGGATTTTTTAATTAAAAAGGAATGCCCTCAAAACAAATGGGACAGGACAGATCCATCAGAGATCCATTAATTAATATGCGTCAGTGTGATATGTTTGGCACAGACTGTGCTTATCAACTTGTGAACTGAGAGCTATTACACAACCTTAAGCTGGGGTATAAACATAAGAGTTAGTGAGCTGAAAGGTGCAGAGTGAAAGACAGATGGACTTGCAATATGTTTGTGAGTGCTTTCAAGGTGGAGTGAGTTTAAAACATTCCATAGGCCCTTATATCTCTTCCATTAACATAATGCTTTAGAAATGGCTTTGAATACAGTTTGCCAGATACTATTAATATTATATTCAATTAATACTTTACCAAAAAGTGAAAATTATGTCATTAGTCACTCACCCTCATGTCCTTTCAAACATTTAGGGAGCAGATTGGATATCATGACATTTGGTCACAAGACACGTCGCACATGTTTCATATTGTTAATGTCCAATCTGCACCAAAGGCACCATAATTGAGAGCTGAATAAGGATTTACATGAATAATTTATTTTGAGAATGAAAAATGACTGAAATTGAAATACATTTTGGTCTGTTCATCACACAAAGCTATTGTATGGCTTCAGAAGACTTGGAATATTGCACATAAGTAGTGTGGACTACTTTTCTGGTTTTGTGTTTGTTCCTTTTTGGAATTTGACAGCCCGTGGACACAATTGACTGTTGTTGTATGGAATCTATAAAAGTCTACAAAGTTCTACTTTTGTATTCCACAGGTACAAAATAAAAATGACAGAACATTCATTTTGGGTGAACTATGCCTTTAAGTAGCTATAATTAAAGTGTTTTTGAATTTGAACTCGCACACCACATTTAACTGAACCTGACCCAATGTTTGTGCCAGCGTACTTGACTACAAGGAAACTATAAAATAATTCAATATAAATAACTCTAAATCTATATCCACATTAAACCAATATAAAACCTAAATTAGAACATAAACTTTTAGCAGATACAATAAAAATCTTTTGCACCAGTCACTACAGAAGAGACTTCAAGCCCAGAATCTTTTCAAAAATATCTGCAGTATTTTAATTAATTAATTTTCTTACAACATAACATACATCTGACATTTACACATGGAATTAGGACATCAGTTATGTAAAATTAAATCGAACCCTCATGTTTGACTTTTGATAAGTGCCTTTAAATACCTTTTGTCAGTAAAAGATCAGGCATTAACAGACGATAAAACTGTAATGTCTATAAATCATCATTGTGTAATTAAATAAAATACGATTGTTAATCATGTTTAAAAATAAGTAATTAAATAATAATTGTATTAATAACCCCAGTGAGCAAGCTGAAGGTGACTGTGGCAAGGAACACAAAACTCCATAAGATGTTGATTAATGGAGAAAAATAACCTTGGGAGAAACCAGACTCACAGTGGGGGCCAGTTCCCCTCTAGCTAACATCATGAATATAATGTAAATATTACTTATGTATAGTTAAAGTCATGGTTTAAAATTATTAATCTAAGTAAGTGTTAAGGGTCAGTGTTTAAACATCAATTTAGTTTGAACTGTAAGATTAATGACCAATGTCTTTGAAGTCCATCCTGGATTAACTGCAAAAGTTCACATAGATGCAATTGTCCTTGTTAATTGGCTGATGAAGGCTTTTGTTGGCAATTGTTAGTCTATGCATTCCATTTTAAGATCATTGTCCATCAATAGACCGAGGTGATGCAGGCAGAGATCAGGGATGTGAAACGCAGTTCAACCTGGCCGGTAATTTTGGTGAGGTTCGGTGTGGTCCATCATAAATCCAAGGTTCAGACAATGGCATATGAAGTATCCCATGTCTTATGGTTGGAGTTGGCATCAGTTCATCCTCTGAAGTCCATCATAATAGACTGAAGGGATATTTGGCTGGCACCAGCTGCATTTAGTCATCATCATTCAGCGACACGTAGCAGTGGAATATAACACGAAGCAGGAATGGTGCTGGATCCAGCCGGTTCTGGCGACCTCAGGATAGGAGTCCCAAGGTTGAGACAGGGAAACAAATAAAATAATATAAGCATAGATGCCATGCAATTTATTGCGGAGTTATAAATCATGATCAATGTTTCTGGTTTCTGGTTCTGGCAGACCCAACTAAAGCAGCCTAATTGTGGGTTGGAGGATAAATTAGGTCTATGCCTGGCTAAATAGATGAGTCTTTAGTCCAGACTTAGAACAGTGTTAGGGAGACTATTCCATAGTTTAGGAGCCAAATATGAAAATGATCTACCTCCTTTTGTGGATTTTGATATTCTTGGAACTATTAACAGGCCAGAATTTTGCAATCGTAATGAACGTGATGGAATATAGTGTGGTAGAAGGTCACTTGAGTACTGTGGAGCTAGACCATTCAAAGCTTTGTATGTAGTTAACAGAATTTTTAAATTAATACAGAATTTAACAGGTAGCTAATGTATCGAAGATAAAATGGGGATAATATGATCATATTTCTTGGTTCTCGTTAGCACTCTGGCTGCTGCATTTTGAACCAATTGAAGTTTATTTATTGATCTTGCTGGAGATCCTCCCAGTAATGCATTACAATAATATAGTCTTGAGGTCATGAACGCATGGATTCGTTTTTCAGCATCAGCAACAGAGAGCATGTGGCTTAGTTAAGCAATATTTCTTAGGTGGAAGAATGCTGTTCTACAAACATTGGTAATTTGATTTTCAAAGGACAGATTGGTATCGAATATAACACTGAATATAAGTTCTTCGCTGTTGAAGATGATGTAAAAGTACATCCATCAAGAGTCAAATTATATTGTAGTGGCTTATTTTTTGAGTTTTTGCTCCAATAAATAATTTTTTTAATATAATAATAATTTCTGGCCATCCAATCTTTTATTTCATTGATACACTCTGCTAATTTCGAGAATTGTGAAAGCTCATCAGGTTTTGAAGAAATAAAAGTTGTGTATTGTCAGCATAGAAGTGGAAACTTATTCCACGATTCCTGATAATATCTCCCAGGGGAAGCATATACATGGAGAAAAGCAGAGGCCCTAAAATTGATCCCTGTGGCACTCCATATTTTACTTTGGTTTGGTTTGACAATTCCTCATTTACATAGACAAAGTGGTAGCGGTCTGCTAAATATGACCTAAACCATGCTAATGCCACTCCACAATGCCAACATAATTCTCTAGCTTATTCAAGAGAATGTCGTGATCTATCATGTCGAATGCAGCGCTAAGATCTAAAAGCACTAGAAGAGAAATGCAGCCGCGATCAGATGATAAGAGCAAGTTATTTGTAACTCTGATAAGTGCAGTCTCTGTAATGTGATGAGGCCTAAATCCTGACTGAAATTCTTTGTATATACTATTTCTATGTAGAAATGAACATATTAGGGTACTACATTTTCTAGTATTTTTGACATGAACAGGAGATTTGAAATCAGTCTATAATTAGTCAGTTCTCCAGGATCAAGTTGTGGCTTCTTAATAAGCGGTTTGATAACTGCCATTTTAATATTATTCTTAATAATATAACCTCATGTGCAACTTCAATCCTTCTCTGTCAGAGAAGGATTGACGTTGCACATGAGGAAAATTATTAGACACTGTTTTCTGAGGTGCTATGACAGATGATTGCATAATTCAGTTTCCATTTTATTTCTGATTATTTCAATTTTATCTGTAAAGAAATTCATGAAGTCATTACTCTTGTGCTGTGACGTAATATCTGGTTCTGTTGAGGCTTGATTCCTAACCAATTTAGCCACAGTACTGAATAAACAACTAGGATTGTTGTGGTTATTTTCTATGAGTTTACTAAAATATGCTGACCTGGCAGCTTTTAGTTCCTGTTTGTAGCTACAGACACTATACTTCCATGCACCAAGAAATTCTTCTAATTTTGTATTTTTCCACATGCGCTCCAATTTCCGAGCTGCTCTCTTGAGAGCATGAGTGTGATCATTGTACCATGGTGCAGGGCTTATTTCTTTAATTTTCTTTAATCGAAGTGAGGTGACAATATCAAGAGTGATAGAGAAGACTGCATTTATATTTTTTGCTATTTCATCAAGTTATTCTGGGCTTTGGGGTTTATTGAGTGTATGAGATAGATATAGAAGATTATTAGTGAAGCTATCTTTAGTGGTCGAAAGAATAGTTCTACCTGAACGATAGCGTGGTGTAGATTGAGTAACATTAGCTGATTACAGCATACAAGAGATGAGGTAAAGATCAGAGATGTCATCGCTTTGCTGCAGAATATCTATATTATCAACTCCAATATGACAGAATTAAATATAGCGTATGATTATGGTGATGAGTTGGTCCTTTTACATTTTGTCTGACTCCAAGAGAGTTGAGAATATCGATAAATGATAATCCCAATGTATAATTTTCATTATCTATGTGAATGCTGAAGTCACCAACAATTAAAGCTCTATCTACAGTAGATCTGATAAAAAATTTCCAAATTCCCCAAGGAAATCAGAATAAGGCCCGGGTGATCTATACATTGTAGCAAGGACAAAAGATGACAGAGATTTTTTTATTTATATATGACGGTGTCACATTAAGCATTACTAGTTCAAAATACTTACATTTATATCCTGTCCTCTGAGTAACACCAAACAATTCACTGTAAATTGTAGCAACACCTCCTCCTCGACCCTTCAGACGAGGCTCATGTTTATAACAATAACCAGGGGGAGTAGATTCATTTAAACTAATATATTCATCTGGTTTAAGCCAGGATTCAGTCAAACAGAGCACATCCAATCTATGATCTGTAATCATCTCATTAACAATTAGTGCTTTGGTAGAAAGAGATCTAATGTTTAATAGCCCTATTTTTATATGATGCGTATTTTTAATTTGTTTGTTTTGTTCAAGTTTGACCTTAATAAAAAAAATTCTAAATGATTTAGTGAGGGTATTGTGTTTGGTAGTTCAGGGAACAGACATAGTCTTTATGAGATATCTAGGTGATACAGTCTCTATGTGTTGTAGTTTATGTGACCTGTGTGACGTCTCAAGGCAGATAGCAAACGTTCGGATTAACCAGTTTGTCTGCTTCCTGACCTGGGCCCCAATTAGTCAAATACTATCATTATTAAGACTATGAGCCAAATTACTAGAGAGGAGAGCGGCACCTTCTTCAGACACCACTCAGACATCCAGCCATTCAGTGAAACTAATCTGCTATAAACCTTGTCACCACGATGAGCAGGGAGGGGACCAGAGCATATTACAGTGTCTGACATCGTTTTTGCAAATTTGCGAAGCTGGACATCTCTAATGCCGACATGTATAACAATTTTAGAAAATCTACGTTTAGCATTAGCCAGCACTTGTAAATTTGATTTGATGTCAGACGCTCAGGCCCCCGAAATGCAATTTACAACAGTGGCTGGAGTCTCTATTTCCACATTCCTTACAATAGAATCGCCAATAACAAGGGCGCTTTCAACATGATTCTCAGTGGGTGTATCACTGAGTGGGGATAATCGATTGGAAACCCTAACAGGAACAGGAGATTGGTGTCTCTTTCTTGAATCATTCTTTAGTCATTATAAAAAAAAAAATGTATGGGGTCATATCTTATACACCGATCAGCCACAACATTAAAACCACCTGCCTAATATAGTTTAGGTCCCCTTCGTGCTGCCAAAACAGCGCCAACCCGCATCTCAGAATAGCATTCTGAGATACTATTATTCTATCCACAATTGTACAGCGCAGTTTTCATAAGAATAGTAACCATAGACTTGTGCAAGGTTAGGGACCTGTCTGACCATTCTCTGTTGATCTGTTTTTGGCACCATTCTGAGTAAATTCTATTGACTGCTGTGTGGGAAAATCCCAGGAGATCAGCAGTTACAGAAATACTCAAACCAGCCTGTCTGGCACCAACAATCATCCATGTGATTATCTAATCAGCCAATCATGTGGCAGCAGTTTAATGTATAAAATAATTCAGATACAGGTCATGAGCTTTAGTTAATGTTATTGTCAACAATCAGAATGGGGAAAAAATTTGATCTCAGTGATTTCGAGAGTGGCATGATAAGAGCAGATCTCCTGGGATTTTCACATGCAACAGTCTCTAGAGTGTATAGAGAATGGTGCGAAAAACTAACAACAACCAGTGAGTGGCAGTTCTGTGGACAATAATGCCTTGTTGATGAGAGAGGTCAACGGAGAATGGTCAGACTGGTTCTAGCTGACAGAAAGGCTACGGAAACTAAGATAACCCCTATGTACAATTGTAGTGAGCAGAATAGCATCTCAGAAACATGTCGAACATGTTTTTAGGGGGGATATTTTCTCCCCTTTTCTCCCCAATTTGGCATGCCCAATTCCCAATGCCTCAATCCGGGTGGCGGAGGAAGAATCTCAGTTGCCTCCGCGTCTGAGACCGTCATTCCATGCACCTTATCATGTGGCTTGTTGAGCGCATTACTGCATAGACCTAGCACATGTGGAGGCTTCATGCTATTCTCCGCGGCATCCACAAAACCCACCGAGACTGAGAACCACATTATAGCAACCATGAGGAGGTTAACCAAACATGACTCTACCCACCCTAGCAACCAGGGCAATTTATTGCTTAGGAAGCCTGACTGGATTCACTCAGCATGCCCTGGTTTCGAACGTGCGACTCTAGGTGTGGTAGTCAGCATCTTTACTTGCTGCACTGCCAGGGCCCCCTCAACATGTCGAACCTTGAGGCGGATGGGCTACAACTGCGCATCTCAAGGGGTCTTCTCGTTGGGAGGAACACCACTTAGTGAACAAATGCCACTTCAAGGCTAATAGGCTGGCTGGTAAAGGGAGCCCTGGCCTGAGATCGTGTCTACCACTGCCGGTGGTAGGCCACTTCGGTCTTCCACATCCCCATCCAAGGAGATTCCTGAGGTCTGGTCTCGGGTGCCACCGTCGCTGAGAGAAGAGGTTGTCCCTCAGGGGAACTCGCCAGGTAGGGGCTGTCACGAGGAATGTGAGCTCCGAGAACCAAGTCTGGGTAGGCCAGTTGTAGTCACCTGGGATGTGAGTGGCTCACAACGACTTGAGTCGCTGCTGACTCCAGAGATGAAGATGGCGGACGAGATGTACTTGAATATTATGCACAAATAGAATGAAGTATTTTTATTATTAATTTTATGGCCTCAGCTCGGACAATCTGAAAATTCCCTTTTCTCTTTGTCAGTCAAATAAAAATTAAATGATAAAGCAATGACTAAATCATTGATTATATTTTTACATTTTGCCTTGGGTAAAGTAATAGAATACTTGTTGAGTACAGCACCAGATTTACATTTAAAATATGGACCAGAGGAGACATTTTGGTGGTGCAAATAGATTAATGTTTGATTATGAGAGAGTGAATGAAGAGTAACACTATTGGCAACAGAGTGTTAATAAAATTATCTTCAGCTATGCTCAAGCACCACTAATAGTTAACTTATCTCTCTAAACACGGCATATTCTACACTGCAAACTGCACAGATGAGTGATTACATTAATATATACAAAAGCAAATAATGTTTAGCACAAATTTCCCCAAAGAGTGATCGTACTCTTTTAAGTATGTGTTGATTAAAGTAAAAATGAACTGTTGTGTCCTCAGGGATGTGTTTTCATACAAGACAGCCTCTTCTGTTCTCTCTCTCTCGCTCTCTCTCTCTCTCTCTCTCTCTCTCTCTCTCTCTCTCTCTCTCTGTTGCTTATAACACATGCTCTTCAATCCATTGCACTGCTATAGTCTGCCATATGTATAATCATCCAGAAAATTAATAATCACTTTCTAACACCACGATGAATCATTACGCTTTGGTCAATTAATAATGAAGGAATGAACCAAGATCTATAATTACAATGCTTATGATGCATATCATAAAAAATTTAATCCAACATTCCCCTATTTAATTTAGTCCAGGTTGTTGGTCATTAGTGGCTTTTCCGGTTGACTTGAAGGTGTTTCAATCATTGCTCATTTCAAATGCTGTATCTTAAGATAAGGTTAATTTAAGCAAAGCAAAGCATGGTAAAACACTATTCCTTATCTCTCAAGTATTTAATTCTTAAATTTAGGTAACCTACATTGTATTTGCATTAATTTTCAGATAACACGCAGCATATTGACTTGAATATTGAAAATTGACTGGAATATTGAATTGTTGCATTTGAATTTGCCTTTGAAATACATCCATGGACTTCTTTCAAATAAGTTGAAGAGTCAAAACCCCCACATAAAAATTCTAAATACTGAGTGTAACTTTTAAATTATTTTCTTGTTGGGTCTTTTATGCTCAGGTAAGCTTTAGGGCAGAGCACACTTCCCCAACAGACTTGAAAATACCGCTCCACAAATAAATTAGTTTTTTTGAATGCAATTTAGGTCAGATGTCCTTATTTCACAGTATTTTACGTTCTCGCAAAAAATATATTTTTACCTCACTCTGATCCGCTTGTTCACACAGCAAAATGGCATTTTATATATGCTGTGGAACAGTATTCAAAACATATGATGATGACCAAAATTGTTACGAGTCCCTGGTTGTCTGCCCCGTGTTTCTCGTGTCGCCGTCACCATGATTCCTGACCCTCATCACTGTGTCATTGTTCTCACCTGATTGTCGTTTGTTATCATCATGTCTCTGTGTATTTAAACCCCGCTGTTCCTCCATTCCCTTGTCGTTCGTTGTTCTGAATGTTCTGATGTTCTGCTCATGTTGTGAAGTAGATGTTGTGCCTGTCTTGCCGTGTTCATCCAGCCGTGTTCAACCAGTTCGTGTTCCCCTGATGTTTTCATGTTTTAGTTTCAGTTTTCCCATCACGGATGTTTCTTTTGTTCCTGTTTGTCTTGTTTTCACTATTGTTCAATAAACCTGCATGTAGATCCTCACTCCTCATCTGCCTCCTTCTGCCAAACGTTACAGAATGAACAACCAATAATGGATCTAGTGGTGTTACGAGCCAGCGCTGCCAGTCTCGTCCGCCCGGAGGAGGAGGAGGAGAAGAAAGGCTTCCGCTCCCCAGCTCACGCCTGCCACGGTCAGCGAGCCAGAGCCAACGCCTACAATTGTCCAACAAACCAGAGCTCAAGCATACCACGGCCAACCAGCCAATGCCTGCAGCCCCGAACATCAGTGAGCCAGTGCCTGAAGCCTCGACCGTCAGTGAGCCAGTGCCTGAAGCCTCGACCTTCAGTGAGCCAGCACCAGTAGCCTCGACTGTCCCAGAGCCAGAGCCAGTAGCCTCGACCGTCCCAGAGCCAGCGCCAGTAGACTCGACCGTCCCAGAGCCAGCGCCTGTAACCATGACCGTCCCAGAGTCAGCGCCTCTCGAGCCACCCAGGGCTCCGCCTCCCGAGTCTCCCAGGGCTCCGCCTCTCGAGCCTTCCTCGGCTTCAACCCCAGAGCTTTCCACGGCTCCGCCTCCAGAGCTTCCCTCAGCTCCACCTCCCGAGCCTCCTATGGCTCCGCCTTCCACGGCTCTGCCTCCTAAGCCTCCCACGGCTCCGCCTCCTGAGTCTCCCTCGGCTCTGCCTCCAGAGCTTCCCATGGCTCCACCTTCCACTGCTCCACCTCCAGAGCCTCCCTTAGCTCTGCCTCCTGAGCCTTCTATGATGTCGCCTCCAGAGCCTCCCTCAGCTCCGCCTCCTGAGCCTCCCCCGGAGGGTCATTGTTCTCACCTGATTGTCGTTTGTTATCAGCATGTCTCTGTATTTAAACCCCGCTGTTCCTCCATTCCCTTGTCATTCATTGTTCTGAATGTTCTGATGTTCTGCTCATGTTGTGAAGTAGATGTCGTGCCTGTCTTGCCGTGTTCATCCAGCCGTGTTCAACCAGTTCATGTTCCCCTGATGTTTTCATGTTTTAGTTTCAGTTTTCCCATCGCGAATGGAGAAGTGATTATGTATATTGTTGCTGATCTTGCTTGGTTGTGTATCCAGTGAAACATTTAGAAAAATGCAGGCACAGTACAAATCTTTGTTAACATCAAGGGCTAGCTAATCTCCAGAGTCTGAAACCTCAGCTTGAGTTTCCCTCTTGCTTGTAAAATGGTTGGGTGCGTGACGTTGGCACCAGTGTGACGTATTCAGGGGCATCGGACCACGGGTAATGATGCACCTGAGTAACAGGGGCCCTCACTGGAGGGGGGTCCACAGAAAGGCTACTGTAGTGATTGGAGACAGAAAACGAATAAAGAGAAAAATACAGAGGCCCCGTAATCCACACCAGAAATTTCTCCAAAACAGAAAGTTAAAAGGGCCCAGGCTACATCCTGTTTTCTGCTGAGCATCAACTGTCAAAGAACAATAAGTTGATTATAAACCCTCTCAGCAGAAGGAATGTCACCATTGAAACAAAAATTCCAGAACCGAAGCCCTCTACGGTAACACTTTATAATAACTTTCATTAATAAATCATTAAAAAATATTAAATAATGTTTAACAGATCATTAGTTAATATATAATATATAATATAATATAATATAATATATATATATATATATGCAGGTTCAGGATATTTATTGATGGAATATAATGAATTTGACCATTTTTAAAAAGCTAAAATGCGACCAATATGAGGAAAACTGACAATATATATATTTTTCATAAATATTTTCAAATTGTCCCTAGAAGGTTAGATGGTCCCTTCATAATTAATGACATGTGCTGAGAAATAATTTATTTTATATTAAAGTTAAATGGACAATGAATCCAAAATATATAATCAACATATAAATCAGAAGCGAATCAAGAGCTTGTGAATCAGAATCAAGTAGAAATCCAAAAATTTTTGTATATATATATATAAAATAAATAAGTTGTTAATTACTTTTGGATTAGCTCTAGCTGTATTTACATGGACACTGGTAATCCATTTGTCATCGGACTAGAAGTTCAGTCTGAATAAAAGAGTCGGATTAAATTGTCCACATCCGATTTAAATTTAATTTGGATTGTAAGGGGTGGTGTATACCTTTTCTAATCAATTTAAAAAAAATACTTTTTGCATTAATGCATTAAATTGCATTAAACGCATTAATGACGTCATGACGTTTCACGCACAACAACACACTTTCAGCACAGTGGGCATATGTGTGACCATCAGGTGAAGCAACAACGGTGAATGGAGAAACACCTGTGAAATTACTTCATTAAAAGCATCCAAAAGTTGCTTTTGATCCATCCATGCCAAGTACCAGGAAAAGTGTGTACATGTCTGAAGTCAGCAGAAATGTTGCCAGATTTGAATTTCACAGACATTTAAACATATTTTATTCATGATTCATCTCCATACGCCAGCCAATCTGACTTGTGATCGGCGAGCACACACATGCAGCAGTATATCACCATAAACATCTATCATTCAGGAGTTACAAATGTTTGTGTTGTTTTCTGGTCTGATTCAATCAATATATTACTAAATATCTGTGATGTTCCCACCTAAATGAAAGTAAGATCTGCTTTTAGCTCATAAAGAGAACAGAAAAAGCAACCAAGGCAAACAAACCTATGTAAATTATGAATTATTACTATTGTGTTTTGTTTATGTTGTCATATGTTGTCTCTTTTGTAGCATAGTTAATGTAGTTAATTTAAAAATATCCAGCATTTTCCATATCAAATTGCTGTGTAAATATTACTATTTTTGCATTGCAACTGTTGACTTTGTGATTTTGGCTCTGGTATGTAAACAGCAGTATCACTAAATTAAGCTTTATAAATAGAAAAAAAGTTTTGCTGACTTTTGTCGCATCCCACAGTGCAGCACACAGAAGGTATGTGGAGTTTTAGTCGTATACTGTACGGTACATGGCAGCGAGTTCATATAATGATATTACATGAAACGTTACTGAAAAATGAGTAGATGGTTGTGACAAGGTTCTTAACTCCCTTGACAAGGAGGAAGCAGGAGTCATTTCAACAATCCAAGTTTTTATTTCACACACTAATTGTTTTTCAGTACAGGTGAACAAACACACAAAGCCAATTTAATTTGTTCTGTCTCTCCCCTTTCTGTCTGGACTGCCCCTTTTAATCCCTCTCTGATCTCACTGCAAAACACAAAGTGCTATTAGAGATAACACACATATGTGGTACTCCTTGCTGCTCTCATCTCCTGATCTCGCTCTCCATTCACAAATCGGTGATTGACCACGCTCCCACTTCCACATAGCCCCATCGCCCGACTCAGGCCAGGGAGCCATCCAGCCAGCCCACTACCCCCCCCTCCCCCCATTTCTAGAGAGGAAGTCTGTGATAGCCATCCGTGCCCCCAGTCAGTTGACCACCTCAAACTTAAATGGCTGAAGTGCTAGATACCAACTGGTGATCACTGGATGCTCCTCCCCCTTGACCTCCTGGGACAGCATGGCTCCCAACCCTCTGTCCGACATGTTGGTATGTAAAACAAAAGGGAGAGAGAAATCAGGAGAGTGTAATAACGGCCTGCCGCAAAGCACAGCTTTCAACCACGTGAATTCCTGCTCACACATCTCTGTCCATTGGACAAGATCTGGTGCCCCCTTTTTAGTAACACCAGAGAGCAGGATGGTGACGGTTGAATAGTTAGGCATAAACCTATGATAATAGCCAGCCAGAGCCAAGAATTGTCTTACACTTTTCTTAACTGTCTCTCTTTGGTCTTAAGTCACGGGCAGGCTCCAATCACTGTGGTCTTATCAATTTGGGCACCTTTCCATGACCAAAGTGAAAGCCCAAATACCTTACTCCAGCCATTCAATTGCACACTTAAGGTTTTCTGTGAGTCCTGCCCATCTCAATGACTTCAGAACAGCCCTCAGATGCTGCTGGTGCCACTGCCAATCATTAATGTAAATGATGATGCCATCTAGATAGGCAGTGGCATGCAGTCTGAGGATTCTGTCCATGAGCCACTGAAATGTGGGCTCTGAACAAACCAAAAGGAAGGGTGACAAATTGGTGTACAAAATGTTTTAATCAGTTTCTGGAGATGGCCTCTGAAAACATTGAAGTGGATGAGGAACGTCCTTGAGATTTTGTGGATTTAAACTTTTCATGAGTAGGGTCTAAATTCCTCTGCAGTGACCCCTGGAGTGAATTATTTTTGCACAATTATATACACACCATTGTGTCTCATGTCGCTTTTCAGCACAGACATTTCAAAATAAGAGTCCCATGTGTATTTCGGGCTACTTAAAATTAAAATTCTCATATTGTGTACCACTGTTTTATTCTTTTGGTAATTATGTATTGGGAATGGAGTAGCACAATAAACTACATCTGGGATTTCGTTCAATATGCACTCTTGTTGTCTCTGTGTCTGGGCCATCTTGTTACAGAAAAGAAAAACTAACGCAAAATTGCAAAACAATTAAATTATATATATATACTAAAAGTTTTGCTCTTATGGAAAGAAATTGGTACATTTGTTCTCCAAAGTGCCATTCAACTGATCACAATGTATAATCAGGACATTCATAACATGCAAAATTACTTTTACAATTAAAAAAACAATGTCAAAACTTCTTAAACTGCTTAAAATAGACAAAGCGGTTGCGGTGAACCTGTGCCCGCAAAACGCAGCCACCTGGCAGGATCGCCCGGCACACCCCTGCAAAGCCTATAGGACGATGTCATCCCTGACGGCGAAAGCCTACAATGCCACTGGACAGGCCGCCTCTGCCCTGCATGCCATGGCCCTCCTGCAAGTCCACAAGGCCAAGACACTAAAAGATCTGCACTTGTGTAGTCCAGATCCTGATGTGCTTGAGGAACTGCGCTCAGAACTGTTCTCACCACCACAAAGGTCACAGCGCAGGCATTTGGACAGGCGATGTCCACCCTTATGGTCCAGGAACGACATCTGTGTCTAAACCTGGTCGAGATGCAGGACACTGACAAAGCCCGCTTTCTCAACGCCCCCGTCTCTCAGTTCGGCCTATTCGGTGACAAATTTGCCTATTTTGCCGGTGAAGAAACAGACGGAGTTGATTCAGCTGATCATGCCTCGGCGCCGCACCAACTCAAGCTGAGCCACATCTGCTCGCTGAGGGCATCCCCTTGCAGCTGCAAGACAACAGGCAGCTCCGCCTCAACCTGGGCCCAGCTCTCAGCCCATCGTAGAGTGCCCTGCAGGAAGCAGATGCCCCCCTTCTCTCTAACCTCTTTGAGGACCCGGAAGGCTCCCAAGCGTTCCTGAGACGGACAACCCGAGGAACGAGATGTTCACCGTGGAACTGGTAGACAGACCACTCCATCCCTCTTTTTTTTCCTTTGCCGCACCCCCTTTGGGCTGTGGTACCCACATTGTTAATAAAAGAGTGATTTCCTCATTCCTTGGGTCTCCTAGCCAGTACACACACACTCCGTTCTCATGGCGGCCCGGCACCAAACACTTACAGTCACGGCACCTTGGATGTGGACCCTTTGCCTCCACACCCTTGCCTGTATCACGTACAGACCCCCGGCCAGTGGTTATGAAGAGTCCAGAGGACGCCTCCACAGGACCTCCTCCTTAGTCACAATCTCACCCAGTGCCAGGTACGAGGTAAGTTCTTTGAGTTTTCCTCCACACAAATGCCTCGGGACACAACCTTGCCTCCCGATGCAATACTACCTGCTCTCCCTGCTGCGAAGCCCCACCAGGTATGTCAAATGCGGTCATCCCATTAGTGCCCTTCGTGCGGAGCTTGGAAGAAGTCAGCTTCCGCATACTCAATTACCTCGATGACTGGCTGATTCTAGCTTACTCTCAAGAGTTAATGTGTGCCCACAGGGACCAGGTGCTCAGGCACCTCAGCCGTTTAGGGCTTCGGGTCAGCTGGGAAAAGAGTAAGCTCTCCCTGGTTCAGAGCGTCTCGGGTTACTTGACTTTAACCCTTGTTCCCTGATAAAAGCAGAAAGAGATGCTGCGCTGCATTAGCGCTTTGGGAACAACTTTAGGGGTGACCAGCTGTGACACGTCAATGAAAATTGACCGGAATTTATAGCCTCTGCTGGTGACATTTTGGATGCACCTGTAGCAGGGCTATAAATAGATGTGTCAGGTATTTGTCTGAAGAGCAGTCCTGGGGCATCCCAGTGCGGCAATGAAGCCCAGCATCTCGTTCCGCTTTTATCAGGGAACAAGGGTTAAATTCAAGTAACCCGAGACGTTCCCTTTCAAAAAGCTACACTTATGATGCTGCGCTGAATTACCGCTTTGGGAACAAGAATACCCACGCCGCCGCACTGTGGATGTCCGGACCCCTTACGGTTGTGTAGTGTGCTCACAAGAACGCGAGATGTCTCAGACATGAGCTTGTGATGTCGACTCAAGGACATAAGAGCCTGGAGTGGCATGAATATCCAAACTATAAAATCTAATCAGTGTGCGACGAGAGGATCACAAACATGCTGCAGAGGGACACCTCTAGCCAAGGCTTTGGAGGAGGCGATCCCTCTGGTAGAGTGAGCCCTGATACCTACTGGCAAAGCTTGACCATGCACCTCGTAGGCCAGGGCAATAGCGTCCCTCACCCAATGCGACATATTCTGCTTGGTGGCGGCCGCCCCCCTGTTGCAGCCCCCATGGCAAATGAATAGTTGCCCTGACTTAGTGCGGTGGGCATAAGTCTGAAAGGCACAGACTGGACAAAGTCTGTGAAGTCTTTCCTGCTCCGGCGTTGAAAACGGCAGGGAGCAGAAGGCTTCGAGAGTGACCGGATGTAATGGCGAGAAAGGCATCTTAGGCAGGTAGTCAGGATGAGGGTGCAAAATTGCTTTAGCCATTCCTGGGGAAAAATATAAGCAGGCTGGCAAGACAGAGAGAGCCTGTAAATCCCCAATTCTTTTTAGAGAGGTAATCACCATAAGAAAAACCATCTTGAGAGTCAGAAGTTTATCAGACGCTGAATCTAGAGATTCGAAGGGGGTCTCAACCAGACCCTCAAGGACTATTGCTAAGTCCCATGAAGGGTTCCTGGTCCTAGAAGGAGGCCTCAGTCGCATAGCTCCACCAATGAAGCGAGCGAGTAAAGGATGTCTCCCCAACGGCACCCCGTCCATCAAGGCATGGCAAGAAATGGCAGCCACATAGACCCTGAGAGTGGCGGGGCATATGCCTGCTGAACATTTTTCCCTGCAGAAAGTCCAGAACTGAAGCAATATGGCAATTAACTGGATCTGCATTATATGCACTGCACCATCTTTCAAAGACACCACAATTATTGGTGTAGATTCTTCTGGTATAGGGACCCTAGAACTTAAAATGGTCTCGATAACCACAGGTGAAAACCCAGTGTCCCTCAGTTGGTACCCTTCAGGGGAAAAACATGAAGGTTCTACAGCTCGGGCTGGGGAAGAAATATTGTCCCCTGAGCCTGAGACAGAATGTCCCTCCTGTCCGGATTCACCAAGGCGAGCCATCGAGGAGAGAATTATCTCCGAGAACCATACCCTGTTAGGCCAGCGCGGCGCTATCAGTAAGAGGCAGGACCCTTGCTGGCAAACTCTGGCAAAGACTCCCGGGAGCAGAGAAACACATACAGATGCATTCCGGGCAATGTATGAGCCATCACGTCCAGACCCAAGGGGGCTAGAGAAGTAGAGGGGACATTGCGCTGTCTGTTGAGAGGCGAAGAGGTCCACTTCTGCCCTGTAAAATCTCACCCAGATTTGTTCCACTACCTCGGGGTGGAGTTTCCACTCCCCCGTTGGTATTTTCTGTCTGGACAGTAAATCTGCTCCCATTCAGGCATCCAGGAATACAAGCTGCTCTGATTAACAGGAGCTTGCTCTGGGCCCAAAGGAGAATCTGCCGTGCCAGTCTGTTCAGCTGACGTGATCGTAGACCTCCTTGATGGTTTATGTAAGAGACTACTGCTGTGTTGTCCACCCGTACCAAGACAAGGCAGCCTCTGGAGTAAGTATTTCAGGGCCAAAAATACAGCCATCAACTTGAGACAGTTAATGTGACAGTCGAGCTGACGACCCTCCCATTACCCTTGAGCTGGACGACCACTTAAGACCGCTACCCAGCCCGTCAGGGAGGCGTCTGTCGTTAGCAACCTGTGATGGCAAGACGCACCTAGAGTGGGACCCAAAGTGAGGAACTGGGGTCTGAACCACATACAAAGGGTATGTAGCACGTGGCGCATAACCCTTATCAGCCTAGTGGATTGGCCCTTGGATGAAATCCCCTGGCTTTGAGCCAAAACTGAAATGGTCTTTTGTGCAAAAAGGCCCAAAGGGATAACCGAGGACGCAGTTGCCATGAGACCAACTAGTTGTTGATACTGCCAAACAGTGCAATCTTGGCATAGCCTGACTTTGCTCAGGGTGTTCTGATTGGACTCGAATCGAGCGGGAGACAATTGTGCCCGCATTGTGATCGAATTCCATACAATCCCAAGAGAGGTAGTTTTCTGAGTGGGAGAGATGACGGTTTTCTTGGCATTGAGCCTCAATCCCAGAGAAACCAGATGAGCTAAGATGATATCCCTGTGCTGTAATGCCAGTTCTTGTGACTGTGCTAGTATCAGCCAGTCGTCTATGTAATTCAGAATGCAGATGCCCCGGAGTCGCAAAGGAGCCAGTGCTGCATCCATGCATTCTGTGAATGTGCGGGGTGATAAGGCTAGACCGAATGGAAGAACACCATATTGGAAAGCTTTGCCCTGGAAAGCGAACCTCAGGAACTTCCTGTGTTGTGGCAGACTTTCTATATGAAAGTATGTGTCCATGAGATCGATCGTGACCAACCAATCGCGATGTTGGATTTGAGACATGACCGTCTTGATGGTTAGCGTCTTAAACTTGAATTTCCTCAGAGCGATTCAAGCCTCGAAGGTCAAAGATCGGACGTAACCCCCCCATCCTTCTTGGGAACCAGGACATATCTGCTGTAGTAACTCTCTCTCTGGAAGGGGAACATGTTCTATGGCCCCTTTAACCAAGAGATTTTGCAGTTCTTTCCACAGTAAACATGCTTGCTCTGGTTTCACGGTAGTGGGAACCACGCCGTTGAAACGCGGAGGATGGCGAACAAATTAAATTCTGTAGCCTTATTCTACTGTTCTTAGGACCCACATAGAACCACCTGGCAGAAGTTTCCATGCTGCCAGGTTCTCTGAGATGGGTATCGATTCTAACACTTCCTGTTGAGTGGATGTCAAGTGTCCCATGTCCTGGACTAAGGCAGGAAGCAACAGATCACCCAACATTTCGCTGGAAACCGCTCATCACTGTTGACTGTGATTTTGGCTCTGGTATGTAAACAGCAGTATCACTAAATTAAACTTTATAAATAGAAAAAAAAGTTTTGCTGACTTTTGTTGCATCCCACAGTGCAGCACACAGAAGGTATGTGGAGTTTTAGTCGTATACTGTACGGTACATGGCAGCGAGTTCATATAATGATATTACATGAAACATGTTACTGAAAAATGAGGATGGCAAACAAATTAAATTCTGTAGCCTTTTTCTACTGTTCTTAGGACCCACATAGAACCACCTGGCAGTAGTTTCCATGCTGCCAGGTTCTCTGAGATGGGTATCGATTCTGACACTTCCTGTTGAGGGGATGTCAAGTGTCCCTTGTCCTGGACTAAGGCAGGAAGCAACGGATCACCCAACATTTCGCTGGAAACCGCTAACTCCTAAAACACCAGAGGCGGCGGGAAAGGAGCAGTTTTGTGGGGGTATCGGGAGGGTACAGGTGGATGTTTCACGTGACCCGTCCCAAGGCGGGGGCTACCCCCACAAAGCTGGGTGAAAAAGGGTTTTTCTTTTTTTTTTTTTTAAATAACTGCCCTGAGGTCTTGTTTTGGGGGCTGCTGAGGGTGACGAACTGGCACCCAGTCTTTACCGATAGGTTAAGCCATAAGTGTCTCTCCATGCTGCCTAAGTAGACATAGACCTCAGCCAATGGCATGGGCCGTCTGCTTGGTCGTGCAGGGAGACAGATCCGTGGCTCCATGAAGCTCTTGGTGACTGCACTCAGGTCCTTCAACAGATTAGCCTAGTACGCCTGTAACACTGCCATAGTGTGCAGGGCAGCACCAGCCTGACCTGCTGCCTGATAAGCCATCCCCACAAGCATGGAGGTGGTCCTGCACAGCTTTGTGGGAAGAGTGTGTCTCTTTAGCGATGATGCCGAGCCATTCTAGAGAAAACCTGCAAGTGTATCCTCTACCGGCGGCATCACCGAATACCCCGAGCCTCAGCACCCACGAAAGTCGTATATGTCGACGTCAAGGGCACGAAGACACGGGAAGTATAAGGATTCCTCCATGAATGAGAACGCTCGTTGCGGAGGTCATAGAAGAAAGGTAGGGACTGATGTAGCGTTCTCTTCCCTTTTGTTTTTGTTTTTTTGGCCACCAGACAGAAATTTGTCTTCTAGTTTGGAGTGTTTGGGGGGTCTCTTGTTCGCATGCCCAGTCTAATTATAGTCTGGCCACAGCCCGAGTAACCACCTCAAGTAATTCCTCAGCCACTTTATTATTATGCGTGGAATGTACAGAGGCTCAACGTCCCCCTCGTGAACCGAAGAGGTGCCAAGGCACTCTTCAGGCTTATGAGAAGGATCAGCTGGATCTGGGGAGAGAGAGCGAACGATAGGGATGGACCCGTCTCTCGCTCCTCAGCCAGATCTATGCGAGAGCCCCACAATGAAAGAGTGAGTGCTGGCTCTTGGAAGTAAGCGAGACGAGTGTGAAGAATTTTGACTGTAAACAGATCGCAATGCCTGCACCCACCCTGCCTCAATGCAATAGCAGCATGCTCTTCCCCCAAACACACAAAGCAAAACTGGTGTGTGTCCGTTTCAGCCATAGAGCGTAAACACGAGAACACACACCGCTTGCTTTGTTTATCAGTCATTCTTTTCTTTCAGTCAAAGAGAAAGAGATATGTTTATGCGCACTCCCTAACAAGTCTAACTAATAACAGAGGAAAGTAGAACGTTCTGACATAGGGAATCAATGAATGGAGAATCATGGACTCGGCTATTTTGGAGACAAAAGGACCTCTGTAAGATCACGGAAATGGTCTGTGTTAGTACAAGGAACTGTTGTCAGAGAGACAATCCAGCCATTGACAGAAAATCCTCGTGCCTGCAAAAACCCCCTTGCCCATGTGACTAGCCGCTCACCACGTGCTTTACCATGTGAAACTTTGAACGTAAAAATGTGTGTGTCTTTCTTATAAAGCCTAAAAGGGCTTAGTTTTAATGAAATATGTTTTAATCCCTGTGTGCTGTGTATTTTGGTGTTAGATCAAAACTAGTAGAATGGTTTAACATGTGGGTAGTTTTAAACCCTGAGGTTTCATATTTAATAGCCCAAGGGTGTATATTCCTTTTAAGTGATACCAAACACATTTTTCTTGGTATCAAATTAAACCTTACGATGTGTCTTAACGGAATATACATATAAGATAACCTTAGGTTTTTAGGTTTTTACCAGCTTTTGAGTTGTTCAAAGCAAAGGTCTGACCAAATCATGAAGTATGCAAATGAGCCGTGACCGAACAAAGGGGCAATAAACCAAATTCCCGCCTGAAACTTCCACTCTTCTTATTGGTCGAGCCAATGAGAGGTGGGACACCTTTTCTAAGGGCATAAATTGCACCAACAACGGACCTTCTCTCTCTTCTTCGAACTCTTATCTTCGAACTCCTTTGCTGCTTACTTCAACCCTCTTCTCCCGGACCTCTTCAAGCCATCTTACATCTCTCACTTCTTCTCCCGATCTTCTGCAACCCTCCGGAACACTCGCCAATTATTTAACAAGTATTCCTAAGATGCTTCGAACTTCTCGGAACAACCCTTCAATTCCTCTTCAAGTGAGTTTCAACTCCACGCTCTGGAAACACCGCACCGAAGTCCTCTGTCTCAAGAACGCCACGAGGACGCGCAGTCTCGCTCAAGCAACACAAAAGGTCTAGTGTGCAAGTATGATTTCACCTGAAATTCCAACGCGTTAAAGTGTGTAATTCCAGTTGCTGGCTCTTAAAGGGTTAATTGTTGTAATAAGTTTGCCATACCTCCAATAATTCTTCACTTTCCCTTACTGCATTTATTTTGTTTATTTTATGTTTATTCTATGTTACATGTATGTTTGTCAAGTGTAGTGATATATCATAGTGCCTTGTATTAAACTCAATTATACGTGTAATTGTCTGTGTGTGTTGGTTACAAAACAAAGCCGCTTTAATGTGCGATTTCAAGCTACGAGCTGATGTTATCAAAGAAAGTTAACGTGCTTTTGATGAATTAGTAAATAAGCTTATAACCCTTCTTGAGAATTGATCCAACCTAATAAAGTGGTTCGGTGGACGAACTGACTGGTTGCGGTAGCCTACGGGTCAATTCCATTACGGGGTTATTAAAATTAATATAGCCTGTCTGCATATGATGTATATTCCTAATTAATCATAATTCGTTGTGTTTAACTATCTATATATATTTGAAGCAGACTCTTGGACTATATAAGCCCTTTTTGGGGCATTTTTACATGTATGGGTGTTCGGGTCACACTGTATGATTAATCATTGATTTCGATCAGTAATATTAATTGTACATTCCCCAAACCTGACCTGTTCACACCCTACAGTGCCATCTTCCATAAGATCACGTTCTGTAATGTTAACAATACTCGTAATCTTATCAGGGTCAGTAGCTATACCTTCTCCACTGAAAACGTGTCCAGGGAACCTGACATATGACTTCATGAAATGACACTTCCTCTGTGACAACTTCAAATTATGAGCTTGCAGTCTTCGAAATACCATCTCCAGCCGCTGTAAAGCAAGCTGTTCATCAGGCGCAAAGACAAGAATGTCATCAAGATAACAAAGCATACTCATGAAATTCTGATATCCGAATATACTCATCATCATCCTCATAAATGTCGCAGGACTGTTACACAAGCCCTGTGGGGGTCCAAAAGGTGTAGTAAATGCAGTAAAACGCTTATCATCCTCATGTACTTCTACATTATAGTAACCTGATGTCAAATCCATAGTGGAAAAGAATGCATTACCCCCAAGAGCTGCCAGCGCATCCGCTTGATGTGGAAGAGGATGTGCATCGTTAATGGTGCGTGCGTTCAACCAACGGAAGTCTGTACACAGTCGCAAGTCACCATTTCTCTTCCAAACTAACACCAAAGGCGACGCATAATCACTCATGGACTTTCTGATTATGTCATCCAAAGCTTCTCTCAACTTCTCATAATGTGAAGGAGACAATCTCCTGTAAGGCAATCTGAAAGGTTTAGTGTCACTCAAACAGATACGGTGAAAAAAACCTTCAACTTTACCACAGTCAAGTCCATGACGTGAAAAAATTGACTCATATTCGACCAACAGACCAACTAATTTTTTTTCCAGTATGGACTCGAATCAACATCAATGTCTCAGAGTTTGTGAGCTCATCCAATGCCTGTTTACTCAAAGTGCAAGCCACTGACCTGCTTACCAGAAGCAGCATCATCCTGTCGGACATGCATGTTTCGAGCCGACGTCACAGAACAATCTGCTGCTCTGTGATCAGAGGAATAACACTTAAAGCAAAGTCGATGCATGCGACAGTGCGATGTAGTGTCATGATTTCTATCATCACACAATTCACATGCCTCTAAGAGTCTTGTTACACCACCCTTTGCTTTCTTTTGAGGTTTGAACACTTGAGACGCATGCTGATAAGAACCTTGTTCCAAAACGTGTTCCAATAATTGAATCACACGACTCAAAGACTTATCCTGAGTACCTGTTACTATATTTTGAGGCGACGTAGCAGGAGTGACTTTCTCCAAACTCACCCTACTGCTACCAGAAATGTCTGCAGACTGACAATGAGCCCTACTGTCACTCATGTGTGTGCTATACTGACGATGTCGAAGTTTATAATCCCTCTGATACTCGTCCAGCCGCACCTGTACATCAGTTGCAGTCCATTCGTCCAAAGGTTTGCATTTGAAAATCAGCGCTAAATCTGGATCTGGACAGTGACGTATGAACATCACAGTAACTTCACGTAAAGGGTTGTCAAGAGCCTTGCCCTGTCTCTTTAATCCCTTCCCAGCTATATCAATGGCCTTGTGAAGCCTAATCCAATAGTCAAATGGCTGCTCATTCCGTATTGGCAAACTGGCATAAAAGTCAGCCAAGGGCATACATGAACTCACATTGTCACTACAATGCTGCTTGAGCAGGTCAAAAACTGGTGTAGGACCCTTACTGAGATCAATCGATGAGTTACTTCTCAGTCCTACTTTCACAATGTCACGAGCTTTCCCTTGTAATTTCTGTAATACTTCATCTGCCTGATCCTTCAAAGGCACTTCTCGTTTCTTTAAGTACACTTTTATTGTTTCTATCCATTCATCAACCAAAATTGTATCGTCTCCATTATCTCTGAAGTATGGGGGCTCCGTAACCTCCTGCTTAATAAAACTGATCCTTGACAGTTCACTCACATCAACAAGTGACCCACTTTCTTTGTTTTGACTACAAATCCCAGATTCGAGACAGGTAATAATGTTCTGGCCAATACTACTGCCTATCTGTTTCACTATATCACTGATCACATTTGTTGATGCAGCATTGAGATTTTGAAATTCTACTGAATTACGAGACTGAACCCTATAAGGTGTCTGTATATCAGCATTTTGTGATTGAATAGGAGTTGAAGAAATTGGGCCATTTGTATTAAACCCACCCCTCTGTGGTACAGGCATGAATCTCAGTACTCCCCTCCCTCTACCAGCCATTCACATGACTCTCCGACTCTTCCATTTTCCGAACCCAAAGAAAAATTGCATCACAAATTTCAGTTTCACTCAAAAGGGCGGACCTCGTGTCCTCCCAGTCACATTGCAGAAGCGCTCAGTCACGTTGCATGGAAACTCCCGATCCTTCGACCGCTCGCGGTGAATCTGCCGAACGATCCCGCGATGAGAGAAGTAATGATCACGGCACCAATTGTAGCGGTGTTTAATCTGCGTTGTGTTGTTGTCATATAAAATAAACTTCAGACTCAGAAATTGTTGTCTTTTGCCTTCTTTTAATGCCTGTTCAAACACATGAACAAACTTTGAGCGCCTCTGCAGCACTTACATCACTCTCTCTATGAGAGTTCACGCAAACTGGGCAGTAGCACATACAAAATAAACACAAAAATAAAATACCTGTTCAAACACATGAACAAACTTTGAGCGCCTCTGCAGCACTTACATCACTCTCTGTGAGAAACAAAAAGTAAAATAAAAACTGATTTAAAGCAAAAATAATAACATAACAAAATACATTACCATAAACTCATTGTTTTAAACAAAAGTTACCCAGAGAGTTATTCATTAAATTAAAAATATAATTAACTAATTGACCACCCTTCACATGCGACCTAACTCTATGAGAGTTCACGCAAACTGGGAAGCAGCAGAGTGCGCAGACTCCCCTTAGTCTACGTAGAGTCCACAGAATAAGAGGAAGTCTATATATGGTCATGACAAGTGGAATCACTAAATCATAATATTCAATTATATGCTCGTTACAGTCGCACCCATTGACACTCAAATGTGCATGCTAAAACTTACTGGACCTCAATAAAATACCAATTGAAGTGACCATATCATTGCTAAGTTTATTTTAAAATAAAATGGACACAAGCGATGCATTCACAAAGGAATTTAGTCCATGCAGCAGATGTTTTCTAATGGGGATGTATACCCCAAGCTGTTATAGACAGCAAATGTACATACAGCATATCAAACTGATGTTGCAGTAAGGTTTCTCATGCATGCAAGCCCATCTGTTTGGGAGGAGGCTGAATCATAGTGTGGGGAAACGCATGGTATTTAGCCTGATAACATACTGCTTTGTAGAGGCTGGCTTACTTTACCATTGCTGAAATATCCTGAAAAAGAGAAATGAATATGACAACTATCAGAACAACACTTCATTAGACCTGCCTTTGCCAAAAATTATTCAGCAGCAGGCAGAGGGCTGGGAACATGTGTAAAAGGCAGGAACATCCAACACTGCACCGTCCCAAAGCCTGCGCCTTTGCAGAACTTGTTTACTCTCCCCAAGCCATTCAAAATGTCAAACTTATTTATTCTAACTTGAAGAGGCACTGCGGCCTTCTTTTTATATTTGTCAACACTGCATGCCACCAAAGTATTATTTGAGGAGAGAGAGAGAGAGAGAAAGAAAGAACGAATAAAGCATTCCAGATCAAATCCCTTTATTTCTTAATTTCTCTTTGGGGAAAAACCACCCTGACCACTTCATAGTTTTCTCTCTGCCATGTCAAGGCAGTGTTATGCTGAAAGCACAGACATACCAGCACAAATTATAACCACACACAATGGGCATCTGATTTATTTAAACACCCTACGAATCACCCAAAGCCACTTACCCCCCCATAAGCAAACTTCTTTCATGCACTTCATCAGTGAACTGACAAACTAATGAATGAACAAACCTTTAATGAGCTGGCATGCAAACATGATCTTTCAAATCTCATAGTAAAAATAAATTAATCACAAATTAGTTTGTTCTTTTTCATTTTTTTCCTTCCTTTCGTATTCTTTCTCTTCTTTCTTTTTTCTCCTTCCTATCTTTTTCTTTTTTCTATCTTTTCTTTTTTCTCCTTCCTTCCTTCCTTCCTTCCTTCCTATATTTTTCTTTTTTCTTTCTTTTCTTATTTTCTCCTTCCTTCCTTCCTTCCTTCATTCCGTTAATTGTTTTATCATCTTTATTGTGTGTTCTTGTTGCGTATTAGAGTTAAATAGACTTTCATAGTGTTCACATCTCATATTAGCACTAGCTACACCACAGAGTAGGTGAAATACCACAGGCCATATCCCTCAACATATGTATGCTGAGCAACAGGATGGATGCAGGAGAAAAGAAGAGAGAGAGAGAGAGAGAGAGAGAGAGAGAGTATAGGAATATAGGTGATTGTGAGATGGGGGAGGGGGGCAGGTATGTCTTGACATGTCTCAGCTTGTCATGGTTTGAGCATGCTCCTCGGCCATTAGCAGCAGCTTAACAAACTCCAGAGAGTGATTTATTCTGCTAAGGCATGTTGCAAAGCTGTCGGAATTAGTCACGTTAAAATCCTAATTAAAACTGTTAATCACAGATTCCTGTTTGTTCAGCATACCGTGCAAAATGAAAAATGCATTCAAATTATTCACTAATGCTCTTTTTAGACAGGTAAGCCTGCATACCCTCAAGCGTCAATATGCACAGGAACTCAGCAAAGTTTTCACCAAAGCTTGTGAACACCTTGGGGTTTGGCTTTTACAGTTTTTTTTCCCTCCCTCTCTCTCTCTCTCTCTCTCTCTCTCTCTCTCTCTCTCTCTCTCTCTCTCATCACTTTCATGTGCAAATCTGCAGTTTAAAAATTACTTCAAACAAAGACTCCTTATTTTTAGGTAAAATAAAAATCTAAGTGAAAATTGCAATAACATAAGCACACATAACAACCTGTATTTGTATGGACATAACTCATGTTTATTTATTTTTTTAATAGAATTTCTCTTACTTTTGTGAACTGTCTGTTTATTCTTTCTATATTTCAGTTAGAATTGGTCACATTTTCAAGATAAATTCACTGCAAGTTTGCCTCTTTTAGGTTGGTAAGTCAGCAGAATTTCTCCTCAAAATCTGTACTGACCACACAGCTCTTCCGCAATATGAGTAAACGAGAAAACATCTCTAGATGTTTGAGTGAGGTGTGAGGTTACCATCTTCATGAGTAACATTTTCCACCACATAAACAGAAAAGCTTTTCCACACACCAGCATCCAGAACATTCCAGACCTTTACTGAAGCATATTCAAACAAAACAGAATACTGGAGAAGAGTACAGAAGGAAGCACAAAGGTGCAGGGAGTTCAAATAGGTTGGGGTTAATGAGGGCATCACCTTGAAACAATAACAAGTTAACTACAAAATCAGAGAATGAAAAATCTCTCTTTAATTGGAAAAAAGAAAGGGGTGAAATGCAAATCTGAATTTAAAGAAATAGTTCTCCCCAACATTTTATCATTTACTCACCTTCATGTCTTTCTAAACTGGTATGAGTTTCTTTCTTCTGAGGAACACAGCTATAATGTCCAAGCTTCACTTTTCCATTTGGACCATAACGACCAAGCAAGATTTTTAAGGCAAGAATTTCAATTAATAAATTACATTTGAATGTTTTTCTCTCACTAAGCGATCACATGCCTTAAGAAGACTTAAAATATAGCACACAAGAGATTTGGACTACATTTGCAATGCTTTTTATGGTGCTTTTTTGTCATTTTTATGATTTTCCTTTGTTCCATGGAAGAAAGAAAGTCTTGCAACATACAACATTTGGAACAACACGAGGGTGATTAAATGATGACAGAACTTACATCTTTTTCATAAACTATTCCTTTAAAAGTAATGTTTTTTTGATATTACACTCTACTCTTGAAGATGCACTTAAAGATCCATCTAAAGCCAAGCTTACACTACACGACTTGCAGTCAGTGCACTGCGACACACAGTCCTGTGCAGTTTCATTGTGCTGATGCGAACACTACAGGGCTGTAGTGTATCAACTACATGAGTCCATGTGTACACTGGTATTAAGATGCATTTTGGGTGATCTGATCACAAATGTACAGACATCACCGTTACAACTGGTTGTCTCTTTTGACCACTTGTGTTTGGATTTCGAGGATAGAGTCTCTTATTTCATGAGGACATACATCAATCATTATGTCTATGTTTTACAAAATGTAATAATAAAGCACAAAAGGGGGCCTGGGTAGCTCAGCAAGTAAAGACCCAGGTGTGACCACCACACCTGGAGTCACAAGTTCGGATCCAGGGTGTGCTGAGTGACTCCAGTCAGGTCTCCTAAGCAACCAATTGGACCGGTAGCTAGGGTGGGTAGAGTCGCGTTAGGTTAACCTCCTCATGGTCACTATAATTTTGTTCTCGCTCTCGGTGGGGCACATGGTGAGTTGTGCGTGGATGCCGTGGAGAATAGAGTGAACCCTCCACACACACTAGGTCTTCACAGCAACGTGCTCAGCAAGTCACGTGATAAGTTGCGTGGATTGATGGTCTCAGACGCGGAGGCAACTACGCCACCACAAGGACCTAGAGTGCATTGGGAATTGGGCATACCAAATTGGGGAGAAAAGGGGAGAAAAAATAAATAAATACAAAATTAAATAAATAAAAGCACAAAAAATTAAAAGATGAGAAAGAAAAGCATTAAAAACCAGTGCACAGTTTATCTTAATATTCCCAAACATGACATTTAGAGAAGAATCCGGATGTATTTTAGTGCAGTACCTGTAAATGCGCTTCAAATGTGTGTGCTATTAATTTCTGTGTCCCTACTGTCCATGTTCATGCATTCACTTTTTTACATTTTCAGATCGTATGCACATTTCCCAATAAATGGGCATGGAACTGGCAACAAAACGTCTCGGGTTAAATATGTAACCCTTGTTCCCTGAAAATAGCGGAACAAGACTGAACGTCTCAGTTGTGACCAGCTGTGAATATGTATGCAACACGTCAATGAACATTGACTGGAATTTATAGCCCCTGCCGATGTAATCATTGAACGCACCTGGCGCAGTGGCTATAAATAGATGCTTCACCAGTGCATCATCAGATATTTCATCTGAAGAGTCCCGGGGCATCCCAGTGCAGCAGAAAAGCGCAGCATCTTGTTCCGCTTTTTTCAGGAAACAAGGGTTACATATGTAACCCGAGACATTCCCTTTACAAAAAGCTTCACTATGATGCTGCGCTGAAGAGCGCTTTGGGAACAAGAATACCCACGCCGCCGCACTGTGGCTGTCCGGACCCCCTACGGTTGTGTAGTGTGCTCACAAGAGCGTGAGAGGCCTCAGACATGAGCTTGAGATGTCGACTCATGGACATAAGAGCCCGGAGTGGCTAGAACATCCAAACTATAAAAATCGAATGAAAGTGTGCGGAGAGGACCAACCTGCCGCATCACAAACTTACTGTAGAGGGAGACCTCTAGCCAAGGCTTTAGAGGAGGCGAGCATTCTGGTAGAGTGAGCCCTGACACCAACTGGCGAAGCTTGACAGCGCGCCACGAAGGTCAGAGCAGTAGCATCCCTCACCCAAAGCGACATAGTCTGCTTGGGGGTGGTCGCTCTTGCAGCTCCCATGCCAAGGAGTTGTTGCCCTGACTTATGCCACTGGCAAAAGCTGTGGACATAAGTCTGAAGGGCACAGACTGGGCACAGTCTGGGAAGCCTTTGCTGCTCCGGCGTTGCAAACGGCGGGGAACAGAAGGCTTAGAGAGTGACCTGATGTAGTGTCGCGAAAGGCACCTTAGGCAGGTAGTCAGGATGAGGGTGCAAAATTGCTTTGGTAATTCCTGGGGCAAACTCTAAACATTCTGGCAAAACAGACAGAGTCTGTAGGTCCCCAATTCTCTCTAGAGATAATCACCATAAGAAAAAACATCTTGAGAGTCAGAAATCTGTCAGACGCTGACTCTAGAGGTTCAAAAGAGGTCTCAACCAGACCCTCAAGGACTATTGCCAAGTCCTATGAAGAGGTCATGGTCCTAGCAGGAGGCCGCAGTCACAGGGCTCCACTAATGAAGCGAGCAAGTAGAGGGCACTCCGTCCATCAAGGCGTGGCAAGCCGAAGTGGCGGCCACATATTCCCTGAGAGTGGCAGTGGGCATAAGCCTGCTGGCGGTTCTTCCTGCAGAAAGTCCAGAACTGAAGCGATCTGGAAGTTAACTGGTTCTACAATATGAACTTTTAATAAAGGGAAACACAGACAGGCGCATTCTGGGCCATGTATGCTCACCGTGTTCAGCCACAGAGGGGGGGACTGGGTGACTCGGGGAGAAGTAGAGGAGACATTGCGCTGTTCATAGAGGCGTAGAGGTCCTTTTCTGCCAAGTAAAATCTACCCAGATTTGTTCCAAGTGGAGGGAGCCCTAGCACTTAAAATGGTCTCGGTAACCTCAGGAGAAGGCCCTGTGTACCTCAGTTGGTACCCAACAGGAGCCAAGCATGAGAAGGTTCCACAGTTTTGAGCCGGGGATGAAATACAGTCCCCTGTTTCTGAGAAAGAAGGTCCTTCCTGTTCGGAATCGCCCGAGGCGAGCAGTCTAGGGGAGAATTTACTGCTGGCGAACCTTGGCGAAGACTCCCAGGAGCAGAAAAACCGGGGAAAGAAACGCATACAGATGCATTCTGGATCATGTATGTGCCTTTACGTCCAGACCCAAGGAGGCTGGGTGACTCGGGGAGAAGCAGAGGAGACATTGCGCTGTTCATAGAGGCGAAGAGGTCCTCTTCTGCCCAGGAAAAATCTCCCCCACTACCTCAGGGTGGAGTTTCCACTCCCCGATTGGTATATTCTGTCTGGACAGTAAATCTGCTCGCATTTACGGGCATCCAGGGATATAAACTGCCCTGAGTGACAGGAGCTGCCCTGGGCCCCAAGGAGAATCCGACATGTCAGAAATTCAGCTGACATGAACGTGGATCTCCCTGATGGTTTATGTAAGAGACTACCGCTGTATTGCCCACCCGCACCAAGACATGGTAGCCTCCGGAGGAAGTATTTCAGGGCCAGAAATACAGCCATCAACTCGAGACAGTTACTGTGACAACCGAGCTGACGACCCTCCTATTCCCTTTTAGCTGGACGACCACTTAAGGCCGCTACCCAGCCCATCAGGGAGGCGTCTGTCGTTAGTAGCCTGCGATAAAGAGACGCACCTAGAGTGGGACCCAAGGTAAGAAACTGGGGTCTGAACCACATAGAAAGGGAACGAAGCCTGCGGCGTGTAACCCTTATGTAAAGGGATAATGGAAAGGAGGAAGCGAGAACCGGCTTGATAATATATATTATAGTTTTAATGAGAAAATTAAAACAAAGACACAAACACATATGACGGACATGTCCGCTAACAATCTCTCTCTCCCGCACGATACTCTGTAGTCGGCCTTTAAACCTCAGAGGCTTGATTAGCCTAATACGGGACCGGGTGCGTAGGATCACAACCCTGCCCCGCACTCCGCCCTGCCACACCTTATTAGCATAGGGGATTTGGGATCACTGTGGACGCAGACGCCCTGAGACCTAGTATTCTTTGATACTGACGAGCAGTGCAACCTTGACCTAGCCTGACTTTGCTCAGGGTGTCTGTATGGAAATTATTCGATCGGGAGACAAATGAGCCCGCATCATGATCAGATTCCATATAACTCCCAGATAGGTAATTCCCTGGGTGGGAGAGAGAACGCACTTTTGATGTTGAGTCTCAGACCCAGAGAAACCAGATAAGCTAAGATGATATCCCTGTGCTGAACTGACAGTTCTTGGAACTGCGCAAGGATCAGCCGGTCGTCTATGTAATTCAGAATGCGGATACCCCGGAGTCACAAAGGAGCCAGTGCCATATCCGTGCATTTCATGAATGTGCGGGGTAAATAGGGCTAGGCTGAATGGAAGAACCCGATATTGGAAAGCTTTGCCCCCGAATGTGAACCTCAGGAACTTCCTGTAATGTGGAAGAATTTCTAATAAGAAAATATGCATCCATGAGATCGATCGTGACCAGCCAAAACGTGATGTTGGGCTTGTGATGCGACCGTCCTGATAGTTAGCATCTTGAACTTGAACGCCCTGGCTGAGCGATTCAAGCCTTGAGGATCTAAGATCGGACGCAACCCCCCACCCTTCTTGCGGACCAGGAAGAATTTGCTGTAATAGCCTGGCTCTTTCTCTGGAAGGGGAACATGTTCTTTGGCCCCTTAGACCACAGTAGACATGCCGGCTCCGGTTTCACGGAAGTGGCGACCACTCCGTTGAAGCGTGGAGGATTGCGAGAGAATTTAATTCTGTAGCCTGTTTCTACTGTTCTTAGAGCCCACATAGAAATACCTGGCAGAAGTTTCCAGGCTGCCAGGTTTTCTGAAATGGATACTAATTTCGACACTTCCTGTTGAGGGGATGTCGGCTTTTTGCCTCCTGGAACCTGGAGATAACCGTAGTCATGGTGTCTCCAAAAAGTCCAGAAGGCGAAATTGGGGCATCAAGGAGAAAAGTTTTATCTTTGTCCTTGATGCCCGATAGGTTGAGCCACAGGTTTCTTTCCGTGCTGACCAAAGTGGACATAGACCGGCCAATAGCATGGGCTGTCTGTTTGGTAGCATGTAGAGATGGGTACGTGGCTCGACGAAGCTCAGAAAACGCTTCCTCGTCGAGCGCGGAACCTGCACTCAGGTCCTTAAACAGATCAGCCTGGTATGCCTGCAACACCGCCATGGTGTGCAGAGCAGCACCATGCTGACCCTCCACTTGATATGCCTTCCCAACTAGCATGGAGGTGGTCCTGCATGGCTTCGTGGGGAGGGAGGGCTTTTAGAAGACGATGCCGAACCCGGCGAGAGATAGCCCGCAAGTGTCTCTCTTCGACCGGCAGCATCATTGAATATCCCCGTGTCTCAGCACCCACGATAGTAGAGTATAAAGACATCGAGGGTACGTGGACACGGGAAGTATATGGGTTCCTCCGTGAGCGAAAAAGCTTGTCATGGAGGTCATCAAAGAAAGGAAGGGACTAATATAGCGTTCCCTTCCTTTTTTTGTTTTTTTGTTTTATCCACCAGACAGAAATATGTCTTATGGTCTGGAGCGTTTGGGGGGGGCGGGGTTCTCTTGTTCGCGTGGCCAGTCTAGCTGTAGTCTGGCCACAGCCCGAGTAACCACCTCGAGCAATTTCTCAGCCGCTTTATTATATATATATATATATATATATATATATATATATATATATATATATATATATATTTATAGAAAGCAGAGAAAGGATCTAACTCCTAACAGAGGAAAAAAAAATGTGACAGCTTTGTGATAGCACACAGCACAAAATGGCTCTGAAGACGAAAAATCTGATGATGCACCGGTGACGCATCTATTTATAGCCACTGCGCCAGGTGCGTCCAATGATTACATTGGCAGAGGTTAGAAATTCCAGTCAGTGTTCATTGACGTGTTGCATACATATTCACAGCTGGTCACAACTGAGACATGTTCCCAAAGCGCTCTTCAGCGCAGCATCATAGTGAAGCTTATTGTAATGGGAACAGCAGTTACAGCTGCCTTTAGTGTCGTCCTGTTTCAAATAGATTGTCCAAAGTGCATCTTAAAATTAAGATACCGAAATGAATTCACAAACTCTTGATTCTTGATAGCATGTCAACAACCATGAAAGTACGGTTGTCGCACATTTTCATGCTTTATTGGCACCATTTACAAAGGGGAAAAATAAAATCAGCTGATAATAATAAAAACAGCGAGTAGGGAGATGTGGGTGAAGTTTATTTTAATTTTCTAATTTTGTCTTCTGCTTCCTAATACCTTGTCCTCCTCTTGCCCTCTCTCTGTATTGCATAGAAAGCATTCGGGGAATGGCGAAATCCAAATGTTTCTTTGGCTGCATGTTGTGAAGACCCCATTAAAAACAACAAGGGAAGCAGCAGGCAGACGGTCCACACACCTCTGTGCAGCTCTATGATGTATCTGTCAGATAACCCAGCACTTCCCAATAAAGGAACATCAGAGAGAAGTTTGACAGGACAAGGAGCAAGGCGGAGGAGATTTGGAGGCCAAATTTTGGCATTTTGAGAGTTTCTTTTATTGTTGGATATCTTTTTGTCCCAACCCAAAGGAGAATGTTTCTTTGTTCCTACTTAAATCTTAAATTCAAAGTAGATGATTTTGATTACACAGTTTTTGTCACTACAGACACGATGAAGTGTTTTGGTTGTGGAAAGTCTGGTCATCTGATACGCAGGTGCCCAGAAAACATCATTCATCACAGTGGGCAGAATGATGGTGTTAAAGATAACACTGCGCAAAATGAAGACGGAGAAGACACCAGTACTTCTAATGCGCTGAGTTCTAGTGCTCAAAAAAGAGTTGTGTCAGCAGAATTTTTTTTTTCTGATCTGACTAGACACAGTGATGAAATAAACAAAATCCAATATGCTAACCAGTGAGATTGATGAAAGCAAAAACACTGGTTGTGGAGAGGCTCTGGTTAACACACAAACGAGTTTGAGTCAGTTTTCTGATACTGAGTCAAACGTGGAGAGCGTAATTCAAAATGACATCATATTAATGGACATGGATCAGGTTGTTTTTAAAACACCTCTAAAGAGAAAACAAAGTGACAAGAGCATGGTTTTGAAACAGGCCAGAAAAAATCAGAACGAGAGTAAGGTGGACAATGACAGCAGTGAGAGCGAATGCTCTGATTCTAATGTCTCAGTTTGCTCTCAATCCAGTTGGTCATGTCTTGACTATGGAGTGGAAGAGATAAGAAAGTTCTTGAAAGTGACCAAAAACATGAGAGGAGTGCAAATTGTTGAATATTTTCATTTCCTGATCTCAGAAGACTTCTGGAGAAGTGTTCAATGAGTGAAGGAAGATTTATAGATAAATAAGTATATAGTTTGAAGAAAATCGTTATTAAAATGCAACTCCAATTGAGTAATGATGATGAAATGGTTTAGTTTGTACGCACTTATTGGATGTTTTGCCCTCTGTAGTCTAATTTCACTTTCATTTTCAATGATGAACAATATTCGCATTGCATCTTTAAATGTGAATGGGGCTAGAGACTGCAGAAAGAGAGCACAGATACATGAAGTAATAAAACAGAGTAAAATAGATGTCCTGTTTTTACAGGAGACACATAGCAATGGAAAAATTGCTACTGAATGGGCTAAGGAGTGGGGAGGTCTCCTTTTTTTGAGTCCTAATACTTCACTCAGTGGAGGAGTTACCGTTTTGTTTAATAAGAATTTTACTCCCTCATCTTTTTCAGTTGAAGAGTTTGTAAAAGATAGATGTTTAAAGATTAAGGCTCAATTTGAAGATCATGTTTTTTGCTTTTGTTTGTATATATGCACCAACCTCACAAACAGAAATAATGTTTTTTCTAGATAAATTGAATACAGTAATAGTAAAGTGTGATGATGGGGAATTTTTGGTTTTGGGAGGAGATTTTAATTGTGTTGAAAGAAACATAGATAGGAATCATGTAGAGCCACATATGGCTTCATGCCGAAAACTGATACAAATGATAGAAGCGAATGATCTATGTGATGTGTGGAGAAATTTTAATTCTTATGTTAAACAATATACATGGACATATGATTGTGACAATTTGTTGTCAATGGCATGATTAGATAGATTTTATGTTTTCAAACATCATCTTAGTTACTTTATAAATGGTTCAATTGTACCGGTAGGTTTCTCTGACCATAGTTTAGTTTTGTGTAAAATTATTGTAAGTTCTGTTAAGTTAAAAAGTCCCTATTGGCATTTTAATGTGGCATTGTTGTCAGATTTACAGTTAATAGATGTTTTTAAGTTTTATTGGAAGTCTTTCAGAGAACAAAAACATACATTTTCTTCTTTACAAGAATAGTGGGACATTGGGAAAGTAAATATCAAGAAATTATGTCAACAATATACTCAAAATGTCACAAAAAATCTTAACTCAGTCTATAGAGAATTTAGAAAATGAAATGTTTGGAATTCAAGTTTTAATTCAAGAAACAGGAAATCAAGACCATTTAGATTATCTTTTTATGAAAAGAACAGCCTTGTCTGATTACAAGGAGCATTGGTCAGATCACGTTTTCAGAATGTGGAGCAGATGGATGTTCCATCAAAGTTTTTTTCGGATTAGAAAAAAAGAATGGTCAAAGATGGTACATACATAATTTACATTCTGAAACTGGATTTCTTTTATCAGACCCAGTCGAATTGAGAAAAAAAGCTGTAACATTGTATAAAAATCTTTATAGTAGTGATCATAGGACAGATCAAGATGTTAATCATATCTACTTTGAAGATCTGCCAAAAATTTCCAAAGTGCTAATGCAAAACTTAGTAAAGTAATTACTTTAAAAGAACTGTATGAAGCCCTCCAGAGTATGCAGAATGGGAAAGATCCAGGCATAGATGGAATTCCCTTTGAATTATATAAAGCATACTGGGCTATCATAGGAGAGGACTTGCTTGAAGTTATTAGTGACAGTTTAGTTTGTGGTTTTTTACCACTGAGTAGTCGGAGAGCAGTTCTTACTCTCCTCCCAAAGAAAGGAGATTTAAGCGATATTAAGAACTGGATACCAGTGTTTTTACTGTGCTCTGAATATAAAATTCTGTCCAAAGTATTGGCGGTCAGATTAGGGGAAGTATTAGGGGACATAATTAATCCTGACCAATCCTACTGTGTACCTGGTCGATCTATATTTGATAATATTTTTTTAATTCGAGATTTGATCGATTTTTCAAAAATTTGTGGTGTAAATTTTGGCTTGATTTTCATTGACCAAGAAAAAGCATTTGACCGTGTAGAGCATGATTATTTATGGAAGACTCTAGATGTCTTTGGTTTTAATTCAGTTTTTAAAGGCTATATAAAAATATGATATAATGACATTGAGAGTATGTTGAAAATTAATGGTGGTTTGTGTGCTCCTTTTAATGTCCAGTGTGGTGTAAGGCAAGGTTGTTCATTATCAGGCATGCTTTACACCTTAGCAATAGAACCACTAATGAAAAGATTAAGAAGGGTTGTAAAAGGCCTATCCTTGATGAACTGTAAAAGTACTTGTGTTTTATCAGCTTATGCTAATGACATTATTGTTATTGTTAAAGAGCAAAATTATGTGAACATTTTAATGAAAACTTTGGAAGATTTTGAGGTGATATCAGCTGCAAAGGTTAATTGGGTAAAAGTGAAGCTGTTTTGGTGGGATAGTGGATAACAGTGATCCCCAAACTCCCAAATGGTCTGATGTGAAAAAAAAGATGGCTTAAAGTATTTGGGAGTTTATTTGGGAGATGAGTCTTCAATAAAAAAATTGGGAAGGGATGGTTGAGAAATTAAAGGGCCGTTTGGATAAATGGAAGTGATTTAAGCAAATACTGTCTTATAGGGGTTGAACCCTTATATAAATAACCTTGTTGCTTCATCTCTTTGGCATCGGCTGACTTGTGTTGACTCGGCACCACTTTTTCTTGCTAAGATCCAATCAATAATGATAGACTTCTTCTGGGACAAAATGCACTGGGTGGTTCATAACATCTTGTACTTACCAAAAGAAGAAGGTGGACAAGGACTTGTGATTTGCAAAGCCGGACGGTGACCTTTCGAGTACAATTTATACAACGTTTCCTGATAGGCCCAAAGTCTGTAAGTTGGAGACCAGTGGCAAGTGCCATTTTAAGAACTGTTGCAGGTCTAAGTCTGGACAAATCCTTATTTTTATTGGATCCAAAAACTTGTGGCAAATGTTCCAGTTTTTTATCAGAACCTTTTTGAAGTATGTAGTCTTTTTAAACTCCAAAGGATAAGAAATCCCACATACTTGTATTGGTTTCTGGAAGAGCCGTTGGTTTATGGTGCAAGACTGGACATAACAAGTGCATCATTTTCATTGACTAAAGCCTTTATAAATTCTAAGGTGGTAACTCTTTGTCAACTTATACGTTTGGCAGGACCAGATCTTGTTGAGGTGGATGCGGTGGCAATGCAATTGGGGGTTAGATCCACTCTAATGGTTGAAAAGTTATTACAAAAGATGCAGACTCTTCTTACAGCAGAAGAGACTGATTTACTCAGGAAATATAGCGATGGAGAAATGACTCCCAATGATGAAGATTTTTTTCCAAAGTTATTGATTTCACCTAATTTAGAGGAGTATGGTGGACATTTTCTGGAATCAGAAACATGAACTTTGAAGAAGTGAATGGAAAAAAATGTATAAGTCATGTGTTAAATATTTTAACAAAAAACACTAAATGGAAGAATTGATACACCCTGGCGAACTGTTTTAGATATGGATGAAATTGTTAAGCCAAATTGGAGAACGTTTTACAAGCCACCATTAACTAAAAGAATTGGAGACTTGCAGTGGAGAATTTTACATTGTATTATTGCTGTAATCCACAGGGGCAAATCCACAGAAGAGTAGTCAAGGGGGGTGTAAGGTCGAAGCCGGGGAATCAGAATATATATATGGATGTAACAAGCGAGTTGAAAAGACAGGGGAAGCTAGGGGAAAACTAGAGCTGGCAAAGCTAAGGGGTAATCTAAACAATAACCAACAAGTGTGGAGAGAAAGGGCAGCATATATATAGGGGAAAACGAACAGTGCAGGTGAAACTAATAATCTTGTGATGGGAGCGAGTGCGGGTGAAACTAATTCTCTGGTGATTGGGAGCGAGCGTGAGAGCTAGAGGGGGCGGGGTGAACTTGAGGATCAGAGTTCGTTACAGTACTCCCCCCTCTGCTACGGACGGTTCCGGACGGCCGCGCTCGGTTGCGAGGAGTGCAACCTCTGGGAAGTGGTGCGGGGCGATCGGGATGCTGGCGATGGTAATCCAGCTTGAGGGCTTGGTCCAGGACATCCCTCGACCGTACCCACGACTGTTCCTCAGGTCCGTAGCCCTCCCAGTCTACTAGATACTGCAACTCGCCTTCCCGACGTCGGGAGTCTAGCAAGGCCCGGACCGTATAGGCGGGTTGACATCTCTGACATCGAGTGGTGGAGGGGGTGTTTGGGATGCCGTGGGCGGGAACATGGGGCTATAAAACACGGGCTTCAGAAGGGAGACATGAAACATGGGACAAATTTTGTAGCGGGGTGGCAAAAGCAATTTATAGGTGACCGGGTTAACTCTCTTAACAATTTTAAAAGGGCCGACATACTTTGGGCTTAGCTTCTTGGACGGGAGACGGAGACGGATGTCTCGGATCGAGAGCCATACCCGCTGGCCCGGATGGAATATGGGGGCAGGTCGGCGTCGGCGGTCAGCCTTAGACTTCTGGGTCTGGGTGGAGCGTTGTATCCGGTCATGGGTGGCTCTCCAGACCTGGGCACACCTCTGGGCCCAGGCATCCACCGCCAGAACGTCACTGGGGTCAGCCTCCCATGGGAAAAGGGGTGGTTGATAGCCCAGGATGCATTGGAAAGGGGTAAGACGAGTCGAGGAGCTGACCAGGCTGTTCTGGGCGTATTCGGCCCAGGGAAGGTAGGTGTGCCAGCTGCCTTGGTTCTGGGCACAGTAGGCTCTCAGGTATTTGCCAATTTCTTGGTTGAGGCACTCAGTCTGGCCATTGGTCTGGGGGTGGTATCCCGAGGAGAAGTTGAGTTGGATACCCAGTCTGTCACTGAAGGCTCGCCAGAAGCGAGACGTGAATTGGGTACCCCGATCTGAAGTAATCTCCTCGGGAATGCCGAAGTTCCTAAAGACGTGGTTGATCATGTGGTCGGCCAGTTGGGTAGTGTTGGGTAATCCGGGTAGGGGAATCAGGCGGCACATCTTGGAAAACCGGTCTATCACAACCAGGATCTCAGTCCGCCCGTCAGAGGGGGGGCAAGTCGGTAATGAAATCCATGGCGATGTGGGACCACGGTCGGTCGGGTATAGGTAACGGTTGGAGGAGACCTGCGGGAAGGTGACAAGGCGTTTTGGACTGGGCACAGACCGGACAAGAGAGGACATAGTCGTGGACGACGTCCTTGAGCGAGGGCCACCAAAATCTCCTTGCGAGTAGCTCGGTAGAACGGGTAATCCCCGGGTGGCCAGAGCAAAGGGAAGTGTGGACCCACTGCATCAGCTGAGGGCGAATAATGGTGGGTACGTACATCTTGTTGGGGGGGTTTGAGGAGGCACAGGCTCGTTGCCTTGAGCCTGCAGGATGGCCTCCGTCAATTCCGGAAACGACGCACGATGTGGGGAGAATAGTTTCCGGCCCCGGGGGCTCAGAGCCATGGCTGAAGAGACGAGAGAGGGCGTCAGCCTTGATGTTCTGGGAGCCCGGGCGAAAAGTAACAGAGAAATTAAAATGAGTGAAGAACATCGCCCACCTGGCTTGTCGGGGGTTCAACCTCTTGGCCGAGCGAAGGTACTCCAGGTTCTTGTGGTCAGTGAAGACGACGAAAGGGAACCTAGAGCCCTCCAACCAATGGCGCCATTCCTCAAGGGCAAGCTTAATGGCCAGCAGCTCTCTATTCCCGACGTCGTAGTTTTGTTCGGGGGAGGACAGTTTATGGGAGTAGAAAGCACAAGGGTAAAGCTTAGCAGGAGTCCCGTGTGGTTGGGAGAGTACTGCTCCCACCCCCACCTCAGAGGCGTCCACCTCTACCACGAACGGGAGAGTGGGATCGGGTTGTTGGAGAACTGGGGAGGTCGTAAAGGCGTCCTTTAGGGCCTGGAAGGCCTGCTGGGCGGGTGCATTCCATGTCAGGAACTTCGGGTTGCCTCGTGTCAGAGATGTGAGAGGTGCGGCGATTTTACCAAAGTCTCTGATAAAGCGCCTGTAGTAGTTTGCGAAACCCAGGAACCGTTGGAGCTCCTTGAGTGTCTTAGGTTCCGGCCAGGACAGGACTACGGCAACCTTGTCGGTCTCCATCTCCATCGTTCCGGCAGACAGGACATAGCCCAGAAAGGAGACGGAGGGACGGTGAAAGGCACACTTCTCTGCCTTTACAAACAGGTCGTGTTCTCTCAGTCTCTGTAACACTCTCGAGATGTGATCGGTGTGTTCAGAGAGTGTGGGGGAGTAAATGAAAAGGTTGTCTATGTAGATGACGAGGAAGAGATCCAGCATGTCCCGGAAGATGTCGTTCATAAACGACTGGAACACTGACGGGGAGTTGGCGAGGCCGTACGGCATCACCAAGTACTCGTAGTGCCCCCTGGTGGTGATGAACGCAGTCTTCCACTCGTCCCCCTTGCAAATGCGTACGAGGTTGTACGCGCTCCTGAGGTCAAGCTTCGTGAAGATCTGGGCCTTACTGATCTGCTCGAGGGCCGGCTGGATGAGAGGCAGGGGATAGGCAAACTTTACCGTTGCCTTATTTAAGGCACGGTAATCGATGCAGGGGCGAAGCCCGCCGTCCTTCTTGCCCACGAAAAAGAAGCCGGATGCTACAGGGGAGGTGGATGGCCGAATTATGCCAAGACTGAGCGCCTCGTCGATATAGTCTTCCATGGCTTTGGTTTCAGGCAGCGTTAAGGGGTACACTCTGCTCTTAGGGAGTGGGGACCCCGGAAGGAGGTCGATGGCGCAGTCCACACTACGATGTGGAGGGAGACGAACCTGGGTCTTCTCGAACACATCAGCGTAGGAAGAGTACTCAGGAGGGATGGAGACCGGAGATTTCACTTCGGGGCTCTCTACGGAGGTGGAGAACACCGGAAGGGAAATACAGTGAGACAAACAGTGGTCAGTCCAGCGCAACAGCTCCCCTGTGCGCCAGGAAATGTGGGGGTCGTGAAGTGCTAACCAGCGGTGGCCCAAAACCACTGGGTCCCTGGGTGACTGAACAATAAAAAACTGAATGAGTTCTGTGTGGAATAAGCCCACTTGGAGGGACAATGGCATGGTTCGAAAGGAAATAAAACCCGATCCGAGGGGTGCCCCATCCAGAGAATTAACTTTGAGAGGTGGCACGACCGGACTGAGTGGGATAGCTAGTTTTTGGACCAAGCCATCGTCCAAAAAATTCCCCGCTGCCCCGGAATCAACTAGGGCTGGGGTAGAAAAGGAGACATTGTTAAAACTCAACACCACGGGGAGGCAGACTTGTTTCTGGGTAATGTTGAGAATGGCGGACGTTCTTACCTGGCTTTTGGAGAGGGAAGGCTGGGGACAGGCCGGGCATGAGGCAATACGGTGACCCGGTGTGCCACAGTACAGACAGAGGCTCTGCGTCAAACGTCTAGTGCGCTCTGCCGGTGTTAATGGAGCGTGACCAAGTTGCATGGGTTCAGATTTGGAAGAGCATTCGGGAGTAAGGGGTTTAGACGAGTTGGAGCCCACTGAAAGCTCTTGGACGACTGAGGGGCTGCGAAAAGCAAGGTCACAAAGCAGATTATCTACTGTGATGGAGAGCTGGATATAATTCTCCAGCGACAGTGACTCTCCTCGACATGCTAGCTCCATCTGTAGCTGGCTGTTCAAACCCAGGCGGTAGACTGTTAACAAAGCGGGGTCGCTCAACCCACTACCCGCGCAAGGGTGCGGAAATCAAGTGCGTAGGCTGCGGCAGTGCGTGACGCCTGTTTCAGAAACACGAGGCGACTGCCCACATCCCTACCAACTGCCGAGTGATCAAAAACCACGGCAATCTGGTGGCAAAACTGATCATACGAAGTAAGAAGGGGGCTATCGGCAGTCCATAATGCGGTGGCCCATTGCCGTGCTTTACCAGTGAGCAGTGAGATTAAAAAATGTACTCTCTCACTGTCAGAGTGTAAAAGGGGGTGATACTTCATGTACACGCCACATTGCATCAAAAACCCCTGACAAGCTTCCGACGAGCCGTCAAACCTCTCGGGGGGTTGAAAGCTTGCGGCGCTAGGAAATGCGGTGGGAACACCAACGGGTACAGGGACAGACACAGGTGGGACAGGGTGAAATTGATCCGAAATAGTACGTACCGTGAGTAGTATCTCCTGTATCTGCTGTCCCTAGGCCGTGAGCGCTTGGTCGTGTTTCCCAACCGTAGATCCCTGGGCAGAAAGTGCCGTGCAAATCCGCTCTAGTGAGCTGCGAAAATCCTCCGTGGGATCCATTGTGACTGTCTTCAGTATGGTTGGTTATTATGTAACCCGCACAAGAAGAGACAGTCACAATGTCGAATAAAACTGCTTTTATTTTGCAGAGATGGAAAAAGTACAAAAGGGCAAATCCAGAGAAGAGTAGTCAAGGGGAGCGTAAGGTCGAAGCCGGGGAATCAGAGTATGTCAAAGGGGCAAATCCACAGAAGAGTAGTCAAGGGGGGCGTAAGGTCGAAGCCGGGGAATCAGAATATATATATGGACGTAACAAGCGATTTGAAAAGACAGGGGAAGCTAGGGGAACACTAGAGCTGGCAAAGCTAAGGGGTAATCTAAACAATAACCAACAAGTGTGGAGAGGAAGGGCAGCGTATATATAGGGGAAAACGAACAGTGCAGGTGAAACTAATAATCTAGTGATGGGAGCGAGTGCGGGTGAAACTAATACTCTGGTGATTGGGAGCGAGCGTGAGAGCTAGAGGGGGCGGGGTGAACTTGAGGATCAGAGTTCGTTACACTAGATTTTAATATTGTGGCCATTTTTTGTGCCATGGTAAAGTCCAGATTGTTGATTGATTTTAGTTTTTATAAAGCTACTTCATGTATTGTACTTCATAGTTTGAGGATGTCTGGTGCTATGGAGAGGATTTGTGCTCTGTTGTGGATAATGAACTTCATTTTACTCAATTTATATAATTTTATTTTATGTTTTATATAATGTTTTTTATAAGTGGAAATAATTTGTAATAAATGTGTTTTAAAAATAAAAAAAAAATCTCTCTCTCTCTCTCGCAGAGCAGCTCACAAATTTATCAAGTCTTATATGACAAGTGCACATAACAGCTGACGCTTACAACTTAAACCAGTACACTGAGACTCTTTAAGTACACTGTTAAATCTTTAATTTCCCATCCGAATTACACAATAGGTTATGAGTAGCCTGCTGAATTTACATCACGCCGGGAGTGAGTACAACACTCTCTTTTAAATGTTTACAGACAACACAGGATCATCAGAAGATAGGAATGGGAATAGTAGGGACATTAACGATTCCAATCTTATAGATTCTATTTCCTAAACGGTTCAATTAACAATTCTTTTAGAAGCCTACTGCAACTTTTGAAGAAGCAACCCATTATTGGTCCTAACTACAAAACAAAAACAATATTATTATTTAAAACATATCTCAAGGTTTAATTTTTCCTCTGTTCCAGATGTCTTTGACTACACATCATAGAAGCAACTTGTGTTCTATTTCACCTCGGTCAACACGCCACAGTATGGGTCAGCCTCACTGAGGTTAATATGTCAGGAGACATATAGCAAATTATTCACGTCTCTACATGCAATCAACCTCTACAAATACAGGTGCGAGATTGCCGGCACTTTGTCTTTTTGCCTCCTGAGGAATTAGTTGTATAGAACTATGAGTCGTTGTTATTGGGTATCAAAACATGTCCGACAAAAGCAACTATATAAGTGAACAAAGATTGAAATTCGGAAGTGAACAGAACCCCTGTGTGTGTGGAAGTTTACACATTGTTCATGTGCTTAGAGAAGCCTCTTCGCCCATTAAAGTGAATGCTATATATTTTCAGTGTAACTGTGTAAAATATTGTTCTGCAAAATTCCCACATTTGCTATATACTGTTGAGGTACGAGTAGATTTAAGAGTAAGGGTAAGTTTAGGGTTTGGGTAAAGGGCTAGAGTTAGGTTTTGGGGTAAGGTTTGAGTTAGGGGTAAAGTTAACAGTGTAACTGTAAATGTAATTAAATGCAAGCACGTTAAATGTAATGAGAATGCCACAACGTGTATGTACATAATGAGTACATTGTATCAAATGGTTAAGTACATAGTAGTTAAGGCCACCTATATAATGTATATGTGTACAGTATATGTATATGTACTGTATATATATATATATATGATAAGTGTGTGTGTGTGTTAGGGATGTGCAGCGAAACCATTATCTGTATATTTATCTGTATCTGTTCATTTGAAAAAATTATCTGTTCGGATAGAACCGGGTGTGGTAGAAACCGGAAGTGCGTCAAAACTAAATGAAACGCCCATTTTTAAGTGTTACTCTTACATTTAGATTGTCTATTATTTAAAATGTTAATTGTATATGCCTTTTCATAATAATAGCCTAATAATAATAATAACAATAATTAATTATTAGTTATTAAGTAATAATAATTATTATCATTATTATACAAGTATTACTGGTTTCTTAGCAGATGAAGTTGAATTTGTAGGCTACATTAACTGTGGAATATGCTATGGATTCTCCTGTTATTACAGATATTAATATCTGCATAAAACGTCTCGGGTTACTTAAGTGTAACCCTTGTTCCCTGAAAAATGCAGAAAGAGGTGCTGCGCTGGAGAGCACTTTGGGAACAGCTTTATGTGTGACCAGCTATGAATATGTGTGGAACACGTCAATGAACATTGACCAGAATTTATAGCCGCTGCCGGTGTAATCATTGGATGCTCCTGGGGCAGGGCTATAAATAGATGCGTCACAGGAGCATCGTCAGCTATTTTGTCTGAAGAGCAGTCCTGGGGCATCCCAGTGCGGCAATGAAGCGCAGCATCTCGTTCTGCTTTTTTTAGGGAACAAGGGTTACACTTTTCAAAAAGCTACACTTCTGATGCTGCTCTGGAAAGCGCTTTGGGAACGAGAATACCCACTGCACTGTGGCTGTCCGGACCCCCTACGGTTGTGTAGTGTGCTCACAAGAGCGTGAGAGGTCTTAAACACAAGCTTGAGATGTCGACTCAAGGACATAAGAGCCCGGAGTGGCAGGAACATCCAAATTATAAAACTGATGAATGTGTGCGGAGAGGACCAACCTGCTGCATCACAAACATGCTGCAGAGGGAGACCTCTAGCCAAGGCTTTAGAGAAGGCAAGCCCTCTGGTAGAGTGAGCCCTGATACCTACTGGCGAAGCTTAACCACGCGCCTCATAGGCCAGGGCAGTAGCGTCCCTCACCGAATGCGGCATAGTCTGCTTGGTGGCGGCCGCCCCCCTGTTGCAGCCCTCATGGCAAAGAATTGTTGCCCTGACTTACGCCACTGGCTAGTGCGGTGGACATAAGTCTGAAGGGCACAGACTAGACAAAGTCTGTGAAGTCTTTCCTGCTTTGGCGTTGTAAATGGCCTGACTGTAAACAGATCGCAATGCTCGCACCTGCCCCGCCCAAACGCAAGAGCAGCATGCTCTTCCCCCAAACACACTAAACAAAACTGGTGTGTGTCCGTTTCAGCCATAGAGCGTAAACATGGAACACACACCACTTGCTTTGTTTATCAATCATTCTTCATCAAAGTTCTGACAGACTCATGAAGCACATAAACACACAGAGAGAACTGAAGACAAAATATCTGACGATGCTGCTGTGATACATCTATTTATAGCCCTGCCCCAGGTGCATCCAATGATTACACCGGCAGAGGATATAAATTCCGGTCAATGTTCATTGACGTGTTGAACACATATTCACAGCTGGTCACACCTAAAGCTGTTCCCAAAGCGCTTTCCAGCGCTGCATCAGAAGTGCAGCTTTTTGAAAAGGGAACAGAATGTTTGTTTGTCTGTTTATTTATAATAATATTATTCTAGAGGCAGGAGGTATCAAGCAAAATGTGAAATGTCATCCTCATATTTTGCAGTGAATAATAAATACAAATTCAAACATTAAAATAAAATCAATATAGCCTACAAACATGTGAAAGACCAGTAAGTCTATAATTAATTTTTACAATAGGACACCATTATTCAATTAAATAATAATAACAATAATAATAATCATAATTTTTTTTTAAATGTTACATTTAGAAAGCACCATACCTAGAGTTCAAGGGCACCTAACATATTCACATTTAGCCCAGTTTAAAGAAGAAGAAAAAAAAGACTGAGTTTCAGTTTCTTCGTTTTCATAAAGAGTAATATAGATGAATACTATGGAGCGTTTAAACATTTATGGAACTATGACAAGGAGGAGGGCGTGGCCGGCGCTGAATCAACTGATCAGCGGAGAGCGAGATAATTGGGAGCTGGATGCGGCAGTACGAGAGAGAGAGAGAGAGAGAGAGAGATGCATGCCGCATTGCCGCCGCGCTGTATGTGTGTGTGTTTTGTTTATGTTTTATGTTGTTTTAGGTTCATTTATATAATTAAACCTTAGGTTTTCTGTTCAGCTAGTTCCTGCCTCCTCCTTGCCCATCCTTTTAACTTTTACAGGAGCATTTGAACTTTTTCAAAATAAAGTCTTAACCAGACACAGTTACCTTAATCGCTGATGTGAATATAAATGTGGTCAACTTTAGACCAATTTAAGATGAGCTCCAATGTTAAATCACTTCAGGTCTAGAATTTAAAATTGTGCTCAGATTTAGTCTATAAATAAATAAATGGGAATCATTACGTGTGAATCGTGTGATACATTAACATAGACATTTCAAGAAGTTGAGCACGTATATGCTGTATATTAAATAATGTTACACTTGACAAGCTCCAGATGTGCACAAATAACAGAGACCGCAAACGGAGACGAGACCGCGCCCATCCGATTTGAAAGCATACCGTGCATATTTTGATTCATGAGGTTTACATTTAAAAAACATTTGTTGCACAGTTCATAAATTTGTTGTAATTTTGGATAATATTTTTTTAAATGTTGCGTTATCGTGTGCTTTTTGGATAATCAGTCATACAAATATATTTGTATTATTCGAATGAATCAGATATTCGTTTTATAGTAATTATTCATTTCCGAATAAGGTATTAGAATCGGGTACATCCCTAATATACACTCACCTAAAGGATTATTAGGAACACCATACTAATACTGTGTTTGACCCCCTTTCGCCTTCAGAACTGCCTTAATTCTACGTAGCATTGATTCAACAAGGTGCTGAAAGCATTCTTTAGAAATGTTGGCCCATATTGATAGGATAGCATCTTGCAGTTGATGGAGATTTGTGGGATGCACATCCAGGGCACGAAGCTCCCGTTCCACCACATCCCACAGATGCTCTATTGGGTTGAGATCTGGTGACTGTGGGGGCCATTTTAGTACAGTGAACTCATTGTCATGTTCAAGAAACCAATTTGAAATGATTCGAGCTTTGTGACATGGTGCATTATCCTGCTGGAAGTAGCCATCAGAGGATGGGTACATGGTGGCCATAAAGGGATGGACATGGTCAGAAACAATGCTCAGGTTGGCCGTGGCATTTAAACGATGCCCAATTTGCACTAAGGAGCCTAAAGTGTGCCAAGAAAACATCCCCCACACCATTACACCACCACCACCACCACCAGCCTGCACAGTGGTAACAAGGCATGATGGATCCATGTTCTCATTCTGTTTACGCCAAATTCTGACTCTACCATCTGAATGTCTCAACAGAAATCGAGACTCATCAGACCAGGCAACATTTTTCCAGTCTTCAACTGTCCAATTTTGGTGAGCTCTTGCAAATTGTAGCCTCTTTTTCCTATTTGTAGTGGAGATGAGTGGTACCCGGTGGGGTCTTCTGCTGTTGTAGCCCATACGCCTCAAGGTTGTGCATGTTGTGGCTTCACAAATGCTTTGCTGCATTCCTTGGTTGTAACGAGTGTTTATTTCAGTCAAAGTTGCTCTTCTATCAGCTTGAATCAGTCGGCCCATTCTCCTCTGACCTCTAACATCAACAAGGCATTTTCGCCCACAGGACTGCCGCATACTGGATGTTTTTCCCTTTTCACACCATTCTTTGTAAACCCTAGAAATGGTTGTGCGTGAAAATCCCAGTAACTGAGCAGATTGTGAAATACTCAGACCGGCCCGTCTGGCACCAACAACCATGCCACGCTCAAAATTGCTTAAATCACCTTTCTTTCCCATTCTGACATTTAGTTTGGAGTTCAGGAGATTGTCTTGACCAGGACCACACCCCTAAATGCATTGAAGCAACTGCCATGTGATTGCTTGATTAGATAATTGCATTAATGAGAAATTGAACAGGTGTTCATAATAATCCTTTAGGTGAGTGTATATATATATATATATATATATATATATATATATATATATATATATATATATATTTTTTTTTTTTTTTTTAATTTATTTATTTATTTATTTATTTATTTAACCACTCCACAGATTTCATATTAGCAAACAATAGTTTTGGCATGTCCTTTAGGACACAAGTAATTTTTCCAACAGTTGTTTAAAGATAGATTGTTTCACTTTGAATAATTATAATTGATTATATCACAATTCCAGTAGGTCAGTAATTTACATACACTAAGTTAACTCTGCCTTTAAGCAGCTTGGAAAATTCAAGAATATTATATCAAGCCTTTACGCAATTGGCCAATTAGCTTCTGATAGGAGGTGTACTGAATTAGATGTGTACCTGTGGATGTATTTTAAGGCCTACCTTCAAACTCTTCAAGCTTCTTTGCTTGACATCATGAGAAAATCTAAAGAAATCAGCCAAGAACTCAGAAAAAGAAAAGTGGACCTCCACAATTCTGGTTCATCCTTGGGAGTAATTTCCAAATGTCTGAAGGTACCACGTTCATCTGTACAAACAATAGGACACCAGTATAAACACCATGGGACCAACAACCGCAAAGGACCTTGTGAAGATGTTGGAGGAAACAGGGAGGCAAGTATCTATACCCATGAGTCATATATCAACATAACCTGAAAGGCTGCTGAGCAAGGAAGAAACCACTGCTCCAAAACTGCCATAAAAAAGCCAGACTACAGTTTGCAAGTGCATATGGGGACAAAGATCTGACTTTTTTGGAGAAATGTCCTCTGGTTTGGTGAATAAAAAATGTAACTCTTTTGCCATAATGACCATCATTTTGTTTGGAGGAAAAAGGGTGAGGCTTGCAAGCCAAAGAACACCATCCCAACCGTGAAGCATGGGGGTGGCAGCATAATGTTGTGGGGTGCTTTGATGCAGGAAGGACTGGTGCACTTCACAAAATATATGGCATTATGAGGAAGGAAAATTATGTGGATATATTGAAGCAAAATCTCAAGACATCTGCTAGAAAGTTAAAGATTGGTCGCAAACGGGTCTTCCAAATGGACAATGACCCCAAGCATACCTACAAATTGGACAGCAAAGTCAAGTTATTGGAGTGGCCATCACAAAGCCCTGATATAAGTTCAATAGAAAACATGTGGGCTGGTCTACAAACCTGTCTTAGTTTCACCAGTTCTGTCTGGAGAATGGGCAAAAATTTCAGCAACTTATCTTGGAAGCTTGTGGAAGGCTGCCCAAAATGTTTGACCTAAGTTAAACAATTTAAAGGCAATGCAACCAAATACTAACAATGTGAATGTGAACTTCTGAATCACTGGGGCTGTGAAGAAAGAAATAAAAGCTGAAATAAATATTTCTCTACACTATTATTCTGACATTTCACATTCTTAAAATAAAGTAGTGATCCTAACTGACCTAAGACTGAATTTAAATGTTTTTGGCTAAAGTGTCTGTAAACTTCTGACTTCAACTATATATATATATATATATATATATACACACAGAGAGAGAGAGAGAGAGAGAGAGAGAGAGAGAGAGAGAGAGAGAGAGAGAGAGAGATCTGTTAGGTTAAGTAATTATATTTAAACATTGATTTAGCATAGCAATATTTTTTGATTTGGCTATTGTTATCACTGTTGCGAATGGTACTATTCATTTAGTAAAGGAAGGTATGAATAAATAAAAAGTCAAAGGAGCCTCTACACCTACTTCCTGTATATTGTTGAACAATGCTGCAAGAAGAAGACAGCAGTGGCTTTTCCTCTGTGGTTCTGCCAGGCCAAGCTTTGCAGTAGCCAGAGCAGGAGACACCAAAGGAGGATAACAGATGAAAACATAGTAGAAGGAAGCAGATTCATAAACAACAGTACACAGAGAAGGATTTGGAGCCTGAGGCAGATCCAATAAATTCAAGAGATCTTGCATGGTTTTTGCAGGTCAAGCATTGGCCTGCAGGCCTCCAAGACTCTGTAGAGCCAACAGCGAGACATCAATGCGGCGACCCAGATGCAGTAGGTGCTTCTGGATTATTTGAAAATGAAGACCCTCTGCGGTCAGACCAGGAAAATCTCTTGGACTCTAAGCAGAGTGACAGTGCCTCACAGCACAGCATCCTTCAGATAAAGGATTCATTTCTAGAGCAGTGAGCATGTACAGCTGCCTCCCCAAGCCGCAACACGGACGACCTCCATGTTCGACAGGGGCCCTCAATGCTGCAGAGGGTCTACACGTACTCAAGGATTTTATTACAATATTACAGTCCTCTTGGAAGGCCCCTAGCTCTAGCACCCTCCCCAGGACACAGCTAGGCAACTTGGCTGGGGCTGCAGCCTGTGGGGTTGCTACGGCTCCCCAGGTAGGGCCCACATTTGCTATGTTGGCAGTGGCAATAGCCAGGGCTGGTTGGGATGCTACAAATCCAAACAGGCTTTGCAGAGCTGTTGACAATCATCTGGGGAAAGCTCATCATGCCTCTGCTCTGTCAGCAAGGCTTGCATGCACCAACTCTCTCCTGCTATTGCATCTAGATGGCTGGCTGCATGATTTTTTCCTCCACTGTGTCCAGCAAAGAGATTCCAGGGTCTCTTTGGGTAGTTGATATGCTAATCCAGGGAACAAGTGCACAAGACCAGGCTCTGGGGCAGTCCTGATTCAGGCACGTCACCAAATATGGTTATCCCAATCCAATATAGCAGACCAGGACTACATAGCAGTCCATGCGGCTCCAGTGATTCTGCCCTGGAGCAATCACGCAGGACAAGGGAAATGACATGCACCAGTGTCCGTTCCCTTACAGCAGAAGTCTCAGTGCTTTTAGGAAAGGGAGCAGTAACACCTATGTCCTCAGATTTGAGAGGGAAGGTGTTTTATTCGACCTATTTCCTGATTACAAAATAGGATGGGAGTCTTCACCCCTTCCTAAATCTCAAGAGGTTCAATCATAATTTAAACCGACTGCCTTATCATATGCTCTGCCTAAAAACCTTCTTCACCTTCGGTAGGCAAGGGGACTGATTCACACCAGTGGATCTCCACAATGCTTACTTCCACATCCCAATCCACAAGAGTCTCAGAAAGTACTTCTGCTTTATTTTCAAGGAAAAGCATATGAGTATATGGTGCTCCCTTTTGGTCTGTCTCTAGCTCCCTGAACCTTCACAAAGTGTATGGATGCATCGCTCATTCCACTTCATCGCCAGGGTATTTGCATAGACAATTACCTCGACTCAGTGCAAAAAGACAACTAAAGCTGAGGCTATTCAACTCCGACACCGAAGGAGATGACTTCAGTGGTTTCAGTGGTCTCTCTCTCTCTCTCTCTCTCTCTCTCTCTCTCTCTCTCGGCTCTGTGGCTGCTGCCTTTTTTTGCCGCTCTCCCCATGCTTACTGAAATTAGACACAGGTGTTAGACATAATTTAGCTCAGGTGTAAGTGCCCTTAAGGCACCTGCGGCTTATAGACATGCGTGGCTTATATTGTGTTCAAAATAATATATTTTTTTTAATTCAGTGGGTGTGGCTTATATCAAATCAAAATCAAATCAAATCACTTTATTGTCACACTACCATGTACACAAGTGCAACAGTAGGTGAAATTCTTGTGTGCAGTTCCGAGCAACATAGCAGTCATGACAGTGACGAGACATATACCAATTACAATAAACAACATACTTACACAAAACAATTTACATATCAAATGTACACATACTTACACAAAACAATTTACAAATCAGATGTACACATACTTACACAACACAATAATTATATACAATGCAGAATATAGAACAGAATATACAATACAATACAATAAGTGGGAGTATATGAAATATATATGTGTGTATATATATATATAGCAGTTGTATTGAGGAGAATATGTTGACAGTCCAGTGTGATATTATAGATTAATAAAGTGCAGTGCTAATTATTGATCCTGATAGATCAAGAGTTCAACAGTCTGATTGCTTGGGGAAAAAGCTATCATGTAGTCGGCTGGTGCGGGTCCTGATGCTGCGATACCGCCTGCCTGATGGTAGCAGTGAGAACAGCCCATGACTTGGGTGACTGGAGTCTCTGATGATCCTCCGAGCTTTTTCACACACCGCCTGGTGTATATGTCCTGGAGGGAGGGAAGCTCACCTCCGATGATGTTCCTGGCAGTTCGCACCACCCTTTGCAGGGCTTTGCAGTTGTACGCGGTGCTATTGCCGCACCAGGCGGTGATGCAGCCAGTCAGGATGCTCTCTACAGTGCTGGTGTAGAACCGTGTGAGGATGTGGTGGTTCATTCCAAACTTCCTCAGCCGTCTCAGGAAGAAGAGGCGCTGGTGAGCCTTCTTCACAACGGCCTCAGTGTGGACGGACCATGTGAGTTCCTCAGTAATGTGGACACCGAGGAACTTGAAGCTGCTGACTCTCTCCACCGGTGCTCCATTGATGGTGATGGGGCTGTGTTCTCCGTCTTTCTTCCTGAAGTCCACAACAAGCTCCTTGGTTTTACTGACGTTGAGGGAGAGGTTGTGCTCCTGACACCAGCGTGTCAGAGTGTGCACCTCCTCTCTGTAGGCTCTTTCATCATTGTCAGTGATCAGACCTACCACCGTCGTGATCGTCAGCAAACTTAATGATGGCATTGAGCTATGTGTTGCCACACAGTCATGTGTGTACAGGGAATACAGGAGTGGGCTGAGAACATACAGCCCTGCGGGCTCCAGTGTTGAGGGTCAGTGATGAGGAGGTGTTGCTGCCCATTCTAACCACCTGACGTCTGCCTGACAGGAAATCCAGGATCCAGCTGCACAGCGAGCTGTTTAAGCCCAGAGCCCGGAGTTTCTCATCAAGCTTGGAGGGCACTATGGTGTTGAATGCTGAGCTGTAGTCTACAAACAGCATTCTCACATATGTGTTCCTTTTTTCCAGGTGGGAGAGAGCAGTGTGTATTGTAGATGCAATGGCATCATCAGTGGAGCGGTTGTTGCGGTAGGCAAACTGCAATATATTCAGGTGCGCTCAATAGTCCGGAGATTACGGTAAGCAATATCAAACTCGCAATTGTGCTATATGGCCCTATATCAGCACTGCTGTGATTATCTACGGCCAAATCACAGCAGTGCTGATGTAGTGTCAAATTGTACACTTGCTTGATATTGCTTAAATTATTTTAAATATTCATGTATTGCAAATTAATTGCAAAACTGTGCAAAATTAGCTGCAAAAATAAAAGGCATCTTGTGGAGTACTTGCTTCTGTTTCACACATGGCATTTAAAGACTGAGCACAAGCTGGTCATGAATAAATTATTTAATCAATTACAATAATGACAGTTATGCATGTGCACAATTAACATTTTTACTCTGTGCTTGTGCATTGTGGGATTTACAGTTGTGGCCAAAAATATTGGCACCCTTGGTAAATATGAGCAAAGAAGGCTGTGAAAAAAAAAAATCTGCACTGTTTATCCTTTTATCTTTCATTACAAAAAAAATCTAACCTTTAATTGAAACGGGATATATCTCATTATTAAATAATAAAAAAAAATGTATTGGCCATAATTATTGGCACCCTTTTATTCAAAACTTTCTGCCACCTCCCTTTGCCAAGATAACAGCTATGAATCTTATCCTATAATGCCTAATGAGGTTGGAGAACACATGGCAAGGGATCTGAGACCATTTCTCCATACAGAACCTCTACAGATCCTTCAAATTCAAAGGTCCATGTTGGTGGATTCTCCTATTCAGATCACCCCACAAATTGTCTATGGGGTTCATGTCAGGGGACTGGGATGACCATGGCAGAACATTGATTTTGTGGTCAGTGAATCATTTTTGTGTTGATTAAGATGTTTGTTTTTGGATCATTGTCCTGCTGTAAGATCCAACCAGGGCCCATTGTAAGCTTTCTGGCTGAGTCAGCCAGGTTTATATTTTTTATCTGTTGGTATTTGATAGAATCCGTGATGCCATGAAGACACATGAGTTTGTTATTGGATGAGAGCAGAGGCTTTTCTCTTGAAGCCCTCCCAACAATTTGTGGTGATGTAGGTGATTTTTTTGAGACTTTCTGACACCAAGACCCAAATAATTTCTGCAATTCCCCAGCAGTGATCCTTGTAGATTCTTTGGCCATTTGAACCATCCTCCTCCCTGTGCGAGGAGACAATATAGACACACATCCTTTTCCAGGCTGATTCTTAACATCTCTAGTTGATTGGAACTTGTTAATTATTGCCCTGATGGTATAAATGGGCATTTTCAATGCTTTAGCTTTTTTCTTATAGCCACTTCCCATTTTGTGAGGCTCAATAACTTTTTTACCAGAATTATATTCTTTAGTTTAACCCTTCCCTGTGAAACAGGAAGTCATGGCTGAACAATTTCATGTTCCTAGTCACTTAGGAGCACTAAAAATGTCAAATATGGATGGGAATATACTTCAGATATATATTACTCATAAGAATTTCTAGGGGTGCCAATAATTGTGGCTAACGTGAAATGGAGAAACATATTTATTTAATAATGAGATATTTCCCCTCTTTCAATTGTTTTACTTCAATTAAAGGTTCCATTTTTGTGAATTGTTTGAATGAAAGATGAAAAGGATAAACAATGCAGATTTATTTTTCCCCCCACAGCCTTCTTTGCTCATGGGTGCAAATAGTTTTGGCCACCACTTTAAATATATCCAAGTGGCTCATGTGTTTTGACTAAGTAAAAAAAAAAAAATACACTTTATTTTTATGATACGATTTAATGATACGTTCATTGATCATTTCTGGTGATGCCATGAGTGTAAAAAGTAAATAAATGTGAGGGAAATGAGTTAGTCACTGAATCAACGATCAAAAGAAAATTATTATCCTTTAAAATGTTAATGTCTACAGATTTAAAAAGAGACTTTTATAATAAAGCGCAAAAAAGTAAAAGAAGAAAAAGAAAGCTATAAAAAACAGTGCAGAGTTTCTCTTAATTATACATTTCATAGCACAAAGGTGACATTTAGTGCAGAATTATTACTATTATATTTTAGTTATTTTAGTGCAGTACCTGCAACTGAGCTTCTAATTTGTGTGCTTCTCAAATCTGTGTCCCTATTGTACATGTTCATGCATTTAGTTTTCTGCATTTTCTGATTGCATGCTTTAAATATGCACATAACCAGCTGAGGTTCATTGTCAGTCTCGCTCATCGGGACAGTGTGCACACCTGACGACAGGACATCTAGATGTAAAGCTGTCGTAGCATCTGCGACTTGTCGAGACTTGTCGCTGGAGAAGACCAAAAGACCGTTGGTCATGAGATTCTGAAACTTCTTGTCACAGACCAGTCGCCGACTGAGACGAGATGAGCTTGAGTCGTGTAGTGTACACTACACTTTATGGATTTAAGGCTGTTAAGGGAAAGCACTTCAACACACATGGTGTCTGTCGGAGAACACGGCTTATGTGTCAGTGTTAACACATAAGTGTCATTCTTACAGGTTTTCGAAGAGTGCACATCTGCTCAAGTTTGTAGTCAAACAACACCAGGGGTGTCCAAACTACAGCACGTGGGCCATCTGCGGCTAACCAAGTGTTTTGATGTGGCCTGTGAGAGATTTTGGAAATAGAACATAATTTGGCCCGCTATTGAAAAATTATATGAAATTTGTTTTCTGAACAATGGGTGTCGCTATCACATACAGCCACATTTCAAAGCACAGTGTCACCAATAGTGCGTTCTGTTTAGTTGCCTCCAGCTTCATCCATTGGAAGAGATAAGTAGTTCTGACCTCCAGATTTCCACAGATAAAGCGCCAAGCAAAAAGAATAATGCATTTGTTATAGGACTGGTATTGGGTTAGATACTTTGCTTGTGTAACCATTCTCGATACAATGTGACATGTCCGATACTGTGCTCCATCATACAACTGAATAGAGCTGCAGTTGTGCAGCACAACCAGTCGCACCGAGTTCATTGAGTGCACACAGAGACGCACGAGCTGAGCACACTCTCCTAAAACATCCTCTTGCTAAGAAGTTTATTAATTGTTGTGAATTGGTTTGTTTTGATGTTTCATTGAAACAAGAAAAATTATTCACAGACTTCTCTGCGCCATTTGAGAGTAACACAATAAGAGAGAGTGCTCAAAACACACGCGCAGCTCTGCTTGTACTGCGTAAGCTTAGCTTTTGCTTGCAAATCTACAAAGGGAGCGCAATAATTTTGATGAAATTAAATTGTAACACAAGTAACAACAGAACAGAAACTTGTATTGAATTACTAATAAATAAAAAGTAATTCTGTGAATCTTGTCATTGCAGAAAATTGTTACATATTCTGATTATTGTAATGCGTCATACCCACAGGCTGAAATCTGAGGGTTGTCCCCCCTAAAATATCATTAAAATATGTGTATTGTAAATAATATAATGATATATTCTTAAAATAATTGTTTAAGAAATAAAATAATACAAATGCAAACGGGGCAACAACAAAAAAAAAACCTTGGTGTCCCCTTCAAAAATTGCTCTTGAGAATTGTTATGTTTATTGTCCCCCCCAACATTTTGATGAAATTTTCGCCCCTGGTCATACCCAAAGCTGCTTATGCTTTGCAGTGACACTGAATGGACGTCAAAATATAAAAACTCAAAATCCAAAGGCATTGAAAGTACAAGCTCTTACCCAGTATAATATTTGTTACATTACTGCACTGTCAGAAATGTACTTTTCCACAAAGGAGCCAATATCTGCCTTATGGATATCATTTCAGGTGAATTTCTGTTTATGAGGGCATTTTTCATAAAAATGTCTGTCTCATTATTTTATTCAAAACATATTTTGCAATAGTGGCATCTAACTTTTTTTATTATAATTATTTTTATTATTACAATGGTGCAGCCCGTAATACCTTATTTCTTTTTGCATTTGGCCCCCAGTAGAAAAAGTTTGGACACCAAATTTCATGTATTCTGCACATAGTCTGGGTTGGTTTTTGCATTAAACTGATTTTTGATGCACGTTTAAATTGGCTATTATAATATTATCTTAATTTGATCTACACAGAAGTTATTTTTCCATCCCCTGCTTAACGTCATTAATGACTGCTCTATACTGTTGAAACAAAATGGTTCAAATGATGAATAGTTACAATGATTTCAGGGAAAATGACTACCAAGTCATTGTAGGGGAAAGGAACCCCAGATTAGAGGGCCACAATTAGCTGTTGTATAAAGAGATACATTGTCAAATGTCATTTTTGGTGTTTCATTTAGTCTGTAATTCAGTTTAGTGTGAAAGTTACTCATGGTGAAGTTCTGTTTGAGAAGTTAACTTTAGTTCTACCTCTAGAAAAGTGCTGAAATTTCATCAGGTAAGCATCCCATGCTAACAGGCTCCACCAGTACTTAGCTCTGCTCACTGACCTTTAATTCCACTCACACTGTATACAAATGTCTTCAGTCAAGCCCACTCAGAATGTGCATGCTCACACACACAAACAAAAGATACTCTGACTCGATTGTTGCCACTCCACTCTCGTTCGCTCTCTTTCGTGCCGGCATTATCTCCTTGCCTCTGCTCTAATGACTTCCCACTGAGAGAGGCCCTGGCAAACAGCTCCAGCACTCGGCCCCTAAGAATAGCATTAGACACAAGGTTATCTGGGCATTACACTTGCTGTAACATGCAATTAGCTCGCCTCCTCCATTTTCATTACACAATTATTCATTAATGTCAATTTAATTTTATGCATTGTTCTACATGACCGAAGGCTGATTACTGGGCCCTTGCACTCCAATATCCCAAGTTAACCGCTGGCAGGCTCACTCGCTGGACCACTAATTGCAATTTAGCCCCAGACAGCACCTCCCCTCTTTAGTCTGGCTTTAATGGAGAAACTGATTCCGAGACAGGTAACGATTGGAAAGACAAAGTGCCTCTAGCTGAATGGAAAACAAATGCCCCACTGCTAAGCTGTTTTCTTTGCGATAGCACATGAGGTAAAGCCTTTGTATTCTGAGGGAGCTGGATAAGAGAGTAATATGTTCAGTGTTTCTGGTGGCTTGATACCCTATTCGTCTCTTCCCTCCTTCCGACTGTAATATGACTCAAACTGGGAAACTGTGTGCAGTTAATATGATAGTCAGGTGAGGCCAAACTGTGGTGTGCATTCTAGTACAGCAATAAATTCAGTGGTTGGTATAATGTGAAACTGTCAACATATTTCACAATGCAGCCAGACAAAATGAGAGAATCTAGAATCTAATATGGCCAAAACTAATTCTTGTTAGATTAGTGTAGCAGCTTGTGTTCGCTGCATGGTGACTGCCTAGTGTTGCTCAATCTGTTTCAGGTGTATCAGAGCAACTTGAACTTTATATAATATTTGGATGATAAGGGGAGTGTGAGGAGGCTGAAATCATCCTGGCCTTCTTTTTTGATTAACAAAATTGTAGTTCAGCATGAACATTTGGTTTGTTTTGCATTCCCATATTTACAGTATATTAAATTAAATTTGGCTTAACAATAATTATTGTGCAAGCTTTTAACTCTTATAACCTGTCCGGGGTCCCAGAGACTCCAAGGACATTTTAATAGCATACTTAACATTTAAGTATCAGGTGAGAATGGATTATATTACAACCTAAAAAAAAAAGAGTGCATTACTTACGTATGTCAAAAACAAAAACCAAAAAAGCATGAATACTTGCAATGAATTATCACTTGCTAGTATTTTCTACATGTTATACACACTGAGATATACTTTTGTCAGTTTTATTATTTTGTATTATTATTGTTTTATTGTACCTTTCTAAAGGTTTTTTTTTTTTCTTTTATATTCTGGGGTCAAATTGACCACAAACTGAAACAATGTTACTAGAATAGATAAGTGCATGTCTGCTCTGCGCTAAAAAAGAAAGACACATCTTCAATACTATCTGCCATTTTTATTAGGTTAGCGAAACATTTCAAAAGTTTGAAGAGGTCAATTTAAAAATGTATATTATTATTTTACACATTCAACATTGGGGTGTCTAGGACCCCAAACATAAAACAGTTAAGACAATCTAAACAGAACATGAGGGTTACAGGAACAATTCACCCAAAATGAAAAATCTGTCATCATCTACTCTCATGTCATTACAAAACATGTATGATTTAAATATAACTTTATGACAATATACCAATATGATTTCAGCAGACCACAAAATACATTTATTAAATTAATGTTCATATAAAGGGAGTACATATAGTGATTCACTTTAATGATTAATAAAGAATCAAAATGGTCATAAAACTAGAACATGCAAATTGTGCATCACATTTCAAGTCTTCTTAAGGCACATGATCACTTTGTAATAAGATCAAACCTGTTTGGTTTTTGCACATCTCGTGACCAAACGTCATAACATGACGTTATTTTGTGTTTTGCAGAAGAAAAAATGTCATACAAGTTTGGAACTATATGAGGGTGAGTAAATAATGGCAGAATTTTAATTTTGGGTGAACTATTCCTTTGAGGAATTGTTTCAAGATGAGTTACAAGACATTTTCAAGGTGAAGAATACTCTTACCGAAGCTTCATACAAAGATCAAACAACAGACACCTTAGTGAGCTCATGTTCCAGTGGCATTGAACCTATTATTTCTGTTCTCTTTTTGATTTATCCTAGTAATTCAGAGACACAGACAGCATCCACTGACATAAACAACCATCTCTTTCATACATTAGAGAAAAATGGTCCCTCACCTGCCCAATCTTACCAAGGGCAGAGGAAAATAAACTACTTCTGGTTGCTTTGGGTGTGGTGCGAGGCAAACAAAATCTTATCAGTAGCGAATAGACGCTCTCTATATCTGTTCTTCTCTTCCTCTTCACTCTCACTATATCAGGCATCATTAACCTTTTACTTCTCTAAAGCTGATGGTAATCAGGTTCTGCCATCTTTGGCTTTAATAAAGCATTAAAACAACAACTGCTGCTGATTTTCCCCACAAACCCCCTTCAGCTTTGTGCTCACACAAACCCGCACCAGAGGGGGAGAAGGGTGTGTCGCGGTGATAATGAAATCTCCTTTCTAGAGCAAGAAATCGTTTCACACCATTCTGTTGCACTGAGTTAGGAGACTCCTCATCTCAGAAATGATAAACTAAACGGGGCGGTTTGCACTCAACACACACCTGGCGGAGCAGGAGAGCATGCAATTAAAATGTGTAAATATCAGCAAGTACCTGCGGGCCAGAGTGGACCCGTCTTTCATGAGCTAAGATCCACATCAAAGTGACTTAGGCAACAGAGCTCCAGGCCAACTTGTTCAAAGCACAGAGCCTCCTCTGAATTCTATTTTATGCTTGTTGTGCATATTATGTCTCTGAATAGAGCATATAAGATTCATACCGTAAAGGAAAAGGTAAAAGGGTTTAATCCAAAGGAGAGATGTGTGGTTCCAGCATACCAAAAAAATAAAAATAAAACCTAGACACATGTGGAAAGAGATTAATTTGGCTTCTTTGTTGTTCCTTGAATAAGAATGATTTCACCCCCTGTCTGCAGCAGACCTTTTTGTAAGCAGTGGGGCAGTAATTACTGTCCATTTTCAGCCGAAGAGTAATCAAGGCTTTAAAAAGAAAATTAGATAATAAGCATCAAATGTGAAAAGGAGGGAACAGAGAAAACTAGAATCTTAATTTGGCATAAAAGATGATTTGATTAGCATGACCAAAGGTTTACAACATTTTGTTTAAATATAATAGATAGTAATTACTTTCATATTGAATCAAGTTCCATTCAGAGCAAATTATTTAAATGAAAAGATAAAATGTATCTGGATTAAAATGAATATGACAGTCATGTGCTTTCAAGCCATTCCTTTTTGCAGGGCTTGACCACATTAGGCTAATTTACAGAGTATGCACATTAGAGTGCATAAGCTTTATGTATTTTATCTCAAAGCACTGTGTTGAAAAGGAACGCTGTTTAAAGCAACATCCATTCTCTTATTATTGTATCTAGGAGAGAGCTTTGTTTTGACTGTAACAAGGCATGCTTTAATGTCACAGACACCCAGAAATAGAGGACATGATCTTTCATGATGAGATGAAATACTCACAACTTTTGATGCAATATGATGTACAGTCAAATAGAATGTGCTGTCATGTGTGCATCTATGACAATCCAATTCCCAGGACATTTGATATTAGCTTTTACCCACACTCATGTAGATAAAAGAGGACAACTCACCAACTAATGCTAGAATGCTTTTACTTGTTTTTTGTATAAGTTTGAATGGTTTGTGAGTCACTTTTCATATGAGTTCAGCTTTTTAAAAGCTTTGTAAAATAAACTCAGGTTAAACGGATTACTCGAGTGAAAAAGATTGCTGTAATCCCAGCCCATCTAACATTTCATATTTCCATAAATTACCCAATAAAAGTGCCATTTTCAATGTCATAATCAGCACTAACTAACTGACTTGCATTTAGTTCTCATGCATTAAGTAGGCAGATGATATTGAAATAATGACTATTCAGGAAAAAGGTTGGATAAAGACAGAGCATTAAGTTGATTTGAGGTTATGAGAGAATCACAAGACTAAGTCTTGTGTCAGCAAAATTATCTTACCAATGTATAGCATAGTCCGTATTTGGTTATGCAAAAGGCCAGAATGGTCAGCCTTATTACAGAGACACAAATTTAATAGAAATAGTTTAAAACATAAAGCACAATATTAGAAACAGACTCAACAAGAACATGTCAGAGTCAACCGCTCTAAAAGCTAATCACAGCAGTGTGTGAAAACAGCTTTTTTTGAACTTCCATTTGAAACGTTTGCTGAAAACATGGCTCTGGGCACAGCCAGATCCAGGCAAATGAGGACTTTGTGAAATTATTTGTTTGACAGGCACAGCAGTTTGGAGGTTAATGTCATTAATTAATTATGTCACTATGTGCATGCCCTGTTTGCCAAATATTGAGAATAACATCTGAAACTTTTAAATGACTATTGTAAATGCACCTGTTGCCAATTACGGCATCAATCACTGCACATCATTGCCCAGTGAAGCAGCAAGTGTGTCGTTCCTGTCTGTTCATGCAGATACCTGGATGCTTATCAAAATCTATTTTAATCAATCCAACTCCTGCATGAAGAAACTGGAACTCCTTAAAATAAAGGCAAGAAAATGTAAGCACGTTACATTAAATTACAGTGGTGGCAATCAAACACAAAAGGCTGACTATTTGTATGACTGCAGCAATCCTCCAAGTGGATGCTTGCCAAAGAGTTTATGAATGTGTATAAATGTACTGTATATAAAGAGACAGACATGAACTTAATTTCAGATCCTTGATAAATTCATTAGTCAATGGCCTTGTTTAAAATAATTAGATTTCCATCTCATCGTATGGTCTTAGGCAATTAAACTGAAACAGCCTTTACTGTCAGAACTTTCAAGAAAGAAGATTGAGGGGACAGGAAGAAGCCATTAAAACAGTACAACATCTGAATCCTTGCGCTCACTGATATGAAAATTCTGCCATTAATTGCTCACCCTCAAGTTGTTCTGAACCAGTGTGACCTTTTTGTGTGGAACACAAATAGAAATATGTTTTGTAAAATGGGCTGTTAAGCTCCAAAAGGGACAATAAAACAACATAAAGCAGTCTATAAAATACATGCACTATATTTTATAAAAGCATTTTAGAGGCATGTTAATCTGTTGAGATGCAATTCCCCCCCACGCGGTTGTGACGTTACTCTGCTTACATTTAATATATCATTTACAGTCTAAATGTAATTAATGTTAACAAATTATACATCTTTTCAAAGGTCTAAGGGTTCAACTTTGATATCCGATCTCTGTTTCAGGATAGCAATGCTCCAGAAACAGCAATTTAGTTATTTGTGCCAGGAGTACAAATGAAAAAATGCAATATAAAAATTAGACTTCATACCTTTGTTATGAAAATGCGATCGCCAGATGGATCTAGTTCGCCACACTTGGGTCAATTGTCGATGACAACCGTTCATTGAAAAATGTCTCGAGTTACATGTGTAACGTCTAGGTTACGAATGTAACCTCCGTTCCCCGATGGAGGGAACGAGACGTTGTGTCGGAGAAGCGACACTAGGGGTCTCTCTTGCGCCGCCGAATGTACCTCTGATCTATGAAAAAAGGCCAATGAGAAGTTGGCAGCTAGTATTTGCATACCCCGCCCCCGGACATACGGGTACAAAGGCAGGCAAATACTAGAGTTCATTCAGGATTTTTCTGAGGAGCCAGAAATGGTCCGGCCACTACAGCGGCTCGGCTTAGCGACGTGGCCGGGAAGGACACAACGTCTCGTTCCCTCCTCCGTTTTTTATGTGCCAGATGACCAGCTGTATCAGACTACACGTACCCTTCCCCAATGCCCCACAAAAGTCGTCGGAATCCTTTTGGTTACCCAGACAGGGGAACAAGGTGACGCTTGCCAACCTGGGAACGGGCCAAGCCTGGCTGGGCCTCTTTTCTCTCTATGTTTCTCGCATAGAGTAATAGACAGCCGGGGCCCTTACACGCACTGAGGGAAGGGGGTCTTACCCAATTTCCTATTCTTTCAGGGGGAAAAGACCCTGCGGAGACCACCCCTACCCAGCTGGGGAGGTAAGGTGGTGAATACATCACATGTGTTTTTAGACGACACGTGGAAGTGGCGCGGTGGTAGATCCAGCCTCAGCGAGGGGGGAGTTGCTACACACGGCGACCGAAGGGCAGCCGGAACTTACCCAAGGAAAATGCGGGTCCGCTCATAAGGGGACCGTATCGCGTAAAATACACACAGGGGGAGTCCGCGTAGGATTCCTCACCCTGTGGAGCACCTATTCCAGTACAGGGTAGATTTGAGTACCCGCAGTGGATTGGGTCGGCAAGTTCCTCCGCCGAACTGTGGACCCATGAGGGCTAGGGAGGAATCGACCAGGGATTCGAGTTGAGTGAAATCTCGTGGTAAAAAAGACGCACAGTTTTACCTCAAGCGAGGGAAAGGGCGTATATGCCGCCCAACCCACTGCTCTACCCCTGGCCAGTGCCCACGAGAACGCAACACTCCTTGTTGAGTGAGCTCAGACCCGCAAAGGGGGGCGTGGCCGTGGGCGGTGCCCAGACCCCAGGAACCAGTCATCCAACCGCGATGGCTGTGGAGAGGATGGAGGGTTCCAGTCCAAGCCCACGCTGGCGGCGGCCCGGGAAAGCATGTCGGACATCTGAGCGTCAGCCTCAGCCTGGGGGTGCTGGCCTGAAGGCGGCAGCCCAGGGGAGTCATCCGCGTCAGATGCCGCACTCTCCAATGCAGCGGCGACCTCATCCGCTTCGAGCTCTAGAGGATAGGCAGGCTGGCTGTGAGGCGAGCCGCTGTTGCCTCGAGCACGGACGGGAGTCAACGAGCGTGCTGGGGAACGGGTGGTCCGCGGGTCTCTGGTACCCGAAGGAGCCACACCCGCTGCCACCCCCAAATCGCCTCCAGCGCCACTCGCACCGTCCTCAATCCCGTGGGAAGAAGGAGCAATGCGAGGGGCGGCTGGAGTGGCTTGTTCTCGGTTGAAAACAAGTCACGACCGCAACGTTGTCATGGTCATGTTCTCGCAGTGAGAACATGAACCATCCACAAATGCAGCCTCGGTGTGATCGCTACCCAGACACACGAGACAACGCCTGTGGCCGTCTGAAACAGAGAGCACTCTACCGCATCCAGGAACTACACAGCGGCGGAACGGCATCTTTATAAAGACGCGTCCTGAAAAGGACGTTCAACACTCGCTGTGTTTGCTCCGTTGAAACGCGGAGGGCGGTGAGCGAATTTAATTCTGTAGCCTCTTTCTACTGTCTTCAGAACCCACATAGAAATGCCTGGCAGAAGTTTCCATGCTGCCAGGTTCTCTGAGATGGGTATAAATTTCGACACTTCCTGTTGAGGGGATGTCGAGTGTTCCGCGTCCTGGATAAAGGCAGGAAGCTATGGTACACCCAACTCTTTGGTGGAAGCCTCTGTCACCCGAAACACCAAAGTGTGTGAGTGAAGAGGTTTCGTGAGGGTATCGCTACTCAGCCAGATATATGCGAGAGCCCCACGATGAAAGAGTGGGCGCTGACTCCCGGAAGTAAGTGAGGCGAGCGCAAAGCATTTCGCTCGAAAGTAGGACGCAATGTGCACACTCGCCCTGCCCCAACGCGAGAGCAGCATGCTCTTCCCCCAAACAAACAAAACAAAACTGATGCGTGTCCCTGACTGTCAAAGAACGTTGACAGGGAAACATGCATCATTTGCTATACTTCTCAGACATTTTTCCACCTTTTTCTTTTCTTTATATATATATATATATATATATATACTTACTCACCTAAAGGATTATTAGGAACACCATACTAATACTGTGTTTGACCCCCTTTCGCCTTCAGAACTGCCTTAATTCTATGTGGCATTGATTCAACAAGGTGCTGAAAGCATTCTTTAGAAATGTTGGCCCATATTGATAGGATAGTATCTTGCAGTTGATGGAGATTTGTGGGATGCACATCCAGGGCATGAAGCTCCCATTCCACCACATCCCAAAGATGCTCTATTGGGTTGAGATCTGGTGACTGTGGGGGCCATTTTAGTACAGTGAACTCATTGTCATGTTCAAGAAACCAATTTGAAATGATTCGAGCTTTGTGACATGGTGCATTATCCTGCTGGAAGTAGCCATCAGAGGATGGGTACATGGTGGCCATAAAGGGATGGACATGGTCAGAAACAATGCTCAGGTAGGCCGTGGCATTTAAACGATGCCCAATTGGCACTAAGGGGCCTAAAGTGTGCCAAGAAAACATCCTCCACACCATTACACCACCACCACCACCAGCCTGCACAGTGGTAACAAGGCATGATGGATCCATGTTCTCATTCTGTTTACGCCAAATTCTGACTCTACCATCTGAATGTCTCAACAGAAATCGAGACTCATCAGACCAGGCAACATTTTTCCAGTCTTCAACTGTCCAATTTTGGTGAGCTCTTGCAAATTGTAGCCTCTTTTTCCTATTTGTAGTGGAGATGAGTGGTACCCGGTGGGATCTTCTGCTGTTGTAGCCCATCCGCCTCAAGGTTGTGCGTGTTGTGGCTTCACAAATGCTTTGCTGCATACCTCGGTTGAAACGAGTGGTTATTTCAGGCAAAGTTGCTCTTCTATCAGCTTTAATCAGTCGGCCCATTCTCCTCTGACCTCTAGCATCAACAAGGCATTTTCGCCCACAGGACTGCCGCATACTGGATGTTTTTCCTTTTCACACCATTCTTTGTAAACCCTAGAAATGGTTGTGCGTGAAAATCCCAGTAACTGAGCAGATTGTGAAATACTCAGACCGGCCCGTCTGGCACCAACAACCATGCCACACTCAAAATTGCTTAAATCACCTTTCTTTCCCATTCTGACATTCAGTTTGGAGTTCAGGAGATTGTCTTGACCAGGACCACACCCCTAAATGCATTGAAGCAACTGCCACGCCCCCGCTGCCACATATATATATATATATATATATATATAGAAAGAGGCAAAGGATAAAAGTTTCTCTGTGCACTGCCTAACAAATTCTAAATCCTAGCAGAGGAAAGAAAGTTTCTGACAGGCTTGTGAGACACACAGCACAGTATGCTCTGAAGAAAATGGATCTGACGACACGCTGGTGTCACCTGTATTTATAGCCTGGCCACAGGTGCATCTAATGATCTCACCAGCCGAGGCTATAAATTCCAGTCAATGTTCATTGACATGTTACACACATATTCACAGCTGGTCACAATGCAGGATTGTTCCTAAAGCGCTTAGCAAAGCACAGCATCATAGTGAAGCTTTTTGTAAAGGGAACATCTAATAGCAGTTTTTGTACATAAAAGTAATAAATCTGAGAAATGTTGATATATTCTCCATTGTTTACATGAGATCTCGCCTGAAAAAACTACCCCTCGTTATCGTTCTTCAACAAACTATGTAATCTGAGCAGCATTCATGCTGTAAAACGTCTAGGTTACATATGTAACCTCTGTTATCTGATGGAGGGAATGAGACATTGTTTCGAAGAAGAGACACTAGGGGTCTCTCTTGAGTGCCGAATATACCTTTGGCAGACACAGATGTGATCCTAAGACCGCGGCCGGGCTACGTGCCCAAGGTTCCTACCACACCCTTTAGAGACCAGGTAGTGAACCTGCAAGTGCTGCCCCAGTAGGAGGCAGACCCAGCCCCTTCTTTGCTGTTGTGTTTTGCGTACCTACTTGGACCGCACGCAGAGCTTTAGACGTTCTGAGCAGCTCTTTGTCTGCTTTGGTGGACAGCGGCAAGGGAACGCTGTCTCCAAACAGAGGCTCTCCCACTGGGTGGTGGACGCAGATTCATTGGCCAATCACACCCAGGCCGTGCCCCCCCCCCCTTCCGGGTCCAAGCACACTCAACAAGGAGTGTTGCATCCTCATGGGCACTGGCCAGAGGCACCTCCCTGGCAGCCATATGCAGAGCAGTGGGTTGGGCAACACCTAATACCTTTGCAAGATTTTACAATCTCAGGGTAGAGTCAGTTTCGTCCCGTGTTTTCTCAGGTCCGAGTCAGAAAACTTGGTAAAACGCTGACGGACTGACTGGGTGGATCGCTTGCACCTAGCGCCCTTTCCCTCGGTTGAGGTAAAACCGTGCGCTTTTTATCCCAGGAGATCCCACTCACTCGGCTCCCTGGATGACTCCTCCCTAGCCCTCGGGGTCCGTAATTCAGGGGAGGAATTTGCTGACCCAATCCACTGCGGGTACTCACTCTACCCTGTACTGGAATAGGTGCTCCACAGGTCAGCGCTCCTATGTGGACTTCCCCCCTGTGTGTATTTTCAGCAGTACAGTCTCCTTATGAGTGGAGCCGTGTATCCCTTGGGCAGTTCCCGCCATGTCTGTAGCAACTCCTCCCTCCGAAGAGGTGGGATCTACCACTGCGCCACTTCCCACATGTGTCCTAAATAGATCAGCAGGGCCGTTTTTAAGGAGAGGACCCTGAGTCCAACTGATTCTAGAGGCTCGAAGGCGGGAGCACGTTTTCAAGCTGCAGGAGGACACCCTCTCTAACTTTAAAAAATAACAACATATTCACTCTGGGAAAAACTTGGGAAATAAAGCCCTAAGTGTCTACTTTCAAAAGATACTACAACTGTGTCCATACTCCAAAGGGTCCAGTAAATACAACCATTTAAGTTCAGGTATGTTATTTTCATGGTTTGTGCTCAAAAATGTGGTGCGTATCAACACGTTAAAATAAAATTAAAAGATTAAGTCTTATTATTACATGGAAAATTGTGTGGAATTATGAGATTGAAGATGTAATGTTTTGGAAATAAAGTTTTAATGTTACAAGAATAAATTCAAGGCATTACGAGAATAAAGTTGTAATATTATGATAATAATTATATATATGAAAGTTGCACTAAAACTCATAATGTTCCAAGTCTTCTGTAGCCATATGATAGCTTTGTGTGAAGAACAGACAGAATATTATTTATTATTTTAAAGTCTTTATTCACAAAATTTTGCCTTCAAAATGTTGAACTACTCCTTTGACAACCTTCATTCAACACAATACAAGATGGTACAACTATGTCAACCGCATTTATATAGATCTGAATTATGTAAAAAAATATAAATAATCAGGCGATACTCAATGGCACAAAAGTAATGGTCTTCAGTCGTTTGCTCTTTTTTAGATGATCTTCAAATCATTAGCTCAACATGTTTAACGAGCTGGACCATCCTGAATTGCTGAGCAAAAGAGTCATTTCCTTAATTCGCGATACCACCTAATCATAGCTACAAGGGTCAATTTGGAGTGTAAAATAAAAACAAAACATGTGGTTCATTCTTCTGAAAAGGCCCAGCACTGGTGACGAATTTAATCATTGTCACCCAAGAGCTTTGAATTAATTTACCTCACTGTCTCATCCTAGTTTAATTTATTTCTCTGTTTTAATTAAAAGCTTGTTATATTTACCCCTGGCTGCACATCTTTAAGTGTAACAAAATGAATGGAAAAATGATTTTTACCTGAGGGTAAAAATCCACAGAAACGTAATAATAAGGAATAAAAAGGACAAGGTTTTATTAAGCATGCCTATGTCCAATGTAGACCCTTCCTCATGTCTTCGTTGAACACCACTATGCCCCTCTGCTAACAGTCTTAGGATAAAGTAAAATCTAACATAATAATATGCATTATTAGTAGTTACTGAAACAATGGGGAAATGCACTCTAGTACATACTCAGAAAGTATTCAAAGTGACTCAGAGAAATAGTCATTGTATACTAGAAACGTAAATACTTGAGGGACCAGAAATAAACTTAAAATTTCAGCAAACAACTGTCATTTCCAGAAAGAAAAAGCTATGACTTGAATAAAGGCACCAATGATCTTCTCAACAGCTGCCTGACACAACCAAATGTAACTTCTCCACTCTACTAAGTGCTGGAAGCAATGATCATGCACTGAATGTTGTTTACATTTCGTCAAAAGCCCCATTTAGTTTCCCCTGACAAGGTAGAGTAAGAGAGTGAGGCGAAGATGGATGGAGGCACCTGCCCTAATGGAGGATCAAACTGTGCCCACTAGTTCACGTTACATTGATAAATTGACAACAGTTGGGACATGCTCTACTAGAATGGAGAATGAGGCTACTAGGACACCAGATTGTTCTTTAACTTAGTCCTCTCCCTTTCTAAAAGTAATCTGAGAAGGACTCTCGTGCACCATGGCTATGCTGGCATTAAGCTGTCTTAGCTGGCCGACCAGCCAGACTCCCACCCGACAATATTGTATTTGCATGTTTGGGCTCCAGAAAGGATGTGAGGATGCAAGATGAGTCATTTTCTAAAGCAATCAATGTTCTGTTAGTTAAGGACTGCCTACTTACTGACATCTGTGAGGAATTAGTGATGGGGAATACATTTAGCTAAAATAAAACAGGAACATTTCCTTAGTCCAACTGCAGCAGGCTGTGAATAGTAAGTGTGGTAATTTCAGGAATAAATGGAAACAGAGACACTGTCAATCCCTGATGAGAACAGATGTCAGAGGTCACAGAGCTGTTAAACCCCAGGATTAATGTGAGAATGCCAGGTAAACACTTGCACACACTTATACACAGACACAAAGCTAAATACTCTCTCAAATTACACTCAAATTAGAGCTCTGGATATCACAAGATACGCTAACCACACCTACCCATCATTATGGTCTTTGCATATTGTTCTACAGGGTTACAGCCACATTTATTCAGTCTGGATTCAAAAAGAGAAATGCAATAGGAGAGAGAAATCAAGGGTACACAGAGCACATATGCACACATTAAAGAGTTATGCGTTCAGTTTTTAAGTCTTGCCCAGCACATGTTGTAATAGATCTTTGGTCCTTGCTGTGAATTCTTTTTTTAAGTTCGATCCTAATAAGCAACATTTTGTTTCCCTCCCCAGCTGAGCTGTGGTAAGTCAGCTTCTGGCTACACTCCTCTCGTTATCGTATGGTTTGCCTTAGTGTGCTCTGGGTTTCTAAACAATCAGCAATGGTCTAATTAGTTTTGGCACTCATACTGCTCTCTGAAGGGAAAAGGACCAATTTAAGGACCTTAAAAATGCCTAGTCTGTTTTAAAGAGCCAATTAGTTAGAATATCCAACCATGTAGCCTGGTATTACTTGGCATCGGTGTCACTTCTCTGCAAAGCAACCAATTATTTACAATTATAGAAAATATTCTCTAACGCACATGGGCCGAATCCAACTGTCTTGGTTTCTCCTACTGCTTTTCTCACTGATCATATTGAATCTTCATCCCCTACTGTCACATGCTGTCTGCTATAACATGATCAGGGAAAATGCTTTAAAGTGCTAGGAAGAGGATATTCTGGGGAGAAATTGAAAAAGGTTTAGTTTTTTTACCACCTGTTTTGCTCTGGGTCTGGGCTATCATCTGCTTCCTTCTGTCTGATTGTTTTCCAGAAGCTATTCAGGTCATATATATTAATCGGTAACACTTTACAATAAAATTCCATTTGTTAACATTTGTTAACTATATTAGCTTACTTCTAGGTTATGGATGTAACCTCCATTCCCTGATGGAGGGAACGAGATGTTGTGTCGAAGAAGCGACACTAGGGGTCTCTGTTGAGAGCCTTTTGCATCTCTGATCTATGAGAAAAGGCCAATGAGAAATTGGCAGACAGAATTTGCATGTCCTGCCCCTGGACATACGTACAAGTATAAAAGGAGGGAAATGCATCTGTTTCATTCAGGATTTTTCTGAGGACCTGACAAAGAGATTCAGCCGCAACAGTGGCTCAGTTCAGCGACGTGGCTGGGAGGACACAACGTCTCGTTCCCTCCATCAGACCCTAGATGTTCCCTGTCTGTCACTCACTTCGACGTTGAGTCGAAGAAGTGACACTAGGGGTCCAAATTAAATCACCCCATGCGCTGAGCCGTGCACGTGTACTGCTGACACAGGAGCAGGTAGGTATTTTACATGCCAAAGCGACCTACTGTGCCAGGCTGCATGTACACTTCCCCAACTCCCCATAAAATCGTCAAAGCCTTCTGGTTCTTTGCCCCCAACAGGGGGGAACAAGGCGGCATGCCAAGCATGGGAGCAGGCTGTGCCAGCCATGCCTTTTCTCTCTCTATGTTTCTTGCATAGAGTTAAAGCGGCTGGAGCCATCTTAATGCTATCATATGCACTCGGGGAAGGCGATCTTTCCCAGTTTTCATGTTCTTTCAAGGGGGAAAGACCCTGTGGAGACCACACCTGCCCAGAATGGGGGAGGTAAACAGTGGTGAAATACATCACATGGGCTTTTAGGTCACATGTGGAAAATGGCACAGTGGTAGATCCTACCTCATGGCGAGGGAGGAGTTGCTACAAACACGGCGAACGGGGGTCCGTGAGGACTGCCCAAGGGAGACGCGGGTCCACTTGCAATAAGCACAGGGGGAAAAGTCCACATGGGAGCCCGTCCTGTGGAGCACCTATTCCAGTACAGGGTAAATTAAGTACCCTCATTGGTCTTTGTCAGCGAATTCCTCCGCTGAATTCACAGACCAGAGGGCTAGGGAGGAGTCATCCAGGGAGCCGAGTTCGTGGGATCTCCTGGGGAAAAGGCACACGGTATTACCTCAGTGGAGGGAAAGGGAGCTATGTGCAAGCGGTCCACCTGGTCAGTTTGTCAGCGCGTACTGAGTTCTACCGGCTCGGACCTGAGAAAACAAGGGATGAAACCGACTCAACCCTGAGATTGTAAAATCTCACAAAAGTATTGAGTGCTGCCCAACCTGCTGCTCTGCATATGTCTGCTAGGGAAATGCCCCTAGCACTTCTTGTTGAGTGTGCTCATACATGCAAGGGGGGGATGGCTTGGGTGCGATAGGCCAACATAATGGCATCCACTACCCAGTGGGAAAGCCTCTGTTTGGAGACAGCGTTCCCTTTCCGCTGTCTACCAAAGCAGCCAAAGAGCTGCACAGAACATCTAAAGCTCTGTGTGCGGTCCAAGTAGATATGCAAAGCACGTACCGGACACATCAACGAAGGGGCTGGGCCTGCCTCCTCCCATGGCAGCGCTTGCAGGTTCACTACCTGGTCCTTGAAGGGAGTGGTGGGAACCTTGGGCACATAGCCCGGTCGCGGCCTTAGAATAACGTGAGTGTCTGCCGGACCGAACTCCAGGCAGGTGTCGCTGACAGAGAACGCTTGCAGGTCCCCGACCCTTTTGATGGAAGTGGCTCGAAGAGGGGTCTCTGAAGGCTAGAGAGGACCACTGAGAGATCCCAGGAGGGGAACAGGCTCAGCTGGGAGGGTTTTAACCTCTGGGTGCCTCTTAGGAACCTGATAATAATAATAAAATTTGTGCTTACCCAAAGACTTGCTGTCTACTGTGTCGTGGTGGGCAGCTACATACACCTTCAAGGTGGAGAGGGACAGCCTCCCCTCCAATCTCTCCAGCATGAATGAAAGCACTGACCTAACTGTGTACCTCTGTGGGTCTTCAGCCCGGGAAGGACACCAATTTGTGAAAAAGCGCCACTTCAGGACGTAAAGTACCTGGTAGAAGGGACTCTGGCTTGGTTGATTGTGTCTATGATAGCAGGTGGTAGATCAGCTAGATTCCTTCCTCAGGGGGATTTGCCAGGGAGGGGCTGTAGTGAGGAGTACGAGATCTGAGAATCAAGTCCGAGTGGGCCAATAGGGAGCCACCAGAATGACTTGTTCCCTATCCTCCCTGACCTTGCACAGCACCAGTAGGCTCACTGGGGGAATGCGTACTTGCGCAACCCCGCGGGCCAGCTGTTTCAAAACTTCTGCCCTGAGGGGAGCCTCCGTTTGGGCGTACCAGAGCAGGCAGTGGTAGGTTTCTCGGGAGGCGAACAAATCTACCTGCTGGCTCCAAAGGAGGAGACGACGGGCGTGTTGTGACATGTGACGGAAGTGTACGCCGCAATGGCGATTTATGTACGCTACCATGGTGGTGCTGTATGATCGAATCAAGATGTGTTTGCCCTGAATTAGCGGGAGAAACCTCCGCAGGGCAAAAAGTACAGCCAACAACTCTAGGCAGTTGATGTGTCAGCGCAGAGGGGCCCCTTTACAACTGTACGCGACTGCATGCCTGTTGCACATGGCGCCCCGACCCAATTTGGAGGCGTCTGTGGTGACCAGGACGCATCTGGACACCTGCTGCAAGGGGACACCTGTCCGTAGAAAGCAGAGGTCTGTCCAGGGTTTGAAAGTTTGGCGGCAGGCAGGGGTGATGAACACACGGCACATGCTGAAGTGGTCTCATATGCATCAACCCCAGCTTCGTGACCACCACGGAGGATGCCATATGCCCAAGGAGCCTCTGGAAATGTTTTAATGGGACAGCCCTGCCCGGCCTGAACGCAGTGAGGCATTTCAGCACTGACTGCGCACGCTCATTGGTGAGGCGCGCTAACATTGAGACTGAGTCTAACTCCATGCCAAGAAAAGAGATGCTCTGAACTGGGGTGAGCTTGCTCTTTTCCCAGTTGACCTGAAGCCATAAACGGCTGAGGTGCCCGAGCACCTGGTCCCTGTGGGCGCATAGTAACTCTCGGGAGTGGGCCAGAATGAGCCAGTTGTCGAGGTAGTTGAGAATGCGGATGCCTGCCTCCCGTGAAGATGCAAGGGGACAGGGACATTCCGAAGTAGAGAATCTTGTACTGATATGCCTGGCCGTTGAACACAAACCGTAGAAAGGGTCGATGTTGAGGCAATATTGAGACGTGGAAGTACGCTTCCTTCAGGTCTACCGCTGCAAACCAATCTAGATGCCGGACGCAAGTTAGAATGTGTCTTTGCGGGAGCATTTTGAGCGGGAGTTTGTGCAATGTTCAATGTGCCGGGACTGTTGAGGTGTGGCGGCAGAGTGCTGTGAGAATGGCATTTGTGGGCCAAGTGACCCAGAGACAAAAGGAACTGCTCTTTTATTGAGAATTTGGGTACCGCAGCCTGAAGGGGGTGCGGCAAAGTAAGTAAACTTAACTGAAAATTCTCCTCCCGGCCCTCCACAGGGGGACGGTGTGGTCTGCTTACCGGCTCTGGAGCAAACATCTTGGTCCCTGGGTCATCCATCTCAGGAACGCTTGGGAGCCTTCTGGGTCCTTGAAGGGGGTTCATGAGACGGGGGGGCATGCGCCTCCTGCGGGGTGCTCGACGCTGGGGCTGAGAGCTGGGCCTCGGTTGAGGCAGAGCTGTGTGTATCTTAGGTGCCGCAAGGGGATGCCCTCGGCAGGCAGATGTGGCACGGCCCGCGCTGGAGATGCGGCGGGGCACGATGTGAGATATGGCCTCCGTCTGCTTTTTCACCACTGAGACCTGCTGGGTGAAGTCATCTACAGCGTCACCGAAAATGCAGAACTGGGAGACAGGTGCGTCGAGGAAGCTTGTTTTGTCCACTTTGCGCATCTCAACCATATTCAACCACAGATGTGGTTCCTGAACCACGAGAGTGGCCATCGCCTGCCCGAGTGACCGCGCTGTGACCTTCTTGGCCCTGAGGGCTAGGTCGGTCGCTGAGCGCAGTTCCCCAAGGATCAGGACTACCCAAGTGTAGATCTTTAAGAGCCTTGGCCTGGTGAACTTGCAGGAGGGCAATGGCATGCAGGGTGGAAGCAGCCTGTCCGGTGGCGCTGTAGGATTTGGAGGTCAATGAAGGCAGCCCAGTCGAGTCATCCGCGTCAGACACTGGACCACTCTCTGATGCAGCGGCAAGCTCATCTGGCTCGGGGCTCAAGAGGATAGGCAGGCTGGCCGTGAGGTGAGCCGCTGTTACCTCGACCCCGGACAGAACGTGAGGAAGGAAAAGCCACGACCGCAACGTTGTCATGGTCATGTTCTCGCAATGAGAACATGAGCCATCCACAAACACTGCCTCGGTGTGATCGCTGCCCAGACACACGAGACAGCGCCTGTGGCTGTCAGGAGTGGAGAGCACTCTACCGCATACAGGAACTACACAGGGGTGGAAGGGCATCTTTATAAAGACGCATCCTGAAAAGGACGTTCAACGCCAGCTGTGTATAATGCTCTTTTAAAGAAAATAACTCTATTTAACTGTGCTGTCGAAGTGCCCAGGGGCAAAGCTGTACTGCCGTGCAGAGAAGGAGAAAGCCGCTGATGTGTGCCATAGATCCAACAGCAATCGCTCAGAGATGGGAGGAACAGTGTGTGACTCGCAGCTTGCTGCATACACAACCGGTCGGCTTCAAAGAAAATTTCAGAATGAAACAGATGCATTTCCCTCCCTTTATACCCGTATGTCTGGGTCGGGACATGCAAATTCTGTCTGCCAATTTCTCATTGGCCTTTTCTCATAGATCAGAGATGCAAAAGGCTCTCAAGAGAGACCCTAGTGTTGCTTCTTCGACACAACGTCGAAGTGAGCGACAGACGGGGAACACGAACAACACTTTTACAGAATGTATTAATCTTGGTTAATGTTCATTTCAACATATACTAATACATTGTTAAAATCAAACGTTGGATACTGCATGTTAACATAAATGAAAGCACTATAATTAACATGAACTAACAATGAATAATAACATTTTTGTAAACTTACTTATAAAGTGTAAACCAATGCCTCAAAGATATATTGTGCTCTGTACACTCGTTTTTACAGCAAGCTACTGATGGGATGATTTTGCCCTTGAATGCATAACAAGCAAGTAAAACAACGCAAGTATACAGCATTACTAAGTGGGAAGGTGCTTGCTTTACCTGGCCTGACCTACATTTCATTAGAGCTGGAATTTGCTTCGGCTGCTTGATCTTAGTAAGCAATATCGCTCAATGAGATCACCATTTAGACTTGGCACAGAATTATTTTTCTCAGAATTCTTAATATAATTATATATTATGATTAAAGCCCAACACATGCTGCTAACTATTTGACATGAGTCTGCCAGAACAGTGTTGTCAAATGTGACATGGTTTATGAGATTTTCTGTTACAAAATGTTTTACCTGCCTTCCCCAACTCACCACCATGTGGCAAATGACTACTCGGGTTTACCGCAAACAAACACAATATATGCATAGTAAATATATAGGCCTAATATATATATATATATATATATATATATATATATATATATATATATATATATATATATCACACACACAAACATACTACTGGTCAAAAGTTTCAAAACACTTACTCAATCTTTATTATAATTTAATATTTTTGTTTTGTTTCACATTTTAGAATAATAATAATGTCATTAAAACTATGGAATAACATAAATGAAACTATGGGAATTATGTTGTGAATAAACAAAATCTAAATTAAATCAAAACTGTATTATATTTTAGCATCTTTATAGTAGTTATCTTTAGCCTAGAATTTGCAAACATGTACTCTTGACATTTTCTCAACCAACTTCTTGAGGTATCACCCTGGGATGATTTTTAAACAGTATTGAAGGAGTTCCCATCTATGTTGGGTACTTCTTGGCTGCCTTTTTTAATAATTTGGTCCAAGTCATTAATTTCAAAAACTTTTTTTATTTAATTTTAGTTTTATAATGAAATAAATTAATATGGTGGCACAATTATATTTTTGTCAACAAACTAATTTTAAACATTTAAGCATACGCCTTCAGATCAAAAGATTTTTAAGATCATGAGAAACATTTCTGTCAAGCGTTTCTTTGGAATGGTAGTGTTACAAGGAGGGATGTAACAGGAGCAGGATCTAAGTGCAGCTTTTAAGTATAAATAAGTACAAAGTAAACTAAGTACAGATGAACAGGGTAAATACAGGAACAAAAGAAACCTCCAATATGGGTTAACACAGGAACAAAAGAAACATACAAGATGGGTTAACACAGGAACAAAGGAAGGGGACTGGTCATACACAGGGGTCAAAACACATACAACAACTGACAAGGAATGAGCAAGCAACAGGGCTTTAAATACACAAAGACTGATGAGGTGAATGAGACACAGGTGAGAAACAATCAAGGTCAGCTGGCAGTGATAAGGGCATGGAATTATGGGAAATGTAGTCCGGGAGTAATAGATGTCAGAGGGTAGGGTAGACAACAGTGAATCGTGACAGGTAGTGTATATATACTGATCAGCAACAACATTAAAACTACCTGCCTAAAATTGTGTAGATTCCCCTCCTGCCACCAAAACAGCGCCAACCTACATAATACTCAAAAAGCAGTGCATTGCATACATTTATGCAGAAATGGGTCAGGAGCTTCAGTTAATGTTAACTTCAACCATCAGAAAGTGGAAGCATTTTTATCTCAGTGATTTGGACTGTGGCATGATTGTTGGTGCAGATGGGCTGGTTTGGTATTTCTGTAACTGCTGATCTCCTGGGATTTTCACACAGAACAGTCTCTAGAATTTACTCAGATTGGAGCAAAAAACAAAAAACATCCAGTGAGCGGCAGATCTGTGGATGGAAATGCTTTGTTTACGAGAGAGGTCATCCGAGAATGGCCGGACTGGTTCGAACTGACAAAGTCTATGGTATCTCTGATAACCACTCTGTACAATTGTGGAGAGAAGAATAGCATCTCAGAATGCTACCAATGTCTATAATATCATACATTTATTTCAATTTCTGTTGAAAAGCACCCTTGTGCATATCGTCTCACATGCACTTACACACAATCACACATATACATATGCATATTTCAGATAAGAAGTATTATAGATCAAGTGTATCTTGCTCTGATACAGCTCAACCTTTCATTGCTAGTTTGAAAACCTCCCCCTCTCTTTACACACACGTGGACACACATACATTATACGCATTATGCACACACTTACTCATGAGCGAATTCAGCATTTCAGTCATTTCAGCGCACTCCTGCATCTCAGAGGGGTTGAGATCAGTTGTTAAGGTTTACATCGGAAATATGGCGACACTCGCCGATTTTGAAGCACTGTAACTTCTGACAAGAGCTGCAACAAATAAAGGCAATCCCGCAGGTGATCTCTCTCAGTTTCTAAGCTTCTCTCTTTTGATGCCTCAAAAACAAATGAGACAAACTCACACACACACGCACAAACGCACTAACTTGTAACTCCAGTAAGTGCTCCAGTAAAGCAGTGCAAGCCTTGCAATCCTCCGTTGCTAGTTCAAAGGTTAAATTTCGAACAAGCAACTAAGGCTTGAGCTGTATCAGAGCAAGACGCTTAATCTGTAGGGGATTAATCCGTGGCGGAAGAAAGTAGGTTCACTCACGAGCGTTTTAGGGACGGAAACCTGGGTATAAGTGGAATAATTGACTCTGGCCTGTTTAATTATTCAACGCTGCACGTTGTGACCGCAGTACCACCTCGGGTGTGCATTATTTTTCTAAAATTCTCTGGTCCGTCAACAATTATTCCTTACACACATACACACACACACACACACACAGTTGTGTTTCCATGTTTTATGGGGACTTTCCATAGACATAATGGTTTTTATACTGTACAAACTTTATATTCTATCCCCTAAACCTAACCCTACCCCTAAACCTAACCCTCACAGAACACTTTCTGCATTTTTATATTTTCAAAAAACATAATTTAGTATGATTTATAAGCTGTTTTCCTCATGGGGACCGACAAAATGTCCCCACAAGGTCAAAAATTTCGGGTTTTACTATCCTTATGGGGACATTTGGTCCCCACAAAGTGATAAATACACGCTCACACACACACACACACACACACACACACACACACACACACACACACGTGTTCTTATGGTAAGAAATTGGTTCTTTTATTCTCAATCACAATGTATAGTCAAGACATAAAAAAATTTGAAAAATTACTATTAAAATAAAATAAAAATAAATCTGATCTGATCTTCTTAAACTATTTCAAAGAGTTCTCTTCAAACATCCTCCACTTGCAGAAATGACAACTTTGCAGATCCTTGGCATTCTAGCAGTGAGTTTGTCAAGATACTCAGGTGACATTTCACCTCACACTTCCTGTAGCAATTGCCATAGATGTGGCTGTCTTGTTGAGCATTTATCACGCACCTTACAGTCTAGCTGATCCCACAAAAGCTTAATGGGGTTAAGATCCATAACACACTTTTCCAATTATCTGTTGTCCAATGTCTGTGTTTTTTTGTCCACTCCAACCTTTTCTTTTTGTTTTTCTATTTCAAAAGTGCCTTTTTCTTTGCAATTCTTCCCATAAGGCCTGCACCCCTGAGTCTTTGCTTTAATGTTGCACACGAAACTAGTGTTGAGCAGGTAGAATTCAATGAGGCTGTCAGCTGAGGACATGTGAGGCATCTATTTCTCAAACTAGAGACTCTGATGTACTTATCTCCTTGTTTAGTGGTACATCTGGCCTTCCACATCTCTTTCTGTCCTTGTTGTCCTTTGTCTTTGAAGACTATAGTGTTCACCTTTGTATGAAATCTTCAGTTTTTTGGCAATTTCAAGCATTGTATTGCCTTCATTCCTCAATACAATGATTGACTGACGAGTTTCTAGAGAAAGCTGTTTCTTTTTTGCCATTTTTTACCAAATATTGACCTTAAGACATGCCAGTTTATTGCTTACTGTGGGAACTCAAAAACAAACACAAAGAAAACTTTTAGCTTCATTTAACGGGCCAAATAGCTTTCAGCAGTGTTTCATATAATGAAAAGTGATTTTCTAGTACCAAATTAGCAATTTAGCATGATTACTCAAGGATAAGTTTGGCTGCTGGAAATGGGGCATTTCTAGATTTGATCAGAAATAGCTTTTTTCCAAATAGCGATTTTGCTGTTTTTTACATCAGTAATGTCCTGACTTTACTTTGTGATCAGTTGAATGCCATTCTATATATAAGTTTAATAAAAATAAATAAATAAATAATAATATATATATATATATATATATATATATATATATATATATATATATATATATATATATATATATATATCATTTAAATTTAAAGTCATAAATCTTAATGTCAAAAATTTAATAAAAACTATATATATATATATATATATATATATATATATATATATATATATATATATATATATATTATTTTTATTTTTTATTAAACTTTTGACATTAAGATTTAAATTTCAGTTTAGTGTTTACAGTTCTTAGATTTAAAAGTTATATTTAGGTAATTTATGTTATGCAGTAACTTGTGTTGTATATCTATATAATGCATTTCAGAAATATGCTCAGATCCAGCTCAGGCACTAATTTTATTAATAACAAACTTAATAAGAACACTGATGGGATGGAAATAATGAGAAATTACAAAATACTATGAGGATGAGAAGTGATATTGATGATATTGCAATCAATAATTAAAAACCAATAGAATATATGATTTGGTTGATAACATTTAAATAAAACTTCTTGAAATATGACTTATTAATAAATATAATTTATTTTCTACATAGCAACCAAACACATGGCAAAATGGCAGCATTCGCTTCGTTCAAAGTAGTGAAATTATTTAAGATTCACCCTATGTTCACATAATTGTGATAGAGGAAAATGACTATTGTGATTTACATATTTTAAAGAAGATTTACAAGGAGTTTAATACAGTATGTTATCCAATATTTTACAGTAAGATATATGATGGGGATGTTAAATTTTAATATGCAAATATTTATAGGCATAATTCATATTAATGTATGAATAAATGTATAACAAAAATAATTTTTAATCTGTGTAAAATAAATCTGCAAAAAACTGAGCAGTAGTGTACAGCGCATAGATTTAAATGTTTATAAATCATGAGATTCATAATGAAAAGCTGAACAGTGCTGCCAAAATTTCTAGAGAAGTAAATTTGATAGTCTACATGAAATAACTGACACAAGCTAACATTAGTTGCCTATAATCAAAACAAAACATTGTTAATTTGGGATGGTAATAGATGAGGCCCAAAATAGACTTTACCATTAAAAAATAAAAATATAACTACAAAGAAAGCATTGGAAGTTCTAAAGGGAGTTTTCCACACATACTTCCCTATAAGCCTCGGTGATGCAGAGGCTCTAAGGTTTATGACTCCCTCAAAAGATGTTATTTTGAAAGCCTGCTCCTCGCAATTATCTCACATCTGTGATAGTTTACCTGAGTTACTCTAGCGATTACTGTGAGTCCTGCAGCCTTATCCAGATCAGATCCAGATGGCCAGACTTGCTCTCATTTGAGGAAGCACACCTGTTTCAGCACCCGAGTCTCAGCTATCATCAGCACCTTTATTTGTTGTAATCTACTCCCTTTCCTGTGATGAATGAGCAAAACGTTCAAAGTATCTGGGTGTGCTGCTGATTGTGTGATGAAGTGAGCTGTTCAGAATGTGTCATGATCTCTTTGGGAATCCAATAGTGGGTGACTGTGGTCATTAAATTACAAAAAAACACCTGAATCATATTCTTGAACTGATTTTGCATTTGTATCTCTGTGTGATTTTATGTTAAAGAAACCCAGAAATGAAAATTCTGTCATAATTTACTCATTATCATCATGTTTCCAAATTCCGCATGATTTTCTTTCTTATGCGGATCACAAAAGGTGATCTTTCAATAAAAATTGCTGGCCATCTTTTCAATACAATATCAGTGGATAGTGCCTCACTTTAAAGCATAAAAAGGACCTTACACTGCATGAAAAGAGCTTTATTGAAACCATTGGACATATTTGGAAAAGTATAGGAAATTCCACATGCCTGCATAAATCCGATTACATACCATTTCGGATGTATAAGTGATATTATATATGTATATGTATAATGTATCATAAAAGTAGTCAATGCAACTTGTGTGTCATATTCCAAGTCTTCTGAAGACTAAAGCCAATATAAGTTCTCACATGGACAAACATGCCACTGTGAACGAGATAATCTTAATGAATGTCAAAATTTTCACTACTAAATTAAATTAAGGATTGTTTCTCACAAAAAATCTTTCATGTGACTTGGAATATGACGCATGAGTTGCATGGGCTGCTTTTATAATACTGTTGAGTCTTTTTTTCTTAGTCTTCATTCCTATAAAGTGAGACATTATCCACTACCATTGTTTTAAAAAAGATTTCTTCATTAATTGTATTCATTAAAGCATTACAATTCTCCTTTTGTGTTGAGCATAAAAAAGATTTTCAACAATATTGGGTTATTACATTTTAATTTTTGGTTGAACCATTCCTGTAATACCGAACTGAAGTCCTTGCAAGGAAGATGAGATAAATAGATCAAATACATGCCAAACTTGATTGTCTTCTGCATACTAAAGCACAGCAGGGGGTGATGATGATACCCTTTCTTGAAGTGGACCAGTGCAAGTTGTCAAATGGCACTTTTCCACTGCACGTTACGGTTCGAATCACCTCAACTCTACTCGCTTTACTTTTCTGAGCTTGGATTTCCATTGCAGATAAGTGCCACCTCAATGTGGGTGGGATTATAGGCTGATCGTCATAGTTGCCCCGCCTCTACTGCCATGACATCTTCTTAAACATAACACAAACTGACCAAAACAATTACAGTTAGCTGTTAGCTACTAGCTCATTGTGCTGCATAAAGCAGTTTTTGCATGGTGATTTTACACAAGTGTAACATTAAATTGGCCTGGTTGTTTTAGAAGCAAGCTTCCAGTAGCTGGTCAACTAAATAAAGTGAAGCTTTCAAGCAGAGTATAGAGTTAACATAACAAAACATTCCATCCTCCATCATGGATCAACGCCAGTCCAGGGCACTCTCCCTCCCACTGCTCGCTGGTTTAGATAATGTCTATTTGGTCGAACCACTTCCAATTTCCTTGATGGTTCTGTAGTCATTTTTAAGTTAATTTTTTGAAGTTTTCCCTACACCATTGGTGGTAGCCATGTGAGGCCAACAGCTGATACACTTCCTGAGAGACTTTTTCATGTTGTTCATCGCTAACGAGTGGACCACTTGCCCCTAGTTTATTGACCACGCCATGGTTTTGCACACAGCCATTTCTTTTTTCACAATTCAAAAGTCGTGTGAACAAATGATACTGTTATTGCTGTTGCTAACTTTAAAACTTACGGGTTGATGTTGCGTGTTGGAAATCCAGTGACGCTGGTAGTGAAGATTCTCCCTGACCAATTAGTGATCTGCAGGATTTTAACATCACATTTAGTATCGGCTCAGCTCGCTTGGAACCTTGACCGAGGTGGTACTAAAAAAGTATCAGGTACCAGGTTCTATCCACAGTGGAAAACCCCAAAAGAGTCTAGTTGTACCGTGCAGTGGAAAAGCCCCAAAAGTCAATGCTAAAATTCTGGTAGTTCCAATTACAGGTAGTTATGGTTCTAAATTCTGTTTGGATTATTTGTGCTAAAGCTATTGCAAACCAATAGCCGTCAAGTTGTTACGTTACGTGATATTAATTAACAACAAATGTAATTCTTTATTTAACTTAGGTGTTTTCTATCATTGTGCATTAGCCACCATGTTATTTTACCACTGGGTTTTAGGCAATTTATTGCTTTATTAATATCCTATTTAGAACAGTAGATGCCCAAGAACACCCCTGTTGTTTAAATCAAGGTCATTCACAAAAATGTGGGGTCATAAAAATTGGGACATCAATCCTCAGGGAACAAATACCTGACTGGCAGCATGCAGACTGTACAGAACTGACAGAGAGGCTGAGGGCTGCTAATGGCACCACCTGATTTTTCCCATTTCCTCATCCCACAGTTTAGTTCATCACATTTAAGCTGCTGAAAATCACTCTATACAACCCACAGAAGAAATCTAAGTGCACTTTTGTCCTCCTCACTCTCTGTCTCCACTGCCATGCAAATCTGCACCTTTTTAACCAAACAGATTAATCATGGCATGTTTGAGATTGAAACAGCTCTATTTGTGGCCAGCTTGTTCCAATTGCAGAGGGCATTTTTATCTCAGCGCAACACCTCCAGTATCTTGAAAAGCTCTCGCATTGAAAATAAATCACAGACATTATCTAGGTATTTGAAATGCAATCTAGGTCAGAGGAAAGATAGCAAACGTAAATATCAAACAATCAAATACACCACATTTTAAATTTTCAAGTAATGGCCAATATATTACTCCTTCTCTTAAATAAAAATAAATAAATAACAAAGGTAAATACATTCACATAGATTGCTTTGCAAAATGATACGTAAAAATTTCTAATCACTACACTGCATAAGAAAAGGACTGTTCTTGTAGTATATACTGTATATGCATTTAAATAAATATTTCTATTAAAACATATACAGTTTATTGTCTGTAAATCACTGAACAGAAACAGATTGTTTGTTAAATATAATCCACAACATTATGATTACTTCCAGAAAATAAACAATATTCTCTAATTCCCTTAATTCAAATTCATCCAGTTGTTTACAGAATTATTCTCGGGAAGGACAAGAAAGATAATAGGACCTGCCAATATTTCATAACACCTGGTGGTATGACAAAACATGCTTGCTCAAACAATTATTTCACTTTAACATCTGCTAATCTAATGATTAGGGCCCCATAAACAAAAATTTCAAAAAAGAAAATGAAATTGACACCATTTCACTTACACATCTACAATCTAAGCTCCTAAAATGAAGATGCTCCCAAACAACTTGAAACAACAGTCCATCTCCATCTTACACCCCTCCCACTCTCCTGCAGGGTCGGAGTGCTCAGGAAAAACATGCTGTTGAACTGTTCATTTCCCAAGCAGTGAGCATGTTATTGGACAACAGAGACTAATCTGTAGTTGACAAGCCTGACCCAACCTCATTTAAATAAACGCTGAGAGAATGCTTGCAGGCATTGTCACAGCTAATTCACTGCATTATTTAAAGAGAGACTGCAGGCATCTCAATCACCCAGCATTCACGCAAATGTGATTGGGCGGAACTTCCTCTTTTAAGATTGCCCTCTTATCAGCTCACACTTGCCTTTTTTTCTCTTTCACTCAAGAAAGTGAAATTACTTTGGGTGTTTTTAGACTTCCAAAATCACACATGGCACAGTGGCATTTCTCAAGCTAATCTTCGGTGGTGAACCTTTCAGAGGTGCCTGCCAATCATCTCCATCAGTCAGCCTGTTCAAAACGATGGAGAGCTGAGAGTCATACTTTGTGGATGAAACAAAATCCAGAAAGCAATATTCTTAATTATAACTATCCTCTTCTCATCCAATGAAAAAATTATATCATATTTTTGAAAAGGTTTTATATTTAATTTGCAAAAGGGGAAACTTTGAGGTCTTCTCTGTATTGGGGTTGTTACTAAAAATGTACTAAAGAAACTCTTATTTCACTGGCATAAGTAATATTGTGAGCAAACAACCATTGACAATGGCTAACAGCTAACAATGGCTAAAACTTAGTGATGTCATAAAATATTGATATATCGATTATTTATCTGCACGTTATTTTATTGCTATATTTTTGAGGCATCGATATATATAAATTAGCCGATATTTAAAGTAGAAGCCTAATTTACATGCTTTCCAACTCACTCGGTTGGGCTTCTGTTTAACAGTCTGGCATATAGCATTGGGAGACCACAAGGGGGTGATTTAAAATTTACTGTCGCAGGTAGGAATAGCACAGGTATCACACATACCATATTTTAGAGCTCCTTGACTCACTAAGCTGATGTGGCACACCAGACTTCTATCCAAAGTTACAAAGGTTTTTGTACTTCTTTAAGAATGAAAAAAGTGACTTTTTTATAATCTTGATGCTGAGCGCTGGTAGTCTGTGCGCATCTTTGTAAAAAAATCATTGTTTCAAATTTTAGAACGCACCATGCCATCCGCCAGATGAGTCCGGTATGCGATCACTTTCGCAGTATAACCATAAATTGGCAGTTACAACCTCTCAAATCTGACACAGCAAAACACTTGTGCACTTGTAAACCCAGATGTGAGAGAGCAGGTTACCGCTGTTGGGCGGTGGTGGGGCAATGAAGTTGTGACCAATCACAAGAGTTGGAACAACGGATGCCGGACCAATCAAAATGGATCATAGAATTGATGGAACTAGTCACTTTTGGCTGCTCCTAACGGGAGCAGCCAAAAGAAGAAAAGAATAAGATTCTTAAGGTGTCAAGGTGTACTTTCTTACTGCTTGATTTGAAGGATTGATCAGCATGGACAGGCTGATAAAACAGTTTAAACAGACTTTTAACTAGAACTAAGAAATGAATTACTGTAAAGTAAAAGACATTTAAAAATTACCTTAGTTTTATTCTGAATGGATAAATATATTAACAGTCTCATTTTAAACAAGAATGCTCACTGTGTACAATATTAACTTCATTTCACAAGTGTGTTTCTTACAATAATTACAGTACCATTACAATTCATCTAAGCAAGTACAGTATGGGTTTTTTAGATTTAACCTTTGCTTGCTAATTTGCAACAATGCAATATTACAGGAACTGAAGTAGAGATACGTATAAGGGAAACAACTAACTGAAATAATAATAATGAAATAATAATGGCATGATTTAGAATCTTCTATAGATAGTCAGCATGTGTGATTAATGTAGTTATCCATTCATGTGAAAATGAGAAGAATGTTTTTATGGGAAACAATAACACTCAAGTTGTTGTGTCTTTTACACTTCAAAACAATATTTTTGTTTTCCATCCAAGCACTTAAGCAACAGCATGAGTGGTGGTGGCGTAGTGGCTAAAGCACAAGTCTGTTAATCAGAAGGTCACTGGTTCGAACCCCACAGCCGCCACCACCATTGTGTCCTTGATCAAGGCACCTAACTCCAGGTTGTTCCGGGGGGATTGTCCCTGTAATAATTGCACTGTAAGTCGCTTTGGATAAAATGTAAATGTAAACATGACACCAGACTTTGTTAAATTTAAACATTTTTATAAAAAAATTAAAGTACACAGAAGATAAATAAATGTCTGAAAATTACGTTTTTACCTTTAAAATCGGCACTTCCATCTAGGGCTCTGACGCTATTTGAAATGGCAGAATTCTCGCATGAAGTTCGTTCATCTGTTGTAAATAAGTGCCACTTCCAAATTCTTGCATGAACTTGCCAACACGCTAATGTCACACTTCTCATCAGTTAATAAAGTTTAATTATCAATATTTTTTTTTTTACATATCGACTTGAGTCGTGTGAATATTTGATATTTATATTTATATTTTATATTTATATTGTGTGAATTATTTTAATACCATCTAAATGCTGGCAAAATGCTGGCACCTGTGTACTTCCTGAAGGACCTGACAGAGTTCTATCTTTTTCTAAAAATCTTTAATTTGTGCTCTACTGAAGGCAGTCATACAAATCTGGGATGGCATCAGGGTAAATAATGAGAGAATAAAACATAAAATTAAAAAAATATAACAAAATAGAAAATTGCACTTTTCGCCACCTCATTAGCATACAGTATACCCACAGTTTGCACGCATACACCCACAGATGTAAATACTCCACTTTCGCATTGCGCTAGCATGACAATCGCACTTAGAATTAGTCCTTTCACAAAAAATGGATAAGATGTAGTGCACGGTCACGAAAATAGTGCCCAGAAACTATAGAAATGTACACGAATGCATATATCTCTCGGTGGCCCGCGAGGACCACCGAGAGACCCCGGAGGGGAACATGCATGGCCGGGAGGGCGTTAGCCTCCGGGCGCCTTTTAGGAACCTGATAATTAAGTCGTGCTTACCCAGAGACTTGCCGTCTATCGTGTCGTGTTAAGCCGCGATGGCGGCGTCATACACCTTGAGGGTGGAGGGGGACAGCCTCCCCTCCAGCCGCTCCTGTAGGAACATGAACACTGACCTAACTGCGCACCTCTGTGGGTCTTCAGCCCGGGAAAAACACCAATTTGCGAACAGGTGCCACTTTAGGGCATAAAGATGCTTGGTAGAAGGGGCTCTGGCTTGGTTGATTGTATCTACGACGGTCGATGGTAGACCGGCTAGAACGCATCCCGTCCAAGGGCCAGACATGGAGTTTCCAGAGGTCTGGGTGCGGGTGCCAGAGCGTGCCCCATTCCGAAAAGAAAGAAGGTCCTTCCTCAGGGGAATTCGCCAGGGAGGGGCTGTCGCGAGAAGCGTGAGGTCCGAGAACCAAGTCCGAGTGGGCCAATAGGGGGTCACCAAGGTGACTTGCTCCTCGTCCTCCCTGACCTTGCACAGCACCAGTGCAAGAAGGGTCACTGGGGGAAATGCGTACTTGTGCAGCCCCATGGGCCAGCTGTGTGCCAATGCGTCTGCCCTGAGGGGAGTCTCTGTCTGGGCATACCAAAGCAGGCAGTGGGAGGTTTCTTGTGAGGCAAACAGGTCTACCTGGGCCTTGCCGAACCACTTCCAGATCAGCTGGATCGACTGGGGGTGGATCCTCCACTCCCCACTGGGCAAACGTTGTCGTGACAGTGCGTCCGCTATCACGTTGAGGTTGCCGGGGATGTGAGTGGCACGCAGCGACTTGAGTTGGTGGGAGTGTACTCCGCCTTGGTGATTTATGTAGGCCGCCACTGTGGTGCTGTCTGACCTGACTAGGACATATTTGTCTCGATTTAACGGGAGAAACTTCCTCAGGGCAAAGAATACGTTCAACGTTCAACGCCGCTGTGTTTTGCTATTTTAGAGGAAATTACTCTTTTAATAAAATCACTCTTTTTGAAGAAATTCTTTCTGAGTTTGTCTGCGCTGTCGAAGCGCCCAGGGGCAAGAATGCACAGTCGTGCACGAAGGAGAAAGCCGCTGTTGTGCGCCGTCAAATCCAACAGCATGCAGCGCGTCAGAGGAATAGCAGGAACTGGTGTGTAACTCGCAGCAAACTGCATACATGACCATCGGCTCTGAAGAAATTATCTGAATGAACTCCCATATTTGCAACGCTTAATTGCCTGTATGTCCAGGGGCGGGATATGCAAATACCATCTGCCAACTTCTCATTGGCCTGTTTTCATAGAACAGAGGCATATATCGGCGCTCAAGACAGACCCCTAGTGTCGCTTCTCCGAAACAACATGGAGAGAGCGACAGAAGGGGAACTATAATAGATGCAGTTTCATTGATGCAATGTCATGCATTACTGTAAGATATTGTAACATTAAGAAGAACAAACATGGCATAGGATATGTTCTAACCACAGCACTGTAAATGCCAAAGTATAACAGGCTACTAAATTAACAGTGTGATTTCAAAGGGCCCAAAAATCTCGCTAATACCAAACACTACTGAGGAGTAAAGGCCTATTGATACATGTTTTGATCCCTGAGCTGGAAAAAATAAATACAAATCTCCAATATCAGAATGGAAAAGAACCATTAGATTAGCATGCTTAGGCTATATCTCACATTAGAGTGTTAAACAGCTTGGCTCATAAATGTACTTATCTCTAACAAAGTGATTCACCTCTTTCAACACAGATGGGATCATCAGGGATCGATTAATGCTTCCATGTATTTTGATTTTTCCCTTTTTTTCTCCACATTAAACAGAGTTTAATAAAGTCTTAATTTCCTTAGAACATTATTATTATCTTTTGATATGGATGTGCCATCTGGCAAATGTTCAAGTGAAATGAGATAAGAATGTATAATGAGGATATAGTTGAATCTTACAGATTTGCTGACAGATTCACAGGCCTAATGATGTTAGTGGAATGAGGACACAGCCCAAAAGAGATCCTCATATTCTTAATAATAACAAAACTTCCACTTCTCCTGCTTCTAAAAATGTAGGTGTTACATACAAGCAAATTTCCCTGTGTTGGCAGAAGTGTCATGCCTATTCAAACCAAGGGGCCACAAGTGCTATGTGATTACATGCTAAAATGCTGTTGGAGACATTCTCAAACATTTGTCAGTCCAATCAAGTCGCACCTTCCATATGTAATTTGCTTTAAACTGAATATTATCTAATCACTATTATTTTCAAATGGTCAAAGCTGCTGTTTTCAGCCTTTCAAAGTATACTCATTTGATTTGACCATGAGCAAATACAAATGCGTTTGACGCATGCACACTATGACTGCTTTGTGATACTCTTTTAGTACAGTCAATGGCAGGCACGAGGCACTTCTGAAAACAGATGTATATTTTAGCCTTTATACTAATGGAGCAACCTCAACTAATTTAGGTGCATGTACATTTCAAGAGATTATAGCTGCCAATTATGTGTTGTTAGTTTTGAGGGCTGCTTCAACATAATATGATGTTTCTCAGACAACAAACATTTGGTGCTGATAGCATACATCTTATGGCATCCAATGTTGCTAAATAACTGAAAACATAAAATAATGATCACTGCAGGAATCCAGCCCAAAAAAAAAATAAAAATCTAATCCTGAGGGAAAAACTATTTAGTGTTGCATAAACAGCAATGTATTCCAGAAAATGAATATTTTTGACTTTTAAGAAGTGACAGCCATCAAGCAAGGCTGTGTGAAGCCATGATAAAAATATTTACCTAAATATATTGCAAGAAGAAAATGAATCTTATCTTTGTGTCTCTGTGACAGTTTTACCCTGCTAGGCCTGTCTTTGGCAGGATATTCATAGTTTTATCAGAGGAAACACTTGCAAGACGGAGAGGACTTTGTTCTTTCATCAACCTCCCTTAATTAAATCTACCCATCTTCAGGCATTTCCATGATCTTAGCAAATAAAACTGAAAGTGAGCACACCTAATTAAAGAAATTCACTGTTAAAACAAGCAGTCAAGACTGTGCAAGTGTTAGAAAACACACTGTGCTGAAAGGATGGCAGCTCCTTTCCTGTCAAGCAGCAGAATTTCCCCCCTTTCCCTCTTCCTTTCTTTCCCTCTTTATCTCTCTCGCTCACAGTCAATTCATGCTAAAATTATGTGTCATTAGCGAATTACACAGGTGCCAGAATGAGTTTATCATCTTCAGTATGTAAATTTTGCTGTAACCGGAGGTGCTGCTTATAAAAACGTCATATCTCTTAAGCCAAATGAGAACAGCACACTGATAGGAGATTACCATGCTCTAGTACAGCCCCCACCCCCACCACACACACACACACACACACACACACACATATATTTAGTAAGAGTTTGACTGGGTGAAAGGTTATATCAAGAGGCCAAACATGGACCCACTTTATATTAAGTGTCTTTAACTACTACAAACTTAAGTATTTCATACGTACTTACATTAAAGTACCTGCATTAATAATTATAACGAATCGGTTACTAACGTAACCTCGGTTCTCTCTAGATGAGGGAACGAGTATTGCGTAAGCTAGCTTACGCTACGGGAAAGATTCATCTTTTCTGAGATATTGAAGCCAAAAATTATCCTTAATTTTGTATCCATTGTCAACGCAGTGCGGCAGCTGCAGACCTTGAGCGGGCTAGCTAGCGAGCTCATTGGTTGCTCTGCGGCAACTGCTGCAGCCTATAGACGAGCTTGGGCGAACTCGCATCCAATGAGAGGCGTCCGCGCTCACTGCATCAAAGCCCGCCAAAAAGGGCGTGACTAGTGTGCATATAAGCGTAGTTCGTAGGCTGGAACCCTGGTTTTCATTGAATGAAGCGCAAAATCGCTCGTGGCGCGAGCACGGCCGGTTACGCAATACTCGTTCCCTCATCTAGAGAGAACCGAGTTTACGTTAGTAACCGATTCGTTCTCTTACGAGAGGTTCTCTCGTATTGTGTAAGCTAGCTTACGCCACGGGAACCCTTTGTCAACGCCGTGCGCGCCAAGCATCCACTGCATGAGCCCCAGGGAATTAAGGGGGACCCGGGGGAGTCCTTGTGAGTGGGGAATTAATATTTGGCCGGCAAGAGTGCGGGCCAGTGTGTGTGTAGTACATAAGCACATAGACAGAGCGGCGGTGCCGGTCTGTGTGGACTGTGTCCCATTAATGCAGCTCACCAGGGGAGCTGTAGTGTATTAAACCGCTAGCAGTTTAGCCTGCAGAGCGGGTACTTCCAGATTGTAAAATCTGACAAAGGTGGAGGGGGAAGCCCAGCCCGCTGCCACACATATGTCGTGAATGGAAATCCCGCTGGACCATGCCCACGAGGAGGCCATGCCTCTAGTGGAGTGAGCCTTAATGCCTAGCTGGCATGGTAGGTCTTTTGACGCGTACGCGGCAGCAATAGCATCCACTATCCATCTGGACAGTGTCTGTTTCGAGGCGGCGAGACCTTTGGTGCGCCCTCTGAACGAAACGAAAAGCTGCTCGGAGCTTCTGAAAGATGCGGAGCGCGCAGTATACAATCTCAGTGCTCTGACTGGGCAAAGGAGATTGGCGTCGCGTTCGCTATCAGATGGTGGTAGCGCCGACAAGGAAATGATCTGTGCTCTGAAAGGAGTACCGACCACCTTGGGGACGTAGCCGTGTCTAGGCTTTAAAATGACCTTGGAGTCACTTGGTCCAAACTCAAGACACGCAGCGCTGACAGATAGCGCGTGAAGGTCTCCCACCCATTTAACTGATGATAGGGCAGTTAGAAAAACGGTTTTAAGTTTCACATCCACGGATTGAAGCGGTTCGAAAGGGGGCTTTCGTAGCTTCGAGAACTATAGAAAGGTCCCAGATAGGAACCGATGGGGGGCGCGGAGGGTTCATCCTTCTAGCTCCCCTGAGGAAGCGGATGACCAGCTCGTTTTTACCATGTGACTGGCCGTGCAGGGGTTCAGCGAACGCCATGACGGCTGCCACGTACACTTTGAGCGTGGATGGGGATCTGCCCTTATCCAGCAGCTCTTGTAAAAACACGAGCAGCGGCGACACCCCACATGTCCGTGGGTCCAGGTCTCTGTCGGTGCACCATTTTGAAAACACAGACCATTTTGACGCATAGTCTTCTCGTGGAGGGGGCTCTAGCGTGTATGATGGTGTTTATTACTCCTTCTGGCAAAGCGACGGGTAGTCGTTGATCACCCACGCGTGTAGCGCCCAGCGCTCTGGGTGGGGATGCCAGATCGTTCCGCGAGCTTGCGAGAGGAGATCTGCTCTCACTGGGATGGGCCACGGCGCTGTCAGTGACAGCTGCGTAAGCTCCGGGAACCACGTTTGATTCTCCCAGCGCGGGGCTATGAGGAGCACCGAGTGGCGCGTTTCTCTGATCCTCTGCATTACCTGTGGCAATAGCGAGACGGGAAGGAAGGCGTAAAGCGGGCGGTTGGGCCAGTCCTGGGCCAGCGCGTCCTCGCTTCGAGAAAAATATTGGGCAGTGAGAGTTCTCTTCTGACGCAAAGAGGTCTATCTCTGCTCTGCCGAATATGCGCCATAACGTCTGGACTGTTTGAGCGTGCAGGGACCATTCCCCTGGGGGAATATTGTCTCTGGACAGTCTGTCTGGGTCGTCGTTCAGGTGGCCTGGCACGTGCATCGCCCTCAGCGAGCGCAGGTGGCGCTGGGACCAACTCAGTATGCGTTTCGTCAGATGGAAGAGGTTCCTGGATCTGACACCGCCCTGACGGTTTAGATAGGATACCACAGACCTGTTGTCCGAGCGGACCAGGACGTGGTGACCCTGAATGATCGAGAGGAAGCACACGAGCGCGTACTCGACCGCTATCATTTCCAGACAATTTATGTGAAGGAGCTTTTCCTGAACTGACCATAGGCCAAAAACCGGAGAGCCCTCGCAGACCGCGCCCCAACCTGTGTTGGACGCGTCTGTCGAGATTACTTTTCGGCGAGATACAGCTCCCATCATCACTCCCCGCTGATACCACTCGGCCACTGTCCAGGGCTGCAGAGCTGAAATACAGGTCTGAGTCACTGATTGGCTGGCGGCCTGTGGCCCAACCCCGGCGAGACACGCGGGTGTTTAGCCAATGCTGAAGCGGGCGCATGTGCAGTAAACCCAGTTGAAGTACTGCTGCGGCTGAGGCCATGTAGCCTAGCACTCTCTGAAACTTCTTCAGAGGTGTGAGGCTGTTCATCTGAAATGACGCGGCTAGTCGCTGCACACGGTGCGCGTGCTGTGTAGATAAGCGAGCCGTCATTGCCACTGAGTCTAGTTCTATTCCAAGGAAGGAAATTGTCTGACTGGGCTGTAGTGAGCTCTTGGTCCAATTGACTGCAAGGCCCAAACTGTTCAGATGACTGAGGAGAACTGTCCTGTGAGACAGAAGCTCCGTATGTGATTGTGCCAATATCAGCAAATCGTCCAAATAGTTCAGAATTCGCAAACCCTGACTCCGCAGGGGTGCGAGCGCTGCGTCCATGCACTTTGTGAAAGTACGGGGTGCTAAGGACAGGCAGAACGGAAGGACGGTGTATTCATAAACCTGGCCGTCGAAGGCGAATCTCAAGAATGGCCTGTGACGGGGATTTATCTGAATCTGAGAGTACGCATCTTTCAGATCGAGAGAAATAAACCAGTCTCCCTGGCGCACATGCGCGAGGAGTTTGCTGGTTGTAAGCATTTTGAACGGTCTTTTTGCAAGCGCTTTGTTCAAAACCCTGAGATCTAATATTGGTCTGAGGCCGCCGTCTTTCTTGGGGACAAGAAAATAACGGCTGTAAAACCCCGACTCGCTCAGGGGAGGCGGCACTCTCTCTATGGCCCTTTTGCACAGAAGGTTTGCTATTTCTGAACGAAGCACGCACGCTGCTTCCGTGTTCACAGTAGTTTCGAGCCGCGCTCTGAAGCGAGGAGGACAGCGATCGAACTGTAGCAAATAGCCCTGTTTTATTGTGCTTAACACCCATTCGGATATCCCTGGAATATCTTACCACGCTTTGAAGCGTAATGTTAGAGGGTGAGTGGCCAAATCGCTCTGATTGCCGCACACAGCAGCTGAACAGAATGTGTGAGCCGCTTACTGTGCTTATGCTGGACTGCTCGCAGACAGCATGGACAGGCTGTTCTGTGAGTGACTTCCCGATTGAGGTGAATGGGGAAAGAGTCACGTCTGTTAAGTGATACGCAAGCATAGTCACGGGCACGGGACTTACATACAGAGAAGTGTTTGCTGGCCGTGTGACAGAGCGGGCAGAGAATGGGCGCGCGCACGTATTCGTGAGCGCATTTATTGACTAACACTCGAGTGGTTCGTAACCGCTTTATGTGAGTGTGCCGTGATAGGGCCACGGGATGTGTAATGCTTGTGTGTAGAGGTGAACACTGGGTTGTGGGCACATTTTCTACACATATGGCATGCTTGCTCTTTACCAGATTTATTTGGGTCGCCGTGAAAACGGCGTTTGAGCGCAGGCAAGCGGGTGTTAACACCGGCTTGTTGGCTGCTGAATCTACCGCTGTAGTAGCCTGAAGGAAGGGGACTGACAGGGGGCGAAGCTTTGACGGTGGTCCGGCTGCAGTGGGACTGATCCGTCGTTTTGTCAACTAAGCTAGGAGAACTTCGGTTGTTCAGGTTTCAGCGCAATTCTAGTCCGAGGCCCGCGGGGGGGGGCGGCGGTCTGCGGCGGCTGTCTGAGCGCGATCGAGGGCGGCCGCCCTGTCAACGCTGAGAAGTCTGGCTTTGTTGAGCTGGGCGCTGTGAAGAGGCTCGTGCAGGAGGCTCACGTGGGCGGCCTGCAGAGGAGCTAGCGCGACGAGGCAGAAAGAGATTCATGGCTCGTGTGGCTTTTTTGGACCTCTGAAAACCGGTTAATGATACCACTCACCGCGGAGCCGAAGAGACCGGATGGAGAGAGCGGTGCGTTGAGGAACGTAGAGCGCTCTGCTTCTCCCATGTCGGCTAGCGTTAGCCACAGATGTCTCGGTCACAGTCAGCGCGGCCATGCACTTCCCCATAGCTTGGGCTGCATCTTTGGTAGCGCGGAGGGCGAGGTCCGTAGCACTCCGTATGTCTGCAACCGCCTCTATATGCCTGCTTTCCTCATCCCACTCCCGCAGAAGGTCCGCTTGGAGGATCTGTAGGACGGCCATAGAGTGCAGAGCAGATGCAGCTTGGCCGGCAGCGGAATAGGCGCGGCCAACACAGGCGGAGGTTGTTCTGCAGACCTTAGACGGGAGCACTGGTTTAGACCGCCATCTCGCGGAGGGCGGGCAAAGGTGTGCTGCTACCGCATCCTCGACCGGAGGGATGGAAGCGTAGCCCTTCTCAGTGGCGCCGTCCACCGAAGCAAGAGAGGTGGAGACGTGGGATCGGACCCTGGCCGAGAAAGGCGCGTTCCATGATTTGGAAAGCTCGGCGTGGAGTTCCGGCAGGAAGGGAGCGGCCCGGGTAGCGGGTGCTGCGCGGCGGCGGCTCTGTAGAAAGCTGCCGTCAAGTCTGTTGGGTGCCTGCTCAAGGGGCAGTGACCACTCGAGCCCGAGGCGGTCGACGGCCTGTGTGAGGAGGCGTGTTAGTTCCCCTTCGACCCCGCCGCGGGTCCTGCTGGATTCCTGGGCCGAGGAGGCGTGTGAGCCTGACCACTCCTCGCTGTCCGAAGTCATGATGGAACAGCCCTTATCCTCCGCTTCTTCGTCCGAGATGGCAGCAGAGCAGCCGCTCTGCGGCAACTGCGCATCCCGGGTGGGCGGGGAGGGTGAAGGCGATGCTCGAGGGATGGGCTCCGGCGAGGCAATCGCTTCTACCACTGTTTCCGGCAGCCTTTGAGAGCGGCACTTTTTTCTGCGCGGCTGAACGGAAGGCGGCGCGGCGGCTTCGGTCCTGAGTGCTTCGAGTTGAGCCCGCAGGGTCGACATCGGCAGCTCCTCGCAGAGATCGCATCCACCTTCGGCGAGGGCGAGCTCTGCATGCCCCAGTCCCAGGCAGAGAGCGCAGATGATGTGGCGGTCTCCGGTGCTGAGGAGCACGCACAAGTGGAGCAAGGCATATTAAAAAAGACGCTCATACTCTTTTGTGAAGTTCTTTAAGAACTAGCTTGCTTTTAAAAAGGATAAGTCGCCGGATGGCGTAGCTCGCAGGACGGCTGAAGGTGGCGAAGACGGCCGGCTTCTTCGAGCGCCGTCCACGCTTGCTTGATGCCCCTCGAACGGCGACGCGGCTTCCGGTTCAGTGATGCGAAGAGCTTCGCTGAAGAGATGAAAATCAGGGTTCCAGCCTACGAACTACGCTTATATGCACTCTAGTCACGCCCTTTTTTGGCGGGCTTTGATGCAGTGAGCGCGCGGACGCCTCTCATTGGATGCGAGTTCGCCCAAGCTCGTCTATAGGCTGCAGCAGTTGCCGCAGAGCAACCAATGAGCTCGCTAGCTAGCCCGCTCAAGGTCTGCAGCTGCCGCACTGCGTTGACAATGGATACAAAATTAAGGATAATTTTTTTGGCTTCGATATCTCAGAAAAGATGAATCTTTCCCGTAGCGTAAGCTAGCTTACGCAATACGAGAGAACCTCTCGTAAGAGAACTGTAGTTACAATGTCAACCTTACCCCTAACCCTAAACCTAACCCTATCCCAATCCTTACCCTAAACCTACTACTTAACCTACCCATACCTCAACCTCAGTAGTAGCAAATGTGAATATTGTGAGAATTTTGCAGAGCAACATGTAGTTACATAATAAATACATTGTATTGTGTGTATTATAATGTGTATTATAATGTATGTACATAGTAGTTAAAGTCTCCTAATATAAACACTTATACATCACCTTATGTGGCAAGAAAGCAAACCGCAATAGACTGGCACTAAGGCCTAACTACTTATAATAGAAATAAATACAGATTTAAGAAAACGGACTACCCCACTCTGATATCACACAGAGAATGATTGATACCTTTATCCAAAGGCACACAAGTTGGCTGCACTAGTAAGGAACAGAGACGTGAATGTCGTACAAAAGAGAGTGTTCTTTATTACTAAAAACACATTAAAATAAACAGTGTACCAGGCAAGATACACCACAACATCTGCCAATAAGAAAAAAAAAAAAAGGTTGTTATGTTGTCAGAAGAAGTACAGTCATTCAAAAATCAGTCACTACAAAACAAATATAATAAAACATTACACTCAGAAGCTGTTTTGGCTGAGGGCTAAAGAACAAGGAATAGTACCACACACTTGAGTAAACTCTTATCACTTACACAAAATCCGTGCGTCTCACTGCACACAGCACCCAGTGTTCAAACCACCACGCGGAGAAAACCAGGGAGGATTCCTGGCTGAAACACACACACACACACACACACACACACACACACACACACACACACACACACACACACACACACACACACACACACACACAGCAAATAATCTCAAAACAAATAAAGGAATTAATAACAATCATTCAACTCAATGAACCATGCATATCAAACTAAAGAACACGCAAAAACGTAGGTAGTAGGACAACGGCGATTCCTCGCATTAAATACTGGCAAAAGGCAAAGAAAGATCTCGAACTCCTTAGAAGGGAAACACAATGGTTAAACGCCCGCACGAATGCCCAATGTTCTCAACCCAATCAGGAAAAGACTTACCCGATGATAGAATCACGTCAGTCTCAATCACGAACCACCGTTGCGCCGCACTGAACTGGTTTGCCTATGCCTGAAATGAGCTAAAAAGCACACCCACTTTCCCAATCAATGCCTAAGGACACAGTACCCGTAACTTCCTATGATGACGACTTACCTGACAATAGAATCAGTCAATCACTCTGAACCGTCAATCTTTTAGATCGCTTGGTCTTGTTTTGATCCTGCAGCGTCGCAAACGGATTTACATATGCCTGAAACAAGCTAAAAATCATACCCACTCGTCAGATTAATGCCCCAAACACAGTTTCCACAACTTACTGCAGTAACAGCTTACCAAAAGAAAGATCGCCGTTTCAGAAGCAAGCGAAAGCTGGTGTACAGCCGCAGTCAAATCATCCGCACGTTAGAAACAAATGGGAACCCCCGGGTCAGTCGGAAATTACGCGTCTCGACAGAAATAGAAATAGGCTATTTATAGCTGATCGGAAATGACGTATCAACGATTAAAGAAAATTTGTAGGCGGTGAGCTCTAATTAACTTAATTTATTAATAGACAACATAGGAGGAGAGCATCCGGTCACACTTGTTAAACACAGATGCATTACAAAGCATGAAATGCACAACAATTTAAGAATGCTTTGCTGGTTTTGCTGCCCATGTGTTCGAAATGGCTATCTATTGCTTTCATATTCTTCAGATGTGCATCTATAGCCCAAAATGACTGCTCAGCTGAAGGTCAAAGATTCACCATAGGGTACATGTCCAGCGAATGAGAAGGCCGATTTAGGGATCTGAACTGACTAATGATCTTGTCAACATGCTCAGGTCATCATGGATCTGTGCCGGGGTGGGGAAAGAGTCAGTTGTTATCAGGGAGTATGATGCTCATAAAAGAATGCAAATTATCAAAAATATTGCACTGTACTGAAATTTAGGTAATTATAGTTCAGTTTTGAATTTTATTTTTTATTTTTTATTTTTTTTATTTTTTTATTTAAAACATTATTTTGTGCCGGAGTACAAGATTACTGTACTACCTGTATTATTTAATATAGGCTAACGGTTGCATGTTGCAATTAGTTAGATTATATAGATGATAGATTATAATTCTTTGATAAAAATAATTACACTAGTTTATATATAATTACAGAATATAATTATACACTTATATAATAGACTAATAGATATACTTTAGGCTTTTAATATATATATTATTATTATTAAAATGTTGATTATTATAGTGAGCTAGCTATCCACATAAATGGGGAGTTATTTCTATTAGCTTTATGGATATATTGCTTGCTGAAGGGGCCCTTCATCTTAAGGGGCTTTCGTGGTCAACTGAAGACTCACAGTGTTGAGGAACTTATTTTAATTAGCGATGACTTAATTTGAAATTTGGCAGCGACATGTGATAAGTAGACTTAAGTAGACCCGACTGACAGAATCAGATGTGTGGTTGGTACTCCAATAATTGTAAAAAGTCCTCAATTGCCAATATGCTGCAAGTGAATCTTCATACATTCAGATTAATACATTTTATGAAATATTTAAATGTAAATTTACTTGTTCTAATTATATTATTTAGAGTTTTTAATTATATATTAAAATCTATAAGTAAAGATTCTGATTGATATGTATATATTTAGAATAGAGCTTGCACTCAAATACGGAAAATCTCTCATATATTTATATATTTATTTAGAGGCCCCAATAGATTGAAACATTTTTCAAAGTCCAAAAAGGCATCGAGACATAGTTTGGAGTTTGGAGAAGTAGCTTTTATTAAGAAATTATAAAATGTTCTGCTTGGCCCTTTGCTAAATGCATAATGCCATGTTTGAGGTTGTTTTTCATGGAATAGTATTTGAAAAAGTAAACTGGGGATAACGTCAGCACTGCATGATTCTAGGAGGTCAGACATTTTTTGATACTTCAGATGTGTTTTAGCTTGTTTAAGAGTGAATGTGTTTTATAGTGTCACTCAGATTACAACCACAAAAAGCAACACGAAGCTTCCGCCCCTGAACGAGACCATCAGCATTGACCTTGAGAGGGGACAGCAGTTGTAGCAATACTGTGCAGGCCTGCTGTCACATTAACATGCTAATGGAGCAATGAGTGTCTGTTGCCCCACTTCCCCTTGCTCCTATAAATGCGCAGATTGTCATTACCCATGTTTATATGCAGCGATAACACAGCCACAGCTAAATATCAATACAGAGAGTGAAACGAGATTGTGAGCAGTATTTAAAAGGGCGTCACTCACAAAAGAATGCATTAGGTAAAGGTCTGGACATGATGGATGTCTGCAGAGTGCCCTTGGTAGGATGAGTTGAATAAAAGCATGCAGATCACCGCTACTGGTGTCCTGGGCCATTCAACGAGCCACTCTATAACCCACAGATGGAAGCTAGGAATTTAAAGCTGGATTTATACAAAATAACACAAGAGATCCACATTTTGTGGGGAAATTAAAATTTGCATCCCACATATATGTGAGGTATTACAGCTATGCTGTGAAATGATAATTTTTCAACTTGACAACATGACCTCTGTCATGCAAACATCCTTAACAATTGCAAATGTAACATTTTACAGTTTGTTGTACAGTACGCGTTCCTGTGAGTTTTCTACATTACATAAACACAAGGGTGTAAAATTCTTAGATGAAATTGATTGAAAATATAATTTAAACCTTAAAATAAGATAAAGATTTAGGATTCTGAAAACTCTAAAACACAGAAATGTTACAAATTTTGCTAAATTATGTATAATTAGTAATAAATGATTATGTTCTAGGTCACTAATAAAATATAAGAAAATGTGTGATGTTAAAAGAATAGTTCACCCAAAAATGAAAACTCTCTCATCATTTTCTCACCAATATGCCATCCCGGATGTGTATGACTTTCTTATTCAGAACACAAATGAAGATTTTCTGAAAAATATCTCAGCTCTGTGTATGACTTATTCACAACACAAATTAAGATTTTTTGACAAATATCTCAGCTCTGTAGGTCCATACAATGCAACTGAATGAGTGCCAATATTTTGAAGCTCCAAAAATCACAGATGTCCTCATAAAAAGTAATCCATAAGACTCCAGAGGTTAAATCAATGTCTTCAGAAGTGAGTTGATACATTTTACCATAAATTATCCTCCCTGCTCAGTTGATATCCATATTAACATTTTTGGTGATTCACAATCTTCATGCCTAACAAAAACGTCTAGGTTACGTATGTAACCTCCGTTCCCTGATGGAGGGAATGAGACGTTGTGTCAGAGAAGTGACACTAGGGGTCTCTCTTGAGTGCTGATATCCACCTCTGATCTATGAAAAAAGGCCAATGAGAAGTTGGCAGCCGGTATTTGCATGTCCTGCCCCCGGACATACGGGTATTTAAGCGGCGCAAATATGGGAGTTCATTCAGGATTTTTCTGAGGAGCCGGAAATGGTCCGGCCACAACACTGGCTTGGCTCAGCGACGTGGCGGGAAGACACAACATCTCGTTCCCTCTATCAGGGAACGGAGATTACATACATAACCTAGATGTTCCCCTTCTGTCGCTCTCTCCACGTTGTGTCAGAGAAGCGACACTAAGGGTCCACTTATAAAAGTGCCATGCGCTGAGCCGTGTACGTGAACTGCTGATACAGGAGCGGGCTGGTATTCTTACGTGCAGGATGACCAACTGTATCAGACTGCACGTACCCTTCCCCAATGCCCCATTCAAGCCATCAGAATCCTTTTCGTTACCCTGGAGGGGGGAACAAGGTGATGGCCGCCAACCTGGGAATGGGCCAGCCTGGCTGGGCCTCTTTTCTCTCTATGTTTCTCGTATAGAGCAACTACGGCCGGGGCCTTACACACATTGAGGGAAGGGGGTCTTAGCCCTTCTTTCAGGGGGAGAAGAACCTGCGGAGGCCACACCTACCCAGCAGGGGAGGCAAAGAGTGGCAAATGCATCACATGGCCTGTTAGGACCTATGTGTAAAAGCTGGTGCGGTGGTAAATCCAGCCTCGTAGAGGGGGGAAGCATACAGCACGGTGACCGAGGCAGCTGTAACTGCCTAAGGGAGACATGGGGGTCCGCTCGTGAGGGGACAGTACCGCGGAATTACACACAGCGGGAGTCCGAGCAGGAGGCCTTACCTGCAGAGCACCTATTCCATTCTTGGGTCGGCGAGTTCGTCCGCTGAACTGCGGACCCAAAAGGGCTAGGGAGGAGTCAACCAGTGACCCGAAGATGGGGTCTCCTGGGAACGGAGGCACACTATTTTACCTCGGCTGAGGGAAAAGGCGCTAGGCGCAAGCGATTCACCCGGCCAGAATGTCAGCGTGTTACCGAGTTCTACAGGCTCGGACCTGAGAAAAAACGGGACGATATTGACTCAACACGGAGATTGTAAAACCTCGAGAAAGTGTTAGGTGTTGCCCACCCTGCTGCTCTGCAGATGTCTGGGGGGGGGGGCACGGCCTGGGTGTGATAAGCCAATGAAATTGCGTCGACAACCCAGTGGGCAAGCCTCTGTTTGAAGACAGCGTTCCCTTTCCGCTGTCCCCCGAAGCAGACAAAGAGCTGCTAAGAGCATCTAGTGCTCTGCGTGCGGTCCAGATAGATATGCAAAGCACGTACTGGACACAGCAACGAAAGGGTTGGGTCTGCCTCCTCCCGGGGCAGCGCTTGCAGGTTCACTACCTGATCTCTGAAGGGTGTGGTAGGAACCTTGGGCACATAGCCCGTCGTGGTCTTAGGATCACGTATGTGTCTGCCAGACCAAACTCCAGGCAAGTGTCGCTAACAGAGAACGTTTGCAGGTCCCCAACCCTCTTGATGTAGGTGAGCGCGATCAGCAGGGCGGTCTTGAGAGAGAGGGCCCTGAGTCCAGCTGAATCTAGCGGCTCGAAGGGGGGTCTCTGGAGGCCCGTGAGGACGATCGAGAGATCCCAGGAGGGGAATAGGTGAGGCTGGGAGGGAGTTAGCCTCCGGCAACCTTTGAGGAACCTGACAATTAAGTCGTGCTTACCAAGAGACTTGCCGTCTATCGTGTCGTGGTGAGCTGTGATGGCGGCGACATACACCTTGAGGGTGGAGGAGGACAGCCTCCTCTCCAGCCTCTCCTGAAGAAACACGAGCACTAACCTAACCGCGCACTTCTGCGGGTCTTCAGCTCGGGAAGAACACCAGTTCGCGAACAGACGCCACTTTAGGGCGTAAAGATACCTAATTGAGGGGGCTCTGGCTTGGTTGACAGTATCTATGACGGTCAGTGGTAGGCCGGCTAGATCTTCCACATCCCGTCCAGGGGCCAGACGTGGAGGTTCCAGAGGTCTGGGTGCGGGTACCAGAGCGTGCCCCGTCCCTGAGAAAGAAGGTCCTTCCTTAGGGGAATTTGCCAGGGAGGGGCTGTCGCGAGTAGCGTGAGGTCCGAGAACCAAATCCGGGTGGGCCAGTAGGGGGCCACCAGAATGACTTGCTCTTCGTCCTCCCTGACCTTGCATAGCACCTGTGCAAGTAGGCTCACTGGGGGAAATGCGTACTTGCGCAGCCCCGCGGGCCAGCTGTGCAAAAAACGCATCTGCCCCGAGGGGAGCCTCTGTCCGGGCATACCAGAGCAGGCAGTGGGAGGTTTCTTGGGAGGCAAACAGGTCTACCTGGGCCTTGCCAAACCGGTCCCAGATCAGCTGGACCGACTGGGGGTGGAGCCTCCACTCTCCGCCGGGCAAGCTTTGTCTTGACAGCCCGTCCGCTATCACATTGAGGTTGCCGGGGCGATTTATGTAGGCTACGACCGTGTTGCTGTCTGTCCTGACTAGGACGTGTTTGTCTCAAATTAACAGGAGAAACTTCCTCAGGGCAAAGAAAACAGCCAGCAGCTCTGGGCAGTTGATGTGCCAATGCAGCAGGGCCAGGTTCCAATGGCCTGCGGCTGCGTGCCCGTTGCACACGGCACCCCAACCCAATTTGGAGGCGTAGGTTGTGACCAGAACGCGTCGGGACACCTGCTGCAAGGGTACCCCTGCTCGTAGAAAGCAGAGGTCTGTCCAGGGTTTGAGGGTTTGGTGGCAGGCGGTGGTAACTTTCACATTGTGCGTGCCGCGGCAACATGCTCGTCTCGGGACTCGAGTCTGGAGCCAGTGCTGAAGTTGTCTCATATGCATCAACCCCAGCGGCGCGGCCACCGCGGAGGATGCCATATGCCCCAGGAGCTGTTGGAATCGTTTTAGAGGGACCACGGTACCTGGCTTGAGGGAAGCGAGGCATTTCAGCACCGACTGAGCACGCTCGTTGGAGAGACGTGCTGTCATTGAGACTGAGTCTAACTCCAAACCGAGAAAAGAGATGCTCTGGACTGGGGTGAGCTTGCTCTTTTCCCAGTTGACCTGAAGCCCCAAACGGCTGAGGTGCCGGAGCACCTGGTCTCTGTGCGCGCATAGTAACTCTCGCGAGGGGGCTAGGATGAGCCAGTCGTCGAGGTAATTGAGTATGCGTATGCCGGCTTCTCGGAGCAGGGCAAGATCTGCCTCTGCGACTTTCGTGAAGACGCGAGGGGACAGAGACAGGCCGAAGGGGAGGACTTTGTACTGATACGCCTGGCCGTCGAACACGAACCGTAGAAATGGTCGATGTCGAGGGCGAATCGAGAAGTGGAAGTACGCGTCCTTCAGGTCTACCGCTGCGAACCAATCTAGATGCCGGACGCCAGATAGAATTTGTTTCTGGGTGAGCATTTTGAACGGGAGTTTGGACAGGGTCCGATTGAAACTCGCAGGTCCAAGATCGGTCGTAAGCCGCTGCCTTTCTTGGGTACAACGAAGTAAGGGCTGTAGAAACCCTTCTTCGTTTCGGTTGGAGGGACAGGCTCTATCGCGTCCTTGATTAGAAGGGAGGCAATTTCTTCGTGCAGGGACTGGTCATGTTCGCCGTGTACTGCGGGAAAATTTACGCCCATGAAGGGGGGCGGAGGCCTGGCAAACTGAATTGCGTAACCGAGTCGAATGGTCCGGTGCATCCAGCGTGATGGGCTGGGCAGTGAAAGCCACGTCTCTAAGCTCCGTGCTAGGGCACCAAGGGGACGAGTATTTTGGACGTACCCGGCGGGGCTTCGCAGCGGTGCGGAACAGGTAATGCGGCGTCAGGAGGCAGTGAAGCGGCCCGAGGCTCCGGTGCTGAGAATAGACTCAAAGCACTTACCTTGATCCGCGCACCCAGCAGGGGGCGGGTTCGTGACTGAGGAGGAGGTCTGATGTTGGCGTCCTCTGGACTAGTCTGAACCGGCCGGCCGGGGAACAGTCGTGGGGCTGGAGGTGGGGATGCCGCATCTAGGAAGACGGGACTGTTGAGGCCTGAAAGCAGAGTGCCGTGAGAACCCCAGGAACCTAGGAACCAGCCGTGATGGCTGTGGGGAGGATGGAGGGTTCCAATCCAAGCCCACGCTAGTCGCTGCCCGGGAAAGCATGTCGGTCATCTGCGCGTCGGCCTCAGCCTGGGCGTGCAGGCCCAAAAGCGGCAGCCCAGGGGAGTCCTCAGCGTCAGATACCACGCCCTCCGATGCCTTGGCGAGCTCATCGGCTTCGATGTCAGGAGGGTAGGTGGACTGGCTGTAAGGCGAGTCGCCGTTGCCTCGAGCACGGACGGGAATCAACGAGCGTGCTGGGGTGCGGGTGGTCCGAGGGGGCGTACCCGGCGGAGCTGCACCCGCTGCCATCCCCAAATCGCCTCCATCGCCAACCACATCGTCCTCAATCCTGTGGGAAGAAGGAGCAACGCGGGGGCGGCTGGAGTGGCTTGCTTACGGTTGTAAGCGAGCCGCGACCGCAACGTTGTCATGGTCATGTTCTCGCAGTGAGAACATGAACCATCCACAAACGCAGTCTCGGTGTGATCGCTACCCAGACACACGAGACAACGCCTGTGGCCGTCTGAAACGGAGAGCACTCTACCGCATCCAGGAACAACACGGGGGCGTAAAGGCATCTTTATAAAGACGCGTCCTTAAAAGGACGTTCAACGCCGCTGTGTTTTGCTCTTTTAGAGGAAATTACTCTTTTAAATAAAATCACTCTTTTATGGAAAAAACTCGTGAGAGTTTTTTAATCTGCACTGTCGAAGCGGCCTGGGGCAGGAATGCACAGCCGTGCAAACAGGAGAAAGCCGCTGTTGTGCGCCGTAGAATCCAACAGCATGCAGCAGAGGAATGTCAGGAACTCGGTGTGTAACACGCAGCAACTGCAGACACAACCATCAGCTCTGAAGAAATTTTCTGAATGAACTCCCGTATTTGCGCCATTTAAATACTCGTATATCCGGGGGCGGGACATTCAAATACCGGCTGCCAACTTCTCATTGGCCTTTTTTCATAGATCAGAGGTGGATATCGGCGCTCAAGAGAGACCCCTAGTGTCACTTCTCTGACACAACGTGGAGAGAGCGACAGAAGGAGAACTGGTGTTTCTCACCCACACCTATCATATCACTTCTGAATATATGGATTTAACCACTGGAGTCTTATGGATTACTTTTATTGTGGCTTCTTGTGCTTTTTGGAGCATCAACATTTTGGCACCCTTTCACTTGCATTGTATGGACCTACAGAGCTGAGATATTCTTCTAAAAATATTTATTTGTGTTCTGCAGAAGAAAGAAAGTCATGCACATCTTGAATAAATGATGAGAGAATTTAAATTTTTGGGTGAGCTATTCCTTTAACCATGTTCACTCTTTTGCAAAAATGCTCAGATTTCATTTTGTTCATTGAAGCACTTAAGATAGTCTTTGGAATATTCTCAAATCATGTTAGGATAATATGGATCAACAGGTTTTGAAAACAAACAAAAAAACATGCCCAGGGCAGATGTCACCATAGTGACTTTTAACCTGCATCATAAAAACTTTCATCTCACCTCAGTCTGGACAGTACAGGCTCTGCAAAAAAAACCTGATTATTGCATGAAGACTTTCATTTGGATCTGTTCCTCACACAGAGCCATCAACTAGTATCGGAAGATCCAGAACACAGCCTACAAATTACTGTCATAATTTTATGACAATGTTTATGTTGCTTTTCAAATTTTTTTAACTACAACTCAAACATTTTGAAAACTCCCTTTGTGTCCCATGATAAACAAAAAAATGAGTAAAAAAATGAATATTTAAGGTTAAAATGTAGCTTTGTGTAAAGTATTGAAATCCTCAAAAAATGGAAGTCAAAGGACCAAGAAGGACGTTTCAGTGGTGGAGGCAAAAAGTCTCTATAGGGACGTATCATTATGAGAGTGTGTTGCCACGCCAGCTGGACTGCATGCTGTAATTAAAGAAAAGGGGACGTAACAAATAATAAAAATGATGAAATTCATGCTGATTTCTTAATTTATCTTTCACTGAAATTGTTATTCTGATTATATAATTTGTGGATAATAACTTGTTTTTAGTAACTTACCAAACACTGGCAATGTATATGCTGTATAATAGAAACATTTGTATTACTTGTTTTAGACTTTTGGAACCTATTGCACTATATGTGGGTATAAAGACAGATGGTAGTGACATTAACAGTTTATTTGATGGTGACTGAAGGCTTTAAGCTATGGGCATAAACAGGAGCAGAGCTCTTCGTTAATGAAGAGGGGCCGCTAATGCCAAGCTGCTTGGAGCCCCAGGGCCTGCTGGAAATTGGGTGGACCATCAGCTTAAGCCCTAAAGCTAACAACACCATACAAAAAGTGCTCTCCATAACCTACATGTGCTAACACACTCCTCACATTCTCTTCACTTCCACTTTCAGACCTCCATTGGCTAAGCGGATGAGACCAAGGGGTTAAATGTTGACCAGAGCTGCACTCACTTAGTGTCAAGGTGTATTGCACTCGATCTGTCAAACTACTTTGGATGATTGTGTCCTGTCCACATTGCTTTGCCTGACACAGCCCATTCTGTGTTTGGCCTGAAATCTGAGAGTGCCTGAAATCTGAGCAGCGATGGAGAAAACACACCTTTATTTTGACAGATTCACAGTAAGGAAAAGTCAAGCATTAAAGCATAGTAATCTTATAATTGAAGTCAGATATGCACTGGCCCTTTGAGGCGAGCAGTCGAACTCCTTGAGGGTTGAGAGCAGACCCGGCGCCAGACACAAATTCACGGACGGGCATAACATTTTTTTCAGGGGGGCACAACTGAGATAAACCTAATTCCCTAATTGCATAATAACATTAAATGATATGACCGATTATGAATTGAATATGTATGATACAATGATAATGATCGATAGTAGCCTGTTACATAATGTACTGTCGCTACTCAAATTCATAACTGACGCTAAAGATTTGTGCTGTTTAGGCTCGCGCAGCCTCTCGATGAAACAAATAGGCCTAACTGCAGCTCACACAAAGAAACTCAGTTAGCATACTGCGGTAAAAAATGTGTAAGTTAGTTTTTATATTTATAACATGAAGCAACACCATACAACCAAGTGCTGAATACCGTCACAATTGAAAATGTAACACTGATTTCGACAGTTCAATAAACAAGTAATTCATATTAAGTCACTTACATTTTAGATGCAATATTGACTTTTTGTTCTATTTTAAAACAAAGATCCCAGCAGAAACAGAACGCATCTCACAGTCAACCGCCTGCCACCTGTGGCCGTGACGTCCCTTGCTTGAGGCTATGGCTTTGGCAAGTAACGTTAGACCAACTAGTATCGCTGGAATGGGTAGCCTCTGCAGTGTTGGGAGTTGGATCGACCTCTTGTGAACTGCTACACTCTGGGTCTTCTCCCCTTACCTCGCTGCACTCTTCTGCCAACTTTGGTGGTCTTTGATTAAAGAAACGCCGTATATCCATGGTAACTGTCACACGAAATATCTCAGCATAGTTGTTTTAAAAAAAAATAACAGCTATCGTTATTAAGCGCTACTATGCTTAGTACACAAACAAATATTCCCGCGCTCACTATCGACAAACCAATCAAATCCATTTAAAAATATTATTTTTTAAATCAGACCAAACACATTTTTATTTTTATTCAGGAGTTTATTCATCATGTATATACAAAACGACAACTTACCAACTTGTAACGAAAGTTACAGTAGCCTATTGATAAAAAAATATAAATAAAAGTGCAAACAAGCAAGGACTGGTGGTTGGTCGACTCCCGCGGGACTACTAACATTTACGACTAGATTTGACGGTCGAGTGCAGGCGCAGGCGGTAATGGGTTGCGGGAGAATAAAATGATTCGTGGGACTCCCTATCTAAATAAAACATCCAAAAACAAATACATTGTTATTCATCTATTGCACAAAAGCAATAAGTACATTTAAACAAAATAACGATTTACAGTCGCAAGCATAAGTAGATGTTCTCATTCGCCTATAACTGGGATTTTCAGACAAAATCCACTCATCGCTCAAAACGTTGGAGTTTTTGTTCCGTGCTGAATTCTGCATGCTGCATAATAAAAGAGCTTTGTGAGATCGCGATTAAATGAGATGTGAGACGTGACGTAGAGTTGATTAAGGGAGACAGGATCGTCCAGGGCGGGCACTAGTGACTCACAGGGCGGGCCAGGCCCCCCAATGCCCGCCCATGGCGCCGGGACTGGTTGAGAGACGATACTTGAAAGGTGGAAATGAAGGGAAAGGAAAGGGAGTTGAATAGAACATGAGCTGTAACGGTATCCATTTGAAACACTGTCGAAATACACTATGCAACCTAGATTACGCTGACATTCTTAAGGCCAGTAATGCTTCAGGACAAAGACACAAGTTATAAAACAGGACAAGACCAAAGCTCTAACAAAAATTCCAACAAAACTTCATCCACCATGGCGAAGTACACACAAAACATTTAATAAAATAAAAATAAAAAATGGTTCTTTGTGGCGTCAAAAACGTACATCTTACATAAGGGATAATGTACAGCAAGCTGGTCCTTACTGCAAAATAAACACAGAATGGGTGATCAGTTCTTGTATCACACTGTAAAAAAATTACATAACTTAAAAAGACTGTAAAAGACTGTAAAAATTATACAGTAAAAAAAAAAAAAGTTAATTGTTAACTTAAATATATGTAATTTTTTTTAAATACATTTAAAAAGACAATACTGTAGTTTTAATGAAAAATGTTATAAAAATGAAATTTTTTAGATGTAAAAAGTATGATTTTCCTGTATAATTAACAGTAAAAATGTATTTTATGTTTAAAAAGAGGGTACATGTACTTATTTCAGTAAATTATTGTTAAAATTATGGTAAAAATCAGTAATCGGGCATTCCCGGAATTCCTAGTGTGACCCATTTCATTTCATTATATTTAATGGGATTAGTTATGTTTCTTATTTTTAAAATCAATTATGTACTTTCACATGTGTCATCCTGATGATGTTAAGTGTTTGTGTGAGTGACATTGAGCACTGTCTCTAAAAGTTTATTTGTCATTGCTCCTGGAAGGGCCACTATTGATGAACTTCATGTCATCATGTGCCCTTCTGTAATTACTACGGTGATTAACAACACATTATAAAGTGAAAAGCAGTTTCAGAAGGATAATATATTAAGTTTATCATTTAATAATATAAACGATGATACTGCACAATAAACTGTAAAATGTACAGGTTGCTCTGTAAAGTTGTTTACATTTTTACTGTATATTTTACATAATTATTCTGGCAACCACAGCTGACAGTTTTGTTTTAGTTTTTTGTAAAAACAATGGGATTTTTTTACAGTGCACTGTGAAAGGCTTTATTTTGTGATTATGACCAGTATGACATGTATTTGTACTTAAAGTGTGGTTCTATCATGCAGTACTGTGCAAAAGTCATATGTTTCACAAAGGCATTTGTTTTAAGATGGTTATTTTTATCTTCAGCTTGAATGTGTCAATAGGAAATATAAATGTTAGACTCTCAAACATTACTTTTGTAAATAGAAAATATTAGAATAGATGAACAGAGAGCCCTGCCACAGATGCCATGACCCCCACAAAGCCCCCCACTGAACATCTTGTCTCTCTGAGATGACATATAGAGACAGAAGCAATTGAGACAGCCTAAATAGATAGAAGAACAGTGGCAAATTTTCCAAGAAGCTTGGAACATCCTATCGGCCAACAAACAAGAAAAACTGTCCTGGTGTATCTAGGAGAATTGGTGCTATTTTAAAGGCAAAGGTGTTCACACCAAATAGTGATTTAGCTTTTTTATGTTTACTGGACTTTGTATGATGTTTACTGATAAATGAAAACTATTTATGGCATTATTTTTGAAGACATTCTCACTATGGAACATTTTTCACAAGTGCCTAAAACCTTTGCACAATACTGTACATACATTTCATATTTGCATAGACACTGAAACAGCATCTGAAACATTAGCACTTTTATGTTTAACCTCGTGAGACCCCAGATAAACATGTATTGATCTTTTATTTTGGCTTCGATATATGCAACGCATAATTGTAATTCATTTAAACTGACTGATCTCGACACTCTGAGTCAAGTGACAAAACAATATGGTGCTGACCAGAGTTTGTCTTTGGGAGAAACGCCAACGCATCGGGGAAGAAAGTCTTACCCAGTTTCTTATTCTTTCAGGGGGAAAAGACCCTGCGGACACCACACCTGCCCAGAGAGGGGGAGGTAAGAATGGTGACATACACCACATGGGCTTTTAGGTCACATGTGGGAAGTGGCGAGGTGGTAGATCCCGCCTCTTCGGAGGGAGGAGTTGCTACAGACACGGCAACCGGGGGGCAGTGGGAATTGCCCAAGGGAGATGCAGGTCCACTCGTAAGGGGACTGTACCGCGGAAAATACACTCAGGGGGGAAGTCCATGTAGGAGCCCTGACCTGTGGAGCACCTATTCCAGTACAGGGTAGATTTGAGTACCTGCAGTGGATTGGGTCGGCGAATTCCTCTGCTGAATTGTGGACCCAGAGGGCTAGGGAGGAGTCATCCAGGGATCACCTGGGAAAAAAAGCACACGGTTTTACCTCAACTGAGGGAAAGGGCGCTAGGTGCAAGCGATCCACGCGGTCAGTTCGTCAGTGTGTTACCAAGTTCTACTGGCTCGGACCTGAGAAAACAAGGGACGAAACTGACTCTACCCTGAGACTGTAAAATCTTGCAACGGTATTAGTTGTTGCCCAACCCAGTGCTCTTCATATGTCTGCCAGGGAGGTGCCTCTGGCCAGTGCCCATGAGGATGCAACACTCCTTGTTGAGTGTGCTTGGACCGGAAGGTGGGGGGTGATAGGCCAATGAAATGGCATCCACCACCCAGTGGGAGAGCCTCTATTTGGAGACAGCGTTCCCTTTCCGCTGTCCACCAAAGCAGACAAAGAGCTGCTCAGAACTTCTAAAGCTCTGTGTACAGTCCAAGTAGGTACACAAAGCAAGTACCAAACATAGCAATGAAGGGGCTGGGTCTGCCTCCTCCCAGGGCAGCACTTGCAGGTTCACTACCTGGTCTCTGAAGGGCGTGGTAGGAACCTTTGGCACGTATCCTGGCCGCGGTCTTAGGATCACATGCGTTGAAAGAGAACGCTTTGCAGGTCCCCGACCCTCTTGATGGAGGCGCCAGCGATAAGCAGGGCCGTCTTTAGGGAGAGGGGCAGGATATGTGAAATAGCCTCCGTCTGCTTTTTCACTGCGGAGAACTGCTGGGTGAAGTCCTCAATGTTGTCGCTGAAGAGGCCAAACTGTGAGATGGGGCGTCGAGGAAGCGTGTCTTGACTGTCTCGCGCATCTCGTGGCCCTGAAGGCGAAGTCGCTCGCTGAGCACAGTTCCTACAGCACCTCACTGAGCGCAGTTCCTGTCAGGACTACCCACGTGCAGATCTTTGAGTGCCTAGGTCTGGTGGACTTGCACTTGGACAAGTGCACTGACCTGACTGCGCACCTTTGTGGGTCTTTGGCCCGAGAAGAACGCCAATTCACGAACAAGTGCCACATTAGGGCGTAAAGTTGCCAGGTAGAAGGGGCTCTGGCTTGGTTGATCGTGTCTATGATGGCAGGTAGTCGATCAGCTAGATCTTCCGCATCCCATCAGGGGACCAGATGTGGAGGTTCCAGAGGTCTTGGTGCGGATGCCAGAGCGTGCCCCGTCCCTGAGAAAGAAGGTCTTTCCTCAGGGGAAAGCCTTCCTTCAAGAACCAAGCCCGGGTTGGCCAATAGGGAGCCACTAGTGTGACTTGTTCCTTGTCCTCCCTGACTTGCACAGCACCTGTGCAAGAAGTCTCACTGGAAATGTGTACTCGCTCAGCCCCGTGGGCCAGCTGTGTGCCAGTGCATCTGCCCCGAGGGGAGCCTCTGTTCGGGCATACCAGAGTGTGCAGTGGGAGGTCTCATGGGTGGCTAACAGGTCTACCTGAGCCTTGCCGAACCGTTCCCAAATCAGCTGGACTGACTGGGAGTGAAGCCTCCACTCTCCACTGGGCAAGCTTTGTCGTGATAGTGAGCTGACATTGAGACTGAGTCTAACTCCTTGCCGAGAAAAGAGATGCTCTGAACCGGGGCAAGCTTGCACTTTTCCCAGTTGACCTGAAGCCCTAAGCAGCTGAGCTGCCTGAGCACCTGGTCCCTGTGGGTGCATAGTAACTCTCGGGGAAGTGGGCCAGGATGGTTGACGAGGTAGTTGATTTTGCGGATGCCGGCTTCTCGGAGCAGGGCATGGGCTGCTTCTGCGACCTTCATAAAGATGCGAGGGGACAGGGGCATGCCGATGGGGAGGACCTTGTACTGATATGCCTGGCCGTCGAACACGAACCGTAGAAAGGGTCGTTGTCGAGGCAATATTGAGAAGTGGAAGTACGTGTCCTTCAGGTCTACTGCTGCGAACAAATCTAGATGCCGGACACAAGATGTGTTTTTGCGTGAGCATTTTGAACGGGAGTTTGTGCAAAGCCCGGTTGAAAACTTGCAAGTCCAAGATCGGTTGTAAGCCGCCGCCTTTCTTGGGTACGATGAAGTAAGGGCTGTAGTAACCCTTCTTCATCTCGGTTGGAGGGACAGGCCCTATCGTGTCTTTGAGTAAGAGGGTCGAGATTTCCATATGCAGGGATTTGGCATGTTCGCCGTGTACTGCAGTAAAGCGGACGCCCCCGAAGGGGGGGGGGGTGCCTGGCAAATTGAATCATGTAAACGAGTCAGATGGTCCTGGCCAGCCAGCGTGATGGGTTGGTAAGTGAAAGCCACGCATCCAAGCTCAATGCTAGGGGCACTAATGGGACAATTATTTTTTATGTACCCGGTGGGGCGGAGCAGCGGGGCAGAGCAGGTAGTATGGTGTTATGAGGCAAAGGTGCGTCCCGAGGCTCTGGTGCTGAGAAAAGACTTGAAGCACTTACCTTGCTCCGCACACCCGGCAGGGGGCAGGTGACTGAGGAGGAGGTCCGGTTTTGGCGTCCTCTAGACTCGTCAGAACTGGCCGGCCAGGGAACAGTCGTGGGGCTGAAGGCGGGGGGTCCGTGTCCAGCATGCAGGGTCTGTTGAGGTGTGGTGGCAGAGTGCTGTGAGAATGGCATTTGCGGGCCAGGTGACCCAGAGACAAAGGATATAGCTCTTTTATTGAGAATGTGGGTACTGCAGCACTGAGGGGGTGCAGCAAATTAAATATATTCAAACAAGGAATCTCCTCCCGGCCCTCCACCGGGGGACGGAGTGGTCTGCTTACCAGCTTCGGAGCAAACATCTTGGTCTCTGAGTCGATCGTCTCAGGAGCACCTGGGAGCCTTCCGGGTCCTCAAGGGGGTCCATGAGACGGGGGGTGTGCGCTTCCTGCGGGGCGATTGACGCAGGGGCTGGGAGCTGGGCCCAGGTTGAGGCGGAGATATGCGTTTCTTAGCCGCAGGAGTACTCCCTTGGCGAGCAGACAGGGCTTGGCCAGTGGCAGCAGGTTTGTGGCAGGGCAGGATGTGTGAAATAGCCTCCGTCTGCTTTTTCACCATGGAGACGTGCTGGGCGAAGTCCTCGACAGTGTCGGCGAAGAGGCCGAACTGGGAGACAGGGGCGTCGAGGAAGCGTGTCTTGACCGTCTCGTGCATCTCGACCAAGCTCAGCCACAGATGACATTCTTGAACCATAAGTGTGGCCATCGCCTGCCCGAGTGACCGCGCTGTGGCCTTCGTGGCCCTGAGGGCGATGTAAGTCGCTGAGCGCAGTTCCTACAGCACGTCGGGGTCAGGACTACCCACATGCAGATCTTTGAGTGCCTTGGCCTGGTGGACTTGCAGGAGGGCCATGGCATGCAGGGCGGAAGCGGCCTGTCCGGTGGCACTGTAGGCTTTGGCGGCCAATGATTACATCGTCCTACAGGCCTTGGAGGGGAGCACAGGGCGACCCCTCCAGGTGGTGTTGTTCTCGGGGCACTGGTGGGCCGCAACCGCCCTATCCACCTGGGGAATTGCCATGTACACGTGTGCCGCTCCGCTGTCGAGGATAGTGAGAGCGGATGAGCGAGGGGCTGTGTGACGAGTGGAAGGGGTTGCTCTCTATGCAGTTGTCAGCTCATCATGCACCTCCGGGTGCGCAGACCCAAGAAACCAATAATCCAGCCGCGACAGCTGTGGGGAGGATGGAGGGTTCCAGTCCAGCCCCACGCTGGCAGCGGCCCAGGCAAGCATGTCGGACATCTGCGCGTCAACCTCACCCTGGGCGTGCTGGTCCGAAGACGGCAGCACAGACGAGTCATCCGCGTCAGATGCCGGACAGCTCTCCGATTCAGTGGCGAGCTCATCCAACTCGGGGGGCTCCAGAGGATAGGCAGGCTGGCTGTGAGGCGAGCCGCTGTTGCCTCGAGCCCAGACAGAAGTCAACGAGCGTGCCGGGGGGCGGGTGGTTTGCGGGGATGTACCCGGCAAAACAGAGCTCGCTTCCATCCCCAGATCACCTCCATCGCCAGCCAATGCAAATTCTGTCTGCCATCTTCTCATTGGCTTTTTTTCATAGATCAGAGGTATATTCGGTGAGACCCCTAGTGTCGCTTCTTCGACACAACGTCAGAGTGAGCGACAGACAGGGAACTACGAATATGTGATTATTCTGCAGCTGACTGTACATTATCTTGCTAATTACATAAGAAAATAAAAGGATAATACATTTGAAAATCAAAAAGGTTTAATTTTGAAAATATCTTCTCATTTTATAGTTCACAGCGAGACCTAAAACTAGCACAGTGTCATAGATTAGTTGCTAGGGGATTACAGCAGACTGCAGCGATTGACCAATCAGAATAAAGCATTCCAGAGAGCCATGTAATAAAACAAAATAAAAGAACACAGAAATGCAGGCTCAGAGAAATATTAAGGAGGTCAAAGGTTCAAATAGACATAACACTATTCTATATAGTCTTTTTCTACTCTCAAACACGAGTATCTTTATGACCAAAAGACACACAGCATCTTAAAGGCCAAGAAACATTACAAAGTTACAAACCATGTAAAACATTTCAAATATTTCGGTAATTTATTGCATTAATGGAAAACTGTGACAGGCAAGTACGGGGGCAGTTTGTCAGAAGATTATAGAGATTAAATGGTCTAATTTATTATTCTGACAGCTGGAGATTCGAGTTCCCTTTTAACAAAGTGCATGTAAATTTAGCAAAATGCAAACACATTTTAAAGAGGTTCTTGAAATCCAATTAAAATAGATACAAAATTATCAAATTACCATTTTTATTAATCTGAAGTTTTGCAGTTTTGTGATTTAAAACACCTATTAGGAAGACTATTAAAACAGACTCTACATGAATGATGGCATATGTAACTTAACATTTTCTTTTCAATTCATTATCCACTTTCCTCTTTAGTTCATTGTCTTCTGGAAGCATGTCAAATGAGAGGGATTAGGGTTTAATGAAAGCACTCTGACCAAGAAAAGAGAAGGAGTGAAGTAAATCAATGTGGGACATCAGCCGAGTTTAGAAATTAAACTTGAAATACATCCTACCACTGAAACTCTGTGAGAAGACACACTTGTGGACAGTACCTCTTTCTCAAACAGAATTTGTGCATCATCTGATGATTCTCAAGAAACCTGTAAAGAAAATGTCCAAAATCATAATAAACAAATAAGAAATTATATTGTGCATATAGAAAAATGTGTCTGTTTTAAAAAAGTGCACATTTTAGCCATGATTCTCAATACTTTGTTTATTTTACATTTCTTAAAAAAGTTTCATTAATGGACATGATATCATGCATACCTCACAGGCCACAACATAGGGTCTACCATGCCATATTATCCATAAAACATCTGCATTATCTCATTTTGACTAATGGAACATGCAGTAAATAAATAAATGATTATGGCAAAATATGGTTTGTTACATTTTTCAAGCTGTCTCTTGAATGTTCATTTGTTTATATAGAGAAAAGACAAAGCTGTCACTGCAGCTGCCATGTGGTCCATGCTGCATATTCTATAAATAATGTGCTTTCTGCCTCATTCTATGAATAGAATCAACATAGATCAATAGTATAAGCTTCTATAACCAATCGATGATGATTTAAAGTTTATATACTGTTTTAGTGACTTATCAGTAATTTATAATTTTAACATTCTGCATTCTGGAAAAGATTCATGGCACTAATTGCATACCTGGCCATAATATGCACCTGTTACCCTCTGTTATTGTATTTTATGATATTATTTAATAAATTGTGTGGAAAGAAGTCACGTTAAGACCATGAAAAACGTTTTCTCTGAACATCACAATACGAGTAGAGATGAAAACAAAAGAGTTTGGGGGTCCTTTGCTGTATATCAATCATGGGATAAAAGTGTGAAGAGTAAAGACGATAGAACAGTACGCAAATCTGCAAAAAGATTTGGTTGATTTGATTAAACCTTTGAGAATTAAGTGATGTGTTAACATGACTCCAGTGTGATAAAATCCTGTACTAACCTTGTCTGTGTGAAAGTTATCCAGTATTTAATCACCATTGTCATGACGAAAAAATTCCGGTAACCTTGCAGGAGTAAGTCCTGTAAATTTTCAGATGATGTAAAATATACAAAAACGAAAGATGACATGACTGAGTTATAAGTTTTCATCATTGTCTTCCATTTTTGAACTGGCCATTGTGATAACCTTTACATAACAGATGGAGAAGACATGATGGAATCAGCATCCGAAACAACTGCCTCCCACATATACAGCTGCATCATGTCTGCAGTCAACAAATGCTTGTGCGGGTCCAGTTATGGACTGTGGTCTGTTCTGATGATTGATTTTGATCTCACCACAATGTTTAGAGTAAAAGTCCACTCTCATGTCTGTTCCACGAGTGCTGCCCGGAACTGCTTCTCATCGGTGTGTGATTTTGAATTCTCCACTGTAATGTGATATCACCAGGGAGCAGCTATCATATTAGTTCAGGGAGCCCCTATCATATCAGTGCTGTTTTGAATGAACTCAGAGTGGCCAGGAAATTTGAATTCTCTGGGGGGAAGGGGACATCTAAATGCCTTACAGTAATGAGAAATGGGGGTAAAATGAAAAAAGTGTTCTGAAAATAATGTCAAAATCAAAGAATTTAATAAAAAAAAAAAAATGTTTTATGAAATTATCATTAAAAATGATATTATTAAAATCAAAATGGTCCTAAATTACTGCTTAAATTTCTTGAAAAATGCACATTCATTTTTTTGTTTGTGTTAATTTGGGGTTTAATATGAACAGGACATTTTCTTTAAAGGTTTATTAAAATAAAACTGTAAGGATCTACTCCAGACCAGTAGGGGGCACTCGTCCTGGACCTCCCATGCCATGTTCCCCTCCTCTCCTGCAGATAGCACTAACACCCCCAACCCTGTTTAACCATCCACTCATTAACCCTCATTCCCTTCACCTGTGCTTAGCCCTATATAAGCCTGCTTGTTTTTCACCAAGGTGTTCAGTCTTGAGCCTTTGTACCCTGTTTTCTCCCGTGACCAGCCCTCAGCTAAGTGTCTCTCAAGTTGTGCTTATTGATCCATGTTTCTCTTTGTTCCTCAGTTTTGTGGAAGCTTGGCTTTCCCTGTTTATTTGTACTTTGCTATTCTCTACAATTTAAAGATAATACTTTTTGGGAAGAAACACAAGTATATGGGTTCAACTGTATGGGAATTAGCTCAGTGGTAGAACACCACACAACACGCACTACAGACCCGGGTTTGATCCCCGCCTACAGCAGCCCTATCACAGCAAGACTGAACCATGGAAGCGAGCCCAGCGTAAGAGCCTTCATCTAACCTTGAACGGATACTGTCAGCACTCTCAAGCCAGGCCAAGACCATTCAGAGGCACGACCAGGCTCTGTCAGAGATCCTCGCTCTTCTGAGTCGCCAGTCCCAAGCCTCTTCTTCCTGAGACCCTCCTACTGATGCTTCACCAAGGCCTATGCCTCACTTACCATCTAAGCCCAGACTAACAGCCCCTGAGCAATTCGATGGCACTCCTGAGAGTTGTAGAGGTTTCATCACCCAGTGTACCCTGGCCTTCCAGATTCAGCTCAGCAGCTTTCCCACCGAAAGTAGTAGAGTGGCCTACATCATCACCCTTCTCACCGGCAAGGCTTTGGACTGGGCCTCAGCCTTATGGGACCAAAGATCTCCACTCACTACCAATTGTCAAGACTTCATTTCTGAGATGAGGAAAGTTTTCCTTCATCCTGCTATTAAGGGAGATGTGGATCGTCACCTGCTTCACCTCTCTCAGGGTAACCGGAGTGTAGCTGAGTTTGCCATTGTGTTCCGCACCCTTGCCTCGGAGAGTGGATGGGACCAATGTGCCCTGAGAGCCATCTTTCACCATACCTTGTCTCCTGAGCTCAAGGACGAGCTGGCTTTCTGAGATCCTGCATCTGATCTTGAATCCCTCATTGATGTGGCCATCTGGGTAGACCATCGCTTAAGAGAACGCCAACAGGAGCAGCGGCAGGAGGTCAGATTGCTGGAGTCTGCAAACCCTGTTAAACTGCCTTCTCCTTGCGATACCGAGGAACCCATGCAGCTGGGTGGAACCAGGATTTCTCAAGCTGAGCGCAACCGACAGATGAGGGAAAGACGCTGTCTCTATTGTGGCAGGTTAGGCCATTTCCGCTCCACATGCCCTGAGTTGTCAGAAAAAGCCAACTCTCGTCCAGGAGGAGGGGAGCCTTTTCCATTTATATCGATGGCAATCGGGCGCCTCTCGGCGCAGGGCTCTCCCTCGTTCCATTTGTTGCAATGTGTTCTTTTAATGGAGGAGTGGGACGCAATGCCCCCTGAAGACCCCCATGGACCCCTGTGCCACCCTGGGGGGGCGGGGCTGTCCACGGACCCATTATCATCCCCCTGACCCACTATTTTACCAAAACTGACCAGTGAGACCCCCTGACCACCCTGGGGGGGCGGGGCTGTCCAGGGACCCATTATCATCCCCCTGACCCACTATTTTACCCAAACTGACCAGTGAGGCCCCCTGACCACCCTGGGGGGGCGGGGCTGTCCACGGACCCATTATCATCCCCCTGACCCACTATTTTTCCAAAAGTGACCAATGAGACCCCCAGACCACCCATGGGGGGCGGGGCTGTCCACGGACCCATTATCATCCCCCTGACCCACTATTTTTTCCAAATTGACCAGGGAGACCCCCTGACCACCCTGGGGGGGCGGGTCTGTCCACGGACCCATTATCATCCCCCTGACCCACTATTTTTCCAAAAGTGACCAATGAGACCCCCAGACCACCCATGGGGGGCGGGGCTGTCCATGGACCCATTATCATCCCCTTGACCCACTATTTTTCCCAAATTGACCAGGGAGACCCCTTGACCACATTGAGGGGGCGGGGCTGTCCACGGACCCACTATCTGCCCACTAACCATCTATTTTGCACAAACTGAGTCAACCAACAGACTAACTTCCCATTATCAATTGATTGTATAGCTGTATATCCACCAACAGACTAACTGCCCATTAATTTGACTGTAAGTGGGACTACCCACGTACAATTTATTCAACAGGCTAACTGCCCATTAGCAATTGATTGTATAGATATATGTCCTCCAATAGACCATTGTCCATTCATTTGACTGTATATGGGACTACACACATGCAATTTATTTGCATTGGATGAAATCATTGAATTTGATCCAGAAGTTATAAAAATGCACTACACCAAGTGATGATTTTGAGGTCCATTAAACTGATTGGAAGTGGGTAGTCCCACTTCCAATAAAAGAAATGGGCTAAAAGGATAGACAGACTGACAGACAGATAGACAGACAGACAGACAGACAGATAGACAAACATCCTACAGATAGATACATACATACATAGACATATATGACATATTGAGAATTGCACTGTGCAAAAGTGCTAAAAAGTGGATTTCTTAGCAATGAATAACAGACAGGGATTGCTGAGATCCCACATACAATTTATCACATTAAATTGATTGCAATTGGGACTACCCACATTAAATTTGTGGGATGTGCATATCTCAGCTCTAGACAGGCTTGGGAAGCTGAAACGTGTATTTCTGTTCATCTTCAAGCCTCCTCTTTCTATGGTATAAATTTCATTAAGATCGGAGGATGTCGAAAATTTAGTGCGTACCCCTTTAAGGATTTGCGCGCGCAAATTTTGACTTCCTCAGATTTTCTTGAAACTCACAGGATAGATAGAGGAGGCTTGGCGAAGCACAGAAAAATAGGTTTGAGCACACTAAGTCTGTCCAGAGCTGAGATCTGGACATCCCACATGCAATTTGTCCCATTCACAGAAATGAAGGTTTCGTGGACAGTTGAACTTTTGTGTTTTGAAGGGTGCACTATGTTCAAGGGGAGTCCTACAGTCACCTAAATGTGATTAAATGTCATAAAATGGATCCTGGAGTTATTAAAATGCAGTCCACCAAGTGATGATTTCAGCCAATGCAATTAAATTGCAATTGGGTAGACCCACTTCCAATCAAAGTAATACAATTTGTCCCATTAAATTGATTGGAAGAAGTAATGGGCTAAAAGGATAGACAGACAGACAGACATACAGACAGATTGATAGACAAACATTCTACAGATAGATGCATTCATACATAGACATATATTAGACATATTGAGGACTGCACTGTGCAAAAGTGCTAAAAAGTGGATTTCTTAGCACAGAATCACAGACGGGGATAGCTGAGATCCCACATACAATTTGTCCCATTAAATCGATTGGAAGTGGGACTGCCCACGTGCAATTTATATGCATTGGCAAATGATGCTTTCCTTTCAGCACCACTTAGAGGCTATCTCCCCCTCAGGCAGCACCATGGGCCCTTTTTATGTACCTGGTGGGATAGTGAGAGGAAGCTGGGCTCGCTGTAAAGGTCTCAGGCAGCCCTTTCGAACGAGGTCAGTCCCGAGGTCGTAGCCCGAGAGCTGAGATCTGGACATCCCATGTACAATTTGTCCCATTAAATTGATTGGAATTGGGACTACCCACAGTAAATTTGTGGGATGTGCATATCTCAGCTCTAGACAGACTTGGGAAGCTGAAACTTGTATTTCTGTTCTGCTCCAAGCCTCCTCTTTCTATGGTATAAATTTCATTAAGATCGGAGGATGTCGAACACTTTGTGCGTACCCCTTTAAGGATTTGTGCACGCAAATTTCGACTTCCTCAGATTTTCTTGAAACTCACAAGACAGAAAGAGGAGGCTTGGAGAAGCACAGAAACAGAGGTTTGAGCACAAAAAGTCTGTCCAGAGCTGAGATCTGGATATCCCACTTACAATTAGTCCCATTCGGAGAAATAAAGGTTTCGTGGTCAGTGACAGTGTTTTGTTTTGAAGGGCTCAGGTTGATCAGGGGGCTTCACTGAGTCACCTAAATGTGATTTTAAGTCATAAATTTGATCCAGGAGTTAAAAAAAAAACATGTCCAAAAAGTGATGATTTCGGCCAATGCAAATAAATGGCAAGTGGGTACACCCACTTCCAATCAATTGAATGGGTCAAAAATCATCACTTGGTGGACTTCATTTTTATAACTCCAGGATCAAATTTTTGACTTAAAATAACATTTAGGTGACTCTGTGAAGCCCCCTGAAACACATAAGCCCTTCGAATTTGTGTATTCTGTACAGAATACACAAATACAACATGTTTATGCAACTTACAACTCATAAACATGCATCATTTGCCTAAAAAATGAAAGTGTCCATAAGCATGGAGACTCAACAGCAGGTTTATGGGCTATTCATTTGAAACACTTAACATTTACATGCAGTTATATTGACAAAATCCCTTTGGCAGCAATCAGAATACACAATACAGCAAGTTGATGCAACTATCAACTCATAAACATGCACAATTAGCTTCAGAGTGAGACTCAAAGGTCAATGATTAATCATTACCATTGTAATTGTCTTATAGTTGGAGAACCATTGAAACTGGCTTGAAAATGGAGATGGGGGGAGGGGATCCAAATACAAGCCAAAACATGCAATTGAGGTTGTAGTGGGGGGAAACAGTATGCTTTATTATGTTCCTTTATGAAATAATAGTACTCAACTCAGCACAATATAACAAGCTGATGCAACTATCAACTCAAACATGCACAATGAGCATAAAAAACTAATTCCCTAATAAGTAATGAGCATAAAAAACTAATAAGTTGGAAGTGGGCACTTCCTGTATGATTCGGTGAAAAAAGCCTTGAATCATATGCCAGCAACTTCAGCCGTCGAGTACTCCTTCCTGGGGCCTTCATATGCAACATGTAACGAATTCAAGTCCCTCTGTGTTAAGCAAGTACTTTAAAAAAAATCAAGAAAAATATTCCTGAAAAATGATTGTCACATTACACACATTAGTCAGCCAATGAAGCACTTAACAAAGTCATTCAGACTTGAACCTTTTCACAGTGACTAAGGGGCCCCTGAGAAGCTACAGATTTAAATTTGGAGCCATTTGGACCTTTCCAAGTCATGTCCACGGTCCCGCTGTGAAAATGAATGGTACAAATGGTAAGTGGGATTGCTCTTCCCGATGTCCCAAAGACCCCAGATTTAGCACGGTGACACGTCAAGGGCCCCTTATCGACATACTAAGAGGACTAAGGTCTAGGGTGCAAATTAATTTCAACAGATTCAATCTCTGCCTGTCACAGAAATCAATGAGACAGGCTTCATTTTGGGCCTGTGTGCGACAGTCCGTTCATCGGAGCCTTTAATACTCAGCAATCCCCAGAGCTTCCAAACTCTAGGACCTGACTCGGGGGCCCCTGCAGGCCTTGACGGTGGGTCTTGGGTTCCTTGTTCTGGGCACAGGTGGGATAAGCATTGACGAAGGCCCAGACATCACGTGTGCAGTTTGGGCAACCAGAACTTCCTCATGGGGACATGGGGAACCAACTGCCGCATCTCTGACACCACCTTCTGCTGTGTCCCAGATCCACTAGGAGCATTCCCTAGACCCTCGCCAGATTTCTCCAGGCAGAATTGCACCTCTGCTCCCGAGTCCCTGTCCACGGAAGTCTTGGCTCCTCTCGAGATGGAGCCGGATATACCCAGGTCTGTAACCTCCCATCCCGAGTATGCCCGGAGTATGCAGACCTCCACGAAGTTTTTAGTAAAGACAGAGCTGCCTCACTGCCCCCTCATAGACCTTATTATTGTGCCATTGAGCTGCTTCCCAGTACCTGCCCACCCCGTGGAAGACTATATTCCCTCTCTGGTCCCAAGAGATTGGCCATGGAGAATTACCTCAAGGAATCTCTGGACAGTGGGTTCATCCGCCCTTCCACCTCACCTGCTGGGGCCGTTTTTTTCTTTGTTGAGAAGATGGATGGCAGTCTCCGGCCCTGCATTGACTACCGAGGCCTTAACCATATTACCATCAAGAACCTTTCGAGATCCTGCAGGGTCCAGGTCCATGTACCATCTTCATCAAACTGGACATCCGGAATGCATATCACCTGGTTAGAATACGTGAGGGAGATGAGTGGAAGACAGCTTTCAACACCCCAACAGGCCACTATGAATACCAGGTGATGCCATTCGGCCTGGTGAATGCCCCAGCCGTCTTCCAGGCCTTCATTAATGATGTGCTCAGAGAGATGCTTTACAAATTCATGTTTGTCTACCTGGACGACATTCTCATCTTCTCCCACAACCCCCAAGAGTACGTTCAGCATGTTCGGCAGGTCTTAGAGCAGCTACTCAAACATAGGCTCTTCGTGAAATTGGAGAAGAGTGAATTTCACGTCCCATCAGTCTCCTTCCTCGGCTTCTGCGTGTCCAAAGGCTGCCTCCAGATGGATCCTGGAAAGATTCGGGCAGTCTTGGATTGGCCCTGTCCAACCTCTGTTAAGCAGGTACAGCGATTTCTTGGCTTCTCCAACTTTTATAGATGATTCGTCAGGAACTTCAGTTCGATTGCAGAGCGTCTCTCTGCTCTTACCAAGAAATCAATGGGATGGTTTTCATGGACCACCAGAGCAGACCAATCTTTCAAAAAACGTAAGCTATTCTTCACTACTGACCCCATCCTTGCCCTTCCTGATCCTGAGATGCCCTTTGTCTTGGATGTGGATGCCTCGGACGTGGGAGTGGGAGCCGTTCTGTCCCAGAGGGGTAAGAGAGATAATAGGCTTCATCCATGTGCGTTCTTCTCACATCGGCTAACCCCAACTCAGAGGAACTACGATATTGGGAACAGGGAGCTGCTGGCCGTCAAGATGGCACTGGAGGAGTGGAGGCATTGGCTGGAGGGGGCCAAACACCCTTACCTCATTTGGACGGACCATAGGAACCTCACCTACATCCAAGAAGCAAAGAGGTTGAACTCCCAACAAGCCCGCTGGTCTCTCTTCTTTAACCGGTTCAACTTCACCCTTTCCTATTGCCCAGGTTCCAAAAAACTTAAACCTGATGCTCTCTCGAGGCAGTTTGAGCCACCAGAGGGGGAGTCCTGTCCTGAACCCATCCTCCCCACCTCCAGGGTGGTGGCTCCCATCCAGTGGGGGTCCATGTAATGGCCCTCCAGGGCACCTCTTTGTCCCTAACTCTCTCCATTCTGAAGTTTTGCAGTGGGCTCCTGCCCCCCCGGACACCTGGGAACTACCAGGACTTGCAAGCTCATCCAGAGGAAGTTCTGGTTGCCCAAACTGCACACGCGATGTCCGGGCCTTCGTCAATGCTTATCCCACCTGTGCCCAGAACAAGGAACCCAAGACCCACCCTCAAGGCCTGCTGCACGCACTGTCCATCCCGAGATGCCCTTGGTCCCACATTTCTCTGGACTTCATCACAGGCTTACCACTATCAAGGTAATACGGTAATTCTGGTGGTGGTGGATAGATTCTCAAAGACTTGTCGCATCTTACCTTTGCCCAAGCTCCCCACAGCTTACCAAACAGAACTTCTGTTGAGACACGTGTTCAGGATCCACGGGTTCCCTCAGGATATGGTTTCCGACCGAGGCCCGCAGTTCACGTCACAGTTCTGGAAGGCGTTTGATCGTCTCATCGGGTCTTCCATCAGCCTGTCTTCCGGCTTCCACCCCCAGTCCAACGACCAGACAGAGAGAGTCAACCAGGACATTGAAAGGACTCTAAGATGCCTGGTTTCCAACAACCACTCTAGTCTAATCTGGGCTGAGTTCGTTCATAAAACCCTCTTCCATTCTTCCATTGGCATGTCCCCCTTTGAATGTCTGTTTGGCTTTTCCCCTCCTCTGTTTCCCGGACAGGAGCTAGAGGTTGAGGTCCCTGCTGCCACACAACTGGTCCGCCAGTGCCGTCGTTCCTGGCAGAGAGCACGTGCAGAGTTATTGAGAGCCTCCTGGCAACAACAGAGGCAGGCAAACAGACGCCGGAGGGTGGGACCCACGCTTTGCCCAGTGCAAAGAGTTTGATTATCAACCTGAGATCTTCCTCTGCGGGTGGAGTCCCGAAAGCTAGCTCCACATTACGTTCGTCCATTTAAGATCCTCAAGAAGATCAACCCAGTCTCCTATCACCTCCATCTGCCCAGGTCCATGAAGGTTCACCCCACTTTTCACGTTTCAATGTTAAAACCTGTTGTTTGCTCCACTCTGTCTCCAATTAGGAAACCCGCCCCAGCACCTTGTATCATTGAGGGCCAACCAGTGTACACCGTCCATAGACTGCTGGATTCTTGCCAGGTCTGGGGTAAGACCCAATATCTGGTGGACTGGGAGGGTTATGGCCCAGAGGAGCGGACCTGGGTCCCCGCTCGGGACATCCTCGATCCATCTCTCATCGCGGAGTTTCACCGGTCCCGAGGGAACTGATTAAAGAATGTCAGGAGCCGTTCCTAGGGGAGGGCCTCCTGTAAGGATCTCCTCCAGACCAGCAGGGGGCAGTCGTCCTGGACCTCCCATGCCATGTTCCTCTCCTCTCCTGCAGATGGCACTAACACCCCTAACCCTGTTTAACCATCCACTCATTAACCCTCATTCCCTTCACCTGTGCTTAGCCCTATATAAGCCTGCTTGTTTTTCACCAAGGTGTTCAGTCTTGAGCCTTTGTACCCTGTTTTCTCCCATGACCAGCCCTAGGCTTAGTCTCTCTCAAGTTGTGCTTATTGATCCATGTTTCTCTTTGTTCCTCAGTTTTGTGGAAGCTCGGCTTACCCAGTTTATTTGTATATTTTTGACCCTCGTGTCTCTTTTGTTTATCTGTTTTGTGGAAGCTCGGCTTTCCCTGTTTATTTGTACTTTGCTATTCTCTACAATTAAAGATAATACGTTTTGGGAAGAAACACAAGTATTCAGACTCTTTGCTTTTCTGCTCTTGGGTTCAACTGTTGGAGAATTAACTCAGTGGTAGAACACCACACACTAGAGCACTATCGATCCCCACCTACGGCAGCCCTGTCACAAAAACAGTATTATACTTAAGAGAAATCTATCCCAGTATGCCTGCCTGAGTAGAAGGAATGAAAATATGTATCAAAAGGACATTAACCTTAACCACCCATTCAAAGATAAGACCTCAATTAAAATAAGTAAATAATCCTTGTAATTATCCCATGGTCATATTCAGCTGGCATAAAACCTATTAAATGGACCGTCACAACATAAAATGAGTATCTAATTGAAAAAACTTATGAGGGCAGGAGATTGCAATGAAGACTAATCCACACATCGTTTATGACCAAGTAAATATACGGTGATATTTAAGTGTATTTTGCATGTTATAAGGGGCATGTTGTCTCAATATATTGGGCTGTCACAATGGAACTTGCAATTGAATAGCCTATTAGAGCCTTTTAAATTAAAACAGTTAAAGCACAAAAGACAATACAATTAATGACACAGCTAAATTAATTGTGACATTTTATAACATTTAAAACAAATTATAATAAAATTTCTTAATGTGCTAAGTTGCCACGACCTGACATTTATGAAAAACAGCCTTGTCCTGAGTACACAATTCAATATTTTGGTAATTCATTATATAGTTTACCTTGGCCTGAATGTATGCTAGTGAGGTTTTATTGTTCACTTGATTACCCAAAAGTTAAAGCAAAAATATTATGATATTCAAATTTTAGTTTGGAGGAAATAATTCACAGAGAGTATTATCTAGATTTTTGAATTAGGTGTTTGGAACCAACATCTTTAAAATAACTACTACTTGAAAAAAAACAAAAAAAAAACAAAAAAAAACAAATATATATATATATATATATATATATATATATATATATATATATATATATATATATATATTAGGGCTGTAGATTTAATGCATTAATAACATGCGATTAATTTTACAAAAAATAACGTGTTAAAGAAATTAACGCATTTAATCGCAATGCTTTCCTGAAAAATGCAAGCTTGTAGTACCACCTGTTTACTCCAGAGGGCATTAAGTGAAATTTCAGCTGTGTGAGCAACACTCTTCAGTGGACACACAATACAAACGTGCATTACATTCTTGCGTTCAAAACACCTGAAGGAGCGCAAATGCGAACTAAGGGATCTCAAGACATGTTTAAAGATTGAGTATTAAACTATATTTAACTTGACACAGTGACCTAAACATTTTACTTTTATGACGCAAAACACCCGAGACATGACAAAAGCATGTCCGACACAGGTTGTATGGTCTTTACCTCACAAATATTTAATTACCAACAAGGTTAAGAAGGTGTCCTTTAATCTGTTACACTGTTTTTACCCAGTCAATCTTTATTTAAGAAACTTGCTCCCTGAAATAGATCCACTTTGCTCCTTCTGTAATGCTGTAGATGAATCTGCCCCTCACCTTTTTTGGGAATGTGTCCACGCTGTAGTATTTTGGAGAAAATTTTGTTTGTTTGTACGTACTTCTATTTTAACTAGTTTTCCCTTTTTTATAAAGACATTTTATTTGGTTTTCACAATTTTGACAAATATTTTTGATTAATCTGTTTATTTTTCTTGCCAAGTTTTTTTTATACATAAGTGTAAATTTATGTCTATAAAGCCCCTATTTGCACTTTTTTGTAAAGACTTAAAAACCACTCAAAAGCAATGAAAACCATTGCACTATGTAATGAATATAATGTCTTGGCATTATTGTAAAATATATCTGTAGTATTGTGTACTGTGTATAACCCTGGCTTGTTTCTAAAAAAAAAATATGTCTGACGCAGGTGTACATTGACGGGTCCTTAAACAAGCCCTCATAATAAATCTCCAACTGATTGACAAATTTACTTGTGAAATGGATTGCTGTGAACTGTATGCCAATGATTGTCTTATGATCAATAATATGGTAGTAAACAATACATTGTATTCTAAAGCCGCTTTTTGAATGGTCTTATCAATGATTAACTCTTCTGCCATAAGAATGTAATGCATTTTAATGATCTGAATATTTGTTTATTTTATATATATATAATTGTTTTATATTTAAAGATAACTATGTATAATTATTTCATCATTATATATTGAATTATTGTTATATGAGGGGCTTTCTCAGCAAATATTTGTATATGCGATTAATCGCGATTAATTAATCGGGAACCATGTCATTAATTCGATTAAAAATGTTAATTGATTGACAGCCCTAATATATATATATATATATATATATATATATATATATATATATATATATATATATATATATATATATATATATATATACCCAAACATATGTTTGTGTAATTGGGCTTTTGTGTAATTGAGCTATAGCCCTAGTGACAAATTCCCAGTGTGACAACTAGCCTCAGTTTTCTGTATACTAAAAACAAAAGAAAGACATAACTACAGTATAAAACTACAGTACAAATGATCAATGTTGTTTAAGAGATGTTTGATTGGTAACATTTTTCATTATGATGAATAAAAATAAACTTCAAACTTAGTTGTATCTCTGCCATAACTGCAGCCTCTGAAGTAATTGACATTGCAATTATTGTGTATGAGTGGTGTCTGACTGAGAAATAAGAGAAAAAGTTAAATAAAAGCATTGCTGTTGGATCCTACGCCGCATTACCAGCGGCTTTCTCCCTTCTCTGCACACCAGTGCAGTCTCCGCCCCTGAGTGCTTCAACAGCGTTTCCTTAAAGAGCAAATAGACCTGTAAAAGAGTATATTTCCTCTAAAAGAGTATACACATTGGCGTTGAATGTCAATTCCAATCCCATTGGAAGGAGGCGCAGCATGGGGGGCGGCTGAAGTGGCTTTTTCTCGGAGGAAAGAAAGCTGCGACCGCAACATTGCCATGGTTATGTTCTCGCAATGAGAACATGAACCATTCATGAAATGCTGTCTGCGTGTGATCGCAGCCCATACATGCAAGACAGCTCTTATGACGTCAGAAGCGGAGAGAATTCTGCTGCATCCAGGAACAACACAATGGCTGAAAGACATCTTTAAAAAAACACGTCATTAAAAAGACATTGAATGCCAATGTGTATACTCTTTTAGAGGAAATATACTCTTTTACATGTCTATTTGCTCTTTAAGGAAACAATGTCGAAGGGTTTCGCCGGGTAAATCCCCACGAACCACCTGCCCCCCAGCACGCTCCTTTGCTTCTGTCCGGGTCTGACGCAAGACCGGCTCGCCCCATGGCCCCCGCGAGCTGGATGATGATTTTGCTGCTGAGCCTGATGCACAGATGTTCGCTATGCTTGCCCGGGCCTCCATGAGCGTGGGGCTGGACTGGAACCCTCCATCCCCCCCTCACCCCTCACAGCTAGACGATTGGTTCCTCGGGTTCCCTTGCCCAGCTAAGGGAAGTCTCTGAGCGCCCACAGGGACCAGGTGCTCAGGCACCTCACCCATCTAGGGCTTCAGGTCAACTGGGAAAAGAGCAAGCTCTCCCCGATTCAGAGCATCTCTTTTCTCTGCATGGAGTTAGACTCAGTCTTAATGACAGTGTGCCTCACAAGCGAGCGCACGCAGCTGGTGCTGAACTGCCTAAGTTCGCTCAGACAAGGCACAACGGTTCCACTGCTGCAGTTCCAGTGGCTCCTGGGGCCTATGACATCCTCAGATGCGGCTGCGCCGCTCGGGTTGAGGGGTATGAGACCGCTTCAGCACTGGCTTCAGACTCAATTCCCGAGATGGGCATGGCGCTGTGGCACATACAATACAGTACTTCGGCAGACCTCCGTTTTCTGTGGACTGGAGTCCCCCTACAGCAGGTGACAAAATGTGTTGTGGTCACCACAGATGCCTCCAAACTGGGTTGGGGCACCGTGTGCAATGGGCACGCAGCCGCTGGCACCTTGACAGGACTGTGCCTACATTGGCACGTCAACTGCCTAGAGTTGTTTGCTACACTTCTTCCCCTGCGGAAGTCTCTACCGCTGATCCAGGGCAAGTACTTGTTGATCCGTTCAGACAGCACCACGACGGTGGCGTACATAAATCACCATGGCGGTGTACGCTTTCGTCACATGTCGCAACTCATCCACCATCTCCTCCTTTGGAGTCAGCATCGACTCAGGTCGCTGCACGCCACTCATATCCTGGACAGCCTCAACGGATGCGGTCTCCGTAGGGTCTTTTCCACCTGAAAGAATAGTAGTTGGAAAGTAACGCCTTCCCCGATGCGTGTGTGAGAGGGCGGAGGGCAGGGCCAGGTCATGATTATACACACCCAAAGGGACCGGGTGTGTATAATCACAACCTGGCCCGGCCCTCCGCCCTGTCACAGCGTGTTATAGCGTTAAATGGCCCCAGACGCTTTAACTCTATGCAAGAAACATAGAGAGAGAAAAGGCATGATGCATCCTGCTCCCATGTTTGGCACGTTGCTTGCCCCCCCTTCGGGGATGCTGGGAGCCTAAAAAGTTTATGAAGTTTTTCTGGGGAGTTGGGGAAGGGTACGTGCAGTCTAACGCAGCCTACTGCTTTGGCACGCAACTGCATGCCCGCACCTGCGTCAGCAGTTCAAGTACACGGTTCAGTGCATGGCGTGATTGAATAGGGACCCCTAATGTCGCTTCATTTGACACAAACTTAGTCAAACTTAGTTTGTCCCCCCTGCCACGACGCTGTACCGAGCCACTGTAAGGGCCGAACCTCATTCGGCAAAACCTGAATGCACAGATGCACGATTCCCTCCTTTTATACCCGTATATCTGGAGGAGGGACATGCAAATTCTGTCTACAAATTTCTTATTGGCCTTTTCTGAAGTTCAGGGGTAACCGAGGCCTTCAAGAAAGACCCCTAGTGTTGCTTCATTTGACTCATTTTACAATAGTAACCTAGACCTTTTGTGTATTAATGCTTTGGCAATATTGTATGTACACAATCATGCCAATAAAGTACTTTAAATTGAAATTGAGAGAGAGAGAGAATGTGTCACAAATATGTGTCCACATACCACAACCTGATGAACAACCAATAAAGCCCCCTGTTCCACATGACCTTTTGTTAATTCAATATAAATACTGTCTTTCCTACTTAACAATAACTTTAATACTTTTGTTATTACCAGTTAAATTAATATTGTCTTAATTATCATTGTTCAATTGATTCTGACTTTTATGTCACAATGGAAAGATTCACTGTTATAAAAATCAACAGCTTTGGCATTATTATATATACCATAGTCATGCCAATAATGCTCATTGAACTGAATTGAACTAAGAGAGTGTGTGTGTGTGTGTCTGAGAGAGAGAGAGAGAGAGAGAGTGTGAGAGAGAGAGAGAGAGAGAGAGAGAGAGAGAGAGAGAGAGAGAGAGAGGCTATGACACAATCCTCGAAGCCTGAGGAGGACTCTAAATTCAAAGCGTATGCAAATATGTTTGCTGTATTCAAATTAAGACTATTTTAGCTAGGGCAATTCACATGGAGATTGAGGATAAATATGTTTTCATTGTGCTCAGACAGCAATACGTTAATTCCCCTTCATTATTTAAGAATCAATGGCAATATCCTTCTGAAATAAGCATGACATTGGAGGCCCAGTGGAAAATCAGGATAGAATAAAGTCATTAATTTATTAAGTGCCAGAAGGTATAGGGATGAACCAAATGCAGGGATCCTAAAGTTAAAACATGTTTCCTTCCTCTGGAAAATTACCTTAATGGGGTAGATCGCAGTCGAATCAGAGCTGTGCTGATCTCCAGTACAACAGCATAATTGCATGTGTGATATGTTCTTTTAAAAATTGTTTTATAAACAAGAAGTTCATATTGAGTAACTTACATATTAGACACAATATGAAAATAGTTTAAAAAAAGCCACTTGTCCAATCAAATTAAAAGATGCTTTTGAGACATGTGTAAATGATATCCCCTCACACTAAAAATCTTGTAGGCAGACACTGCTAATTTACCAACAATTAATATGCAATGTGTCTTTGCAGCTTAAAAGAGCTACAGTCAGCTTCATTGTTTCTTCCTCATGTCTCTCTGTTTCTATCTTTCATTCTCTGTATCTCTCTCCTTATCCTAACTTTTTTTCTGCTCTGATATTAACATTTTGCTTGTGGCAAGTAGAGCTAATGTGGATTGGTATTTTCATTATAAGTCAGCCCAAAGCAATGCTCATCTGTTTCTGTGGTTTCAAAATTGAGCTGTAAATTTTGAGAGCGTCTGACACCCGTGCCCCAGGCTTACGTCAGAATACTAACAAGATGACGACAACATTTCCGTTTCCGTGATTTGAGTCGCACCATATATCAGGTCAAGCCAGAATACCATCCACTAGAACACAGCAGAGCATGCTACAATACAGACATAACATGCTATAATTATTCTGGCCTCACAGGAGAGCATAATGAATTAACCTATTTAAACTGGATTTACTGCAACTTTAAAACCTGATTGCTTCAAATTCAGAATAATTCATATGATTTTTAGAGCTGTTCATCATGTAGCCCAGGATGTTTTTGTGTGAATGGATGCTTTCTTTGTAGTTTATCAAATTAACTCCTTATCTACCAGTGTAATTTGCAACCTCAATGCATACAGTGATGTGAACAAGTATTTGCCCACTTCCTTATTTTTAATATTTGTGTGTATTTTTCATACTAAATTGTTTTAGATCTTCAAACAATATTTAACATAAACAAAGGCAGCCTGAGTGAACACAAAATAGTTTTCAAATATATATTTTTTTTAATTGAAACAAAAAAGATGTAAAAGTTCAATTCCAACACCTACATCACCCATGTGAAAAAACAAACTGGCCCCTTAAACTTAATAGCTGGTTGTGCCACCTTTAGAACCAACAATGGCAACTAATGCTTCCGATAACAAGAGATACATTTTTCACAACGCTGTGGTAGAATTTTGGCCCACTCTTCTTTGCAGAACTGCTTTAGTTCAGCCACATAAGAGGGTTTTTGAGCATGAACTGCCCATTTAAGGTCCTGTCACAGCATCTCAGTCAGGTTCAAGTCAGGACTTCCGGTGTTCTGTTCCACTTGCTGCCGGCACATTGCATGAGTCTGTTTGTTTGTAGCTTGCTAGCCTGCTTAGCATTGCTTATTCCTGTACTCTCATTGTTTTATCCTTTGCCATTTTTCTTCATGCTTTGATTTTTTAATGACTGAGAAGGTTAATGAGTTAGAGGCATGCATCCGAACGCTAGTGGTGGTCAGTTAGAAAGTGAAGTGGTACAGCGAGCAACACACACACTTTTGCTGTAGAGCCCCCACAGCAGGGCGTTTGGGTGGCGTCTCTGTGGCATACTCGCTCAGCAAAGCGACACCACTCTCCCATTCCTGTTAGGGTTTCCAATCGATTCTCCCCAATCAGTGATGCACCCACTGAGAATCATGAACGAGCCCTGGTTATAGGAGATTCTATTGCAAGGAACGTGGAAATAGAGACTACAGCCACTGTTGATAAATGCATTTCTGGTGCCAAAGAGTCTGACATCAGATCAAATTTACAAGTGCTGGCTAATGCTAAACATAGATTTTTGAAAAAATGTTTCATGTCAGCACTAACGGTGACTAGAGATAATGTTAAAGAGTCAGACACTGTAATATGCTCTGGCCCCCTCCCTGCTCATCATGGTGACAAGGTTAATATTAGATTAGTGTTACTGAATGGCTGGATGCCAATGAATGGTGTGGTGTCTGGAGAATAGCATAGGATTCATAGACAACTTGAAGAGTTTTTGGGGTAGACCTGACCTGATAAAGAGAGATGGACTCCAGGGAAGGTGCCACTCTTCTATCTTGTAATTTGGGTCAGCCTTAATAGTGATAGTATTTGACTAACTAGGGCCCAACTCAGGAAGCATATAAACTGGCTAATCCAAATGTCTGCTAGCTGCCTTGAGATGTCACAAAGGCCACATAAACTACAACACATAGAGATTGTATTTGTTCCCCAAACTACCAAACACAAACCCCTCACTAAATAATTTAGAAAAAAATATTAAGCTAAAACTTGAAGATAAACATAATGTAAAGGTAGGGCACTAAACATTATATCTCTTTCAACCAAAGCACTAATTGTAAATTAAATAATTACAGATCATAATTTGGATGTACTCTGTTTGACTGAAACCTGGGTTTAAACCAGAAGGATATATTAGTTTAAATGACTCTACTACCCCTGGTTATTGTTATAAACATAAGCCTCGTCTGAAGGGTGGAGGAGAAGGTTTTGTCAGATACAAATAAAAAAATCTCTGTTGTATTATGCCATTGCTACAGTGTACAGGTCACCCGGGCATATTCTGATTTCCTTGGTGAACTTGCAAATTTTCTATCAGATCTAGTAGTTACTGTGGACAGTGCTTTAATTGTTGGTGACTCCTACATTCACACAGATAATGAAAATGACACATTGAAATAAGCATTTATCGATATTCTCAACTCTCTTGGAGTCAGACAAAATGTGAGTACTATCGCTATAATCATACGCTAGATCTAATTCTTAGATCTTAATATCTGAGTTGATATTGATACTATAGAAATTAAGATCATTACCTCATCTCTTGTATGCCATGGTCAGCTAATGATACTCAATCTACACCATGCTATCGTTCAGGTAGAACTAAACTTCTTTCGACCACTAAAAATAGCTTCACCAATAATCTTCCAGATTTACCTCATATACTCAGTAAGCCAAAAAGACTAGAAGAACTTGAAGTAATAACAGAAAATATAAATACAGTCTTCTCAAACACTATTGATAGCATCGCCCCTGCAATTAAAGAAAATTTCAGAAATAAACCCTGCCCCATGGTACAATGATCACACTCATGCTCTCAAGAGAGCAGCTCGGAAAATGGAGCGCAAGAGGAAGAATACAAAATTAGGTGTTTCGCGGTGCATGGAAGGATAGTGTCTGTAGCTACAGACCGGCACTAAAATCTGCCAGGTCAGCATATTTTAGCAAACTCATAGAAAATAACTACAACAATCCTAGGTGTTTATTCAGTGCAGTGGCTAAATTGGTAAGGAATAAAGCCTCGACTGAACCAGATATTCCGTTGCAGCACAATAGTAATGACTTCATTAATTTCTTTACTGATAAAATTGAAATAATAAAAAATTTAATTGGAATTATGCAATCATCTGTCACAGTTCCACAGAAAAAAGTGTCTCAAAAATTTCCCGATGAGCAACTTCAATCCTTCGCAGTCATATGTCATGACGAGTTAACAAAACTAATCAAAACATCAAAAGCCACAACATGTAGGTTAGATCAAATAACAACTAAGCTCTTAAAAGATATATTACCTGTAATCACAGATCCTCTCTTCTTAATATTATTAACTCCTTGCTATCCTTGGAACATTTCCGAAGAAACTTTAAAATGGCAGTTATCAAACCACTTATTAAGGAGCCACAGCTTGATCCTGGAGAGTTGGCTAAATGTAGACCGATTTCAAATCTCTTGTTTATGTCAGAAATACTAGAAAAGTTAGTGTCCTCCCAACTATGTTAATTTCTACAGAGAAATAGTATATATGAACAATTTCAGTCAGGATTTAGGCCCCATCACAGTACAGATACTGCACTTATCAGAGTTAAAAATGACTTGCTCTTATCATCTGATTGCAGCTGCATTTCTTTTTTAGTGCTTTTATATCTTAGTGCTGCCTTCAACACCACAGATCACAACATTCTCTTGAATAAGCTTGAGAATTATGTTGGCTTTTGTGGACTTGCATTAGCATGACAAACATGCTAATGCATTACACAGACAAAGTGATAGCGGTCTGCTAAATAGGATGATTTAGATCCTATTTAGCAGACCGCTATCACTTTGTCTGTGTAAATGAGGAATTGTCAAATCAAACAAAAGTCAAGTATGGAGTGCCACAAGGATCAATTTTGGAGTCTTTGCTTTTCTCCATATATATGCTTCCCCTGGGAGATATTATCAGGAATCTTGGAATATGTTTCCACTGTTATGCCAACAAAATCCAACTTAATATTTCTTCAAAACCCAATGAAATTTCACAATTCTCCAAATTAGCAGAGTGTATCAATGAAATCAAAGACTGCATGCCCAGAAATTTCCTTCAACACAATTCCGACAAAACAGAGGTACTAATTATCAATCAAAAACATAAAACAAAAATGAATTATCAATCATTCTACGGCGAAGAACTTAGGTGTTATATTGGATACCAATCTGTCCTTTGAAAATCTAATTTCCAGTGTTTGTAGAACAGCATTGTTCCAGAAACATTGAGTTATGACACATGCTCTCTGTTGCTGATGCTGAAAAACTGTTTCATGTGTTCATGACCTCAAGACTAAATTATTGTAATGCATTACTGGGAGGATGTCCTGCAAGATCAATAAAAAAATAAAAAATTCAATTGGTTCAAAATGCAGCATCCAGTGTGCTGACTAGAACCGAGAAATATGATCATATAAGCCCAATTTTATCATCATTACATTGGCTACCTCTTAAATTTCGTATTGATTAAAATATTTTGTTAACTACTTACAAAGCTTTGAATGGTCTAACGTCTAGGTTACGGATGTAACCTCCATTCCCTGATGGAGGGAACGAGACGTTGTGTCGAAGAAGCGACACTAGGGGTCTCTCGAGAGAGCCTTTTGCTTCTCTGATCTATGAGAAAAGGCCAATGAGAAATTGGCAGACAGAATTTGCATATCCCACCCCATGGACATACTGGTATAAAGGGAGGGAATGCGTCTGTTTCATTCAGGATTTTTCTGAGGATCTGACAATGCGGTTCGGCCGCCGCAACAGTGGCTCGGTTCAGCGATGTGGTCGGGAGGACACAACGTCTCGTTCCCTCCATCAGGGGGAAAGGGCGCTAGGTGCAAGAGGTCCACCCGGTCAGTTGACAGTGTGTTACCGAGTTCTACCGGCTCGGACCTGAGAAAACACGGGACGAAACCGACTCAACCCTGAAATTGTAAAATCTCGCAAAGGTATAGGGTGTTGCCCAACCCGCTGCTCTGTATATATCTGCTACGGAGGTGCCTCTGGCCAGTGCCCACGAGGACGCAACCCGTCTTGTCAAATGTGCTCGGCCCGGCAAAGGGGGGGCACGGCCTGGGTGTGATAGGCCAATGAAATGGCATCAACTACCCAGTGGGAAAGCCTCTGTTTGGACAAAGTGTTCCCTTTCTGCCATCCACCAAAGCAGACAAAGAGCTGCTCAGAACATCTAAAGCTCTGTGTGCGGTCCAAATGGATACGCAAAGCACGTACCGGACACAGTAACGAAGGGGCTGGGCCTGCCTCCTCCTGGGGCAGCTTCACTTGCATGCTCACTACCTGGGAGGAACCTTGGGCAAGTAGCCCAGTCATGGTCTTAGGAACACACGAGTGTCTGCTGGACCGAATTCCAGGCAAAAAAAAGCAGAAGTCTGTCCAGGGTTTGAACGTTTGGCGGCAGGCGGGGGTGATAATCACACAGTGCAGCAGAGTGCTGTGAGAATGGCCAGGTGACCCAGAGAAAGAGGAAATTGTTCTATTATTGAAAATTTTAACTAAAGGTTCTTTTCCTGGCCCTCCACCGTGGGATGGAGTGGTCTGCTTACCAGCTCCGGAGCAAACGTCTCAGTCTCAGGGTCGTCCGTCCATCATTCATGTTGTTGGCCATACATTCCCCAACGGCCAAAATGCACTCTTCCACATTCACTGCAGACGCCACTTTCACTCCGTGACGCCGTGTGAGAGAAACCAAACTAGTGTTTGTGTTTTGGGCTGCCATGCTTCCCAGTGATACACTGGTTGCCTATGCCAGAAAACCACTCAAGGGAAACCTGTGTCACCACTCAATACACCACAGATATAAAAAAATAAAAAGAGAAAAAAAATAATTGAAAGAGAAAGCAATTGTTTTTGCTACAGCAGGCATAAACCACTTGCATTCACCACACACTCCTCACACTTGCTCAACAGATGCTCACGCATGCGCAGAGAGAGAGAGAGAGAGAGAGAGAGAGAGAGAGAGAGCAGTATTTTGTGTGCACGCTTTTGTTATTTATCAGTTCAGTGTTTTCTGTTTAATTATTATTTTTTTTATTATTATTAATCTGTTTCCTGCTTCCTCCTTTCCTGATGAACGAGAGGCTTGTCTGCCACAAGAACATAAGCAGATTATGTTCATTTACATGTACAATGCCATGTAGCCAAGTGTATACATGCATGATGTAAGAGATGGCCTCCATCTCCTTCATCACCTCTGAGGACTGCTGGGCAGAGTCGTCAACGGTGCCGCCGAATAGGCCGAGCTGGGAGATGGGGGCGTTTGAGAAAGCGTGCTTCATCTACCTCCTGTATCTCGACCAGGTCCAGCAAAAGATGACGTTCCTGGACCACAAGGGTGGCCATCGCCCGAGTGTCGGTGATGGGACCTTCGTGGCCCCAGGGGGTGCAATCGGTCATTGAGCGCAGTTCCTGCAGCACATCAGGAACAGGGTTACCCAAGTGCAGATTTTGAAGTGCCTTGGCCTGGTGGCAGGAGGGGCGGTCTGTCCGGTGGCGCTGTAGGCTTTGGAGGTCAGTAACGACGTCAACCTACATGCCCTGGAGGGGAGCACCGGGTGATCCTGCCAGGTGGCGGCGTTCTCGGGACACAGGTGGATCGCAACCGTTCTGTCCACCTGGGGGACCGCCGGAGAGAGAGAGAGTGGTAAGGCTTGTCACCTGGTTTATAATCAACCCTAACACCTGTGTCTTGTTATAGTGATGCAAAGAGAAACGTAAAAGAAACACATAATTTTGTTTGTTAAGTATTATGATAACATCATCAGCATATGCTGATAAACAAAAAGTGCTTGTACAGGCTTGTAAATATACCCCTTCTAAAAATTATTGCCAACACTATTGCCAACGTGTAAAGTATCCCCGACGGAGAACACCTCTGTTTTACCCCACGACATACAAGCAGCACATAAGCCACCGTTAATTTTCAGTAAACTCTCAATGTCATTGTATACAATTTTTATATTACCTATAAAATAAGAACTAAAACCAAATGCTTGTAAAATTTTCCACAGATAGTCACGTTCTACAAGATCAAACGCTTTTTCCTGATCTAAGGAATTCAAACCCATATCTACGCCCATCATTTTAGAAACATCAAATAAATCTCTTATCAAATCATTATTATCAAAAATGTATCTACCAGGTACATAGTAGGACCGACTAGAGTGAATTACTTCCTCCAAAACCCTTCCCAGTCTGGTAGCTAACACTTTTGAGAGCAATTTATAATCACAGCACAATAAAAATTCAGGTCGCCAGTTCTTTATGTTTCTCACATCACCTTTTTTTAGCAAAAGGGTAAGGACCGCTCTTCTACAACTCAGGTGCAGAAGTCCTCCGACTAGACTCTCACTGATAATTTCCAGCAGATCCTCCCCTATCACAGGCCAAAAGGCTTTATAGAACTCAACTTGGATTCCGCCTATCCCAGGAACCTTGCCATTCTCCATACTTTGGAGAGCTTCATGCAGTTCTCCTAGGCCTATTGCTCTCTTGAGTGCTGCATTAGTGTCTTCAGAGACATTTGGCAGCTCTTAAAAAAAAACTGTTCAACAACCTGATATTCCTTGTGCTCACAACTATAAAGATTTTCATAAAAACTGATTGCACTTTTCCGAATTTCAATAGGATCTGATACAAGTGAATCGGTCTCAGAAAATAAAGAATGTATAAAGTGTTTTTGACCGTTTTTTTTTTCTAGACTAAAGAAGAATTTTGATAGAACATCCATCAGGTCTATATCTTTAAACCGTGATCGAAGAAGGGTTGGTTCAGGAACATTATCTGTTCCTCCATCCCTGATTTGCACACCGTTTTCACCGGCAATATCTTGTTTCATGCTTGTACCATTATTATCTTGAAAAGGATGAACTAAATGTATAGTTTTGCCACAGCCAAAGCACTTCATCACATCAGTACTTACAAAGATAGTATAATCAAAGTCATCAACTTTGAATTTGAAATTCAGATTCAGTTCAGTTCGGTTGTCAGCATGTTGTTTCTGGGAGTTACAGTACCCTAAGAGTGGCCAACTTACCAACAAACGCTATCTCCTATCAGACATTTTTGCGTGGGAGCATGGGAGACACACATTCGATCCCGGGTTGAAACAAGGAAGTAATCATGTTTGCATCTACACACTCTCATGACCGAATGGCACTGGGGGGACTGTTTGCCTGCACTACTGAAATGTCACTCCGATACCATATATTCAACTCATCACTCAAATGGCATTGGACCGATTCTCATGTGACCGATTGCAAAAATGTAATGTTTGGATGTTTTTTCACAGAAAGGAACATTTTCAGCTATTAAAACCTTCCATTTCACTCTGTTCCTCATACAGACTATCGTATGGATTCTGAAGACATTAAATGCAGCGTGAGTCATTTGGTAAATTATGGTGACTATTTCTATCTGCTTGTCATGTCTTTTATATTGTTGGTTTGTTATATTCTTGTAATATTAGTGGTTAAGTTTAGGAATGGGGTTAGATTCAGTAAAGGGATCTAAAATATTAGTATGATTGTATCATGTAACTAAACTTATATTAAACATCCGTTGCCTAGCCTGTGCGGAATTGTCCAAACTAAGGTAAGAACGATTGACAAATACATTTTGATGATGCAGACAAAAAGTTGGTGCAGTGACATTTTGGTTAAAAGACTACCATGGTTTGCACAATAAGTGATGAGCGCGATTCAGAGGTTGCATTTTTCCTTCTAATATAAAATTATTCTCTTCTGATGATTAGATTCAGGTTTGGGGGTTCAGTTAAAAAAATATGAATTCCATTTTACTGTATTACAGCCCATACAGCTGAAATCAGTTTGCTTTGGCTCCCCTCTTTGGAGATTTCACCCTTTAAAATGGAGCTCACACGTGCCCATACACCAAACAAAAGTTACCGATTTGGCCACTGGTAGCAGTGTTTCGCATTTCAGTAAGCACAGGCTGATTTTAGTGAAAGAATAGTCCACCTACTGTTTCTGATTTTAAAACGAGATTAGTCTGTCTTTTCATAGCACGTGAATTCAACCAATAACATGGTCTACTACATCTAAACATTCAGTGTTCATTTCATGCATAGCAAATCCTCCCCACACAGCTTAACCACCAGCGGCCATGAAAATTGGAGGACATTAAACTCCAGTTGTTTTGACTGGACTAATTATGTGTTTTGTGATATTTTTTTATTTTTAGAAGACAGTGGTTTGTTCAAGATGAGCAGAGAAGGACAAGTGCAAGTGAACAGGCCATCAACAGATGTTCTTTTTGTAACGATGGTGTACATAATGTTAGCTAGAGAAAGGTTTGCTTGCCACAAACAACTAATACTTACAAGGGTTGGCAAGAAATATTTATATTGTTCATCATCTTGATTTTAAATATTTAAAGGGAAAGTTCAACCAAAAAGTTTAATTCTGTAATCATTTATTCACCCTCATGTCGACCCAAACCTGTATAACATTCTTTCTTCAATGGAACACAAAAGGAGATATATGACATGTTTGTTTATGCTACAAATTTTTCCACACAATAAATGTGAATTGGGACAAGGGCTTTCAAGCTCCAAAAAGGATGAAAAAGCAATATAAAAGGATCAGTAGTGTAGTCCAAATGACTTCCGGTATGTGCTATATTCCAAGTTTCTGAAGCTATACAATTTTTTTACAGTTTTGTGTTTGGAACAGACACATATTTAAGTCATTATTCATCTTCCCCTCTGCCAAAACTTATTTGTGCTTGTATTTGATTAAAATCATATAAACAGATCTCATCCCGATCAATGACAAGACACACAACAACCGATAGCTGACATCAAATGGCGTGACACCTCTTGAACTAATAAGTTTGAATATGCAGAAGTCAGCCGCGGCTCGTGAATTTTAAGTCTAGGCCTTCAGTGCGATTCATGCCATTAAGAAAACACAGTTTCACAATGAATAAGACGCCGTATGCCCATCATAACTTACATGGCAGTCAACGCATGAAAGCCACAATAAAGGAGGTAAAATACCAAGAAAAAGCTCTCTAATAATATTTGCAATTTAAATATTGCTTTCAATACATTTTCTTTCGTCAGGGTACATGGTTATTTTCAAAACTTGATCCGACACGGACTGCTCAAGCAGCCTAATTTACAGATGTTGCTAAAACAGTGCAAAATGCCACTTACCAATTTGTTTGAATATAAAATCATTCCTCCTTTCCTGTTTAATTAATCAATCACATGATCATGCAAAATATCTTAGGTTTTTATATCCATAAGGATCTCTTTCTCAATGGCAATACTAGCAGTGATGACAGGCGTCTCGTTAGCAGATAGCAGTTGTAGATTAATTTGGAGTGGAAAGTGATTGAAAATACATAAGCAAAAAGGTCAATGAGAATGAAATGATGAAAAAATATTTATTTATTAGGCATGTTACACCAGCAGAGAATGCTTTGCTGGCCCTGAGAAATCGCCACTGGCAGAAGTGCAAATTTGATTTAAGAGCTACAGTGTGACTTATCAAGTGACTTCTGAGGGTATTTTCACACTAGCACTTTTGGTGCCCAAGTCTGCTTGAAAAGGTGCTCTGGAGTAAAGTTCATGTGAATTCTGGTACAGTTCGCTTCTGATATGAACGCAATCATAAATCGTGTAAGTGACCTGCTATTGATGATGTACAAATTCATGTCTTTGCAGGCTCCCGATTGCAATTAAAATGGTATAATGCATTTCTCATACCTGCTTGTGTCCAAATAAATTGCCTCCAGAAAACAGTTAAAATTCTTTACATCTCTTGCAACACATCCGCGGGCTCGCAGATGACAAACATTATCATTCATCACATCACTGAAGTGTTGTTCTGTGCATGTAAAGTTTTGGTGGTAAATCCAAAGAAATTAATATTTCAATAACAATTATTTGAGTTGTTTGGTCCAAGCAATCAAACCAAGTGTGAAAGCACCCTACGAGGTCAGGAACGACATGAAGGTCAGTTAATGATGACAAAGGTTTTTCATTTTTAAGTGAACTATACCTACCTTTAAAGACAGTCTATAGATAGAGTGCCTCTAGCCATCATAACCCTGACCTGTAAATCATGTTCTGTCTCAAACCTCACTTATTTTTTTTATTAGTAGGTAGTTTTAGAATCATGCTTGGCTTTATATTGTGTGTGTAATGCTCACTGACCCCAGTGTATGATGACTGAGAGTGCCATACCACATCTACACCAACAACACTGTGGTGAAAGACACTGACTAGACACACTATTCACTCAACATGTATGCACACACACTTACACACATGTTTCAGGTTCTTGCCTCTGATCTGTCAGGTATGGTTAGGAGTATAAAGGGCACATCCCCCACTGAGAGACAATTCAGTGCATCAAAGCAGAGAGGAATTAAATCTAAACTTCATCAGCATTTGTGTTGGACTAACAGAATTACATTATTCAACATCATTGCTATAAAGGCATTTTCTTTTTTATGAATGTAATGTTCATATTACTTTCTAACTGCATATGTCATTACATACATGTTACATATGTAAGTACACAAACTTAAAAGTACTACAAAGTACTTGTACTTGGTGATATTATGGTATTCTTTGGAGTATTTTTAAGTACCATGTAAAATAACTTGGTAGGTAGATGAATATAGTAATAATTCATTACCATGTACTATTTATAGAAGAGATCACTAAAAATCACACTCAAGAGGCTTTTGCTTTTATAAAATGTGAATTATAGCAATAAGATTAGAGACACCAACATTTAATATATGGTTACATTTATGACTAATAATATTTTTAATAAACCATTGGTCAACTGAGAAATATGCTGTAGTTACATTAATTGTCCTATATGTAAGGGCTTTGAAAATGGTTCATCCAATCAGAAATTAGAGTTAGAATTATGTGATTTATAATCAAAGTACCATCTGTTCCATTACTGTACCACGGTACTACCAGAGCACTTTTTTGTATGCAATTACTGTATATGCTGGATCAGCTTGTCATTACACATTTGTATTTCTTTTGATATTGTGATTAATTATATTGTGTATGGCTTATTTTAAATATAATCATATAAACATAGTCACATAAAGCTATTATAAAATATAATTTCAGCTTTATCACTACAGACTTAAATGTTGATATAAAAATCATCTTGTGAGATCTACCATTTGCCAGTACAGCCTTCCTGACAGGTCAAGAGGTCACCACCAGCATTTAGTAAGAATGCTTTGCTCGTATAGGCCTCATCTCTCTCACAAACCATCATGCCTACACCACCCTTTCATCTGCAGTTGTCAAAACAACCAGAGCAATAATGGCTCTGATGAACTCAGGGCTTTCCGATGAACTGCTTTTCTGTAAACATTTGCCACAGCGCAAAGTGCGGGACATGCCTGAACTGTCTGTTAAAACTAAGAGAAGGCCCCACTGCTTAACACCTGTTTATGTGTGTGCATGTGTGTGTTTTAACTTTGTCTACATGACTGAAAGGTGGAAGGTGTTGACATGCATAGCAGAATGGACCGCAGGGCAGCACACGCACACACAAACTTATATGGCCACAAGAAATTCTAGTCACAGTCATGTTACAAATTTATCTGAGGTTGTGGAAACAAAGAGCAGCCCTCAGGGTGTTTGCATGAGTGTGTGTGTGTGTGTGTGTGTGTGTGTGTGTGTGTGTGTGTGTGTGTGTGTGTGTGTGTGTGTGTGTGTGTGTGTGTGATGGTTCTCTCTACCAAACCCACCAAAAACCTGTCTGCAATTAAAAAGTGCCCTGCTCTGGCACCACAACTAATTTTACCTCGGTTTCTACGGCTACAAACCAGTAGAGCAATTGTTATTAATTCTCCATCGGTTTAAATTTAAATGCCTGAGAGCCAATTAAACTGGTTGCTGATTGAATCAGCCTCAAGACCTTCCCATGCAGGAACCCAAATGAGTTCAGCCTAAGGTGGGGAGGAGTGGAGAGATGGAGGACGAGGGGCAAAGGAGTTAAATAAGGGGAGTTAAACTAGCAAATCCCAAACACGGCGCTTCGAACAATGGCTGGCTGCTGTACTGATGTAAATGAAATCAACTATCCCAACTTATTCATTCAGTCCTGTAGCTTCGTTAGGCTTGAATTCCATCAGCGACCTCATGACCTTCTCTAGTCAGACTGCATCACGGAAGAGAGGCCTTAGTGATACAAATTGCATGAGACTGCGTAATTAGCCAAAGTAATGCACTTAATCTGATGGAAATGACATTTTCTTACTTTCTTTAGTCTTGCACTTAAAGTTGAAGGGTGTAATTTCTGTGCTACTATAGCATCAACAAGCAGAATTACAAAAATAATAAATGTTTTCAAACAGGTTTTCCAAACACTACTTTTAAAAGCCAGTCATTCACCATTCCCTTTCGTTGCATCTGTTTTCCATACAATGGAAATTAATGGTGACCAAGGTTGCCAATCCTAAACAATCTCCTTTTGTGTGCATGGGAAAAAAAAAGAAATTAATATGTATTTGTAATGACATAATGGTGAGTGAATGAAAGTTTTGGGTGAGCTTTACCTTTAAATCTTTAAGTAAAAGCAAAGTGGTACCAAACTTACAATCTGCTTTAATAAATCAACAGGACTTTTTCAAAGAAAATTGTTTTGAAACAGCAAAAACAAAATGACAGAAATTACTGCGACCAGTTACATTGGTGTTCCCTTTTCAAAAAGCTACACTTCTGATGCTGCGCTGGAAAGCGCTCTGGGAACAGCTTTATGTGTGACCAGCTATGAATATGTCTGCAACACGTGAATGAACATTGACCGGAATTTATAGCCTCTACCGGTGTAATCATTGGATGCACCTGCAGCAGGGCTATAAATAGATGCGTCACAGAACCTGTCAGAACTTTCTTTCCTCTATTAGGAGTTAGAATTTGTTAGACAGTGCGCAGAAAACCTTTTCTCCTCTTTCTCTTCCTTCGGGAAAAAAAGAAAAAGTGAGAATGACTGAAAGTCAGAGCAAACGATGCGTGTTCCCTTGTTTACACTCTATGGCTGAGAGGGACACGCATCAGTTTTGCTTTGTTTGTTTGGGGGAAGAGCATTCTGCTCTCGCATTGGGGCAGGGCGGGTGTGCGCATTGCGATCTTCTCTCAGTCAAAATGTTTCGCGCTCACCTTGCTTAATTCCAAGAGCCAGCATTTGGGCAGTTTTTTCATCGCCGCACTCAGGGGGCGGGGCCGTCGGCCACCCAGACCCATCCCTGTCCTGCTAGAAGGGAGGCTCAGAAACGAAGCGTGGCGAGTCGTGCTCCCCCTCGTAAAGACTGGGGACAGGCTTGTCGCCCTCGAAAGCCCCCAAAGCAAGACCTTAGCGAAGTAATTTCTAGGAGGAAGAAATACTGACGGTCTTGCAACCAGCCTTATGGTGGTAGCTCCCCTCGGGACGGGGCGCATGTATCATCCACTTCGCCCCTCCGATACTCCTATGAAACCTCTCCATTCCCGCCGCCTCTGGTATTTCGGGAGTTAGAGGCTTCCAATTAAATGTTGGGTGTACTGCTGTTTCCTGCCTTAGTCCAGGGCACGGAACACCCAACATCCCCTCAACAGGAAGTGTCAAAATTAATACCCATCTCAGAGAACCTGGCAACGTGGAAAATTCTGTCAGGTATTTCTCTGTGGGTCCTAAGAACAGTAGAAAAAGTCTACAGAATTAAATTTGCTCGCCGCCCTCTGTGTTTCAGCGGCGTGGTCCCCACTACCGTAAAACCGCAAAATCTCTTGGTCAAAGGGGCCATAGAATGTGTTCCCCTTCCAGTGAAAGAGTCAGGTTATTACAGCAGATACTTCTTGGTTCCCAAGAAGGGTGGGGGGTTGCTCATCTGGTTTCTCTGGGGTTGAGGCTCAATGCCAAGAAAAGCATCCTCTCTTCCACTCAGAAAACTGGAGATCGTGTGGAATTCAATCACAATGTAGGCACAATTGTCTCCCGCTCGAATCAAGTCTATTCAAAACACCCTGAGCAAAGTCAGGCTAGGCCAAGGTTCCACTGTTCTTCAGTATCAACGATTACTAGGTCTCATGGCAACTGCGTCCTTGGTGATCGCTTTGGTCCTTCTGCACATGAGACCATTTCAGTTGTGGCTCAAAGCCAGGGGATTTCATCCAAGGGCCAATCCCCTAGGCTGATAAGGGTTACGCGCTGCATGCTATGTACTGTTTCTATGTGGTTCAGACCCCGGTTCCTCACTTTGGGTCCTACTCAAGGTGCGTCTTGTTGTTGCAGTTTGCTAATGACAGACGCCTCCCTGACAGGCTGGGTAGCGGTCTTATGTGGTTGTGAAGCTCAAGGGGAATGGGAGGGTTGTCAGCTCGATTTTCACATTAACTGTCTCGAATTGATGGCTGTATTTCTGGTTCCTGAGGCTGCCTTGTCTTGATGCGGGTGGACAATACAGCAGTAGTCTCTTACATAAACCACAAGGAGGCCCACATTCACATCAGCTGAATTTTCTTGCACGTCGGGTTCTCCCAGGGCTAGTTCATGTCACTCAGGGTGGTTTATATCCCTGGATGCCTGAATTTGGGAGCAGATTTACTGCCCAGACAGAAGATACAGATGGGGGAGTGTAAACTCCACCCCGATGTAGTGGATCAAATCTGGGTGAGATTTTTCAGGGCAGAAGTGGACCTCTTCGCCTCTTAACAGACAGCGTAATGTCCCCCCTACTTCTCTCTGAGTCCCCCCCCCCCCGGGTCTGGACGCGATGGCGCATACATGGTCCAGAATGTGTCTGTATGCATTTTCCCCCATTATTTCTGCTCTTGGCCAAGAACCTTCTTTTCAGGCTCAGGGGACATTATTTCATCCACGGCTCGAATTGTGGAACCTTTCATGTTTGGCCCCTGAAGGGTACCAACTGAGGGACACAGGGCTTTCTCCTGAGGTTATCAAGACCATTTTAAGTGCTAAGGCTCCCTCTACTTGGAACAAGTCTGGGTGAGATTTTACAGGGCAGAAGTGGACTTCTTCGCCTCAACAAACAGTGCAATGTCTCCCCTACTTCTCTCTGAGTCACCCAGCCCCCCGTATACATGGCCCAGAATGCGCCTGTATGCGTTTCCCTCTACTATAAGTTACGGCAATAAATGGGGTGTCTTTGTAAGATGGTGCAGTGCACGTAATGCAGATCCAGTTAACTTCCAGATTGCTTCAGTTCTGGACTTTCTGTAGGGAAAACTGTCAGTAGGCATATGCCCTGCTACTCTCAGGGTCTATGTGGCCACCATTTTGGCTTGCCACACCTTGATGGACGGGGTGCCCTTTGGGAGGCATCCTCTACTCGCTCGCTTCATTTGTGGAGCTATGCGACTGTGGCCTCCTGCTAGGAACAGGACCTCATCATTGGTTGAGACCCCCCTTCGAACCTCTAGAGTCAGTGTCTGGCAGACTTCTGACTCTCAAGATGGTTTCTTGTGGCGATTACCTCTCTAAATAGAATTGGGGACCTACAGGCTCTGTCTGTTTTGCCAGCCTGTTTAGAGTTTGCCCCAGGAATGGCTAAAGCAATTTGCACCCTCACCCTGACTAGCTACCTATGGTACCGTTCTAGAGGACCTTACATCCGGTCACTCTCGAGGCCCTCTGCTCCCTGCCGTTTGCAATGCCGGAGCAGGAAAGACTTCACAGACTTTGTCCAGTCCGTGCCCTTCAGACTTATGTCCAGAGTACTAGCCAGTGGCGTAAGTCAGGGCAACTATTCGTTTGCCATGGGGGCTGCAACAGGGGGGCGGCCGCTACCGAGCAGACCGTGTCGCATTGGGTGAGGGACGCTATTGCTCTAGCTATTGCAAGGTGCGCGGTCAAGCTTCGCCAGTAGGTATCAGGGCTCACTCTACCAGAAGGGTCGCCTCCTCCAAAGCCTTGGTTAGAGGTGTCCCTCTGCAACATGTTTGTGATGCGGCAGGCTGGTCCTCTCCACACATATTCATCAGATTTTATAGTTTAGATGTTCATACCACTCCGGGCTCTTATGTCATTGAGTCGACATCTCAAGCTCATGTCTGAGATCTCTCACGCTCTTGTGAACACACTACACAACCGTAGGGGGTCCGGACAGCCACAGTGCGGCGGCGGTGGGTATTCTCGTTCCCAGAGTGCTTTCCGGCGCAGCATCAGAAGTGTAGCTTTTTGAAAAGGGAACGTCTCGGGCTACTTAAGTGTAACCCTTGTTCCCTGAAAAAAGCAGAATGAGATGCCGCACTGGGATGCCCCAGGACTGCTCTTCAGACAAAATACCTGACGATGCACCTGTGACATATAGATTTATAGGCCTGCTGCAGGTGCATCCAATGATGTTCATTGACCTGTTGCACACATATTCACAGCTGGTAACACATAAAGCTGTTCCCAGAGCGCTTTCCAGTGCAGCATCTCGTTCCGCTTTTTTCAGGGAACAAGGGTTACACTTAAGTAACCCGAGACTTTATCACAGATGTTAACGTGCTAAAATTATGAAACATTTTCACATTGTGTTGTCAATTTTTAAAGCAAACTAATATTGAAAAAAAAATCACCTTTAACCTCTTTGCACACGAGTGATTATACTGTACTTATTTAATGCGTAACGTATTTTCACTTATATTTTCACTCCAGACATACTGGAGAAAGGATATTATTATTATTAACATTATTATACATACAGTTTATGTGATTTTAAAGTGTTTATAATAATTGATTGTTATATATAAGATTCAATTAACAATTGCTGGTATTTGCACCACCAAGTTATTTACATTGCAATGCTCCATGAAATTCTGAATCACAGAAAAGATGGTGAGATTTAGTGACATAAATGGGTGAAGGCTCAAGTGGACTAACTAGTTTCTACATTATTTGTTTGACATCAAAAAACTGCGCCACATCTCTGCATCAAAACAGTCAGCTCAGACAGCTTTACATTTTATATTGTGATTATTTGAATGTTTGGAACATAAAAAATAAAGATATCATAACATTAAAAATACTATTTGAGGACCTGTTTCATTATCACGCTTTCATTATGGCTATTTCATTTGGTCGTTCTCTCCTTGAATACGGCACAAATGTTTGATGGCACACCTCTGAGCCATGTTTAGTGTAAACATCTCAATGGATTGATCATACATGCTAACAGGTTAAAAGAGAAATGTTTGGATATATTCCAAAGAATCATTATACACTTTTTACAATTAACCCTTTTGTTTACAAATTAAATTTCTGAATAAATCAACCGCACAAATTAGGTTACACAATTGAAAGTAATGTTTTTGGTTTAGATCAAGCAAAGATAAATTCTTAAGGTAAAAATTCTAAAAATGTTCTTTTATTTTACAAACATCACATACTGATTTTAGCAAAATGACGAGGCAAGCAGCTACTGGTCTAATCCACATCACAGGATAAGCTCCTTTCCATCCAAATTCAAGTAATGATTAACATTTCTTCCAAAAAGTGGTGGAGAGATGAGAGAAAAGAATGTTCACATTTAAGGAGACACTTGAGAGACAGAGGGAGGGGAAGGTTTTAGAGGGTGACAGTCGATAAGAACAAGATGAATTAACACTAAAGAGAGTTTAAAAGAAAGACCTGCAGATTTACTGTATGGCATGAGTTGAAGAGGATGAGTCTAGGTGCCAACCTCTTATTCAAAGACAGAACTGCTAAGATGATGAAGACAGTGCTGAAGAACATAAAAATAAAATAACTGAATGATAATCAAATTGTACAAACACTTTACCAGACTGTCTTTTGATATAGGGGTGACCAGGGTTAGTTATCACATTTGTAGTTGTTACTTGTCTCAGTGAGTATTTCTCAGGGTAGGTTTATTTTTAGAATTACATTTTCTGTATAGACACATACAGAAAGTATTGAATATTACCATAGTTTTTGCCCAGAAAAATGATAAAGCTCACTGAAATGTTGATCCACTAATAGAACATGCTGTCACATTTAAGTGGTCACAATGGACTTACCATTAAACAAAACTGAAATGTGTACACATACATAAATACTGTATATGAAAACAATTTATGAAACAGCAACATTTTTATGAAAAAAAAAAATATAAAAACATTTAAAACATGTTACAACTTTCTCCAACCCAACATTTATGAAAAATATCCTTCCTCCTAAGAACATAGTTCAATCTTTCCATTAACATTTTTCTTCTTTATTTAGTTTAGTATTTAGTCCCTTTATGTATGCCAATTTAGTTTCATTGTGTTCATGTGATTATTCACCAGTTACTGTATAGCAAAACTATGATGATACTGTTATTTTAATTTAGAGAATAGAACTCACGAATATAAATCTGATTTTAAGATGGTCTCGGGTTACATAGTGTAACCCTTGTTCCCTGAAAAAAGCGGAACGAGATGCTGTGCTGAGAAAAGCGCTTTGGGAACACATACAGGGGCCAAGCATGAAAATGTTCCACAATTCGGCCCAGGATGAAATACAGTCCCCTGTGCCTGAGAAAGAAGGTCCTTCCTGTTCGGAATCGCCTGAGGTGAGCTGTCGAGGGGAGAATTTAGCTCCGAGAACCATACCCTGTTCGGCCAGCGTGGCGCTATCAGTAGGAGGCAAGACCCTTGCTGGCGAATCTTGGCCAAGACTCCCAGGAGCAGAAAAACCAGGTAAAAAAATGCATACAGACGCATTCCGGGTAATGTATGTACCCTTACGTCCAGACCCAAGGGGGCTGGGTGACTCGGGGAGAAATAGAGGAGACATTGTGCTATTCATAGAGGCGAAGATGTCCTCTTCTGCCCGGGAAAAATCTCACCCACTACCTCAGGGTGGAGTTTCCTCTCCCCCATCAGTATTTTCTGTCTGGACAGTAAATCTGCTCACATACACGGGCATCCAGGGATATAAACTGCCCTAAGTGACAGGAGCTACCCTGGGCCCCAAGGAGAATCCGACGTGCCAGAAATTCAGCTGACATGAACGTGGATCTCCCTGATGGTTTATGTAAGAGACCACCGCTGTATTGCCCACCCGCACCAAGACATGGAAGCCTCTAGAGGAAGTATTTCAGGGCCAGAAATACAGCCATCAACTCGAGACAGTTACTGTGGCCACCGAGCTGACGACCCTACTATTCCCTTTAAGCTGGATGACCACTTAAGGCTGCTACCCAGCCCGTCAGGGAGGTGTCCGTCGTTAGCAGCCTGCGACAATGAGACGCACATAGAGTGGGATCCAAGGTAAGAAACCGGGGTCTGAACCACATAGAAAGGGAAAGAAGCCTGTGGCGCGTAACCCTTATTAGCCTACGGGATTTGGCCCTTGGAAGAAATCCCCTAGCTTTGAGCCACAACAAAGACGGTCTCATGTGCAGAAGGTCCAGAGGGATCACCGAGAACGCAGTCGCCCTGAGACCTAGTACAACCTCGACCTAGCATGACTTCGCTCAGGGTATTCTGAATGGACACGATTCTAGCGGGAGACAGTTGTGCCCACATTGTGATTGAACTCCATACGGTCCCCCTATAGGCAGTGTTCTGAGTGGGAGAGAGGACGTTTTTCTTGGCATTGAGCCCCAACCCCAGAGAAACTAGATGAGCTAAGACGGTATCCCTGTGCTGAACTGCCGGTTGCTGGAACTGCGTTACAATCAGCCAGTCGTCTATGTAATTCAGAATTTGGATGCCTCGGAGTCACACAGGAGCCGGCGCTGCATCATGCATTTGTGAATGTGCGGGTTAAGAGGGCTAGGCCGAATGTAAGAACCCGATACTGGAAGGCTTCACCCCCGAAAGCGAACCTGAGTGCAGCTAGGGAGGAACTTCCCGAAGGCCTCCTCGTGGCCTTTCGCCTCTGATAACCGTGCTCATGGCGTCTCCGAATAAGCCAGTAGGCGAAACCAGGGCATCAAGGAGGAAAACTTTATCCTTGTCCTTGATGCCCGAAACGTTGACCCAAAGGTGCCTTTCCGCGCTGACCAATGCAGACATAGACTGCCAATAGCACGGGCTGTTTGCTTGGTCGCGCGGAGAGAAAGATCTGTGTCTCAATGAAGCTCAGAAAAAACTTGTTCGTCGAGCGCAGCACCCACACTCAGGTCATCCAGCAGGTCAGCCTGGTAAGCCTTTAATACAGCCATTGTGTGCAGAGCAGCACCAGCCTGACCTGTTGCTTGATAAGCCCTCCCCACTAAAGTGAAGGTCATCCTGCAAGGCATTGTGGTGAGAGAGGGCTTTTTAAATGACGATGCCGAGCCCGGCGAGAGATGCCGCCTCTCTTCGACTGGCGGCATCACTGAATATCCCGTGTCTCAGCACCCACAATAGTCGAGTATAAAGATGTCGAGGATACGTGAACACGGGAAGTATACGGGTTCCTCCATGAGCGAGAAAGCTCTTCATGGAGGTTATCAAAGAAGGGAAGGGACTGATGAGGCGTTCCCTTCCCCCGGTGACTAGACAAAAATCTATCCCCCAACTTGGAGGTTTTGGGTGTCTCTTGTTGGCATGGCCAGTCTAACTGAAGTCTGGCCACCGCACGAGTAACCACATCGAGTAATTCCTCCGCTGATTTCTTATCCCGGACAGGAAGCTCGGAGGCGGGTAGAGATTCGAGGTCCCCCTCTTGAACCGAAGAGATGCCAGAATGCGCTTCGAGATCATGGGAAGGACCAGCTGGGTCTGGGGAGAGAGCTAGAGAAAGGGATTAACCCGTTTAAAGCGACACTAACAACAGTAGATTATGAACTTCTGAAGCAGCAAAACAAGAGGGTATACCAGGGGTTTATGCAAATATGGATTTATAGAATTAGCTATATGCAAACAGTCGCTATACACAAACAGTCCTGGGAAAAAAGCATACAGCGAATGCGTGCATATGGCCCCGACTACACTACTGATGTAAAGGAACTACAGAATACAAAAGGGCACAACATGATATTTGTCTGGACACTAAAGCAACAAATCTCAATGATCTCTGCAATCTCTACTGGCCAAAGCACAAGGCAATGACAGCTAAGGAGAAGCATTTCCCCTCTTCCTCAAGTGGTCTCCAATCAATGGGTGTAGAGACCGCTCCAGTAGCCCCTGCCCTCCTTTCTCTTATAATTATACCCCTCTGGATTTTCAGAGTACCAGCAAGCCCTGTGCTATTTGTGGTAATTAGTTCATAATTTAAGCTGTCAACATGCAAACCAACCCAAGCCCACCACTCCTTCTGCCAACCCCCACCTCCACTCAACACAACAACAAGCACCTTACCTTAGTTGCTGGAGAGCATTAACTTTCTTCCCTTTTTCTCACTCTCTCTCACTCTGTCTCTCCTTCGGCTACTCCTGTCAAATCTAGGTTCCTCCGAACAAAATCTTAATAATTAACTGGCAAAATTTAACATGATTGCTTGTGACACACCTACTCTGGTAATTATTGCTTTGAGGCCATTTGCTAATGAAATTAATGCATTCAGTGCCCTAACAAATTAGCATAACTCATGCAAATGGACCACATTTTAGACCCACTTGCTAAGATGAAAATAGACAAGGGAAAAAAATAAGAAAAGCAGTGTCAACAAAATAAGGTGAAATTAAATTGCACATGCATGAAATGAATAAATTGCATTAGCAGAATTGCAAGTTATTTATTTATTTTTCTCTAGCCATAATGGCTAAAAGCTCTTCATTTTAACCACCGGTGAGCACAGTAATGCAATACGTTCAAATAGGAGCTTATGAGCGCATGATTATCATTATCATCATTACAGTTATTGCTGACATCATGCACATGTTTCGGAGAGCAAATCTTAAATGACCGCCATAATACAGACATTAAAAAGTTATTAGACTGATGCATGAAGTGATCTGAGAGCGGGTGCAGCTGAAACTCCATCAGTGAATGAGAGGAGAGCATACTCCCCTGAACAGACACAGTCACACTGCCTGTCACAGAGTTACTGTATGTCAGCCCACCATGATTTTACACACTGACTGGCCTTATTAATACTTCATGTCGTTATCCTAACCTGGAGACAATTTAAGGGATGAGGTGAATGCATTTTTTTGTATATAGAAATATTTTCCTCAAAAATGAACAAAATCTGACAAATCCTTTATGGATATTCAGGGATGCCTTCAATTGAAAAATCAGTTCATAAATAAAGCAAATAGGCTTCTATTTTTTATAACAGATTTTTTTTTTTAAGGGTAGGTTTAATGTTAGTCAGTAATTATAGTTTTTGTTTTTTAAAACAATAGAAGTCTATGTTATATCCCCATTTATGACCAAAAGGGACCAAGGAAATTGTTTAATGCAGTGTTTCCCAACTACTGTGCCACAGCACTGTTACGTTCCCGTGTTGTCTGCCCTGTGTTCTCTGTCTCACTAGTCACGTTTATGTCATGTTTCCTTGTTGTCTGCTCCGTGTTTTCCTTTTCACCCATCACCGATCCCGTTCCATGTCCCGTTCCATGTCACCGTCCCAGTGCCAGTAGCCATGACCATCCAAGAGCCAGTGCCAGCAGCCATGACCGTCCAAGAGCCAATGCCATCAGCCATGACTGTCCAAGAGCCAGCGCCATTAGCCCCCGATGTCAGTGAGCCAGCGCCTGTCGCCCCAGCCGTCGGTGAGCCAGCGCCTGTCGCCTCAGCCGTCAGTGAGCCACCGCCTGTCGCCACTGCCAGCAGTGAGCCAGCGCCTGTCGCCACCGCCAGCAGTGAGCCAGCGCCTGTAGCCTCGACCGTCCCCGAGCCAGCGCCTGTAGCCTCGACCATCCTTGAGCCAGCGCCAGTGGTCTTGACCGTCCCAGTGCCAGTAGCCATGACCGTCCAAGAGCCAGTGCCAGCAGCCATGACCATCCAAGAGCCAGCGCCAGTAGCCATGACCATCCAAAAGCCAGCGCCAGTGGTCGTGCCCGTCCAAGAGTCAGCGCCTCTCGAGCCTCCCAGGGCTCCGCCTCTCAAGTCTCTCGAGCCTCCTAGGGCTCCGCCTCTCAAGTCTCTCGAGTCTCCCAGGGCTCCTCCTCCCGAGCCTCCCAGGGCTCCGCCTCTCGAGTCTTCCAGGGCTCCTCCTCTCGAGCCTCCCAGGGCTCCGCCTCTCAAGTCTCCCGAGCCTCCCAGGGCTCTGCCCCTCAAGTCTCTCGAGCCTCCCAGGGCTCCTCCTCTCGAGCCTTCCAGGGCTCCTCCTCCCGAGCCGCCCAGGTTTCCGCCTCTCAAGTCTCTCGAGCCTTCCAGGGCTCTGCTTCTCGAGCCACCCAGGGCTCCGCCTCTCAAGTCTCTCGAACCACCCAGGGCTCCGCCCCCCCGAGCCTCCTACGGCTCCGCCTCCTGAGCCTCCTATGGCTCCGCCTCCCGAGCCTCCTATGGCTCCGCCTCCCGAGCCTCCTACGGCTCTGCTCCCAGAGACTCCAGAGCGTTCTAGGGCTCCGCCTCTAGAGCATCCTACGGCGCCCCCTCCCTCGGCTCTTCCTTCAGAACCTTCCAGGTCTCCGCCTCTGAAACCTCCTACGGCGCCACCTCCCTCGGCTCCGCCTCCAGAGGCTTCCAGGACTCCGCCTCTAAAGCCTCCTACGGCGCCACCTTCCTCGGCCCCGCCTCCTGAGCCTTCCTCGGCTCAGGCTCCAGAGCCTTCCACGGCTCCGCCTCCTGAGCCCCTAGAGCTTTCCATGGTTCCGCCTCCCTTGGCTTCACATCCTGAGTCTCCCTCGGCTCTGCCTCCTGGGCGTCCCGAGCCATCCTTGGCTCCACCTTCCTCAACTCCGTCTCCTAGGCCTTCCTCGGCTCCGCCTCCTGAGGTACCCTTAGCTGCGCCTCCTGAACTTCCCTTAGCTCCGCCTTCAGAGCCTTCTTCGCCCTCGCCTCCTTCGGCACCGTCTTCAGAGCATTCTTCGCCCTCGCCTCCTTCAGTTCCACCTCCTGAGCCTCCCTCGGCTCCACCTCCGGAGTCTCCCGAGCCTCTCCCGGCTCCGCCTCCGAAGCCTCCATCGGCACTGTCTTCAGAGCCGTCTTCGCCCTCGCCTCCTTCGGCTCTGCCTCCTGAACCTCCCTTGGCTCTGCCTCTGGAGCCTCCTTCAGCTCCACCTCCTGAACCCCCCTCGGCTCCACCTCCAGTGGCTCCCCCAGCTCCGCCTTCTGAGCCTTCTACGCCATCACCTCCCTTGGCTCCGCCCAACACTGTTCCGCCTCCTGACCCACCCAAGGCCTTACCGCCTGAGTCTGCCATGGCTCAGCCAGCTTTTACTCTACCCCCAGTGTCTCCCACGGCTCAGCCTGTCTCTGCTCCACCCCCAGGGTCTCCTGCGGCTTTGCCTACGCCTCCTTCAGCGCCGCCACCCAAGGCCACAACTGCCCCGCCTCAGAGGTCCACCATGGCTCCGCCAGCTTCCCCAGTGGCAACTCCTCCTTCCCCAGTGGCAACCCATTCCTGTCCTGTGGCCGCCTCCCAGACCTCCTGAACCGGTCTTTGCCTTGCGGCCGCCTCCCTGGCCTCCTAAGCCTGTCGCTACCCAGCGGACGCCCCCCAGACCTCCTGAACCGGTCTTTGCCTTGTGGCCACCTCCCTGGTCTCCTAAACCTGTCCCTACCCAGTGGACGCCCCCCAGGCCACCTGACCCTGGCCCCGTCTCACACCCCCATAGACTGCCTGCCTGCCCCCTCGGCCTCCGTGGACTGTCTCAGTGTCCCTTGTGCCTCCGTGGACTGCCTAATTGCCCCTTGTGCCTCCTTGTTCTGTCTCAGTGTCCCTTGTGCCCCCTTTGGTCTGTCTGTTTTTCCCCTTTTCTAGCCCCTCTCTCCTTGAACATTTGGTTATTTTTGCTATTTTTTCTTTTCTGTTTCTTAGGACCGTCTGGAATCTGGTCCTTTTGAGGGGGGATTATGTTACGTCCCCGTGTTGTCTGCCCTGTGTTCTCTGTCTCACTAGTCATGTTTATGTCACGTTTCCTTGATGTCTGCTCCGTGTTTTCCGTTTTACCCATCACCAATCCCGTTCCATGTCACGTTTTCCCTGTTGTTCGCCCCGAGTCTCACTGTCCATGTGTGAAACTGCACTTCCCACAATTCCCGGATCACGCTCCCAGCCCTGATCACTGTGTTATTGTCTGCACCTGTCTGTTATTTTGTCATTACCTTGTCTATTTATTTAAACCCCTCTTTCTCCCCTTCCCTTTGTCAATCGTTATCGTTTCATGTTCGTGCTTATGCCCATGTGTGCTTCATTCGTGTTTGTGTTGCCATCTTCACTCGCGTTTTTTCTAGTTAACCCTGCCCTTCGTGGATGTTTGTCAACCTGTGTTCACCCGTGCGTTATTATGTGTTTGAGATTACTTTTCCCATTGTGGACCTTTTATTTGTTCCAGTGTTTGTGTTTTAGTTGTTAATAAACCGCATTTAGATCCGAATTCCCTGTCTGCCTTCTCCTGTTTTCCACACAGTCATTACAAGCACACTAGTATGCCATAAAAGATTGTAAAGTGTGCCATGGAAAATTATAAAATTCCACAAAATAAATAAATGCATGAAAAACAAAATAATAATTTTAGGGATCCAAACTCCTTCGAAATTCGCCATTTTGAAACCATAGTCACTTTTATATTTACACATATTTATAGAGATAAGGGTCTTTCACATGACTTGTGTCAAAGCTGCAGAATACATAGAAGTCTATGAAGTGACGTCACTTTACACCAAAGTGTTATTCACACACACGTTTTTGCTTCACCAATAATGTATTTGAGTGTTCTGAGCAACTAAATTTGTGTCTATAACTGTCTATCTATGAATGTCTCATAATTTATTTTAATTATATATTACCTGATTGTTTATGAATATCAGAGACCCCAGTTATTGAACTCATTTAAATTCACCAAGAAAACGCTTAGACCTAAACATAAACAAGTCCTTTTATTACTTTCTGCTATCAAAGCAACTGCAAGCTTTTTTTCTCTCTTCCAAATACATGTTTTAATGTCTATTGTGCACATCTCCCGCTTTTTTATGTGGAAAACTCGTAAAATCACCCCTCTCTTGTCATCTGGAGGGCAATGCGACGCTTGACGTTGGGTTCATCCTCCAGAACCAAATTAAAACTTCCACAAGAAGTTGTCTGTCTGAGGCAAAAATGCAAAATCTAATAACAATTGCCTCAGCAACAGTGGATCGATGTGGACCAGGAGGTAGGTTTGAGTTGTCGATTGAGTTCTGTTCAGTTCATTATTTTTTATTTTTTGTTAATATTTTACTCGTGTTTGTTTTTTGTAATATTGCATTGTTCATATTTCGTTTTTTATTGGCCTTCGCTGTCACTGGAGGGAAAAAACCTTAATCTGCTTCGTGTGGTGCCTGTTGTTCATCTGTTCTCTTCATAAATAAATAAATGCATAATCTGCTATATGCTCGTCCTGTAAATTCATGATTAAAAATGAAAATAAAAGCTATTAAATGGCTTATTATCATTAAAATATGAAAATTAAAATGATGGATAATAATAGATTATGACGGAAGTTTTACGACCCTGTCCGTCAAAATGAGTGAGAAAGTCTAACGCAAGCACTGTATGTGACTTGTTTTTTTTTGTTTTCTTTGCATAGCCGAATTTCAAACATTACAAGTAAACACACTACTAAGACGGACAGAAAACATGGACAAATTCTTTGAAAGGAAAAATATGACGATGGTAAGCCTATGTGGGATAGTGGTGTGCCGTAGAATGTTTTAGTCATAAAAAGTGTGCCATGGCTTAATGGTTTAATATACATACCAAATCATGTATTTAAATGAAAATCTAACATTTTTGTGAGGATTAGGGTTTAAGGTAAGGGGTTACTACAAATAACATTAGCTCAGAATTAAAGCAATATGAGTAAATGGAAAGTCCCTAATATAATAGAAAAGAAAATGCAAGTGAGACAGTTACGGTATGTGCACAGTTTCCACACATCATAAAACAACAGTAAATACACAAGTATACAGAGCGACATATTCATATGAGGGTGTTGGGGTGTTGTTGTGCACAGCGGCAGGTGAAGCATTGCAGGGATAAGTTGCAGTTTAACAGGATTTTAAGCAGGCTGGCATGAACTGGCAGGATGGAGCTGTGCTCACTCAAGAGAGACAGGAGCGCTGCTGCACTTCCCTCTAAATTGTTTTGCTCAGCGTCCTCGGCTTCCCTCGGTTGCCCCGAGGCTCACCGTGGTAACAAAAGCTGAAAATGACTCCCATTTAAAAGGTATTGGGTTGCATTACCATGGTCAGGTGGGAGAGTCTGGAAGCCATTATGGAGGTTTGCAGAGGCCACTTGGTGCTGCAAGGCGTAAAACTAGACAAAAAAGAGAAAAAGCCAGGGAGAGAGCTCGACTCTGTATGATGATTCGGGTTGCATGTAGTGCCTAGGAAGCTGCAAATACATCTGTTCTGGAAAAATGGGATGAAATATGAATGGGTCTATTTGTCCTATTGGGTCAGATATAAAAAGTGCCAAAAAGCAACCTTATAATGCACTCACCCTTGAATGCAGTAGAATCACAAACAGATAAAGAGATTTAAGAGCTAAATCATGATAATCAGATGGTGCCCTCAATACTAAAGCCTGATATATCCTGCTATAAAATATGGGAATAATCAATTTTAATATATACTACACTGAAGTCTAGTAAGGCTAGACATGCAGTTGGGAAACCTGGCCTTTATATGCTATTGACTCAAATTGAATGCAACAATTTCAGTCATGTGTTCATCTCAATAAAAGACAATAAAGAGAGATGGAGGAATATGAAATGAAACAGGTCTAAAAGGAGAAGGGATTGGTTTTGCTAATTAACCTTGGGAGTGGGCTGCTTAGGTGTGGATAATGAGAACAGAAATCAGTGAGTTAATTGATTTAGGTTCAAAAGCAATTCAATGCTTCCCCTGCAGCCTAAAAAGCACTTCAAAAGGAGAGGATTTGATAGCAAGGCCATGGTGGCAATCTTTCAAAGGCTGAAAATTCTGTGATTTGGGTGAAAATGAGTAAAAAGAAATTGGCCACACACACACACACACACGCACATGTTGTGTTTCCATGTTTTATGGGGACTTTCCATAGACATAATGGATTTTATAATGTACAAACTTTATATTCTATCCCCTAAACCTAACCCTACCCCTAAACCTAACCCTCAAAGAAAACATTCTGCATTTTTACATTTTCAAAAAACATAATTTAGTATGATTTATAAGCTGTTTTCCTCATGGGGACTGACAAAATGTCCCCACAAGGTCAAAAATTCCGGGTTTTACTATCCTTATGGGGACATTTGGTCCCTACAAAGTGACACACACACACACACACACACACACACACACACACTCACGGTTTATTTACTAAATTGTCTGAATGATTCTCCTCAGAGAATTCTTCAGAGTTATTCAAAATTAAACACTGTAAATACATTTTCATAATTTTATAAAATGATTTGTTACCATCCATTTAAATAGTCGCAATCATTTCTGTCATTCTACTAAATTGTTTTGAGTTTTGAGAGCTTCAATTCGATTTTCTCTGAAAAAGTTTAAAAAGTGAAATGGACTTATCACTGCTGGTTGTAAATTTGGCACCACTTTCATATTACTTTGAAAATCTGTCAAAAAAAAGTCACCTTTTGCTCAATCTCATGTTGTTTAAAACTCGTTTGTCTTTTTCCGTGGGACACAAAAGAAGATGTTAGGCGGAATGTTTGGGACTGACAGCCTCAGTCATTATTCAAATTACTGGTGTAGAAAACAAAATGAAATAGTAATGGAGACTGAGGCTATCATTCTGCCTAACATCTTTTTTGTTCCATGAAAGAAAGTCATTGGTTCAGAACACATGAAGGTAAATAAATTATGACAGCATTTTCATTTTAGGGTGAACTATTCCTTTAAGGCAGCAAGTGAACTTAAGTTTTCAATTTTAGAGAGTTGAAATGTTTTACTTTGTATCTAAAAAGGAGTTGCACCATATGAATACACAGCAAACATCTAAATGCAGGAGGACGGTTGAACAGCACATTTAAGCGGAGAGCTGACCCCCTGTGTGATGCCACATCAACATCCACCATTTCACACAAATGAACTCCCGCCGAGCCTGGCAAGATGGCCACACAGAATTAGCATTGGGAATACATCAGCAAGAAAGCTTGCAAAATTTGAGCTTGCGGATTGAATACGGATTTGGATATTATGTTGTCCATTTCCCATGCCAAATATTATAACCGTTTATTTTTTTCCCACAGCGGGTGTCTTGGCATATTATTAATGTAATAAAAACAGGATTTTCTATTCACAGATCAAACCAATGAGATGGGGGATAGAGAGAGGAAGAGAGATAGAAAGAGAGAGAGAGAGAGAAAGATTTGAGATGATTGCTCATTAGTAGTATTTGTGCTCTGGATCCTTTGGGCTTCGATGTGTTCCAGGAGCTGATGTTCTTCTAACGAGTTAAATACTATCTGCTGCGAGAGGGCATCAACCTATTATATGTGCACACACACACACTTACAAAAATCACAGACATACACTAGAGGTTTATGATGTTAGTTTGTTCTCCATCAGAACTGGTTTTCAGTAATGTGCTAAAAAACCATGGCGCTGAGAAATGCCTCCATCTCATAGTGAAATGTAGCAGCTGCGCTATCACTTTCAATATTACCATACTAGGAATGCAAATAGTAAACAAATCTAGATGTTAGGTTGACATAACAGTGAGTACTATGGAGCATAAAGCTTACATAGGTTAACCTTAAGAAAACATGAAACAAAAAATCCATCCAATATCCAGTGTTTCCGTGCCATAGAAAAGGGGTGAGTTTTAACAATTATGTTCAAGTTATTTTAAACATGGTTTTCCATTATAAAGTTGTGGAGATTTTGTAGAAAAACAGATGGCAAACACACATATAGACAAGCACACACATACACACACAAACGCTTACCTCTGCATTGCAAGCACTACACCTCAGTCTCTCCTCTCATCTCAGACCCTAAACCAAAACAAAATATTTAATATATTATACATATACTATGTGTGTGTGTGTATGCGTAGTATAGATAGATAGATAGATAGATAGATAGATAGATAGATAGATAGATAGATAGATAGATACAATGTATGTATGTACAGATTTAGCTGTTTCAGAAGGAAATTGGTTCTTTAATTCACCAAAGTGGCATTCAACTGATCACAAAGTATAGTCGGGACATTACTGATGAAAAAAAACCATCACTATTTGAAACAAGTTATTTATTATATCAAATCTAGACAGGCCCCATTTCCAGCAACCATCACTCCAACAGCTTATCCTTGAGTAATCTTGCTAAATTGCTAATTTGGTACTAGAAAATCACTTGCCATTTATATCACACACAGTTGAAAGCTATTTGGTTTGTTAAATGAATCTTAACATTGTCTCTGTGTTTGTTTGTTTTTTTTCAGTTGCCACAGTATGCAACAGACTGGCATGTCTTAAGGTAAAAAATGGCAAAAAATAAACAGCTTTCTCTAGAAACTCGTCAGTCAATCATTGTTTTGAGGAATGAAGTCTATTAAAGGCTTGAAATTTCCCACAAAAAACTAAAGATTTCATTCAAAGGTGTTCACTACAGTCTTCAAAGTTAAAGGACAACTGGCTCTAACAAGGACAGAAAGAGATGTGGAAGGCCAGAGCACTGATGAACACCAGATGTTCTCAACAGTGGACAGGGAATTTTCATAATCAACATGTTATCACACATCTGATTTAGCCCAGCTTTTCTATGCATGATAATTAAGAGTACTTGGTTCATAAAATGGGGTGCAACTAGAATTAATTGTCTAAATAATTAAGGACCCCATCATACAAATATTACACTTTAGCAATTAGCCTATTTTATCCCAGTGGATGATGGTCTCTGTAATGGAAATACAAAGTGGGGGAACACAGTTGCTAAATCCAGAGCTTATATGCATAACATGTGGGAGCTAATTTTGATAGATGTTAATGGCATATAATTATAGAACAGTGCTATTAAGCGATGTGATTTTCAAGAGGTGTGGTGGCCTGATTGATAAGAGTGTTTGGCTAATGAATGGAAATTCATGTTTGCAATGATGGGAATTATCAAACAATGAGAGAGAGAGAGAGAGAGAGAGAGATTGCATCTATCTAAACTCATCCACTTAAAATTACTTTCACACACACAGAACCCACTTAACAGCACCCATATGTCACACATAAGTATACACCAAGAAACAGGCATACTACCTAGGCATAAGTCCTTGAAAGTAGAGGGAATGTTACACCAATGGTTCTCAACTGGATTCACTGACCCAATACGGTACCTGTCACGAATGTAGGTGAAGGCAGACAAGGAGCGAGGATCTAGGTGCAGCGGTTCTTTATTTTAAATAAAACAAAAGGAAACAAACACTACAAGAACAAAGGAAATACCCGCGATGGGAAAAAATAAAGCAAAACTACAAAAACAACACGAAAGACATTAGAAAGGTTTAATGGGTAGGAGAAACAATGACGGAGAGCGCGGAAACAAGCATCCACAAACATTAAAGACCGACAGGGGAATGGAGAAATAAACAGAGTTATATACACTGCGGTGATGGAACTAAACGATACGCAGGTGAAAACAATGAGTGCTGGCAGGTGGTGAGGGCAAGGAGAGTTGGGAAGTGTAGTTTTCTAGACAATGACTGGTGAAAACATGGACCGGACCACAAGGAACGTAACATGGAATGTGACGTGCTGAGTGAAACAGAAAACACGGGGCAGACAACACAGGAACGTGACATAATCCCCCCTCAAAAGGACCGTATTCCAGACGGCTTGGGAGATGGCCACAGGACAGGGACAGGTTCAGGAGGCCTGGGAGGCGGCCACAAGACAGGTACAGGTCTAGGAGGCCTGGGAGGCGGCCACAAGACAGGGACAGGTCTAGGAGGCCTGGGAGGCGGCCACAGGAAAGGGACAGGTCCAGGAGGCCTGGGAGGCGGCCTCGGGACAGGGACAGGTCCCGGAGGCGGAGCTGAGATGGGCTCTGGAGACGAAGCTGAGGGAGGCTCAGGAGGCAGAGCCGAGGAAGGCCTAGGAGGCAGAGCCGTGGATGGCTCAGGAGGTGGAGCCGAGGATGGCTCAGGAGGGGGAGCCGAGGAAGGCTCAGGAGGGGGAGCCGAGGAAGGGGGCGCCGTAGGAGGCTTTAGGGGCGGAGACCTGGAAGGCTCTGGAGGCGGAGCCGAGGGAGGCTCAGGAGGCGGAGCCGAGGAAGGCTCAGGAGGGGGAGCCGAGGAAGGGGCGCCATAGGCAGCTCTAGAGGCGGAGGTCTGGAAGACTCTGGAGGTGGAGCCGAGGGAGGCTCAGGAGGCGGAGCCGAGGAAGGCTCAGGAGGGGGAGCCGAGGAAGGCTCAGGAGGGGGAGCCGAGGAAGGGGGCGCCGTAGGAGGCTTTAGGGGCGGAGACCTGGAAGGCTCTGGAGGCGGAGCCGAGGGAGGCTCCCGGAGGCGGAGCTGAGAGGGGCTCTGGAGACGAAGCTGAGGAAGGCTCAGGAGGCAGAGCCGAGGAAGGCCTAGGAGGCAGAGCCGAGGATGGCTCAGGAGGTGGAGCTGAGGGCGGTGGCACCATAGGCAGCTCTCGAGGCGGAGGCCTGGAAGGCTCTGGAGGCGGAGCCGAGGGAGGCTCGGAAGGTGGAGCCGTAGGAGGCTTCAGGGGCGAAGACCTGGTAGGCTCTGGAGTTTCTGGGGGCCGAGTTTTAGGAGGCTCGGGAGGCCCGGGAGGCGGAGCCGCAGGAGGCTCTGGGGTGGAGCCGTAGGAGGCTCGGGAGTCTCTGGTGGCAAAGCCGTAGGAGGCTCGGGAGGCGGAGCCATAGGATGCTCGGGAGGCTGAGCCGTGGAAGACTCGAGAGGCTCTGGAGGTGGAGCCCTGGAAGGCTCGAGAGGCTTGATAGGCGGAGCCCTGGAAGGCATGAGAGGCGGAGCCCTAGAAGACTCGAGTGACTTGAGGGGCGGAGCCCTAGGAGGCTCGAGAGACTTGAGAGGGGGAGTCCTGGGAGGCTTGAGGGGCGGAGCCCTGGGAGGCTCGAGAGGCGGAGCCCTAGAAGACTCGAGTGACTTGAGGGGCGGAGCCCTGGAAGGCTCGAGAGTCGGAGCCCTGGAAGGCTAGAGAGGTGGAGCCCTGGAAGGCTCGAGAGGCTTGAGAGGCGGAGTTCTGAAAGGCTCGAGAAGCTTGAGAGGCAGAGCCCTGGGAGGCTCGGGAAGCTTGAGAGGCGGAGCCCTCGAAGGCTTGAGAGGCTTGAGAGGCGGAACCCTGGAAGACTCGAGTGATTTGAGGAGCAGAGCCCTAGGAGGCTCGAGAGGTGGAGCCCTGGAAGGCTCGAGAGGCGGAGCCCTGGAAGGCTCGAGAGGTGGAGCCCTGGGAGGCTCGAGAGGTGGAGCCCTGGGAGGCTCGAGAGGCTTGAGAGGCGGAGCCCTGGAAGACTCGAGTGGCTTGAGGAGAGGAGCCCTGGGAGGCTCGAGAGGAGGAGCCCTGGAAGACTCGAGAGGAGGAGCCCTGGAAGACTCGAGAGGAGGAGCCCTGGAAGACTTGAGAATTGGGAGGCGGAGCCCTGGGATGCTCAAGAGACTTGGGAGGCGGAGCCCTGGAAGGCTTGGGAGGAGGAGCCCTGAAGACTCGGGAGACTTGAGAGGCGGAGCCCTGGAAGACTTGGGAGGAGGAGCCCTGGAAGACTCGAGAGACTTGGGAGGCGGAGCCCTGGAAGGCTCGGGAGCAGGAACCCTGGAAGACTCGAGAGACTTGAGGCGGAGCCCTGGGAGGCTCGAGAGGCGGAGCCCTGGAAGGCTCGAGAGGCGGAGCCCTGGAAGGCTCGAGAGGCTCGAGAGAAGGAGCCCTGGGAGGTTCGAGAGACTTGAGAGGCGGAGCCCTGGAAGGCTCGGGAGGCGCTGGCTCTTGGATGGTCATGGCTGCTGGCACTGGCTCTGGGACGGTCGAGACTACAGGCGCTGGCTCTGGGACGGTCGAGGCTACAGGCGCTGGCTCTGGGATGGTCGAGGCTACAGGCGCTGGCTCTGGGACGGTCGAGGCTACAGGCGCTGGCTGCTTGGCAGAGGTAGGCAGAAGCTGGAGGGCAGAGGCCTTTCCTTTTCTCCTCCTCCTCCGGGCGGATGAGGCTGGCAACGCTGGCTCGCTGACCATGGCTGGCGTGGGCTCAGGCTCGTTGACTGGCAGGCGTGGGCTCAGGCTCGCTGACCGTGGCAGGCGTGGGCTCAGGCTCATTGACCGTGGCAGGTGTGGGCGCTGGCTCGCTGACTGTGGCAGGCGTGGGCTCTGGCTCGAAAGCCGGAATCAAGAGGGGTGGTTCCTCGGCAGCGAGTTTCTTCACAACGAGACTCACATACTCCCTCCACGTGTGCTCTCCGGGTTCCGGCGCTTCCCTCCGCCGGCATGATGGTAACCCGACCCAGTAGATGGATTTCAGGGAAGCATCATCGAACCCGGTGTAGATGGCGACCGTGGAGAAGAGATGTGAGTACTCGCGAACGGTCAATACTGCGCCAGTTCGGTAAAAACCGCTGCTAGATCCATTTTTTGGTCGGCCTTTCTGTCACGAATGTAGGTGAAGGCAGACAAGGAGCGAGGATCTAGGTGCAGCTGTTCTTTATTTGAAATAAAACAAAAGGAAACAAACACTACAAGAACAAAGGAAATACCCGCGATGGGGAAAAATAAAGCAAAACTACAAAAACAACACGAAAGACATTAGAAGGGTTTAACGGGTACGAGAAACAATGATGGAGAGCACGGAAACAAGCATCCACAAACATTAAAGACCAACAGGGGAACGGAGAAATAAACAGGGTTATATACACAGAGGTGATGGAACTAAACGATACGCAGGTGAAAACAATGAGTGAGTGCTGGCAGGTGTTGACATTTAAATGTATTATAGTTTAAATGTATTATAGTTTTCCAGGATGAATGCATATCATGCCTAAGTTTGATTGGACCCAAAGCCTTTGACATCAAATTTATTTTATGAAAAAAAATCAATTAAAAAACTTATAAGCTTATTCATTTCACCATCCTAAAGTGATTAAATGGTTAGTTGCATTTTATTATTCACATTTAGCTTTGTTTATTCCCTGCTTTCTGCGACCCTATCAGATCAGACCTGTGACAAGTTTTTGAGAACTAAAGTGGCTCAAACACCAAATGTATTTGGTTTGATAATAAAAAAGACACAAATCGGTAACAACATTGTTACCAATTTGTGTCCATTTTATTATCAAACCAAATATGCTTATGTGGCATTGTATTTGGTCATTTATATTTTTCATATTTTTTATATATAATATATTTTATATATAAGCTTTTTTGCATCACACATTTAGTATTTTCAATAATTAAAACCATATTAGATTGCATATTTGGAAAGTGTATTATTTAGTTTCATGTTAGATAATTTCCATTAACTGCAATAGACTGAAACCAGATGGCGGCCTTTCATATAAAAAATGGAAAACATATTTATGTGGGCATATGGAGTGAGCGATTGCGGTGGTTTTGACATGAGCTCTGTGCAGAGCAGTAATAGATGACATTGTCCTTGATCTGTGGTATCTGAATACCCACTTACTTCCTCTGTTGTGTTCTCTCTGTCTTTCTCTGGAGTAAATGCTGTGAGTAACGATGGGCCTAGCGCTGGTCTGACGTGGCTGTTCTGATTCGTCTTATGCCCTTGTACACCAATGGGCCTCATCCCACAAAGAGTGCCCTCTGCCTAATTAGGGCCATAGGTCACAGTGTGGTGTGCCTTGAGGGGGCAGGATCTCCCAAGCATACTCAGTCACTGACTCTGGCCCTATATTTAAATCAAGCCTCGGGCTCCTGTCTTCCACTCTCAATGGCCATTCTCTTAACTAATTCCTGTTTGCTAATTCGTTTTTTGCCATGTTATTTGTCTCTCTGAGCTTCAACAGAGGAAGACGCCAGTGTTAAAGATTGCTGTCCTGAAAAAGCATAAAACCTATTCTCTGCCTTGTCATGGACAATAATTGCAAAAAAAATTGCTACGATCCAGACTGTATTTGAAGAATATAATAACCAGGAAGAGAAAAAAAAAAATATGAGCATTTTTTTTCCATGTTCTCAGTTTTTACATTGCGGCTCGTGCTTTGCCACTGCAGTCGCTCTAACTGTTCTTTCTAAAATTAGATAAGGACCTGGAATGTGCCTTTGTTCTCTTTTCTTTCCTTTTATTATTATTTTTATTTTTTGTTCCAAAGTTGCTTTTAAGAGTAGTATCCCAGCGAAAAGCACTCACGAATCAAACTGTTATTGGATTACATTTTCTGGCTTCATAAAATGTGGTTAAGAGGCACTTTAGGCGAATGTGCCTGACCTTCTTTCAGGGAGATGGCAATCAGATGAGAAGTGACAGGTCGATCACTGATTTCAGCTCCACTGTCAGGGGTACACTGTCTTACTCTCTCTCCTCTCCTCTCCTCTCATTTAAAAATAGTGTGAGTCAGTGTCTGTTATGTGGTCACACATCTTGTTCAGACAAAAAGGCTTTTGCAGCAGGATAACTGGTATTTTTAAGGAAGTAAAACATTAAAAGCAATATTCGAAGAATGCAGTTTTCATAGATTGGTCTATTAGTTACAGTACCTCAGAGCAAAACATACGTGTGTGTGTGTGTGTGTGTGTATATATATATATATATATATATATATATATATATATATATATATATTACAAAAAATTATGTAAATGTTATATAAATACTGTATAAAGAAGCAGATTCTGGTGCTGGGTCAACATCCCTAGCTGGCACCCTGCTTAATATTGAAACCTATCGAAAGTCTATCATTCATTGAATTCTACATATTTTAACTTTTTTTTTTTTTTAGATGTACAAGAAAATGAAGTGCAAAACTGTACATGATCAGACTTCCAACATGGGCTAAGTGAACTGTAAAATGAAAACAAATCCTTCAGCAATCTTTGTCACATTTGAAAAATGCTTCTTTTGATCACTATAATCTGACTGTGGATTTTGACTGTCTATTTTGGAATACTTTAGGCATGACGGCAGGGGAAATATGCTGGTTTCAATTTCTTTCTGGAAAACAATAAGCTTGGCTTCTGTGTTTTTGCATGTGTGTGTATGTGTGTTTGTGTGCATGTGCATATGTCTGTGGACGTCTTGGTACTATGGGCTGTTTTGGAAAAATGAGGTAGGTCTGTGGTGGACGCAGAGACCCAGTGTTTATGGAAAGGCCATGAATAAACAACGTTTAGTGAGACTTTCAATGCATTCAGCATGAGAAGACAAAAAGCCCAGAGAACAGCATTAACTGTCATTAACTGGTGGGACAAGTGATCACATTGCTGGCAGAACACAGTTATAGTCTAAACAAAGGAGTGCAAAGCAGAGACAGGCACAATCAAAAAGAGGTTTGCTCTTATGTTGCTTTGCCAGTGTGTATTCACACTGGGAGGTCCAGCTAATTACCACCATTAATTTAAAATACAGAGGAAATTGTGAGTATTTATTTTGCTTGTGCATTCTTTGCATCATCCTTTGTGTTAAGAGCATGTTCTTTCTATGGCTGATGAAGATACCGAATACACATTAAAAGGCACTTACCAGTACAGTATACAGTACACTGTGGCTTTTTTTTGTAATGCATCAGAGGAAAAATTAAAAATATATATTTTTTAGGTCTATTATATACTGTATGTTAGACAAACTAATATTGAACACAACCTTATTGTACCAAGAAAAGTAGCTAGTTTTAAACATGCCTGTATCCACCACAAGTCCTTGACCTTCTGGATTGCAAAGTAAAAAGGCAAATAAAAGCATAACAGCAATGCCTTAATTTTTAGATAATCTGATTGATATTGAAATAATTGGAGAAAAGATCAAATAAATAGGTAATTTTTTTATATATTTATTTAGCTTATTTTAATTAATTAATTATATATATATATATATATATATATATATATATATATATATATATATATATATATATATATATATATATATATAGTTTCATAAATACTCAAACCAGCCCATCTGGCACCAACAATCATCCATGCAATTATCTTATCAGCCAGTCGTGTGCCAGTAGTACAGTACATAAAACCAGATAGGGGTCAGGAGCTTCAGTTAATGTTCACATCAACCATCAGAATGGGAAAAAAAATGTATCTTAGTGATTTGGACCATGGCTTGCTTGTTGGTGCCAGGTGGGCTGGTTTGAGTATTTCTGTAACTGCTGATCTCCAGGGATTTTCACGCACTACAGTCTTTAGAATTTACTCCAAAAGGTGCCAAAAAAAAAAAAAAAAAAAAACATCCAGTAAGTGACAGTTTTGTGAATGGAAATGCCTTGTTGATGACAGAGGTCAACAGAGAATGGCCAGACTGGTTCGAACTGATAAAGTCTACGGTAACTCAGAGAACCGCTCTGGACAATTGTGGTGAGAAGAATATTATCTCAGAATGCTATTCTGAGATGAGAGTTGGCGCTGTTTTGGCGGTACAAGGGGGACCTACACAATGTTAGGAAGGTGGTTTTATTGTTGTGGCTGATCGGTGTATATAGATCAAACTAACATTTTTCTCTAATTTAAAGGAAATAAATCTTTATCAATAGCTATAAACCAACATTTGCTCCCAAACTAGCTAGCTCCTGTTGAGTGATATCTACATTTTGAAGCCAAATTTACAACCATGTCACTTGTAACCTTTTTTTTTTTTCTTCTTTTTACAATTAATATTATTATTATTATTTTTTATATATATATTTACTTATTTTTGCTTATGTAATGATTATTGCTAGGAATTACCAAAACACTCTAATCTTGGTTTTAAACTGTGTTATGTATTTATATATATATATATATATATATATATATATATATATATATATATATATATATATATATATATATATATTATTATTATTATTATTAATATAAAACAAACAAACAAAATCAAATGGCTCATATCATATTTAGTTTGACATCCTTTGGAAGACAATTAGTATTTTCTGAAGATAGTTTTAACATAGTTAAAAAAAACATCTCTGAAGCCTCTGAAATGTTACCAATCTGTACAATTTACAGTTGAATAAAACTGTAAATTAAAACAATTTATGTGTATGTATCAGTTCCTGTCTAAGAATATCTCCTCTTCTGTACAATTCAATTGTGCGTTCACAGAGCAGGTTTAATTAAAAAGAACTAAGTGCATGAAGTGTTATTAATCATTCCAGTGGGCTATTGATATCTGGAGTGCAGTGATGATATACGACGAGCCATGTGTATTTATCACCTTGCCCACTCACACTGTGCCTGCCCTGGGAGGCAGGGTTAGAGGGGCCCCCTACCACCACCAACTCCAGGACTTAATGTAGCACAGAGCCAGAGGAGGGCACATATATTGCCCCAGCTATATGACAAAAGACGTCCAGCTACACCTCAACAAAAGACAGAATGCACACCCAACCAGGCTCTCTGAAGACTTAATTAAAAAGAAAAATTGTGCAGATGCAAAATAATAACTTTAAAGCTTTCTGCATAGTGTTAACTGGTCTGAACAAGGAAGGAAATGAATAACAGCCTGGGTGGTGATGATGAGATTGCATGAATTCATAATAGGACTTCATTGTGTATTAATATTGACAGATCTAAAAAAAAAATGTGTTTTATAAAAATAGATAAAAATATGGAATCCTATTCATTTAAACTGTGGTCATCAAGTCGACTAAAATTATGATTGTACGTTTCTGATCCAGGTGAGCAGGTAGCTGTGATGAGCCAAAAGGTTCTTAAAGTCACAGAAGGTTCTCAGTGTATCCTCATCCACTAGGCCCACATCTTGGCAAATGAAGAATTCTGAATCATCTGCCAAAAGAGGAAGTTAGAGAGCTTTAAACCTGAAGATGAACCCAGTGTAAGAGCAGAGAGCCCCTCTAGAATAGTGGCAAAATGAGTGTGCGTGACAACAGCTCTAGATACAAAATAGGGCTTAAACTTTTTCATTTTCAACAAAAGGAGGTGCTTAACCTCATGAAAAGCAAGCCGAGTCAAACTAGTCAAACTAAATAATGTATTTAATGAGCTTTTATATTTATGTTAATTTTATATGATGATTAAATTTTGCAACCCTGTCACAATAATTTGTGTCATGACGAAATACAGTTTAAAACCCTGATTTTTGTGATTTTATTTTCTTGAAGACAAATTATTAAAATAAAATGCGTAATATGGTTGAAAATTAATCCTAAATCACACAGTAGGGGATAGTTTTTAGTTATTTATAAAATAATATGTCCCATACATTTTATAGAAATATTTGTTTGATCTTGTTTTCTAAAATAACTATAATTACAAAGTGAATGCTTGGTTCAGTTTGACATAGTCATCTTAACAATATTTGTAATATTGAGAAAATGGAATGAGATTATTTACTTGTATTCCCACCATGATGTAGGATATTGTTTTGTACCCATTTGGGCATCCCAATTTTAAGTAAACTTGGAAACAGGGAATGATTTAGCTTGATGAATGCAAGAAACATATGCCTCCAATGCTAACCAAAGTAATGGGTCATCAAATTGTACCCTATTCGAGGAAAGTGTCATATACTGTATGTACTGTATATGCATACTACTGAGTAATTAACTAGTTGCCATTGGACTAGAACATACAGAGAATCACCAGAGAACTACTGTATGCCACGAGAACCTCCAGTGCTCAATGGCATGCTGTGAAACAATTCATATTACTGAATTGATGTAGATGTAATGGCACATTTCTATTCAGGCATGGGTAATTATTTGATGACATCAGAGAAAAATCAAGATGTTTGTCTCTGATGCCTCACCTCATGCTAGGTGCTTTCATCATCAGTTCAAAATTTTGACGCTAACAGTGATAGAATACATTTTTGCTAAATAATTTACATACTCATTCTCTTAAAAAGCTGCAACAGGTACAATCTGAACAGAAAATAAAACAAAACTTCCATAAACAGGGAACAAATCTATATGCATCAGAATAGCAATCAGGTCAAGCAATAGTCACCTCATAATGAAGATTTAATCAGCCATTAACACCTAAGTGCTTGCAGAGAAAATAATAATCCCAGTTTAATTTGTTGTGCAAAGTTTTTATAAATAAATTAATCAGGAACCATAGGAAAAATAAGTCTTGTTACATTTAAAGAAGTCACCTGTCGCAGGCTATTGATGAGGTACTCTTGGTTACTGAAGTAAAATTGGTTCCCTGAAACTAGGGAACAATATACTGAATCAGAAGCTGACACTCTGGGAGCTCCTCCCATGGGTGGTGACCTTTAATCTCTATATCATCAGGCCACTTTGATTCGCTGGTGACCCTTGGTACTCCGCCCTATGTATGAATCTTCATGAGCCTATATCTGTAAGCCAGAGCCCAGCATCACACCTTTAGGATTTTCCAACTAAAGGGAGGGGAGCTCATCTCTAGTTTCCCTAATCAGTGGTGTGGCACAGCTACACATAGTCTCATTCCCTCTTTTCAGGGAACCAAAATTACATTAGTATCCGACTTTACCTTTCAAGTCTGTTACTTCGATGCTGCGTCAGTAGCTGAGGCTGTGGGAGCCATATCCCCATTCTACTGATAGGGAAATGCCCACTAGCCAACAAGTTTATGGCTGTAAAAAGACCAGACGTTGTTTGTCTACAGACAAGCCCTTAGAGGTCCTGAGTGGTCACTTTGGCTGCCACGTAAACCTTGAGTTTTACCATTCTTGCAGGAAGGAAAGTACCATCTGTACATTGTACAATGTGTTGGGTAAGAACATGAACATGCTCTCTGGCTAAGGATGCCATTTCATACCTCGAGCTTGCGAGAGCAGATCTGCTCTCAAAGGAATTTCACAGAGGGGAGTATCCAACAGCTCTACCACCTCTGGGAACCAGTGGCTGTTGGGCCATTTCCCTGTCCTGGCACCCTGACCCAAGAGAAAATCTGCTCTGCTGTTCAGGGGATGTGCATCACACATATCGATAGGAGACATGACTCCAGAATTCTTCCAGAGAAGAATTCAACTCAGGTTCAGCATTGGGCGTTACCGCAGTCCTACGGCCGATTTATATATGCCACAACTGCAGTCCAGTCTGTGCGATTTAAAACGTGAAACTTTTGATGTCTGCCCAAAAGGCTCTCAGAGCCAAGAGCACTGCAAGCAGTTCCAGGCAATTTATGTGCCACACAGTTTGTGCACCTTTACAGGTGCCAAATACCAGACATCCATTGCACAAAGATTCCCAGCCTGTGTTGGACACTTCTGTGGTGACAACTTTGCATCTGACCATCTTTGCAAGTGTCACACCTTTCAGATAAAACTTGACTCTACTCCAATAGCTAGCGTGGCTAAACATGTCACTAGGAGGCAAAGAGCAGGTTTCTCCTCAGCTTGAACCTTTTAAAGTGTAGGAGAATGGACTGAATGTGTTAGTCAGTCAGGTGCCAGCATGGATACCGAGTTGAGTTTCATTGGGACCTTGAACTGGAATGCAGTCCCCTTGAAGGAAAATCTCAAGAATGGCATGTAGCAAGGGTATAGTTATATGCACATATATGTCTTTCAAATCGCTTGGCATGAATCAGTCTAGCGGATGGACATTAAACAAAATCTTTCTCTGAGTAAACACCTTAAAAGGAGACTTATAAGTGTCCAATTTAAGTCCAGAATGGGCCACGGTCCACCGTCCTACTTGGTGACCAGAAAATTTGCAGCTGAAGAAGCCATTCAGTGCCTCGCACAGTGGTACTTCCTCTATCACATTTTTGGCAAGGAGGCATTGTACATCTGAGAGCAATGTCCTGGGAAGTGGGAAGAAACCCCTGCACAAGGTCTATACAGCATGCATGCATTGCAACAAGGTCTTAAGTTTGGGTTGTGAGATGGCAGTCTTCTGCTTCTTTAACAAGAACCCCAAAGGCAGTTGCACCAGAGACCTGAATTCACACTGACCATGGAGAATGTCAAGTCATAGAAAAGTCATAGGAAATAGAGGCACCTACAGTGAAGCTTGAAGGAAAGCTGATACAGTGAACACCCTTGCCACTTTTTTTAAGCTCAAGCGAGAATTTTAACACTAGAACTACCACGGCGGTCATTTTGACCGTTTTTACATTTTACAATGTAATAACTTTGTTGAAATAAAACCCATATAACTATAGGACCATGACTTTTCTTAAATTTGTGTATATTTTATTCTAACATTGTTGTTTTATTACAATTTCAAAACAAAAGTGTTCTGAGTGTTTCTACCTTGAATGGCCATAACGATCATTTTGAGTGTGCCTGTGTTTTATAATATCCTTGACCTGGCTGCGATAAATGCTTCCATCATGTTCAAGAAATGCACAAATGAGAGAATGTCACGGAGGAACTTCATAATTCGACTGGCAAATGAACTTCGCTACGGCCATATGAGAGCAAAAGCCACACAGCTGATGGTGCGAGGACCCAGGCAGGAGCAGCTGATGATGGAGAGGGTAAGGCAGTGCCAAGTGTGGAGAATTTTGTGGAGAACTTTTTGGCCATTTTGGGTTGGGCCTATATATGTTTCATACATGTCTAAGGTTTTTACTATGCATTGAAATACACATTGGTGATGTTTTTATAAGCTATTGTTTATTTGTTTTTATTTTACAAAGAAAATAATAGAATATAAATAATACAATTTGTATCTGTAATTAGCTACAATAGCAAGTTCTGTGGTTGTCGATGAACTAATACATTTTCACATTCATTAAAATTAAAATTTTGTGTCCTGGTGTTTATTATTAATATAACGGATTCATTTATTCATGGATTTTGATTCCAGTGGTGGAGGCATAGGATTGTTTACGATTCGTGTTGTCCAAACATTTCCAATACCTCCAGAGCGTTGTAAAGTCCAAAAGTCAACATGTTTTGAAAAAAGATAGATGTATTAATTTCAAAATTCACAACATGTTTTTATCTAACAAAATATAATGCCTCAATCCATGTTTGTTGGCGTTTAGACTTTCAAAAATATTTTCACTATGGTGAAAAAACTTGCTGGACACAAAGCGAGGCATGCACCTTCCGGGCAGTCTAGCAGCTAAATATATATATGTGTATATATATATATATATATATATATATATATATATATATATATATATATATATATATATATATATATTTGTATAGTTTATATTACAAAAAATGTTGTATTATGTAGGCCTATCTGCGTTCGCTTGGCGCTCCAGGGAGAATTACAGGGAGATAGAGTGACAGACAAACCTACAGCCACAGAGTTTTGCCCATTATTTTATGAATCATTTAGTTTGTATTGATGGTTACCATCAAAGTTGAATATTAAAATAACTTACCTTAAATCTGATTTGTTGTCTACAATCATATGCTTGAAAAGACTGTTTAAGTATCTGTTTTTGTGACGAATAACAATCCCATAACCACTAATGTAAACAAACATGGCCGCACACATCAGATGATTGTTTGATGTGTTGACTCTGTGTAGGCAAAATTAACTTTAAACTTTTTATTGTTACTTTGACGACCATTTGGATGCATGAGTTTAAAATAAACGTATCGTGCTTGAAAAGACCGTATAATTCCAAATATGAATTATAGACGCTTGGCCAATGCAGCTCTGTGTGTCTGCGCAGCTTTTAATATAACTGGCGGTTGCAGAAACACATATGCTCCTCTGTGGGGGTCAGTTATTAACTGTCACGTATGTGTGACGGTACGTATAAAAAAGGTCATTTTCAGGCGAAGCCACTTGATATGGAGAAAAGGAGGCACACAAGACTTGAGTCAGCGACAAAACCCTTCTAAAATATCCATGCTCTGTATCCCATTCTCTCGCATCTCACTCATATGGCCCCAAGGGAGCCGCAGAGGGGCAAGCTATGTGTTTAGTGTCATGTGTTCGCTATGAACACAATCAATCTTAGCGAGCACTGTATCAGCGAGGGCTCAGCCCAGGCTACACTCAGTGCTCATAGTGAACAACGAATCACTTAAAACAGAGAAAAGTAAGATTGGGTAAGCAAGATTGAGCCTCTGACAGACCCTCCTAAACTCACTCATATGGTCCCTCGGGAGCCGCAAAGGAGCTAGCGGGAGGAGAGTGTAGCGGCTTCGGCTTTCAGAAACTGCTAATTAAATGAACATAAAATATTCTGCTGGAACCAGGCGTCATAAATTTCATGTGCTCACATTGAACGCAATTAGTTTCAATGTGCACTGATAGAAAAAAGTGCTCATGCCCATCAGACAGAAGGATATATTGCTTGTTTGCTTGTGGAAATTTGAGACTGACCGATAGCTGGATATGGCGATACAGATAATTAAGCTGGGAAAACAGGCCGATAGCCGATTATTCGGCAGATAGTTTTCAAAATCTATAGTATAAATGAAAAATTTCCACTCAATGTAAAATAGTGCTGAACTTTATAAACATATTTGCATGCCCCAAAGCAGATTATTTTGTAACAGGTTTGATATTTTGCTTTCCCTGGCGATGCTGAGGGAAAGCGTTATAAAATTAATTTAAATATTATTTAAAATAGTACAGGTCAAATTTATTTGTTGTTCAGAAATAACATAAACAACTGCCTAACAAAGCCAAATAGCTTCTGTTTTACTGTGCTTGTTATATGAAATTAGGGCTGCACAATTAATTGAAATAGAATCAAAATCGTGAAATAACCTAATGCAATTATTAAATTGCAAAGGGCTGCTATTTAATTAAATGCATAAATAGTCTGCTCAACTCAAAATTTATTTGCACAGCTCTGTCCATTCTATATTAAGTTAGAGCATTAAGTGTTTTTAGAGCAATTCTGTGCTCCACAACTCCATCTCATGCTTAGAGTAACAGAAGTGTTCAGAGTTAAATTTTGTTTGCTTATGTGCACTAAGCGCTTTACATACACTAAACCTGTAGGCTCGAGAGGCTTGAGGGGCGGAGCCCTGGGAGGCTCGAGAGACTTGAGAGGCGGAGCCCTGGAAGGCTCGTGAGGAGGAGCCTTGGAAGACTCAAGAGACTTGAGAGGCGGAGCACTGGGAGGCTCGGGAGGAGGAGCCCTGGAAGACTCGAGAGACTTGGGAGGCAGAGCCCTGGGAGTCTCGAGAGGAGGAGCCCTGGAAGACTCAAGAGACTTGGGAGGCGGAGCCCTGGGAGGCTCGGGAGGGGTTTGAATAAAGAGACACGGTAATGACAAAACAACAGACAGGTGTGGACAATAACGCAGAGAAGGGCCGGGAAAGACGGGAAGTGTAGTTTACACAAGGACAGTGAGACTCGGGGCGGACAACAGGGAAAACGTGACATGGAACGTGATCGGTGACGGGTGAAACGGAAAACCCGGGGCAGACAACAAGGGATCGAAACATGAAACACGGTGCAGATGACAAGGGATCATGACAAAACCAGCGCGTCCTGCGTGAAGCGGTTTTATTATCATCTGTTGTAGCAGCATCTCAGTCTCTGCCAGGCACAGGTAATTGTAATGTGGACTATAAGATGGAGTATAATTCAAACATCTTTATTAAATGATTGCAGAGCAAACAGCTTTAACATTAGCACCTGTGGAGGTCAGAAACACGCACTCTTCCTCCATTCTCCTGTCATTTCTTTACCTCACGGGAGAGCCTGTCACCCTTATTACACTTCTAGTGGAAACAAGTGAAAGCGGAACTAATATTACCAACTTCCAACAAAATGAAAAGGAAGGAACTTACACTTAATAAATCTATATAACATATGTATATTCTATAATATAATGCATTGTTAAAAGAAATATAATAAAATAATAAATATAAATTATTAAATTGAATGGTTACAAACTAAACAAAAAAAAAATTACTTTTTTAGGACTATTTTAAATACAGAAGAGAATAGTTTTTAATAAGCCTACTTGTTTTCAGACCTAAAGTAAAGAGTTAAATTGAATATTTTATGTTTATTTAAATATTTAACCAACCAACAGTATTTTTGACAGCAAAAACTAGGCAACAACTATTGCATTACCATCAGGGAAATTCAGTAAACAGTGAGATTCAGTACAAAGCTTACATATAACCAGTTTGACAAAGCCGCTGAGCTGGTGAAAAAAGTTCAATGATCAGCATCGGACAATTAGATTCAACATGAAATTATGATTTACTACTGATGATTAAGTTATTTACTTGGCAACAAATCCTCTTTTGAGCACTCATGTTTATAACCTGACTGTAATAAATTGGACGCCCCTCAACTGCCCAAAAAATAATTTACTTATACTATTACTTTCTGTAATAATAATGTGCACATATACAGAAAATACCTTTTCTTTGTCAGTGTTTTAAATCCACTTCTGAAGTGTCTACGCTCTGCGTAGACTGGTCACTTGACATGACAAGTTCCACGAGGTGTCAGTGATTGTTTTTTATTTCACTTCTAGAGCAGTGGTTCTCAACCTTGTACACATTTTGGATATCTCCCTAATCAAACACACCTGATTCAACTCATCAGATTGTTAGTTGAGACTCCAAGACCTAAATTGTCAGAAAAGGGAGGTATACAAAATGTGCAGTGTTGGTGGCTCCAGGAACAGGGTTGGGAACCACTGTTCTAGTGGATGCTATTATATAGTAGAACCATGGATCTCCAACTGCAGAACACTCTAGTACCGGCCACTGAGGAATTAGACAAAAAAAAACTATTGCCGTTGATTTTTTCTGATAAGTGATTTTTTTTTTTATTAAACTATTGGCCCTGATTAATTGGTAAAACTGATATCTCTCGTGCTGTGGAACCCTAAACCAATACTTTTCTAATTTAATGTGCACCTGGTAAGAGAGCACCAGGTGTCACCTGTCAGTCAAATAGGCATGATGGTATTGGGTTTCAAGGTCACCATCCATGGGAGGAGCTCCCATGGTGTAAGCTATTGACACAGCATTAAATTTACTGATTTGAGATAAAACTATTATTATATCTGTCTGTGGGCTAATCTCAATATCTTCGTGCTTAACCCTTTCGCACATGCAATCAAACCGGTGTGATAACACTAGGTGTCACAGTCACCGTTGTTCCAAGGACTCTTATTTTGAAAGATTTGTTGTCTTGTCTTTTAGTTTCCCCCTAACTACATTAAACAGGATGCACTGCCCTCATCACAGCCACCTGTTCTCCATTCCCTCATCAGCAACTTTTTGTATATATATATATACCCTCTAGTTTAGTTCCATCATTGTCAGTTCTTGTTCATTTTTTGCATGGTTAATGTTACCGCAAACGACTGTCTTGTTTTGTAGCCTTAGTCATCGTCTTCTATGTATTCACACCTTCTTTTTATTGTGGATTAAAGGATTGCTGCATATAGATCCTGCTCTCTTGCCTCATCGATATCAAAATGTGACAGAAGAACTGACTTACATAAATGGATCTAGCTGCTGTCAGAATTCTTCTCTTGAGCAAGGGGACCGTCCAGTTGAGGATCATGTACGTGACTTTCTCAAACTGGCGAATTTAGTGCACTATGATGACCACTCTCTGGTAATTTACTTCTGGGTCAGTCTGAATAGTGTACTAAAGGAAATGATGCCTCCGGCTGAACCTTACCGGACACTCTGTGAGAGTGTGGAGAAGGCTCTAAACTTTGTGGTTCCCCTTACACTGTGGGTTATGGCAGGAACCCCGAGCCAAAACATTTGTCCAAGCCTTCCACAGCTCCTTCATCCAAATCTTTTATGGCTCCTTCGTCCAAGCATTCTACGGCTCCTTGCTCCAAGACTTCCATGGCTCCTTGCTCCATGGCTCTTGCTCCAAGCCTATATCCCCATCTGTCCCAGAGCCAGCTCTCAGAGAGCTAATAGCCCTAGAATGGATTCCCGACCATGTGCCCACCCCAAGTACCCTTCCTCCTCAGCTGCATCCATCCAGCTTCACCTCGCGAGCCTCCCAGGGCTCCGCCTCTCGAGCCCCCCAGGGCTCCGCCTCTCAAGCCACCCAGGGCTCCGCCTCTCGAGCCTCCCAGGGCTTCGCCTCTCGAGCCTTCCACCTCCCACGGCTCCGCCTACAACGGCTCCATCTCCAAAGCCTTCCATGGCTCCGCCTCCAGAGCTTACCTCGGCTCCGCCTCCAGAGCCTTCCATGGCACCGCCTCCCACGGCTCCGCCTCCCACGGTTCCGCCTCCTGAACCATCAATGGCTCTGCCACCAGAAACCTCCATGGCTCCGCCTACCACGGCTCCGCCCTCGGAGTTCCCCATGGCTGTGGCCCTGTGGCCGACTCCCAGACCTCTCGAACCTGTCCTGTGGCCGACTCCCAGGCCTCCAGACCCAGACCCTACCCTGTGGCCGGCTCCCAGGCCTCCTGAACCTGTTCTTGCCCTGTGGCCAGCTCCCAGGCCTCCTGAACTTGTTCCTGTCCTGTGGCTACCTCCCAGGCCACCTGATCCAGTCCCCGTCCTGTGGCCTTCTTGGACTGCCTGCTTGCCCTCTGTGCCCCCTTGGACTGCCTGTCTGCCCCTTGTACCTCCGTGGACTGCCCGCTTGCCTGCTGTTCCCCCTTGGGCTGCCTGTCTGCCCCTTGTGGCCCCTTGGACTGTCTGTTTGCCCCTGTGCCCTCCTTGGTCTGCCTGCCTCCCCCCCTCACTCCTTGGACGATTTTGTTTTTTGGGTATTTTTTCTTTCTTATTTAGGAGCGTCTAGAATCCGCTCCTTGGGGGGGGGATCCCCTGTTGTCTGCCCCGTGTTTCTCTTGTCACCTGTCATAAAATACAATTCCCACAATTCCCGGCCCTCATCACTGCCAGCACTCAATCATTGTTCTCACCTGTTTGTCGTTTGATCTTCACTATCCCTCTGTACTTTAGCCCGGTTGTTTGTTCAGTCTCTGTGGATCGTTGAATGTGGATGTCTGGATGTAGATGTTTTGCCGTGTTTACCCAGTTTGTCAATTTTACCTTTGCCCACAGTGAATGTTTCTCCAGCCTGTGTATTCTTTGGATGTTTTCTTGTTTTGGTTTTGTTTTTCCCATCGTGGACGTTTCCTTTGTTCCAGTCTTGTTTGTTTTCACCGTTGTCAATAAAAACCCGCACTTAGATCCTCACCCCTCGTCTGCCTCCTCCTGCTTTCGTAACAGCGCTAAGGTTACCATTGTCTCTGACTGCATTCGTGGAGACCGGATATACATATATATTCATACGTATATGGCTGAACTGCGGTATTTACGCTGTCAATCATATTGGTTCTTATTTGATGCTGCTGTAGTGTCTTAAGCATGGGTTGAAAAGGCACGGCCCTCTTTGGGAAAGGGGGCGGGGAGCGGTAGCTCATTTGCATTTAAAGAGACATGCACAAAATCAGCGTGTTTTGATTCAACCCTAAATATACATTTATAACATGGTATAGTAAATGTGTGGTATTTTGAGCTGAGACTTTGCAGACGCATTCTGGGACTTATTAGGTTTCCTTTAACGTTAACAGATTATATTAATGAGCTTGACTCGGCACAGGATTTATCCAGCAATTGACAGACCTACTTACCTGCTACTAAAATGTAACATTCCTGACCATGCGCATTAAAAGGGAACGGCTCATGTCGAGATGCTTTGATACTTAAAAGTAATGTAGTTGGGCTGACATAACTGTTAGACTCTGGGCTTTGAAATTTGGAACATGGATAAAGCCCCGAGTGCTTGAAGAGCCCCATAGCTTGAAACGTGGTCTGAACGACAATGAGTGAATGATTAATGAAGACATGCCATACAGATTTCTAAACTTTAATGATGCCTGAATGATAATAAAAAGAAAATACAAAAAAAGTAAAGATGCCATGAGATAGGAATTACTCGCTCTATGATCTGATCATTATGCGATATGCCTTACGCTGCCAATTAAATAATCCGATGAATGAAGGGATGAGGTGCAGAGCCAACCGCTAGGTGTCAGAGGCGCGTTGTCGTGCTTGCGATGATAACGTGGAAGTATGAGTAGAGGCGGTCGGTGAACATCACTCGAAATGTTGTGCTGAACGAAATAAGTTGTTTATTTCACCAAAGACCCTTTCACAAGGCTTTGGTGAAAGCTATATTAACCTGTTGATACGCATTTGTTCACACTCGGGAGTGACTTCACTCTGTTTACATTTAATATATAATTTACCATCTATATACGTAATTAATGTTAACCAATTATACATCTTTTCAAAGGTCTGAGGGTTCAACATTGATATCCGATCTCTGTTGCGTGATAGCAATCCTCCAGAAACAGCAATTTGTTTATATAAAAACATGTTCAGCACAAAATATATCCATTACTAGAAATTCATAGTTCTCCACCTTTAAAAAATAACAACATATATTAATTCTGAAGCCCAAAGTGTCTTCTTTCAAATGATACTACAACTGTGTCCATACTCCAAAAGCTCCAGTAAATACAACCATTTAAGTTCAGGTATGTCATTTTCATGGTTTGTACTGAAATAGGGGGGGCGCACATCGACGGGTTAAACTGTGATGCCATGCTCCTTCGGAATGCCCACATCATGGGCTTGGTCTTTCCTAGTAAGTAGGGCATAGGGATGATAAATCGTATTGGAAAGCACCCTTTACGTTATTTGAGCGAAGGCGACCAGCAAAACGGGGATATCTTACTGAATGGAGTAATGGGACCCCGTACAATAAACACTGACTGTACATGATGATATGCCTGAATTATTATCTTAATTCCCCGATGGGGAATGCTCGGGCATGCGCATGGTGAATGAACCTTGACCGGGTTGCCCTCATGAGATTGAGCCATTGCCTGCCATTAATATGAGAGTGAACGTGAGGTTGACATGAAATACTGGCTTTTGATATTGATGCGGATGCGTTATGATGAACAGACAGCATTGCAACTTTATAATGAACAGGCAGCATGGCAACAGAAGGCCTAGACCCATGACTAAATCTGAATGCATTTGATGAATATGATAATGACTTTGCTCATTTCTGATGGAAACCAGCATCTGCCTGAGCCGATGATTTTGAAGGACTTGGCGTGGAGCGCGCTACTTCCGTGCCGGGTAGTGCAATTCGATTGAGAGATCTCCTAAATGAATGAGATATGGGTGAAGATAAGGTTTGCTGGTTGTTTACTCCCCATGGGTTTGTTGTTGGCAGAAGTTGAGATGAAGTGATGACGTCGTTGGAAAGAGTAGGTGGGCTTACGGAGATGTTCTGTGCACTGGTTCTCCTGTGGCCTGGAGAGGTTGAAACGTGTCTATTTGCAGTGTTAGCACACTGAAACACCAATGTGATAGATTGTGAGCAGACTTATAAAGCAATGGCTTACATGCGATTGGCTAGGAATTACCCAGCTAATGATGTGATGATGTACAGCTGCTAGTCTTCCTGCTAGAACTACACTGCGCTTCCATTTCTTGTTTGTTGTTGCATGGTTTATGTTACTGCAAATGTCTTGTTTTGTAAACTTAGTCATCAAATTCTATGTATTCTCACCTTCTTTTGATTGTGGATTAAAGGATTGCTGCATATAGATCCTGCTCTCTCACCTTATCGATACCAAAACGTGACACTAGGCTGGGCTCATAGGCATACAATCAAATCGGTGTGATCTACATTCATGCTGCTGTTTCCAAGCAAAGAGGGACAAAAGCAGTTTTCATAATGAATCAGCTGCTCAAATAGTCTTGTCAAGATCACAATATCTTTATTTTTATGTTACAAACATTTAAGTAATGACAAAATAAAAGTCGGAGCTGACTGTTTGGTGCAGCGATCCGGCACTGTTTTTTGACATCAAGCAAAGAATGTATAAACTAGTTAGTCCACTTGAGCCTTCTTCCATTGCATCCATCACTAATTCTCGCCACATCCAGTGCAACAAAGTGGAAGGGATAGGTTTTTGGAATAATGTACAGATTTAGCTTTCGGAAGGAAATTGGTACTTTAATTCAACAAAGTGGCATTCAACTGATCACAAAGTATAGTCAGGACATTATTGATGTAAAAAAACAGCACCACAAGTTATTTTTTATCAAATCTAGACAGGCCCAATGTCCAGCAGCCATCACTCCAACACCATCACCATGCTAAATTGTGAATTTGGTACTAGAAAATCACTTTCATTATATTAAACACAGTTGAAATATATTTGGTTTGTTAAATTAGGCTTAATATTGTCTTTGTTTTTGAGTTGCCATAGTATGCAATAGAGTGGCATGACTTAAGATCAATATTAGGTCAAAACGTCAAAAAAGAAACAACTTTTCTAGAAACTCGTCAGTCAATCATTGTTTTAAGGAATGAAGGCTATACAATGCTTGAAATTGAAGGATTGCATATGACGGTGTACAATAGGAAAAAGAACAACTGACTCTAACAAGGGCAGAAACAGTTGTGGAAGTCCAGATGTACAACTAAACAAGAGGATAAGTACATCAGAGTCTCTAATTTGAGAAATAGATGCCTCACATATCCTTGGCAGATGGCTTCATTGAATTCTACTCGCTTAAGGTTAGAGTGTGTACAGAAACACAGACAACAGATAATTGGAAAAGAGTGTTATGGATCTTAACCCCATTGAGTTGTGTGGGATCAGCTAGACTGTAAGGTGCATGAGAAGTGCCCGACAAGACAGCCACATCTATGGCAAGTGCTAGAGGAAGCATGGGGTGAAATACCACCTGAGTATCTGGATAAAGCTGTCATTGCTGCATGTGGAGGATTTTTTGATGAGAACACTTTAAAGTAGTGTAAGAATTTCTGAAAATGTTTTTCAAATTGTAATAGTAATTTTTCACGTTACTAATGTCCTGACTATACATCGTGATCAGTTGAATGCCACTTGGTGAATAAAAATCTGTACATTATTCCAAACTTTTGGCCACCAGTGTATGTTTGACATACTCAGAATACCATAATGCATTGCAATGTAAACAATATGGTGGTGTGCATACCCGACAAACATATCTTATCTATCTTTCAGAATAAATCAAATTATTTGGTAATACATAACCTGTCCTATGAAATGAAGGTGACATTTCATTTTTCCTTACAGCATGCATTAAATAAATCATGCTGGGGGATTAGTCAGTACAGAAAAATATCATGTGCGAAAGGGTTAAAGGGATAGTTTGCCCCAATTGAGTTGTTTAGCATAATGTCCAAGCTACTATTTTCTATACAAATAAAGTTAATGGTAACCACAGCAATCACTGGTCCCCACTAACCTTTATATGAAAGAGCAAGGACATACTTATAAAAATCTTCTTTTGTGTTCTACTGGAGAAGAAAATTAATTTTGGGTTTGGAACAATATGAGAGTGAGTGATGATAACAGAACATTCCTTTTTGAGTAAACTGTCCCTTTAAATTGACTAAATAATGTGAATATTTCATAAACTTTTCCTTTTTCCATTTTTCTTGTTGCTTTGTCTGCTTGGCGTCTGTGGGTGGAGAAGAGAGTTTCTCCAGTATCTTCCGTGAAGGAGTGTGTCTGGATGTCTGCTTTGTGTCACGCTAGCAGACACTTCTTCATCCATACCCCAGACTGCTTGGCTGCCCAGTATTCGCCGCCACATACATCAAAAGTTCAGGACATTGGAGGTTAATGTCCAAGAAAAATTTTATAAGACCATTTGTCTATAAGGTGCAGCCATACTATCAAGTCTTAATACAAGTGAAGTATAGAAAACAATCATTTCTTTATGAACAATTACTTCTACTTCTTTAAATGTAATATTCCCAGACATCTGTCAAATAGGATTTAAATAAGGACACTTAACCCATGGCATTCAGAGTCATTCATGAAGGGGAAAGTCATCCTGTCTGTTGTTTTGAGTGTATCAGTAATAGTCTTATCTTTACAGGGCTTGTACAGGACAGGAGAACATATGGTCATATTTGTGCACCTTTAAAGGCCAAGTCTATGAGAAAGAGTAGTCAGATTACTGAGGCTTTAATCTTTGGCAAATATACCAAAAATTTAAAAGGAAATATGTGAAGTTGAGAGATCATGAAGTCAAGGCTATCTATGACCCCACAGTGGACAATCCCCAGTCCAATATTGTATCATGACAGCTCGTTATAATTCACATAGGATTGCAAAATTGTAAAATATTGTATGACTTTTAGACCAACCAATCAAAAACAGAATTTCAAATCAATACAGATGTCAAATTTTAACTAGCCTCCTATGCAACACTTTTAAGAAAGAAATCATCTGTGAGCAAATTTGGTTACTCATATCATATTTATTTATGTAATACAAGTGACTGTATGTCATATAATCGTAATGTATGTCAATAACCTGTAATATGCTTCCCCCATGTTTTCTTTCATTTGTGGTACACAAAAGTTATTTTCCTATAAAAATCCTAATTAGGTTTAAGTCTGAGGTTTGGGCATGTATGAGTTCGCTTTACTATAAAAAAACATACTGTAAGCTTCTGTCACAGAGGGGGTGGGGAGACAAAAGACCCAAAAGTAGAGATGACAGTTCAATAGGGTTTCTTATAACAGTAATTGAATTCAATGAAAGGCGCTTCCGACGCCGGCTGCTGATGCAGATCCAATGAGCCACTATGGGCTAGTCACGAGTGTGTTCATAAGACAAGTGTGTGCGTTGTAGTAGTCTGGAGCAATCTGAAGAGAGTCTCTTCAGCATGCTCCAGCTACACAAGAGAGAATAGTTAAACATGACAGTGATCAATAAACTGGCAAAGAGTGAGGGGAAACACAAGGAATAAGTAGGAAGTGTAATCAGAGTGAAGCAGGCAGAACAAGTGAGTTAATTATTGACATGATCAGCATCTCCCCGAGAGCGTTGGAATGCTGAACGCATGTGTGCCCCCAAGAAGATAAGAGAAGGTTAAATCAAAACAAGTGAAAAATAACGGCCAGCGAGCCTGCCTTAGTTTGGTGGTACGGATGTACTCTAGGTTATCAGTCCAAACCACGAAAGGTATCCCCAAACCCTCTAACCAATGACGCCAACCAGACAGCCAGTAATTCCCAGTTCTTGTTATCAGTCCAAACCACGAAAGGTATCCCCAAACCTTCTAACCAATGACGCCAACCAGACAGCCAGTAATTCCCGGTTACCTATTTCATCATTTCATTCAGTAGGAGGAAGTCAGTGCAAAAAGAATGCACACCAACCTTGGATGCATCCACCTCCACCACGAACTGGATAGCAGGGTCAGTGGAAATTAAAGCTGGTGCAGTGGAAAAATGCTCCTTCATTTTAGAAAACGTGGCTTCTGCTCATGGGGACCAACTCAGTGTACGTGGAGGTGCAGCGCAGCGAGTTGGCTATAATTACAAATAAATCTCTGGTAAAAGTTAGACAACCCCCAGAAACCTCTGCAATGCCTTGCGAGAATCTGGGGTTGGCAACTCTGAGACAGCTTTCACCTTGGCCGGTGAAACCTTACTTACTTTTCACCTTACTCCCTCGAATGAAAAGATGAACCCCAAGAATGGAACCAACCTTCTCCGCCTTGACAAACAACTGATTCTCTAACAGCCGCTGAAGCACCTGCCTGAGGTGCCGCACATGTTCCTACATATTCGGGGAGAAGATCGGGCCCCAATCGGCCTGATCAATGAAACGATTGACTATGTCTCTAAGCACGTCATGCAAGAGCCCCTGGAAGCCTGTGGGGGCATTGACCAATCCGAAAGCCAATATTCAAAGTGCCCCCTATGAGTGTTAAATGCCATCTTCCACTCATCCCCCTTCCTGATACGAACCAAGAGATAAGCATTGCATTTGAGAGTTTGAAGGCGAGGACCTTAATGGCAAAGAAGAACGATTCTTTACCGTGATGTCATTCAGCCCCTAATAATCTATTCAGGACCTAAGCAAGCTATCCTTTTTCTCCAGGAAGAAGAACCCTGCCCCTGCGGGCGATGAGGAAGGGTGGATGAGACCGGCTGCTAAAGAATCATTCATATATTTTGTGGAGCGGAGGCAGGCGGGGCCAGGCTAGAATGTCGCACGCCCGGTCCCCAATCGGCCTGATGGGGCGCGCGACATTTTAGCCTGGCCCCGCCCCCCTCCGCTCCACATATTTGTTCATGGACTCCCTCTCGGTAGCTGAGAGTGACTACAACCATCCTCGAGGAGGATGTTGCCTGGAAGCAATTCAATAGCACAGTCATACGGGCAATGAGGAGGGAGGGTCGTGGCACAGGACATGCTGAAAATAGAACAGTAATATGTGAATGTCGGAGACAGTGAAAATGCAGCTTCAGTCCCTAAGAGTGATGGGTTTGCCCGGTTCTGTGAAGATTATAGATAAGTGAACTCTGTGTCTAAATTTGATGCATACCCTATGCCTTGCATTGACAAACTGCTCGAATGGTGGGTGTGGCTGATTTTTTTTCAACCCTAGATTTAGCAAAGGGATATTGGCAGATTCCCTTGACTCCCATGTCCCAAGAATAAAAAAAAAACATCCTTTTCCACTCTGTTCAGCTTACACTATTTTGTTATTCTTCCATTCAGTTTGTTTAGGGACCCGGCGACATTTCAGCAACTAATGGAGAAAATGTTCCGCCCACACGCTGCATATACCACTGCCTGGATCATCATCTGGATGATATCATCATCTATAGCAACGATTGGAAATGTCACATCCAGAATCTGAGGGCTGTCCTGAGATCAATGAATTGAGTGGGACTCATGGAAAATCTGAAGAAGTGTGCAACTGAGTGGGTACGGTATCTGGGCTTTCACTTGGATCATTGACAAGTGCATCCCCAAATTGATAAGACAGTAGCCATTGTGGCTTGTTCAAGGCCCAAGTCCAAAAAAGGGGTGAGACAGTTCCTGGGGTTGGCTGGCTATTATATTATGGTTTGTGCCTAATTATTCAGACATCACCAGCATGCTGACAGCTCTCACTAAAAATGAGTGCCAGACCTGGTCCAGTGGATGGAGCCGGGCCAACAGGCTTTCTTACAATTAAAGGCTGCACTCTTTGGCGATCCACTGTTGCATTCCCCTGAACTTTCTCTCCATTTTGTTTACAGATGGACACATTGGATAGTGGGTTAGTGGAGTGGGAGGAGCACACTGTACTGTATATTAGCAAAAAGCTCTCGGAACGAGAGATTAAGTACAGCATGATAGAAAAGGACTGTCTGCATCAAGTGGGTGGCCTTCGCCCTCCGGTACTAACTGCTTAGGAGGGAATTCATCCTCTGTTCGACCATGCCCCACTCCAATGGCAAGCTGGATATTATTGTGTGGATCACTCATGGTATTTGACACTTTAATTTTAAGGTGGTTCACAGAACTGGGCACAGATGGCTGTGGCTGACTTCCTCTCTTTGGTCAGTGGTAGGCCGGAGTCAGGCAGTGGGGGTATGTGGAGGTGGAGGGGTGGCTGAGCGCCGTGCTGTGGAGAGTGAAGCGGGGGGAGATGAATGGTGAATGATTTCCACCTGTGCTTAACACCTGTCTTGTGATTCAGTGACGAGTGACGGGGGCTTTTAAGGAGAGGAGACAGCGGCAGTATAGATAGAGAGCCCAGCCGACAAGCTACGCATGTGTTGGTCGCTGCTTTTATTTGGAGGTTATTTGGGTGTGAGCTGTACCATTGCGCATTGAAGGGAACGTGTTTGTATTGAATAAAAGACACTTTCCTGTGTTGGAATCGTCGTCTCCCACTTCCTAATTCCCTGGATCTCAGGATCATGCTACACACATACAACCCCAGACATCTATTTGATGTGTGTGTTTAAATATGGAAGATATATTTTTTGCGCTGTTTTATCATCTGCAATCCGTCTGTAAGACATATGTCTATTTTACAAAAAATAACGCGTTAAAAAAAGTTACGCAATTAATCGCACCATAATAAGGAAGATTCCTGAGAAATTCAAGCTTGCAGTACCAACTTTTTACTCCAGAGGGCAAGTGAAATTTCAGCTGTATGAGCAACATGCAGTTTATACAGTGAAGAAAACACTTCAGTAGGCAGAACAACAAACATGCATTACTGTCACGAATATCAGTGAAAACTCCCCAAGTGGCCACCGGAGATCTAGCTCTCCTGAATATTGACTTTTAGACTACATTTCCCATATACCCACTCTCCTGGTCTGATTCATCTACAGCTGTTGCCTATTACCTTCCTCTATTTAAACCCTGTTTGTTTATTCATTCATTGCGAAGTCTTGTTTGCCCCGGCTGCATTTCTGAGCGTTATTATTACCTGCAATTCTTGTCTGTGTTATCGACCCTGCCTTGTACCTCCGTTTATGTCTGTTAGGCGCCTGCCTTTGTATTGTTTAACCTGGAACATTATTGTTGCTGTCTGCCGCCTGCCCTGAACTTTTGCCTGTCTGATTACGATTCTGCCTATCACTTATAACTCTGTTTACCTGGTTCTCGAACCTTGCCTGTTCCACTGTGGATCCCACTCAACCTGAGTCTTCATTACAATTACGTTCTTGCGTTCAAAACACTCGAAGGAGCGCAAATGCCATCTAAGGGATCTCAAGATGTGTTTAAAGACTGAGTATTAAACTATATTTAACTTAACACAGTGACCTAAACATTTTATGTTTATGATGCAACACACCCGAGACATCTAACGTAGGTGTAAATTGATGGGCCCTTAAACAAGCCCTCATTATAAATCTCCAACTGATTGACAAATTCACTTGTGAAATGGATTGCTGTGAACTGTATGCCAATGATTGACTTATGATCAATAATATGGTAGTAAACAATACATTGTATTTTAAAGCCGATTTTTTTATGGCCTTATCAATGATTAACTATTCTGCTACATTAATGTAAAGCATTTTAATTATCTGAATATATATATATATATATATATATATATATATATATATATATATATATATATATATGTGTGTGTGTGTGTGTGTATATATATATATATATGTATACATTTGTGTATGTATATATATATATATATATATATATATATATATGTATATATATATATATATATATATATATATATATATATATATATATATATATATATATATATACAGGCCCGCCGACAGGGGGGACAAACGGGTCTGTTGTCCCGGGCCCAGGGTAGGGGGGCCCAGAACTGGGCCCTCATTAAATTATGGAATAATTGTTAAAAAATAAATAAAATAGGCATATTTGTGGAAAAAATATCTAATATTTGAGTTACATAAAAGCTTTTTATTTGTTTTCTTCCTAATTGTCCTTGAAATAGTGGTCAAGAACCCCCGCCCACCCCCAAAACAAAAATGGTTTGGCCACTGATCAAAATTTGATGTTGTCATTTGAACTGAAGTTCAGTAGGCTAACGTTACGATCAAAATGTCCGGTCAGCACAAGTCTGGTGCTCAGAAAAGAAAAGAAAAGAGAAGAAGGGAAGAAGAAAATAGAGGCCTTCGAGATGTCCTAAACAAATATTTTAAAAAAGGTGGTGACGGAGAAGCTGGAACTAACGTTAGTAAAGTCAACGTAGAGCAAGGTAAGAAACAGCGCAGCCAACGTTTATGAGTGTTGTCAAAGACCTAGTACTTCGGTACCAAGTCGGTACTAATTTTGTTTTAAACGTCACGCCACGGTACCAGGTTTTCTCAAACCCGGTACTTGATGCGCGTGCATGCCCGAAGCGCGTGCATGCCCGAAGCGTGTGCAGTTGCGTCCTCTTCATAAAAGTGCTGAGACATTGCGACCGGCGGTGCTGCTGATGTGGTGGCTGTAAATCCACTTGTTGATAAGAAAGGAGGAAAGAGACACATATGGAAATATTTTGGATATTAGCTCATAATAGCGACGCGGCGCTCGTTTTACAGGCGCGCAAGTTCATTGTTGCATAGCAACGACAGACGCCACGGGAGAGCACGCGCTTGTGGAAAGGAGAAAGCGGTGCGAACTGCGCTCTCCATGATGACGAGGAAGTATTAGCAAAGAATTCATTGATTTCTAGCCCTTGCATTAGCTTTACTACTAGATAATTTATGGAGATGAGAAATAAAAAGCCGGCTGAAATGCGTCACTGTTGGCATCGGTGAACAGATAATGGGCCAGATCCGAGTCTATTTTTGCTGCGCTGCTCATGCTTAATTAAAAGTGAAAGCACAAGAGAGGAAGAGCAGAGGAGGGGAACAGGAGAGGAAGAGCAGAGGAGGGGAACAGGAGAGGAAGAGCAGAGGAGGAGAACAGGAGAGGAAGAGCAGAGGAGGGGAGAAGAACAAGAGAGGAAGAGCAGAGGAGGGGAACAGAGGAGGAAGAGCAGAGGAGGGGAACAGGAGAGGAAGAGCAGAGGAGGGGAACAGGAGAGGAAGAGCAGAGGAGGAGAACAGGAGAGGAAGAGCAGAGGAGGGGAGAAGAACAAGAGAGGAAGAGCAGAGGAGGGGAACAGAGGAGGAAGAGCAGAGGAGGGGAACAGGAGAGGAAGAGCAGAGGAGGGGAACAGGAGAGGAAGAGCAGAGGAGGGGAGAAGAACAAGAGAGGAAGAGGAGAGGAAGGGAACAGGGGAGGAAGAGCAGAGGAGGGGAACAGGAGAGGAAGAGGAGAGGAAAAGGAGAGGAAGAGCAGAGGAGGGGAGAAGAACAAGAGAGGAAGAGCAGAGGAGGGGAACAGAGGAGGAAGAGCAGAGGAGGGGAACAGGAGAGGAAGAGCAGAGGAGGGGAACAGGAGAGGAAGAGCAGAGGAGGGGAGAAGAACAAGAAAGGAAGAGGAGAGGAAGGGAACAGGGGAGGAAGAGCAGAGGAGGGGAACAGGAGAGGAAGAGGAGAGGAAAAGGAGAGGAAGAGCAGAGGAGGGGAACAGGAGAGGAAGAGCAGAGGAGAGGAACAGGAGAGGAAGAGCAGAGGAGGGGAACAGGAGAGGAAGAGCAGAGGAGGGGAAGAGCAGAGGAGGGGAACAGGAGAGGAAGAGCAGAGGAGGGGAACAGGAGAGGAAGAGCAAGGGAAAAGGAGAGATCTGGGCATGGGGGGGCCCATCTAAGATTATCTTGTCCCGGGCCCAGGCAAGACTGTCAGCTGGCCTGTATATATATATATATATATATATATATATATATATATATATATATATATATATATATATATATATATATATATACACTCACCTAAAGGATTATTAGGAACACCACACTAATACTGTGTTTGACCCCCTTTCGCCTTCAGAACTGCCTTAATTCTACGTGGCATTGATTCAACAAGGTGCTGAAAGCATCCTGAGTCTTCGTTACAATTACGTTCTTGCGTTCAAAACACTCGAAGGAGCGCAAATGCCATCTAAGGGATCTCAAGATGTGTTAAAAGACAGAGTATTAAACTATATTTAACTTAACACAGTGACCTAAACATTTTATGTTAATGATGCAACACACCCAAGACATCTAACGTAGGTGTAAATTGATGGGCCCTTAAACAAGCCCTCATTATAAATCTCCAACTGATTGACAAATTCACTTGTGAAATGGATTGCTGTGAACTGTATGCCAATGATTGACTTATGATCAATAATATGGTAGTAAACAATACATTGTATTTTAAAGCCGATTTTTTTATGGCCTTATCAATGATTAACTATTCTGCTACAGGAATGTAAAGCATTTTAATTATCTGAATAAAATAATCCTTTAGGTGAGTGTATATATATATATATATATATATATATATATATATATATATATATATATATATATAAATATATGTGTGTGTATATATATATATATATATATATATATATATATATATATATATATATATATATATATATACACACTCACCTAAAGGATTATTAGGAACACCATACTAATACTGTGTTTGACCCCCTTTCGCCTTCAGAACTGCCTTAATTCTATGTGGCATTGATTCAACAAGGTGCTGAAAGCATTCTTTAGAAATGTTGGCCCATATTGATTGGATAGCATCTTGCAGTTGATGGAGATTTGTGGGATGCACATGGGGGGCACCATTTGTGGGGCACGAAGCTCCCGTTCCACCGCATCCCAAAGATGCTCTATTGGGTTGAGATCTGGTAAATGTGGGGGCCATTTTAGTACAGTGAACTCATTGTCATGTTCAAGAAACCAATTTGAAATGATTCGAGCTTTGTGACATGGTGCATTATCCTGCTGGAAGTAGCCATCAGAGGATGGGTACATGGTCAGAAACAACGCTCAGGTTGGCCGTGGCATTTAAACGATGCCCAATTGGCACTAAGGGGCCTAAAGTGTGCCAAGAAAACATCCCCCACACCATTACACCACCACCACCAGCCTGCACAGTGGTAACAAGGCATGATGGATCCATGTTCTCATTCTGTTTACGCCAAATTCTGACTCTACCATCTGAATGTCTCAACAGAAATCGAGACTCATCAGACCAGGCAACATTTTTCCAGTCTTCAACTGTCCAATTTTGGTGAGCTCTTGCAAATTGTAGCCTCTTTTTCCTATTTGTAGTGGAGATGAGTGGTACCCGGTGGGGTCTTCTGCTGTTGTAGCCCATCCGCCTCAAGGTTGTGCGTGCTGTGGCTTCACAAATGCTTTGCTGCATACCTCGGTTGTAACGAGTGGTTATTTCAGGCAAAGTTGCTCTTCTATCAGCTTGAATCAGTCGGCCCATTCTCCTCTGACCTCTAGCATCAACAAGGCATTTTCGCCCGCAGGACTGCCGCATACTGGATGTTTTTCCCTTTTCACACCATTCTTTGTAAACCCTAGAAATCTTTGTGCGTGAAAATCCCAGTAACTGAGCAGATTGTGAAATACTCATACCAGCCCGTCTGGCACAAACAACCATGCCATGCTCAAAATGGCTTAAATGACCTTTCTTTCCCATTCTGACATTCAGTTTGGAGTTCAGGAGATTGTCTTGACCAGGACCACACCCCTAAATGCATTGAAGCAACTGCCATGTGATTGGTTGATTAGATAATTGCATTAATGAGAAATTGAACAGGTGTTCCTAATAATCCTTTAGGTGAGTGTATATATGTGTGTGTATATATATATGTATACATTTGTGTATATATAATTTTTTTTATATTTAAACATAACTATGTATAATTATATATTGATATAAATATGTAGAATCATTATATGTTGAATTATTGTTATATGAGGGGCTTTCTCAGCAAATATTTGTATATGCGATTAATCGCGATGAATTAATCGGGACACAATGTAATTTTCAGCAGATGTCTTTGAGACTTGTAAGATTTAGAATGTTTGTAGGGTTTGGGTAAGGGGTTACACTCAGGAAAATATTTTTGTTATTTCCTTTATTGTTCTCTTTGGGAGTAAAAGTAATGCGTTTTGTATATGAGTCATCTCGTAATATTGTTACGACTTGTTATGAGACCAGGTTGGCCTGTTTGAAACATTGCGAACACAGACAAGCAGAGTGATACTAACAGTGAAGCGTCCAAATGCTGTTATAGTAAATATCAGCACACATGGAACATCACTTGTACAATCAGACTAGATGACTGGAACTAACTGTTGTTTATGGTAACTGTTATCAATGTCTAGGTCATGAACAGCCTAGTAAAAGTTTTCCTTTATTAATTGCCACAGTTTGTTTGCCAAGCAGGAAAGTTTATGTAATTTCAAAACAATGCTGTACCTTGACAGTGAGGGTGAGTGTGTGTAAGTATGTGTGTGTGCAGGCGTGTGCTCACATTGCAGCAAGAGAGAGGAAGTGTTTGCCGCTCAAGCTGTGCAGTAATGAGAAGACTAACACGCACGTCTCATCCCATGACTGAGAAATGACCCTTCTCTCCCTCTCTCTTCCTCTTCTGCTCTCATCAGATCCTCCCTCGCTCAGTGAGGTGTTTATTTAATGCCACTGTGACTGAAGCTTTTCTTAATTATGTTAAATACTGTCAGCCTTGATCAGACTCCACACTTAGCAATCACAGGTCCTCCCCTTACCCCTATCAGAGAGGATCCACGCACACACAAGAGCTAATGAATACAGACACAGAAGTGCTAATGAAGGCACTCGTATTTTAATTGCGGAGACACAAAAGCGCTGGCAGATTCATTTAGTCTAACTAACCCCAAAATATTATGAACATATAAAATAACAAAATACAAAATTTCTAAATAAATCATATTACTCTTATTATTCTTAATTAATAGAAAATTGGACTGGAAAAATAAAAACCAAAAGTAAAATGAGCGGCAAATATTTTAAATACTTTTACATAGCCAATCGGCTGTTTTATATTTAAAAATGCACCCACTTCTGTCAGTCATTGCTTGACATAGAAAAACGTGAATTCAGAGTAATCTTGACTTAAAGGGCCACAAAACCCTCTGTTTCACCACGGTCGAGTTCTAACCACAGATTCAAAAAATGCCAGGAAATGTAGAGAAGAAGAGGGTAAAGAACATGATGGCCCTGTCCCAAATGGCACACTTGATGTGGACTTGCAGTCTCGTGGCCTTCATTTGCGCGTTCCCGTGAAGTACACGAGACCGCAGAGTGTCTCATTTGATATTTTAGTGCTCAGAGGGGTTCTCACGAGCGCCCCTTTGCACCCTAAATACACCCTTTAGCTGAGCCTGCATATGTGCAAGCTCCACAGAGGACTACTACACAACAGTCCTCACTGCTGATCCTCTTGATCAATCACACCGAACTAGATTTTCCTTGCTGGAGGAAAAAACATCAGAATCAGAATCAGCTTTATTGCCAGGTATGTGTACACATGCGAGGAATTTGACTCAGGATTGTACATTGCTAACGATGTGCTTACTCATACAAAAATACAATAACACAATAATAAAATAAAATCAGACACAGGCTACAGTGTAGACAACACAAATATACACACTATGAACAAAAACAATATAGACATATTGACAAATAGTGCAGTGGTCAGAGTGCAAAGGACGCAGGAGTAAAGTTATTATTATCATTATTATGTTCATGTCGGAGGTGGATGTGATATGACGTTCACATGCATGTATACATGTACACAGTGAGATTACTCCTATTAGATCTTTATTAAATTGTTTTTCTTGAGGAAGTGTTATGTTCTTAAAAGTAATCTAACCCTAAACCTTTGTTATCGTTTTTATAATTATCGAGTCTCTAAAACATTAAAACCTGAGAGAATGTGTTCCTGAACATATGCTATAGCTTGTAAGATTCATAAAGTTTATGCACATAGCAATGTCTGGTCTACAGACTATATTTATACCTTTAGAATTGTGGTTGTGTGTATAAATACAATCTTTTTTGAGATTGGTGTGTGAGACATATGTTTTCCTTCCTATTCATCTGATGTTTATTTGTCCTTTAAACATTTAAAAAGATGTGTTTTTTTATTCAATAAAACACAAATATCCAAGAGTTAAAGTGTTTCTTTACTCTTTCTATCAATGTCATGACTTTTCAAATAATAATTTATAGAACTATGTGTATGAAAAACGTCTTGAATGAAAATGTCATTATCTTCTTTAAGTCTTGAAGTCTGTCCCAAATGGACACTTTTATAACTCATGTACCCTTATGGACTTGTTGACTAGCACCCCATCAGTGTGTGATCGCTTACACACTCACATTAAGGATGTAGATCAATATAGCATTTGCAGATGAGTCAATCAACATAAACCGTGTCTCAAACGAGCCCCAGTCTACCACACCGCATATCTCAAAAATGTTCACGTAATAAATGCGTGTTGCACGAACATTTAGAAGATATGAAAACAGTGCAAAGAATCCCTAAATTAGCTACTTTTCTCAATAAACATGTTGCTTGTGGAATATTATAATAGCTACAATTCTGACAGACTGTTGGAACAAAATCACAGATTTTAACCTGGTACCCAACGTACACACACCCATCTGGTACAACCCTGACATTTCAATCAACAAATTACTTATAAATGGGCAATAAATGGAAAGAAAATAACATTGCTCCCTTGCACCACTTCTTGAAAAGGACAATTTCTTCAACATTTAGAATTTGATCCAAAAGTTCAGTATTGAGCATGTGTACAATATCTTAAAATAAAAAGTGCAATACAAGCCAAAACAAATACTGTATATAAAAAAACCTCATATTCTTCTACATTGTCAGGAAACTTCAGACATCAAAACTATACAGAATCCTGGCCTCATTCAACCCTTCCATGTCACTTCTTATCATTAAAAAGGTAAGAATTATTAATTCCCAGCTAAGGCTGGCTTTTAGACTAAAATCTGCATGTTTATCTCAACATTTCTAATATATATACAGTACTGTGCAAAAGTTTTAGGCACTTGTGAAAAATGTTGCATAGTGAGTATGTCTTCAAAAATAATGACATAAATATTTTCATTTATCAATTAATGTCATATAAAGTCCAGTAAACATAAAACTAAATTAATGTTCGGTGTGATAAGCTATGCGAAGCAATATTGGGGAATCTAATAATACATTGTTAGTATTCTGAGATAATTTCTCTTGTTAGTATTAAAGAGGAGTTTAAGAAAAGCAGCAGGGTTTAATTCACCGCAGGCCACGTCAGACTGGGGATTCCTTGATTGAGAAATTTCCCTTCAACCCCCTCCCCACCCCCTTAAATTCAGGGGGAAGTTCCTACACTGACACATACTGGGTAAAAGTGTTCCTTGCTGCATTATGTGTTATTTATTTATTTATTTATTTTCCACTCATCTCTCCTCGTTTCCTGACAGAATTATTTTTCCTTTACTGGCTCCATACCTACTGTAGTATCAACTGAGTTCAACAAAGAGGTTCCTACGCCCAACAAGTAAGGGTGGAAAGAAGCATATGTTTCACAGGTATTTCATCAGAATTACCAACAAAGCCTGATATTTTCCATGATATAATCATTTAATATATGGTGAGGACAGAAATGAACATGGCTGAGCTCAGAGTAAATATTTGAGGTTAGCTATTCAGCTGTTTTGTAACACTGAGTGTGAATGGAGAAAGAGCAGAAATGAATTTGGGTAGAAATGAATGCCTTAAGGGTCCAGCTTAGTGCAAATTGAGGAGATAACATTTGTAAATTACATTTTCCTCACTTGAAGGGGTGGTCTGCGAAAAATGTGCTGTGCAAAAAATAAAACTTGCTAAAAATATCTAGTGATTGAATTGGTATAAGTTAAAGGGCAAACATCATGACCTTTATTGAAATGTTTTAGTCTTCATAGCTTCATTCAGTTCCCCTTCTGTCACTCAATGAAATTTGCATGCCACTCTCCCAGACATATGGGTATATAAGGAGCTGGAATGTAAACACTCATTCAGACTTCTTTGGAAAAAAAAAAAGAGTATAGTGCCATGGCACTCCTGCAGGTGCACCAAGCCAAGACACTTAAAAAGCTGCACAAGGGTAGTCCTGACTCGGGACTAATGCAAGAGCTGCGCTCGGCGACTATTCTCGCCCTCCAGGAAATGAAGTTCACAGCACAGTCTCTCGGGTAGGCGATGTCCACCTTGGTGGTCCAGGAATGGCACCTTTGGTTAAACCTGGTCGAGTCGAGAGAGGCCTTGATGCCCCCATCTCCCAGGTTGGCCTGTTCAGTGACACCGTCGGAGACTTCGCCAGGCAGTTGGGGAGTTGGCTGAGTTCTCCCTTTAACAGCATTTAACAGGCAGTTGGGGCTGCGCACCCATTCTACCAAGGGGGTGTAGCGGCCTCCTGGTCTCTAACCAAGGGCCCTCTTTAGCAGACATCTGCAGAGCAGCGGGCTGGGCACCACCTAACACCTTTGCGAGGGTCTACAACCACCAGGTTGAGCTGATTTCATCCTGTGTATTGTCAGGATCAAACAGGTGAGTCTTGGGACAGCTGGCCATGTGTACCGCTTCCATAGTGCCTTTCATCCCTTGAGGCGAAGACGTGCACTCCTTCTCCCAGTTGCATTCACAAAAGTGTGGACTCTGGATGTCCTTTCTCATTAGCCCTATGGCTGGTGCATTTTCAGTGAAACTCGCCACTGGCCCAGTACGTGTGTCAGTTAGGCCATGTACTGTGGTAGGTGCTCCACTTGTGCTGGTTATCCAGTTGGTAACCCCATGTGATGTATTTTCCACAAAAGGATCACATACGTAATTTCAAATTATTATTGTTTCAATCAAAATGAACAAACATTATTATATTATACAATATATTCTTTCTTTCGTTTGCTGCACTCACTTATCCATTTCTATTCACACACTTAAAATTTGAAAACAACATGCGCCCAGAGCATGTTCTCCAAATGACTGCCCACAGCCATATCTCTGATGTAACCCACCTAACATCTAATAGGGCAGAAGAGGCATCAGAAGGACAGCTACCATCATCATCATCATCTTCTCTTGCCTGTGGGGCCATTGCTTTAACAGCAATCCAGTCTTTGATTCAGCCAAAGTTTTTCCAGCTCACATGCTTTTCGATTACCAGTTTAAACCAGGTGCTTTGAAGACCAAACCTGGGCCCGTGGCTCTGTTTCCTCTGTGAGAGACAAAGGGGCAACCTGTCATCAGAGCACTTGACTCAAGCTTTCATAAACTGCTGTCTCAGTGCCTGCTGTCTCTCTCTGCTTGGCTCTTGATGAGCACTGTAGCCTTAGGTCTTGCAGATTGCCCCTCACTGGACACAAAATCCTTTTAATTACATGTACAGGCTTTGATTGGGATCTTCTAGTGCTTTTGTAAGCATTTATTCTTACTGACCAGGCAAACATGGATATCTATGCTTCTTTAGATGTCTACAGCCATAAAACATATTATAGGTTCCTCACAATACATCCTTTCATCCTAATTCTGTCAAAGTGGGGATGAACCACAGTTATAATAAGGCAAGAGTGCATTGTCGCTACAGGCAAGAGACTGCAGACATTAAGCTGGTCAAAAAGATTATAGACAGACATTTCTCTTACAGGCATGGTGGTCATTTGTAGATGTTTGTGTGTGTTAAACATGAGATGCCTTAAAGGAATAGTTCACCCAAAAATGAAAATTCTCTCATTATTTACTCACCCTTATGCCATTCAAGATGTGTATGACATTATATCTAAAACTGAACACAAATTAAGATTTTTAGAAGAATATCTCAGCTCTTTTGGTCATACAATGCAAGTTAATGGGCGCCAACAACGTGAAGCTCCAAAAAATACACAAATCAGCATAAAAGTATTCCATATGACTCCAGTAGTTAAGTCAATGAGAAGCGATATGTTAGGTGTGGGTGAGAAATCGATCAATATTTAAGTTTTTTTTTACTATACATGCTCCTCCCTGTTCAGTCAATGTCCACTTTAACTTTCACTTTCACATTCTTCTTCTTATATTATTGGTAATGCATATTATTCATGCCTACTGGGCAGGATGAAGAATTTTTTGCAGAAATATAATAAAATATTGATCTGTTTCTCACCCAAAACTATCATATCACTTCTGAAGATTTGAATTTAACTACTGGAGTCACATAGATAACTGTTATGCTCCCTTTATGTGCTTTTTGCAGCGTAACAATTTTGGCACCCATTTGGTCAATTTTTATAATGTTCAAATTTGTTTTAAATGCTGTTAAAGGGAGAACTCAGCCAAAAATTAAAATTCTCTCATTAATTAGTCTTTAACCCTCATGCCATCCAAGATGTGTATGACTTATTTTATTCTACAGATCACAAATTAAGATTTTTATAAAAATATTTCAGCTCTATGAATATCTCTAAGAGATATTTTTAGCGATACATTTTACTTTGTACAACCTTTACATTGCATTCCTTCAAAGGCATTGGGAAGTTTACTCGTAATTGCTGTCTGGCGACAGAACATTTGCACTTCAGACACAACATTATGATTTTCCGCATGCGCAGTAAGGGGATTTTAAAGTATTCATACATTTTAGTGTGTGAGAATATTTTGGGGAAACACTTGAAAATGGTAGTGTGAATGGAGAGCGTTTAGAAAACATTTTCAAGTGTATCCGAGATAATTTGGACGTAGCCTTTATTACCTATATTACCCGAACTGCTGAGGTGTGTTTTCATGAAATATTATGGGGAAAAAAAATGTTTTCAGTGGTTTATTTTATTAATATTAAATTTGCTATACACTGGCGGACAAGAGTTTGGAATAATGTACAGATTTTGCTGTTTCGGAAGGAAATTGGAATTTGGTAATTTAATTCACCAAAGTGGCATTCAACTGATCACAAAGTATAGTCAGGACATTTTCTTCATTTGCGCCGCCCGGTGGGAATTTGCATCTATTCGCTCTTTGCATTGACATTGACGCTCGCTTCGCGTTGTATGTGAATGCACCATTACATTGTCTTTGTGGTTTTTTTTTGTTGCCACAGTATGCAATAGACTGGCATGTCTAAACCCTCTGGCGTCGACGGACCATTCATGTCCTGCTGGATTTTTTCGTCATAACAGCGGAAACAACATAAAATTCTCCGTCATTTCGGTGCATAAAGATAAGTATAAGACATCATTAGAGACTTTAAAGGGTCTACTTTCATTTGTGTACACTCACAATAACAACAAAAGCTTGTGCTTTTGTAAAATAAAGAAAATAAAAAGGGTGCGCTTTCAGCAGTCTCTGTGTTCGCGAGCATATATCTGAAACATGTCACAAAAACTAAAACTCTGCGAATACTTATCACACAAACATGAAACATATGTCTAAAGAAAGCTTAGAATGTCTAATTTTCAATAAAATAATTGATATTTAAAACAAATATTCTCCTGAAATGTAATCTGTATGAAACAAAGCGATGTACAGTTTCTCTTGCCTCAGCTAATTATCCCTAATGTGATCACACCCAAGGACAGAGGGCGCTATTCAAACGGTAATGTGCTGATACAATAAATGCAAATGGTAAACGCCCCCAACTGTGCCTTAAAAACATTTAGTTCATTCACTTACATCGCACGATACACAGGCCAGAAAGCTCCTGGATAATGACGAAGAGTTAACATTTTCCTCAGAAGAAGAGCGGGACTCCGCTGAACGTTTGCATTTTGAAGAAAGACTTGATCCAGCCAAGGATACAATTTCAGATGAGTAAGTCATTTAGTTTTACTTACTTATTAGTTGACATGCTATTTTATATAAACATGTACATATTCCATGCGGGCTCGAGGCAACAGCGGCTCGCGTCACAGCCAGCCTGCCTATCCTTTTGAACCCCACGAGCCAGATGAGCTCGCCACTGCATCGGAGAGCGGTCCGGCGTCTGACTCGGATGACTCCACTGGCTGCCGCCTTCAGGCCAGCACGCCCTTTCTTAGGCTGATGCCCAGATGTCCGACATGCTTGCCCGGGCCGCCGTCAGCGTGGGGCTGGACTGGAACCCTCTGTCCTCCCCACAGCCTTCGCGGCTGGATGATTGGACACAGCGGACCCCAGGTGGACAGAGCGGTTGCGATCCACCTGTGCACCGAGAATGCCGCCACCTGTCAGGCCACCGGACAGGCCGTCTCCGCCCTGCATGCCATGGCCCTCCTGCAAGTCTACCAGGCCAAGGCACTTAAAGATCTGCACTTGGGTAGTCCTTATCCCGACGTGCTGCAGGAACTGCGCTCAGCGACCGACCTTGCCCTCAGGGCCACGAAGGTCACAGCGCGGTCACTCGGGCAGGCGGTGGCCACTGGTCACTACCGATGCCTCTAAATTGGGTTGCTGGCCAATTGTCGCTGCGCTGGCACATCAACTGCCTAGAGTTGTTGGCTGTACTAGCGCCCTTTTCCTCAGCTGAGGTAAAATCGTGCGCTCTTATCCCAGGAGATCCCACTAACTCGGCACCCTGAATGACTCCTCCCTAGCCCTCTGGTCCACGAATTCAGCAGAGACCACATCAAATGCGGGTACTCCATCTACCCTGTACTGGAATAGGTGCTCCACAGTTCGGGCTCCTATGTGGACTTCCCCCCGTGTGTATTTTCTGCGGTACGGTCCCCTTGGAAGCGGACCCGCGTCTCTCTTGGGCAGTTCCCACCCCTGGTCGCCGTGTCTGTAGCAACTCCTCCCTCCCAATGAGGTAGGATCTACCACCACGCCATTCTCCACATGTGACCTTAAAGCCCATGTGATGTATTTCACCACTCTATACCTCCCACAGTCTGGGCAGTTTTGGTCTCTGCAGGGTTTCCCCCCCCTGAAAGAATAGGAAAACTGGGAAAGATCGCCTTCCCCGCTGCGTATGATAGCGTTAAGATGGCCCCAGCCGCATTAACTCTATGCGAGAAACATAGAGAGAGAAAAGGCGTGGCTGGTGCGGCCTTCTCCCATGCTTGGCACGTCGACTTGTTCTCCCCTGTCGGGGGTAAAGAACCAGAAGGCATTGGGGAAAGGTACGTGCAGCCTGACACAGCTGGTCGCTTTGGCACATAAAATACCTGCCCGCTCCTGTGTCAGCAGTACACGTACATGGCTCAGCACATGGCGTGATAAAATTGGACCCCTAGTGTCGCTCCTTCTGTCCTCTGAGCCACTGTTGCGGCCAAACCTCATTGTCGGCTCCTCAAAAAAATCCTAAATGAAACAAATGCATTTCCCTCCCTTTATACCTAATACTGCAATTGTATTACTCCTTAAACATTCGTATGTCCGGGGGAGGGTCATTCGACACAACATCTCGTTCCCTCCATCAGGGAACGGAGGTTACAACAGTAATGTCTAGGTTACGGATGTAACCTCCATTCCCTGATGGAGGGAATGAGATGTTGTGCCGAAGAAGTGACACTAGGGGTCTCTCTTGAGTGCCTTTTGCATCTCTGATAAAAGGCCAATCAGAAATTGGCAGACAGAATTCGTATGTTCCCTGACATACGAATGTTTAAGGAGTAATACAATTTAAAGGAATAAAAGGAGAGAATCATGCATCTGTTCATTCAGGTTTTGCACTGAGGAGAATAAGGTTCGGCGTCGTGGCCGGGGGGACACAATGTCTCATTCCCTACATCAGTACAACAGTAACCGAGATGTTCCCTGTCTGTCGCTCACTCGACATTGTGTCGAATGAAGTGACACTATGGGTCCCTGTTCAATCACGCCATACACTGAACCGTTTATGTGAGCTGCACGTACCCTTCCCCAATGCCCAATAAAAATCGTCATCAACTTTTTAGGTTCCCGGCATCCTGGAGGGAGCGAGGGAACAAAGCGATGTGCCAAGCATGGGAGCAGGCCGCGCCAGCAGCGCCTTTTCTCTTAAAAAGTTAAAAGAGTTAAAAGCAGCTGGGGCCATTTTAACGCTATCACATGCATTGGGGAAGTCATTATTTTCACATGGGTTTTCAGGCCACATGTAGAAATGGCACGGTGGTAGATCCTACCTGCCGTGAGGGAGGAGTTGCTACAAACACGGCGACCAGGGGGCAGCGCGGACTGACCAAGGGAGTCGCGGGTCCTCCAGTAGGGGAACCATACTGCGGAAAATACACACAGGGGGATTAATCCACAAAGACCCATCCTGTGGAGCACCTATTCCAGTACAGAGTAATTTTAGTAACCGTAGTGGGTCTGGTCAGGGAATTCCTCTGCTGAATTCATGGACCAAAAGGCTAAGGAGTAAGAACATCCAGGGAGCATGAGTTTAGTGGACTCTCCTGGGCGAAAAGAGCGCATATGATCACCTCAGTGGAGGGGAAAAGCGCTATGTGCAAGCGGAATGTCCGGTCAGACTTTCCGCATTCCTGAGTTCTGTGTGCTCGGACCTGAGAGAACACGGGACGAGACCGACTCAACCCTGAGATTGTAAAATCTCATAAAGGTATTGGGTGTTTCCCAGCCCAATGCACTGCAAATGTCTGCTAGGGAGGTGCCATTGGCCAGTGCCCATGAAGATGCTACACTTCTCGTCAATTGTGCTCGAACCCGCAAGGGGGCAGACATGGCCTGGGTGTGGCCAAAGTGATGCCGTCAACAACCCAGTGGGAAAGCCTCTGTTTGGAGATAGCGTTCCCTTTCCACTGTCCACCAAAGCAGACAAAGAGCTGCTCAAAACATCTAAAGCTCTGCATGCGGTCCACATAGGTACACAAAGCATGCAGCATACACAACAACGAAAAGGCTGGGTCTGCCTCCTCCCGGGGCAGCGCTTGTAGGTTCAATACCTGGACCCTGAAGGGGATCGTAGGAACCTTGGGAACGTAGCCGGTTGCAGTCTTAGAATGACATGGGTGTCGCTGTCAGTGAACGCTTGCAGGTCCCCAACCCTCTTGATGGAAGCGAGCGAGATCAGGAGGGCCATCTTCAAGGAGAGGGCTTTGAGGTCGACTGATTCTAGTGGCTCGAAGGGGGGTCTCTGAAGGCCTGACAGGGCCATGGAGAGATCCCATGAGGGGAATAGGCATGGCCTGGGAGGGTTCAGCCTCCAGACGCCTCTAAGGAACCTGATAATCAGATCGTGCTTTCCTAGGGACTTACCGTCCACTGCGTCGTGGTGAGCCAATATGGCAGCTACATAAACCTTCAAGGTGAATGTGGACAGCCTCCCCTCCAACCTCTCCTGCAGCTGAGAGCTGGGCCCAGGTTGAGGCGGACCTGCCTGTCGTTTGGAAGCCACAGGGGGGCGCCCTTGGTGAGCAGACGGAGCATGGCCATGTCCCGAAGTCTCGAGTCTTCCGCGTCAGATGCTGAAACGCTCTCCAATGCAGCGGCGAATTCGTCATCCAGCTCGGGGGGCACGAGGGTCAACGAGCGTTCCGGGGAGCGGGTGATTCGTGGGGATCTATCTGGCGAAATCGAGCCCACCGCCATCCCCAAATCGTCTCCATCGCCAGCCATGTTGTTCTCAATCCAGTGGGAAGAAGGAGCAACGCGGGGGGCGGCTGGAGTGGTGTTCTTCTTTAAGAAGGAAAGCCGCGACCACAACGTTGCCATAATTAAGTTCTTGCTGTGAGAACATAATAGACTCATCTAAGCATCTCCAGAAAAACAATAGAGCAGAATTGAAAAAAATAGGACTGTGGGTAATTCACTCATGAACATATGAGGTCACCTTCACCAATTATTTTCTCTTCCCAAACAATGCAGTTATCCTCTGTCTCTCACTCCCTCTCTTGCTGTCTCTATCTCTCCTCCTCAGCTCAGTTCAGTATGCATTCTGTTATTACCATCATTATGGCAAGCCCTGAGGCCCTTCTCACATGTTGCAAAATAGACTCATCTAAGCATCTCCAGAAAACAATAGAGCAGAATTGAAAAAATATGAAGTCGCAAGTCAATCGGCATACAGCTGACAAACATGTCTGCAGCGATCCATGGTTCCTATAATTAACTATCAATATATGTCTCAGTCTCTGTATGTGTAGCCTCCTAATACAAGGTTAGCAATGAACTAACTGTATTGAGTCAGTCTCCAAACACTTCATGACAGGGAACAAAACTTCCCGATGGATGTCAGTGCTGTTACTATGTTTGTATTACACAGGTGGAGAAATGGAGACACTATCATGTCGAACACACTGTTTTGATGTTCCCTTCCATACTTTATACGCCCAGCTGGATGAACCATGATGCAGATACTTAAAATAGGACCTCCTTCAAGCATTTCAGTGTTTCTTTTAGGTCAGAGACAAGTTCTTACAAGTGGCGAGGGAAAAACAAGTAGTGTACGTTTTCAGTGAAGAGGTGGTTACACTTCCCTGTGGTTGGAATGTTTCAGATGATCAAATCACCCCAGTAACCTTGTCAAAGGATGTCACCTAGTATAATTTTGAGAATAGAGCTACAAGCTTACTTTAAAGTAGTTACTCCACTCTGAACAGGATAGTTTCATTAAATAAAAAAATATGAAGCAATATCAGCACATTTATGACATCAGGTTTAAAGTTAAAAAGAAACTAGATTTTGAAGTAGAATTTTACATTTTCTGAGGAAAATGTGGGTGGTGCTTCCACTAGCAAAACTTGATGCTAGAGTGTGATGAGTAGTTGCCAGGTTGCTGCTATGCAGTAAGGTGCTCTGAATGGTTGCTTATTGGACCAAGTAAAAAGAGCCCATCCTCAAATTATATTCTGGTGCTTAAATATATGTTGAGGCCCTGTTTTAATGTTAGTCTATGGGATTTTTTCATCAATGTTTTGTCAGTTAGGCATGAATCATTAGTCTGATCACTTAGACAAGTAAAATCACACCTCTCCTCAAAAAGATGCAGGATTTGAGGTATCATTCATGCCAGTAGCATAAATCCTAAGTATGAGCAATAGTAAACAGTCAAGTCAAGCATTTATTATTTGTATAGTGCTTTTCACAACAAACATCATTATAAGCAGCTTCACAGAAAATTATTCTCTAATGTCTGTAAGGTCTAAATGTCATTGTTAAATGGTTTAAATGAAAAATGTGATTGAAAATCATCAATTAAAAATGATTTGTCTTTAGTCCCCCAGCAAGCAAGACAAAAGCAACGGTTGCAGGGAACCCAAAACGCCATAAGATGTTAGTTAATGGATATATATACAGTATATACTATATCACTTGGGAGAATAAAGGCTCAGCTTGGAGAGCCAGTTCCCCTCTTGCAATACAGCATGAATATAATGCCAATATAAGTTATCTATATGCAATAGAAATCATGTATTAATTGAGTAAACTGAGCAGATGTTGGATGGGTAATGTTTAAAACTGATAGTAATTGAACTGTAGATGTATTGATTAATATAGATGCTTGCCTTTACTAGCAACCAACACTGATTTGCCTTTCTGTTTTATAATTTATTTCAAAGTGTAATATAATAATTTTTTTTTTCCATTAGAATATGCATGAAATGACTGAATAACAGTTTTCCAACAACCTGCAATTTTTTTGTTATGGATTTAGACAAATCAACCAAGATGGAAGCAACTTGTGATTGGAAACAGTCCAGGATGTACCTCATTGCCATTAAAGCCCCAAAACAGCCCATTCAAGCTAAACTTTCGATTCAATTATCAGTGATGTTGTTAATGGCCCCATTAGAGGAAGAATAATGGCAAATTACGCTACTGTGGGTGAGAAATGGCTTGTGTGACAGCCATCTGGTGAGAACAGGAGGCAAAAAAGCACAAAAAGAAAAAACAACATGGCCAACAGAACCAACCAAACATGGGTCTGGACCTCCACCATATGGCTACATTCATCTTGTGTCTAAGAATGTGGCATCTTTTTTAAAATTCCCTCTCTGTGCTGACATGCAATCCACCTCTGAAAAAAGGCCTCTTATACACGTTTAAAGTGAAATTTACCCATTTCAAAGGCCTGGTGACAACAGAAACATGCACATTGGGTCAAACAACTTCGCTCCACTAAAAAATTTAAATAAAGACTTTGGATATCACACCATTATCAAATGTTTTAACATTCAAATAGCAAGGGAGGGATATTTTTTTTACTCCATTTGCATGGCTCCAGGCAACAGTGATTGGTTATTTCAAAGACTAGGTAAAATCCACTGTGATTAATCAAGAACAACAATAATTAAACACATTTGACAAACACATTGCCAAATAGTGCAATTTCCAGTTACTTTCTCAACAGGAAACAACCTATACATGAATCATAGCACTCAACTAGTAGCAAACATAGTGGACAATAATTTATTGAAAGGTTATAGTCTCAGGGTATTTGTTCTATGAGCAAGGGCAGAATAGATATTTGCAAACAATGCCCATTTTATCTTTGACTACATATATATATATATATATATATATATATATATTATTGTATTGTATTATTTGATTGAAAAGAACCAAATACATGCTTTGCTCTGGGAATTTTGGAAAATGTTTAAATGGTCAAAATGGTTAAGAAACTATTGATGAATGCATATGTTATTTCGTTCCTTACAAGAGGGTCAATCTGTTTCAATCTGTTTCTCTTAATTATGTCTTTCATTACTATGTTTAGCAGTCAAGCTAATAATTAAAGAATTGATTTGATTTGTGATTGATATGGTTTTCACTAGCTATGGATTAGCAGGCTAAGATGAGGTAGTGTAATCAGTCTGTGAGCATTAGCATTAATGATATTCATGATGTTTAAATTTCATCATATTTCACACCCCAAAGCTGTGATTTTTGATTATGTGAGGATCTATTACACACAGTTATTTGGTTTTGCTTTCAGAAAAGCTTTCTGCTGGCACAAAGGCCACCTTTTCTACCACCCCTAAACAGTGTTTTTTAAAATAGTTTTTGTTTAAATAGGTAAATATTACTCTATAAAAAAATACAATGAACCAGTTACCAAAAAAATAAAACAGTTTTAGGTCATCACGTAATGACGTCACAAGTATGTACTTCTATCCTCCCGGTGTCATGGAATACGTGATAAAACACATTTGAATGAAGCCATTTGTAAGCACATATTGTCACAGTTCCTCCTGACACTCCCAGAACTTACACTCCACATTCACTCTCTCCCGAACACTAATCACCTGCACCTGAAGCTCGTTCCCACATTCATCAGCCTCACAGTATAAGAGCTCCCCTCTCCTGTCACTCTTGGTCTGGTCTCACAACTACTATCACAGGCTCACTTACCTGCTTCCTCCTGGAGACGCTACGTTACATCCCTAGCTCTACTGCTCCTTCATCCAGTTCCAGTTTACTCTCTCCAACGAAGTCCAGTTCCAAGCTCTACTGCTCCTTCGTCCAGTTCCGGTTTACTCTCTCCAACGAAGTCCAGTTCCAAGCTCTACTGCTCCTTCGTCCAGTTCCGGTTTACTCGCTATCCAGCGAACTGCAGTCATCACCCAGGTTAACTCGCTATCCAGCGAACTGCAGTCATCACCCAGGTTAACTCGCTATCCAGCGAACTGCAGTTATCACCCAGGTTTACCCGCAATCCAGCGCACAGCAGTCTTCATCCAGGTTTACCCATTCCCCTATATCCCTCAATAAACTATACCTCCGGGTTTAACACTACCATCGAGTCTGAGTATCTGTTACACATATTGCAGATTATTATTTATTTATTATTTTGGACATGTCCGAAATAGGCGGTTCTCAGTTCAGTGTACTGTTACTTGAGAATGATGTGACAAAGTCAGTGTACTCTACCTGACATTTATTGTGACCAGATCATCATACATCAGTAAAACTCTAATACAATCAAAATATACAATTATTTATGGATACCTATTTTTTTTGTTGTTGTTGTACTTTCTGCAATTCTGCAAAATACATGAGAAACATCACTTTTGGCCCACTTAATCAAACCCATGGTACATGTATGCTCATAGTACCAGCAGCTCACTCATCGGTTCTTGTCATTGCAGACATGACAGAGCGAGATGGTTCTCAGTTTAGTGTACTGTTGACTCACGATCTGTTGTGAATTTAAGAATGTATTGTTAATTCCAATTTGCAAACTAGTCAGAGCAGTTCACTGCAAAGAAGAGTAAGCAAAAGCACACATAACTTGATGTAGGATCATATTACTCCTGGTTATCAGTTCATTTCGAGGGACAAGCATGTCCGAGAGACAGGTTTACTAACTGAGTAACTTGTGGATCATTGTTGACTCAGATATGAACTGTTCCAGTCCAATTTGGTGAACTGATTCAACCAGTTCACTGAAAAAAACCGGTTCAAAAGAACTATTCGCTCATGAAATAGACATCATTATAATTCACAGTGGCTTGCATGTTCAAGCGAGAACCAACTGCAACGACAATTGTGCCGGCGCCGCCGGCATATAATCATCACTATCCCGTGGCGGAACTGAAAGCCCTGAAACTGAACCCAAACCTCGACTGCTCTCCGCCCAGAAGACAAGCACCACAAGCGCCCGACTCGGGCAGTGAAGGAGACCTAAATTAACTTTTTTCTGAGATCGCACAAGCAGTGAAAGCAAGTTACATTGAATGGAAGAGTGGCTGACCTCCACCCTGGCACACGCTGTACACACAAGAGGAACAGCTGCTGACAAAGAAAGACAAAGTCAAGGCGAAGGGGGAGCTGGCAGTTGTGTGACTACAGTCTAATGTCAGTACATCGAAACCACAGCAGAAGTGGGCCGACAAAAAGAAGAGAGGCTACAGAAATCAGCAGAAGTGGAATTGTGGCTTGTGTGAGACTGACGACCATGAGTTCAGAGAATGCACAAAATGCAAGCTGTGAGAAGAAGAGGGACACTGGGCTACAGACTGTCCAGAGAAGAGAAAGGCAGACTGAGGCAGAGCAGAGAGCAGTGAGGAGGGGGTCGAACACAGGGTGATCAGCGAGAGGCTACAGAAAAGGGAAGTGAAAATTTTTTAACCACACACACATACACTGATTTACATACTGCTCTCTGCAATGAAGACAATGCTTGCAAATCTTTAAGTGTGACTAATGAAGTTTTATGTGATAATGTTTCGGATGAATGTTTGAGAATGTACAAAAGTTCAGGGTTTTTACAAATGCCGAAATATCAAAAGTTAGTTGATGGGACATTAGTAAATTTTTTGGTAGATTCTGGGGCTGGCCATTCTATGATATGACCATGTGACGTACCACGTGTCCCAAAATTGACAGGTTCAGTGCATAAAGAGCACTTTTGCCAAGGGCCATTTGGTTTCTGAAAAAAATCACAGTGCCCTTAGAGTTTGAGTCGGAGAAGGGGAGGACATTTAAACATGCGTTTTTGTGTTCACCAGCTTGTCCGGTACCTCTAATGGCCAGAGATTTAATGTGTGAATTGAGTTTGAACCTTACTTCCTTTGGAATTAGCATTGATGAAGAACCACAAATATGTTGTTATAAATTTGAACCGCAGTGGGTATATGAATGGCGTGTGAAAAATTATGATTGGGCAAAAATGATCTTGAAATTGGCAAAAGATCGAACAATGTCATTTAACACAGAAAATATGACGCCTGACCAATTGCATTGCACGTCACATGTCGTAATTGAACGGGAACCACAGTATGAGGAGGGGTGGTTTAACGGGGTAGAAAATGAGACTGTGAAATTTGATACGATTTTCTCGACAGAAAATGTGTGTGCGCTCTCAGCTTGCCTGACAGAAAAACAAATGCAGTTCTATTTGATAGCAGGGAACACTGCCACCCTAATCAGCGATCAAGGCCAAAGGGCAGCTGTGGGCAGATTTGGGCCCCTTTGTGAGAGAATGCATGAAAGCAACAAATTGGGCTGAAATAAGTGTAGGAGCATTTATATCAAAATGTGATTTTGAAGAAGAGGGACACAAAGTCAGTTTTTCAAAATTGGAAATAAAGATTTTGGGACATGTCATCAGACCAAACAGTAAATCCATCTGTGACAAACGTGTACAGGCCATAAAAGATGTGCCAAAACCAATTACGAAAAAACAATTATTGCCATATAATTGTCTCTTACGCAGTGATAATGATTGGTTAATAATTTATTTTGCCACAACACCATACTTGGTTTTTCAAAAAACTTGTTCATTGAACTGTTGTATATAAGTAATATCACACTCGCAATCGTGCTATATGGCACTACATCAGCACTGCAGTAATTACCTATGGCACTCGGCCTGCGGCCGAATCACAGCAGTGCTGATGTAGGGTCATATCGCACTCTTGCTTGTGTGATATTGCTTAAATATATATAAATATATATACATACATATATATTAAAAAGACACTACCTACCTGTGATATTGACAGTATTATCTGAGAGAATTTCATATCCTCTTCATCATCCTTTAGAGTGAAAGTTATTGTTGTCTGTGTGAATCCTCCCAAGAACATTTAAATCTACTAATAGTTTCACTTTTTCTCTTCCTGGCTGAAATTTCCCCGCACACAGTGGCTCAGACATTCTATCATGGACACACACAGGCAGTGTTGGATGTTGGACTCCCACTGAGATATCTTTTAGCAGCTTCTTCTATGGTTCAGCTCTGGGCCTCAACCTGCCCTGCTGTGCTCCACTGTTTTTGTTTATTCAGGAAGTAGCCCAAGCATGAGGCAATCACAACACTCCTCTCTATTTGAAAGGATCCCGCCTACTTTTACAGGAAGATAACAGTACTTTTTCTCTCTGCACTAATTTCTGTGCTCCAAATATTTGTTAGTATAGATGAACAGCTTTTATAAAAGAGTAGGTAAAGTGGCATCAAAGAAAACATGTTTTGGGCTGTGGATGGAAATTTCTGATGAACTACTTGAACGATCACCTATACACTGCAATTTAGGTAGTCCCAAATGTTTGCTGATTATAAGCCTCTTGAAAAAATATGTATATCATTTTATTTACTTTACAGCTATGATTTCTTTGAAATTCATTTATTTATCATGTGCCTCTACTCTTTAAATTGAATAATCCTTTTGTGTGGGGTCCATGGAAAACTCATTAACAGAACTATATTTAATACATTTCCTGCCAGCTCAAATATGAATGGACATTTCTACTTAGTGGGTAAAAAGTGTCATTGTGAATCAAATTAATACATGTAAAAATAATAAAATTAAAATAACCTCTGACAATTACAGCTAACAAAGCAAAAATTGTTTAATGGCAAGACATATTGAAGAGCCTCTTGATAAACATTAGGTTTTGACCGATGGTGCCTCTCCTTCAATTTCAAGGTTATGACAGATTACATCTCCCAAAACATGAGCTGAAATGTGATTTAGGTGGACAGGTGCAGGATGTGTGCTTTAGTGTGGACATCTGAAACAGCAGTACGCCTGGATGCTATTTGAGTATAACATACAGCATAAATACCAAACAGGTATCAACATAAAAATAGGCAGTTTATTTCCATTTAACACTTAAAATAATCTAACACAAAACAATTATAGAAACTGACGAAAATTCATTAAATGATCCTCAAAATAATTATAGTAACCTATTGTTATCTTCATAGTAATTAATTTGCATTTAGAAAAAAAATAGATTCATCATTTATAATAGTGAAGCAACTACATGATTGTAAAGCAGTCAATGGAAAGGAGGAGGCGAGAACCGGCTTGTCAATATAAATCATATTTTTAACATAAAACTTAAACAGACACAAACACACACATAACGGACATGTCCGTAAACTATCTCTCTCTCCCACACAATCCTCCGCAGTCGACCATTAGCCCTTTCGGAGGCTTGATTAGCCTGATAAGGGATTGGGTGTGTATGATCATGACCCGGCCCCGCCCTCCGCCCTGCCACAATTATATTTATTGATTTGTCTACTGCTTATTTCCTTGTTGTTTAAAAATAATAATGTCTAACAGGGGCACCTGCAGGATTTGATCTTGGGGTCACATGGAAAACCGATCTCATTGGCAAAGGCCGTGGATAGTACGTAGCAAGAACTTCAGCACTTCACTTTCACATTGTGGAAGTAGGACAACACACGTATCACCTACAAAACACATTGGTGCTGTGTGTAGATGTGGCAAATACAATGTTCTGCAACAGTGAATAATCATCCTACAGTTAAATGTTTCATAGATTGTTGTACTAGCTAGTGTATGATGGTCATTTTTTTTATTTTATATTTGGATTTACTTTTAGAATAAGTGGAGTGTGGACAGGAAAGTAGGGTGAATGAGGGGCAGAGCTGGGTCCCTGAGTGCCCACAGATTGAATTTCTCCTGAGCATGTGCCACAGCTGTGACTGGACTATAATTTTTTATTATACTGTATGAGATGTGCATCACAAATGAAAATATTCAATTCAGAAATTTTACGCAACTAACCAATCAGGTCTCCCTTATGTTTTTATGCCCCTCAAGAGACAAGAAGTGTATAATAATAACAGCACAAATAAGTGCACACTCATGTATACACATTGCATATAACCATATAGCTCCCGATTCCTATGATGAGGGAAACTATCAAGCTGTGATCATTTTGACATGTTAAGGTGATGGGTCCTATTTTCATACCTGCTTTAGGTGCAGACAATGTGCAACAACTATATGCTACGTCTTATCCAATTTCGTGAGAGTGCTATACTGTATTTAAGTGCAGACAAAACAGTGGGTGTATTCACTAAAATATAAGGGAGGTCTAGTATATATTGTAAATTAGTGGCGCATCGATCAGGAAATTTGAGGCCGATGCCGATACTGATTTTTTCTTAAAGTGCCCTTTGCCTCATTTTTGCAAGTTATATGCTGCGGTTATATGCCCCACATAGTAAAATTATGGTAACACTTAAAAAAAAGGTTCCATTTGTTAACATTACTGTAGTTAACATGAACTAATGAACTTAATGTTAGTTACAACATACAGAATACTAATACGTTTTTAAAATAAAAAGTTGTATTAGTTAATGCACATTAATGCATTATGCCCTTTATCAGTTAAAAAATTAAACTGCATGCGTCTTTCGGAAGAACATTATATTTGTTGTGGTTCAGCTCTGCTCCTCTGTGTGAATGAATGTGGTTAAAGGCACTGGTGTACACACGGATACAGGACATCTTATCAGAGCGAATGGACAAATAAATAAAAAAGAAAGGAAAAGATGGATATCCAAAAACATGTCATCTGAGCAGATAAGAGCCATATCTTATGCTGTTATTTTTTTACTCATTGGAAACATTGATGTTTTTAAATAAATTATGCTACAAAAGTTAGGCAACATTTGTTAACATTACACAACGATTGCTATCCTGATAAGGTCAAACATTTTAACGTTTCTTATAACTGCAGGATATTCTGGCCAAATACACCATGGTAGTAACTAATTTAAGGATTGTCATTATACCAACCAGTGGTCAACATCATTTCAAAACATGGCATGCCTAAAACTAAATTATTTATTTATATAATTTATTGGCGTTATAAAACAATACACACGTGTGCTAGCAAGTGAAAAGTTCTGCACAGATTACAGTATAATTATTGCATTTCACTACACACACAGACTATACATAAACCATATCAATAAAATATCTTACCTGTTGAGTAAGAAAAAAGCCATCTCTGAGTCACTTTTAAATCATTTCAGTTGTGGCCACCTCTGAAAATCCAAACCGATGTTGATACAGGATTTATTATGGACTCTGTCGCTTTCTCTTTTTGCTTGTAGACTCTGCTCTGTTCTGGGTTTCTTTGTTTTTACAAATTTTTTCCCTGGAGGGTTGCTGTTTTGAATGATCCATGGTAATTTTTTCTCATTCGTTGTGAGAACAAACGTTATGGTTACTGTTGTATCCTCCATTCCCTGATGGAGGGAACAAGACGTTGAGCTGATTGTAGTGATACAAGGGGTCTTCCTTGGGAGCCTCTCGTACCTCTGAACTTGAGAAAAGGCCAATGTGAAATTGGCAGACAGAATTTGCATGTCCCGCCCCCGGACATACGGGTATAAAGGGAAGCGGGAGTGTGTCTGTCTGGTTTTTGCAACCGAGAATAAGGTACGCTGTGTTACAGTGGTAAGAATAGTGTCATGGCAAGGGGGACACAACGTCTCGTTCCCTACATCAGGGAACGGAGGTTACAACAGTAACCGTGACGTTCCCCTTCTGTCACTCACTCGACGTTGTGTCGATTGTAGTGACACAAGGGGTCCCATTTAAAAACACCATGCACTAAACCATGTTATGTGAACTGCTGAGACAGGTGCAAGCATACTGTTGCGTCCTAGAAGCAGCTGTGTTTGCCTCACATAACCCTCCAAATAAAAGGTGTCATATACCACTCTTAGGTTCCCAGTACCCGCATGGGAACAGGCAACATGACTAGCATGGGAGAAAGTGGCAGCCACAGCCTTTTCTCTCTCACATAGAGTTTAAAGCAGCTGGGGCTATCTTTACGCTATAGATGCGTCAGGGAAGGTGTCCTTTTCCATTCCTATTCTTTCAGGGGGAAAAGACTCTGCGGAGACCACAACCTGCCCAGACTGGGGGGAGGTAACTTGTGGCCAATACACATGGGGGTTGTCAAGCCTCACGTGGACATGATGCAGTGGTAGATCCTGCCTGACAAGGGAGGAGTTACTACAGACACACCGACCGGGGGGGCAGCCGGCACTGCCCAAGGGAGACATGGGTCCTGCCAGCAGGGGGACCGTACCACAGAAAATACATCACAGGGAGTTGCCTGAAGCGGGAACGATGCCTGTGGAGCCCAAGCCCAACACGGAGCACATGACTCATGGTGGGTCTGGTGGCGAATTCCTCCGCTGAATTCGTGCCCAAGAACCTGGGACAGAAGGCGCACTGGATCAACTTGGTGAAGGGCGCAAGGTGCAAGCGGAACACCCGGTCGGCTGTTCCATATTACCGAGTTCTACAGGCTCGGACCTGACAAAACACAGGACGAGACCAACTCAACCCTGAGATTGTAGAATCTAGAAAAGGTGTTGGGTGTTGCCCAGCTTGCAGCTCTGCAGATGTCTGCTAGGGAGGTGCCATGGGCCAGTGCTCACTAGGATGCCACACTCCTTGTAGAGTGTGCTCGAACCCGCAAGGGAGAGGGCATGGCCTGGATTGGATAGGCTAGGGAGATAGCATCAACGACCCAATGAGCCAACCTCTGTTTGGAGACGGCGTTGTCCACCAAAGCAGACAAATTGCTGCTCAGAGCATCTAAATCTCTGCGTGCGGTCCACATAGATACGCAAAGTACGTACCGGACAAAGCAACGAAGAGGCTGTGTCTGCCTCCTCCCGGGGCAGCACTTGCAGTTTCATGACCTGGTCCCTGAAGGGGGTCATAGGAACCTTGGGCACGTTGCCCGGTCATGGTCTTAGGATAACGTGAACATCTGCCGGACCGAACTCCAGGCAAGTGTCACTGACAGAGAACGCTTGCAGGTCCCCAACCCTCTTGATGGAAGCGAGCACAATCAGGAGGGCCGTCTTCAAGGAGAGGGCTTTGAAGGGGGGTCTCTGAAGGCCTGAGAGGACCACTGAGAGATCCCAAGAAGGGAACAGGCTTGGCCAGGAAGGGTTCAACCTCCAGGCACCTCTAAGGAACCTGTTAATCAGGTCATGCTTACCAAGGGACTTGTCGTCCACTGCATCGTGGTGGGCTGCGATAGCAGCGACATACACCTTCAAGTTGGAGGAGGACAGCCTCCCCTCCAACCTCTCCTGCAGCAATGAAAGCACTGACTGAACTGTGCATCTCTGCGGGTCTTCAGATCTGGAAGAACACCAATTTGCAAACAGATGCCACTTGAGGGCGTAAAGCTGCCTGGTAGATGGAGCTCTGGCTTGGATGATCGTGTCTACAACTACAGGTGGTAGACCGCTTAAGTCTTACGCATCCCGTCCAGGGGCTATACGTGGAGGTTCCAGAGGTCTGGGTACGGGTGCCAGAGGGTGCCCCGTCCATGAGAAAGAAGGTCTTTTCTCAGGTGAATTTGCCAGGGAGGTGCTGTTGCGAGAAGTGTGAGATCGGAGAACCAGGTCCAAGTGGGCCGGCAAGGAGCCATTAAGGTGACCTTTTCCTTGTCCTCCCTGACCTTGCACAGCACCAGTGCAAATGGTGGAAATGCATACTTGCAGCCCCGGGGCCAGCTGTGTGCCAACGAGCCTGTGCCGAGAGGGGCCTCTGTTAGGGAGTACCAGAGTGGGCAATGGGAGTTGTCCTGGGAGGCAAAGACATCTATCTGTGCCATGCCGAACCAGTCCCAGATCAGCTGGTCCACCTGAGGTTGGAGCCTCCACTCTCCGCTGATCGTTACCTGTCGTGACAGCGCGTCCGCCGTCGTGTTGTGTTCGCACGGGATGTGAGTGGCATGCAGCAACCAGAGTTGCTGCTGACTCCAAAGGAGGAGATGGCGGGCGAGTTTTGACATATGACAAGAGCACACGCCGCCTTGGTGATTTATGTAAGCTGCCGCCACGGTGCTCTCTGAACGGATCAAGACGTGCTTGCCACAAACTAGCTGGGAAACCTCCGCAGGGCAAGGAATACAGCCAACAACTTGAGGCAGTTGATGTGCCAACCCAGTTGAGAGGTGTCTGTGGTGACCATGACACATCTGGACACCTGCTGTAGAGGACCTCCTTTCTGCAGAAAACAGAGATCTGTCCAAGGGTTGAAAGTCTGATGGCAGGAAGGGGTGATTAACACACGATATGTGACGCAGCACCATGCCCATCTCGGTACTCGAGTCTGAAGCCAGTGCTGAAGCAGTCTCATATGCATCAACCCGAGCATCGCGACCGTGGCTGTGGATGCCATATGCCCCTGGAGCCTCTGGAACTGTTTGAGAGGAACCGCTGTACCTGGCTTGAAGCGAGCGTGGCACCTGAGCACTGACTGCGCATGCTCGTTTGTGAGGCGTGCTGATATTGAGACTGAATCTAACCCAGAGCCGAGAAAAGAGATGCTCTGAACCGGAGAGAGCTTGCTCTTTTCCCGGTTGACTTGAAGCCCCAAACGGTTGAGGTGTGTGAGCACCTGGTCCCTGTGGGCACATAGTAATCTCGAGAGTGTGCTAGGATGAGCCAGTTGTTGAGGTAATTGAGTATGCGGATGCCCATTTCCCGTAGCGGGGCAAGGGCTGCCTCTGCGACCTTGGTGAAGACGCGAGGGGACAGGGGAGGACCTTGTACTGATATGCCTGGCCGTCGAGTGTCGAGGCAGAATGGAGACATGAAAGTACGCGTCCTTCAGGTCTACTGCTGTGAACAAATCTTGATGCTGAACCTAGGTTAAGATTTGCTTCTGTGTGAGCATTTTGAACGGGAGTCTGTGTAAAGTCCAGTTGAGAACTTGCAAGTCCAAGATTGGCTGCAACCTACTGCTTTTTTTTGGGTACGATAAATTAAGGTCTATAGAAACCCTTCTTCATCTCGGCTGGAGGGAGAGGCTATATCGCGTTCTTGAGTAGCAGAGTAGCAATTTCTGCTCGTAAGGTGCTGGCATTTTTGCCGCGCTTTCACGTGGAGCGAATGCTGCTGAAACGAGGCAGGAGCCTGGCGAACTGAATCACGTAGCCAAGTTGGACAGTCCTGGCCAGCCAACATGACGGGCTGGGTAGCACAAGCCATGCATCTAAGCTCTGTGCGAGCGGCACTAACGGAATGGTAATTTTTGACATACCGGGCGGGGCTTCGCGGCGGGGGTAGCAGGTAATAATGCGTTGGGAGGCAAAAGCACGTCCCTAGGCTTGGGTGCTGAGAAAAGACTCAAAGCACTTACCTTGCTCCACGCACCCAACAGGAGGCGAGTTATCGACAGAGGAGGAGGTCCTGTAGGGACGCCTTCGAGACTCATCGCCGCTGGCCTGCTGGGGCCAGGCAGTCATGGGTCTAGAGGCGAGAAGGCTGCGTAGTTAAATAAAACAAAATTCAAATCTCATCATAATCTGACAATAACAGAAAATAATGTGTTAAGAGATAACTTCGAAAATCACGGCCATATATAAAAAAAGCATTAAGAGTGCACACTACAGCAGGTCGGGGTGGATACCAATCGCAAGTTATCCTCCCTATGCCAAATACTAACTCCAAACTGCAGAGCCCTTGAAGTGGGTACTCTGAAGGAAACATGGCATTACTGTATGAACGTAACCTTCGCTAACAGTCTTGTGGAAGGTGTTATGGAAGTGTGGGAAGTAGGAGAAGGCAGACGGGAGGTGCGGATCCAATCGCGGCTTTTATTGACAAACAAATAATAACTGAGTAAACACAAAGAAAAGTCCACAATGGCAAAAACTAACTTTAACACAAAAAGAACACACGGCTGGAAGAACAAACACGAAGGGCAGGTATCAAGGGCAAAGGCACGACAAGAAAACCATACAACGAACAACAAAGGAAAAGGAAAACAACAGGGTTTAAATACACAGACACAATGAAGACTAAACGAGACACAGGTGAGAACAATGATGAGTGCAGGCAGTGAGGGAGGCTGGGAATTGTAGTTTTTTAGACAAAGACAAGTGAAACACGGAGCAGACAACAAGGAAAACGTGACATGGAACGGGATAAGTGTCATGTGAAACAGAAAACACGGGGCAGACAACACGGGAACGTAACATAATCCCCCCTCAAAAGGACCGCATTCCAGACGGTCCTAAGAAACAAACAAAATTGCAAAAATAAACAAATGTTCAAGGAGAGAGGGGCTAGAAAAGGGGGAAAACAGACAGACCAAAGGGGGCACAAGGGACACAGAGACAGACCAAGGAGGCACAAGGGACATAGAGACAGACCAAGGGGGCAATCAGGCAGTTCAAGGAGGCACAAGGGACAATCAGGCAGTCCACGGAGGCACAAGGGACGGACAGGCAGACCAGGGAGACCGAGAGGGCCGACAGGCAGTCCATGGGGATATGAGACGGGGACCGGGTCAGGTGGCCTGGGGGGCGTCCACCGGGTAGGGACAGGTTTAGGAGGCCAGGGAGGCATCGACCGGGCAGGGACAGGTTTAGGTGGTCTGGGAGGCGGCCACAATCTGGGGACAGGTTTGGGTGGCCCGGGGGCTGGCCACAAGGCAAGGGCCGGTTCAGGGGGCCTGGGAGGTGGCCACAGGACAGAGGCCGGTTCAGGGGGCCTGGGAGGAGGAGTGGCCACTGGGGGAGCTGGCGGAGCTGCGTGAGGCGGAGCCAAGGAAGACTCGAGGGGCAGAGCAGTGGAAGGCTCAGGATGCTCAGGAGGCAGAGCCGTATGAGGCTCAGGAGGTGGAGCCGCAGGAGGCTCGGGAGGCGGAGCCACAGGAGGCTCTGGAGGCAGAGCCCTGGGTGGCTCGAGAGACTTGAGAGGCGGAGCCCTGGAAGGCTCGAGAGGCGGAGCCCTGGGTTGCTCGAGAGGCTCGAGAGGCGGAGCCCTGGAAGGCTTGAGAGGCGGAGCCCTGGGTGGCCCGAGAGACTTGAGAGACGGAGCCCTGGGAGGCTCGAGAGGAGGAGCCCTGGAAGACTCGAGAGACTTGAGAGGCGGAGCCCTGGGAGGCTCGGGAGGAGGAGCCCTGGAAGACTCGAGAGACTTGAGAGGCGGAGCCCTGGAAGGCTCGGGAGGAGGAGCCCTGGAAGGCTCGGGAGGAGGAGCCCTGGAAGACTCGCGAGACTTAAGAGGCGGAGCCCTGGAAGGCTCGGGAGGAGGAGCCCTGGAAGACTCGAGAGACTTGAGAGGAGGAGCCCTGGAAGGCTCGGGAGGAGGAGCCCTGGAAGACTCGAGAGACTTGAGAGGCAGAGCCCTGGGAGGCTCGGGAGGCAGAGCCCTAGATGGCTCGAGGGGCGCTGGCTCTGAGATGGTCATGGCTACTGGCGCTGGCTCTTGGACGGTCATGGCTACTGGCGCTGGCTCAGGGACGGTCGAGGCTACTGGTGCTGGCTCAGGGACGGTCGAGGCTACTGGCGCTGGCTCAGGGATGGTCGAGGCTACAGGCGCTGGCTCAGGGACGGTTGAGGCTACAGGCGCTGGCTCAGGGACGGTCGAGGCTACTGGCGCTGGCTCAGGGACGGTCGTGGCTACAGGCGCTGGCTCAGGGACGGTCGAGGCTACAGGCGCTGGCTCACTCACCGTGACAGGCGTGGGCTCTGGCTCGCAGACCGGGGCAGGCGTGGGCCGGGAGGCGGAAGTCCCTCCGGGCAGACTAAGTGGACCATGCAGGCTCATGGGAAACGACTGGTATGGGGGTTTGCTCACTGGCAGGTGGGGCAGGCATGATGGGAAGAGCCATGGGCGAGTGGGAAGTCACCACTGCGGGAGGTGAGGTTGGGTCCTCCTCTGCCACGCCCACAGTGAGTGGCGAGCCTCTGACCAGCAAAGTCTCTTCCACGATTTCCTGCAGGGTCCAGCCGCGCGTCGCCGGGGGCAGCCGCTCCTTCAGCGTCATGTTCAAATTGCCCCTAAAGATGACCACCAGGGCTGAATCCGGGAAGTCCGAGACGTGTGCCAGCTCAAGGAAGTCCTGGATGTGGTCTTCAACTGGTCGGTCCCCTTGCTTTAAACAAAGCAGCTGATTGTTGGCCTGTTGGACTGCTGGATCCATTTGGGTCATTCGTTCTGGGAAGTAGGAGAAGGCAGACGGGAGGTGCGGATCCAATGCGGCTTTTATTGACAAACAAATAATAACTGAGTAAACACAAAGAAAAGTCCACGATGGGAAAAACTAACTTTAACACAAAAAGAACACACGGCTGGAAGAACAAACACGAAGGGCAGGTATCAAGGGCAAAGGCACGACAAGAAAACCATACAATGAACGACAAAGGAAAAGGAAAACAACAGGGTTTAAATACACAGACACAATGAAGACTAAACGAGACACAGTTGAGAACAATGATGAGTGCAGGCAGTGAGGGAGGCCGGGAATTGTGGGAATTGTAGTTTTTTAGACAAAGACAAGTGAAACACGGAGCGGACAACAAGGAAAACGTGACATGGAACGGGATAAGTGTCATGTGAAACAGAAAACACGGGGCAGACAACACGGGAACATAACAGAAGGGCCCTCTGAGAAAAGATTAATTTACATTTTTGTTTTGAATGAGCTTTCAAGTGGTGTCCCCTCCTACAGAAGTGCTTTTCAAGAAAACTAAATATGAAGTTTTGATTTCACCCTGGAGCATCGTAGTGCTGTTACCTCAGACAAGTATCAGGTCAGATAAAAAGTCCACTCCATTTATTGTGCAGTAAGTTCATCAAAAGAATAATACTCGATTGCTGCCGCATTTCTGACATCATGTACCACTATTGTAGACAGATTTATTAATTATAATGGGAGCAGTCGTGTCGCTTTCAGTGATATAAATTCAATACTTTTGTAGAACATTGACAAACTGAAGGAGAAGCCAGTTTGGTTTTGATGAAACTAAAAAGCCATTAGACTAATCACTTTCTGAAAAATACCATTAGGCTTCCACAGTACTACTGCTCCCTATACGCATATTACACAGTACAGTGGGTACGGAAAGTATTCAGACCCCCTTAAATATTTTCACTCTTTGTTATATTGCAGCCATTTGCTAAAATCATTTAAGTTCATTTTTTTTTCCTCATTATTGTACTCACAGCACCCCATATTGACAGAAAAACTCAGAATTGTTGACATTTTTGCACATTTATTAAAAAAGAAAAACTGAAATATCACATGGTCCTAAGTATTCAGACCCTTTGTTCAGTATTTAGTAGAAGCACCCTTTTGATCTAATACAGCCATGAGTCTTTTTGGGAAAGATGCAACAAGTTTTTCACATCTGGATTTGGGTATCCTCTGCCATTCCTCCTTGCAGATCCTCTCCAGTTCTGTCAGGTTGGATGGTAAACGTTGGTGGACAGCCATTTTCAGGTCTTTCCAGAGATGCTGAATTGGGTTTATGTCAGGGCTCTGGCTGGGCCATTCAAGAACAGTCACGGAGTTGTTGTGAAGCCACTCCTTCGTTATTTTAGCGGTGTGCTTAGGGTCATTGTCTTGTTGGAAGGTGAACCTTCGGCCCAGTCTGAGGTCCAGAGCACTCTGGAGAAGGTTTTCGTCCAGGATATCCCTGTACTTGGCCGCATTCATCTTTCCCTCGATTGCAACCAGTCGTCCTGTCCCTGCAGCTGAAAAACACCCCTACAGCATGATGCTGCCACCACCATGCTTCACTGTTGAGACTGTATTGGACAGGTGATGAGCAGTGCCTGGTTTTCTCCACACACACCGCTTAGAATTAAGGCCAAAAAGTTCTATCTTGGTCTCATCAGACCAGAGAATCTTATTTATCACCATCTTAGAGTCCTTCAGGTGTTTTTTAGCAAACTCCATGCAGGCTTTCATGTGTCTTGCACTGAGGAGAGGCTTCCGTTGGGCCACTCTGCCATAAAGCCCCGACTGGTGGATGGCTGCAGTGATGGTTGACTTACTACAACTTTCTCCCATCTCCCGACTGCATCTCTGGAGCTCAGCCACAGTGATTTTTGGTTCTTCTTTACCTCTCTCACCAAGGCTCTTCTCCCCCGATAGCTCAGTTTGGTCGGACGGCCAGCTCTAGGAAGGGTTCTGGTCGTCCCAAACATCTTCCATTTAAGGATTATGTAGGCCACTGTGCTCTTATGAACCTTAAGGGCAGCAGAAATTTTTTTGTAACCTTGGCCAGATCTGTGCCTTGCCACAATTCTGTCTCTGAGCTCTTCAGGCAGTTCCTTTGACCTCATGATTCTCATTTGCTCTGACATGCACTGTGAGCGGTAAGGTCTTATATAGACAGGTGTGTGGCTTTCCAAATCAAGTTCAATCAGTATAATCAAACACAGCTGGACTCAATTGAAGGTGTAGAACCATCTCAAGGATGATCAGAAGAAATGGACAGTACCTGAGTTAAATATATGAGTGTCACAACAAAGGGTCTGAATACTTAGGACCATGTGATATTTCAGTTTTTCTTTTTTAATAAATGTGCAAAAATGTCAACAATTCTGTGTTTTTCTGTCAATATGGGGTGCTGTGTGTACAATAATGAGGAAAAAAATGAACTTAAATGATTTTAGCAAATATCTGCGATATAACAAAGAGTGAAAATTTTAAGGGGGTCTGAATACTTTCCGTACCCACTGTATGTGTGATGATGCGTGGAAATAGGAGAATGCAGACGGGGGTGTGGATCCAAGTGCGGCCTTTATTATAAGAAAACAGAATAAACAGAACACAGGAACAAAAGAAAGTCCTCAATGGGAAAAGGCAAACTAAATACTAGGGGATACGGAGGGCGGAGAACGAGAGGATAACCTCGAACTGACAGACAACAGGGTAACCTTGAGCGGGCTGACAGACAGGCAGGGAAACACGAAGAGAGAGAGTCGAATCATACACGGGCGGAGACATGGAACATCAACGATCGACAGGGGAAGGAGAAAACAGCAGGGTTTAAATGGACAGACACGGTGATAACAAAATGACGAACAGGTGCGGACAATAAAGCTGTGACGGGGCCGGAAAGGACGGAAAGAAGGGAAGTGTAGTTTTTCACAGAGACAGTGAAAACACGGACCGGACAACAAGGGAGCGTGACGTGGACGTGACTAGTGACAGGTGAAACAGAAAACATGGTACAGACAACAAGGGATCGTGACACGGAACGTGATAAGTGAAAATGGAGAACACGGGACGGACAACACGGGATCATAACAGTATGTGTAGGGCACCAACTCCCTAGGGGGCACCAGAATCTCCATGGGCTGCCCTTAATCGCATGTTATATGCTAATCAAGGACCCTGTAGCATTCGCAGAGCACAGTCTATCGCCTCCTGCTCACACTTTCTCATCGTGCCTGTACACCGTGCACCACGTTACCAGGGTAATGCCATGGTTCTGAATGATTGATCATGTTCATATTTCGTGATAAATATCTACAAGGTACTTTAAAAAATACCATGGTTTTAATATGACACATGTCAAAAACATGGTGTTATCAGAGACCAGCTCTGAAAATAATTAATACTATAATAATAAAAAATAATTACTAATTAAAAAATTTAAATAAATCATTGCCCATTTTTTATCCTTCCGTCCCTGTCCCTGCTAAAGTCTGTGCACGTCACTGTATCAAAGTACATATCTAAACTCTGGAATTACAGTAACAGGACAGTTAATACTTCAGTACCCATGGTGTTTTGTCTCAGTAGATCAACATGACTAATTATACTTACATTCTCTATCATTTAACAGAGCCTACATCTAATTAGTCCTTACACGCACCACCTTTTCATGCATAAAGAGTATGTCCTAGAGGTATAACTGACATTCAAGAAGGACGCTGATACTGTACAAATTGATGATATTTTTCTAATACTATCTAATGTATTGCATCCAGCCCATTTACACACTGGCAACTTATGAATCGACTGCATATCCTTGCACAGAAACTGATTCATTGGAGCAGTGCATGATTTTTCATTACGCATGCCCAGGGCATAATAAACTTGGGAGCGGATTTACTGTATGGTGAATAGCGACTTCACCCACAAGCGGTGAGCCAGGTGTGGGAGAGATATGGGCAAGCTGCAATATCTCTTCGCATCACCCACAAATGCTCACTCATTGTTATCTGAACTAATCAGTTTAATAGCAAAACCACACAATTGAGACAGAGCATGTGCGTGAAACAGACTGAACAGCTACCAGAATAAATTACATTTTGAGATTTTACATTCAGCAAATTAAACTTCAGCATTACATTTTATTTATATCTGTATGTATATTGTCGGCCCTGCGATGGACTGGCGACCTGTCCAGGGTGTCCCCCGCCTTTCGCCCAATGTTAGCTGGGATAGGCTCCAGCCCCCCGCGACCCTGTACACAGGATAAGCGGTTGACGATGGATGGATGGATGGATGGATGGATGTATATTGTCTTATAAGTCTTTGACAATGTACTCTTATGTTTATCTTGCCAATAAAGCTTGATATAAATTGAATCTGCCCATTTGACCCTACTAGAAAATGGCAGAAGAACTCTAAATTACTGCTTGTCCACACATTTTATTACAAGTAAATATATTTTGTTTTATATACAATTACATAAATTGTTGAAAAAAACATCAAAATATATCATACTATATTCTATACTATTATTTCGTAAAATTTGACACTATCTGGGCTTTTTGTAGATTTGCCTCTGAAGACCAGAGTATGTAATAATGTTTGGCAAAACACCCATGCATTTAAGGGTTCTTTCACTAAAATCCCTCCTCTGTTTATTTGAAAGTTTAAGTATATGTAAAAAAAGCCAGCGTTGATGTCCAAAACATTCCACTGAATATTAAAGCTTAAAAATGTTTAAAGGCAGCTATGCTGAAGTATTTTCCCTGCAATTATGAGAGGAGATTACTCTTTCGTCAGGTAATTCTTAATTTTTATATTTAAAAACACTGATTCCTGTTTCCCAAATGTAACTTTCATGCTTGGAGAATTAACTTCAAAATCCATCAAACAACAGACAGAGAGAGAAAATGGAGGCAGTGTCTTTGTGCCCATTAGTTTGCTTTACCATCTGTGGAATGTCTCCAGGCATGCAACACAAAGCGATTGCCAAAACTAAACAGCTTCCCTTACATAATAATTATTGCAGTGATGTAAGAATAACTAATCCAGTCTGTTGAAGTTTTGAAGCTTTCAAAATACAAAAGGGAATTTGTAGTTACAGGCAGGGGTGTCGGAACATGGATAATGATGGACTTGAGTAACAGGGGCCAACACTGGTGGGGGGCCCACAGAAAGGCTACATTGATATTCCATTATATTACAATTTGTTATATACATACTGTACAGTAATTACATGCTATTGTTTGGAATAAAAGTTGGCAAGAGTCTGTTCCCCTATAATCTGCCTTGTCTCCTCCCATGTTAGCGAACCTCACCCACCCCATCAAAAGCAAAAGTGGTCTGGTCCATCAGCCAGCATGTGTTCCAAACTGAGTACATGTTAGGATGTACATTGCTTCAGTCAGTTAATGCGTCTAAAAAAAAATATCCAAAATCTAACTTATCAAAAGACAACGGAGTGGATAAAAAGGAAATTGAGTCATACCTCTCAACATAGCTCCTTTATGAATATTAGTCTGATATCCATGTAAACATGGTCCAAAATTAACACATTTTGCATGTACCACATATAAAAAAAAATAGCTTTTGGTGAAATATTCGCCAGGTGATAAGTAACATTTTTACCAACTGCATCATTACATGCTGTTCATTAAACATTGAACAGTCCAACTCCAAGCCGAGAAAAGAGATGCTCTGAACTGGGAAGCCCTAGCCGGTTCTGCGCACACAACACATCCCAAGATTGAGCTAGGATTAGCCAGTCATCGAGGTAGTTAAGGATGCGAATGCCCACTTCCCTTAATGGGGCAAGGGCTGCCTCTGCGATCTTCCTGAAGATGCGAGGAGACAGAGACAGGCCGAAAGGGAGGACCTTGTACTGGTACACCCGACCATGGAACGCAAACTGCAGGAAGGGTTTGTGCCGAGGTAGAATCGAGACGTTGAAGTACGCGTCATTCAGGTCTGCCGTCGTTAGAATGCGTCTTTAAGTCAGCATCTTGAACGGGAGTCTGTGTAAAGCCCGGTTCAGTACTCGCAGGTCCAAGATTGGCCGCAACCCTCTGCCTTTCTTTGATACAATGAAGTAGGGGCTGTAAAACCCGTTCTTCATGTCGGCCGGAGGAACAGGCTTTATCGCACCCTTTCGTAGAAGGGTAGCGATTTCCGTGCGCAAGTTGGCGGCATTCTCTCCCTTCACCGAGGTGAAGTTGATGGTGCAGAACCTGGGCGGGCACCTGGCGAACTGAATTGTGTAGCCAAGTCGGATGGTCTGGGTCAGCCATCGCGACAGGTTGGAGAGCGCAAGCCACGTGACCAAGCTCTGGGTGAAGGGGACCAAGGCGACAATCGCATCGGATGTACCAGCGGATGGGGCCTTGTGGCGGGGCAGAGCCAGAGAGGCCACGTTGATGGGGCTTGGGCCCTGTGGCCATGCTGAGTCGAGAGACATCGATGCAATTACCTGACTCCTGATACCCACCAGCAGATCGGTCGAGGAGGGGGGAAGAGGTGCCTCGTCCCCACGGTCCATCAAAACCGTCCAGCTGGGCGTGCAGGGGCAGGGGGGACCGCCGCTGGATCGCCGAACCTTCCAAAAGGGAATGGTGGATGGTGGTCGTAATGACGGCCGTAACCACTTCGAGTAACCCCTGGCTGGGCCACCATCGAGAATAATGAGAGCGGGGAGCTGAAAGATTAGCACCGGGCAGTGAAAGGTGCCTCCCACGAACTTGTCAGCTCCTCATGTACCTCCGGGAAGAAAGGAACTGGGGTGGGGTGTGGCTGGGAGTGGCGCCACAAGCCCAGAAACCAATCATTGAGCCGCGAGGGTTCAGGGGAGAGCGGAGGGTTCCATTCTAGCCCGACACTCGCGGCTGCCCGGGAAAGCATGTCCGTCATCTTCGCGTCCGCCTGTGACTGGGAAACCACACCCAAAGGGGGAAGCCCAGCTGAGGTTTCCATATCTGACAGGACGAGGACGCTCTCCGATGCTACGCTCGAAAGCTCATCACCTTCGTGGGCACCAAACAAAAGGTCAAACTCACCCTGAGACAAGCTGGCGAACTCATCCAGAAGCCTAACCGCTTGCTGGGGAATGGGAGGTCTGTGGGGATTTACGAGGTGGAGGTGGTCTCATTGAGGTACCCAAATTTCCCCCAGTGCTAGCTGCGCTGGCCTCATACCCATAGGTAGAAGGACCGAGGCGGGGAGCCGCTTTCTTACAAAAGCGAGCCGCAACTGCAACGTTGCCATGGTCATGTCCTCGCAATGAGGACATAAAGCATCCACGAAGGATGTCTCCGCATGGGCAGCGCCCAGGCATGAAAGACAGCGATCATGGCCGTCTGAAGGCAAGAGATAACGACCGCACCCAGGAATAACACACAAACGGAAGGGCATCTTTAAAAAGACGTTCTGTTGTGTGCCGCTCTTTTAGAATATACTCTTAGGTTTGGAAAATATTGTTTTATAATATACTCTAGTTCTGCCAAAGTGCCCAGGGGCAATCTCTGCAGTGCAGCAGTGCAGAGAGGGGAGAAAGCCGCTGTAATGCGCCGTAAGATACCAGCAGAGGTGAAATGGAATCCGTGGGAAATTCACCTGTGTGAACATCGACTGCTCTGCACCGAAGAGAAAATCTGAATGAGCGGTATGCATGCCAGCTCCTTTATACCCATATGTTCGGGGGAGTGGCATCCAAATACCACTTGCTAATTCCCATTGGCCTTTTACCCAAGAGTGACCCCTAATGGCCACGCCCAAAACATTTTTTTCAAAGTGATGGCATTTCCATTCCATTTGTCCAATTCTTCTGAAACTTACATGCCTCATTGCTCTTGGGGAACAAAAAAAGCCTCAAGGACCCATACTTTCCACCATGATGGAGTTTCCTGTACAGTGAAAATTTGGGAAAACCATCAAAAATCTACTTCTCTTGAACCGTAGATCCAATTGACTTCTATACACATGTATATAATTGATGTCTTGCAATTGGTTACTTAGCAAAAAGGAATACAATACAAAATGGCTGAAAGGGGCATGTTTATGTAAATGTCCACATTGCCTCAATATATATGTGTCAATAAATCAAATGAAATTTTGAATGATAGTTTTTGAAACCTAACATTCTTCAAGATGACATCACTCTGAAGTACTGTGCAAAGAATGACCCACTTTTCCCCTTAGGGCACGCTACAGGCCATGCCCAAATTTCCCATTTTCTGGTAAAAAATTCTCTAATTTTGTACATTGATACTACAGGCCGACGGGAATCCATATAACAAGAATGACCCACATTTGCCCTTAGGGTGCATAGGCCATGTCCAAATGTCACATTTTCAAAATGATGTAATTTCCACCCCATTTGTCCAAATCTTCTAAAACTTGGTATACATGCCTCATTTCTCATTGGGAACAAAAAAAGCCTCAATGACCCATACTTTCCACCATGATAGATTATCCTGTACACTGAAAATTTGGGAAAAACCTACAAAAATCCTCTTCTCTTGAAACGTAGATCCAATTGACTTCAAATTTAGTACCCATATGTAGAATTGATGTCTATCAATTTGTCACTTAGCAAAAATGTATACATATAAAATGTCTGAAAGGTGCGTATTTATGTAAATGTCCACATTGTCTCAATATATATGTCTCAATAAATCAAATGTAATTTTGACTAATGGTTTTTCAAACCTAACCTGCTTCAAGATGACATCACTTTAAAGTGCCATGCAACATTTCACCTTGATAGGTCAAAAGATGTCTGAATTACAGCTGTTTGAACTTGGGCCAAATCTAACAATGCTAGCCACTAGTTCTTTTTTTAATACCGAAACTGAAAGCAGAAATACTCAGCAATGTGAATAGCTAACTTGGCTAAGATGTTGTTCTGGTAAGTGAAGGGTCAGAGGTTAAATCCAGCCACAGCCATAATTTTCTGTTTAGGATTCAGACAGAAAGATCGTTTTTTTAGGATTCCTCCATCGGGAGGATTTAACCCCAACCCTCTACTGATACATTTTTAAATGATTTGCCATTTTGAGGAGGAATCCACATTGCTGCTTGCAGCTATATTTTATTTTGTTATTAGGTCTTTATTTTAATAGTGTATTGCTTTATTCAAATAATGTTTGCTTTTGAAAATAAAAAGTTGTGATTTACTTATGAATTAGCACTGTTAAATATCACTCTAAAAATGTTATACTGGATATTAACCCCACCACAAACCCAAATTGCTATGGGGGCCCTAAAATAGTTCCCTACCAGGGGCCCAAAATATAGTGCAATGCCCCAGGTTACAGAGGGGTGGGCTTTGTCCAAGAAGAGGTGGCACACCAACTCTTCCAAAGAGGGACAGAAAGAAGCTAAATTAGTCTATGGATATTTATTCGTATCTGTAGCAATTTGCTTGATCAAGATTTGAGTAAGGCCTTCTGTTTGGATAATTAAAAGGCAAGTCTCTTTGCTTTTCATGAAGGGCACTATTATTAAACAAGCATCCCCAGTCATTCCTCTAGATAAATAACTTAACACCAAGTGCCACGAAGCCCATTAAATAGCTTTTTTGCAGATGGATCTCGTCCAAACACGCAATCAAAGGATTTGACCAGGATTATCTCCGATTAGAAACACTCAGTGACAAATGAGGAGATGACGGGTTATCATACATTGAGAGAATAAATTAGCAGAACATATCAGCACCACTTTTGTGATGGCTGTTAATATAAAAAGAAGGGAAGAGAAATGAAGGAGAGCAGTAGAAAGAGATTTAGAAAAGCTATGTTGCTTTGAAATGGAAAACGCAATTTAGCATGTTTATAACTTATTGAAAGTTCTTAGCCACTTTCTCTTTGTAAATAAAGACTTCATCTGCCAAAATAGACTGAGAAATGCTACAAAATAAGACAACCCATCTGAAAGGTCAGATAGTTGTTTTCCTTTTAGTGTGATGTATGTATTAAACATTGTTCCCTTAGAAGAAGGTAACTTCGAGGCTGCGTCAAAAGCTAATGGTATGGAGAACCAGTCAGAGGATTGGACTTGAAAGGGACTTGAAAGCTGGTGAAGCTTAGGGCTCCACATATTCTGTCGCCATTGCGATCAAATAAGCATAAGCTAGCTTCACGTTATCAGAAATGTTGGGTTTTTTTCAGGGCAGCGTAGATTTCTCTCCTGCTACTGGAACTCTAAACCAATGCTTCGCTGAGCATCTTGCAACTTGTCAGTGGGAATGAGATATATTGTTCTCCATGCATGTGCCAGCAAAGAAAACCCTCTTTAAATCTCTTCTGGATTTGTAATGTTTTAACATTGCACTCCTAAAGAGTATATTGAAGAAAACACTTTAATATTCAATATAAAGAGAACACTTGCTGAAAGTATTTTTAAAAGTGTTTTCCACTTGCGACCATCCTTCTGGCTGACGGGCTTGACTGCTGTACCCTAACAGTGCTCATTGAGACTCATCGCATTACACTTAAAACTTTCATCCTCAAACACGCTCCTCTCTCCTCCCGCTTGCTCCACTGCAGCTCCCCAAGGACCATATGAGGAAGATATGAGAGGAGGGGACATAGAGCGCTGATAATTTTGGAGGGTTCAAGCCTTGCATGCCTTCTTTTGCTCTGTATTAAGCGGCTGCCGGTTCATTACAAGTGCTGTATATAGTGTTGCTGAGCCTCACTGTCAAAGTACTCGCTGAGATTGATTGTGCTCATAGTGAACACATGGAACTAAACATGCTTTGCTCTCAGCAAACGCTTTAGTTCTAAAAGACGAAGCCACTCCCCTCTCCTCCCACTTATGCTTCCCATCGGCTCCCAAAGGACCATATGAGTGAGATGCGAGAGGATGTTATATAGACCATAGAGATTTAGGAGGGTTTTTTGCGACTCAAGCCTTGGGTGCCTCCTTTTTCTTCATATGAAGTGGCTTCACCTGAGCATGACGATTGCTACCTCACTATTGGTGCGTGTATGATACAATCAAGTTCAGAGGAAAGGAAAGTGTTGCTCGCTGGGCTCTCATTATTGAAACACGTATATACTCAGATGAGGCACTTGCCATTTTTTCCCCCGAGGATGGGAAACAGAACAAAGCAGCCCCTGAGACTGAGTTGATTTAGGTTTTTACTTGAGATTAAAGAACAGGGCCAACTGGTTAAAGAATGTGTTGGTGCCAAGTCAGTAAGTTTTCTTCCTGAGAATGAAACTCGACTTGGTTGCAATGTTGGCACAAGTAACTGACTAATGTGTTCATTCCACTCTTCTGTGAAGCTTCACATGGTTCAAGCCGGAGTGAGCCCTGTCATTATAAAAGGCATAAGGTGTTGCCGCCCTTGTGAGCTTGCTGCTTGCAGAGCGGAGTCCTTATTACCTAAAAAACTGATTGCTGATAGCTCAATTAAAGGAACACACATTCAAGCACAGAGACCTGTGCTTGTGCATCGGGGCCTCAAGGGCAATGGCCAAAATGCGTGTGAGTTCCCAGTAATCAGGTTTCCTTCCTAGAAACAAAACTAAACTTGGTAACCATGTTGGCACCTGACCAACGAAAGTTTCACTCCATTCTCCAACACTTGAAAGCGTCAGTACCAAAAGCAAATGCTGGGCTTTATGGCCACTGCAGCCAACACCCTGCTAAGCTTGCTACAGATGACACCTCTTCAGTGCTGACATAGCTTGAGGGTTCCTCAGCACGCTTGGCCTCACAGTCACCTCCACCTCATAGTCACACGTCACTGTTAAGCAATGCTAGTTATTGAGGATATCCAAGTTTTATTGAAAAGACGTGACACAAGTTTAGAGCCCTGCGCTCCCTAACCTGTATACAAATAGTTTGGCACATAAAAACTGCTTGTAGTTTGGCTCAGAGAGGTTAGACATCAAAGTTCACATCATGACTCATGTCGTTCATCATATAATAATCTTTCATCTTATATTCAGTGCATTACAATGAGTCATGTTTTTATTAAACAGGAAAGAGATTGTCTAAATATACATATATCAATACTCTTTAGGTATATCTGTGTCAATTGTGCCATCATGCAAACAGAACAAGAAAATATATGCTGCTTTGAGATCAATGCGCATTAAAACTAATACACGAGCATCTAAAATCACTAGGATCAAATCAAATACTCAGTACACATCTAACAGTCTGGGACATATGAATCCAAACAATTATCATGGATACTCACTCTTGTTTGATGGGACATCACTGTCAGGTCCAATATAGTTGGCACTGCATCAACTTTTAATTTAAGTCTCACTGCAAAGTCTTGTTTGTGAAAGGATCATCGGTAAAATGAAGCAAACAAACAAACACATTCTTACCGACGTGATCCGGGACTTTAAGCCACTCTTTCTTAATGTTGGGATCCTTGCAAAGCCAATGCAAGAGATCTAGTTTCCCACTACCTTGCACTGCACAACATCGTGAAACCTCCTGTTGCTACAAAAATAATCTCACCGCTCTACTCTAACCAAGACTGGTGGGCGAGCCTAAGCAGTGTCAATGATAAAGTAGTTTATGCAGAGGCTGGCCTGTGCTGATGTAATACCTCTCTATGACATATTAGTGAAGAGGAAGTAGAGAACAAGTCATTTTGGCACATTGGTTTCAATAAAGCCTTTGTTGGACTAACAAAGACGTTTTCAGTTCTGAAATTTACAGTATTTTTTATAGTGCTATGAACACTTATATGTTAAGATATCATGGCAAGATTGATTTTCCAATTCATGACCACTTTAATATTAATATATGTTTTAATGTATGTTTTGTGGTATCCAAAATTCTTAGTTGCAATAGAATAATGGCTGTAGATTGCTCATACAAGACAATGTTGGACTTCTGTACTGTTAACCTTTCCTGCTTCTGTCTCCTAACCGTGGTTGGGAGACACAGGGGAGATTCGTCTTCTCCAGGGCCGGTGATTCTCCTCCCGGGGTTAACTCCCTAAACTTCACGCTGTTTGGTGTGATGGTAGCACATAAAAGGACAACGAGGCCGTTTTGCAGAAGAGTTTAGGTGCTTTATTTGACTGACTGCACTGAAATACACTGCACATAGCTAGCTACTTGCACGGATCACTGTATCACTCTCACACACACCATCCGCTGCTTCGCGGGGAACAACAAAACAGGGGCGCGCGCGCGCACCTTCGATAAGCGCACTTGCTCACTCTCGGTCACACACACACTGAGCTGTCCCGAACTAAACACTTTAAAGACACATCTCACAACACTACCCCCACCATGGACTGGCAATTAACACTAATTCCATTCCATCTAAATATACTGAGCACAATTCTCTATAGCTGTAGGCCTAAAATGTGAAGAGATAGCTGTGTCCCAAACAATATATAAATCCAAACAGGTAGGATATACCAATTTAACAAGTGTCAAACAGGGTTAAAAGTTCTAAAGCTCATTCAACAGTGAACACAGGAGTGAAAAATAACAATTAACAGTAATGTAATAGTCTCTAATAAACATAAGAGTACATCACCTTTTAACTCCTATTCTTCAGTGACCAGAGGTAATACTGTCTGACTAATCTGGTAATAATCAGAAGATACATCGGGTGCAATAAAGTGCAAGCATGTAAAAGCATTGAAAAGCTCTTCAGTTTTTTTCTTTGAACGTGAAAAAGTGCTTTTTGTAGAAAAGAAAATATAAAACAAACTAGACTAGAGTTCAAAAACGCAAACTGTAAAGTCTCTAGTGCAAATAGGAACTGTCATAGGTGACTCACTCAGTGACCCAGTCCCCATACCGGACCGGTCCTCGGCGCTGACGTTGGGGTCGAGGTTCGCGCGGAGACTGGTGTTGTGGCTCTCCTACCGCACCCCCACCATGGTCAAGTATCACATGGGAAGGAGTGGATGGGAGAGACCCGATAATGTGAGAATTAGTAGCAGATGGAGTAGACGGCCAGGAGTCGCTGGGACCATCACTCGAGGCGGTAGAGTAGAGGCTTTGCAGGCCGAGATCCTCTCGATCTGCTGGGTGCCCGTCCACAACTGGTGGCAGGATCTCAGAAGGCGTCCAGTTCTGGGATTAGTCCAGGACCCAGGTGTTGTCCAGGGGCTCACGGCTGCGGTAGCATTTGAGTTGATCATGGTGGACGTCTTTGACCTTAGCTCTGGGGCCCTTTTGGATCCGGTAGACTAAGTCATCTAAATGTCCCATAACAAAGTAAGGTCCCTCGTAGGAGGGGAGGAACTTTTTGACTTTGTTTCTGACATGGTGTGTTCCTTTGATAAGATACCACACCGCATCGCCGACTTTGTACTGTGTGTGGCAAGCGTTTTTGTCATATTGTCTTTTTGCACGCGTGACTGACTCACCGAGGGCTTCCCGGGTGATGTTATGAGCCAGTTCCAACCGCTCACGCATTTGTTGCACATACTCAGGGGCTGAGATTGCATGGTCAGAGTCCGGGGGCAAACCAGCCACAAGGTCCACTGGCTCACTTATTTCACGGCCGAACATCATGAAGTTGGGGGTGAAACCAGTAGCGCTGTGCTTGGTCACTCTGTAGGCCATAACTGCATATGGGATCATCAGGTCCCAATCCCAATGACAGTGTTCTGCAGTGGAGGCCAGGATCTTTTGTAGTGTGGCGTTGAAACGTTCAACTTGGCCGTCGGACTGCGGTCTGAATGGTATAGTGTGGGTTTTGTCGATGCCAAACAAAAGGCACATTTCTTGGAATACCTCTGATTCAAAATTGCGTCCTTGATCGCTGTGCAGAGAGTGAGGCATTCCAAAGCGACACACCCATTCAGTTGCAACAACGTTTGCCACTGTCACAGCCTTTTTGTCAGGGATTGCGAATGCTTCAGTCCATTTCGTGAAATACTCCTGTATTACGAGTATATAACTGTTTTTACATTCTGTCTCATTGAGTGGGCCCATAATGTCCAGTGCAATGCCCTCCATGGGGGCTCCAACTCTGACAGTTCCCATGGGCGCTTGTGGAGTCTTGTGGGGTCTGGCTCTGCATGCGCAGTTCGTACAAGTCCGGCACCAGAGGGCTACATCTTCTCTCATGTGGTACCAGTAGTATCTGGTTTGAAGTCTGGCCACAGTCCTTTCAATACCAAAATGTCCACCTACTGGCCCTTCATGCATTTGACGCAAAACATCGGGTTGCATCTTGCGTGGAAGAACAATTTGAGGATAGAACTGTGTATCGTCTAGACAGTAAAAGCGGCGGACCAATACTCCATCTCTGAAGTGCAGTCTTCTCCATTGACTCCAGTATGTCTTGGTGGCTGGGCTGCATGGGGAAACTGTGACCCAAGGGGGCCGCTCACTGCTGACCCCTAACCAAGCTCTGATTGGTGCAATGTCTGTATCAGCAGCCTGAGCCTGACGCAACTCCTCCATAGTCCAGCCAGGAAACAGTCTGGTCTCGTTTGTGTTTGTCACATAAATAATCTCTGTTTGTTTTAAAGTGTCTGTGTTGGTAACACTAATAGCGCTTACCCCCACCGGACTCAGCAATAGGGAGCTAGTGTCAGAGTCCAAATCACACTGAATGGCTTGGTGACTTATGGTTTTCGGCTGCAAGGAAGGGTCCTGCAGATTACAAGGACAGGACTGGCGGCAGGGCCTGCGGGAGAGACTGTCAGCATTGGTGTGCAAGCGCCCTGGGCGATGGATAATTTCGAATTCGTACTCCGCTAACTTCTCAAGCCACCGGGCTAACTGACCTTCCGGCTCTTTCATTCGCGTGAGCCAGCGCAGGCTGCTGTGATCAGTCCGTACCTTGAAAGGCCTCCCAAGTAGGTACTGCCGAAAATGCGATGTGAAATCGACAATGGCTAGCAACTCCCGCCTCGTAGTGCAATAGTTCTGTTCAGCTTTGGCTAGTTTGCGGCTGCTGTACGCCAACATGTTCTGTGCCACCCTGCATTTGCGACAGGACCGTGCCGATACCGGTGTCGCTGGCATCTGTATCCAAAATCATTTCGCCATGGTCCAGTGGATAGCCTAAGACAGGGGCTGTGGTAAGGCCGTGCTTGAGCGTGTCGAAGGCGGCTTGGTGTTCAGCGTGCCACTGGAAGTGTGCATTCTTCTTGGTCAGGTTATGTAACGGTTCGGCAATGGAGGCAAAGTCTTTCACAAACCTGCGATAGTAGGAAGCGAGGCCAATGAAACGTCTGACCTCTTGGACTGATGTGGGAGTGGGCCAGGCTTGGACTTTGCTGACTTTAATGGGGTCAGTGGCCACACCGTGCTCAGACACAATATGACCTAGATAGGCAACTTGACGGCGGAACAGGCAGCATTTGGCTGGTTTCAGTTTGAGATTTGCCTGTTTAAGTCTCTGGAACACTTGGCTCAGTCGCTGCAGCATCTCGGGCACATCCTTGGCCAGCACAATGATGTCGTCCAGGTAGACGAGGCAGGTCTCCCACTGCATGCCAGCAAGGACGCGGTCCATCAGGTGTTGGAACGTCGCCGGCGCGTTACATAATCCGAACGGCATAACGTTCCATTCAAATAGTCCATTACAGGTGCAAAAGGTGGCTGCGCGGCGGGCTCTTGGTGTTAGCTAAACTTGCCAGTAACCTGCCGCAAGATCCAGAGTGCTGAACCATTTGGCGGTGGCGAGAGTGTCCAGCGTGTCTTGGATGTGGGGTAACGGGTACGCGTCAGTGATGGTGAGGTTGTTGAGTGCCCTGTAGTCTATACAAAGGCGATAAGTCCCATCCTTTTTACGCACCATAACGATCGGCGAGGCCCAACTGCTGTGGCTGCGTGTGGCGATGCCGCTCTGAAGGCCCTCACTGATCTGCTGTTCTGCGTTTCGCTGTTTTTCCCCGGCCATACGACGAGGAGACTGCTTCACTGGAGGTCCCGGCCGGGTTATGATGTCATGCTGCACAAGACTGGTCCTGCCCAGATCACCAGGTCCCCTGGAAAAGACACTTTCATAGGCACACAACAGGTTAGATAATTCAAGTTTTTCATTGTCATTAAAGTCAGTGGAACTCTGGGCATAGAGCTCCTGGAGGTGCTCTGGAACTGCAGGGGGGCTGGCTGGAATGTCTGCCGCGGTGGGGACACTGGACGAGGACAGAGCTTCAGCTGGCTGGAGGAGACCTACAATGGCACCTTCTTTAATAGTCACAGCCTTGTTGCCAGGGTTAAAGAGGCGTAATGGAATGATGTTGGTGGACAGTGCGTTGACCAGGGCTCTGGCAATGAGTACTTTGTGCTTTTCAACAAAGCCTTTTGTGGGGCTAAGCATCATGTCTCCCTGAGCTTCTCTGCAAAAGTGTACATTGCCTTTGACTAGGTACTCTTGTCCCGCTTCAACCACAACAGTTCTGGCTACTCTTACAGCGTGTGACTTTGGAACAGTCTCTGGGTGAAAGTAGGGCACTTCTTCTCCAAACAGAATTATGCGGTGCTTACCGAAATCCAGGCGGGCCTCAGCTTGGGTGAGGAAAGGATGGCCAAGCAGCACCTCATTGCCCTCTATGTCTGCTACAAGGAAGTCCACTTCAACTTGACGGTTGCTGATACTGACTGGTACCTTGGCTTCACCAAGCACTGGCACGTCTCCTGGTCCCACCCCGAGCAAAGTCTCTACGATGGATGACTGAAGCGGTGGTCTCACGTCTTGGTGAATGGCGTTGTATTGGTGAAGAGGCAGCACGCTCCTCCGCGCTCCACTGTCTAGGACTGCACATACCTCCAGATCAGATATGCGCATGTGAATGTTCATTTCACGACTCTGGCTTTTAAGGTGGAACACAGTGGTCAGCGGGCTTTCTTTGGCTGCCTTTGAAAAGAAAGTCTCTGTATTTCTTTGAGGGGACGAGCACTGGCTCTGTTTGTGACCCCAACCATTACAGTTATAGCAGCGAATGTCACCCCTTTTAAAGTTCTTGTGCTGCTTTAGTGTTTTTGCAGATGTGCGTGGGACAAAGTGATTGGGGGATGGGCTAACTGTAGAGGTAGTGGTAGTCACAGTCTCATTTTTGTCTCTTTCTCTGACAACAGCGGCCCGGGGCCTGTGTTCAGTGAGGTTGCGGGCCCCTGGCTGCATGATGCTGGTGACATAGGAAGCAGCTCTCTTGGTAGTGTCATGACGGTGGGCTATCTCGTAGGCTTTAGCTAGTGTAGCTGGACGTTTTTCTAACAGTCTCTGAACTAGCTCTGCATCACCCAGGCCGTTTGTGAAAACTTCAACCGCTATAGCATCTTGCTCAGCCTCTGACCAGTCACCATAAGCTATAGATACTTTTCCATAAATGTCATCCCTGAACACATGAAGCGCCTCACCTGGTTTACGCACTCTCTGCCTCAGCTCTATGGCTACAGCCGCTGCATGATCTGAAGAAGGGCCATAAGCAGTTTCGAGTTCCTCCAGCAGGCGGCGATAGTCCCATTTGGATGAACGAGGATTTCTGTGGACGATGGCGCCTGCAGCTCCCGTGAGGCAGAATTTCAGCTGAATAGCCATTGTTTTAACTGACCAATGATTTGCCTCTGCGCAACTCTCAAACCTGTGCAGAAACTCTCTCCACGGTGTGCTGCCGTCATACTGGCCAGGACGTAGAGTGGGGACTCTCTCTTTGGGGTTATAGTCCTCATCACTGTCCGACAGAGGAGGCTGACGGGGCGCAGAGCGGCTCTTACGGGTTGGAGATGAGGGACCAGGCTGGCGCAACGGGAAATGTCCATGTTTTACAGTCATGTCTGGATTAATAGAAGAATATGGCATGGGAAACGTACTGGCTTCGGGTTTAGATATAGCTGGTGTGCTATGTACAAAACTTCCCATGTAAACATTGGCAAAGGGATTTGTGACTTCATAGTGCCCCTTAAATGGCATGTCTGGAGTGGGATATGTGAAAAGGTGCATGTCTGGCCTTCTCACGGAGCCGTGGCTTTGACTGTTGCCTCCACTAAAAGGATTTGTGGACGAAAAATGGCCGGGGCTGTTGAACGGCGCGAACAGATCTTCTCCATTAGGAAGTACGATAGTGCAACTTTCATCACACAGGAATGGGTTATAATGTTCGCGTTTTCTCTCAGCCTTGCGCTCGTAAGCTTTCACAGTACCTTGATTGTTGTCCTCCACATTGGTTAGTGACATAAACGGGTTTGAGTAGGTGGTTTCTCGTCCGTAAACATCGGAGGGATAGCGAGCGGCCGCCATTTTACATTAGTTCAGCCACGCCGCTATAACAGTTGTATTACAGTCACTCGGCTTTACTTTTTATTGTTCTTCCGTTTTATGCTCACCAGTCTTTTAACAACGTAAAGGTCCCTTCGTGGTCGCCAGTGTTAACCTTTCCTGCTTCTGTCTCCTAACCGTGGTTGGGAGACACAGTGGAGATTCGTCTTCTCCAGGGCCGGTGATTCTCCTCCCGTGGTTAACTCCCTAAACTTCACGCTGTTTGGTGTGATGGTAGCACATAAAAGGACAACGAGGCCGTCTTGCAGAAGAGTTTAGGTGCTTTATTTGACTGACTGCACTGAAATACACTGCACATAGCTAGCTACTTGCACGGATCACTGTATCACTCTCACACACACCATCCGCTGCTTCGCGGGGAACAACAAAACAGGGGCGCGCGCACGCGCCTTCGATAAGCGCAGGAGTCGCGAGTTCAAGCCGGTGTCTTTTCCCACACACTGTCAGCTGTCAAGTCCTCTCTCTGCTAAAATGTAAATAGATGCCCTACAGCGAGACAAAATGTGCAAATAAAGTCTACTAACTTAGCTATATTAGTAATAACCTTCTGTTCATTAGATTTGCTGTTGATATTTGTTTTTTAACAACTCACTATTGATTTCCGATTCTTGAACAAATCGTTCTTTGGAGCGGATTCTCAGCAAGTAACCAGTCGAGCCGGTCACAACATTGAACTGAATCGAACTTTAGTTCCGAGTTGACATCTGAAGTACATTTACTGGCTACGCAGCAAATCAAACTGTCCGAAGAACTGATTGAACCGGTCCCACTGACTGTCAAAAGTTTTCAGAGGATTACCGAGGTCTTGCTATGTGTTGAGATGTTAATGACAGTTGCCGAATAAAAAAATGTATACACCCTACAAATGTTTGATTCTGTTTTAGATTTCTTAATTATTACTCTGAATTATTTAAAAATATTTGCAAATAAAGGTCTTTAGACTTGAGTAGACATTTTTTATGATGTTACTGAAACAGGCAGGCTCAATCAAGTAAAATTTTTCTTTGTGTCCAACTCAAAAATAACTGATTTAGCTGTTCCATATGCTGTCGAATTTTGCCAAGGATTACAGGATTTGCAATGTGTTGAGATGTATCCAAATAAAACATTTATAAAACCAACAGATGTTTCTTTCTGTGTTATTTTGTAATCATTTTAGAAATATTTTCAAATGAAGGTCTTGAGAATTAAGAAGGCATTTTTACTCGATGATGTTACCAATACAAATTTGTCATGGTCCTGAAACTGTGTTAGTCAGAGTTTCTCAAGATGGACGCAGCTTTGGCATTTATGCTGAGGAGCTGGTCCGCAAACCCCACAGGTGGTGCTATGATGCGACCTGTCTCAAACATCTTTTTCTGTTGGGTCTGGACAAACAGCACAGTGTCGAGGAGTTGGGTGAGATTTATTTTGGCCCCTTTGGGATCTGGTGGACCATGTCTTGCAAAGGTGGATATATTGATGCAGAGATGAAACGCCAGATCCATCAACCCCTCTCAGCCTGTGCCCTGTTCCCTCCTGAGCATGTTTCAGGCTTCACGTCGCCATAGGAGGAGGAAGCTCACGGCTGACCGCCAGAAGATGGAGGAGCCCACTGCAGACTGCCAGGAGGCGGGGGAGCATGCTGCTGACCGCCATGAGGCAGACGAGGCCACAGCTGACTGCCAGGAGGCAGTCAGCTTTTCTCACCGCCTAGATGAGGAGTAGGAGACCAACTTCTCAGTCACTGCCAATGGCCACAGAGGCTGTTCCCCTGCCGCTGCCAGCGTCCATGGCCATGGAGACTGTTCCCCTGCCACTGCCAGCTCCCATGGCCATGGAGGCCATTCCCTAGTAACTACCAGAAGTCGCCAGTGACCAGTCAGATCCTGTCCTACTCCCAGCAGCCAAAGTCTAGTCCCTTGACCCCTGTCAAGCATCTGCCGCCCAGTCTGTTGGCCTTCCTGCCCTTGCTACCCTCCTCTCCTCCCTCGTTGACTCCCTAAAACCTCCTCCCAAGCTGCCAGACCCTGCATCTGTCCTGAGGCTGCCTCCCAGGCTGCAGAATCCCTCCCTGGTTTCCCTTCCATCCCTTTCTGTTGTTTTTTCTTTTCAGGCCTTCCCTGACATCGCTCAGGGTGTTCTAAATGGTTTCGATTCGAGCAGGAGACAATTGTTTCCGCATTATGATCGAATTCCATACAATCCCCAGACACGTAGTTTCCTGAGTGGGAGAAAGAACACTTTTCTTGTCGTTGAGTCTCAAACCAGAGAAACCAGATGAGCTTAGATGATATCCCTGTGCTGTAATGCCAGTTCTTGTGACTGTGCTAGTATCCGCCAGTCGTCTATATAATTCAGAGTGCAGATGCCCCGGAGTCGTAAAGGAGCCAGTGCTGCATCCATGCACTTCGTGAATGTGTGGGGTGATAAGGCTAGGCCGAATGGAAGCCATCTGTTTGGTTGCACGGAGAGACAGCTCCGTGGCTCGATGAAGCTCTGAAAAAGCCTATTCATTGATTGTACTGTCCGCACTCAGGTCCTTCAACAGATCAGCCTGGTACGCCTGTTACATTGCCAGGGTGTGTAGGGCAGCACCAGCCCGACCTGCTGCCTGATAAGCTTTCCCCACAAGCGTAGAGGTGGTCCTGCACGGCTTTGTGGGGAGAGTAGGACTTTTTAATGATGATGCCGAGCCAGGCGAGAGATAACCCGCGAGTGTCTCTTCTACCTGCGGCATCATCGAATGCCCCCGTGCCTCGGCACCCACAATGGTTGAATATATCAACGTTGAGGGCACAAAGACACAGGAAGTATAAGGTGTCTTCCATGAACGAGTCAACACGTCATGAGATCATTAAAGATGGGGAAAGACTGACTTTGAGTTTCCTCTCCCCGGCCACCAGACATAAATCTATCCTCTAATTTTGAATGTTTGGTGATTTCTTGTTCATGCGGCCAGTCTAACTGTAGCCTGGCTACCGCACGTGTAACTACCTTGAGCAATTCCTCAACCGCTTTATTACTGCGCGAGGAATGCTCAGAGATAGGTAACTCAGCATGCGTAGTCCCAAGAGACTCATCATCCCTCTCATGAACTGAATAGGCGCCGAGGCGCACTTCGAGATCATGCGGGTGACAGATTGGATCTGGAAAGCGAGTGATAGGATCGAACCTGTCTCTCGCTCCTTAGACAGATCCATACGTTAGCCCCACGAAGAAATGGTGGGGGCTGGCTCTTGGAGATATGCTAGACGAGTGCGCATCATCTTCACTGTGAGCAGCTCACAGTGCTCACACCTCACAGTGCTCACACCTGCCCCGCTCTAATTTAAGAGTAGCATGCTCTTCCCCCAAACAAACAAAACAAAACTAGTGTGTGTCTGATTCACATATATGATGTAAACAAGGAAACACATACCGTCTGCTTTGTTTATCACTCATTTTATCTTTGTCTTTCACACTTAAGTGATAGAAGAAAGAAGAAAAATATTTCTGCACACTGCCTAAAAAATCTAACTCCTATCAGAGGAAAGTAGAAAGTTTGACAGGCTTGAGAAGCACAAAACACACAGAATGGTCTGAAGACAAAAGACCTGACGATGCACCTGTGGCGCATCTATTTATAGCCCCTGGTACCGGCGCATCCTGATGATGTCACCGGCAGAGGCTATCAATTCTAGTCAATTTCATTGACGTGTTGCACACAGCTGGTCACTCCTAAAAGACATTCCCCAAAGCGCTAAATCAGCGCAGCATTAAAGTGTAGCTTTTGATAGGGAACATATCCATGTTTGTGCATAAGTGTCTGTATTGGGTGCTTTAGGTGCAAAGGTTTTATATAGGAAACTTATCCAAGATGTAATAAATATTTGTCAGTCGTATTTGACATGCAATAGTAATAAGCAATATGCATTCACAGATGGCTTTATTTGAGTGTGAAAATCATAACTCTGTTATGTTATAATTATTTACTAGAGATGTCATTATGTGATGATGTAAAATAAACGCTGAATTGGTTTTTTAACCGGTTCATGGAAACTAACTGTTCAAAAGAACTGGTTTGCGGAAATGAATCTGACATCCCATCACAACAAGTCATCATTGGATAAAGAATGATATCAGAATGAGAGTTTTTGGTCCATGTATGTTTGCTTTGAGGCTATCTGTATGCTTTTGATCACTCTAAAAAGATGACAAAATTCCCTTTTAGCAGATATATGCACTCAAAATGTAGTCTTTCTTTTATGGGATGATTCAGTCAGCCCTACAAAGATATTTTCCTATCAAATTCTCTCTAGAATGAGTATGTACTTCTATCTGCATCTGATCAGCAAGTTAGAAATCATGGTTCATTGCTGTTATGAAATTTTAAATAAAAGGGACATGACCTTCAACAAAGGACCAATTCCTTTTGGTGACATTAATGGTGCAAAAATTACACACCTAACCTTTAAGAATGGCAATTTCCTTTGTTAACATTTAGTTACCAGATCGTATGATAACTGAATCAACAATGAGTATGTCTTCTAGTTTGCTACATGACGGAAACAACATTATATAGCAGTCTTGATTTCTTGCATATTTGCACTCCGAATGCTGCTTTTGACTTACGCATGAAGAACAGACATCTTTTCCTAAGTTTATCTTTCTAGATCTTATTAAACAACATCTTGTCTTTGACAATTTATCATCAAGATATGAGAATAAGGTGAAGGCGCAGCACCATATCAGGAATCAAATCCCACTTACAACATCTGAGGTGATGTTTACCTGGTTATTTGTCCAAGAATCATATATAGTTTAGATTGGTCACCAACGTGAACAACAAGCTTCCAAGCAGCAGATTTGAGAGTTTAGTAATGTCACCTACAATAATCAAGCCAACTTTCATGTTGTGAGGCCAAGATTTAACTCACACTCTACATTATCAGAAATCAAGGATGTCTTCCGCTAAGATACTGAATTGTGTGTGGCACCAGGCAGTATATATGTGACAGATTGATACTGTAGATTGAAAGTAATAAGAATTAGTGTTTCATGGCACAAACAGTGTGAAAACTCTACACAAATTTCTCAATTTAATCTGAGAAGCGTTGACTAATAACTGAAGTAGTGGCAGAGACAGATCAATGGCTGTGACTTCTTTTTCCACCTGCATTCTAAAATGGGTGAAAGTACACCCTTTTCTTTTTTGTAAAATTAAAAGGCATGTCACTCTGTGTTAGCCTCATTGATGTCTTCACTGTTCCTACAAAGTTAATGATGGCTGCAATGTCCTCTATTAAGAAATTCAATATTTAGACTTAGAGGGAAGACATTTAAATCCTTCTTCCTGGTCCGGAGTGGGTCGGCATGTCAGACTTGTGCTCTCAGCTGTCTCTTGTGCTTACTGAACATGAACACTGACCATTATAAATCAAAAGAAATTTCTCTTCTTACACCTCTCTAAATAGTTTACCGTTCTTTCGACATACAGTGGGTACGGAAAGTATTCAGACCCCCTTACATTTTTCACTCTTTGTTATATTGCAGCCATTTGCTAAAATCATTTAAGTTCATTTTTTTTCCTCATTATTGTACACACAGCACCCCATATTGACAGAAAAACACAGAATTGTTGACATTTTTGCACATTTATTAAAAAAGAAAAACTGAAATATCACATGGTCCTAAGTATTCAGACCCTTTGTTCAGTATTTAGTAGAAGCACCCTTTTGATCTAATACAGCCATGAGTCTTTTTGGGAAAGATGCAACAAGTTTTTCACATCTGGATTTGGGTATCCTCTGCCATTCCTCCTTGCAGATCCTCTCCAGTTCTGTCAGGTTGGATGGTAAACGTTGGTGGACAGCCATTTTCAGGTCTCTCCAGAGATGCTCAATTGGGTTTAAGTCAGGGCTCTGGCTGGGCCATTCAAGAACAGTCACAGAGTTGTTGTGAAGCCACTCCTTCGTTATTTTAGCGGTGTGCTTCGGGTCATTTTCTTGTTGGAAGGTGAACCTTCGGCCCAGTCTGAGGTCCAGAGCACTCTGGAGAAGGTTTTCGTCCAGGATATCCCTGTACTTGGCCACATTCATCTTTGATTGCAACCAGTCGTCCTGTCCCTGCAGCTGAAAAACACCCCCACAGCATGATGCTGCCACCACCATGCTTCACTGTTGAGACTGTATTGGACAGTTGATGAGCAGTGCCTGGTTTTCTCCACACATACCGCTTAGAATTAAGGCCAAAAAGTTCTATCTTGGTCTCATCAGACCAGAGAATCTTATTTATCACCATCTTGGAGTCCTTCAGGTGTTTATTAGCAAACTCCAGGTGCAGCTTTCTAACTTTCAGTCATAATGAGCTGTTTGTGAATAAATTATCCGCTTCCAAATTATGTCATTTTAATCACGAAATTGAAACATTAAAAACCATGTTGCTCTTTATGGTGTGCGAGTGCAGCAACGAACCGATCAGCTTAACGTACAGCGTAACAACATTGAATACAACAATTCAACGGGACGGTGTAATATGGCGTACTTTTCGTGGTCTGGAGGCGGCAAAAAAAATTACGCTCTCTATGCTCATGTAACGCCGCTTTTTACGGGACACACAGCGTCACCAATGACATTCACAAACATTTGTGTCTTGTACATGTAAACAATAATGATAATAATAATAATTAATAAACTGAGGCAAGAACGCCATTCTTAACTAAAGCTAAATACAATAAAAGTTTGCAAAAGTTCAGAGTTATTTAACTATGAATTTATGAGAGCATGCTACTGAACAGAGAGTCGCTGAAAGAAGGATCTGAAGTACCGGTGTTTCGGCTTCTAAAAACCGCCGAACTGATCCAAAACCAGCCCAATTTTTATCCACCTGCCCAAACCCATTTTTGCCCGCAAAAAACATTGTAAAACCGCCCAATCTGGCAACTCTGGAAACTGACTGACTGTTTAAAACAAAAAAAGATGCTTAAAACATTCCGTTAGCAAATGTTCAGCAACAATCACAGACATTAGGTAGGCTTATTCATATTGGCACGTGTAATGCAGCATATTGAACTAATCTTAATAAAACCACCGTGGAGATAGTAGATGTGACTGTAGACATGTACAGAAGTACTGTAGTTTGTGCAGACATACAATTTATTAGCACTTAACATAACATGTCTAGACGTCTTTAAGCAATTTTCCTTGTGTTTTCATGAATGTGTACAACTGCCTTGTCCTGCCTTGTTTTGACAGGTCCAAGTTTACCTCAGTTTTTGTTTACTACTGTACTTGATTAGTCCAAGGAGCACTTTGAATACTTGTTCTATTTTTGCTGTATACTTAATACATATATAATTGTGTACATTTTGGAAAATAAACAACTTTAATTTAATCTATATACATTTTGTGGAAAATAATTTATTTTTAGTGTAATTGAACACTTTGTATATTGACCCCCCTAATAATACCTTGCCACCCCTTTGCCACCCCTGTTTTAAAAGTCTAGCTCCGCCACTGGGCCTACAGTCTGTGTGCCGAGTTTCTTTTACTGTCTATGGTGCCGAGGTAAAGTTAGCTAGTAGCTGGAGCCTGTCACTGATTGAGTAGCTACACTATTTGTTCAGATACTTTGCTCAAAACCAGTCGGATTTATGTAGGGCCCTAAGAATTACGTTTTATTTTTTCCTAAATTTTGTTTTATTTCTTTTTTCCAAATTTCATTTTTTCGGTTTAAAAATTTTGGAATATCATTTTTTACCTTTTTCTCGTATTTTACCACAAAAGGGTGTTTTTTTTTTTTAATGTTTATGAATAAAATGTAACGTTATACAAATGAAATAAAAATGACCAGCGTCTGTCTCCTGTTCTCTGCTGTTAGCGAGCAGCTGCTCTCTCCCCGGGTCTCAGTGCTTGTTTTCAACAGAAACACAAAAAAGCCTGCTCTCCATTGTCTGTTGAGAATTTATGGAAGAACCATATTTCATTTATAAGGGTAATATGTTAATATTCATGTTAAGACAGTTAATGTGATAAATAATTTTTAAGAAAATTGATGCTTTACGTTGTATTAGTAAGGACAGTAATGGTAATACAGTTCATTTTAATGTTTTGAATGGAAAATGTATTAAAAGATGAATTTTACATGTATGTTTAACCTGTTAACCTGCACCCCCACTCAGGGGCTCACAGCTGAAAATGACATACCTGAATTAAAATAAATATAGCTCCTGAGAACAGTGTACCACAGGCACAATTAAGGTCTCTTTGGAAAGAAGACACTTGGCACTCTACTAACAACAAATCAGAGTTGATAATGCTCAAACAAATAAAAAGTTATAAAAGTTGAAGTGCCTCATAAATAATGTGAACTTCAAAAAATGTTTTATTATTTCATGTACAACTATATAAAAATAGACCTGGAGGAATCCAATTATGTAAAGGATTGAAAGCCACAAGTCTCATCAGTTTATATTTCAAATTTGAGGAAGATATAATGAAAAATGGGGTTCCTGCAAGCTTTTTTCCAAGACTATGTCGGTTCCCTTTCTACCTCCCCTGCCTGAGGCACATCCCCAGAAATGACATCCCCAAACTAAAATAATTGTAGTTACTGAACAATTTGCTCTACATGCACAATTTAGACATATTTAAAAAGAAGACACTTTGGAGTTTATTACCCAAATGTAAAAGTTGAAAAAACTTACACAGACAAAAATTTATAGAATTTAAAGTGTCTTGAAGATAATTTGTACTGCAAGTAACATTTCATTATTTTATGGAAAAATCAATGAAAACAAACCTGGATGAATCCAGTTAGGCAATTGATTGAAAGCCACAAGTCTCATCAGTTTATATTTCACATTTGAGGAAGATATTATGAAAAATGAGATTTCTGCAATATTTTTCCAAGACTATGTCCAGGTACCAAGAAGCCTCCTTGGATACCTCAAAAAGCAACCTAATGATCAAATGTTATGAAGGGTACTGCAAGCTATTTTAGTCATATACACTATTCATACCGATAGTCGCCCATTCAACATTCAATTGCTGGTGATGGCCAGTGATACAGACAGCATTCATATGGATGGCAGACATAGAACCAACAAACAATCACACTGATGGCCAGCCATCAGACAAGCCATTTGTTTTATATTTGGTCTTTTCAGACCACAATGCATTTACCATATAAATCAAATGGGAAAACAAACACACACACACACACACACACACACACACTCTCTCTCTCTCTCACACACACACACGTATAATGTGTGCATGTTACATAGCAACTCACCAATGTAAAATTGGACCATCTTTTCCGTCCTCAAGTATATCACCGTCGTCGCTGTATTCACTCCTCAATTTCGTCATCGCTGCTTCGAGTGATCTCAAATAAAACATCTTCAGCAGAAAAAACTTCTTTTGACGATCCATTTGATGAGATAATCCGTCCAGTAAGTAAGATGCGAAAACAGATGTTGACTGGGGAACCGTCTTTTTACTATGGCTTGTTTGTTGTCAAATGACGGGGTGTGGTCACAGCCTAATTCGCAGGTTAGAGTGGCTGATTCAAATAAATAAAAAAACATCTTGTTCGCGAGGAATTTAAACTTCCCAGATATCGTTGGAATCGTGCACTGCTTGGCTACATTTTCTATCAGTCATATCATCTCAATTCTTTCATTGGCTTTCGTTGTAAAGACAAAACAATAGGATCAGCATATCATGACGTCAAAAAAACTGACCGCAGTGTTTGGATATTTCGACCTATATATTGCCTATCTTTGTATTTGTGTGTGTGTGTGCGGTCTTAATTTGTTCATTACACTCTAAGCAACACACCCATATAACGTTCGGCAACCGGGAGTCTGTTTTTATGCATAATTTTATTGCATAACCGACAAGTATGATACTTCACCCTGAAGAAACTCGATGTAAACAAAGGAATAACCATCAATGTTACAACGTTAATGTTTCTTTGGACTAAAAATGCTCTATGGGATGTTATTCAGTGGACCCTCACCTTTCCATCCAATCTGGAACTTTTAGCAGTGGATGCGTGTGTGGCTCGTTATTACGACACTACTGGTAAGTACTCCGTTTTTGGTTACGTTTGTTTGATCTGTATTGCTTACATAAATGCAAGAAATACATTCGTTATAAGCTTTTCATCGAAAAACAGAGCTCTATCATCGATGCTTGAGGCTTACACCTTTAAAATGATATATAGTTTGCCAAGATTAATGATGTTCTTTCAGGTTAAATCTATTCATAAACATTAAACTGGGGGGCTCTTCGGTGCGACTGCGCACTGGTGCAGGTTAACAGGTTAAAAGAGAAATATATTACAATTTAAAAATGGTGCTAAAAATATAAATAGTGATTGGAAAGCTGTTTAAAAATATACATAATTCCTTATAAAAGTCAGTAATTTCATTTGTGTCATTTAAAATGCAAATTGTGAATTCATGATGAATAAGTGTTTTGTTTGCACTAAAATATCCATCCTCCACGAGCAACCCTTAAAATTTCCCTGACATTTTCATGTTATAATTGATCTTATTACCAGCATGACAAGGCTTGCTTTAAAATTGGCCCCCATCACAAAAAATGTCACTTTTTCCTTCCCCTGAGATGATGAGCGGTCAGAGTCCATCTACAATTAGTGATGATGACACAGGTTAAACTTGTTTAGTCACTATTGAAGACTCATAAGTGAAATTGAAAATTGTGTGTGTGCGCGTGCGTGTCCGTGTGTGCGCAGGAGTGGCTTTCTGCCGTGATCCAGCATTCTGGTGTCGTGGTTCAAGTTGAGACGTGATCAGCCTCCTAAAGAAAGCCGTGAAGTACGGGGTGAGACAGAAACATTAACACTTTCCTTTTGTAATTCAGATCTACAGTAAATAAATCAGTTGTGTTCACACACACACCTCCTTGAATCATTTTACTTAATTTATCTCCCTACTTAGGTCTTCAGTCACTTTGTCGTGGGCCTTGCAAGGACAATCAACTTGCCTTCATCTTCTCCTGGTATCCTGGTGTCGTGGACCAAGGGGTTCAAGTTGAGACGTGGTCAGTGTAAAGAAGCATGGAGTGAGACAGAAACATCAAATATGGATTGGCCTTGCAAAATTTGTAAATTTGCGACCCCTACTAAAGACGAGTTGTTGAAACATTATAGGTTACGTCATATCTGCGGTTGGCAACTTCTGCCATGTCCTTACATGGATTGTTTTTGTTCATTTAAATCATGGGGTAGCCTAAAATCACATATATCAAGGAAACACTCAACTCACTCAAGAGTAAGAACCTCTGAAATACTCAGTTTCTGTTGCCAGGTCTGTAATGTAGGCACATTCTCCACCGAAAAAGAGTATTTTGAACACCTTCGTCAACATTTGAAAAAGCAAGAAACTGTCATCTGTGTTTTCAAAAATTGCAATTTCAAAACTAACATCTGTGGAACATTTGCTTCGCATAAAAATCGCAAGCATACTCCCCACTCATTAGATGAGTTCAAAGACGATGTGATAAAGAGGTATGAAAACCCTTCACAAGCAGATCAGTGCAGTGATGGAGTAAATCAGGAGGGTGAGCAGTCTGATATTGATGAGCTTAGAGATGATGATGTAAGAGTACTGCCAAAGTTGATTGAAAGAAGCTTGGCTCATTTAATGTTGAGATTAGAGAGTTCCTTTCATGTACCCAACCAATGCATTGATGAGCTTGTAGAGGAGTTGCATTTTATTTCTCATTCAGCCTCTGCTCCCATCATGAAAGACATTTTACAGTCTTGCTTGAAGAGGCACAACTGTGAAATTGATGAAGCCATTGTATCTGAAATGGTGAACGACATTTGTGGGGCTAACCCTATTAGTTCTGCCCTCTGTGATGGTGGGCCTCTTTCCTCTGCCTTTAAAAGAAGAAAGTATTTAACGAACACTTTTCTGTCGTTGAACCGATTGAGTATGTTCTTAGTAGAGAGAGCAGCTTCCAGTATGTCCCCATTCTAAAGTCATTACTTACCGTTTTTAGCAAGAAAGATATACAGGACCTGATCTTGAGTGAGGCAGAAGCTCAAAGAAATGTGTACAAGTCATTTCATGACGGCACCTTTTACAAAACCAATGAGCTGTTCTCAGGAAGTGATCTTACCATTGCTCTCAATCTCTATGTGGATGACTTTGAGATACGCAATCCTATTGGTACATCCAGATAAAAACACAAAATCACAGCTGTGTATTGGGTGTTAGCTGATGTCCCCTCATTGCTCAGATCTGAACTAAACTCAGTCTTCTTAGCAATCCTGTGCAAGGCTGAGGATGTGAAGAAATTTGGTTACAGTGCTGTGTTGGAGCCATTGCTCAAAGATCTTGTGTATTTAGAGGAGGAAAGACTGTATGTTCCAGCATTAGGCAGAAGAGTCAAAGGCACAGTGTTTAGTGTGGTTGCAGACAATCTAGGAGCCCATTCTTTAGGGGGATTTGTTGAGAGCTTTTCCAGTTCACACGTCTGCAGATTTTGTCTAGGTGAAAAGTCACAGTTTCAAGATGGAGAAGTGAGAACAGGGGCATTCCCACCCAGAACGAAAGAACAACACGCACTGCATATTCAGGCAGTACAGGAGAATGATAGTTTGGTGCATGTGTATGGCGTGAAGAGACAGTGTGCACTGACAGCAAAACTGAAATATTTTGATGTTTTGTCTGGGTATCCGCCTGATGTGTTGCATGATCTCTTTGAAGGTGTAGTGCCCCTAGAAATAGCACTGTGCCTCAGAGTGTTCATTCAGAATAAATACTTCACTCTTGAAGAGCTGAACAAATGCATCACAGAGTTCCCCTATAAATGGTCAGACAAAACCGATGCACCACAGCCTGTCTCTGTGAACTTTGCCACACGGAAAACTGTGGGCGGCAATGCCCACGAGAACTGGACTTTGCTGCGACTCCTGCCACTTATGGTTGGAGCGAAAATCCCTGAAGGTGACCCAGCATGGGAAGTTCTTCTTGTTCTCAGAGACATTGTTGAGCTTGTTGTTAACCAAGTCCACACAGAGAAGACCATTTGCTTCCTGGATAGTAAGATATCTGAGCATAAACACAGGTTTCTCATGGTTTTCCCAGAGCAACGCCTCATCCCAAAACACCATTTCCTGGAACATTATCCAAAACTGATCAGGGCTTATGGTCCTCTGGTGTCACTGTGGACAATGCGGTTTGAGGCAAAGCACAGCTTTTTTAAGCGTGTTGTCAGACATACTCGTAGCTTTAGAAATATTCTGCTGTCACTCGCCATGAAGCATCAGTTGTTGCTTGCTTATAACCAACATGATTCCAGAGTTGTCAGAACTCTACTACAGGCTACAACACTGTCTACAGTGGATGTTAGTGTGCTGAGAGAGGATATCCAAGAAGCACTGCAGGCTACGTTTCCTGGTGAGACATGTGTCCAGATAGCCAAAAGTGTGTGTTACAGGAGCACCAAGTACACCAGTGGAATGATCTTGGCTAATGGTTCCACTGGTGGTCTGCCAGATTTTGGGGAGTTGATCCAAATTGTGGTTGTGAAGGGCAGCGTTTGATTCATTGTGAAAGGTCTGACTGCTTGGTCAGTAGAGCATCTGAGGAGCTATGTTCTTGAGAAAAACAGTCCTGTGAAAGTCATAGAGCCAGCTGTGCTATCAGACATGTTCCCCTTAATATCTTACATCTTTGGTGGAACAAGCATTATGACTCTTAAGCGCAGCATTTATGTTCCATAGATGGTGCCCATACTTTTTGGAGATTTTCAGTTGAAATTATACAAATTCTAATATCGCAGTCTTCCTACTGTGTTCAGACTTGGCATATACAGTAAATGTGTTCCTGATTTCCATACCTAGAGGTCAAATATAATATTCTCTTAAGGACAACTCCGGCGCAAAATGAACCTTTGGTCTAATTACACATTGGGACATAGTCAACCGTTCACTGAGATTTGTTTTCATGATTATCGAATGTAAAGAGTTTTATCTCTAAAAACTGTTTAGCTTATAACACTAATATATGGGCCATAGAGTAATGAAAATAAAAATCGTTAGTTAATACCACTAACAAGGCTCAAAATAGCCCAACACTAACACGGTAGCATAATCAGGGTCCCTACCTGTAAACTGAAGCATTGAGAACGTTGTAAGTGTACAGACAGTTTAATAACCAGATCATTTATAAAGACAGTCCACTTCGCGTACATACAGGCAACGGCGTTCATGATTCGACTGGTCAAGACTGTTTTCCAAAGATGGCTCCTGCCTGTATACGTTATCAATGCTTCAGTGTACAGGTAGGGACCCTGATTATCCTACCGTGTTAGTGTTCTGCTATTTTGAGCCTTGTTAGTGGTATTAACTAGCTATTTTTATTTTCATACTCTATGCCCCATATACTAGTGTTATAAGCTAAACAGTTTTTAGAGATACAACTCTTTACATTCGATAATCATGAAAACAAATCTCAGAGAACGGTTGACTATGTACCAATATGTAATTAGACCAAAGGTTCATTTTGCGCCGGAGTTGTCCTTTAATATTATTTACCATTTACCTGTTACTAAAAATGACTGAAACATGTCAAACATTGTATGTACAGGATGCATAATGTCACAGCCGGCTCAACTCCGAGTGATCCTTGCGGATCACGATGTCCGTAAAGTTGTACTACCGTCTGGAATCCCTGAGACAGTGACCTTCACTCAATCATTTGTAATGCATTTTCCATTGCCAGAGACTTCAATCTTCACTATAAAGATGTTGATTTTGGTGAGTTTTTCACCCTTTCTTCTACAACTGACCTAAAGGATAAGGACACAATCAAGGTTGTGTTTCTCCAGGACCAGGAGCCTACAATAACTTTAACCTTAACTGATGTGACCAACATGACTGATCAGCCTTGTGAGGAGCACTACGCTGACGACAGCGCATCTGTGTCAACCGATGACGCACTGATTCGCTCAGCTGAAGATAGTCCAGGCCACCATTCCCAGCGCTGGCCCGCTCAGTTTTCAATTCCCAGCTTTTCTGGCCTCACAGAGATCCAAATTCAGTCAGCCAATGAGCACATCCAAAAATATGGGACTCTTCTCACTACAAAAGATTTAATTCCACTACTCCCAGACATCCTTGGAAAACTAGCGGATGCTATTTATGAGTACACTGCTTATCCATCTAGTCTGCAGATCAGTGAGGTTGCAGAGGCCCTCTCTCAAAAGCATCCCTGCCTCAAAGAACCAGGTTCCTTTAATGGGTCCTATGGATGGGCGCAGCGCCTAAAATATAAGATGAACAATTTCAGAAGCAAACTTCCAGGTCTCGGCTGCCCTGAAGTTAATGTGAACTCACTTAAGAGAAAACAAACACATGACCAGTATCCAGCAAAGAATCTGAAAAAACCAAAGAAGGCTGAGGTGAACTACCTACCCCCTCATGCTCAAGGTGAAACTACTGCAAGTTTGGAGAAAGAGAGAGAGGAGCTCCTAAGTGAAATGATGAAAAGGGACAACTCCAAGGTGGTAGCTCAGAAAATGGCCAAGACGTTCAGCCTTCGTCGGGAGGAAATAGTGAAAGAGGTCCCTGCCATCAGTGACTGCATGAAGCGCTGGCCTGCACTCTTTACTGAAGCACAGGTGAGATTATAATTTTTTTATTAAAGGGCACCTATTATGGCATTTAAAATGTTCCTAATATTGTTTTGGGAGTCCCCAACAACAGTTTTACATGCATGCAATGACAAAAAACACTTTTGTTGTCTTATAATATGCATTTATTTTTACCTGATTTGCTCACCGACTCCCAAATGATTCGTTCTATGACTAATTTTTCCAAACCCCTCCTTTGCGTGACGCTAATCGGCGGTGATTGGTCAAATGACCTAGTCAGTTGTGTTTGTAAAGCAATCGGCATTAAAATGACGATTAAAATGAACAGAGCACAAGGTTCGGCTATACTTGTGTGGTATACTTGTAAATATAAACTCTAGCCACTGATTCTTCACATGTTCGTCCCTGGGCAGTGAAAAAAAGGTCGCTTTTGATTTGCACTTCAGAACACAGCGTCTTGTTGTCGACATGATGTTTTCAAGTTTCCCTGGTGTCTGCGCACGCAATGAGTGGGCGCGCCCAATTTGATTATTTTTCGTCTTGACGTCACAACAAAAAGGAAAATGACTCATTGGAAAACCGATTCATTAAATTGACTCAGAGTCGACTCATACATTTGAGAGACAATAACTTTTTTTTACAGTGAACTTTCATATATAAAACTTTGCAGGATGTTTTTGTTCACTTAGATCTATGTTACACACTACATGAAAGGTAATTTTCAAAATTCCATAATAGGTGCCCTTTAAACCATTACTTTTGTACTGTGGATTGATACAATGTGGATACATGTCCACAAATTGAAATAAAATAAATAAATAAATGTAAAAATACAGAAATAGCCTTTTTCATTTCCAAAATGTACTTGTTTTTTCACATTTAAATATTTATTTGTTTATTTATACTCATGTCATGTTTGGTCCTTACTGGTGTGCCCTGTAGATAAGTGAAGAATTCAAGAGGATAACAACAGTTAGCCTTGAATCAACCTTTCTGGCCAAGCTTGACCAATGCACCCCGAAATTGATGGCCTTGACCCAATCAAAAGGAGGAGCTGCAGGCCTGAAGATAAGGCACATTAAGGACATGCTTTTTGAGGTATAATGATGACTATCTTTATTATGAATAGACCTTTATTTTACATATGTTTCTGCCTCACTGTTTAATGTCAATTGTCAAAATGGCTATTATGAACAAGGTCAATTTCATATTTGCAGAATTTGCATAAATGCAGGCCGATTCAGGATTGAATGGGAGAGGAATAGGGTGCACATGTGGGTGCGCAGATCAAAACGTATAAAACATAGCCCGACCAAATTACACACATCTATAGAAGAAACTTGTGGCTACATTTTGACATTTGAATGGAGTCTGTAGCTAAAAGTATGCAGGAATAATGTATATATTTTTAAAAGCCTGAAAAATTGTATAATAATAAAAAGAATTGATACAATAACAATAGGGTCCTTGCCTCCAGGCAAGGGCTGGAGTCCTCGCCCTCTGGCCTTTCGGCTCGGTCCCTAACTAACACTCATTTTTTTCAAATTTTCATGATTTGGGTTACACTTGCATCTGATTTTGATTGAACACCTGATCTATTTTTTTCATGAATCAGGACAACACAGTTGAAAGGTGGAGAGAAATTGCCATTCGCTGCCTCATTGTCTATCTTGGAGAGAAGGAGGAGGACCTTTTCAAACAGTACAGCGTAAGTAATTGAGTATGCTTTTAATTTTTACTTTTGTTTGAACTGCATGTCTCTGTAGCCTTCCCACAGGGAGATATGGTCGTTTCAACCCCGTGCACCAGCCTCCAGTGGGCTAGGCGTTGAAGTACATGGTCACCCTGCATTCCATTATGCACATCACACTGAAGAGCTTGACACATGTATTTTATACATCCTAACATCTTTTAATTTCTTCTGCAAGGATGTGGATGAGCTCGACGCAGACCTTGCAATGCAAGTGATGAAGATTGCCATCATCGGTGATGGGCGTGCAACCATTGTAGTCGAGGGAACCAAGATCCTTCAGGGGATTGATGTCACCAGATCCTGTGCTTTGCTGATGGGAGTAATCTATGCGCTTAACCTTAGCTATCCCAAGCAGTTGAAATTTACCTTTGAGGCATTCCAGAAGCTCTGCCTTGAGCTCGATGGACAAAAAGCCAGCTCTAAAGTAATGAACCTCAAGTATGGTATTTTCTAGAGCGGACTTGATCGACTTTGCGTGAGGGAGAAGCTCACAGCACACACACACACACACACACACACACACACACACACACACACACACACACACACACACACACACACACACACACACACACTCGTGTTCTTGTGGTTTCTATGATAGTATGAACACCTAGTGTGTGAAGTCCAAAGTTATGAGAAAGTTATTAGTATATAAAAGGATGACCTCTGTTCTCTGAGGGTGTTAGTGTATTTTGAACTTTATATGCAGTGCCTTCTTTTGCTGGATATTTTTCCTGAAGTTATTCTGGAGTATGAGCAGTCTGATATTGATGAGAGAAGAGATGATGATGTGAGTACTGCCAAAGTTGATTGAAAAGAAGCTTTGCTCATTTGATGTTGAAATTACTGCCTTGAATGTACAGCCACCTGTCATTTTTTTGTGATCATTTTCATGTGTACAAGTCGATGGTGATTCATGCACAGTGTTTTACTTGTATAACACTGTTCCTCCACATAAAGCTTCTGGGTACATGTTTTGTGTCTTAGGAGAATGTAACCTACAAATGCTGCTGTTTGCACTTTTAAAGGGATAGTTCACCCCAAAATGTAAATTCTGTCAGTAATTACTCTCCCTCATGTTGTTCCAACCCCGTTAGACTTTCGTTCTTCGGAACACAAATTAAGATATTTGTGATTAAATCTGAGAGCTGGATCACTCCTCCATAGGCTTCTAAGGGATTGAAACTTGACAGCCCTGAAAAGTCATTAAAGACATCGATAAAATAGTCCAAGTGACTACAGTGGCTCAATCTTAAATTTATCAAGTGACGAGAATACTTTTATGAGCGCAAAAAAACAAACAAAAATAACGACTGTATTCAAGTATTCATTTCCTTCTCTGTGGGCCTCGAGATTTCACGTAGTGTAACAGCGTAGAAGTGCTTCTGGTTGAACGTCACACGCATCACACACATGACCAGCGTCGGCCAATAGTGAGGCTACGTGTGACGCATGACACAGAAGCACTTCTACGCTGTTACACTACGTGAAATCTCGAAGCCGACAGAGAAGGAAATGAATACTTTAATAAAGTCGTTATTTTTGTTTGTTTTTTTTGCGCTCAATAAGTATTCTCATCACTTAATAAATTTAAGGTTGAGTCACTGTAGTCACTTGGACTATTTTAACGATGTCTTTAATGACTTTTCTGGGCTGGCAAGTTTCAATCTCTTAGAAGCCTATGGAGGAGTGATCCAGCTCTCAGATTTAATCACAAATATCTTAATTTGTGTTCAAGAACTAAAGTCTAACGGGGTTGGAACAACATGAGGGAGAGTAATTACTGACAGAATTTACATTTTGGGGTGAACTATCCCTTTAAGGATTTAGTGCTACTGTTAATTTAAACAATCTGAATTTCTGTTCTTTTTGCTGTTCGGTTGCCAGGTTTTGACAGCCCCCTCATGCCTCTAAATAAACTTACTATAGCAACCTTTCAGAAGGTGTTTGTCATCTTCTTGCTGTTTTCCCTCAGGCATCCTCAAACAAACAAACAAACAAACAAACACACACACCATCCTTATGTTCCTCAGATTGTGTTGTAATCATTTGATTTTAACTGCTTCTTGCTTCACAGAGACAGCAAGGCTCTGTAGCTACGGGGATTCCAGCTCAGCTTGGCTAAAGAAGTTTTCTCAAGGTCATGACAGAAGAGCAGACACAGCACATGGTAAGCCTGAATATCATGTGGAAAAAAGTGATCATTAATGTTGTCTGTTTATATTTTAAAAATTGAATTCCTCTCTGAAGTCCTTATTGTCCCATCAAAAATCTCCAACTCTCTTGATCAAAGACCCAAATGTCTTCAGGAGGCATTGCATTGCGATAGCCTGTGTTTCGCAGGAGGCTAAGTTGATAAAAACTTTGCCTCAGTTCAGAAATGTGTTTTATTGTGGACTAATCTTCTTCACCTTAATTACTTGCATTCATGTTGAAAATTATTAAGTAAGTTGATTCAACATAATGTTTTAAGTAAGGTGAAGAAGATTTTAGGCCACAATAAAACACATTTTTAAGTAACATGAACTTAATAATTTTCAACATGAATGCAATTAAGTTGATTCAACATAATGTTTTAAGTTCATGTTACTTAAAAATGTGTTTTATTGTGGCCTAAAAGGTAATTCACCATACTCAAAACATTGCTTTGAATTAATGTAATTCTGCCAGCAGTCTTAACTTAGAAATTCTAGTGGAAACGGTTAACATATTTTTTTTTGTTGACCCAATGTTTTATTTTTTAGAGTGTGCCATCCATGCAAATGTGGCAAGGCAAAAACCACTGCTAACCAAGAAGAACATTAAGGCTTGTCTGTATTTTGCCAAAACACACCTTGATGATACTCAAACCTTTTGGGAGAAAACAATGTGGACTGATGAGGCAAAAGTGGAACTCTTTGGAAAAAAGTGGTCCCATTACATCTGGTGTAAATCAAACACAGAATTCCACAAAAAGAACATCATACCTACAGTCAAGCATGGTGGTGGTAGTGTGATAGTGTGGCAATGTTTTGGTGCTTTAGGGCCAGTGTGACAAGCAATAATTGAGGGAAACATGAATTCTACTCTTGAACAGGAATTTCTAAAGAGAATGTCCAGTCATCAGTCTGTGAGTTGAAGCTCAAGCGCAACTGGATTATGCAGCAAGACAATGATCCAACGTATAGGAGTAAGTCCACCTCTGAATGGCTCAAAATAAGCTAAATTAAAGTTGTGGAGTGGCCTAGTCAAAGTTCTGACTTGAACCCAAATGAGATGCTGTGGCAGGACCTGAAATCGGCAGTTCATGCTTGAAAATCCTCCAGTGTGGCTGAACTAAAGAAGTTCTGCAAAGATGAGTGGGCCAAAATTCCACCACAGCTTTGTGAAATCTCCAATTATCAGAAGCATTTGGTTGCAGTTGTTGCTGCTATAGGTGGCACAACCAGCTATTAAGTTTACGGGGCCAGTTAGTTTTTCACAAGGGTGATATAGGTGATAGATAACTTTTTTGCTTCAATAATATTGAAAAAAAAAACACACATACATTTGATTACTGTATTTTGTATTTCCTCAGCTTGCCTTTGTTTTATGTTATATCTCGTTTGAAGATCTAAAACAATTTAGTATTAAAAATACACAAAAATAGAAGAAATCAGGAAGGGGACAAATACTTTTTCATGGCACTGTATAAGGCAGCTCACTTGACACAAAAATACACAACTTCCTTTAATTAAATTGAATATAAGTAACCCCACAAAAAAACTAAGTTAGAAGAATTAGATATTTATTGGTCAAGGCATATTTACAAGAAAAGCACTTTATCCTCCTAAATCAGAGGGGACGCATCCTTTCATACTTGAAATTTTAAATCCAATCGATGCAATGAAGTATGTGAAACCAATATTCAATATCCAAAATGGTGAACTTCAGCAGGGAGGGCAACGGGTCGTGCTCTTCGTCAGAGTGAGGACAACAGCAATTATGAAAATTGAAAAGTGAATAAATGAAAAAGCTCTAGTGGGGAACGTGGGGGAGAGGAGCCGTGCAGCAGAATAGAGCCATAGTGTGATTGATTCTGAGCATGGACAGCCACAGCCTCGGGTTCATGCAGTAATGATAGCTTTATAATTAAGATTAAAGACCACCTAACATGGGGAAGACACAGAAGAAGGGCAGGGGTCTTCTTCTGAAACATTATGAATAATTAGAGAAATGTAGCTAAATAGTATAACATCCTAATATTAAAATGATACACACTGAATGAGCATAGTTCATTATGAATAATAATAATAATGTTGTAATGTGTGAGTGATTTGATTATCAAAATGTTAAATAAATAAATATTATATACAGTCATATTCCAGTGTAATTACATAGTAAGTACACAGTAATACAATTTACTGTGTAATGATTTTGTGGTGCTGCTTGTAATTACAAACTGTTTTTATAATTGCTATGCTAACTAATTATATAAATGTAATATGTATAATATGGAGACTAAAACCATCTGTAAACTAACTATACTAGCAAGAATTCTATAACATTGATGTATATTAATATCGACAACTGAATAGATTTAATGCAGTCATCAACGGTTAATAACTCACCACACAAAACACGTTGTTATCATAAACCATGTTTATCCTAATTGCAAGCAACCCCATTTTTAATGAAGCATGCCTCATATTTTATTTTGCATTGTGATGTTCTTTCCATAGTTAACTTGTTCTAGATGGAATCTGCCTTGTTTGACTAGTTTTTACAAAGTGACAGATGAATTGGTACAAAAAATGTGATTGTACGCATTGCTTTTGACACGAACAACAAAAGATATGGGAAGCGTTTTCTCCAACTTTTTTAAAAATTTGATACGCTTATTTATGTTGATAGCTTTTATTGTCTTGTTTTGTATAGTTTTACTAAAAAAACTGTCAATGATGTTAAAAAGTGTGTATATCTCACACGTACCCGTGGCATCAGTGTGTCCTGCTGAACTCCAGTCAGTCACATGACTAATAATCATATCAAAGGTGCCATGTCACTCAACAGATTTAAATAAGAGGGATTTAGAAGCGCATTTGCATGCATCTAGCTGCCTAGGCTAAGAGGCTAATGCCATAAAGTACTGTAACGATGTGATTTAATGTAATCTGTCATGTCATATGCTAATCTTCATCCTCTTCAAGCCAACCCTAAGAAAGGGAAAGAGAGAGGGAGGGTTAGTAAAGGAGAGAGAGAACTGTCCTTTCCTTCCATTATGATCAGGTCACTATACCTTTGGTTCGCTCAAACTTGTCCTGGGCAATAAGTACAAGATTCAAGTCACTTTGATAAGGTCACATCTGTGCATGTATCTCTGTCTCCGTCTTTCATTTTCCTACCCCCTCTCCCTCCATTCATTCTCCATCTGTATGTAGGAAAAGCTGTTTCTTTCAGGATATTGCATTTCATGCTGGAGTGGCCTCTCTGGAACTCAAGCATACTTCTATAAAAGACAAGGGCGGTTTGATTGGCTGCAACTTCTGGTTATAAATAGCTCTTACAAATTGCTAATCTACCTCTCAGCCTCCTAAGTGCCTTTTCCTTTCAGAATTGGGTTATTGTACAACACTTTCTCATCAAGAAGTCAAACAGAGAAGCAGGAGATTTATTTATATGGCTTACTAAGGGAAGAGGAAGCTGTCACCCTGCACCCCTCCACCTCCACACATTTTTCCTGCTGTCTCGTCGAGTGACAACAATAAGTAGGCCGCACTTTGGTTTGGCTTCACTTGAAAGCATGAGACACTACAAATAATTCCATAAAGAAGTTTTAAAGGTGAGGAATCAGTGATAAGATTTTTGGTAATACTGCATATCCTGATGCTATTTCAAACAAATTAAACGTTCAGTGATGTAAAATGTTTCCTTTACAAAATCAATAAGCTGTTAGTTAAAGAGTAACTGTGCAATTTCTGTTTGGACAAACAGATAGAAACACCTTAACTTACGCCATTGGTTGTACTAATGTTGCAGTGTCAGAGCAATATTTTGATAGTGCCACAAAACCACAGTATTTACTTTACTGGGAAAACAACCTATGAATCTGCTCAGTTATAATTGTCTCTAATTGTCATTGATACAGTATGATAACAATTGATTTGACCCTTGCATTGATTGTTTTTGCCACAATAATTTCACTTACAATTCAGGGGATACAACAAGGATAATAATGATTGAGAATTTAAATTTATATTTTACTATAGGTCAACAAGAAATTTTAGTAGACTACTATTTTACTATCATTATTTTCTTCAGCTTGTAGATAGGTAAACCATGACTGCATTATACGGTGTTATGACAGCAACCTCTAATTTGATGACAGTAGCCTAGTTTCCATCCAATTATTGTGCTATTTTGTTATCGACAAAGTGAAAATGCTTAAAAAATATTTGCGAAATTAGCTGTCTTCTGCCTGTTTCCATTCAAATGGCATAAGTTTTGGTTTATCGCAAAATAAATCTGCCCTTAAGCCGTTTCCATAAAGAAATGTGTGTTTATCACTAATTAACCTCCCAGATGTCCCTAGTTTCTTTTCCTCTGAAGTTTTGATAAAATGGGGAGAGTATTGAGACAATTCATTGAAATTAGCCAGCTTACTGTCATTATAATTTCACAAATAAAAGCAATCAGAAGAGGAGGAATTGCAATCAAAAGGGAACTGTTGCCCTTTTGATGGGACTGTAATATCGGTCCTGATTGCCACCAGTTCCGACCCTAAAGTAAATCGTCATGGCACTGTTCAAGCTGGCAACCTACACCAAGTAGTGGCGGAAACTTTCAGCCTTAGTATAAGGATCATCCATCGATGTGTATATGCTCTGTGCACAGCTATTAAAGAAACAATTATGCGGTGTAATATCAGGGTTTACATACATGATACATTCCTGATACTCAACAGGCTATTTTGAACAATCATCTAATCTAAACAAATAATTGTAAAGAATCTGGCTATATTAGTGTTCCAAAAAAGCACACTGAAGCATTTCTCCTAGTAATGTGTATTTATTTTTAATTGAAAACATCTTTGTGCATAGAGATTATATGTTTTTTTGTATTTAATATAAGCTGACATGTATGAATATATTTTCATCTAAAGTGCTCTGGATTCTCTTTGATGCTTCCACACTTTTCCTAATAAAAATGATTCCCCTAATTATGAAAAATGTTTCTGTGTCTTAGACATCCACATCTCCTCATAAATAAAGGAATAAATGAACAAAACATTAGAGTGAATGAAATGGACTGCACTCCAAAAAGTTCAAACTGACAGAGCATGTATTTTGTGCCCAAATAGCACAAACAGGTTTTAGATGTTTTTGTTTGTAAGAAGAGAAAAAGGTAATATTTTGTATTCTTTGTGATATAGTATTCTTTAATGGGGGAACTATTGTTGGACAAAAAGTGAATAAAGACACACAAACCAGCTTTAGAAAAACAGAGTGCCTGTTTCGCCGCTAGTGGTTTTTCTTGCACTTTCATCAAAGTCATGCTGTACAAATGGTTACAGAGATGAGGTAAAATCTATCTTGAATGGCCTTGTCGCCCAAATACCAGCAAGAGAAAAATCTGTTTAGAGAACCAGGGCCAAAGCTGTGCCATGCATTTTCAGGGTATGTAAAGGTACAATTACACTCCACCTCCTGTCGGGCTATGGAAGTGGTATTTCATATTGGTGGCCTCCATTGGAAAACCATATAGTTATATAACCTGTCCCCCCTTGAGCTTACTAAAGGAGATGTCCTACTGTTCTCATTGGTAGAGACAACCACTGTCAAAGGTCAGAATGATCTCACAGAGAAATCAGAAAGAGTAGGTAGACTGACTTTTCTTTAGCTAAAATCGTTCTATGCTTAACAAAATTCAAAACTCTTCCCCCAGTGGCCAAAGTTGTAAATGAGCTTCATTTTCTGCTTGTAATCTCCATAGAGGGATACCAAAAGAGAGTTGTGAAGTGAATTGTTTTAGCAGTGCAGGCTGTAAAACAGGGAAGAGGAATTCATATTTTACAAACTGTACCCCCCCAACCCAAACCCAAAATCTAAATCTATCTATCAGTGGAGTAAAAATGTAATGTTAGAGGGAAAAAGGCAACATCCGAATTGCACTCGTCACCGATTATGCAAACACAATTACTTCCTGATTTTAATGTGGTGTAATGGTCTAAACATTACCTGGGTTTTATTGTTGTATTTTTTCTGGCTATTGCCTAAAAAGAGGTAGCTGGGTCATGTGTAATACCATGTGGAGCCGCTTGAGGGCACTAGAGCACGGTGGCTACCAGATATAAGCCTGATAACCCACGAACAAGACAGTTCAGTTTAGTAGAGGGAAACCGCATGGTGCTACCAGCTTACTCATTTGAAGTCCTGTTTGAGAACTCATAGAGTTTACGCTCAGATAAAGGACTTTTCATTATATATATCAGTTCACTATTGGACCATATCAACTCTTGTTGTGCTATTTCACCTATGTTCATTATGAGCATTTGTTGGGATGATCCACTACACTTCTCTGGGAAGCGAGAAGTAGGGATCTGGGTGTTACCACGCTGTAGCGAGGCAACAAACGCCATTGGCTGTCGACCCCCCCATTACCCCCTCCTCCACCTGAGTTTTATCAAGAAGAACTGCAGTTTGGCAATGAGGAAAAAACTTATCCATGAGTCTGAAAGGAACCGCTAAGAGCTGGTGGAGAGCATGAAGCAAAATATTAGAGATCGGTCCTCGTTCAAAGAGAAGTTCCTTTTTTCATTTTTGAATGAAGATCACCATGAAGTGGCTGCTCAGAAGTTGGCAAATTACTGACAAAGAGTTAACGAAAGTATAAGAGACTTTTCTTTCAACTACAGAGTGATGTCACTAAAGATTAACCCTAGAATGTCTGAAATTGAGCTAGTGCAAGCAACATTGAGAAACTGCAATCCTCGCTTGGCTTCACTGTTGAGGGGAACAGTAAAAACAATTGATGATCTGGTTCGTCTCAGCACGCAAATAGAGAAGAACTGGGCAGAGAGCAAGAGAAGATGGAGTCAAGGAAAAGATGAGGAGCAGAAGAAGAAATCTTCAGGTGGGAAAGCTCAACTGAATCGCCTCATGTTTATTGATCCCACTTTTAGCTCTCAATGTAACAATGTACTACAAGCTCCTATAATTTTAAATCATTCGTACTTCAATGCAGTAATTTTCAAAAAAACATTTCTTTGTTGCAACAAAAAGTATGGCAGAGACTGATGAAGAAGGATGAGCAATTGACCAGAAGTGCTCAAACGTTCATGCTCGCTAATGACCAGAGGCAGAAAACTCAGGGTAAAGTACTCTGGGAATGCGAAATATACGGAGTGAAACGTGAAGTCACATTTTATGTGATGCACGATGAAAACTTGGCTGTTCCTGTCATCTTGGGATTGGATTTCCTCAAAGAAGCCAAACTAACTATCGATTTTATTGTTTCACGTATATACTTGCCTGATGTTAACTCTAGTCATCCTATGTGTTTTAATAAAATGCCCGAGCATGCTGCTGCTCAATTTTATGTTGCACAAGGAGAAGATGGTATGATTCACGATGAGGAAAAGTCGAAGCTGATTGACCAAGCAGTGGAAAACTCACATGCTTCGAAGGAGGTAAAGAATCGATTGAAAGCTCTCATGTGTGATTGGCCTTCAGTATGTACCTATAGGCTAGGTCGTACGAACTGCATTAAGCACAAGATTAAAACAATTGATGAACTCCCGTTAAGAAAGAGACCTTACAGAGTATCAAGAACTAAAAATTATTTAATTGAAGAACAGATTAAGGAGTTGCTTCAACTAAAAATCATCAAACCTTCTACGTCTCCGTGGGCTTCACCTGTGGTGGTCGTTGATAAGAAAGATGGAGGATCCAGGTTTTGCATTGATTACCGTGGCCTTAAAGCAAAAACTCACCTCGACGCGTATCCGATGCCTCAAATCACGGATATACTTGATTCTCTCCAAGGAGCCAAGGTGTTCAGCACGCTGGACTTAAAGAGCAGATACAGGCAAGTTGAAATGGATTCTGCAAGTATGGAAAAGACCGCTTTCGTTACTGCTTCAGGACTATATGAATTCGTGTGTCTTCCCTTTGGCCTTAAAAACGCCGCAGCATCTTTCCAACGGCTGATGGAGCAAGTTCTCAGAGAGCACAAGAACAAATGTTGCATGGTCTATATCGATGACATTATTGTATACTCACCAGACATCCAAACACACCTTCACCATCTCAAACAAGTGTTTCATAGTCTGCACAAGACCGGTCTCACTCTTAACCTCAAGAAATGTAAGTTCATATGTTCTTCACTTGATTACTTAGGGCATACCATCACAGTGGATGGAGTCAAGGTGAATTCATACAAAGTGGATGCAATCCAACTCCCAAGTCCTTAAAACAGTTACAACGATTTCTAGGCCTTGCGGCTTGGTACCATCAGTTTATTTCTGACTTCACTAAAACAGCACCATTACATGCACTGAAGAGGCAAGAAGTGAAGTGGAAGTGGACAGACGACTGCCAATGTTTATTTGACCTCATCAAAGATGAACTCACCAGAGCACCTGTTTTATGTACACCTAACTTTGATTATTTTAAAGTATAGATCGATGCAAGTGATGTGGGCTTAGGAGCTGTATTATATATATATATCTATATATATACATGGATATCAGTTCACTATTGGACCATATCAACTCTTGTTGTGCTATTTCACCTATGTTCATTATATGAGTGTGGCAGGGTGGAGGGCTCAGGATCATACACACCCGGTCCCGTATTGGGCTAATCAAGCTGCTGAGGTTTAAAGGTCGACTGCAGAGTATCGTGCGGGAGAGAGAGATCGTTAGTGGACTTGTCCGTCATGTGTGTTTATGTCTTCTTTTAAGTTTATCATTAAAACTATTATTTACATTGAAAAGCCGGTTCTCGCCTCCTCCTTGCCCATCCTTAACTGTGTTACATTGGTGCCGAAGCCCGGGAAGGAGGAGGGATACGCTGTAGTAGAGTTCTCGCCACTACCGTCCACCTCAACAGAGCAGCCGCGGCCATCTGCCGGGGGACGAGGAGCCCAGCCGCCTGAACGAGGACGATGGCTGCCGACCGCGAGGGGAGAAGGGGCTCCTAGCCGACCTCCTGGAGCGGTCAGGGCCGCTGCCAGGGGCAGAGGAGTTGCCTACCGGCCGCTGAAACGCAGCGGGGTTTAAGACCGCCAACCGCGAGCGGGGAGGGGCTCACTGCCGACTGCCTGGAGCGAGAGAAACGCTGCCAGGGGCGGGAGAGACCCCTTCAGTTCCCCGAGAACGCGGCGGGGTGTTCCGTCCGCCAGGGGCTGGAGGACTGCCTCGGATCCACCCGGAGAGGCGCGGCTGTTGTCCGATAGAGGGTGGAGGAATGGTCGAGGAACAAGCTGCGGCGTATCGGAGAACTGGCGAGTAAGAGTTTTTTTTTTCTTCATCTCTCTCTCCTCTCTCTTTCTCACTGTTGCTCTGTGTTGGCCTTTTCCCTGTTTTAAATTTTACAGTTTTTTGGGGTGTACTACACTGTTACAGGAAGTACCCCACATTTTAATTATTTCTGTTTCGCTCCCCTTGTCCCCTCCCTTGTCCAGGTAGATGGGGATGACCTGCCGGCAGACAGCGCAGAAGGCGCGCCCTCCCCCAGGGAAAGGGGGGGGGTGTACGTCAGGCCGGGGGTCCCCAGCCTGAGAGAACGAGGGAGGAATGTGGCAGGGCGGAGGGCGGGGCCGGGTCGTGATCATACACACCCGGTCCCGTATTGGGCTAATCAAGCCGCTGAGGTTTAAAGGTCAACTGCAGAGTATCGTGCGGGAGAGAGAGATCATTAGCGGATATGTCCATCATGTGTGTTTATGTCTTCTTTTAAGTTTATCATTAAAACTGTTATTTATATTGAAAAGCCGGTTCTCGCCTCCTCCTTGCCCATCCTTAACTGTGTTACAATGAGCATTTGTTGGGATGATCCACTACACTTCTCTGGGAAGCGAGAAGTAGGGATCTGGGTGTTACCACGCTTTAGCGAGGCAACAAACGCCATTGGCTATCTTCACTTCGCACTCATACCAGATTATATCATTGCGTCGCTCTCAAATATCCTTGTGGATTTATACTCATCTCATCACCATCATCAGTGAAACTCATCTAAATACTGGACATTGACTATAAGTTTCATACATTATATTGTCACATTCACACAGAGACAAAGACTGATTGTTTACGTATATTGTTTTTTGTTGGGGCAATTATATATAACACCTAAAAAAAAAAGGGGGTGTTACAGTGGGATCTGAACCCCGTTCTCGCTGCTGACAAAACAATTTTCCAGTCTTTCCACAGGGGAAAGTAAACATGTTGGAGCCGATGCAAAAATGTTTGGGGATTGCGCTTGTCGGTGAGCCGGCATTACATGCCGACTTCTCGTGTGCACATGTTGAAAAGGTAACTGTTTCTTTGTCTTAGTTTGCATGTCTGTGTTGGGAAGATACTAAGATAAGGACCATGTACTGTTAAATATTGTAAAATTATGTTTTAAAAAGAATAATGTATGAGTCACGTTGTCATTTATGGGGAAAGGGGCATTCACAAATTATCACAATTGTAATATGGAAACGGACATTAACATTTGTTTATATTTTATTAAAAAGTGTTGTTGTTTTTTTCTCATATATTATTAGTTTTGTGCATTAGAGTGTTTTATGATACATTTTATATTAGGGAGGTAAGGGTTACTGAATTATTTAAGTGTTGTATGTTACCGTGATATATTGTTTTTGACAGGATACTGTAAACTTTTTGTTATTATTGGCCACAATTGAAAGGCCCATTTTGATAAACTTTTTTTGATCATGTGGCATTCTTCCCTGTTTTATGATCAGTATATTTTACTGTAACAAACAGAACTGAAACAAACAGAACTCAAATACTTTGATATAATACATGATATAATTTAATGAACTTTACAGTTAGAACTGTAATGCCTGTAACATAATCACTATATTTTTCAAGATAAAATTTTGTCAATCAGCTTCTTACCATGAATGTACTTATATATACTTACTTATGTATACTATATATACTTATATATATATATATATATATATATATATATAAGTAAGTATATATAGCTGGATCCTGGACTTCCTGTCAGGCAGACGTCAGGTGGTTAGAATGGGCAGCATCATCTCCTCATCACTGACCCTCAACACTGGAGCCCCGCAGGGCTGTGTTCTCAGCCCACTCCTGTATTCACTATACACACATGACTGTGTGGCAACACATAGCACCAATGCCATCATTAAGTTTGCTAACGATATGGCGGTGGTAGGTCTGATCACTGACAATGTTGAAACAGCCTACAGAGAGGAGGTGCACACTCTGACACGCTAGTGTCAGGAGCACAGCCTCTCCCTCAACGTCAGTAAAACCAAGGAGCTTGTAGTGGACTTCAGGAGAAAAGACAGAGAACACATCCCATCACCATTAATGGAGCACCGGTGGAGAGAGTCAGCAGCTTCAAGTTTCTCGGTGTCCACATCACTGAGAAACTCACATGGTCCGTCCACACTGAGGCCGTTGTGAAGAAGGCTAACCAGCGCCTCTTCTACCTGAGACGGCTGAGGAAGTTTGGAATGAACCACCACACCCTCACACGGTTCTACACCAGTACTGTAGAGAGCATCCTGACTGGCTGCATCTCCGCCTGGTACGGCAATTACACCGCCCACAACCACAAAGCCCTGCAAAGGGTGGTGCGAACTGCCAGACACACCATCGGAGGTGAGCTTCCCTCCCTCCAGGACATATATACCAGGCGGTGTGTGAAAAAAGCTCGAAGGATCATCAGAGACTCCAGCCACCCGAGTCATGGGCTGCTCTCACTGCTACCATCAGGCAGGCAGTATCGCAGCATCAGGACCCGCACCAGCCGACTACATGACAGCTTCTTCCCCCAAGCAATCAGACTTTTGAACACCTGATCTCTCACGATCAATATGCATCAGCACTGCACTTTATTAATCTATTATCTCACACTGGACTGTCATAAATATATTCTCCACAATACAACTACTGTATATATATATATTTACATACTCGTTATTTATTGTTTTATTGTATGTGTATTCTATATTGTGTGTATTGTTTACTGTACATTGAATATTATTATTGTGTTGTGTAAGTATGTGTACATTTGATATGTAAATTGTGTTGTGTAAATATGTTGTTTATTGTAATTGGTATATGTCTCGTCACTGTCATGACTGCTATGTTGCTCGGAACTGCACACAAGACTTTCACCTACTGTTGCACTTGTGTACATGGTAGTGTGACAATAAAGTGATTTGATTTGATTATACATATATGTACATGTGTATATATATATATAGTATACACCAATCAGCCACAACATTAAAACTACCTGCTTAATATCGTGTAGGTCCCCCTCGCGCCTCCAAAACAGCACCAACCCACACCTCAGAGTAGCATTCTGAGATGCTATTCTTCTCACCACAATGGTACAGAGTGGGTATCTGAGTTACCTTAGACATTCTCTGTTGACCTCTCTCATCAACAAGGCATTTCCATCCACAGAACTGCCCCTCACTGGATGTTTTTTTTGTTTTTGGCACCATTCTGAGTAAATTCCGGAGACTGAAACTCTCAGGATATACTCAAAACCAGCCCATCTTGATCCAACAATCATTGGCTCAGTTGGTAGAGTGGGTCAGCTGCCAATCGCAGGGTTGGTTGTTCGATTCCTGGCCCACACAACTCCACATGCCGAAGTGTCCTTGGGCAAGACACTGAACCCCAAGTTGCTCCCAATGGCAGGCTAGCGCCTTGCATGGCAGCTCTGCCACCATTGGTGTATGAGTGTGTGTGTGAATGGGTGATTGGGAAACAGTGTAAATAAAGTGCTTTGGTAACCTCTAAGGTTAAAAAAAAGTGCTATATAAGTGCAGACCATTTACCATTCCACTAAGATCAAATTGTTTACCTACACAATATTAGGAAGGTGGTTTTAATGTTGTGGCTGATCTGTATATATATATATGTATATATATATATATATATATATATATATATATATATATATATATATATATATATATTAGGGCTATCAATTTAACAAGTTAATTCTGTGCTATTAATTACACAAAAATAAAAAACATACATTAAAAAAAATGTATGCAATTAATCATGTCCCCGGACTGTGTTTTTTGTAAGGAATATTGTTATACCTGAGCAATTCATTCTAGGAGTACCACCTGTTTTCTCCAGGGGGCAGTAAGCGAATATTTCTGTTTTGGCAACACAGAATACAACTTACACAGACTGGAAACAAACCACCCTTACCAAGAGCAGACAACACAAGATAAAAACACAATGTTTTTGCCTTCAAACACAATTTGATGGAGCGCAAATCTGAATGCAGAGATCTCAAGACGTGTTTTCTACATTTCAAACTTCATCATTTTACACATTTACGTTTGTCTTTATATTTTTACAGAGGCCGCGCTTAAATTACTGTCATATTAATGCTACATATTTTAAATAGAATTAAGAATAAAAATGTTATTGATAAAAAGAGGATATCTGGAGTAGATACCAAGTTTCATTTCATCTTAGCCTGCTCATGCTTCTTCCCTCTCTCACTCACAGGAAAAGTCCTCTAGCTAGACAAGCAAACTCAGCGAAGTAGTTATGAAATCACTTTGGTAGTGGTGCAGGAATCAGATTTCCAAACGTTTGAAAGTCCCTATGGATGTTTTCAGATTTGAGTCTTCTTTAAATCTGTGCGTGCTTGTATGTTATTTTTCCACTGTGCAGGATTTTTCAAGCACAGGATAGCCTCCTCAGGTGACCATGTCGACGTGTTCATTTTGCTCATAAAAAATATATGGTTTTGAGTAATTAGCTTAGAAAATTATTGTTTAAGGATAGGTATGCCATTTTTTTAAATCTGCTGATTATGGATGAAGACTTTTTTCAATGAGGTGCTGACTGCTTAACGGGTAAAACTATATTTTGTTCTGTGTGCACGTCATGTCTATTTTTTCTATCATATAGCTACTTTTTTTACATCGTAACAGTTATTGGTTAACATTCTTTAACGAACAGCTGTCATAGTTTAGTCACAACATAATTCCCATAGTTCCATTTATGTTATTCCATAGTTTTGATGACTTTACTATTATTCTAAAATGTGAGAAAAAAAAAAAAGTTTTCAAAACTTTTGACCGGTAGTGTGTGTGTGTATACATATATGTATGTGTGTATATATATATATATATATATTATTTATTTATTTATTTATTTTTTTTTTTGTATATGTACATTTTTGTATATCTATATATGTATGTGTATATGTATATATATATATATATATATATATATATATATATATATATATATATATATTGTAGGGTTTCTTGGCTCAGGTTTGGGGAATGTACAATTAATATTAATGATTGTAATCAATGATTAATCATACGGTTTGAACCAGATACCAATACATTCTAAATTGCCCCAAAACAGGGTTATATAGCCCAAAAGTCTGCTTCAGATATATATAGATAATTAAACACAACGAATTATAATTAATTAGGACTATACATCCTATGCAGACAGGCTGTATTAATTTTCAGAACACCTTAATGGAATTAACCCGTACCGCAACCAACCAGTTCGTCCAGCAAACCACTTTGCTTGGTACTCTTGATCAATTCTCCAGAAGGTTTATTCTTAGTATAAGCCTACTTAATCAAAGCACGTTAACTTACTTTGATAATATCAGCTCGTAGCTTTAGATCGCACATTAAAGAGGCTTTGTTTTATGACCAACAAACACAGACAATCAAGCGTATAATTGGGTTTAATACAAGGAACTAGGATATATCACTACACTTAAACAAACATAGAATACATTTAACAACACACATTTAACATAGAACAAACAAAGTAAAACAGGAAGGAAAATAAAGAGATTTTAGAGATAGCAAACTTGTTACAACAGTTACACCTTAAGAGCCAGCAAGGGAATTACACACTCTAACGCATTTGAATTTAGATGGAATAATACTTGCAAAATGGACCTTTGTGTCGCTGAACAAGGCTGCGTGTGTGCTTGAATGTCCTCGTTGCGTCCGTGAGCTGGAGGATATCTGTTGGTGCTTCCGGAGCGTGGATCGCTCGCGGGAAGTGCAAAGCATCTTAGGAGTAATGGTTGAAACTGAGAGAGAGTCCTTTCACCCGGAGGATATCGGACTGCTCCAAAAACGTAGAGTGTTGAGCTTTGTCCGAAGACAAGAAAAAGACTGAGATAAACACCAAATAAAACAAAAGACATGTCTGACGAGAGTAACACAAAAAGAAAAAGCAAGAGAGCTTGAAGAGAGATAAAAGCGAGGAGAGAAGACAAAAGAGAATGATTCCACACCAGATCTTGACTTTTAAGGTAGGGAGGTCACACCTCCTTTGGGAGGAATGACACAATGAGGCTCCTCAGTTTTGGCGCGAGAAGGTTCCCTTTGTCTTGTCAAGGCTACTCATTTGCCTAATTTATGACAGGGTCCGGATGTGGTTGGAATCACTCAAAAGATGGTAAAACATAGCAGAATACATTTTAATGTAACCTTATATATATATTCAGCTAGGGCAAGTCGTAAGGTTTAATTTGATACCAAGAAACTTGTATTTGGTACACTTAAAAGTGAATATATATTCTTAGACCCTTTATATAAGCCCCCAGAGTTTAACTACACAACTAAACAATCTTAACTAGTTTGATATAACAGCAGAAATACCCAAGCATACGGGAATAAAACATATTTCCTTAAAAATAAGCCATTTCGAGTGTATAGATTTTCAGTGTGTAGATGGCGATATCACGAGTGTCTCTGGAGAGGCTCTTTGGGTTGTAAAAACGTCAAGAAGCATTCTAACTCCCAGACTTGCTGGCACTACCTGGTGATTTAGATGGAGAGTCACAGGGTGTGGGGGTTTTAGGATCCTTCGCAAAAATGTGTGCATTGCATTCAGAATTAATGAGTTCATGATTTTCCGTTCATACTCTACAATGTGTATATATATATATTAGGGCTGTCGATTTAACGTGCGATTAATTTTACAAAAAATAACGCTTTAAAAAAATTAACGCAATTAATTCCTGAGAAATGCAAACTTGTAGTACCACCTGTTTACTCCAGAGGGCAGTAAGTGAAATATCAGCTGTGTGAGCAACACACAGTTTATTACAGTGAACAAAATTTACAACCTTTCAGCGTACACACAACACAAACATGCGTTACGTTCTTGCGTTCAAAACACCTGAAAGATGGCAAAGGCGAACTAAGGGACACACCCGAGACGCGACACAAGCATGTCTGACAAGCATCACAAATATTTAATTACCAACAAGGTTAAGGAGGTGTCCTTTAAACTGTTACACTGGGTAAAAACTGTTTTTACCCAGTCAATCTTTATTTAAGAAACATGCTCCCTGAAATAGATCCACTTTGCTCCTTCTGTAATGCTGTAGATAAATCTGCCCCTCACCTTTTTTGGGAATGTGTCCACGCTGTAGTATTTTGGAGAAAATGTTGTTTGTTTGTATGTACCTCTATTTTAACTAGTTTTTCTTTGCTTTATAAATACATTTGATTTGGTTTTCACTGTTTTGATAACTTAAGTTAATATTTTCTGATGAATCTGTTTATTTTTATTGCCAAGTTTTTTATACATAAGTGTAAGTTTATGTCTATAAAGCCTCTATTTGCACTTTTTTGTAAAGACATGAAATATTATTTAAATACCCTTTGTACCTCCAACAACTCCAAAGCATTGAAAACCATTGCACTATGTAATGAATATAATGTCTTGGCATTATTGTAAAATATATCTGTAGTATTGTGTACTATGTATACCCCTGGCTTGTTTCTAAAAAAAAAATAAAAAATGTCTGACGCAGGTCCTTAAACAAGCCCTCATAATAAATCAACTGATTGACAAATTCATATGTGAAATGGATTGCTGTGAACTGTATGCCAATGATTGTCCAATAATATGGTAGTAAACTATACATTGTATTCTAAAGCCGATTTTTGTATTGTCTTATCAATGATTAACTCTTCTGCCACAAGAATGTTAATGTAAATTATATATATATATATATATATATATATATATATATATATATATATATATATATATATATATAGTTATATTTAAATATTTAAAAATTATATATGTATAATTATATATTGATATAAATATGTATAATCATTATATATTGAATATTGTTATATAAGAGGCTTTCTCAGCAAATATTTGTATATGCGATTAATAGCGATTAATTAATCGGGACACCATGTAATTAATTTGATTACAATTTTTAATCGATTGACATCCCTAATACATACATACATAAATACATACATTGAAAGGAAAAAAAATACTTGTGAAGTTATGTGATGTTGTGGCACATAACTCCTTGTGATTATTTCACTTGTGTTACTTATGTTTTTGTCAAACTGAAAAACTTTAACATAAAATCCATTACACAGCATCACAGTTTTATGAAAAACAGTATATAACTGAAAAAAGTTATAATTTTTTTCTGGTTTATAGTAAAGTGACACACAAAGCTACATATGACTATTCAGGGCCCTTACGATATCTGTATCACATCATTGATAAAACCTGAATGTAAAAGGTGCTGCTGCAGCTTTGTTAGTCTTTCATTTTATGTGAGTCTCAACACTGATAATGTCTTGCATATTTGAGGTTGAAGTGGATGTATTAGAATCACAGAATCACCACTTAATGTTCTTAAATCTAGGACTGATAGAAACCAAGGGAGCACTGCTTATGTAAAGTAAAGAGCGTTGACACTTCAACCCTTCATCTTTCAAATCACTCTCAGGACCGCTTTCAAGACAAGCCATGGCCTCAGCTGCTTTGCGCTTACATTGGATTTATTCCTTATTTCATTTTCATTTACAAATTTAAAGTCATTATAGTATATATATGAGTGGATAGGGATTGGGAGCCATTAGCATATGTGTCCTCCACATGAGCATTAGAGATATGATGTTTTGGAATAGAAGGGAGATCTGTCTCCTATTAGTAGCACAGGACAATTGTATTATGGGTATCTCAACCTTAATCATCCTGGATTGTCCTGTTCTTCAATCCCTGTGCATTAAATGCTGAGTCTGGCACATGTCAGATAAAACTGCCCTAAGCAACAGTCATTCTTTACTTAGTGCTTTCTTTTTATATGTTTACACTCTTATGTGAGCTAAATTATTCATATGAATGTGATTATATCACCATTCTCTTACCTCATGTGTTGCTCGCATGAGCAATTTTGTGTTGACAACCATCACATTAAAGCAAGAATTCCCTCTGTTGTGACATTTAAAATTTTATAAAAACAATAATTATACATTTAAAAATATTTAAAAGGATTTAACACCTGAGCCCTACCCCTTCGAGCCTAAGGCCAAACACACACTTTATACAAGTACGCGTACATGCAGGCGAAAATATTGCCAACGCATGGTCTGTTTGAACATGCTTAACGTGCGTTCTTGCCTTACTGTGTCTGTAACAAACCTCAGTACTCAAGGGGACGATAGATTTACCTTCAACAGTCTGTGTCATTAAACTGGATATATTATGATATGTTATATGTTATTGTTCAGAAAAGTTGCTATAAATATACTGACATTACCTTGCTTGCTCAGCAATATTCTCTTCACACTATTGCCATTCCAGTAGTTTACTTGAAAGAGAAAACTCACCGTAGAAGGGTTCACACGCATGTCCATTGTAGCACCCCTTGTGGCATCATTAAGAGTGCACCACATACTTCCTTTGTGTTATGAATTGATGTGTGCACATTTAGGAATGCAATATTATACAAAATCAATTGTTCATTATAACGTAATTTAGAAGGGCAAGGAGGAGGCGAGAACCAGCTTGATAATATAAGTAATAGTTTAATATAAAACTGAGCAAAAGACAAACACACACATGCCGGATATGTCCGTAAACTATCTCACTCTCGTCGCACCACCGTCTGCCATTGGCCTTTATCCCTCTCGGAGGCTTAATTAGCCTGATAAGGGACCGGGTGTGTATAATCACAACCTGGCTCCGCCCTGCCACATTCTTGTACTTGTGTAGAGTATGATTTGGCCTTTTCTTTTGAAGACATCATGACATTTCAGGATGATCTCACTCACATTAGTAGGTACAGTGAAATGTTTGATGTACGTATAGCATAGAAAATGTGAACCATTTTACATGTATACAGTGTTAGAGACATAAACATTTTAATGAATCATCTGAAAGACTGGTCGCAGCTAAAAATTGCCAGAACCTTAGCAAACGAGTTCAGTAGCCAGACTCTCTTTTTGCAGCAAATTATGGACAGCTTAAAGTATAAATATTATATACTTAAAGTATATTATATATTAAATACATAGTATGTCTCAAGTTGTTCATATGTAAAAGGGTTTATGTTTTAGATGCTGTCAATATGTTGATGTTGTTTGTGTCTATCAAACAGTGCAAAAACTTATGTGATCTGAGTGAACTACACTTTACATTTGCATTTCAGATTTTGAATACTACACAGCAGTTTACTGTGAATCATTGTTTCCCTAAATCTCTAAATGTGCATCTATTCTGCCCTCTATCCTGCCTGCCAAGTCCATTTCTAATCAATCAGGGCAGTATGATAATAAAAAGCACCCTATCCTGCTCTCCTCTCCTCCTGTCATGTTCCATGTTTGACATGTCATCCGTACCTCAAACAGCCAAGATGTCACTGACAACTGGCAGACCTTGCAGAAAGTCAAACCTAATGCTTCCAAACATGCCGATGTGTACACAAGCCACTCAAACGTTACATCGTATTCAACAAGATGCTACATTTTGGAGTGTATCTCATCCAAATGTGATTTGAGATGATTGAAAGCTTTTTGATTTGGAAGTGTATTCTCTTAAGCTAAGTGCTCCCTGAGACCATCAAGGAAATTCAATTGCTTCATTTACAGAAGGGTTAAAAAAAAAAAAACAGGTTTTTCAGCCCAAAATCATATCAAATCCTAATGTCTAAAAAGAAACACATGGGATTGGATGGGCCGGCTGGATGCCTATTTTCATTGGGAAATGCAATTTCTTTATAGCATTTCCTTACTGTGCCGCAAAGAGAAACATAAGATTAATCAAAATCTTAATGAGTCATTTTCAGAAGTGGACTTCGGCTTTCACAATGGATAATGGAGCCATTTGGCCCCCCTCTTCCTCTGAACCCTAGGATAACCAGAAGCCTCAAAGCCTCGATGTGATTTGCAAGAGCCAGAGAGTTGATAGAGATCCTAAAACAAGGTTATGCAGCGCTTCGCCTACAGATCAACTTCCTTACAGAGTTTAGATTCAACATTTTTCTACCAAGCATGTATGTAACTTTTTAGTCAAATCAAACACATTTATTAGCTTGTTGAGGTGTGCTTGATTAGAGGTGGGAATAAACTCTACAGGAAGGTAGATCTCAAGTTGATCCTCATAGAGAAGGCAATTATAGAATACATTGTGACAAACTCAGCAATCCAAGGAGGTGAATGAGATGGAATATATGTTGATTATAAATAAACTCATACAGGAATATATGTCACAAATTGTTGAGGTAGGACCCAAACTGAGGATGATAGCAAAAAAGAACAAGGAGTACAAGAACCGACTGAAAACACAGACTGGCAAACTAATGAACACATAAAACAATCTGGCGGAGACATGAAGGAAGAGGAACATTATATAGAAGGAACACGCATGAGGAACAGGTGAAACTAATTAACATAAGCACTAAATGAGGGATGAGGTGGACGCGGGGACTCACATGGCAACATAAACACAAAGCCATGTGCAAACATACAAACCAAACAGACATAAGTACACATGGTGATGACGAATCAAACACAGCCATGTGCACTCACAACACACAAGACATGTACAAACATAACCAATTGCTAGTTGCTGCTGACTGCCAGGAGGTGGTGGAGCCTGCCTGCTGACCTTCAGCTGCGGACCCATCCGCCTCCTGGAGGTCAGCAGAAGACTCCACCTCCTCCTGGTGGTCAGTAACAGGCTACACCACCTCCTGGCAGGGGGTCTTGGGATTTGGCATTCCTCCTCTGCAGTACAAGTTCAACTTCTGCGAGCCAGCGGAAGTGATCCACCAAATTCCAAAAGGGCAAGCTAAATATCTCCCCAGCTCCTCTGGATATATGGACATGTTCAGGCCCAACAAAAATAGGTGTTTGAGGACAATCTCATCAATACACCACCTGCAGGCCACATCAGAAAGCTCCTCAGCATAAATACAATTGGGGCGACTGTGCAGGGTGCAGAAACCAACCTCCCTTGGGCTGGAGCTGGTTTTGAAGAAATGCCCATTTCGACCTCTTTTTGGGTCCAAAAATGGCCAGATTGTTATGTCACGAATTGTTGATGTAGGTCCCAAATGCAGGAGACAAGTGATCAAGGGCTAGGAGTACAGGAACCGGCTGAAACAATCTGGCAGAGACATGAGGAAAGAGGGCACAATATATACAAGGAACACACATGAGGAACAGGTGAAACTAATTAACATAACAAGGACTAAATGAGGGAGAGTGATGAGGAAACGAGGAGGCGGAGTCAGGGACACACCTGGCAATACAAACACAAAGCCATGTGCAAACAAACAAGACCTAACAGACATGAGTGCAGATGGCAATGAAGAATCAAACACAGTCATTAGCACTGACAACAAACAAGACATGTAAAAACATAACCAATGGGTGGAGTATCCTGTTGTATAAACTATAATAAGTATAACTATATAAATAAACTATAAATAAAAGACTAAAGTAGCAGGATCATGACAATGTTTCATTCGATTCTGAAAAGTATCGATAACATAGTCCCTTGTAATTAAAAATGTATTATTTTACCCAATATTTTTATGTTATGTATTTTAATTCTTGTCAAAGTCTCTATTTAAAACCAATTTCAATTTAAGTCCCATGTAGAGAGCAATTTGTGTAGCGAACAGAGTTGCTGCCTATGTAAAACTTTCTGCAAGCAGAGTTGCTGCCTATTCATGCAGTCGGCAGTGAGGCAGTTTACTGGGTTTTGGAACAGAGCTAGTTCCCCTTCTGTCGCTCTCTCCACGTTGTGGCGGAGAAGCGACACTAGGGGTCTCTCTTGAGCGCCGATATTCACCTCTGATCTATGAAAAAAGGCCAATGAGAGTTGGCAGCCAGTATTTGCATGTCCCGCCCCCGGACATACGGGTATTTAAGCGGCGCAAATACGGGAGTTCATTCAGAAAATTTCTTCGGAGTCGATGGTCTGTCTGCAGTTTGCTGCGAGTTACACGCCACTTAAACGTTCCTGTTTTCCTCTGACGATCTGCATGCTGTTGGATCTTGACGGCGCACAACAGCGGCTTTCTCCTTCTCAGTGCATGGCGTGCATTGTTGCCCCTGAGCGCTTCGGCAGCTCAGGAACGCCATCTTTGGCTCAACCTGGTCGAGATGCGTGAGGCTGACAAAAACCGCTTCCTGGACGCACCTGTCTCCCAGATTGGCCTTTTCGTTGACACCGTCGAGGACTTCGCCCAACAGTTCTCCGCGGTGAAGAAGCAGACGGAGGCCATTTCGCACATCATGCCCCGCCGCAGACCTGCCGCTACGGGCCCTGCCCCGTCTGCCCGCCGAGGGCGTCCCCCTGCGAGGAAACCAGCTCCTGCTCCGCCTCAACCCGGGCCCAGCTCTCAGCCCCAGCGTCGAAGCACTCCGCAGGCGGCGCACGCCCCTGTCTCACGAACCCCCTACAGGACCCGGAAGGCTCCCAAGCGTTCCTGAGACCGCCGACCCAGAGCCGAAGACGTTAGCTCCGGAGGTGGTAAGACCGCTCCGTCCCCGGTGGAGGGCCGGGAGGAGAATCCTTTGTTTTTTCATTTGCCACACCCCTGACGGGGCTGTGGTACCCACATTCTCAATAAAAGAGCTATTTCCTTTGCCTCTGGGTCACCTGGCCCGCAAATGCCGTTTTCACGGCAATGTGCTTTCAGATCACATTCCTGGTACACCGGACGCGGCGATCCCGCCTTCCGCCTGCCCACGACTGTCCCCCGGCCGGCCGGTTCAGACGAGTCCAGAGGACGCCAACATCAGACCTCCTCCTCAGTCAAGAACCCGCCCCCTGCCGGGCACGCGGAGCAAGGTAAGTGCTTTGAGTCTATTCTCAGCACCTCAGCCTCAGGCCGCAACGAAGCCGCCCGACGCTGCATTACTTGTTCCGCCCCGCTGCGAGGCCCCGCCGGGTACGTCCAAAATACTCGTCCCTTTGGTGCCCCTAAGCGCAGAGCTGGGAAGCATGGCTTTCGCTTCCCAACGCATCACGCTGGCTGCACCGGACCATTCGACTTCGGTTACGCAATTCAGTTTGCCCGGCTCCGCCCCCTTCAGGAGCGTCCGCTTTCCGCAGTACACGGCGAGCACGCCAGTTCCCTGCGCACGGAAATCGCGACCCTCTTAGCCAAGGGCGCGGTAGAGCCCGTCCCTCCAACCAAAATGAGGAAGGGTTTCTACAGCCCTTACTTCATTGTACCCAAGAAAGGCGGCGGCTTACGACCAATCCTGGACTTGCGAGTTTTCAATCGGGCCTTGTTAAAACTCCCGTTCAAAATGCTTACGCAGAGAAATATTCTGGCTGGCGTTCAGCATCTAGATTGGTTCGCAGCGGTGGACCTGAAGGACGCGTACTTCCACGTCTCAATTCTGCCACGACACCGACCCTTCCTACGGTTCGCGTTCGACGGCCAGGCGTTTCAGTACAAAGTCCTCCCCTTCGGCCTGTCTCTGTCCCCTCGCGTCTTCACGAAAGTCGCAGAGGCGGCCCTTGCCCCGCTACGAGTAGCCGGCATCCGCATTCTCAACTACCTCGACGACTGGCTCATCCTAGCACACTCTCGAGAGTTACTATGCACACACAGAGACCAGGTGCTCCGGCACCTCAGCCGCTTGGGGCTTCAGGTCAACTGGGAAAAGAACAAGCTCACTCCGGTTCAGAGCATCTCTTTTCTCGGGTTGGAGTTAGACTCAGTCTCAATGACAGCACGTCTCACGAGCGAGCGTGCTCAGTCGGTGCTGGACTGCCTCGCTTCCTTCAAGCCAGGCACAGTGGTCCCTCTAAAACTTTTCCAGAGGCTCCTGGGGCATATGGCGTCCTCCGCGGCGGTCGCGCCGCTGGGGTTGATGCATATGAGACCACTCCAGCACTGGCTCCAGACTCGAGTCCCGAGACACGCATGGCACCGCGGCACGCATCGGGTAAGGATCACCCCCACCTGCCTCAAAACACTCCGACCCTGGACAGACCTCTGCTTTTTACGGGCAGGAGTGCCCCTGCAGCAGGTGTCCCGACACGTCCTGGTCACAACCGACGCCTCCCGGTCCGGGTGGGGTGCCATGTGCAGCGGGCACGCAGCAGCGGGCCGTTGGAAAGGGGCCCCGCTGCGTTGGCACATCAATTGCCTGGAGTTGCTGACCGTCCTTCTTGCTCTCAGGAAGTTCCTCTCATTAGTTCGGGACAAACATGTCCTCGTGAGATCGGACAGCACCACGGTGGTGGCGTACATAAATCGCCAAGGCGGCGTACGCTCCCGCCACATGTCACAACTCGCCCGCCGTCTCCTCCTATGGAGCCAGCAGCGACTCAAGTCGCTACGTGCCACTCACATCCCCGGCAAGCTCAACGTCGTAGCGGACGCGCTATCACGACAACGCCTGCCCGGCGGGGAGTGGAGGCGTCCAGCTGATTTGGGAACGGTTTGGCAAGGCCCAGGTAGACCTGTTCGCCGCCCAGGAAACCTCCCACTGCCCGCTCTGGTACGCCCTAACAGAGGCTCCCCTCGGGACAGACGCGCTGGCACACAGCTGGCCCTCGGGGCTGCGCAAGTACGCATTTCCCCCAGTGAGCCTTCTTGCACCGGTGCTGTGCAAGGTCAGGGAGGACGAGGAGCAAGTCACGTTGGTGGCCCCCTACTGGCCCACTCGGACTTGGTTCTCGGAACTCAGGCTCCTCGCAACAGCTCCTCCCTGGCGAATTCCCCTGAGAAAGGACCTCCTCTCTCAGGGACGGAGCACGCTCTGGCACCCGCGCCCAGACCTCTGGAACCTCCACGTCTGGTCCCTGGACGGGACGCGGAAGAGCTAGCCGGCTTACCGGCGACCGTTGTGAATACCATCAACCAAGCCAGAGCTCCCTCTACCAGGCACCTTTACGCCCTAAAGTGGCGCTTGTTCGCAGATTGGTGTTCTTCCCGAGCTGAAGACCCACAGAGATGCGCGATTAGGTCAGTGCTTCTTTTCCTACAGGAGAGGCTGGACAGGAGGCTGTCCTCGTCCACCCTCAAGGTGTATGTTGCTGCTATCGCCGCCCACCACGATCCTGTAGACGGCAAGTCTTTGGGTAAGCACGACCTGATCCTCAGGTTCCTGAGAGGCGCCCGGAGGTTGAATTCCCTCCCGGCCAGGCCTAGTTCCCTCCTGGGATCTCACGGTAGTCTTGGCAGGACTCCAGAGACCTCCCTTTGAGCCGCTCGAATCAGTTGGACTCAGGGCCCTCTCTCTTAAGACGGCCCTGCTGATCGCGCTCGCCTCCATTAAGAGGGTCGGGGACCTGCAAGCGTTCTCTGTCAGCCACACTTGCCTGGAGTTCGGTCCGGCAGATACGTCTGTGATCCTAAGACCGCGACCGGGCTATGTGCCCAAGGTTCCTACCACACCATTCCGAGATCAGGTAGTGAACCTGCAAGCGCTGCCCCGGGAGGAGGCAGACCCAGCCCTTTCGTTGCTGTGTCCAGTGCGCGCCCTGCGCATTTACCTGGACCGCACACAGAGCACCAGACGCTCTGAGCAGCTCTTTGTCTGCTTTGGGGGACAGCAGAAAGGGAATGCCGTCTCCAAACAGAGGCTCGCCCACTGGGTTGTCGATGCCATCACACTGGCTTATCACACCCAGGCCGTGCCCCTACCCGTACGGGTCCGAGCTCACTCAACAAGGGGTGTTGCGTCCTCGTGGGCACTGGCCAAGGGCACCTCCCTAGCAGACATCTGTACAGCCGCGGGTTGGGCAACACCCAACACCTTCGCGAGGTTTTACAACCTCCGCGTTGAGTCGGTTGCGTCTCGTGTTTTCTCAGGTCCGAGCCCGTAGAACGCGGTAACACGTAGACCGACCGGCCGGGTGGATCGCTTGTGCCCAGCGCCCTTTTCCTGACGTCAAGGTAAAGTAGTGCGCCTTCTTCCCAGGGCGCCCCACTCCGAGTCGGGCCCCTGGTCGATTCCTCCCCAGCCCTCCGGGTCCGCGGTTCAGCGGAGGAACTCGCCGACCCAAGCCACTGCGGGTACCCTGATGGCTACCCTGTACTGGTATAGGTGCTCCACAGGTAAAGTAGAAGGCCTCCTGTGCGGACGCCCCCTGTGTGTATTTCCACGGTTCTGTCCCCTTACGAGCGGACCCCGTGTCTCCCTTAGGCAGTTACAGCTGCCCCGGTCGCCGTGCTGTAGCAACTCCCCCTTCGAGGCTGGGATCTACCACCGCACCATACTTTCCACACGAGCCCTAAGACGGCCGTGTGACGTGTCTACCACTTTTCCTCCCCAAGAAAAAGGGCAGGTGTGGTCTCCGCAGGGTCTGGGTAAGACCCCCTTCCCTATATGCGCGTAAGGGCCCCGGCCGTGATTGTTCTATGCGAGAAACATAGAGAGAAAAGAGGCCCAGCCAGGCTGGCCCGTTCCCATGTTGGCAAACATCGCCTTGTTCCCCTCCCAGGGTAACTAGAAGGATCCCGATGTTCGTATGGGGCATTGGGGAAGGGTACGTGCAGCCGGGTACAGACAATCCGTGGCACTGGATGAATCCCTGCCCGCCTCTGTATCGGCAGTTCACGTACACGGTTCAGCACATGGCAAGATTGGAATGGGTCCCCTAGTGTCGCTTCTCCGACACAACGTGGAGAGAGCGACAGAAGGGGAACGTTTGGTTACGTATGTAACCTCCGTTCCCCGAGGGAGGGAACGACACGTTGTGTCTTTCCTCCGCCATGTCACTGAACCGAGCCACTGTTGTGGCCGGACCATTTCCGGCTCCTCAGAAAAATCCTGAATGAACTCCCGTATTTGCATGCAAATACTGGCTGCCAACTCTCATTGGCCTTTTTTCATAGATCAGAGGTGAATATCGGCGCTCAAGAGAGACCCCTAGTGTCGCTTCTCCGACACAACGTGTCGTTCCCTCCCTCGGGGAACGGAGGTTACATACGTAACCAAACGTTTCTCACCTAAATTTCTGTACTACCTCAAACTATTATACTTCTCTGAGTACATCTGGAACTTTGAATTGTGGCACTTATTATGTTAGTGTCTTGCTATAATGAATCCCTTTTGTTGTAGTATTCCTAATTTTCACTTTGGATAAACGTGAACACGCTAAATTAATGAACGCACATCTAAAAGAAGCAGGATTTAGCACTGCTTTATTTGATACAGTGTTACTCCTCTGTGGGAGTCCTCTTCATACTGTAAATGGACAATGGACAAGATGATTCAACATTGTTACTATGATTGACCTCCTCCTTTGACCATTGATTTGAGTATGTTTCCAGGTCAAAGGAAAAGCTAGTAAGGGCCTAATAAGACCCCTGCTGTTAATGAAGCCACATTAGGCAGTGGTATGATTCATATCAAACACAGTACACAAAAATAGCTGGAAGACAAAAGTAATGCTGTATTGAGTCGGGCCTGATGTGAAAAACTTATTTCTTGTGACCATGGGTTTTGTGGAACCTCCATTCAATTACACCACAAACAAAGTAGCTAAATCATATTTGTTATGACTGATAGCACAACAACTAAAATAGCAGCCCTTCTTTAAATACAGTTTAAACTAGCCTGGTTTGGTGGTCTTAGCTAGGTCAGCTGGATACCAGCTTTACCAGGTAGAGAGACCAGTTAGACCGGCTGAAGACTGGTTGACGACCAGCTTTGGCCGGGCTGGAAGACAGACCATTTTAAAACAGCATAGACCAGCAAACCAGTTTTTTATTTATTTTTTAAAATAGACTACACTCACACACACATACCCTCACTCTGGTGGCCTTATAATTCAGACATGTTAAACTTGCTGTGTCATTCAGTGCCAGCCCTGTGGTACATGTTTAATTTTTCAATCCATGTTGCCTGTTCCCTCTTACTTCATTACACTTCAGAGAACTCCTCACCCATTAATTTCCCCATGGACTTGTGCGCCTCACATCCAAACCTGGCAACCGGTGGCAGGAAGTGGATAAATGGAGAGACTCCCCTGCCCTTACAGCCACAGGCGTTTAATAAAAATAGGAAAGTCTAACAAAAACTCAGTTGTGTGAGCACACAGGTGCTGTACTGTATGCAAAGGCATTATGTATCACACATGGGAAACCTGCAAGGTAAAACGCCTTCCTTTTAAATGGTCTCTAAAGTTAAAACCTCTGATTTATCTTGCCATATATTCAACCCAAGCTTTTACTTGAATATGTGTGTGATAATTCAAGTGTTCTTCTCACCCGTGAGTACTATTAAGCTCAGTAAATATAAACATAGCCTTTTTCAAGGAAAGAGCTCATCTCTCTCCATACATCGTTGTTTCATATATATAAATATTTATATATATAATGACCTCTGTACTGAGTGTTCCATTGTGTCACTGCTTGTGTAATGTTACTTCTCTGAGCTGAATAGCAAACTGTGACCTACTCCAAGAAGGTGAACCTCACAAATGGGAAAAATCTTAATGCTCAGTTATATATATATATATATATATATATATATATATATATATATATATATATATATATATATATATATATATATATATATATGATTGCCTTTTTCCATACCCAAGTTTATATTCATAAACTGGTCACAGATAAAGTATGTTCATATCATGTGACAAACAGGCAGATAAAAGCCAGAATAACTGTGACTAACACAACTCCTTATGGTGGGTTTTGACAAGAAAATCAGCAGCATAAATTTGATCTTTAGATTTTTTGTATTATATGCTCGTATTGCACCTAAAATGGTGTTTAATATTATTGGTCAGTTTTGTGTATAAATATATCCAGTATATAAAAGTATTGGTGTTTATATATGTATCTATGAAACACCTCAACTGCAACTTCATTAATAAAAATATGATTTAAATTAGGGCTGTCGATTTAACACGTTAATAACGTGGGATTGATTTTACAAAAAATAACGCGTTGAAAAAATTTACGCAATTAATCGCAATGCTTTCCTGAGAAATTCCTGAGAAATGCAAGCTTGTAGTACCACCTGTTTACTCCAGAGGGCAGTAAGTGAAATTTCAGCTGTGTGCGCAACACACAGATATAACAGTGAACAAAACATTAACAACCCTCAGTGGACACAAAATACAAACATGCGTTATGTTCTTGCATTCAAAACACTTGAAGGAGCGCAAATGCGAACTAAGGGATCTCAAGATGTGTTTAAAGATTGAGTATTAAACTATATTTAACTTGACACAGTGACCTAAACATTTTATTTTTATGACGCAACTCTCCCGAGACGCAACAAGCATGTCTGACGCAGGTCATATGGTCTTTACCTCACAAATATTTAATTACCAACAAGGTTAAGAGGTGTCCTTTAAACTGTTACACCGTTTTTACACAGTCAATCTTTATTTAAGAAACATGCTCCCTGAAATAGATCCACTTTGCTCCTTCTGTAATGCTGTAGATAAATCTGCCCCTCACCTTTTTTGGGAATGTGTCCACGCTGTAGTGTTTTGGAGAAAATGTTGTTTGTTTGTATGTACCTCTATTTTAACTAGTTTTTCTTTGCTTTCTAAAGACGTTTTATTTGGTTTACACAGTTTTGATAACTTAAGTTAATAATTTCTGATTAATCTGTTTATTTTTATTGCCAAGTTTTTTATATATAAGTGTACATTTATGTCTATAAAACCCCTATTTGCACTTTTTTGTAAAGACTTGAAATTGCACTATGTAATGACTTTAATGTCTTGGCGTTATTGTAAAATATATCTGTAGTATTGTGTACTATGTATAACCCTGGCTTGTTTCTAAAAAAAAAAAAAATGTCTGACACAGGTGTACATTGACGGGTCCTTAAACAAACCCTCATAATAAATCTCCAACTGACTGACAAATTCATATGTGAGATGGATTGCTGTGAACTGTATGCCAATGATTGAGTTATGATCAATAATATGGTAGTAAACAATACATTGTATTCTAAAGCTGCTTTTTGAATGGTCTTATCAATGATTAACTCTTCTGCCATAGGAATGTAATGTATTTTAATTATCTGAATATTTTATTTTATTTTATATATATATAATTTTTTAATATTTTAAGATAACTATGTATAATTATTTCATCATTATATATTCAATTATTGTTATATGAGGGGCTTTCTCAGCAAATATTTATATAGCCATCTACCCACATATATATCGGGACACCATGTAATTAATTTGATAAAAAAATTTAATCGATTGACAGCCCTAATTTAAATATATGATATTACCACTTACAGTATGTAAACTCTTCACTGTTACATAATATTAAGTGTAGTAAAATGTATTTGGTTTCAATTTCTGAACCACTAAAATTTCCTTGAAGCTTTGATGAAGGGTTAGGGATTCATTTAGAAATAGCCCACACTGATAGAATCCAACCCATAACAAGAAAAAAAAAGGCTTTTTAGATATGAATCCACTTAAAGGGCCTTATTAACATAATTTGATGCATATTGCTGATTGTTATTTAATTAGGAGATAAGAAACCCAATTATGTATAGGCAACTTTGGAGAAGAGTGAGTAAAATGTCATGGTGCTAAATTGACAAATTTATGATTATATTCGCCACTAGCATGTCTGAAGTGCAAGCACCCTCTCAGCAGTGAAATGACTAAATGAAGTACTCTTATTATTTTTTAATTATTACACTCAAAGCTAAAGTGCAAATTTTTGGAAGGTGTTAAAATACTTTCTGCTATCCCATTATAATTTGCAGAGACAACTATAAGTAAAACAGGGGCAGGGACAGACTCTCTATTTGTTAGACCAATGTATGACAGGAGAGTGTTCAGTAAACCTGTTTTAAAACAATCATTTTTTATTTTTATTTCAATAGGGTAACAGTAGTTGCATAGAAATGTAAATCTTGAACTTGAATATTATAGGAAGATTTTAAGCACTGGGCTATGTGATAGTCTGTATTGGAATTTACTTTTGGATGCTTAAAGTCCTCCTTGAAACAGGTTAGAAGTAGAGTTAACACCATGATGGACCTAACACCACTCAACACGATCGGTTTGTAGAATCCCTCCACATGGGTCTCTTATTTCAACCACTACTATGAGAAACAACACTGCAGGCTAAGTCATAAAATCCTTGCCATACCATGTGACAAATAATATCTAACTTTTATTAAGAAAAGGAAGCCAAGGCCTCTCACCCTTTATTGATTTTCTACAGACTTTGGTGTGCACCCACAGCTAAGCAATCAAGTCACAGAGGAGTGCATCTCACAGAGTGGGACAGACACTATTAGACTGCCCTGCAACCATCAATATAAGGAGCAAGACTCCCACTCTGAGGTGAGCAGGTGTCAAGACCTCAACAAGACAAATTTGAGGATACATTTGTAACAAGTTTCCAGGGGGGCGGGAGGCATGCACACAGGAGAGAGAGTTAGGGAATATTACACTCTGCGAATGGTACAACACACATTACCCTAACACTCTCCTCCTATACACTGTAAAAATACTTTAAAATCATTAATCACACATTGCAAATACTTTATCCCCATATTGTCAAAATACTTTTATACTTTTGAATACACACACTAAATTAAGATTCCTTGTGCTCAACGCATGTGCAGAGTGATGTACATGCTCTGTGCCCATGTACATGTGTTGTACATACACTCTATGTATGTGCCAAGAGTGAGAAAGTGTTATCAAGCTTAAAATCATGATTGTGCCAAGGAGACCGCAGATGGAAGATTTATAGTGAAAGGGAAGTTACATTTTTGTCTGTTCTCACCCCAAAATGATCAAATTGCTTTAGATGACATGGATTAAACCACATATGAGTCATTATGCTGCCTTTATATCCTTTTTGGAGCTTGGAAGTGTTTGAACCCTTTGATTTGCATTGTATGGATACAATCACATACATACAAATCATTGCTTTTGGGTAAATTTATTCTTTAAATATAAATTGAAATCATACATCTAAAATTAAAGGTAAACTGTTAGTAAATGAGGGGCTTTTGGCAAACTAGTGTTAATAGTAATGTCTTTAATGATCTGTGGTAGTAAAAAAAAGCTCATTATCCCTGTCACGGGTTACACAGAGATTTAATTCACAGATGTCTGTGAGAGAATAGTGTACCCACTGGTGGGTCCAAGGCACTTAAAGTGGTTGTAGCATCATACGGTAGGTAAATATCTAGTAAGTACATATAAAGGTTTCAGATCAATCAAAGGGTGATTAAGACCAAGCATACATTCAAGCTCATGATCTCATATACACTGGTGGCCAAATGGTTGGATTAATGTACTTATTTAGCTGTTTCTGAATGAAATTGGTACATTAAATCACCAAAGTGGCATTCAACTGATCACAAAGTATAGTTAGGACAGTACTGATGTAACAAACAGCACCATCACTATTTAAAAAAGTCATTTTTGATCAAATCTAGACAGGCCCCATTTCCAGCAGCCATCACCCCAACACCTTATCCTTGAGTAATCATGCTAAATTGCAAATTTGGTTATAGAAAATCACTTGCCATTATATTAAACACAGTTGAAAGCTATATTGTTTGTTAAATTAAGCTTAACATTGTCTTTGTGTATGTTTTGAGTTGCCACATTATGCAATAGACTGGCATGTTTTAAGGTCAATATTAGGTCAAAAATGGCAAAACAAAATGTTTCTCTAGAAACTCATCAGTCAATCATTGTTTTGAGGAAAGACTTCATACAAAGATGAACACTGCAGTCTTCAAAGACAAAGGACAACTGGCTCTAACAAGGACAGAAAGAGATGTGGAAGGCCAGATGTACAACTAAACAAGAGGATAAGTACATCAGAGTCTCTAGTTGGCCTCAGCTGACAGTTTCATTGAATGCTATAGGAAGCGTGGGGTGAAATGTCTCCTGAGTATCTGGACAAACTGACAGCTAGAATTCCAAGGATCTGCAAAGCTGCCGTTTTTTGCTAACAACAATTTGAAGTAGTTTAAGAAGTTCTGAACTTTTTTTTTATTACGTTATTAATGTCCTGACTATACATTGTGATCAATTGAATGCCACTTTGGTGAATAGAAGTACCAATTTCTTTCCAAAAGGGCAAACTTTGTACATTATTCCAAACTTTTGGCCACCAGTGTAAATGTAACATCTCGGGTTACATGTGTAACCCTTGTTCCCTGAAAAAAGCGGAACGAGATGCTGCGCTTTTGCTAAGCACTATGGGGAACAATCCTAGTTGTGACCGAGCTAAAATAATGTGTGTAACACGTCAATGAACATTGACCGGAATGTATAGCCTTGGCTGATGTAATCATTAGATGCACCTGCGGCCAGGCTATAAATGGATACGTCACCAGGTGTCGTCAGATACTTCTTTTTGAAGAGCAGTCCTGGGACGTCCCAGTGCGGCAAAGAAGCGCAGCATCTCGTTCCGCTTTTTTCAGGGAACAAGCGTTACACATGTAACCCGAGACGTTCCCTTTACAAAAACTTCACTATGATGCTGCGCCCTAAAACCTACTGGCGAAACTTGACCGCGTGCCTCGTAGGCCCGGGCAATAATGAGAATGCCTCTTAGAGGGCACCCGCCCACCAAGCCGTGGCAAACCGCAGTGGCCACATAGAACCTGGCAGTGGCGAGGCAAGTGCCCGCTGACAAATCCGGGGGGGGGGGGCTGGGCGACTCGAGGAGAAGTAAAGGAGACATTGCGCTATCAACAAAGGTGAAGACGTCCTCTTCTGCCCTGAAAAATCTACCCAGATCAGTTCTAAGTGGAGGGAGCCCTAGCACTTGAAATGGTCTCGATAACCTCAAGATAAAACCCTGTGAACCTCATTTGGTACCCTTAGGGGCCAGACATGAAAGGTTTCACAATTCGGGCCTAGGATGAGAAGGTCCTCCCTGTTCGGAATCACCCAAGGCGAGCCGTTGAGGAGAGGTATTAACTCAGAGAAACATATCCTGTTTGGCCAGCGCAGCGCCATTAAAAGGAGGCAAGTCCCTTGCTGGTGAACATTGCCAAGACTCCCAGGAGCAGAGAAACCGGGGAAAGAAACGCATACAGACGCATTCTGGGTCATGTATGTGTCTTAACGTCCAGACCCAAGGGGGGTGGGTGATTTTAGGGAGAAGTAGAGGAGACATTGTGCTATTCATAGAGGCGAAGAGGTCCTCTTCTGCCCTAAGCTCTCACACAAACTTGTTCCAAGTGGAAAACGCCCGGCATTTAAAAAGGTCTCGATAACCTCAGGAGAAAGCCCTGTGTCCCTCAGTTGGTACCCTTAGGGGCCAAACATGAAAGATTCCACAATTTGGGGCAGGGATGAAATATTGCCCTGCGCCTGAGATAGAAGATCCTTCCTGTTCGGAATCACCCAAGGCAAACCGTCGAGGGAAGAAATTAGCTCCGAGAACCAAGCCCTGTTTGGCCAGCACGGTGCTATCAGTAAGAGGCAAAAACCCTTGCTGGCAAACTCTGGGCAACTACTACCTTAGGGTGGAGTTCTTAACTCCCCGTTGGTATTTTCTGTCTGGACAGTAAATCTGCTCCCACATACGGGCATCCAGGGATATAACTGACCTGAGTGACAGGAGCTTGCCCTGGGCCCTAAGGAGAATCCGACATGTCAGAAATACAGCTGACAAGAACGTGGGTCTCCTTGATGATTTATGTAAGAGTAACGAGACGACCACTCCTATCCCCTTAAGCTGGACGACCACTTAAGGCCGCTACCCTGCCTGTCAGGGAGGCGTCTGTCATTAGCAGCCTGCGACAACAAGACGCACCTAGAGTGGGACCCAAGGCAGAAAACTGGGGTCTGAATCACATGGAAAGGGAACGAAGCCTGAGGCGCGTAACCCTTATTAGCCTAGGGGTTTTGGCCCTTGGAAGAAATCCCCTGGCTTTGGGCCACAACAAAAAAGGTCTCATGAGCAGAAGGTCCTGAGGGATCAACGAGGACGCGGTCGCCCTGAGACCCGGAAATCGTTGATACTGTGCAAACTTGACCTAGCCTGACTTTGCTCAGGGTGATCTGAATTGACTCAATCCTAGCGGGAAACAGTTGTGCCCGCATTGTGATTGAACTCCATACGATGCCCCGATAGACAGTGTTCTGAGTGGGAGAGAGGACGCTTTTCTTGGCGTTGAGCCTCAACCCCAGAGAAACAGATGAGCTAAGACGATGTCCCTGTGCTGAACTGACAGTTCCTGGAACTGCGCTAGGATCAGCCAGTCATCTACATAATTCAGAATGCTGAAGCCCCGGAGTCGCAAGGAGCCAGCGCTACATCATGCATTGTGAATGTGCGGGTAAAAAGGGCTAGGCTGAGTGAAAGAACCTGACACTGGAAGACTTTGCCCCCGGAAGCGAACCTCAGGAACTTTCCATGTTGTGGCAGAACTTCTAAATGAAGTATAGAAGTGCGTCATAAGATCGATGGTGACCAGCCAAACGAGTTGTAGGGCTTGAGTCAGGACCGTCTTGACAGGCATCATCTTGGACTTGAACACCCATGGGCAGTTCAAGCTTTAAGATCTAAGCCAGATGCCACCCCTCACACTCCATGGGAAACTGCAAGTATTTAGTGTAATAACCTAACATTCTCTCTGGAAGGTGAATACCATGGCCCCTTTAACCAGGAGATTGAGGTTTTTTTTTTTTACATAAAAAAGAAATCCGGTTTACGGTAGTGAGAACACGCCGTTGAAACACGGAAAAGTGGCGAGTGAATTAAATTCTGACGCCCTTATAAGACCCACAGAAAAGAATATATCTGGCAGAAGTTTCTTTCTCAAATCCCTGTTGAGGGGTTGTCGAGTGTTTCGCGTCCTGAATAAAATGCAGGAACAGCGAAAACACCCAATTTTTACGGAAGCCTCTGCAACCCGAAACACCAAGAGGTGGCAGGAATGGAGGGGCTTCGAGGGGGTGCCGGGAGGGGTGAAGTGAAGCACGCGACCCGTCCCCAGGGGAGCTACCCCCTAATCTAGGCGCAAGACCGTCAGGGTTTTCTCTTACTAGAAATTATAGTCCTGAGGTCTTGCTTTGGGGCTGGCAAGGGCGGCGAGACTGTCCCCAATCCCTGGGAGGAGGAGCACGACTAGCCACGCTTTGCTTTTGAGCCTCCCTTCAGACAGGACCGAGGCGGGTCTGAGGCTTGCTCGTCGAGCGCAGAACCCACACTCAGGTCATCCAGGAGGTCAGCCTGGTACACCTGTAAAACAGCATAGTGTGCAGAGCAGCACCAGTCTGACCTGCTGATTGATAAGCCCTTCCCACTAAAGTGGAGGTTGTCCTACAAGGCTTTGAGGGGAGAGAGGGCTTCTTAAGTGACGATGCCGAGCCTGGCGAGAGATAGCCGCAAGTGTTTCTCCGACCGGTGGCATCACTGAATACCCCCGTGCCTCAGCACCCACGATAGTCGTCGAGGGTATGTGAACATATGAAAAAAATATATTTTTTTTTATTTATTTTTTTTTTTTTAGGGGTTCCTCCATAAGCGAAAAAGCTCTTCATGGAGGTTATCAAAGAAGGGAAGGGACTCATGAGGCATTCCCTTTCTTAGACTGGAAGATAAAATCTATCCCGTAATTTGGTTTGGTTTGGGGGTCTCTTTTTCGCGTGGCCAGTCCAATATGGCAACCGCACGAGTAACAACACGAGCAATTCCGCCGTAGATTTTTTTATCGCGGTCGGAAAGCTCGGAGGCGGGATGAGAATCGCAATCCTCCTCATGATCCGAAGAAGCGACGGAACGTGCTTCGAGATCATGTGAAGGACCAGCTGTGTTTGGGGAGAGAACGAGAGAAAGGGATCAACCCGTCTCTTGCTCCTCAGCCAAATCCATGCAAGAGCCCCATGAACGATCTTTTTTTTTTCGTGAGTGCTGACTCCCGGAAGCAAGCGAGGCTAGCGCGAAGTACTTTGCCTGTTAAAGAAAATAGCAGGGCTCGCACCCGCCCTGCTGCAACGCGAGAGAGGCGTGCTCTTCCCCCAAACAAACAGAGCAAAAACTGATGCATCATTTGCGCTTTCAGTCATTCTCTCTTTTTTTTCCTTTTCTTTTTTTTTAAATATAAATATATATATATATATATAATATTTTCTAAACAGAAGAGAAAAGAGAAAAATATTCACTGCACACTGCCTAACCAATTCTAACTCCTAACAAAGGAAAGAAAGTTTTGACAGGGTTTGTAAAACACACAGAAACAGAATCGCTCTGAAAAAAGAGTTTCTGACGACACCTGGTGACGTATCCATTTATAGCCTGGCCGCAGGTACATCTAATGATTACATCAGCCGAGACTATAAATTCCGGTCAATGTTCATTAACGTGTTATACACATTATTTCAGCTCGGTCACAACTAGGATTGTTCCCCATAGCGCTTAGCAAAAGTGCAGCATCATAGTGAAGCTTTTTGTAAAGGGAACACCTGTCCTTCATCAGTTTATATGATAATTTTTTTTAAATAAAATGAATAGTTCCCTACTAATTTAAACAGTGAGAATAAATCATTATTTATACAGTATACACACCTCGATTACATCACATTAATCCGATGCATATGTTGTGCAAAATCTACTCACAGAAAACTCCTCAAAAGTCCCAGTGAAGTGACATGACGAGCGCAGTTTGATTTGGTGTTTTATCATATTTCTTACTGAAACCACTTACCGTGAAAATTTTAGAAGCAATCTCAATACCAGCCAGCTTTTCCAAAGACTTGAGAAATGAACAATGATCTAACTGACAACATTAGTCCATAACCAGCCCACAAACCCACACAGAACATCGCTGTCTTTGCTTACGATGAAGTTGGAGCTGTTGTGCGAGTCCAATGTAGATGAATGAGAGACAAGTGAGTAAAAGAGAATTCCTTTTTGTTTTATCATATTACACTAAGCAGAAAGAATAAAGAAAACTTATTCCAGCTGTACATCCCAAGAAATCTCCCGGCTGCACAAAAAAAGAAAGAAAGAAAGAAAAAAAATCGACTTTCCAAGTGCATAGCTCCCACATTGGTGCATCCCATTCAGAAGTGCCCCCCACCCCCACCCCCCCTGCCCTGTTCCCTTCAAATACAATTACCCTACACTGTAAAAGCTTCAGATGGCTGAAAGGTGATAAAGGTCAGTCAGAATTCACTTTTTAAGAGATTCTTATTGAAAATTCTGTTTTGAATGACCCTACAGCATGGATTGTAGTTCCTTGGAAGTGCCCTGTGAAGACATGATCCATGCCCGTTAGAACAAAACCATGCACATTAAAAAAAAATGTAGGGGGAGAGTGCATTCTTGTTCTGAAAGCATTTGATTGGACAAGGTTTATCAAGCTCTATGTGACATCATTAATGTTCCTGAGTCTTTTTAGTTGGAAGAAAGGGACTGCAGATTTTAAATGCTTATATCTTTTGAAAACGAACAATATTTTTCAATATTATAAAATTATAAAATACTTTGTCAATATTTATAAGTACAGTAGCATATAGATTACCTTTAAAGCTTATAGATATACACTAAAAGCAGCACATTTTCAAATTTTATTTCACAGGGTCTTTAAATATTCTCATGTTTTGAAGATACAAGAAACCTTATAAAACATAAACTCAACTATACCTTTAGGAAAATAAAATTAAGTTTTTAATAGATATTTATTTTTTATACTCTTACAGTAAAGTCCGCCTTTGCGAGTGCACATCACATTTTTGTAGTGTGTGCACCCCCGACTGGTCAAAAATTATATAACAATATAAAACGAATAAAATATTTATATAATTTTTATTTGGGTTACATACACAAGGCACTGCTAGACAACCCAGCCATGTAATAAAACCATGGCTCTATTACTATGAGCTCGCTGGCAGATGGGGAGAGAGCGCAGCTCATCCACTGGCCGGGGAGATGGCAGCTTGAAAGATTTATATGCCGACTCATCAATAAAGACCCAACAGACAAGCACTTACTCTCAGCCTAAGTAACTTGCAGAAAACTTTAGATTCAGGGGCCTGTATGCCATTTATCAACTCAGAAACATTAATACATACACAAAGAGTATTCTTCATTACTAAGATACTAAGAATTTGTGGCTCATTCTTGTAATTTTCTTGCTATATTGTAGGCCTACATTTGGTGAAATTTTGACATAAATTTTAGTTATTTTCTTATGTTCATGCTTATGTACAAAACTGACATTGTCTTGCTTTCTGTGCATATATTCTATAGATTCTACATATATTAACCAAAGATTCACAGCACATACCACACATTGTTTTATTTGTTACGTTCCAGTCAAAATGGCAGTGGAGACCGCATGGCCCTATGTTCTATGATCAAAGGTGAGACATTGAACTCAGTTTCCCAGGGCGCTTCACAGTTTCACTGCTTCTTGTGAAGTCCTGCCCATGGACCCAGTCTCAAAAGCACATATGTGAGAATGCTGTTTGTAGACTACAGCTCGGCATTCCCTGTGCAGCTGGATCCTGGACTTCCTGTCAGGCAGATGTCAGGTGGTTAGAATGGGCAGCAACATCTCCTCATCACTGACCCTCAACACTGGAGCCCCGCAGGGCTGTGTTCTCAGCCCACTCCTGTATTCACTATACACACATGACTGTGTGGCAACACATGGCTCCAATGCCATCATTAAGTTTGCTGACAATATTACGGTGGTAGGTCTGATCACTTACAAACAAAAGGTAGCATTTCTGACAACAGCTGATGTATGGATTGAAATGGACAGCACAGAGCAAAAATCTGTTCATTAAACACAGACAGGCTGCTTCAACTCTAAAATACTGCCTTGAGAGTGATCTTAAATGAGTTCCTTATTGGACCATTAAGGCATGTAAGTATATATATATATATATATATATATATATATATATATATAGGACTCAAGATGGTGCCGATTATGGCTGCTGCGTTGCGAGCTCCAACACAACACTGCAGCTTTTTGTTTGTTTTGTTTACAGCTTTTAGTTTTTTTGTCTTGTCTTATCTTATTGTATACGACAGACAAATGCTTTTAGGCATTGGTTCTGCAATTACACACCGAGAACCGGACTTCAAATTCCTCAATACTGACCCACTGTTTACAAACATGCCAGCGGATCCCTTTGTCTTGGCAATGCAGAAGAAAAGGGGAAAAAGAGCCGGCGTTCTCATCAGAGTAAGACATCGCGCAAATTTACCCCGCTACCCAGTATTCTACTGGCAAACGTTCAATCACTGGACAACAAACTCTGCGAGTTGAGATCGCAGATCTGTTTCAAAGGAGAGATGAGGGACTGCTGCATTATCTGCCATACAAAAACTTGGATGTCTGCGGAGATTCCAGACTCAGCCATCGAACCTGCAGGGTTTCCGTGCACTGAGCGGACAGAGAGAAATACCTCTCAGGTAAAAGCAGAGGTGGTGGTGTATGTTTTATGATCAACAAATCCTGGTGTGATCAGAGGAACGTACATTTTATCAAGTCTTTCTGCTCTCCTGATCTGGAATTTATCATGCTTCTGTGTCGACCCTTCTGGCTATTGAGGGAATTCACAGCGGTCATTATCACCCGGTGTACACCCCCCCCCACAAGCCAACACAGACCGGGCACTCAAGGAACTGTATGGGAGTATAAGTGAGCACCCTGAGGCCGCGTTCATTGTAACCGGTGACTTTAACAAAGCCATTTTGAAAACAATCGACGCTACAGAGGTTGGTTCACTCTCCGTCTAATGCAGATGTAACCCAATCCTTCGATGGGTGAACATCCGTAAATCCGCAGGTCCAGATGGCATTCCGGGCCGCTTCATCAAAGCGTGCGCAAACCAACTGGATGGTGTTTTTACGGACATTTTTAACCTGTCCCTCTCCTTGTCTGTAGTCCCCACATGCTTCAAAATGTCCACCATTATGCCTGTACCAAAGCAATCCAAAATCACTTTTTTAAATGACTGGTGTCCTGTTGCTCTGACCCCCATCATCAGCAAATGCTTTGAGAGGCTAATCAGAGATTACATCTGCTCTGTGCTGTCCACCTCACTGGACCCATTGCAGTTTGCCTACCGCAACAACCACTCCACTGATTATGCCATTGCACTATACACTGCTCTCTCCCACCTGGAAAAAAGGAACACATAAGTGAGAATGCTGTTTGTAGACTACAGCTCAGCATTCAACACCATAGTGCCCTCCAAGCTTGATGTGAAACTCAGGGTTCTGGGCGCAAACAGCTCGCTGTGCAGCTGGATCCTGGACTTCATGTCAGGCAAACGTCAGGTGGTTAGAATGGGCAGAAACATCTCATCACTGACCCTCAAAACTGGAACCCTGCGGGGCTGTGTTCTCAGCCCACTCCTGTATTCTCTGTACACGCATGTCTGTGTGGCAACACATAGCTCCAATGCCATCATTAAGTTTTCTGACGATACGATGGTGGTAGGTCTGATCACTGACAATGATGAAACAGCCTACAGAGAGGAGGTGCTCTCACTGCTACCATCAGGCAGGCGGTATTGCAGCATCAGGACCCGCACCAGCCGACTACATGACAATTTCTTCCCCCAAGCAATCAGACTTTTGAACACTTGATCTCTCACGATCAATATAAATCAGCAGTGCACTTTATTAATCTTATTATCTCACACTGGATTGTCATAAATTATATTCTCTTTACAATAAAATATACTGTATTTTTTTATACACTTTATATACTTTTTTATTGTATGTGTATTTTATATTATGTGAATGTGTATTCTATATTGTGTGTATTGTTTACAGTACATTGTATATGATTATTGTGTTGTGTAATTATGTGTACATTAGATATATAAATTGCGTTGTGTAAATATGTTGCTTATTGTAAATTGGTAAATGTCTCGTCACTGTCATGACTGCAATGTTCCTCGGAACTGCACACAAGACTTTTACTCACTGTTCCACTTGTGCATATGGTTGTGTGACAATAAAGGGATTTGATTTGATTTTGATATATATATATTGGAATGTCAAAAAATCTCCCCCCTCATGGGAGTTTGATTTATTTATAAATTATAATAAAGATCAACCCCTGACATTATGAACTGCCAGCAAGGACAGCCCAACTTTTCTCTCTACGGGAAGAGCTCTCCTTCTTATCCATGATGCTCTTGCCTCTGGTTTCATTAAAACCTCTTCCTCACCTGTGGGGGCAGGTTTATTTTTTGTTGAGAAGAAGGATGGTGGGCTCCATCCATGCATAGACTATCATGGACTGAATAAGATCACAGTTAAGAACCGCTACCCATGCTCCTTAATATCTTTTGCATTTGAATTAATTTAGGGAGCAACAGTATTCACTAAGCTGTATCTTCAAAATGCCTACAACCTTGTATGCATTCGTGAGGGTGATGAATAGAATGGTAAATGGTCTGCACTTATATAGCACCTTTTTAAACTTAGCGGCATTCACATTGCTTTACACTGCGTCTCATTCACCCATTCATACACACATCCACACACCAATGATGGCAGAGCTGCCATGCAAGGCACTAGCCTGCCATTGGGAGCAACTTGGGGTTCAGTGCCCAAGGACACTTCGGCATGTGAAGTCATGTTGGCTGGGAATCGAACCACAAACCCCAAGATCAATGGAGAACCTGCTCTACCACCTGAGCCATTATGAATATCTGGGTCATTATGAATATCTGGTCATGCCCTTTGGACTAATTAATGCCCCCACTGTTTTCAGGCTTTCATTAATGATGTCCTTAGAGATAAGCTTAACCACTTTGTTTTTGTTTGGGTAGACAACATACTCATCTTCTCCAAGACCCTCCATGAGCATGTGCAGCATGCTTGACAAGTCCTATATTGCATTCTGCAGAAACATCTGTTTGTCTAGATGGAGAAGTGTGGTTTCCAACTGTCCACAGTCTCATTCCTGGGCTTTATCGTCACTATGAATGCACCTCTCACTGTTTTGATCAAGGGTTCTCCAATAGATTATACTGGACTCCAAAGGCAGACAAGGTATTCTGGAATTGAAGAGGCATTTCACCACAGCTCCAGTGCTGACTCTTCCCAACCCCAAGCTCCTTATTATTATTGAAGTTGATGCTTCTATTATGGGTGTAGGGGCTGTACTGTCTCAATGAGCACGTACTATACAAGATACACCCATGCACCTATCTCTCTTGCTGCCTCTCTACTAGTGAACGCAAGCGTGACATAACAAGGAAATGTTTGCAGTCAAGGTGGCCTTAGAGGAGTAGTGACACTGGCTAGAGGGGGCTAAAGGTCCTTTCTTGGTTTGTACTGATCATAAACAGAAGGAAAACTGACTTACTCCAAACCAGAACAGGTGGGCACTTTTACAATTTTCATTTCACCCTGTCTTACCACCCAGGTTGAAGGAATCAAAAAATGGATGTGTTGTCCAGGCAGTTCGATCCTCTCGAGCACAAGAATTTTGTCACCTGTCCAGTTGGGTTTTGAGACCATTGTCAGGAGGGCATAATGAACAGAGGGAGACCCAGCTTAAGGCCCACCAAGTGTTCTGTTTGTTCCTAAAAGTTCTCAGGTGCTGCAGTGGGGGCATTCCTCTAGTCTGATGGGCCAGCCAGGCAGCAGCAGGATGATTGATTTTCTGAATATGCAGTTCAGGTGGACCATTATGAAGAAAGATGTCCATTCCTTTGTAGCGGCAAGCCCCACCTGTGCTCAGAATAAGACATCCAGGTTTCATCCTCAAGGGCTGTTTCACCCACTGTATTATTGGGGGCCAGTATGTGTTCTCTGTACACCAGCTACTAGATTCGCACTCATCCAAAAGTCTGTGGAGGATTACAGTACGTGGTGGATTGGGAGGGGCATGTACTGGGTTATAGCACAGGATATTCTGGACCCTAAACTGATCCAGGTTTTTCACTTATCTGATCCAGGTTTTTCACCATTCCCACCCTGACCATCCTAAAGGGAATGTCATGAGATTTTCCTAGAAGGAGGGGTAAGGGGTCCAGTCAGTTCCCTACTTGACCACTGGGGGAGCTATGAAAATCCAAGAACTTTTCCCCACTCAGTTGATTACCTCATTCTGTTCACCCGTGCCTAGTTTTGACATCTGTATATAAAACCACTCTTTTCAGTTGTTATTTGCTTAGTCTTCAGGTTGCTCTGCAGTGTGTAAGTCAGCCCTTATTGGCTGTGACTAGATTATCTTCTGTACTTTTGGTGTTGTTGTACCTTTTGTATACAAATATATATATATATATATATGTATATGTTTAGCCCTGACACTGTGGATATTTTTATGCCTTTTTAACTTGAAGTCTGACTACTTTTGTGGCTTACTGATATTTCCTTTGGATTACTTCTTGTGTTCAGTAAAGACTGCCTATTTTTTTTTTACTATAAACTGCTTCCTGACTATCTGCATTTATGTCCAGACAATATTGTTTTCTTGTAGCTCAAGTGGCTAATCATGTCATTGTAGGGCTCACAAGTTTTGGAGCGGGTGTGTTTATTAGCAATAATTATCATAGACAACCATCAATCATTAATTAATAGAACATTGATCAGAATCAATGTTACACGGGCACCAATTTACGTAGGCTCACAGGTTGGTTAGATCAGTTTTACTATCAAATATAAATTAATAATTACTGTAATGTTTATTAATTATTAATTAATAATTAAATTAAATAATAGAATTTAGTTTGTTAAATTCTATCCTCGGGGCACCACTCTTTGACAAGAGAAAAATGATAGTAAGTGACTGATCAAGTCTCATAAAATTCTACCCTGCAGATTGAGTATTTTGATTGAGAATCAAAATAATCAAAAGGGGAAGAAGTTAGTCAAATTGCTGCCATATGAACCCAGCAGTAATCTGGTTACAGTTGGCTTCTAACAACAACAATTTAACAATACTGAAGTAATGTAGGAGTTCTTGACGTGGCAGAGGCTGGCTTCAACACAATATTCAAACAAACAAACCAGGAATACTTATTATAATATAACAAGATTTATTATAATCAAACAGCAATGAACACTGCCAAAACTAAATGAATATAACACAAAAACATAAGATGAAAATCCTAACTAAATGGTGTAGCTATATGCTAGTGTATGTGTGTGGGTGTGTGTCTTGAGTCGGTAACCAAGACACAAAATGGCGGACTAAACTCCTCGTGAGGAACTAGTCAAAATGGAGGGCTAGGCCGGAAAGGGCGGATCCAACGATTATGTGACGGTGTAGGGAAGCAAGATGGCTGGATCAGATCCAGCACAACAGAGCTAATACCACGTGCGGGTGGTAATAAGCAGACACACAATGGACTGAATGAAACAGGCGGGATAATCTGAAAAACACCAGCCTGATTCACACATAAACCGCGGTGCTGCTCGCTCCGTGAATTGTGAGTGTGTGTGAGAGAGGGAGAGAGAGAGAGAGAGCGAACAAACGGGTTCATGCAATTTAACAGAGACGACACGCTGGTAACAGCGCGATTGAATCATTGATTCAGATCACTCAATAAATAAACATTTCCCCAAAAATGACGATCTCATAACTCCAAACAGCAATCAGCGGTCGTAGATAACATGTACAGTGTAAACAAAACATTAAACGTTCAGCAATCGTAGTTAACATACAAATGAAAACAAAACATCAAACATTCAGCAATCAAATATATATGATTTAGGTTTACAAGAAAAGTCACAGTTTCTAAACTAAATCTGCCTAGATATCAAGCCTTACTTGTGAAATTTTGTGTGATTTCAGCAGGGTTGTCTGTTGGATTCCTGTTGCATTGAGCGGTCAGGAGAAACAAACTGGGTTCGGTCCTTGGTCTCACGCTCGTCAGCGAAAAGACGCGTCTCTGCGTTGGCTTTCAGGTCCGGTGATCGCGAGAAATGCGAGAGGTAGTCAACGTTGTGGGAAAACGATTGAGAAGGGAAGCTGGTCGCCTTTTCCGTTTTCTATATAAATTCACTGTTATCTCACAGTGAAGATGAAATGAACCGGTTGTACACTACACGACTGGAACAAAGCTAAGTTAATCTTACTCTACCGTGGCCAAATGGTGAGGTTTAGAAAAACGTGGTCTTTCTTTGTCCAGAAGGAGGGAAATTCCTTGGTCCGGTTGCGATGCATTCTGGGAAATGGAGTTCAATGTCTCACCTTTGACCATAGAACAAAGGACCATGCTGTCTCTGCTGCCATTTTCAGTGGGGCAAGGCCCTTCATCATAATCTCGCTCTGTCTGCCCTATGGTCTCAGTCTGTTTTCTGTCTGTGTGTGTTTGTCTTGTGTATGAGCACATGGCTGAGTCTGTGTTTGTGTTTGCAATGTGTTCTCCCGACTCTGACCCCTTGTTCTTCATGCCTCACCCCATATAGTCCTTGTTATGTTGATTGTCTTCACCTGTTCCTCATGTGCTCTGCATGTATATTTTGTGCTCGTTTTACTCTTGTGTATGTCGCATCATTTTGTTCCCATGCCTGTTGTTCGGTGTTCGCTTGCTAACTTCCCAGACTGGTTTGTTATTTTGTCATTTTGTGATCGTGTTGATTTCCTTTTCTTTCTTTGCAAGTTTTCTTCCTCGTTAGTTTTGTTTCCTGTTTTTTTCTTTTGTTTAATAAAATAATTAGTTTTTACATTCCTGCATTTGGGTCTTCATTCCTGCAATTTTGTGAAAAAAACTATAAGACCTTCATGCTTGAGATCAGGGAACAAATCCCAACCCTAGCACCCTTGTAACAATTATATTTCAAATTATATTATTATTATTATTATGTTTATACTGTATATATATATATATATATATATATATATATATATATATATATATATATATATATATATATATATAAAAATTGTCTTTAGAACTTTTGTTTTAGTAATTTTCCACCTGTCATCTTAGACAGATGGGGCTGGTGTTGGATGTTGGAGACGGTAAATGTTTGAATTTAGGGAGTTTGTTTATATATGATTATGATACAGGGGGTGTGCAGGATCCAATTAGCCTCAAGGGCTGCACTCCTTTTTATTAATTAATTATTTATTTAATCAAAAGAAAAAAAAAAATGTATTTTTATGTTAATGGAGCAGACTAAACATGCTATTTAAACACATCATGCAAACGACAATAAACCTCATAAACAACAATAAAATAATACAATTTATGCCACGGGTCTGTTGAATGCTTGATTCTGATTGGTTGACAGATGTTCTAAAGGGTGCAGTTATTTTCTCGTAACGCACAGCTATGCAGAAGCTCTAGGTCTTGACCGCAGCTCTTATAACGCTTGACCATCACAGCAAAATAACCAGTTTAAACAATCACATTGGTTAAGTACATAGGAAAAGAATGACAAACAATGTCAATAATATTAGGGCCCAAATAAATACATATATCTATATCACTGATCTATATATATAACTGGATAGCTCATGACGTCACAACAGTGAAGCTACTGCGCCGCCATCTTGGTATTCCCTAACGTTCTGTATTCCTATGGGTCTCAATGGGAAATCGTCTGTTTTGGTGGGTAATTTTTACCTATCCAGTCACATTAAAAACAATGTTTTACGTCTGCATACACTGCATCACAATGCAATCTTCCTAAATATGTAATTCATTATTTATTTTGACTTTCATTTTTCCCCCCTGCTTATTCTAAATGTGAGCGTGTTATGTTACTCTTTATTGCAGCAGCATTACGTTCAGCGGCGACGTGTTACCTCAATAGAAACAAGTTTAAGAAACTGAGGTAAGATATCAGTAGACTTTTTTTTGCAGGCTTTAAAGTTTTTATTCTGAATACATAATTATGTTTTGTAGCTTTTGTTTACGTTGAACGTGCATTGTGGTTATTTTCTTAGGATAAATGAATATTAGCTATGCAGCTAACGTTAACTTAGGAAAATAACCACAATGAATAACAGTATAACTCACCAAGTTAGCTTTTTTGGTCAAGTTGAATATCTAATTGCAGATCAACACCGGTTACATATGATGAATATAATGTGGGCTTGCATTAATTCTCTGTGTGTGATTTGTACTTTTTGCAGTGCACGCCTTAATACGGTCCAGCTCACGGGCATCATTTATAAAGTTATCAATTGGAATAGACGAGGAGCAGGGCTGGACTGGTAATCTAGCCTACCGGACATTTTTCCGGTGGACCGACGCAATTTGGGGTCGATCAGGGTGGACTGGCCATCGGGAGAACTGAGCGGGCCGCTGTGTTGGCCGCGATAATCTAAAACGAGCCGCCGCCGAACACTCTCCCCCCAACAACTTTTGGGCCAGTTATGTCAAATCCCGGGCTGATTTCTCTTTTCAGTCCAGCTCTGACAAGGAGCACATGGATATTGTTGAAGTTAAACAAGGTGAGTTTGCCGTTTGGATTTCAATAAACATCCCACTGAATGTTAGATAAAACTGGAATTGGTTTGCAACAGGAGGAAAAGCTGTATGAGGAGACATTGTTAAAACAACTCTTCAGTGAAGCCAGGCTGACAGAGTAAAAAATATTATACTATCTGTTTTTATTTGCAATGAAGATACTTTTGCAACATGCAATATAAGTCTCATAAAATTACTGTTTCAGATAGTTATAACATTTAATATTAATAGAAAAGTTGACCCAAATATGTAAATTCTGTCATCATATACTCAACCTCATGTCCTTCCAAATCCATGTGACTTTCTTTTGCAGAACCCCCAAAAATTTATTTTGTATTCCATATAAGGAAAGTAAATGGTGAGCAAAATAGCTTGTTTTGGTCACCAACGGCTTTCATTATATGGACAAAAACATTTTTTTAAATGTCATCTTTTGTGTTCCACAGAAAAAGTCATACAGGTTTGGAAGGACATGAGGTTGAGTAAATAGCTGTGCATAAGGTCTTAAGTTGGGGTATAAAGTTCAAGGCTTTGTAACTACTAGTTAGTTTGCAACTAAGTCGGTGCTTAATTTGGTTGCTCCACCTGTTCTTAAGGCAAGTCTTAACTAGTAATTCATAAACTCTCCGTAAAGTGATGCGTAGTCGCATAATATGACGTTTACCTGCATTGATCCAATAAGCAGCCTTCATATTTGTACACAGAAGTATTAAAACACTGTGAACTTCAATTTGATTTTGTTACGGTTGATGTACAAACCTTGTTTGCTTACGTAACCGTCACTGCGGACGTCACAAGAGCAGCTCACTTGAGAGACATATTTTGATAATTAAGATATTATTTTAACATTTTATACTTTTATATTTGACTGTCATTCATATGTTTTTGAAGCCTGAAAAGGAAATCATACCCTTATTTTATTATATGACTCAAGCTTGTAAAAATTTGTATAAATGAATTAGTGAGTTTGTATGGTAATAAATCATCATATTTATGAAACACCTAAAACAGGCAATTAATAGTCATAATCACAATTATTTGATTGATGCCTGTTATGCAAAACATGAGCTTATTGATGTCATAAAATATCAGTCTGCTTTTTTATTCCATCAGTTACTCCTGCTCAGAGTCTTCTGTAAATATTTAGTTTATACTTAGGGTTACTTCGTACTGAAGTTTAATGGTGCAACGCTCAATTATTTAGTGGTGCGTAAATTGTGACTTCGTGCTCATTTACGCCACAACTAAGCTAAGTTTAAACTTTTGTATAGCTGGTGCAACCGGCTCCTGATCTTTATATCAAACTTTCCTTTTTTCTTCTATTTTGCAGTACAAGCTTGTCCAGAGTTTTTTAAGCCGTTTGGAGTGTGATGCAGCACATGTTTCCTTAGCAATGAAGTGGAGGCTGATGTTTGTGCAGCTTTCTGCAATGCACTTTGAGTATGAAGATGTGATTATTGTATGGTTCTAAGTTGAACACGTTTGCCTCAAGTTCCTTGAATGCAGAACCACCATGGAGATCCAGAACCTTTGTGGGGACAGAGATGGGCCTTGTGAGTGTGTGCTGTTGAAGAAATCTCTCAGCTGTCTTGCAGACTTTCAGGACGCTGTCTGACGGTCTTATAAATCCACCTCAGGACTTCATGTCGATCAGTGTGTTCATCTTGGGAAGAGCTCTCGACACTGAGTGCTGATAAACAGGTAGTCCACAGAATCATCTTCATAGTTGTTTTAACTATATGCTATGTACCCCTCCACAGCCTCTTTGAACATGGACAAGCTGGGAAGACATACAGTGATGTTTTTCTCTCTCTTCTGTTTTTTTTGTATGTACTTGGAAGCTTTTGTTATTGAACAAATAAATATGTATGATTTCCTTGAGTGTGCATATGTCAATAAACTTATTAGTAATTGTGATTTAAAAGATCAGGGGATTGTTGAAATAATTAAATGCTCACAAGCTGGTATGTACAACATATTCCAGAAATTAATGCAAATGGATAATTCCATTAAGTAAAGGTAAATTAATTTATGAACACAAGTTCATATACATATACACTGTATATGAACACAGGTTCATATACAGTGTGTGTGTATGTATATATATACATAGACACACACTGTATATGAACTTGTGTGTGTGTGTGTATACTATACAACATTTTTATATTTGGTTCTTCTGGATTTATTCTTAAGATGTACTGTCTAGTTACAATATCAACACAAAGCTAGTCGTTTTTATTAACAACTTTAAAATGTGTTGCTGTGCATGCGCACATCAACATATATATATATATATATATATATATATATATATATATATATATATATATATATATATTTTTTTTTTTTTTTTTTTCCAAATTCCTTTTTATTTGTTCCCAAATTCTTGGTTTTCCCATATTATTATTATCATTATTATGGTCAAAGCTGTGATGAAACTCTTAAGATAAAACTTAAATATAATGTCATTATTATGTATATATTATTATTATCATCATTATTATTACTACTACAACTACATTGAATATTCTAATTTACTATACAGATATTACATTGCAAATAAAAATAATACATATTTAAAATTTCACACATCTAGTTAAATGGAGCTTTTATTTTGGTATTTTGTCAGAAAACCAGATGTTTTTGACAGCTTCACTTCTCATCTCTGGAAAGTAGTTCGCTAAATGGTTGAATATGCTTACTTAACTGCAAAACACTATGATTTCATTATATAAATATATATAGTCTGTATGTGCTGCGATTCACACTGAATAAAGTGATCTGCTTTTTGTCATTAAAACATACACAGAGCACACATGATGTTAATCATGCAGTTAGTGTAACAGTGGCTTCTCACATTCACTTACTGTTAAAGCTTATGCAGTCTGTGTAGGCCATTTGTTTAATTAAATCTAAGCCTTTAGTGGTTTAATCCTCACACTAGGACATATGATTTTAATTTGATTAATTGAGAATTTATACATTAATTACATCCCAAATATGTTAAGATGTTCCACGTTTTATAGTAATTTCTTTTTTTTATCAATGGTTTCCACAACATGGAAATCACAGGGCCCTATAATATCCTAAATTTATTTGAATTTTGGTTGAAAAGCATCCTTGTGCTCCCTGTCTCTTTTGCTCTCATCTCTCATCACTCACATACTGTATGCTGACACACATAAATACACACGCATACACACACACAAACATTAAGACTTGAGTCACGACTAACAAACAGAGCTGCACCCCCACAACTTGATCAATACAACCTATATTATCCAAAATAACTTTTAATATGTGCAAGTGTTTCGATGTGTTTCACCCTAATCAGCATCCTATAGTGGAAGCACCTTTGAGCTCCCCTCCCCCTCTCTTCAGCTCTCACACAAACTCTCACACACATACTCGGGAGCCTGTTTTTTAGCTACGGAAAAATTATTTACAACAATGGCAGTTCTCGCTGCTGCTGGGAAGTATATTTAAACTTACATATTGTCAATTTGAAGCGATGTTATTGCTGACGTGAGCCACATTAAACAATGGTAATTCCACATGCAAAAGATAAAAAGTTTTTCTCTTTCACTCGATCACACATGCACACACACATACACGCACACACACCATCTTGTTAGTCCAATGCTGAAAAGCAGCATATCCGCCGTTGCTAGTTCTAAAGTAACGTTTTCGAACAAGTAACAAAGGCTTGTGCTGTTTTAAAGATAGACACTGAATCAATGGCGGAACAAAGTATTTCCACTCACAAGAGCATTTTTAGGGACGAAAACCAGAAAATTTGATGATATTAAACTCTGAATGATGTCTTAAGGTGTGGCAGAATAATTGAATAAATACATCCAAAACTAGCTCCAAAAGTGTTTAAATGAGAAATTATTACTATCTCTGATAACACTCATGGTTTTGTTTAGGTTAGTGGTGCAAAAGTAATTAGGAGAAGACGTCTCAACACCCATTATTCAGGATAAACTTTTATTTTGATTATTATTATTCACGACGAGCATATACGGTACATTATCACTGTTGAGCTTTTCAAACAGGTTTGTAACCAAGCACACGCTGGTTCGTGCTGTCACTGACAGTGACTCATTTAAGAGAGATAGAGGTCCCTTTCAAGATGCTGCTTCAGCTGCTGATGCTATGGGGAGCACCTCCCAGGAGTTAAGATCTCTTTAGCCCTTTACACTCACGCCAATTTATTGGCAGGCACTTGATGCTTCGCCCCTGAAGCACGCATCATCACAGGCATATAAACTGGAGTATAGCTCCATTTCATCAGAATTTTCTTCTTCAGGGCTGCAATTGCATTTCTCATAAGCTGGATGCCCAAATCTATATTTTGTCATTTATGCTCCATTACCATTACGATCAGAGGAAGAGAACGACAGAATTGATGAACCCAAATAAAAGATTTATTAACAAACACAAATAAAACATGGGTACATATGGAGAACAGAACTAGATATGAAAGGCAAAGGTGAATTAAAACAAACAATTAACTTAACTCAAATGCAGGAGATTATCTTTTGTCACAAGGATAAGTAGCAAACATGTGAGGAGTCCAAATGAAACTAGACAAGGAATGAGAGAGGTACTCTAACCGGCCCTAACATTATCGGGAATCCAGGATGGTCCAGACAGTGTAGGCAGGACCGTCCTCTAGGAGCAGTGGCTGGGTGTGACTAATATAAGTCTTTGAGGAGGAAGGAGAGAGAAAAGGCAGGTAAGGTTTGAGGAGGGATACATGAAAAGATGGAGAAATATGATATTGTGGAGGGAGTGTTAACAGGTATGTTACATGATTAATTTGTGTATTGATAGTAAATGGCCAATAAATTGAGGACTTAGCTTTTTTCATGGGAGTTTGATGCTGATATCCCTGGCGGGTAGCCACACCTTCTGGCCTGTATAGAAATTATGTGTGGAAGAATGCTTGGTGTTAGTCTGGATCTTTTGGTGCCAGAGCACACAATGAAGGTGGATGTGGGCAGCGTTCCAGAGCCTTTCACTGTTCCCGAACCAATGAACTACGATAGGGACCTCCGAGGGCTCTCCAGACCAGAGAGGGGTTGGTAACCAAGGATGCATTAGAAGGGGGTGAGACCAGTAGATGGGAGTCAAAGGGAGTTCTGAGCATACTCAGCCCAAGGTAGGTAGCGGCTCCACTCATGTTGGCTGTTGTGACTGTAGGTGTGAAGAAACTGACCTATCTCCTGGATCTTTCTCTCTGCCTGGCTGTTGGATTGGGGGTGGTAACCTGAGGAGTGACAAACAGAAACACCTTGGTGGTTAAAGAAAGACTTCCATACCCTTGATATGAACTGGGGCCTCTTGTTGGACACTATGTCTTCAGGTATTCCAAAGTTCCCGAATATATGATGGAACAGTGCCTTGAGGGGAATCAGTTGGCAAGCCTTTGAGAATCAGTCTACTGCCACCATACGCAGGTATACCCTTGGGTAGGAGGAAGGCCGGTAATAAAGTCTACTCCAAGGTGGGACCATGGATGGTGAGGGACTGGTAACAGTTTACCAGCTGGGAGACGGTGTGGCACTTTGGTGATAGCAGAATCTGTGCAGAAGCAGACAAAGTGGGTGACATCGTGGACGAGTTGCAGCCAACAGTACCTGTTTCGGGCAAGGGTTCTTGTGATACACGTATTTCCGGGTATCACATTCCGTGGATTCCATTCTAGGAGAGGTGTGCAAAGGGGAGATTGGATGTAGATACAGATAGGTGGACAGGCTGCTGGAGTAGGTTGCTTGGACAATGCGTCGCTCTAGACACAACTGGATTGAACTGATGTTAATAGACGGCGGCAGTATAGGTTCTGGTACGAGAGTGGGCTGTTCTGGTGCCTGTAGGTTTGAGAGGGAATTGGCTATGATATTTTTTAACCTGGATGATAACAGAAAAATTAAAACAGGTGAAGAATAGAGCCCATCTTTCCTGTCAGGGAATGAGAGGTTTAGCATATTGTAGATACTCCAAATTATGGTGGTCTGTGATGATGGTGAATGGATGAAAAGTACATTCCACCCAGTGGTGGCACTCTTCAAGTGCCAGTTTCATGGCTAACTATTCTATTGCCAACATCATTTTTATCCGCTGAGGATAGTTTCTTTGAATAGAAGGTACAGGGATGTAGCCTGCTGTTACCCTGACGCTGAGAGTGTATGGTCCCTATTCCAGTGGTGGATGTATCGACCTCTACTATGAAGGTCGGAATTTGGATGCCTGAGGATAGAAGCTTGTGGGGACCAAGATGGTCTTGGGTTTACCCTTTAGGTGGCTGGTGAGTGGAGCGACTACCATGCTGAAATGGTCTGCACTTATAGAGCACCTTTTTTAACCTTCTCCCAACCTGCTCTACCATCTGAGCCACAGACGGCCCTATCTGAAGTTCCTGATGAATCGTCAGTAGAAGTTTGCAAACTGAGAAACCGCTGTAAGGATATTTGGTACGCAATATTTAGAAGGGAACATTAAAGTGCCCTCATTCTCACACCATTATATGTAAGGATATTTGGTATGCTAAATTTAGAGGGGAATGTAGGGTCTCGATATATCTGAGCTATGAACTAAATTAAACTGTCCTTACTGTACATTATTAGGTAATGAAATGTATAACGGAATTAGTCGTGTTCGACAACCATTATAAATTAGATAAATGACAAATAACTAGATTATTCTCCACCATTAAAATCATAATATAACGTATTCGCTCACAATTTCTACTGTAAGGAATTAGCCTTGATTAATATGATTAATTCACTTATTGAAGTGATATTATTCTCATGGCTTATTGAAAATAATATCACACATATTTAGGGACAGCTTTGAAGTGAAATCTTTTAGAAACAGGGATGAGATTATTTATCAAAATATACCACAGTCAATCATCTTTGAATACAGACAAACTTTATTGCTATTCTAAACATTATTCTAATCTAACACTTATATACACGAGACAGGTTGGTCAAAAGAGTGACAGAATGTGAAATAAATGATCTTTATGGAGTCTGTTGACAATGCCTTAAGAACCATTTATCCTTCTTTGAGTCTACAACGATTTGCTATCAGATTACCCAAATTATTTTATTAATACACCAGCATTTGAGCACAATATTGGAGATGTATTTGCGTGTAGTGGTTTTTCCTTATGTTCTTTCAGTTGCTTGGTTCTTGGTCGCTTGGTTGAAAGTTTGTTCTGTCGATGTTTCGAACCTCTGTAAGATCGTATAGTTATTGTCTGTATGAATGATGAGGTTGGCTTTGAAGTGAGGCATTTTCATGGGTGTGTGAACCAGAGAGAGTGACGAGCTTTCTCGGGATCTCAAGTCCCAAGCTTCCTTGGACATCACATTGCATGGACCTGGTTCCGACAAGATCCCGAGAAGACCACAAGGGAAGAGTCAGAGCGAAGTCTGAGCAGTCAGCGGAGCGCGAGAGACGACCGAAGAAGTGAGAGGAAGAGAGGAAGAGTTCTTACCGTTTGGAAACATTTGAACTGAAATTGGCCGCATCCCCTAAGGTGTCCTGCCCCAATCAGAAGTGACTTTTCAGAGGCACATGGTCAACTGGGCTGTCTTTTCCGACAGTTGATTTTATGGTCCTTTGTTTCATATTCTTACAAATCTCCCGCTCAAAAATTGTTACATATTTAATCATGAACTTTTATATCTTGAGAATGGTACAAGAGACATGATATTTGTTTTCATCAGCTTCCTCCTTGTAACTAAGCAAGTGTTTGCTTACCAAATGTGATATTCTTTCATTCATATTTGTACTTGTAGGTAACAAAGCATGAAAATCCCTGGTTACAAATCATACTGGTTAATTCCTTGGATATACCATATGGATAAAACATTACACACATTTTAAAGTATGTAAAGGTACATCAGGTTATAATCATTAATTTGTCAGTTATACAAGTTACCACAGTTCAAATACATTTTCAGAATTACCTAGCAAGACTAGGTCTTGTATAAATTGTGGATTTAAATGCATTCTGTTCATTTTAGAAGGCTAAATCGGTAAAGTACTGTTACATTTTGTAAAATGTTCCTGGATTAAGATAAAATGCCTTGGTGTTCGAGTCATGCAAATCTGATGGTCTTTTGGAAACCTTTCAAGGCAAAGTCTGCTTTAACTCTGTATGGAAGTTCAAAAGGTCAGGCCAAGGGCCTTTCTGACCCATGACCCTTTTGCTTTAAATTAGATTGTTTAGAGTGTCTTGACCATTTTATTGTCCAAAGACAGGCCTTCAGTAGGAAGTTGAGGCTTGGCCCGTTACTTTATGATGCTGAGGAATTCCAGGATTAAAAGGGTAAATCCTAGATTCAAATCATGTCATTTCAATTCTTCTGCATGTATAATCCACCATCGCTGTAGTTCTTTCGAGGTTGTTGGTGGGGTCCATGTTGTCACCGCCTGAACTTTGGATGGGTCCATCTGAACTCCTTGGGGACATATGATCTATCCTAAAAACTGGATGATTGTTTGGTGAAAGAGACAATTCTCAGCTTTTAGACACAGACAATGATCTTGGAGGTGCTGTAGGACCAACCTTACTTGATAGACATGATCCTCTAAAAAGGGGGAGTAGATGAGTATATCATTGATGTACACTTAGCACGAACCAATGGATAACATCTCGTAAGATTTCTTTCATGTAGGACTGGAAGACTGAGGGGGAGTTGACCAGTCCATAAGGCATTACCTGATATTCGTAATGGCTTTAAGAGGCGACAAAGGCAGTTTTCCACTCATCACCTTCTCTGATGCAGATCAAGTAGTATGCACTGCGAAGATCAAGCTGGTAAAGAGGTGGGCCCCTCTCAGTAGTCCCAGGGCCGCAGGGAATAAAGGTAATGGGTACCAGAACTTCACAGTAATATTATTGAGTGCATGGTAGTCGTTGCAAGATCAGAGACCTCCATCCTTCTTCGCTACGAAGAAGAAGCTGGAGACTTAGATGGACGGATGTAATTCTTTCTAAGGGCTTCTTCTACATACTTTCCCATAGCCTGTTTTTCAGGAATTGACAGAGGTTAGACTTAACCTCTAGGGAGAGGGGCACCAGGGAGGAGGTCAATGGCACAATCCCAGGGATGGTGCTGAGGGAGTTGGGAGGCTTACTGTAGACTGAACACCTCAGTGAATTCCAGATACTTGGCAGGGATGGAAGTGTCAGATTGTGAATGAGGGCTCTCAATTGTGGTGGTGTAGCACAAAAGAGTCCAGGATGGGAGCGATGGACATGAATTGAAAGGCACTGTGATAAACAGCAAGACCCCCTGGCAATTACCTCATTAGTGGACCATGATATGACTGGATTATGGTGGGTGAGCCAGGGGAGACCAAGGATGATGTCTGACTTGGTGTGTGGGAGAATGAGCAATGGCAAGTACTCAGTGTGAAGGGCACCGTACTGGATGGAGAGGGGTTCAGTTTGGTTGGTGATGTAACCTGAGCCGATAGGTTTTCCTGTTATGGAGTGGAAAGGTAGGAGTCTCTCCACTGAGGTTGAGCCAGTTGACGATTGAGGGCGAGATGAGATTGCCTGCTGAGCTGGAGTCAAGAAGATCATGAACATTGAGAGCAAAGGTTGCAGCTTTAATCAAGACATCAATGTAAAAGGGTCTGCTTGATACAGGATTGAAACATATGGAGCTTACCAGCAACCTGGGAGGACGCAGTTGGCGACATGGTGCTCCACAGCTCCATAATAGAGGCACAGGTTGTTAGTATCCTTCTCCAATCAGTCAGTGCTAGACTGGCAGAACATACTTGCATGGGTTCCACCTAATATAGTCGAGATATAAAGATTGGTAAAAGTGTGTAGCAATACATATTTATTAACGAACACAAATAAAACACGAGTATACATGGAGAACAGAACTGAATATGAAAAACAGAGTTGAAGTCAAACAAACTACTTACGTATCTCAAATGCAGAAGATTATCTACTGGAATTGTCTCAAGGATGATTAGCTAACACGAGAAGAATCCAAAAAGACTAGACAAGGAATGAGAGCTTGAGGTGAGTATTTATAGTGTTCTTGATGATATGTCTGATGGAGATCAGGTGAGCATAATCAGTAATCAGGAGGGTTGGAGCAGGAAGAGAGAGAGCAGAGACTGATGAGGCCGTGACAATTACAGTGGGTGAATTATTTTTCTGCTACCTTTTGTGCTCCGACAAACAAAAGTATCCTTTATCACTTGCTCATTTGATACACTCTTGATTTGTGTTAGTGTGTGTGATTTTACTGTGCACAGAAGCAATTAAAGAGTATTTGCTTAAAATGTATTTTCAATATGACATTTCGCAAATGTTTCGAACCCTGCGAGCATTGTATCTCTCTTTCCTGACATGATGAGCGCTGTGTTATTTGCCTGGCCGAGCCCATGCAGAGCCAGTGCTTGGTGAGACTGATTGCGCTCATGCTCAAAGCTGGAAGGTTACTGTGGAGAAAACACACATACACATACTGATTGTCAAGATAAAGTCAGTGTTTAAGGAAGAATTTAATTTACCCAGGACTACAGGACCTGCATCTTACAATATGGGGAAAGGCAAGTCAGAGTCAACATATGTTAGAATGGCTGTAATGCAGCATTGCATCTTTACACAGAATTTAGGGGTGGCACAGATCTGCCTCATCTTGGCAGTATAATGTCTTTAGAGTATTATTTTATTTAATTACCGTATGGGTTCTGAGTTAATTGATCTCCCATGCATGAAGCCACTACGTAATCAAAGAGCTATATTCTTTGTTTGCCTTGAAGTATTGAAGACCAACTGCTGAAAACATCTTTAGATGAAAAATGGAAAGAGAGAGAGACAAGGAAAGAGAGAACGTGCAAGTCTCTGAGGTGGGATAAGAGAGAAAATACATAAAAATGGGATATTTCTGTGAGGCAGAATCAGAAACTTGCATGCTCTGTCACATCCCAAAGGAATTATAAAAGGACAAAGCCTACATGAGTCACTCTGGCGCTGGTCACTCAACACAATCAAATCTCTCATTACAGGGTGTGACAAATTGGCTAAATGAATCATCCCATTTGGCTAATAGCATCAATAAACACTGGTGTCCCTTCCATCCACTGCTGAATAAGACAGTAGTGGGAAAAGTGAGAAGTGTGTACATCTGGATTTGTTCTCCCCCTTCATGTTAATAATATTACTGCAACCCAAAATTATATAATGCATTCATGAGCATGGAAGTGATATTTGGGGCTGGTTTGACCACATATTTCCTAATACAAGAAACTGAGACTTTGCGGATGAGGAAAACATTGCCTGGTAGGAGATAATTAGCTCTCATAACTTGACAAATGGGCTTATACCTATGTGTATACATGACTAAGATGGCCTTATATGGTGTCTTCATTAATAGGCTTGGTGTGGCATCTCCCTTTGTAATATATATAAATATTTATTGGTCCACCTCCTGAGCGGAGACAAGCTAGTAAACCAAACAAAACACACATATATTAATTACACCCCAACAGTGAGGAAAAGCAGAGCATAGGTTTTATATGAGCATGAGGAAAAACTGGGGCACCTGACTGGAAATCTAAAGATAAATATTATTTATGTATATTTTCCTTTCATTTTCAGAGTGGAGGGGTTTTCCGTTTGTGAAAATACAACAGAGGATAAGACAATATTTATTTTTTCTTGTTTGTCAATAAGGTATGCTTTGAGAGCTCCAGGTACACATTCTAGTTAGTAAATTAGGAACAAAATTATGTTAATTAAAATACTGTTGTAAATGGAAGTGCAACGTAGTGCAGCGTAGTTCTAGCGGGAAGACTAGCAGCTGTACATCATCACTTCATTAGCGGGATAATTCCTAGCCAATCGCATGGAAGCCATTGCTTTATAAGTCTGCTCACAATCTATCACATTGCTGTTTCAGTGCGCTAAAACACAGGCAACTAGACGCGCTTCAACGTCTCCAGGCCACATGTAACCAGTGCACAGCACTTCTCCGGAAGCCCGCCTTCCCTCTCCAACGACGTTGTCATTTCATCTCAACTTCTGCCAACATCAAACCCATGAGGAGTAAACAACCAGCAAATACCTCTCATTCACTTGGGAGATCTCTTCCAATCGCATTGCACTACCCAGCATGGAAGGAGCGCGCAACCCGCGAATCCTGCAAAATCATCGGCTCAGGCAGCAGCCGGCTTCCATCAGAAATAAGTCTTTTTCATCACAAAGTTGCAACGCTGCCTGTTCATCATAACGCATTCACATCAGTGTCAATAGCCAGTATTTCATGTCAACAGCGCATTCACTCATAGTATGGCAGGCAATCGCGTAATCTCACGAAGGCAACCCGGTCAAGGTTCATTCACTTGTCATTCACAGTCTGCATGCCCGAGCGTTCCCCATCGGGGAATTAAGATAATTATTCATGCATATCATCATGTACAGTCAACGCTTATCATACAGGCTCTCATTACTTCATTCAGTAAGATTCCCCCATTTTGCTGCCGCCTTCGCCCTAATCACGTAACAGGCGCGTTCCAATTCATCATCCCTATGCCCTACTCACTAGGAAGACCGAGCCCACGATGTGAGCATTCCGAGGGAGCATGACATCAGTTTCACCTGTTGATGTGCGCCCCCCCTTCCCGAACACAAACCATGCAAATTACATACCCAACTTAAATGGCTGTATCTACTGGCTCCCCTGCAGTATGGACACAGTTGTAGTATTTTTTGAAAGACACTTTGGGCTTCACTTCTCAAGTTTCAGAATTAATATATGTTGTTATTTTATAGCCAAAAACAAAAAACAAAAAAAAAAAAACAGTTTTGGACTTTGAGATGGGCTCATTCTGTTTAGAAGACTTCATATAAAAGATAATATACAGTTTTACAACAGGAATGCTGCTCCGATTGCATAGTCTGTCGAAGAACGATGATGAAGCGTAATTCTTCCAGGCGAGATCTCATGTAAACATGGAGAACATATCAAGATTTATAATTGCATACAAAAGTGCTTCTGGACGTTATAGAATGAATTCTGTCATGGACAATTGACCCAAGCAGGCTGAACTGGATTCATCTGGCGATCGCTATTTCATAATAAGGTATGAAGTCCCATTTTGATATTACATGTTGTCATCTGCACTTCCGGCACAAATAAACAAATTGCTGTTTCTGGAGGACTGCTATCATGCTACAGAGATCGGATATCAACGTCGAACACTTAGACCTTCGAAAAGACATATAATCTGTTATCATTAAATCGCATATTCATGCATGCATGTATCAGAATGCAAATATATTAAACGTAAGCAGAGTGACTTCACTCCCGAGCACAAACAAACGGTGTGTGAAAAAAGCTTGGAGGATCATCAGAGACTCCAGCCACCCGAGTCATGGTCTGTTCTCACTGCTACCATCAGGCAGGCGGTATCGCAGTATCAGGACCCGCACCAGCCGACCACATGACAGCTTCTTCCCCCAAGCAGTCAGACTGTCGAACAGTTGATCTCTCACGATCAATAATCTCACACTGGACTGTCAACATATTCTCAATAGTAATTGGTATATGTCTCGTAACTGTCATGACTGCTATGTTGCTCGGACCTGCACACAAGAATTTCACCTACTGTTGCACTTGTGTACATGGTAGTGTGACAAAGTGATTTGATTGATTTGAAATGCATATCAACGGGTTAATATAGCCTTCACCAAGCCTTGTGAAAGTATTTACTTCGTTCAGTACAACATTCGATGAGGTTCCCAGAGCGCCTCCAAGGGCGCATTTACGCGATCCATAAAACGCAGCATTTTCTTACTCCAGACGTACTTCCATGTTCTCATCGCTAGCACCAATGTTGCGGCGCGCCTCTGACACCTAGCGGTAGGCTCCGCACCGCTTCCCCTATTCTTCAGATTATCTACCACCAGCGTAAGGTGGTATCTACCAATTTCGCTATGATCAGGACATACAGCGAGTAATTCCCATCTCATGGCATACTTTCATTTAATTATCATTCACTCATCATGGTCAGACCACTACAGCAACAACTAATCCGAACCAATATGATTGACAGCGCAAATGCCAGAATCCAGCCATACATGTTTAGGCGTGCGTGTATCTGGTCTGACAATGGTAACTTGGCACAGCAGCCGTCGAATCAGCTTTCAAGCACATTCAGAAGGAGATATGCAAATATTCACTAAATATATAGTGCGATACTGCATCTTCAGGTCGTAAAGGTGGGACATGAACAGCCGGAACTGATCCATGCTCGAATCACATTCTGAAGATCCCGATTCATATCAACACACATTCACAAAGAAGTCTCGTGCAAGATGATTTGCACAAACATACACACATTCTTGTATGTTTTGGGGCACACCTCCTTCAAAAACTAAACTGTCCACTGCATCTTCAGGGCTCTATGCCAGGAGTACATGAAGACTCATGTTCCTTTTACAGCCAACAACCAAACTCATGAAGCTGAGACATTATTCTTCTCACCCTATTTGCTCCAGCTCGAGGAATAAGAGGGAGGAGAGAGCGAGAGACAGGAGAGGAGAGAGAGAAAAAAAAAAAAAACACAACGTGCCACGTCTCTAGAATTCTAGATATTACACACATTCTCTAACCATGCAAGCTTCCCCCCTAAAGAAATATGACATGATCAGGTCTATTTTCACGTCATTCCCTGGTCCGTTTGGGTCTCCTAACGCAATCTCCAGCCCCATCAGTCCACCTCAATTTTGCCATGCTTCTCATTCCTCAAGGCCACTCTGCCGTTTTTCCACCTCCTCACACTAGCTCATTCCATAGACGGCCTCTCCTACCCACCAATCGATGAATTTCCGGACTACACGCCCCTATTTCTCGTACATGGCTCCCTCCATAGGATTCAGGGTTTGCCGTCTAGGGCTATGGTTCACAAGGGAATGGCCAGAATTATACTTTCTTCAATATAGCTTCCTACGCTCCAGACGCTCTCTTCATAAGTATTCCCATTGCTAGATATTTCATAATTGAATGTATTTAACAAATGTTCTCGACCTACAATCCCAGTCTCAATGCGGCTCAGCAGAGGGAAGAAAAAAATGACACCGAGACCCAAGCTTCAAATCCTTCCTCGCCGTTCGTACAGCACTTCATCTTATGGTCCAGCAAACAACCCTCCCCTCTGTAGCGTATGAAGGATAATCATTAACCCATCAGATTCATGAATTCAAAGAACCCCTTTTAGGGCTGTCGCGGTTAAGAAATTTCCCTTGCGGTTATTATGGGTGGCTCAATAGCGCGCCGTTTTTTTTATTTTGTTTTTTTACAAACCTAATTTATCCTGATTTTACTGCATACAAAGCTCTATTGTTGAGTTATGTAGTATATATTGTTACTTTGTAACTGACAGAGAGACACGTTTTAAAATATTTTTGTTTATTGTTAAATGCCAAACAGCAACAAGAACATGCCTTTTCCAATTAAAAAAATGAAAGAAATCAAAGAGTTCTAAAGTATCACATGAAAACAAGTAGCCTAATAAGAAAATGCCTTTTGAAAACGAAAGAATTCTAAAAGTAGGCTAAGTGAAAATACAGAGAATAAACTTAAGCCTTAACAAATGCGATTTAGACCTGGGTTATCATGTCCTTGTTTCGCGCTAGGAAAACCAACATATTAACCTTATGTGGTTTCAGGGAGGATCGCATGGGGGTAACAATATTCCCCGCGGCACTGAAAACCCTTTCCGACGGTGTGCTCGTTGCACAAATACACATGTATTTGCACGCGAATTTGGACAGCAGCGGAAATCTAGACTGATTTTCGCACCACCAGGACAGTGGATTCACGTTGGTGTCGATGCACTCCTCATGCAGATAGCGCGTGAGCTCGTTATCTGCTCGCGCTCTCTTGGGTATGGGCGTTGACGCGGAGGTTGTCCGTGACTTCAGCAGGTCTCCAAGAGTCTTTTTCTTTACTGCAGGTGGCACTACCGCTTGCTCTTCGTCTCCAACCTCTGACGCACGGGCAGCGGTCTCTTCGTCCTCCACTCCCACCATCTCTTCGATGAGTGCGGATTTTGTCTCCGTGTCATTGATATGATCGCCCCTATATCGAGGATCTAAACAACACGCCTTTGCCAAAAGTTTTTGTAAGGCAGCTGGTTCATACTTCCCATGTAGAACACCACACATTTTGTGCTTTATGTCCGATGTTAAGGTGGTATCCTCGGATGATGGTTTAAGCCAACCCGTTCGGTTAGCGAGATGACACCTCAAATTAGATGTATTGCCGCGTGTCACAGGAACCTTTTTGCCACAAATTTTGCATATCGACTCATCTAAATTCGCTAAATTCGCTTTTCATTGGGTTGAAAGCCGAAATGTTCCCAAACTGGCGACGTGACATTAGGTTTTGGGACGAGAGCGACTGCCATCATTTTAGTAGGCCTATTCAAAATAAACGAAACACCAGATAGAGCTACAATGGTTCGTGGGAAAATGTTGTAACACTCTTGCATAATTATTAATTTATTTAACATTAAATGCACAGTGACAAATTGTAAAACAAAAAGGCCACAGCCTTATGGAAGAAAGAAAAAAAACTGAACACTGCGATCGCTGCGGTTTCTGCGGTTGCTTTCCTTCCTCTGCGGTTGGCTGGTCAATAGCGCGGTATTACAATATTGCGGTTATCGTGACAGTCCTAACCCCTTTGTAAGATCACTGAAATGGCGCCCGCTAGTCTGTGAAGTACAATGAACTATTGACAAACCTCCTTTCCCATGTGACACTCCAAACAAGTGCTGTCCCATGTGAGAAAGGCACGTGAAAGTTGGCAACAGAGTGTGTGTGTGTGTTTTTCATTTGAAACCTAGAAATGTTTATTTCTAAGGGAATATATTTTAATCCCCGCATGTTTGTGTTTCTGATGTTAGATCAAACTAGTAAGAATTGTTTCGTTGTGTAGTTTAAACTCTGAGGCTTTATATTTAATAGCCTAAGAGTGTATATCCAGTGTAACAAATATATTGTTCTTGGTATCAAATTAAACCTTACGATTTGTCCTAGCTGAATATGAATATAAGATCACCTTAGAATTGTGTTCTGCTATGTTTTTACCATCTTTTGAGTTATTCAAATCGAAGTCCTGACCGAATCATAAAGTATGCAAATGAGCCTTGACCAGACAAAGGGAGCAAACTCATGCCCAAAACGGAGGGGTCTCATTGGGTCGCTTCTCCCAAGGGAGGTGTGACCTCCCTACCTTTAAAAGTCAGGACCGGCATTTCAACTCGCTCTCTTCTGCTGAACATTTCAACCCTCTTATTTCTTACATCTCTCTTACTTCCCCACTTCACTTCTGGACCTCCCTTGGACTTCTTCTGGATCTCTTCAAGCCATCTTACACTCTCTCACTTCTCCCCCCGATCTTCTGCAACCCTCCGGAACGCTCGTCAACTATTCAACAGTCACCCTCTAAGACGCCTCGAGTTTCCAGCAAGCAAACCACGCTCTGGAAACACCGAACCGAAATCTTCCGTCTCAAGAACACCACGAGGACACGATACCCACGCAGCCTTGCTCAGCCACGCAAAAGGTCCTTTTGTGCAAGTATTATTCCATTGAAATTCAAATGCCTGACAGTGTGTAATTTCCTTGCTGGCTTCAAAGGGTTAATTGTTGTAACAAGTTTGCCATACCTCTAATAATTCTTTACTTTCCCTTACTGTGTTTATTTTGCTTATTTTATGTTTATTCTATGTTAAATGTTTGTTTGTTGAGTTTGTGATATATCCTAGTTCTTTGTATTAAACCCAATTATACGCTTAGTTGTCTGTGTGTGTTGGTCATAAAACAAAGCCTCTTTAATGTGCGATTTTAAGCTAAAAGCTGATGTTATCAAAGTAAGTTAACGTGCTTTTGATGAATAGGCTTATAACTAAGAATAAACCTTTAAGAGAATTGATCAGGAGTATTTAGCAAAGCGGTTCGCTGGACGAACTGACTGGTTGCGGTAGCCTACGGGTCAATTCCATTGAGGGTTTAATTTAATTAATATAGCCTGTCTGCATATAATGTATATTCCTAATTAATTATAATTCGTTGTGTTTAATTATCTATATATATTTGAAGCAGACTCTTGGACTATATAAGCCCTTTTTGGGGCGTTTTTGTATGTATTGGTATCTAGGTCAACCCGTATGATTAATCATTGATTACGATCACTGGAATTAATTGTACATTCCCCAAACCTGACCTGCATACCCTACATATAATGGTGGAGAATGCGGGCACATTTTAAGCTTTGTTTTGTGAACGAATGTATTGTCAATTTTGTGTATTTTTGGTTGTTTATTCTGTACGCGAGCGCGCCGAACTGAAAGGCACAAAAAGCCGTCCAAGTTCAGCACGATTAACAAGTTGCTAAATAATGTTTAAACATTTGTTGCCACTGTCGAGTGATAAAGTAAATTGCAGTTCATAATATTAAAATTGCTTCTGTAAAGACGCGCTATATTTTAATATTACAAAATCCCCTGTTCAGAACGATGTTCTTCTGTCGGGGCGATAAAAAGACTGAGTGAAGCGATGCTCCTTTTCTCATCTTAGTAAGGCCTGAGATTATAAACGTTATAAAATTAACTCCTGGTTTACATTGACGTAGCTAATCAATCGGAAACCTAATACATTTTGAATAAGTGCTATATTTCTGATGTATATGGGAGCCGAACAACAGACGTACAATTCCTGTTGTCCACATTTATTCGTAGTGCAGGAAAAGAATCTGCCACGCCGTGCAAGAGCAGAGACTGCACTAAAAGACAGAGATGCTAAAGCCAGAGCCTGTGAAAAGCACCTGAACATGGCCCGAGCTGAAATCCATGAACTTATTCAGCACAGAGACCGTCTCCAATATGAACTTGACACTGTTCACAGAGAACTGAAACATTCTAATAGACTGCAAAATGAACAGAAAAGGGAAACGCACACCACAGAGTTTCCCCTGACCAGTGGGCCCAAGCTTTTCAGCCAAGAGCTCAGAGCTGAAAAGGGGGGTGAAAGCCCACTGTTCAACATGTCACCAGCCAGCCTCCAAGAACCCCCGTCAGCAACAAAAGGGTGGGAGCCCGCCCACAAAAGCCTGGTCACTAACCACGGCATGGCTCCCAAAGAACTTGACAAGCTGGCCAGAAACATCCCTACTTTCACCCCAAACCCTGCAGGAGGCCACGATGTGCACGCCTACCTGCAAGATATAGACTTTCACTTGCACACTGTTCCCAACGTGACCATGCGGGACAGAGTGTACCTGCTAAGAATTACGTCTAGTCTCGACGTACGCAGCTTCCTGGATTGACAACCAGAGACTGTCAAATCAGACTACCTACAGCTACGGCAGGCCTTCATCAGAGAATTCTCTGATCCAGAGTCAGAGCAAGGACTCATCGCCGCTATGGACCTCAAACAGGCCCGACTGGAAACTCCACAGGCCTACTACAGCCGCATCCGACGAGCCTACTTCGGAGCACAGAACGAACCTGGTATGGAAGAAGATTTCAACTTCAAAACTCTTTTCCTCCGGAACCTGCATCCCATGGTGAGCCATCACTTAGGGGTCCTGGCCTGCCCTCGTAGCATCACTACCCAACAGCTGCGAGACTTAGCCCATAAAGCTTTCACCAAGCAGAAGATTGCTTCTGAAAAGACTGTGAAAAATCCCACCATTTGCCCTGTCACTGATCAGCGCTCAGCGCTGGCACTAGAGGGCGTCCAACAGCATCACAGTAACAGACCTTTTTACCCTGAGGCAAGACCGTTCCATGACAGGAGAGGGCAGCACAACTGTGATGGTGCTCGTCCTAAGCACCAGAGCGGGCGCTCTGGAAGATTCTACGACAGCCCACGGCCATCCCACAACCAAAAGGGTGGAGCCACGTGGGAAGCCAACCGATGGCCCAGACAGAACCGAACCCCGTCGTCGAGAACGTCAAGCCCAGACAGCCCACAGCGGGACCCCTCTCGGCATGCCTCCGGCAAGTCCAAGTCCGAGCCTACCCCACAGAAAAACAGTGAGGCCACGGCGGAGACCGCAGAGATCCTGAAGGTTCTGAAAGAGCTTCTTCATAGAACACCTCACAAGAAAGACAAAGAGGACAGGTCAGACTCCTCATGACTAAGCGTAAGGCATGAGCCCAACACCCTTCCTGACTGTCCTCCTACTGAACCAAGCACCCAGAGCACCGCTCTTCAGACACAGACTACCGAACCAGCTATCACATCACCAAGTGACAGCGACACCCACTCACTGCAGTTGACAACCACACATCCTGCAGCGGACAACCCAATCCGTCACACCAGTGACCAAGCCCCTAAGATACCAGAAAGTGCTGTTTTGGTTGTGTGTCTCTGCACCGAGTCACCCGAGACCGACCCTAATTGCTTATCGATCACCACACAAGCCCCAACACCAAAACTCCTGGGGAATCTGATCGAAAAGGGGGTAGCACGAAAACTCTATCTCGCCATCACTGTGGAACATGAGGTGAGACTCGAAGCCCTGGTAGACACCGGAGCAGACCTCACCTTGGTGTCAGCCGAACTCTTTGAAAGACTCAAATTTGAAGCTAAGAGACAAAATCGAACTCTAAAATCTCAGAATTGCATGCTAAATGTCCAGTCATACAGCCAAAATGACGTCCGGCTTGAACAGGTAGCTCCCATTCACCTGACAATTGGTCCTATGAGTGTGGTACACCCTGTATACATCTCGCCGATGAACACATATCCCCTCCTTATCGGAAAGGATCTACTAGACCGCTTCGAGCCCCTGCTGGACTTCAGACAGCTGAAGATGTGGGCTCAAGTGCGAGAACCTCTCCCCCTTCAGTCACTCCGAACACCTGAACCAGACTGTCAGGTCACAGAGGTCACAGGAACTCTCGCAGCCAGCCACAGTGACACAGCATCAGCACCAGAGCGAGATTCAAGTTCACTACTCTGCAAATTTCAGCTCACCCAAGACTTTGATTCCTTCTGCCCCAAGGTCACAGCTGACCTGCACTTGAACGGTGTAACTACCACTGACATCATACTTGCAAGCCAAAATGACGTCCGGCTTGAACAGGTAGCTCCCATTCACCTGACAATTGGTCCTATGAGTGTGGTACACCCTGTATACATCTCGCCGATGAACACATATTCCCTCCTTATCGGAAAGGATCTACTAGACCGCTTCGAGCCCCTGCTGGACTTCAGACAGCTGAAGATGTGGGCTCAAGTGCGAGAACCTCTCCCCCTTCAGTCACTCCGAACACCTGAACCAGACTGTCAGGTCACAGAGGTCACAGGAACTCTCGCAGCCAGCCACAGTGACACAGCATCAGCACCAGAGCGAGATTCAAGTTCACTACTCTGCAAATTTCAGCTCACCCAAGACTTTGATTCCTTCTGCCCCAAGGTCACAGCTGACCTGCACTTGAACGGTGTAACTACCACTGACATCATACTTGCACTATGGGCAGACAACTCAGCCATCAGCCCCTCCCTATACAATGCTCTCATTGAAGACACACCGGACCTTCCATCTGCCAGCAAGCGCACCCGTTTCCCTTTGAACTCATGTCCATCAACAATGGTGACGGCCAAAAGGATCTGCGCCTTGAACTTGAAGTGGAACTACCGGTGTCTGACCCACTACTTCCTGGTCCTTCCAGAACTGCCCCATGATGTCTACATCGGAGCAGACATTCTGATTCGCCTCAACGCTCATGTAGACATTATTAATGAGGTCTTGTGGGCCCCACTGACTTTACAGCCTCCTGTGGTTCCAACCAACACTGCGAACCTCTGGTCAGGCCAGACCATTCCAGAGGTCTGCACCTTGGTCAAGAACAGGAAACTGTAGTACCAGCATACACCAAAGGGGTCGCTGTTCGGCTCAACATGCGCTGTGGTCAAACCCTAAACCACACGCTGGGTTTCTTTCAACCTTCACCCGAATGCGTTGAACTTGGACTCATGCTGGAAGCCACTCCCCTCACTGAAGTGTCATCCCGTGCTGTTTACATCCTCTTCAACAACTGCATGGCAATGGACATCACAATTCCAAAAGCCTACCGGGCAGGATGGCTAGTGAGCCAGGACTTTCATGACTTTGAACTAACATTACCAATCATTGGGCCCATCCCAGCTTCAATGATACCCGAAGGGCACACAGACAACACCGTCTTCACAACCCCCTTCAAGATCATCTCCATAACTTCAGTCATGCCAGTGGACAAAGACCAGGTATGCAGAACAGAACTGACAAAGGACCAACACCTTGCAGTATACACAGTCTCCAAACAGCCTGCCTGCGAGATTAATGACACTGCCGCACCTTTGCCTGCCAACACGACAGACGACACACCGACGGATGAGCCGTACCCAGGATTCGAGTCTCAAGTTCAGCAAATTCTAAAAGACGCTGACGCAATTAATAACGATGCAGATCGACAAGAACTCAGACGAGTCCTTTACAAGTTCAAAGCATCGTTTGCCAAAGACTCTCTAGATTGTGGTCTCACCAAGCTCCACACCGTGTGCATCCCAACGCACCCTAATGCTCCTCCCACGTTTGTCAGGCAGTACAAGATCCCCATCGCGTCACACGAACCGGTGCAAGAGATCATCGAATCCATGCTTGAAAAAGGTGTCATCCGTCCATGCAACAGCACCTATTCTGCCCCCATCTGGCCCGTCCTCAAACCAAACGGCAAGTGGCAACCCACCATTGACTACAGGAAACTGAATCAACAAGTGCCACTGTCACGATGGCCCATGACTCAGCTGGAGCAGGAAATACCCAGAATCAGAGGAGCCACCATCTTCTCTACACTCGATGTGGCCTCTGGATTCTGGACCATACCAGTGCATCCAGAAGATCAGCACAAGCTAACTTTCACATTCGGCAACAGACAATTCACTTTCAACAGGTGTCCGTTCGGCTATGCCAACTCACCTGCTGAGTTCAACATCTTCCTGAACAAAGCGTGCCCAGATGCCAGAACGAGAGGCAATCTTATCTACGTAGATGATATTCTCATGAAAAGCACAACAGTGGCTGACCACATGAAAGAAATAGACTATGTTTTGAACCAATTGTCCACTGCTGGCACCAAGATCGCCCTCCACATAGGACAGTGGTGCCAAACCAAGGTCAACTATGTGGGCCTACTCATAGGATCACAGGGCATCGAACCACAGTCCAGCCGTATTCAAGCCATTCAAAACATCAAGCCACCCACCAACATCTCAGAGCTGCGAAGTTTTCTAGGGGTGTGCAATTACTCGCGGCAGTTCATTGAGAGCTACTCCGACACTGCAAAACCTCTAACTGCCCTTCTGAAAAAAGACTGCCCATTTGTATGAACAGAGGTCCAAGAACATGCCATGGACGAACTGAAAGGACACCTATGCACTGCTCCGTGCCTGGCCTACCCGGACCCACAAAAAGAGTTCTACTTAGAAGCTGGATTCTCCAGCCACTGTCTCAGTGCTGGCCTGTACCAACGGCATGACCAAGACAAAAGAGTAATCGCATATGCCAGCAAGACACTTCTTCCACCTGAGAGTAAATTCTCAGACTGTGAAAAAGCTCTGCTCTGCACTGTATGGGCCATCCAGAGATTCTCCAACTACATTGGAGCCCAAAAGGTTATCATAGAGACTTGCTACCAGCCTGTCGTGTTTCTCAACAGCCAGCGTATCTGAGATGGCGTGGTCACCAATTCACGCATAGCCACGTGGTTAATGGCCCTCCAGGGGTGCAATGTTGAGGCACGATATGCTCAGAATCACAAGTCGACGCTAGGCAACGGCCTGGCTGCCAGCCAGAACTGCTCTGATAACACACCAGCTGCAATGATGGATGTGGAAGAACCCCAACAACAACAACTAACCTGTCACAGGTTCTTTGAAAAAAATGCGTGCCAAGGTATGCCCACAGCCTACGTCGATGGATGTTCCTACAACCAAGAGGGCATTCGTCAAGCAGGAGCAGGTGTATTATGGGTAAATGACCTGCCGTGCCCACCACAACACTTCAAGCTGGGCCCGCAGTCATCACAGTATGCAGAGGTTGCAGCCATTCTCATAACTCTGCAAATCGCATCGACCCATAACATCAGAGAACTCCTGATCTGCACAGACTCCAACTACGCCAGACTCAGTTTCACATGCCACCTTCCAAACTGGAAACATAATGGCTTTAAAACTTCGAACAGCAAGCCTATCAAACACCAACACCTGTTCCAAGAATGTGATGACATCACAAGAAATGATAACCCGAAGCAAACAAACTTTTCCTGCAACAGTGCCACCCTCACAGCCTCTAACGCTGGCTCCGCAAATGTCAAACAACGACATAGCGGACATGCAAGCCTCTGACACGTCCATAAAGACTTAAAGACCCACCAACCACCCTCTACCGCCGTCTGACCTCACTGACAACCCGTGCCTCAGACGACTGCATGACATAAAGCACATGCTGCGTGTGATCAACAACATTTTGTGGTATGCACCTGATGACATCACAGTGCCAAGGCTCGTGGTGCCACAGTGCCTAAGGGGGGTCATGCTAAGTTATGCCCACGACGCACCATGTGCCGGGCACCACGGCGCCAGAGCCACTTATAAGACACTGAAACAAGTGGCATACTGGCCCCGCATGCAGGAACATGTGACAGAATATGTCAGAGAATGCCTGGTTTGCTGCCAGTTTCAACCGGCAAACCCAAACCACAGAGCTCCACTGCAACGCAGGAGAGTCACATTCCCATGGTCAGACCTCCAAATCGACTGGGTAGGACCTCTGCCCAGGTCGACGAGGGGCAACAAATACTTCCTCACAGTCGTGTGCCAGTTCACTAAGTGGGTAGAGTGTCTTCCAGCACCCAACGACACTGCCCAGACCACGGCATACCTCCAGATGAACCACATCTTCTCCAGGTTCGGACTGCCCCTGAGAGTCAACTCAGACAGAGGCACTCACTTTACGGCCGAGATTATGCAACAGATCTGGAGACTCCTGG